>NC_064628.1:758208824-759458824 GCF_023864275.1 Schistocerca cancellata | reverse complement strand
AGGATCTACGTTAGCAAAAATGACTTATGCATCACCCAATACTTGTCAAAAATGCTATTTTTTATAAACTATTGGCCATCTGGCGCACTCACTTCTATCACTTAGACGTGTGCCCATACAATAAATTAGGATGAAATCGGTGAAGACAAGTAGGCGCGGTCGCCTTGACAGTTGGCAGAGCGCTAGGCTGCTAAAGACAAAGGTCACAGTTTCGAGTCCCGCTCCGGTGCACAGTTTTTATCAGTCAGGAAATTTCATATCTGCGCGCACTGCGCTGCAGATTGAAGAAATTAAGAGGTGGTATTTTTCTGACAAGAAAGAAACGTGCATTAGTACTTGAGTGTTATTCACCAAAGGAATTGAATTAATAGTTTTACCTGCCGGCCGAAGTAGCCGTGAGGTTCTAGGCGCTGCAGTCTGGAACCACGAGACCGCTACGGTCGCAGGTTCGAATCCTGCCTCGGGCATGGATGTGTGTGATGTCCTTAGGTTAGTTAGGTTTGACTAGTTCTAGGTTCTAGGGGACTGATGACCTCGGAAGTTGAGTCCTATAGTGCTCAGAGCCCAATAGTTTTACCTAACGTGAGGCGAACACAGTTCGAGATTATATCAACAGTAGTGTCATAAAATATTTAAGCAACTTTCATACTGAAGCACTTTCAGTAGTTCAACAATCTGAATTTAAAAATCAAATACTTCGTTCATAAGAAATTTCTGCTACTTCATTCAAAATTGTTCGTTTGCGAGTTATTTGCGAATGTGAGCTTATGAACCGCCGCTCTCTTCAGTATGAAATATTCTTCTGATTAGTAGGAATGTATTTGGAGTGTAAACTTTTGGATCAAGTCAACAGCTAAAGTGGGCCCACCCTAACAAGAAATACAATACTGCTTCAGCATGTTGCACGTTACAGTTCAGTGTACACGAGTACGTATCTGTAAAAAGAGGTGAACCACGTGTCGTCCTCGCATTTGGAGGCAGTACTGTTCTCTTCTCTAGAGCGAGTTACGATTTCTCTCGATCACAGTTGGATCATCGCGAACATCTCGAGAAGATTACACATTGTGGTGCTTCAGTTCTTCAATAGTAGCGAAGGGAGTGCTGTACACTTCAGTTTTGAGATGATCCCACACTGAAAAATCCATAGGGTTGAGGTGTCGTGAGCTTGCGGACCAAAGTACAGACCCCGCTCAACCTTTCCATTTTGGACCATACTGGTGCGTGAGATGTTGCCTCACGTCAGCAGCTAAATTTGCCGATGCCCCAGCATGCATTTGCCACATACCTCAAGCATGGGCCATAAGCGAAATCTGAATTAGATGGGGACGTAATAGACAAGTTTACATTTCAAATATATTTGTACTAACTGGAACCATATTTCATACTGAAGTCAGTGGCGACTCGAGCCACACATTCCCAACCATCTCGCAAACTACTCATTTGCAGAAGCGTATTCACTAGAACGTTCTTGCTCCTGTTGTCGTATGCCTTCACTCGCCTCAGTTTTGGATATTAATTATGGTACGTCCCGTATAATAGAAACTCGTGGCCCAGGCGTGCCGGCTGGCGGAGCTTTTACTTGCCGGCAGTTTGGGCTCGTTTCGCCGCTGGAGGGAGCGGGGGGCAGTCCACGCCGCGAGGCAAGCTGGGACCGGGGTTGGCCCCGGGTGCTCGCATAAACTTAAATCTCGTCGCTGATCTTGTTTAGAGTTAATGGCCAAGGGGGAGCCGCTGACGTCATGTCCCTTGTTGACGTCATACGGAACGGGATTTAAGCCGCGCGCACAGTTACCAGCGACGTTAAATCCGCCGTGCAGGCGAAAGGTTTGTAAAGGGATAGAATTTTATCTGTAAATAAATATGCTATTTCGTTTTATTAACACTCTTGACAAGGGCTGTTTTTCCGCCAACATCGAAGCCGCGTTCCGCAGCTGTTTTATTAAACACGTGTCACCAACTTTCAGCGTTACACACTTCATAAGTCTATCTTAAAATCCAAAAAAAGCGTGCAAAGAAAGCAGGTATAATCTTTGTGTGTCCGATACATCTCAAACTCGGAGCGGTAAAATAAAGGATCTGGAAGAGGCACTAAGTGTAGAAATACAGGTCTGGCGCGAAGCCGGTAGCACCGCAGTCGTAAACTATAATGAAAGTGATTGTTGAGTTGAATGAGCATCTAAATAACAGTGTCAACTGAAACACGCGACTGCGACTGCATAAGCATGAGATTCATGGTA
Source organism: Schistocerca cancellata (assembly GCF_023864275.1). Classification (NCBI taxonomy): domain Eukaryota; kingdom Metazoa; phylum Arthropoda; class Insecta; order Orthoptera; family Acrididae; genus Schistocerca; species Schistocerca cancellata. Next base: position 759,456,587 of record NC_064628.1, on the reverse strand, counting down.
GAGATGCTATGGTGAAATCTGCTACATGGCTCCATTGCTGGAAGGAGACCAAAATTTGAACCCACTGATCCATGGAAACACGAAATGCCGTGCAGTCAATCTACTGGTACGTTATTCTCCACCACTGGACGAATTTAGTTACGGCAAATGTTTGCCCACGGGAATAATGTCCCCAGTGAGAAAGACGTAATGTCTAAGGTTGGTTAGATGTGCACGAGGATTAAATAGCACGCCATTCCTGATCTTCGCAGTTTTCGGACTGAAATACTAACAACCCGTTGAGATTTAATTATACTCCTTAAATTGTCGCAACGATTTGGGATAGTTTTTTAGTGTCAAAGCCGTGAAATATCATCGACGACCATCAGGAGCAACAGAAGCTATTTCTCAGGATTCTAGATCTCTTGGATACCAAACACGGACGGTGTCTTTGTCGTGCACTCCGGATGGTATAGCAAAGGAAGTGGAGCATATCTCGATGACAAAGCCCGCTCTGTCGTGGTAACATGACATCTGTCGTGTTCACATGACACGGAGGCAACAAGTGTTTCTTACAGACAGAGAACACGGGACTGAGTAAGACATTCGACTGGATTATAGAAGTTTAATGCCTGGTAATGGTAATGGTAAGGTAAAGAGCGATAATCCCTCCATTGTCGAGTGTGGAACACTGTTGAAGTTAGTTAGTTAGCTGGTTAGTATCATGTTCCAAAGGTCATTAACCATGACAAACGTTACGGTGGGGAAAACTTTTGTGTTAGCAGAAGAGCCAACACCGTGTTACGAGTTGGAGGCCGAAATGCACGAGTTTTAGCTCACGCAGGCTGGCGTGAGGAGGGAAGAACTGTACTGAGGTGAGGTCTGGAACATGACAAGGAATGAGAATTCAGAAAGCGGACGTAATTAGTTTGATACTTAACTTTAATCCATCAATGACGAACGTCGCTCTTGACGGTACATGATTCACAATATGATGTGTTCAGAATATATTCTTGAAGATAGTAATTATAGTAACTGAATATGGCGCCTTGCTAGGTCCTAGCAAATGACGTAGATGAAGGCTATGCTAAACTGTCGTCTCTGCAAATGAGAGCGTACGTAGGCAGTGAACCATCGCTAGCAAAGTCGGCTGTACAACTGGGGCGAGTGCTAGGGAGTCTCTCTAGACTAGATCTGCCGTGTGGCGGCGCTCGGTCTGCAATCACTGATAGTGGCGACACGCGGGTCCGACGTATACTAACGGACCGCGGCCGATTTAAAGGCTACCACCTAGCAAGTGTGGTGTCTGGCGGTGACACCACAAAAACCTCAGTTGAGTAAAATATCGCACAGACAATCAAAAACTATACGTGGTGTCTATTATTTCGGACATGTGTGGAAGACCAGACACCATGTATATATATAATTAGGGCGAGGACGGCCAACGAATCTTCAGTGCGGATGAACACCAGATTCGAACTCTTACGGGAATCGGCGAACTGTCGCGAGTAATGAGGGTAATGGGCAAGGGGCACTACGTCAGTAGTATGTGAGTTAGTTGAGAATCTGGGTTTGACTGGAGGCGTGCTAGGGTAGTACGTGCAGCTGCGACGGCCACTGTGCCCGGATGGCGCAGTGGTCAGGGCATCTGCCTAGTGAGCAAGAGAGACGGGTTCGAATCCCGCGCAGGCACATTGATTTAAATCAATTTCCACTCGCAGCCAATGTCTGTAATTCCTTTGTGTATTAAAAAATATACATTCAAAAGGCTAAATGGGACCTATTTGTAAAAGACTACTGATTTCTGCTGGAGAATTCTTCTATAATACAGGTGAATGTCTTGAAGAAGAGATGAGATTTATAGCAGTGTATTTCATCCCTTTCGTTGCTTAAGTCACAATAGCTAGAGGGAAGATCCGACTGTTTTTCTTTCTGCTATTGTGATTACCCTTAACTGCAATTAATTACAATTCTAATCGCTTTGTTTTGTGCAATTATTCCTTTATTCCAAAGTGAGGCGTTACCCCAGAATATTTCCGCCTTAAAACATTACAGTGAATGATAATATGCAAAATATGTTAACTTATTGACTCATATAACACCAAGGTTGTCAATTTTCCTTGTGGCAAAAGTAACCGAACCTAAATGTTTAGTACGTTGTGTTCAAAAAGTCTCTCCGCAGTGCCGTATGATTATTAGCCGCGCGTGCCGTATGCCGCAGTGAGTACACCGAAATGAAACTCAGTGAAATACAAGTTATTAATTTATTGAATACTCATTTTTACTTACAAATTCTCACATTAAATGTTGAAAGTGTTCCCCCTGTTGTTGAATACACAATTCAATTCGTCTAATCATGTTTCCAAACACAAGCTGTAACATTTCTTCTGTTACAGAAGCAGTGAAAGTGGATACTGCAGTTTTCAATTCATCGATGGATTTTGGACGGTTTTTTTATGGACAGTTGCTTTCGCTGCACCCCAGAAGGAGAAGTCAGGTGGTGTCAGGTCAGGCGATCGTGAAGGCCCAAGTCCCTGTGAAATTATGCGATCACCAAAAACATCAGAAAGCATTGAAATTGAAACGCGAGCTGTATGCGCGTTTGCACCATCTTGTTGAAAATAACCGTTCAGTATTTCACTTAACACATGTTCTCTTATGAAGGGGTACAGAATATCACTGCAGTATCGTTGTGTGTTTACTGTTTCGTTGAAAAATATGGGACCCACAATCGGACGTCTAGAAATTGGAAACCAAACTCCTATTTTCACAGAATGAAGTGGTTCCTCACGAATACACAAAGGATTTGCAGTACTCCACATACGATAATTTTGCGAGTTCATGTAGCCGGACAAATGAAACCACGCCTCATCAGTGAAGAACATTTCATTAAGAATATCCCTTCCATTTTGTTGAACGAAATTTTTGAACCATTGAGAATAATGCAGTCTCTTGCCTTGATCAGTATTTTTCAGTTCTTGCACGACTGTCACTTTGTGTGGGAAAAGTTCTGATTTCTTCCTTACAGCTGTTTGGGCCATTCCGACACTAACATCGATTTCCTGAGCGAGTTTTCTTACTGACTTGTTCGGACTCATGGACCCTTTATCGGAAATATCGAGTAGTTTATCCTCAGTTAAAACGCTAGGACGACCACTTGTCGGTGCATCTGTCACTGAACCCGTACTTCCAAATTTGTTAATCAAATCTCACACAGTATAGCGATGTGGGAGTGTTGTCTCCGGGAAAACTGAATTAAATGTTTGATGAACTGAAACTGTGTATTTATCGCCAATTTTGAACGCTTGTTCGACTAAAAACACACGTTCTTGAATGGTTAGCATTTTAACAGTGACAAAAACGAAAGAAACGAACAAAGGAACTAAACTTAAACGTTCACGTCAACACGTAACGACACACACCAACGATACTACTGACTCTGGCAGAGTCAGTTGAATCTTGGGAGAGTCCACTTGAAGGGAAGTAACCCAGGCAGGCGAACAATCATATGGCACGCGCGGCTAACAGTCGTACGGCACTGCGGAGAGACTTTTTGAACACCCCGTATATAGTTGGATATGGAGCACATCTGATAGGAAAAAAGCACATGATCTATTTTTGTACTAAGTATACAGGTAATCCATTTGAACAAACAAAACGTTAAGAAAAACGTCATTTATTGCTTCCCCTGTTGATGCGTCTTGCTCTTCTCGGGAATAATGCTTGGATCATCTGATAAAAAAAGATGAAATCTTCCTCGTATTGCAAATGCTGTAAAATGGTAGATAATTCACACAGAGCACCTATAGCAATACACTGAGTTGACAAAAGTTATGGTGTACCTCCTAATATCGTGTCTGACCAACTTTTTCCCAGAGTAGAGCAGCAGCTCGTCGTAGCATGGACTCAAAGGTCGTCCGAAGACGCCAATAGGAACACTGAGCCACGCTGCCTCTATAGCCGTCCATAACTGTGCACGAGCTGACCTGTGGATTGCGTCCCATAAAAGTACGATGGGATTCATGTCGGGTGATATGGACGGACAAATCATTCGCTCGAAGTGTCCAGAATGTGACCTGGTGCAAGGCGCATTCTCATCCATAAAAATTCTATCATTTTTTGGGAACATGACGTCCATGAATGACTGTAAATGGTCTCCGAGTAGCCGAACATAACAATTTCCAGTCAATGATCGGTTCAGTTGGACCAGAGGAACCAGCCCATTATATGTAAACACAGTCCACACCATTGTGGGGCCACCACCGGTTCGCACAGCGCCTTGTTGACAACTTGGGGACACGGCTAAGTGGGGTCTACGCCACTCTCGAGCCCTGCCATCAGCTCATAGCAACTGAAACCGGGACTCATCTCACCAGGCCACGGATTTTCACTGGTCTACAGAAATCTGCTGCCATAGCCCGTTAACGCCAAACGTCGCCGCTCTGTCCTAGCGGATATACGTTCGCTGTTTCGTTCCACAATGATTTCTGCGGTTATTTACTTTCAATTGTCTGCTGGCACTGAGAACTCTGCGGAAACGTCGGTGCTCTCAGATCCTGGGCCACTGCGTTGTCCGTGATGTGAGGTAATGCCTGAAATTTGGTATTGTCGGCACAATCTTGACAATGCAGATCTCGAAATATTGAGTTACGTAACGATTTCCCATGGAATGTCCCATGCGTCTAGCTCCAACTACCATTCTGTGTTCAAAGTCTGTTAATTGCCGTCTTGTGGCCATGATCGCCTCGGAAACATTTTCTCATGAATCATGTGAGTACAAATGACAACTCTGCCAATCTGCATATGTGCACATCGCTCGCCCATGATTTGTTACCACAGTGTAGGTCCATGATCGAATCCCGTGAAACCCCAATTGTGATTTTTTCCCATTCTTATGATGTGGCGTCATAATATGCATGCCTCTAACATCCCTGTGTAACTTTCTACATGCTACCTCTTAACTGTTAACTAAGCCACAGATGTAGTTCACCATAAATCACACGAAAGGTTATCTTCTGTAGAAGAATATTATCATTGACACAGTCAATTACCTTCGATAGGCGCAACTAGTCACAGTCTATCATTTATACAAAGTAATGATATTACACGCTGAGTGATACTCGCATAGCGTAACGCGCAGTGCGCTTGCCCGCGAGATTGTGGGGTGAGTCAGACAGAGACAGAATTCGCGCGGCTGATTCATGACGGTGGACCCGTACACCGGCTGGCCTGAGAGTGGTTTTTTGGTGATTTCACACGCTCGGTCTCCAAATTCCGTATCAGAGAATACGATTCACAAAGAATTAAAACACGAAACAGGCGTAGCAGTGCTGGTGAGAGTATTGGCGTGATGTAAATGGGTGCAACGCGCCGTTTTGACAGCTACAAAGGTGCATGTTTTCAAGATGACGCTGTAATGTGTTTGCCTAGTGTGAAGACACTGATGCAGCGAGCTATTTCAATGCAATGAGCATTACTCCTGTGTTAATGTTTTTGTACTGAACAGCAATAGACGGACAAAAAAAAAAAAAAATGGTTCAAATGGCTCTGAGCACTATGGGACTCAACTGCTGAGGTCATTAGTCCCCTAGAACTTAGAACTAGTTAAACCTAACTAACCTAAGGACATCACAAACATCCATGCCCGAGGCAGGATTCAAACCTGTGACCGTAGCGGTCTTGCGGTTCCAGACTGCAGCACCTTTAACCGCACGGCCACTTCGGCCGGCAATAGACGGACATTACGCGAAGTTTTTGTCTGTTACTTATAAGTTCAGGATCACGTCACTGATGAAATGGACATGTGGACCTGCAACCCTGGACAAATCAAAGACCAAAAGATAGGCGTGTCCATGGGAGCTGTGGATTTGCGATTCTACGAGGGCATGCTGAAAAGTAATGACCCCGATTTTTTTATATCAAAGCTCGTAAAGTTTCTTAAATAATACAAACGTTATTAATATTGCACATCTTTAGTCATCATGTCGACATATTTATTTCTCAATATTCACACTGGCGACGAACACATTTCTCCCGACGAGAGACCAATTTGTTGACACCGTCACTATAGAATGTTTGACTTCGATGACGTAGCTATAGCGTCATCTCTGCTTGCACCACTTCATCACTACCCTCGAAGGTCTTCTTTAAGTTCTGGAAACAGATGAAAACAGGATGGGGCCAAGTCGGAACCGTATTGAGGATGATCGAAGACAGTGAATCGAAGGTGCCAGATTGTTGCAGATATGGCAGCGATTGTGTGTGGTCTGGGGTTTTAACGCTCAAGGAGTGGGTGCTACATGTAATGGACGAACTTTCTGAGGATATCGGAGTACCTCGCAGAGTTTATCGTGTGTTTTAGGCATGAACTCCAAATGCACCACACCTTGAACATCCCGTAACACTGTGAGCGTGATTTTGCCTGCTGATGTCATTGTGTTAAAGTTTTTTTTGCGGCCGGTGAACGTCTGTGGCGGAACTCCATTCATGCACTCTTGTTTTCGGCGTCAAAATGGTTAACCCAGCTTTCATCAGCTATCACAATGTTGTCACGGATTCCATCACCCTTTCGCTCAAAATGATCACCCTTTCGCTCAAAATGCAAAAGAAATTGCTGACAGATGTTCAATCTCCTGTGCTTCATGTTAGCAGTGAGCATACGAGGCACTCACTGAGGATTCCTGTGCTGCTTTAGCCCCTCAACGCCAAATTACACCGCAATGTCCCGACGAATACGTGCGTCGTACGTCCCACATTGATTTATGTGGTTATCACAGACAAGTCTACGCAAACGCCGCTGCTCTCGGTCGTTAAGTGAAGGCCGTCGACCACTTCATTGCCCGTGGGGGGAGGTAATGCCTGAAATTTGATATTCTCGGCGCACTCATGATTTCGGAATATTGAAACCCATAACGACTTCCGAAATGGAATGTCCCATGTGTCTAGTACCAACTACCATTCGGCGTTCAGAGTCAGTTACTTCTCGTCGTCCGGCCATAACCATGTCGGAAACCTTTTCACATGAATCATCTGGGTACAAATGACAGCTCCGCCGATGCAGTGTCTTTTTATGCGTCGTGTATGTGATACTAAAGTCATTTTTATATGTACGAGGGTGAGTCAAATGTAAACCTTAATTGTTTTTTAAATATTATTTATTGTGCAGAAGTGGTAGAAAGTTGTATCATTTTTCAACATAATCTCCCCCACGCTCAATGCAAGTCCTCCAGCGCTTACAAAGTGCATAAATTCCTTTAGAAAAAAATTCTTTTGGTAGTCCGCGCAACCACTCATGCACCGCGTGGCGTACCTCTTCATCAGAACGGAACTTCTTTCCTCCCATTGCGTCTTTGAGTGGTCGAAACATATGGAAATCATTTGGTGATGAGGAATGGCGTCATTCCTTGCTCGCTCTCCTCGTTTCCGGTTGCTGGAAGTGAACCAGGTTTCGTCCCCAGTAACGATTCTTGCAAGGAAGCCGTCACCTTCTCCATGAAAGCGTCGAAGAAGTTCTTCACAAGCATCCACACGTCGTTCGATGTCATTCAGTGTCACTCGGCGGGTTTCCTTCACTACGGCTTCAACTGCTGCAATGTTGTGAGCAGTCACAACTCGTTGTGCCTGACCTGCACGAGGAGCATATTCCACTGCAGTCACACCATTTGCAAACTTCCTACTCCATTCATAGACTTGCTGCTGTGACATACATGCATCACCATACTGAACCTTCATTCGTCGATGAATTTCAATAAGTTTCACACCTTCAGGATGGAAAAACCGAATAACAGAACGCTTTTCTTCCCTGGCGCAAGGCGCAAGTGGGGCGGCCATCTTCATACTGGTACAGCAACGATATGTGTGCATCTGCACTATGCTGCCACCTACAGGCCATTCCGCACGCTGTTTGTTGCACGATTACCAACTTACAGGATAACGGCGCGAAATTTCGATTTGTTATTAGAAAATTTAAGGTTTTTTATTTGACTCACTCTCGTACATATCGCGGCTGTTTGTGACCTCAGTGTAAGTTGGGTTGCCTGTTCTAAGGCGCATGAAATATTTTGCGGTACAGATTTTTTTGCTCACCCTGTGTTGTGTACATAGTTCCGCGAAGTCAGCGCGTACACAACTTCCCCAATAGAGCGCGCCCCGCTTAGCACAACAGCGCAGGCGCAGCACTCCTCCGTCTCCGCACTACGAGATGGCGCTGACATAGAGACGGACCAAATTCTGCTTCCGCCGATCCGCGTATTAATATGTAACGCAGCCAATGAGATTGCTCCTAACATAGAACCTTTTCTCCTCGCGGATCACACTCGCGCAGTGATACCTGAACGCTCGAGGTATTACAACGAGTGTACAGACCTCCGATTAGTCACTCTGCATTTGTCTGTACCAGTCTGCATTAGTCTGTACCAGTCTATAGTCAAGTTTCAGTCTGCGCCTAATAAGATTACCATATTCCTATACATAGCCATGAAGATAAATGTATAGACACTTTGCCAAGTATCAGAGATATGTGAGAATAAGATTAACGTACCAAGACCAAAGGAACTTCAGATTGTCAATTGTAAACAGCATCCAGAATCAAGTTACGTAATTTTTATGCTTGTTATTAATAAATGTGTGTGAAAATTAATGAAGTTCTGTTTAAAGTTGGCCACCGTCAATCTGCTACTCTAAGCGTGCAAGTGGCATTTCTATCGTCTGACCTAACGGCAGAAGATAAAGACGCCACGATAAGACCACGATACATATTGCTGACATTCGCCTACTTCGTTAGAGCGACAAGTCAAATAATCTGATGGTGTGCGTACCGAAGGTCATACAATACGCACAACACACCCTGTATGCCGTAGGACACGGTACAGTTAAGGTTCTGCAGAATTATACGGCGGCTGCACCGTTGCGGTCTCGCACCGCAGCAGCGTTGGCTACCCGACGCGAGTGGTTTGTCGCGGAAGGGCCAGGTGGATGTGACGAGACAGAGGAGCAGTCGGCCTGAGATAGAGCTATACGACATTAGCAGGCCCATCCAGGGGCCAATCGAGCGTGCGAGAGGAAACTGCGTGACAACGGAGACAGGAAGGCGGGCAGCGGCCGGGACGGGCCGCAGAGAACCCGAGGGCGGCTGCGAATAAAAGCGAATAACGGGGGAGGAGGAAAGGCAACGCCATAATACAAGAATGATGCAGCCACCTGGGGATTGAAGAGTCCAGTCCATGCGGAAGAAATGTCGCCATCGGAGCAACTGTAGACACACTCGGTGCGCAGCCGCGCGGCGCGCCGGGAGACGGCCGGGCGCGGTGGAAAGAAAAGAAATGTTAAACGAGGGCGCTGCGGGGGTGGGGGAGGGGGTGGAAGACAGGGGCGGTGGAGGACGCGCCGGCGACAGCCGCCCGAATGGGGGAGCGGGGAGGCCCCAAAATCTCCTCTATTGAAAAAAACAAAATGTTTTCACACTCACTGCAAATGCATTAGACTTTCAAAAAGTACAGGACGGCGGCCGATGCGGAGGAGACGGCGGGGGGCGGCGGAGGCGGCGGGGGAGAATGTGCGAGGGCCGCGCAGCGCCGGAGGTTACCATGGAGACGCCGAAATGGCTATTCGAGATATTCCGACTGCAGGGGGCCGCGGGCAATTTAATAAGATTTGCCCCTCCCGCCGCCCGCCGCCCACGCCTACTACCGCCACGTCCGACCTCCGCTCCGGTACAGCGCCGTGGAAATGGGAAAGGTGACAAGCGGAGCGTGCATATCTGCGGCGCCGCCGGCCACGGGCCACGGCGGCGGCTCGCGCCCCCACCACTGTGCTGCTCGGCGGCAATTAGCTTCGACACTCTGCAGTAGCAGATTTACGGAATTCCCTGATTTTCGATTTACGATTAGCTGGTTTCAGACCTATTCCTCTAGGTTACGTGGTACTCTAGAATTGCTAGCTACTAACGCAACTCAATACCACACACCTATTTATACGCGTAGAACAATACTGACCATACCAACATCCGTAGAAGAGGCACTATACTGTGACTTAACCTGTTCGAATCCTGGTGGTGGTCCGAATGTTCACTGCCAATACTTGACTGGCAAGGAATGGAGAGGTGGTAACGTAAAGTTCCTGACAGCCACTGCCCTGAATTAAGTTCCAAACCTCTCCACAGTACCTCATGAACTGAGCGCATGACACACAGAATGAACTCCCAAACTGCAGTAATGGTTCCGCATCAGCTGTAGAAAATTTCAGAGCAACTGAAAATTTGTGCTGGGTCGGGACTCGGGCTCGGATTCCCCGCTTGTCGCGTGCGGACACCTTAACAACTTTGGATATCGGAGCACGCTGCTAGGAGCAGCCCAAAGCTCTGTTAGTCCTGTTGTCTACTCTCCCTTGCACTATATTACCGTGGTTCCCGCACAGTGACAAGCAGGAAATTCGGATTCGAGTGCCGGTATGGACCAATTTTTGACTTTGTTGTGGGACAACGGCTGACATGTATTTCTTGATGCAATAATTTACCAGCAGCCGTATGTATTGTAAGAATTTATTTTATGAACTTCTTAAGTGCTACCAGTTTCGGCATTACATTGATGCCATCTTCAGGCCCCTGTACAACGAATAGAAGAAATGTACTATAAAAAATACAGAACATACGTTAACAATTGACAGGTATCATGTTACTTATGCAAGTGGTTCAAAGAGACATATCGTATATCATTAAAACTGTATGTAACATTAGGGCAAATATGCTTCTGCCTTTGTCATGGTATTGTTAACAATTTTCTCTGTTTTACTCGAATATAGCATAATAGATGAACATATGTATATGCTATTATTCATAAATCCGTACCACACAGTTGTAATAGGCCATGCAACACAACAATCAAATGTACTGCATACAATCATATGTCCAGTGGAAGAATATTTTTAAAATAATTAACTAATATAAATAAATAATAAAATAAATTAAAATACAAGAAAATGTGACATAACCATGTCAGAATACATGATTTCATATTTGTAGCCAAGGTAGTGTTATGTGTGGTACGACAAATAGCTGCCGCAATATTGACAATAAAAAGCATAAAAAAGCTTGTCTTAAAACCCAATTGCATTCACGAACTAAACCAATGCAATCGTACTATCAAGATCATCATACACCTGGTTCGTTGATTGTTGTGTTGCATGCCCTATTACAACTGTGTGGTACGGATTTATGAATAATAGCGTATACATATGTACATCAGTTATTAACCACAGCATGACATAGGCAGAAGCATGAGAGGTGGCAGAACCCCCCTCTCATATTTCTATCTTACTCTGAGTAATTCGATTTTCCTCTCTAATTGCATACTGTGAAAAGTTACTATTCCTTCACACGCGGACTTCCCACGCAGCGTCTCTCGTCACCCAGGTGGTCCAGTGACAGGCGGGCTCTGCGGATCTTGAAAAGGTTAAGCCGACGGGTGTGAGGGAGTCGAGTGGATGCTTTCCAGACGCCGACATTGTCATAATAGCAGTGGAGACAAGCCCCCAGGGGCCTGAAGGAGCGGCTGGACTAGAGATTCCGTTACTTCGCAGAAACTTAGCGAAAACACTTTCTGGAGGGCTACCAGCGAGGCGTGGGAATGACTTGTGTTCCCATGCAGTCTTGGCGGGCAACTTCACGCGTTTTCTGCAAAATTGTAACTGTGATTGGCTTGCTCAGGGGATAGCTCCGTGACGCAGAAAAATCGGCGCAGAAATTGGCGCCAAGAATCTCCATTGGTGGAATGGTAGTGCTTCGGCAATAGAGTGGAATTTTCCGCCGGTTTTCGAGTTGCTGATTGGAACGTTTAATCACGACCACTGTCGTGGGAGCGGGAATGTTCTGTATTTGGTTTGTATGGGTGCTCTTGTGGGAGTCGGCTCTCGCCTTTCGGTCAGAGTAGGTTACAAGACTGAGCTCTCGCTGCTCTGGACAGCCTGCCTTCCGTTGGCTGTCTAATATACTTTTATTAAATTGTAACTGTTTGACGAAGTTGCTGAAGTTTCGACTTCAACGTAACTTTCCGCGTACAGTTGGCAATTGAGCATTCTGCGTACAAGAGGCCTATGTTGTCTGTCTTGAGCAGTTTTGGCTAAAGTTGACTGTATCGCAGTTACTATGTGACTTTGCTTGTGAAAATCAATCATTGTACCGTCAGTGATTGTGTGGCGAGCCTTCTTCGTCTCCCTCAGAGGCGCATTTGTATTGCTAGGAAGTCTTTAGTCTGGAACAACCAGACCAGGATAATTTGTTTCGGGCTATACTCGCGACATTATCATCACCACGACGGGACGTCGAAGCAACCAGCCATCGCCTCCGGTACGCCAGATCGTGTCCTTGCAGTTAAGAAGACAGCTTGGTAATGTACGTCCGCAGCACCGGCAAAGCAGGCAATTTTGCTAGGTGATAATCAGAGCTCAGCAGAGCGCGCCTGTTCGTCTTTTCTAACTTTGTTCTGTCTTGGATGTTCATTGTCTGAGTTCTCATTACTGTAGCAGCAATTAATGTTCGGTTGGCTGTGTGTTTCTCTTAAGATTTGAAAAAAAAAATGGCTCTGAGCACTATGGGACTCAACATCTTAGGTCATAAGTCCCCTAGAACTTAGAACTACTTAAACGTAACGAACCTAAGGACACCACACACACCCATGCCCGAGGCAGGATTCGAACCTGCGACCGTAGCAGTCCCGCGGTTCCGGACTGCAGCGCCAGAACCGCTAGACCACCGCGGTCGGCTCTTAAGATTTGAGTTGCAAGGAATTGGCTCCACATACCACTTCGTCATAAATGTCACAATCTAGTTTAGGGACAACTTCACCTTCACAGCATTTATTTGAGTATCCAATTTGAGCCAATTTGATGTATTGTAAATGTTTCATGTGTTTTGTTTATTACTTTGAGTTTAGTAATAATAAATCATATTGTTATTTTGGACAGAACTTTCACTCTGTTAATCGGTAGAGCAACCCTTTCATTTCTCACTACGTTAATGAAATTTTCCTTTATTTAACTTATTTATCAAATTAAATTATTGCAGGTGCCAAACTCTTTTCTACTCCACTTGCAGGGTCGATTACAGTCAGTTCGCGTTTCTTTTTAATCCATGTGCAACAGCAAAAGTCGGAGTTAGAATGGGGGGGAGGGGCTTAGAGTATCATTTATATATGAAGAATACACTACTAGCCCCGGCACCTCGCAAACATATTTGCAATCAGAGACATGAAGGCGGCAGCAAAAGAGCAAACAGGTGTTGTGCGTTTTCTGACAGCGGAAGGAGTAGGACGAACGGACATTCATCGACGAATGTCACAAGTGTACGGCGAACACTGCATGTTCCTTGCAAGGGTCAAGGCGTGGCACAAGCACTTCAGCGAAGGACGGGTGTCGTTAGCCGATGATGCACGTTCTGGAGCACCACACTGCATTACCGATGACATCGTACAGCTGGTGAATGCACTCATTACCCACGACCCCCGAGTGAACAGTGAAAGCCATAGCCGCCGTCGTCAGATTGAGTGTCGGAAGTGTTCACACTATCATGAAGGAACGACTGCACATGTGCAAAGTGTGTGCCCAGTGGATGCACCACAGTCTTCAACCACACCAGGAAGCATGACTAATGGCCCACTGTCTTGCTCATCTGCAGCTCTATGCTCGGGAAGGGAATGGGTTCCTGGCACGAGTGGTGGCTGGAGATGAGTCATGGAGTCATCACTTCGAACCATAATGAAAACGATAAAGTCCCCAGCGAAAGCATCCAGGGTCACCACCACCAAAAAAAGCCAAGACCATCCACACGAATGCAGGAAAGGTTATGCTGACATCCCTCTTTCATCAACATGGCTTCCTTCTGATTCACTTCCTGCAGCACGGGACAACAGTGAATACCCAGCATTACTCGCAAACCTTGACCATCCTTCGCCAAGCGAACAAATCAAAACGATCAGGCAATCTCACCAAGGGGTCATTCTGCTCCACGACAATGTAAAACCTCATACGGCCAACACAGTCGCGGCACTCCTGCAGAAATTCAAATGGGAGGATCTAGGCCACCCTCCATACAGTCCGGACCTCTCTCCTTGTGATTAGGCCATTTTTGGTCCCCTTAAAAATGCTGTAAGGGGCAAATGATTCACCTCGGACGACGATGTCCAGTCGTACGTGTGGAACTGGTTAACATGGCAGCCACGGGAATTTTATGAGACAGCCATTCACCGCCTTGTGTCACAGTGGGACAAGTGTCTCAACAGCCAGGGTCAATACTTCTAACATGCGGGTACTGGTTTCTGTAATTATGCCTCCGGCTCGTTTCGCTTTGAATGCCCCTTATGTGATGTGGTTCGAAGAAATTAAGCAAAACGTGTAGACACTGTCTAACACAGGTCACGGTAGTGAATGGAAAATTGTTTAGAGACTCGCTGTCCGCTTCAGGCTGTTGTAGGACAGTTGTTCCTAACATTTGTGAGTTGAGATATTAGCTAGTACCCCCGTTCTCCCCCGCCACAGTCATCTACACTAGATCCTAACTAAACTTTAGAATGGAAAAGAAGAAGAATTTCCATTCTTAAATGACGAAAGATAAATAGTATTTACTTTTAGGAGGCGTTTAATGAAACCAGTTGTTCTCAGAAAAAGCTAATTATCCGCACTGAAGGTAGACACTTGTTACAGAACATGCTTGCTCGGCATCAATCCTATCCCAGCGACACTCGCTTCACCCATACCCTGCACCCCCATATAAAAGCAATTAATTTAAAATGTGTGCTCTGCACTTAGAACTACTGTTTGTAAATCATTTGACTGCTGGTCTCCTTACTTCTGAACTGGCAGAAATTGGAAGACTTGGGTCTTTCAATGCTTTGTGTCTGGCCACTGCCTCTTCTGCTACCATCGCTAGTACTGCTAATAGTATTGGCCTTACAGCAGTGTAGCAGCCAATTCATGGTTACTGTTGTGTAGTGCTATCAACGGGGTTGGTTGTTGTTGTGAAGTGATTAATGAAGCAATTTGTAGCCTATTGTGGGAACTATCGACAACATTCAGAAGGTACGCTATTTTGTCGAAAGTCGACATGTTAAGAAACGTGGCTGTTGTACTTCAGGTTTATAATTTATATAAAAAACAGCTACCAGCCACATGTATGGTTTAAAAAGGACTGCACCATGAGACGTCCTCGTATAATAGGACAAAAATTACAATGCATACTCACTGAGCCATGCCGGCTTTGCGGCTATCGATATTTGTTCAGAGATGCTAACCTTTCGGCGCTTGTGAGCCCGTCGCGAGGTGGCACGGCAGCGAGTGGATCGACAGGCGAGCGCGAGTGAGGTGAGTGCTGAGGTGGAGAGAGGACGGCCCGACTGCCCAAGGAGGGGAAGTACCCGGGTAGGTGAAGAGGGGTTTTGAAAAGGCATTGTACAGGCGACAATTGTAACGGCTGTGTCTTGAGATGGTCTGAGCAGCCAAGCAGTTGGTGGCGGTTAACCGACGACATTTTATTGGGAGATTGTAGTGACGAACAACTTCTCTGATGCTGTTGGACGATTATTTCGCTGAACTGATAAGGTGACATCATTCTATTTCTTTCACTGGCCATGCACTTTCTGCCTTCCGTATTGCAAGTCCTGATACAAACTAGTAGCGAGTGCTCACTTATGAAAATATTTTAGTAATCCATGTTGGGGTCGGAAGCTACGCAATTTCTTGCACTATTCTGGTCGAACTGTTGTTGCTTGGTGTCTAGTAGCGTCGGTATTCTGCCTTATATAAATACCATCCAAGCCGTGGGGCTTGTTGTGTATAATGGTCTAAAACTGAGTGTTTAGTTTGATCCAGACAATATTGTGCATCTTGAACTGTATGATGTACCGAAGTACGCTAACTCCACGAGACACTAGTGCGGTGGTTTGAATATTGGCATCCGAGAAGTGAAGTCGGACGCACCTGCTGTACTTCGCGCCCTCGGTAGGGCCGATAAATCGGGTCCGAGCGGCACAACCAGGTGTGGCCCGTGTTGGCTGCTCCGCAGGACTTTCAGGCCCGCACTTGGCCGATGCCGTGAGCTGGGAACTATTTGTAAGAGAAGTGTCTGATATAGATTATTGCCTGTCTGGTTGAGAGTCCGTCTGTAAGGCTATTGTTTCTTTTGAACGAATATATTTGGGTAAGGGCTTAAAACTGTAAGTGAACTTGTGGACGTGCAGTGTTTTCTATTTTCTATACAAAGGTATTACCTTTCTCATTTGAAAAGTTGTTATAAATTTATTAGCAGCGATAGCCTTCATGTATAAATGTTCTCTGGCTGGGCATTTATTATTATAAATGTTATTTCTTCACTATTTGTTAATGCAAAATAGTTATTCACAGTTCATGTGTAAGGTTACTTTTTCTTTTAAATGAGTACATTTGGGCAAAGTTTTAAAACTGTAAGTAAACTGTAAGTAAACCCTTTAGGCGTTCAGAGTATTTTTCTTTTTAAATATTAAAAGGTATTATCTTTCTCATCTGAAAAGTTGTTATACTTGCTTTGCTAGCGAAAGCTAACCCATGTGTTTCATGTACAAATGTTCTCACTTGAAGTTTGACAAGTGTTTTCTGTTGACTGACTTTAATAAATATTGTGAACAATAAAAGGTAGCCGCGTGGTCTAGGGCGCCTTGTCACGGTCCGCGCGGCTCCTCCCGTCGGAGGTTCGAGTCCTCCCTCGGACATGAATGTTTGTGTTGTTCTTAGCGTAAGTTAAAGTTAGATTAAGTAGTGCGTAAGCTTAGGGACCGATAACCTCAGCAGTTTGGTTCCATAAGACCTTACCACAAATTTTGCAATAAAAGGTGAATGCTGCTCCCACCTTAAGGTCCAGTCCTTCCGCTTAGTCCTTTGGGCGTTTTATGATACGCCGAGGTAATTCCGGTTTCACTCACAATCCCTACATATAAACTTAAGAAAGTAACAGGATAGCAGACAGAGTCGAGCTCTGAAATCAAGCGTTGTCCATTGCTGCTTATAAACTCTGACAAGGATCACAGCTTTGTAATTACTGAGTCACCTTCCCCACCATTGGTCAGTCATATTATTACTAGCGTCTCTTTATTTTCGTATCCACATGTGACAAGTATTTGTCTGTTAAAGGTGACAGAACACAAAAGCAAATTGCGTAAATAAAAGAGCTTGATTTGTGTAAAAATTGCCATGATCGAATACACCAAAGCTGTCTGGCCCATTATCTATATGATCGGTTTAACGTCTCACTTTATGTTCCTCCACTTTCAACAGATGGTAAGAAAAAGACTTGTTTATTTACACACCCACTAGCTCCTACCCTGCGCTCACACAGGAGTAGTTTTGTTATGAGGAGTGATGGTGAGTCAGTAAGCTAATGTGCGTGCAATGACGTCAGCTGCCCTCACATCTCTGCCTGTTCAGATAAGCATAACTCGTGATGTGTTCCCTCCCCCACCCCCTCCCTCCAATTGCACCAACTGACGAAGACGCGGCGGCATGCGTAGCATCGTTGACCAGCAGCGTGTGCCGAGGCGCTTGGGCAGGAGTCCTCATCTATGCATCGTTCTGTTGAATTAGCTACACATTATATACTATGTACATTGTGCAACAAATTTAATAGTTTTTAGCATGGTTTATGTTTAAAGATGGCAATAAAATGTCCCATTCCGTACTTTACCCTCTCTGGGGGTAGATTTTTTTAAATTATGTAGCCTATATTCTTCCCAGTTTCAAACTATCTCCAAACCTGACTCGAAGGAAACTGGTTAAGCAATTTTGTCATCAAACTGTAACAGACAGAGAGTTACTCTCGCATTTATAATATTAGTATTGATTACAGCATATTTTTCAAATGAAAGTGGAAGAAAATACAAAAGTTGTGTGATTAGACGATATAAAATTCTCTAAACGTGACAGAAATGGGATTCTCCCTTTTTTAAAAAAATACTTAATTGTCTTTGCTTCCTTTATCCAAACTTTGTTTGCAAGTAGATATGTCTCATTATGACCAGTATTTCTGCCAACACGGTCAACTGACGTGAAGTATGGTCTTTAAATTTGCTACACATGTTAGTACACTGCCGTTATTCAATTTCTATAATAGTCGTAAGGAAGAGGGTCTTGGCTTGTATAGGTATAATATGCAACAGTCGTTTTATGAAATTCATACGTATTTTTTGTAACGTTAACTAGTTTTCAAGCCACTGCAAGCGCGTCATCAGATGGAGGTGTTATAGGAATATTATACTGCCGTCCATACACAATTACACGCTAGGGTCGTCTTCTCTGCACTGTCTCGTGGTATGCATAACACACTCATTCTGATAATGTAAAATATAGCGCGCACACACACACACACACACACACACACACACACGCACACGCACACGCACGCACGCGCAATAATTTTTTCATAATGTGGGGCCACAGTCATAATATATTTCTTTTAAGTCCGTACCGCCATTAGTGTTTTTTATTTGCAGTGTTATATTTACACACTCATGATTTCGGCTTAAAATGCCATTATCAAGTGTTTCAATGTTATACAGTGCCTAAGATGACATAGTGTCGCATTTAAAATACACTATTGGACACATTGTGTAAGGGTCAGTATTTCTGTATAACATTAAAACACTTGATATGGCATTTTAAACCGAAATCATGATCGTGTAAATGTAACACTGCAAATGAAAAACACTCTAATGGCGATACTGACTTTAGAGAAACACACAAAGTATTTTGGTGAAGCTGATTTCACAAGAGATGGCTCAAATTGCTCTAAGCACTATGGGACTTAACATCTGAGGTCATCAGTGTCCTGGACTTAGAACTAATTAACCATAACTAACCTAAGGGCACCACACACATCCATGCCCGAGGCAGGATTCGAACCTGCGACCGTAGCAGCAGCGCGGTTCCGGACTGAAGCGCCTAGAACCGCTCGGTCACAGCGGCAGGCTTCACAAGAGACAAACACTGTACGTAAGTACAAAGAGTAAATGGACACTCCTGGTACTTGGTTCTTCAATGGCTGTATGCGTATGTATGTATGTTGAGCTGACTAAAATATACATTATCGGTATGAATTTATAATGGATACTACGAAACAGTCCAATCACATGGTTCAAGAAATAATGTTCCTGTAACAGTTTCACCTGATTATGAGCATGGAGTGGCTAGAAAACTACTAAACAGTACAATATATAAGTTTCAAACTCAGAAATAATTGGTTGCGTAGTATACCTAAGTATACCGATAATTTAAAATATAGCTGTAGTTCTTCATTCACAATTAATGTAACGTAGTCGTAGTATTTGCTACCTCCGGAGGAAAATCTGACATTGCATGGCTTTCGTAACCATGTAGGTGTTAGCATTCAGCCTCCTTTCTGGTGGCGATCGAGAATTCTGTTCCAATATAAAAACAATGCAGCAATAATTTGAAAGAAAAGAACGTTGCAGATTGTGGAGCTATTGAAGGACTTGCAATGGTATGGCAGCAAACGCGGATGAAATTTCTCGGAACAGTTAATATGGGCGCTAGAAGCGAATGTCATTCGCTTTTCACCTGTGTTAAGTGGCGCCCATGACATCGTAATAATTGTAAGCTGCAAGTCCCGTGTGCCTGGACCGGACGTTGCTAGATTCCGGCTCGAAACTCGGCGGGAGATGGAAGCGATGATGAGAGCGTCCCGTGTCACAGATGAGTTTCCATTACGGGGCCGCTACTGAGATCTATAGCCTTTCCCAGAGGCCGGCCACCCCCAGGCAGTGCCATTGCAGCTCTCCCGAGCGCAAAATGCGTATCGCAGCAGGCATCGAGAGAATTCTCTCATCGGCACGCGGGAGACCTGCCATTCTGGCCGCCTGCGACGTTTTATCTCATCGGATGCGAAAGAAGAGAAAGGACACGAGGAAAGCGCAGGACCCGCCACCCGTCAGGAGGCGAGTTCTGCCTGTAGACGTTCGCACGATAATACGCCGCACAGTAGAAAGAACCTTAGCGGCGATGCTGGAGTGCTGACGTAGACAGTCGTCTGTCCTCTCTTCGTTGCACTTGACACTTTTTGCCCTTCATAATATCGCACTTTACTAATCCGTTTGTAGCAAAATAAAGAGAAAATTACGATACAAACCTATAGCTTGCAAAAGTAACAATAAGTGAAATGATATAAAAATGTAACAGCATGTAGAACAGCTACTACATGTAGAAACTGGATAGAAAATTGCTGGTATGAGGCCCGTCATTCCGAGCCCTGCCCCTCATTCCAGCACATACGCCGGCCGCAGTGGCCGAGCGGTTCTAGGCGCTTCAGTCCGCAACCGAGCTGCTGCTACGGTCGCAGGTTACAATCCTGCCTCGGGCATGGATGTGTGTGGTGTCCTTAGGTTAGTTGGGTTTAAGCAGTTCTAAGTCTAGTGGACTGATGATCTCAGATGTTAAGTTCATACTGCTTAGAGCCATTTGAGCCATTTGAATTTGGTAAAACCTGAAACGGAAGACAGACTGGAATGTATACAATAAATAATTGAAGGTTTTGGGGGAAGTTGCTACTCTGAGGTGATAAGGTAGGCACAGGAGAGGAAGTCGTGGCGGGCACCACCAAACCAGCCAGAGAACTGTTAAAAAATAAATAAATTAAAAATTTAAAACTGCATCTTCGGTATAATTATTCTATATGTCTAAAAGTACTTTTCTGTAACTTACTTTCTCGGTATTACATTCAGCACTACAGCTGCAAGACATCTCCTCCTAAGACGACGCTGCTGGATGCACCTGTTTACGGAAAACTGACTCTTCTACCCGACGGGAAATCAAGTAATTCAAGTAGGGGCTTTAGTGGACTCTTACGCGACCCTTTATGAATTGCGGAGTTCGTGTCTGCCCGAATTGGAGAAAGGTGTCTGTTGTTCCTTCAGAACTGTGATGTAGTGTAAACATGTCTGTCGAACATTCACTCTAACTCCATGCCTAAAAGATGGCATGCTCAACAGTTCATTCAATGGCTGAAAGACTCACTACCACGATTCGCAGGGTGACTGGGAGTGTGTCTCCTCATCATAAGGAGAACGTGTTTTCTTGGTTTAAGGAGATAGACGGGGAGGTAGGTATGTAGATAGATAGATAGATAGATAGATAGATAGATAGATAGATACACTCCTGGAAATTGAAATAAGAACACCGTGAATTCATTGTCCCAGGAAGGGGAAACTTTATTGACACATTCCTGGGGTCAGATACATCACATGATCACACTGACAGAACCACAGGCACATAGACACAGGCAACAGAGCATGCACAATGTCGGCACTAGTACAGTGTATATCCACCTTTCGCAGCAATGCAGGCTGCTATTCTCCCATGGAGACGATCGTAGAGATGCTGGATGTAGTCCTGTGGAACGGCTTGCCATGCCATTTCCAACTGGCGCCTCAGTTGGACCAGCGTTCGTGCTGGACGTGCAGACCGCGTGAGACGACGCTTCATCCAGTCCCAAACATGCTCAATGGGGGACAGATCCGGAGATCTTGCTGGCCAGGGTAGTTGACTTACACCTTCTAGAGCACGTTGGGTGGCACGGGATACATGCGCACGTGCATTGTCCTGTTGGAACAGCAAGTTCCCTTGCCGGTCTAGGAATGGTAGAACGATGGGTTCGATGACGGTTTGGATGTACCGTGCACTATTCAGTGTACCCTCGACGATCACCAGTGGTGTACGGCCAGTGTAGGAGATCGCTCCCCACACCATGATGCCGGGTGTTGGCCCTGTGTGCCTCGGTCGTATGCAGTCCTGATTGTGGCGCTCACCTGCACGACGCCAAACACGCATACGACCATCATTGGCACCAAGGCAGAAGCGACTCTCATCGCTGAAGACGACACGTCTCCATTCGTCCCTCCATTCACGCCTGTCGCGACACCACTGGAGGCGGGCTGCACGATGTTGGGGCGTGAGCGGAAGACGGCCTAACGGTGTGCGGGACCGTAGCCCAGCTTCATGGAGACGGTTGCGAATGGTCCTCGCCGATACCCCAGGAGCAACAGTGTCCCTAATTTGCTGGGAAGTGGCGGTGCGGTCCCCTACGGCACTGCGTAGGATCCTACGGTCTTGGCGTGCATCCGTGCGTCGCTGCGGTCCGGTCCCAGGTCGACGGGCACGTGCACCTTCCGCCGACCACTGGCGACAACATCGATGTATTGTGGAGACCTCACGCCCCACGTGTTGAGCAATTCGGCGGTACGTCCACCCGGCCTCCCGCATGCCCACTATACGCCCTCGCTCAAAGTCCGTCAACTGCACATACGGTTCACGTCCACGCTGTCGCGGCATGCTACCAGTGTTAAAGACTGCGATGGAGCTCCGTATGCCACGGCAAACTGGCTGACACTGACGGCGGCGGTGCACAAATGCTGCGCAGCTAGCGCCATTCGACGGCCAACACCGCGGTTCCTGGTGTGTCCGCTGTGCCGTGCGTGTGATCATTGCTTGTACAGCCCTCTCGCAGTGTCCGGAGCAAGTATGGTGGGTCTGACACACCGGTGTCAATGTGTTCTTTTTTCCATTTCCAGGAGTGTAGATAGAGAGAGAGGTGTAGTACGACATCGTATCCGAACGTATATTAGTGGACATTAATATGAGATGCCTCTAACCTTTGCCTTTATGACGACTTGAGCTCTGCTGGGACCACTTTTAGTGATGTGTCTGAATGTCTGTGGAGGAATGGCAGCCCATTCTTTCTCAGGAGTGGGAACCACAGAACGTAATGCTTTTGGACGCTGGGATCTGGAGTGACACTGACGTTCTAAATCATCGCCCAGTGGTGTTTCATTGGATTCAGGTCGGGACTTCGGTCAGGCCAATCCATTTCAGGAATGCTATTGTCCACAAACCATTGCCTCACAGGTGCTGCTTTATGACAGGATGCATTGTCATGTAGACACAGACATCGTCTCCTGACTGTGTCTCTACTGTACGCAGTACATACTTCTGTAAAATGTGTTCATATTCTTCCGCTTTTGGCGTTTTCTTAAGCGCAATAGTGGGACCTTAACCTAACCACTTACCACAACCTACTGCGGACTTCACTACAGGCGCTACACACAACAGCAGGTTAAGTTCTCCAGGCATTCCCAAAGCCCGAAACCCTACCATCAGATCGACTCAGGGTCCGGTGAGATTCATCACCACAAATCACTCGTTTCCAGTCATCCACCGTCCAATGGCGTCCCTCTTTACACCACCCCAAGCGTCGTTTACCATTGACTACAGAAATATGTGACTTACGAGTAGCTTCTCGACCACTGTTCCCCATTCTTTTCAGCTCCCTACGCACAGTCACTAGTGCTAGCTGGACTGCTCGTATTTATCCGCCAACACCCTAGCAAGCGACTTTCAAGTAAAATATCTCCCCTATACGGGAATATACAAAACGGATGTACGATTACAGATTGTAGGCACATGGTCGACGACGTATGGAAGCTTGGGTCTGGTCGTGAGTCACGCTCGGATAGCTAATAGTAAGGCGACCACTCGCGATAAGCGGGAAATCCGGGTTCGAGTCTCAGTCTGGCACAAACTTTCACATTCGTCATTCCATTATACAGCTAATGGTTGTCCATAATCACAACTGCGAATACATTTCATGATCTAGCTGTGGTCGTTCCTTCACGTTCCCACATCACAATAGCATCGCCAACGGTCGACCTAGGCAGCTTCAGAAGGACTGAAATGTCCGTGATGTGTTTGCTACTCAGGTGACATCCCATGGGTACGAGGGGCGTTTGAGAAGTCCGTGCAAAGTCCGAGAGATGGCACCACCGGAGCGTATCGGGGTCATGTTTGTTTAGTAGCATCTTTGAAAAGAACGTACACCAAGTTTCAGCCATATTGGTCTATTTCTTTGTGTTTGGCATTCGTGTGAATCAAGGAAGTCAAGTGACTGTCAAAAAAAATGGACGAAAAAGAATTTCGTGTGGTGGTTAAACATTACTTTATGAAAGGCAAAACGCCTGACGAGACTAAAGAGAAGCTTGATAAACATTACGGTGACTCTGCAACTTCGATAAGAACAGTTTATAAGTGGTTTCAAAATTTTTGGAATGACCATATGGGCATAAGTGATGCTGAACGTTCTGGACGCCCTGTGGAGTTTACGACTCCAGAAATCATTGATAAAATCCATGATATGGTGATGGATGACTGAAGAGTTAAGGTGCGTGAGATTGCTAGTACTGTGGGCATCTCGAATGAACGAGCACATAATATTTTGCATAAACATTTGGACATGAGAAAGCTATCCGCAAGATGGGTTCTGCGATTGATCACGCCTGACCAAAAACGGAATCGTGTGAGGTGTTGCAAGGATGGTTTGCAGCTGTTCAGGAAGAATCCGCAGGACTTTAAGCATCGTTTCGTCACTGCGGATGAAGCATGGATACATTACTATACTCCTGAGACCAAACAACAATCTGAACAATGGGTTGCCAAGCGAGAATCTGCACCAAAAAAAGCGAAGACCAGTCCTTCGGCCAGGAAGGTTATGGTGACTGTCTTTTGCGATTCGCAATGGATAATCCTCATCGACTATCTGGAAAAGGGTAAAACTATTACAGGTACATATTATTCATCGATATTGGACCGTTTGAAAAGCGAGCCGCAAGAAAACTGCCCTCGATTGGACCGCGAAAAAGTCATTTTCCATTACGACAATGCACCAGCTCACACCTCATCAGTTTGAGTCGCAAAATGACTGGAAATAGGATTTCAACTCGTTTCACATCCCCCCCCCCCCCCAATTCTCCAGACTTGGCTCCCTCTGACTACTATTTGTTCCCCAATTTAAAGAAATGGCTGGCGGGACAAAGATTTTATTCAAATGAGGAGGTGATTGCAGATTCTAATACACACAGTCACAAAAGTATTCGGACAGCACGTAACGGCGCATAATTTTGCAGTTTGCCGCATGAACAAATACAGAAATTGTACTTTGTAATGTATTTGGGACTCTAGGTACGATGTCGCAACGTGAAGCACGCGTCAAATACGAAGAAATGTTGTTGGACATATGTCTGTTACGTAATATTTCCTGAAAACGGCATGGGAAGGTGCAACAAAAGTATTCGTACAAAGGGGGACACCGTGAGAGAATAGTTCATTCCGAGACGCACAGAGGGTGAAGCGACTGCAGTGTGTCCGACATTTCCGCGAGACGATAGCGATGACTAGTAAACACGTATCGCGAGCCTGTGCAGGTGGACAATGGGACGCAAAGGGAAGTGTTCTGCGTTCGAACAAAGGCAACTTGTCGTTTATCATCACGCGAAGGGGAAAACCTGCAGGGAAATTGCCGCAGTAATGAACATGAAGAAAAGTACAGCTCACGACATTATTAAACGGTTCGAGAAAGAAGACCGATTGGAATTCCGTTGTAGTACAGGACGGCCACGGACATTTTCACAGAGATATGAACGTGTGATTGTGCGAAAGGTACAACAGAATCCGAAAATATCTGCCACACGAATTTCAAGTGAGGTGGAGGGAGACCATGGTATAAAAGTTCATCCCGAAACCGTGCGGAGAGTACTACGGCGAACGCAGTACCATGGTCGAGTGGCACGGCGAAAGCCGTTCATAAATGCAGTGAACCAGAAGAAACGTATGCAGTTTGCGAGGGAATACGCCGAATACGATCAGGCTTGGTGGAATCAGATGATACTTTGCGACGAAAGTAAATTTACATTATGGCAAAGCGACGGAAAGGCATACGTGTGGCGAAAGACCAATGAAGAGCTGAATCCCAGGAACCTCAAACCAACAGTAAAGTTTGGAGGTGGGAGCATCATGGTGTGGGGATGCATGTCCGGCAGTAGTGTGGGTGATTTAGTGTTCATTGATGATACGAAGATCAAGGAAGCGTACTTGAATATACTGCGAGGACATTTGAAGCAGAGTGCACGACATCTAGGTATTGTGAACAACTTTCATTTTTATCAGGATAATGATTCCAAGCATACCGCGCATATTGTCCAAATGTGGTTGCTCTTCAATTGCCCGAAAGTATTGCACCCCCACCCCCCCTCCCCAATCACCAGACCTTAACCCAATCGAAAATTTGTGGGATAAATTGAAACGGATCCTCCGCGCGGACAACATCTATACGAAGGAGGCCTTGAAAGAGAAACTGGGCCAAGAATGGGCAAATATAGGCCCAGATTTCACGAAAAAACTCGTGGAACGTATGCCTAGTGGATTGGAGGAGGTATTGAAAATGAAAGGTGGACCCACAAGGTATTGACATTTTCGTCGTACAACTTATGAACATTTATTGGACGGTGTCCGAATAGTTTTGTAGCAGCAGGGTGTGCAGGAAGTTTAATTTTTGTTGTTAATTTTTCTGTTATTTATGTTTTGGAAACGAAATAATACAATAATTCTTTTGTAATTAATGTTGTTACGCATATATATTGCTAATAAATATGTTTGGGTTTCATAGTCAGTGTTTCTAGAGTACTCATTGTGAAACTTCCAACTGTCCGAATACTTTTCCGACTGAGTGTAGCTATTTTGCAGACTTGGGCAATTCCTATTATTCGGAAGGAATCAACAAATTAGAACAGCGTTGGACGAAGTGTATAAGTCTAAAAGGAGACTATGTCGAAAAATGAAAAAGGTTTACAGCAAACATGTAAGTAGTTTTTGTTTGCACGGACTTTTCAAATGCCCCTCGTAATCCACGTTCGAAGTCAATGAACTCTCCGGCCCATCTGCTGTTACTGCTTGTCTGCTGTCGACACAGTGCTCCCCGCCTCCTATTATGATGGCTGGTCCGGCTCTCGTGACATCTAGGGGACATTTCGCATTACACAAGGATTTCCGGATACTTTTGATCCGCCAGTGTATGCAGGGGCCTTGTTGAAGAAAGTATGAAAAGTCTTAACCATGTTAGTCCCCATACGAGCCCAGGAACGATGTGAAGGTGTCGTTGCTCGGCTGCTTGCACCTTATTACCGCCTGGCGCAGAGTTGGCCGGGCGCCTGGACGGGACGGCGCACGAGTTGTCGGCCGGTGTGTTATTAATGGTGGGCCAGAGGCGCAGTGTCCGAGCGGCTCCGCCATCAGTCAGCCAACTAAGAGCACACCGGTGTCGTTATTACTAGTGGCGGCGCGGCGGCGGCAGAGACGCAGATAAGGCGGCAGAGCCGCGCTCTGGATGGGCGGGGCAGCTCGCCGCCGCCTCCCATCCATCACGTGTGTATGCAGCGCGCCTTATCGGCCGGCGTGTTTACAAAACGGACGCTGCCGTCGTCGCCGCCGCCGCCTGCGCGACACTCCCGTCTCCCACGGAAGACACCTCGCGTCCCCCTTGGAGCGTCCCTGCCTCCTACCTATCCACATCAACCGTCCACTGCCGCAGTTCGCATTCGCAGGTACAATCTAAGCTGGCTATTTCAAGGCACAAAAGTAAATCAACGAATTTATACAGGTACAGCACGACTACTGATACGTTGTAACGGTCCGACTATATGTGGCGTATTGTGCTTTTTTACCCCCTGGCAAAGTGTTAGCAAAAACCTTGGAACTGAAAAGACGCACTAGAAATGTTTTCTGAATAATGTACACTACTGGCCATTAAAATTCTTACACCACGAAGATGACGTGCTACAGACGCGAAATTTAACCGACAGGAAGAAAATGCTGTGATATGCAAATGATTAGCTTTTCAGAGCATTCACACAAGGTTGGCGCCGGTGGCGACACCTACAACGTGCTCACATGAGGAAAGTTTCCAACCGATTTGTCATACACAAAGAGCAGTTGACTGGCGTTGCCTGGTGAAACGTAGTTGTGATGCCTCGTGTAAGGAGGAGAAATGCCCACCATCACGTTTCCGACTTTCATAAAGGTCGGATTGTAGCCTATCGCGATTGCGGTTTATCGTATCGCGACATTGCTGCTCGCGTTGGTCGAGATCCAATGACTGCTAGCAGAAAATGGAATCGACGGGTTCAGGAGTCTAATAAAGAACGCCGTGCTGGATCCCAACGGCCTCGAATCACTAGCAGTCGAGATGACAGGCATCTTATCCGCATGGCTGTAACGGATCGTGCAGCCACGTTTCGATTCCTGAGTCAACAGATGGGGACGTTTGCACGACAACAACCATCTGCACGAACAGTTCGACGACGTTTGCAGCAGCATGGACTGTCAGCTCGGAGACCATGGCTGCGGTTACCCTTGACGCTGCATCACAGCGATGGTGTCTCAACAACGAACCTAGGTGCACGAATGGCAAAACGTCATTTTTTCTGATGAATCCAGGTTCTGTTTACAGTATCATGATGGTCGCTTCCGTGTTTGGCTACATCGCGGTGAACGGACATTGGAAGCGTGTATTCGTCATCGCCATACTGGCGTATCACCTGGCGTGATGGTATGGGGTGCCATTCGTTACACACCTCGGTCACCTCTTGTTCGCACTGACGGCACTTTGAACAGTGGACGTTACATTTCAGATGTGTTACAACCCGTGGCTCCACCCTTCATTCGATCCCTGCGAAACCCTATATTTCAGCAGGATAATGCACGACCGCATGTTGCAGGTCGTGTACGGGCCTTTCTAGGTACAGAAAATGTTCGACTCCTGCCCTGTCCAGCACATTCTCCAGATCTCTCATCAACTGAAAACGTCTGGTCAATGGTGGCCGAGCAACTGGCTCATCACAATACGCCAATCATTACTCTTGATGAACTGTGGTATCGTGTTGAAGCTGCATGGGCATTTGAACCTGTACATGCCATCCAAGCTCTGTTTGACTCAATGCCAAGGCGTATCAAGGCCGTTATTACGGCCAGAGGTAGTTGTTCTGAGTACTCATTTCTCAGGATCTATGAACCCAAATTGCGTGAAAATGTAATCACGTTTCAGTTCTAGTATAATATATTTGTCCAATGAATACCCGTTTATCATCTGCATTTCTTGTTGGTGTAGCAATTTTAAGGACCACTAGTGTAATTAGGGCAGGAGGTGGTGGATAATTTTATTCTTAACTGTTTTGCAAAACAAGTTTTTTCTGAAATCAGAATGGTTTTATTCAGGAGTCCAATATACCACGTTATTTCTCACTCTTTCGGCTACAAAACGCTATTTTTCAACATAATGTCCGTTCAGTGCCAGGCCTTAGGCCACCTTACTGACAGAGCCTGTATGCCCATATGGTACCACTTGTCGATGTACGAGCCAATGTAGTACTGCATCAATAACCACCTCATCATTCACGTACTGTCTCCCGCAGAGTGCATCCGTCATTGGGCCAGACAGATGGAAGTCGGAAAGTGCAGATCCAGGTTGTAGGGTACATGGGGCAGGAGAGTCAAATGAAATTTTGTGAGCTCCTTTCGGATTCGCAGATTTGTTTGGGCCTTGCCTTGTCATGGAGAAGGAGAAGTTCTTTTGTATTTGTGTGGAGACGAAGTCGTTTCCTCAATTTCCTGATGGTAGCCCAGTGCACTTCGAAGCTGATCGCTCCGCCGCGAGGGAGGACATCAAACAGAATAAGACCTTCAGGGTCCCAGAAGACCGTCACCATGACTTTACCGACTGCGGGTGCGTGGAGTTACGCCATAAACTGCCGTTTTGTTTTGCCGTTCGATGTAATGTTTCATCGTCTGTGACTATGTTCGAGCAAATATTGTGACGATCAGCCTCGTAACGCGCATACAATTCAGCACAGACGGACCTTCGTTGCTCTTTGTGTCTTTTGTCAGTCGGCGAGGAAGCCAGTCGGCACACACCTTCGAGTAACCGAACTAATGAACGTCTGCGACAGCACTACCGACAGAGACGTCTAATTGAGCAGCGAGGTGGTTGACAGTTTCCGTCATCACCTCGAATGAGAGTGTCCGCACGTTCGAACACTGCAGCTATGTGCGGCCGGCCGACACGCGTGAGATGGGATAGGCTTGCGCCACCTTGTTGCGATGATGACAGACGCCTCACCCAACGACTCACCGTGCTTTTGTTCACTGCCAAGTCTCCGTAGACATTCTGCAAGCGCCTGTGTGTATCTGTAATGCTCTGGTTTTTCGCCAAAAGAAATTCAATGCCAGCTTTCTGCTTGTAACGCACCTCCGTTACAGACGCCATTTTGAAGGCTACGTATAGCGCCACCACCAATTGTAACTTCATGAAACTATAGGGGCTGAAGTGGGAATATTGCATGATATCCCACAAACCAATTCTGCAATTTTTCAACCGTAAATGGCCGAGAAAAACGTGTTGCATTACTTACTGAACGCCCCTCATCACATTATAAACGATTAAGAGACACTGAGCCGCTATCCAACTGCACCCAACTATGTGGACGGCGGATGCAAGTAAAACATGGGCAGGGCAACACGGAGCCTGTAGAAGCTATTTCCTTGCCACAAGATTCGTTAAAACTTTATAAAACGTCACTCATTGCATTGTGGCTCCACCTTCGTTGCATAGTGGTCAGCGCATCTGGCTGCCAAGCGGAGGACCGAGTTCAATTCCCCGTGGCACTGGGGGGACGACTGGTATGGTGTGCACTCAGAATCGTAATGCCAGTTGAGAAGATACTTGACTGAAAAGTAGCGGCTCCGAGGTCTACAAAGTCGACAGCGGCCGGGAGAGCGTTGTACTGAGGCCACACCCCTCCATACCAGATCCAAATACCACCTCAAAAATGGTTCAGATGCCTCTGAGTACTATGGGATTTAACATCAGAGGTCATCAGTCCCCTAGAACTTACAACTACTTAAACCTAACTAACCTAAGGATATCACACCCATCCATGCCCGGGGCAGGATTCGAACCTGCGACCGTACCGGTCGCGCGGATCCAGACTGAAGAGCCTAGAACCGCTCGGCCACACCGGCCGGCGATGATACCTCGCTGAGGATGACACAGCGGTCGGTCGCTCGAGGTTGGCGGGGTTTTAATAATGAAAAATATTGTATTGTTTTCCTTCGTGACTGGCGTGAAAAGAATTGTAGGAGGCCGGATTATTCGATAATGTATGGAGTTAGCATTGATTACCTTCCATTCAGAAACATTAGATATCACAAGGCGCAACAAATGTAAATGTGTTCTCAGAATACATGCTCAGACTATTTTATTCAAGTAATTCTTTGTTTTTCTTGATACACTAAGAAGATATGAGTGATTTTATGAACTTTTATTTCGAACTGAGTTCAGTATAAGTTTCCTTTTTATTTAATGAATATTACCTGAAGTAGGGAGATACATTTATTCCTTGATTGTGGTGAATTACTCTTTGCAATGTTATATCCACAAGCGTGGAGCAGCGTTACTTTTACTTAGAAAGGCTACACAGTCAGATAGCAAATTTACGATCCTAGAAGGACTTTACTGGATTCATTGCTAAAATCGGGAACTTTTACGGAAATGTTACGCACACGAGCTAAATTAGCAGAACTGGTATTTTGTGTAAAGTTAGCGTACGGTAGTTGAAGGTAGGAACTGCTGAAATCAAATTCAATCTTTCAGCATACATAAACAGAAGCGCCAAAACGTTTTACCGTGTTTGGGTAGTAACAGACACACCAGAGCATAACAGCATCCAGTCGATTATTTTCTTTATCCAGCCGATACCACTGCTGAGCCGCAGGATACGATACTCATTTGAAGCGTGTCACTCTCCTTGATCTGTAAGTCGGTCCGAAATTCATTCAAATCTGCGACACGGAGAAACCAGGGATTCCAGCACCTAAACCTACACCTACATCTGCATCTACGTCTACATCCCTGCGCTAGAAGAATGATTGTCGTTAAACCTGCGTGTAAACTGTAATTTCTCTCATTTTCTCTATATCCGCGAGACGTATCTCGGGAGGAAGTAATACGTTGCCCCACTCTTCGGGACGTACGCTCTCCGAATTTCAATAGTAAACCTCTTCGCCATGCACAAGGGCTCTCTTGTACTGTCTGCCACTGAAGGCTGTTGAGCAGTTTTGTGACACTCTCGCGCAGACTAAACGACCCTGTGACACAGCAAAAAAATGGCTCTGAGCACTATGGGGCTTAACTTCTGAGGTCATCAGTCCCCTAGAACACAGAACTACTTAAACCTAACTAACCTAAGGACACCAAACACATCCATGCCCGAGGCAGGATTCGAACCTGCGACCGTAGCGGTCGCGCGGCTCCAAACTGTAGCGCCTAGAACCGCTCGGTCACTCCGGCCACCCCTGTGACAAAACACACTGCTCTTTATTGGATCCCACCTACCGTATCTTTTCTAGAAATAAAAAATGGCAAATGTCCCAGACTGACGAGTACTACTTCAGAAACAGTCGGAAACGTGTTTTGTAAGCCCCTTCTTTCGTAGATAAATTGTTTCCTTAAGATTATTCCAATCAATCTCAGCTAGGCACCTGCATTTCATACAGTCCTTTTTAATGGTCAGTTCACTTTACTTCGCACTCAGTTTACGGTTTTCAGTGGTTTGTCGTCAAAAGATTTAACGAGCAGTATTAGGTATCTATGCATATTTGTGGGCAACACGTTGCATTTATTTACGTCCAGGGACAACTAACGGTCGCGGTACCAATCAACGATCCTTTGCTGGTCTTCTTGTAATTCGCTGGTCCCCTGACGTTGCTACCTTCCTGCACACAACCACAGCATCGACTGCACACGGCACCATGGTCCTTCCGACGTTATCCACCAGATCATTTTATAAACAGTAACGGGCCTATAACGCTTCCTTGGGGCGCTGAAATTACCTTCCCACCTGTCGATTTCGTTTCATTAAAAGCTACTGTTGTCACAGGAAGCCCTGAACCCGAACACATTACTCTCCCGATACTCGGTATGCTCGTATTTTATTGACTAATCGACTGCCTACCTGAAGTCAAAAAAATATGCTACAACTTGGGTGCCTGTATCTCAGGGACAGAGAGACCTGTGCTTTGTAAGATCCCTCTCTGTGGAATCCATGGTAATTTCTATAGAGGAGATTTGTTCTTGTTTTTATTATCCCGTTTTTTTCTTTCTGGCCAGCCATGGACAACGTTAATTTAACCAAGTGTTTCTTCGAGCTTTAATTTGCACCCAGTATTATGTACTTTGTTTGCTTTAAGCATCCATTCCTTCAGTTCGTTTTTTCTCTATGCATCTTTTTTAAATACCGGTACATTTCACGTTTCTTTTTGAATAGGTCACAGTACCGAACATTTCCATTTGCGATAACCACTTCCTGAAGATCCCAATCACTATCAGTGAAGCATAGGACCGTCCCCCCCCCTCCCCTATCCACTGTGCAGAAAATAGCTAAAATCCATTTGGTTACTCTTTTCGGGATCGTTCTTGGTATGTTTTCATAGTAGCTAATCCTCATTTTCTAAACTGCCTTTCCAGAATGCACCACCAATTGTACTCCTGTACGAAAAACACCTTGTACTGATCTACAGATCTATGATGTTTCTATTGTCACCGGGAATGGAATGAACGTTGGAATCTACATCTGCCGTCCAAAGGCTACATAGTTCAAAAGTCAAAGAAGAAGGCTGCCGCTTCACCTTCCTCGTGGTAAGACTCAGTTGCATGACCACAAAATACAAAACCCAAAGGAGGTTGCGGGTTTCATCTCCTCAGTCCTGAAAGGTCGATACTCAACCTCATTCCCTACTAATTCAAAATTCCTAGAATGACGTTCCTCGGTTTGACTATCACAATTGTTAATTATCGAGACTCAGCCGCCTGTCAACGTAATTGAAAACCTAATAAAGGAGATCGCAGGGTGTGATCTTCCCAGCGTAAATGGTCGAGACTCAACTGCATTCGTGCGAAACATGGGGGAGGTGATCACATGTGGAGCAAGCGCAGTTAAGGTTGAAAGGGCTGCATGGAACTGTGCCACGTAGGAACAGACGATAAGATATACTACGGAGAAACGTCCACCGCATGAGCTTATAGGTAGCCTGAAAGACTTCCTTGACGTAACACCGAGGAGTGATGTCGTCTGGTTGCCAAATATAAAGACTAATTTGTCAGTACATTGTGTACTAAACTTACGGCACAACATAGTCACCCCACTAAAAGAGCTCAGTGGTCGCTCTAGAGCGCTGTAGATGGTGTAGAACTGGCACCATGTGGTCCTAAGTGATGGCAGTGAAGAGGTGTGTACGAGGGTGGTTGGATAAGTCTGGTACAAAGCAAGAAAAATGTTTTTTTTTTTCGTGAACAACTCACCCTATTTCTCGACATAGTCTCACACTCGGTCCATCAATCCTGCAGTTTTTTCATCCGTCGGAATAATAGGTTCTGTCAAACTCTGCAAAATACTCGTAGACTGCATCCACCACTTCCTAATTTTATGGAAATTTCTTCCCAGCAAGCCAGAGTTTAAAGTTAGGGACCTAGACTGGTAAATATGGTGTATGAAGAACCAGTTCCAGGCCAAATTCGTGCAGTTTCGCCATTGTTATCGCTGATGTGTGGGATGGTGCGATATCCTGGCGAACAAGCACTTTTTTTGCATGCTAACCTTGGTGTCTTTCCAGCCAATGCAATTTTCAAATGATCCAACTATGAAGCATAATTGCGTCCAGTTTGGTTCTGCTTTTTTCGAAGTAATCTGTGAGGATTATTCCTTGGGCATCCCTAGAAACAGTGGCTATCACTTTACCACATGACAGATTGGTCTTTGTCTTCTTCGGTGTATTTTCACCTGCCTTTGTCCATTGTTTTGAACGCCGTTTCATCTCTTCTGTGTAATGACGTATCCAGGTTTCAACAACAGTCACAAATCGGCGCAAAAAGAACTGCAGATTGCGATTAAATATCATCAGCCATTGTATTGAAATGTAGTGCCGGATGCGCTTTTGGTCGACTGTGAGCAGTTGGAGCACGCATCCAGCACACAGCATCTTCATGGCCAATTCTCCGTGCAGAATATTATGAATTCGCTAAGTTGAGATGTCGACTGTCTCAGAAGTCTCACGAAGTTTTACTCAGCGGGCTTGCGTTACCATATCATCGATTCTGTCAATGGTTTCCTTTGTGGTGACCTCAATCAGACGGCTAGAGGGCGCACTTCATCTTCGGTGCTTGTTCGAACGTTTAAATTCATTAATCAATTGTAAATATTATTTAGTGATGGTCCAGTCCTTCATTCAGATTATTTTGATTTGGGCGGCAATCCATCCCTCCAAATGAAAATTAATAACGGCATGAAATTCGTTTTTTCTTTTTTTTTAAAATTTTCAAACGCAGTCGGAACATTAACCAATTCAGACGGCTGTCAAAGATCAGCTGTGCGCTGTACATCTTTGAAAGTTTTGATACGGTCCTCGGAATAATCAAGTTTAGCAACCACGAATGCGCAACTAAAATGTTCCACTCTTTCATGGAAATTTACCAGACTTATCAAACCACTCCCGTATGTGCCAGTCGGCGCAATGACATGGATCGATATTGACACGTGGCACAACGGCAGAAAGGAACTACCGTGTTTGGACGTGTCCACTGTCGTACCGTGAATACAATGCCCCATACATGGAGCAAGAGTATATATATATCACTCCGAGGGACCGAGCGAGGTAGCGCAGTGGTTAGACAATGGACTCGCATTCGGGAGGACGACGGTTCAATCCCGCGTCCGGCCATCCTGATTTAGGTTTTCCGTGATTTCCCTAAATCGTTCCAGGCAAATGCCGGGATGGTTCCCATCAAAGGGCACGGCCGACTTCCTTCCCCGTGCTTCCCTAATCCGATGAGACCGATGACCCCGCTGTCTGGCCTCCTTCCCCAAAACAACCCAACCAACCAACTCCGAGGGAGGGGTCCGTCGTAGGCGCTTGTTCACCTGCTCGTTTCAGAGCTAAGTTGTTGAGCCAGGCGCAGTCGTGGAACTTGCAGCAGTCCTTGACGAATCTCCTCCATCTGTTACGGGCTTCGGAGAGCTCCTCGTATTTGTCGCGGTCAGTATTAAGTGAGTCACATCGCGCCTGGCACAATCTTTAAAGCGCAATGCAGATCTTACAGGAACTCTTCTGGCAAGTGCTCGCTTCAAATGTGTGTAAATTCCTAAGGGACCGAACTGCTGAAGTCATCGGTTCCTAGACTTACACACTACTTAAACTAACTTATGCTAAGAACCAAACACACACACACACACACACACACACACACACACACACACACACACACGCACGCCCGAGGGAGGACTTGAACCTCCGGCGGGTGTGCCCGCGCAATCCGTGACATGGCACCACATTTCGTAAGCACTGCAGATGGAAGGTATTGAGTTTACGTTCTTGTTTACCATATCATGTCCAGATCTCAGCACCACACAAGAGGATGGTGAGCGCACATGGTCTATAGAGGATTATTTTTGTGCTCACCGTATGGTATTTGTTGTCCCCATACTCTGGTTCAAAAATGGTTCAAATGGCTCTGAGCACTATGGGACTTAACATTTGAGGTCATCAGTCCCCTAGAGCTTAGAACTACTTAAACCTAATTAACCTAAGGACATTACACACATCCATGCCCGAGGCAGGATTCGAACCTGCGACCGTAGCGGTCGCGTGGTTTCAGACTGAAGCATCTAGAACCGCTCGGCCACCCCGGCCGGCCATACTCTGGTGCGGAGCTTAGCAAAAGTATTCGCCACTCTGCCACTTCTCGCGATTATTTCGTTGTCCAGAGAGAGATCTTCTTACACCATCGAGGATTTGTCGACTACGTTCAACAACGAGTCATCCAGACTTATGGCAGGCGCATCCGTGAATCCCTGCACCCTAATCACCGTCTTCTTTAGAGAACAGTTTGCACCCACCAAAAATTTTGTCCATGAGCCTAGGTCTGCAAGTTGAGCAAACAATGAGTCGCTGCACCTAGAGGTTGCATAGAAGAAGAAACTTGTGGACACCTTATTGCCGAATCAAGCCCATTATCAAGGGTAGGCCAGAGGCCGTGTTACATACAGGGTGACAATTATTGAACTATATGAAATAAAATCGTTATTACTTCTGAAAATTTTGCATTAGGACGTTCAAAGCGCACAGTTGGCCGCCGGGCATGATGGTAATTAGTATGCGTAGTACGGTTTGGTTTAGCGACGATGCCACTTTCATTTGGATGGGTTCGTTAATAAGCAGAAGTGGCGCATTTGAGGAACTGAGAACCCGCATACCGCGATCGAGAAGTATCTTCACCCTCAACGGGTGACTGTGTGGTGTGCAGTGTCCAGTCATGGAATAATAGGAGGTGCGATGTTTCTTGATGGCACGGTGGCTACTGAACGGTACGGGAAGATTTTGGAAGATGATTTCATCCCCATTATCCAAAGTGACCCTGATTTCGACAAGATGTGGTTTATGCAAGACGGAGGTCGACCCCCATCTTAGCAGGAGAGTGTTTGATGTCCGGGAGGAGCACTTTGGGGACCGCATTCTGGCTCTGCATTGACCTCGGTTTGCCGCCTTATTCTCCGGATCTTAACACATGTGACTCCTTTTTGTGGGGCTACATTAAAGACAAGGTGTACAGCAATAACCCCTAAACCATTGCTGAGCTGAAAACAGTCATTCACGAGGTCATCGACAGCAGTGGAGTTCCGACACTTCAGCGGGTCATGCAGAATTTCGCTATTCGTCTGCGCCACATCATCGCCAATGATGGCAGGCATATCGAACGTGTCATAACATGTAATATATTTAGTGACGTTTATATGTTAAATAAAGTGTGTGCACGCCGTAGTTTGTAACTAATTTACGTCTTTTTCATATAGTTCAGTAATTGTCACCCTGCATGAATACAAAGCAATTGTTATGATTTTGTTCCGCTGTTTTCATGAAAACCTACGGCATGGACCCGAACTGAGCCCACAGAATTTTTCCACTATTATTTTTCATTGTGTGGCGCTACATACCATACGCAAAAATGTACACCGGACGAAAAATACAGCGTAATTTGTCAGTCTCTCTGATACAATGGTTATACAGTTTATGTTTGCAGTATAGATAAATCATAAATCTTGACTATCGCTGGCGGCTACATGATGATGTACCAGCTACGTAATCGCTTTGCGCTGTTTTTTCATCTCCTTTTCGACGCAGCCATAGCTGTTGCATTTGCTTGCCACTGGACTTAAGTACTTTTGGTTTCCTTGAGATGTGAGCTTTCCTCTGACTTGCGTTTTCAGCTATTCCAAGCATATTTATGTCGTACAAGACGACATCTTTCACTGCTTTGTAATTTTCTATTTAATCCTTGTTTTGACTCACATTTCGACGGATTTTTATACTGTTTCACGTTGGATCTTAACAGTGTTCCGCAAGTTCTTGAAAATGACATCCGAATCAAGGTCCTAACTAAATGCGTTTTCGCGCTACATCAATTTATAACTTCATTCAAAGTTAATTCCTAACAAACATGCGCATGTGGCTACACCAGCGTTTCCGGAGTGAATTTTCGAAATTTTCCCAGAGCAGACCAAAAAAAAAAAAATCCCCAAAATGATACCATTTCGACAGCTTTTCCCCAAACATCTTAAACCTGCCTATTCCTTTAAACTATTATTTGTAATCACTGGTGGCAGCTTGAAGAGGTTGAAATGTGTGTTCAGAGCCGTAAAATTGTTGTACATCTAAAAAATGATAGTACATGAACTACAATTTTTAATTTGTAAATAAAAACGGTAAACTGACCAGAAAATTTTTAAAAAAAGTGCTTTAGTGGTGGCACATTGCTTTCTTCGCGCCTCTTTCACTGTTTTGTTGATTTCCCGTTAGCGCACGACCTATATCTCACTTCGCAACTCGACACCTCTATCCATTACGTTACTGTGAACACACAGAGTCCATGCCTTTGTTTCTTATTTACAACTCCCGAAGACTCTTAACCGCTGATTTTTCATTACCGTACCTCTATCCACTACGCTACTATAAACACACAAAATCCGTGCCTGTGGTTTTTACTTACACCTCCTGAACGCTCTTCACCGCCGATCTTCATTATCTTATATTTGGTTATAACAAATCATGCCAATACGAACACGTTTTCGAGAGATCTCAATATTTCAAACAGCATATACGAGTACAGAGGATGTACTTTACAATATAAAACCAATACAATAAAAACTTCAATTAAAACGACGAAATCTGATATGGCGTCTTCTCAGAAATCAATACGATCACGAAAGTCGATAGACCTACCAAACGGTCGAAAATGGACATGTACACGTCACAGTGACGTCATGGAGAGGTATCACAGCAGCGAGCCTCGCATCTCCCAAAAAAGGAAAGATGCTCATATTGATTTGAAGAATGATTGACATCTAGTGAATGCCTAAAAACTAAGAATATGTTGTTTGAACTAAAATAGCAGAGATGGTATTACGCTAGACTACTGCTAATCCGACCATTTCTTGCACATCCTTGTGCCGGATTAGCGGAAATGCAGGATTTTGAGTGTGTCTTAAAATTACTGTAAATGCATAGGGCTTATTCTTTACTGAATCCAAAGATGCATTCATTTAACCCGTCAGTACACGCAGTTGGTCTGTCAGACCAAGGAGAATATTTTCATATTAATGCAATGTCTGAAAGTTGTTTCCAAGAAGCTATCTTGTCAGTAATAGGAGTCGTTCGGTATTTCAACAACAGCACTTCCCGTTAGATCACAACAAAGAGGTCTAGGGTCTCACAGGCCAGCCGCGTGCATTGGTGTCAGTTTAGCCAAGGTTATTCACGCACGCACATGTTTACGGTATCTGCTTAGTTTAGTGGTACAACAGATTTTTTCGTGCTTTGTACCTTATTTTAGTGTGTTGTAAGTGTTGTAACTGCATCATGGCTTATTTTTACGAGGCACAGGAGGAGAGAATTTGGAACTTAACTGAAGAAGTAATGGCTGAAAGTGACGCTGGTGACTCTGAAGATGGAGAAATGACTTTGAAGAAATCCAGGACCCAGAGTGGAAAAGTGATTCCGGCACCGAACAAAAACGTCGAGTGATGAATCAGTGATTGTGGTGCTGACAGTGATGTGTTTGTCGGTAAAGACGGAACAGTATGGAACTCACGTGCTCCGCCAAAGGACTCCCGCACACGTTGTCATAACATCATAATTCATTTACCAGGTGTGAAAGGTGCTGCGAAAAGTGCTACAAATCCTCTATAGTGCTGGGAACTGTTTTTTCATGGAAACATTATACACATACTCGTTGACTGCACTAATAGGTACATTCAAAGTATGGGAAACTTTTCAAGGAAAAGAGAGGCACAACAAACTAATAAAGATGAAATAAAGGCCTTACTGGGATTATTGTACTACGCTGGTGTAATGCGTGCCCATCGACTAAGTCTACAAGATTTGTGGCGAACAGATGGCACAGGAGTTAAAATATTTCATCTCACAATGGGCATAAACAGATTTCGTTATCTCCTTCGATGCCTCAGATTCGACGATAAACAGACGAGAATGGAAAGGGAGAAAACAGATCACATGGCGGCGATAAGACAGGTGTTCAGGCTAATTGTTGAAAACTTTAAGAAGGCTTATACAGTTTCTGAATACGTGACAGTTGATGAGAAACTAGAAGCATTCCGTGGAAGATGCAGATTCCAACAGTACATGCCAAACAAGCCAAACAAATATGGAGTAAACATTTTTGGAGCAGTGGGTGCCAGAATGTTTTACACATTCAACATGGAGGTATATGTTGGGCAACAACCTGAAGGCCCTTACAGACAGGACAACAGACCAGTTGAACTTGTTCAGAGACTTTGCCAACCTATATCCCCCTACAGGCCGCAACATGATTTGTGACAATTATTTTACGAGTTACGAGCTGGCAAACACATTGATTACCAAGAAGACGACCATCGTTGGTACCATGAGGAAGAACACGAGACAAGTCCCAGGGGGATTTATTAACACTAAAAACCGACAAGAAAAGTCATCTATGTTTGTGTTTCAGAAAAATTGCACTTTAGTCTCTTATGTGCCGAAACGAAATAGTGGTATTACTACTGTCAACGATGCACCACAATGGAAATATTGACGAAAATACAGGGAATGATAAAAAACCAGAAATTATCACTTTCTACAACCTTGCTAAGGGTGGAGTTGACGTTGTTTACGGAATGAGTGCAACACATAATGTAGCTAGAAACCCAAGAAGATGGCCACTGGTTGTTTTTTATAGTATCATGAACACAGCTGCGATAAATGCTGCTATTATTTTCAACTCAAATCAGAAAGAACAACTGAGAAGAAGAGAGTTATTGAGGCAGCTTTCTTTTGCGCTTCTGCATGATCATCTTCAGAAAGGAGTAATGTCAAAAATATTGCCAAGAAAGATAACTGAGATAACTGTAGAGCTTTGCAGTGCGAAAATTTCTGAAGTGGAATCAACTGCGACTTCACGAGGACGGTGAGTGGACTGCAGAATCAAAAACAGAAAAACAAAATATGTTTGTAAGAACTGCAAGAAATACATTTGCCTTGAACATTATGTTACTGTGTGCCAAGACTGTATCGACAAAATATCTGATTGAATACATGCATTATTTTGATAACAGCTAAATTTTATGTATCTCCATTTGGGTAAATATTTTTGGCCAAAATATTAAATTTATCCCTTAAATATATTAACTAAACTGATTTTTAATGATATTACTTCATTTAATAACGCTTCCCTCCATAATATACATCTAAATGCAAATTCAGAAAGATAGAAACTGCAAGGGTCTGTGAGACCAGCTGCGTTACTGCCGTCCTGTTTCCAGGTGCGTGCACCGCCGGGTTAAATTAGCTCTTGAGTGTGTACATATATAGTAGTACCATTCATTATGAAACATATCCCAAATTTTTAGATGTTGCGATGATGATACGCAAATGTAGTACGTTTTACCACTCAGCTTCTTTGCAAGCATTGCATCGGTACTGCACGTTTCTGATTGTTGCACAATGTACTCCAGGAAGACGTCTGCAGCTTCAGCATCTGCAGTGTGAGATATCTTCACGTTCTCTCCTCCTACCTTTTCTCCTTCATCTCTGTCATCACATGTTTCCTGTAGACTTAGTTATCTCTTCGGCTGTTAAAGTTTGGTAACAAATAGTTGCTCGTCCAACAACTTGCTCACCAATAATGGCTTTCTGTGAAGAACCTCAGCCCATCTTATCTCTCATTTCGAGTTTCTGCTTGAGGTCTAGGATAACGTGTTTCCTTTCAGAAGCCATAACACTGAACCGTAAAGAAAGCCACAATTTGAAACTTCGGTATACCATTGCTTAACATTGTAATTAACTGAAAACATTGTTGAACAAAAGAATTCATTATTGAATGTGACATTTCTGCTTGAGTGACTGGACGCTGGATGTGGGCCGGTTCATTCAGAGGCAGACTACTGTGAGCCGGATTACCGAACGTTGAAGGTAGTAAGTAGTAAGGGTAGGCAGATAAAATGCGTCCCCGATTCCACCGGTACCGAAGTTTACTGCTCCAAAAATTTCCCCAAAAGTTCCCTTAAAAATATTTTCCTTCGAAATTACGAAAAAGTGCAAAACTGGAAACGCTAGCCTACGCTGGTACGATGACGTCACAGGCAAAATAAATGGTTCAAATGGCTCTGAGCACTATGGGACTCAACATCTGAGGTCATCAGTCCCCTAGACTTAGAACTACTTAAACCTAACTAACCTAAGGGTATCACAGACATCCATGCCCGATGCAGGATTCGAACCTGCGACCGTAGCAGCTGCGCGGTTCCGGACTGAGCGCCTACAACCGCTTGGCCACCGCGGCCGGCGCAAAATAAATACTGCGCAACTAACTCGTACAGACACTATCTATCAACTGTCAGCTCAACCATTTTTATGCACTATTAGTGTCGTAGTTATTAGTGATTCAGGTCTGACGCTATTTCGTCACACACTTTTAATCTCAATAATAACGGTTTTCACAAATGGATGTAGTAGTTAATTCCCAGTATAGTGGCTGACGCTAGCAGAATGCTAGGATGCGTAACGGGACGTATTCGCCGCAGACGGTGGATTAACTGTACTGTTTACGCGTGGGAGCGCTGTGTTGCCCCGGTCGCCGCATACGCACACAAAACAGTCGCGGCGGAGTGTCTCAGGAGATGCAATTAGCAGCGGCAAACAGCAGCGGTCACGCCACCCGTCTCCAGAGGGTTAATTACTCACAAGGCTGCGGCCTGCGCGCACAGACAGCAGGTATACACTCGCGCTGTATAGCTATAGCTGCGGCTGCGGCTACCGCCGCTGCCGCCATCGCTTCGCATACAACATTTATATCATCCCTAATATTGATCTAGCTCACGGCC
The DNA here is from genome assembly GCF_023864275.1 of Schistocerca cancellata. NCBI lineage: Eukaryota > Metazoa > Arthropoda > Insecta > Orthoptera > Acrididae > Schistocerca > Schistocerca cancellata. The sequence continues at coordinate 759,413,244 of NC_064628.1, read as the reverse complement.
AAAAGGTAGTCGGAGGGGGTGGCGACGGCTGGCCGGGGGTGAGAAGATGGAACAGCGATGGAAAGCGGGGAGCGGGGTTTGAAGAAACTGTGGTAAGGGGACCGGTGGAAAAGGAAGAAAGGAAAAAAATACGCAGGGGGGAAGGAGGCGGGTGGGACGGTGTGGGGAAGGGGAGGGGGGGGGTGAACTAAGAAGGGGAAAACGACGCCGGGAGGCTGCCCGCCCGAGGACGCCCTCGCCTCCTTCGGCCGCGTCGCGTCCGACGCCAGGCTGAAATATAAATTAGAGCAGAGGCCGGCGCGTCTCGTGCACAATTAGGGGCGAGCCTTCTCGCACTGCGCGTGGCCAGTTGGCTGGTCTCGTCAGTCGCGGGATTAAGAAACCGCGCCGTGCGAAGGTGCCAACACTGTCGGTTACAAATTAACCACGGCACACTGTGCGTGGTTATTACAGCCAGACAGCTGCGTTGTTGCGGATACCACAAGCAACCACAGCTTGAGCAAAATAAAACTTGCCCAGGAAAATATGTCATGCAACTTAAGATAGGCAAACCAAATTGGCCATAGCTAATGTAAGTTGGGTAGACTACCCTAAGGGGCATGAAATACGAAGGCTATTGGTAAAGTAAGTTTCGATCGGTCGCGGAATGGAAACCACTGTGTAAAACAAATATGTTTTATTTGAAATAGTTACTGTCAGATAAAAATCGCTATGTGGAAAAGAACCACCTACATATCGTAGGCCGCGCGGGATTAGCCGAGCGCCGGCCTGAGTGGCCGAGTGGTTCTAGGCGCTACAGTCTGGAACCGCGCGACCGCTACGGTCGCAGGTTCGAATCCTGCCTCGGGCATGGCTGTGTGTGATGTCCTTAGGTTAGTTAGGTTTAGGTAGTTCTAAGTTCTATGGGAATGATGACCTCAGAAGTTAAGTCCCATAGTGTTCATAGCCATTTGAACCATTTGATGAGCCGAGCGGTCTAAGGCGCTGCAGTCATGGACTGTGCGGCTGGTACCGGCGGAGGTTCGAGTCCCTCGGGCATGGGTATGTGCGTTTGTGCTGAGGATAATTTAGTTTAAGTAGTGTGTAAGTTTAGCAGTTAAGTCCCATTAAGATTTCACACACATTTGAACATATCATAGTTTAGGAAGTCTGGCGTCATTAAAAATGACGTGCATAAAAAGCTGTCGCATCATGCATGACAAATAAATTTATTACTTCTGTGCTACATACTCCTATCGCAATAAATTTCGCAGACAGTATCCAAAGATGCTGCTTAACGTACCTACAAAAATACTGTATATCATTGTGTGACCCATAGGTTAACAGATATAATATCATAAACGCAAGTGTGGGTGGAAAAATGCCGCAGCACGCATTAAGTCTTAATACATTTATTCTTTATTACTAAGACACTCCTACAGTCGTGTCAACTTAAGGAAATCCCTGACACATGGCAGCACTTTTAGCAGCTTTTAACTGCGAAACGCAAACGGTTGTAGACGACATCTACCCCCGTCTACCAGAGCTGTCAAGAGGCGTTGCCATAGAGATGTTTACAAAATGGCATTGCAGATACGAGAAGCAGCTGCGCCCAGCATACGGAAACTACGTTTCTAATAGAAAATCTGCAAAATGAATACCCGCAATATCGGATTTTTCAGCTATTAATATACACTATCTAATGAAACATATCTGGACACCTGGCTGAAAATCACTAACAAGTTCGTGGCGCCCTCCATCGGTAATGTTGGAATTCAATATGGCGTTGGCTGACCCTTAGCCTTGATGACAGCTTCCACTCTCGCAGGCATGCGTTCAATCAGGTGCTGGAAGTTTTCCTGGGGAATGGCAGCCCATTCTCCACGAAGAGCTGCACTGAGAAGAGCTATCGATGCCGGTCAGTGAGGCCTGGCACGAAGTCGGCGTTCCAAAACATCCCAAAGGCGTTCTATAGGATTCAGGTCAGGTCTCTGCGCAGGTCAGTCCATTACAGCCACAGGCCGTGCATTATGAACGGGTGCTCGATCGTGTTGCAAGATGCATTCGCCATCCCCGAATTGCTCTTCAACAGTGGGAAGCAAGAAGGTGCTTAAAACATCAATGTAGGCCTGTGCTGTGATAGTGCCACGCAAAACAACAAGGGGTGCACGCCCCCTACATGAAAAACATCACCACACCACACCATAGCACCACGGCCTCCGAATTTTAGTGTTGACACTACACACCTGGCAGATGACGTTCACCGGGCATTCGGCATACCAACAACCTACCATCGTATCGCTACATTGCGTACCGTGATTCGTCAATCCACACAACGTTTTCCACTGTTCAATGGTCCAATGTTTACGCTCCTTACACCAAGCGAGGCATCGTTTGACATTTACCGGCGTGGTGTGTATGAGCAGTTCCTCGACCATGAAATCCAAGTTTTCTTACCTCCCGCCTAACTCTCGTAGTACTTGCAGTGAATCCTGATGCAGTTTGGAATATCTGTGTGATGGTCTGGATAGAGGTCTGCCTATTACACATTACGACCCTCTTCAACTGTCGAAGGTCAGTCAGCAGACAAGGTCGGCCTGTACGCTTTTGCGCTGCATGTGTCCCTTCACGTTTCCACTTCACTATCACATCGCAAACAGTGGACCTAGGGATGTTTAGGAGTGTAGAAATCTCGCGTACAGACGTATGACACAAGTGACACCAAATAACCTGGCCACGTTCGAAGTCCGTGGTTCAGCGGAGCGCCCCATTCTGCTCTCACGATGTCTACTGATGTCGCTGATATGGACTATCTGGCTGTAGGTGGCAGCACAATGCACCTAATACGAAAAACTTGTGTGTCCGGATACTTTTCATCACATAGTGTACTTCCCTACATAGTCGCCCCTCCGACTTAAGATATTTGCCGTAGCGTTTATATCCGCTCTTTTAATTGAGAACAATATTATCAGGCTTATTCCCATACAGGGGAGAGGTGATAGATAATATCGGAAATAATTAATAGCATTGAAAAAGTTTTAATTAAAATTACAGATATATAACCTATCAGAATAATGTCCGCAGCAAATAGCGCCTCAGGGAAATCAAAAAGAGTTCAACGCGTCTACTTTTGTTTCTAAATTCTACTATATAAACCATGCGCGGCTGTTGTTAGTTCTCTTGTTTTCTGCGCTCTGAATTAGACTACGTAGCAGCGGCGTGTGATATAGCTGGCATGTCAGTGTGCGCGAGAAAAAGTAGCGCTCAGTATTAAACTCTATTATATGCCGAATAACCGATAATAGTATCTGTGGACTATGCAAAGGGACGTTAAACTGAATATAAGAATGGAACTGGACACTTAGCTTTGTGAAAGTAAAAGCGTACGAAGTTTGAATGACTGTATCGATGTATAGTAATGGAGTAAGTTCTTGCTATAATATCTTTCGAGTGACGAACTACAAAAATCACGGACATTTTAGTTGCCGCAATTGCTGAGGGTAATTGTAGGATCAACCGTCCTTTTCCCTATATACAAAACGCAATCATTCATGATCATTTAATTATTATTACATGTTGTTAATAAAAAACTACAGTGATTTCCACAACAGCGTGTGGTTTAGTCAACGATAATCATAGGCAAGCTGCGGTGCGGTAGGTTCGATTATGAAATATTACTAAGCGTAAATTGTGACTTAAAAGTTATATAACATTTCATTTCCAATCGGACAGAAATAAGACAAAATCAGAAGTAGTGCGGATAAGGAGTAACGTCGGAAACAGGAAGCTGAAATAATAAGTAACATCCAAAGACGTTATTAACGCAGCAACAAATGAAGGGTGATCGACTGTACAGAAAGTCAACATTAATTATTATTATGAAAACCCGAAATTTAGTCGGCGTTACAGTGAAGCTGTTTGTGGAAGCTCCACCTGATGTGTAGATATAACGTAAAGTCGGGCATATACAGTAAATAACCACGCCAACACCTTGTCTCAGAGAATCGACGACAGCAGATCGACGGGTGGCGGCTACACGCTGTACCAACTTTCCAGTGCCCTCGTCAAAGAAAGCAGTTGTAAGTGCTTTCCGCCAAATCTCTACGCTGGTCTACAGTTCGCTGTCTGTGCCAAAATGTTGTCATCTCTGCCAGCGCTTCATGTGAGCAGAGATGAAACTCAGGGGGAGCCAACTGCAGCCTGTATTGTGGGTGACCACACACTTCCCATCGAAAGCACTGCAGCAACATCTTCATTGCCCCTGCAGAGTGCGACCGAGAATTGTCATCAAGGCGGAAGCGCAGGACAGTTATGTGGGCTGTATGACACCAGGCGAAATCTCTCACCAGGCCCTCATACTTGGTGTGAGACACTATTTTCTAAGCACCTTTACGTGCTCAGAACTGAAAAGAGCGACGTGACGCAATTGACGAGCATACTAGGGACACTGCCCACTGCCACACCTGTACAAAACTCCGTTGGATTTTTACTGTGGTTTCCATTTCACGCCAGATCGGACCTGACTCTCCGAATAGCGCTCGTATTTTGCCCAACCTGTAGTTATTTTTGGGGCTAAAGCCCCGTTTACAGAAGGGACCTGGTTGTCTCAGTCAACTACACGTGTCATGTTACTCTACTAAATGCCCCGTGGAGTTTTATTCCTGTACTGAGTCACATTAGAGTCAGCGCCAAGATTGCGTATATCGCATGATCGTAGTTTGGACCCTGCTTTCCTTTTTACTAAAAATTTTTAGCTATCCTTTTTACTAAAAATTTTTAGTTGCCCAACAACACCAACATCCTTATTACTAAAAATAGAACGCAGGGACAAACAATGAACAGAGACTGTACCTCTATATATTATAAAAATGTAAGTGTAAATGTATGTTCCACCTCTCTACATCTACATCTACGTTATTACTTCGCAAGCCACCGTATGGTGCATGGCGGAGGGTACCCAGCACCACAACTAATCATTTCATTTTCTGTTCCACACGCAAACAGAGCGAGCGAAAAACGACTGTCCATAGTGCCCTAATTTCTATTATCTTCGTGACCCTTAGCAAAATGTACATTGGCGGCAGTGCAATCATTCTGCAGTCGGCTTCAGATGGTGATTTTCTAAATTTCGGCAGTAGTGTTCCTCGAAAAGAACGTCACCTTCCCTGCCGGGATTCTCATTTAAGTTCCTGAAGTATCTCCGTAATACTTGCGGGTTTATCGAACCTACCGGTAGCAAATCTAGCAGCCCTTATTTTCTCTGCTTCCTTTAATCCGCTTTGGTGGGGATCCCAAACACTCGAGCAGTATTCAAGAATTGGTCGCATTATTCAGACGTGGTGTCCTTTACAGATGAACCATACTTCCCTAAAATTCTCCCAATAAACCGGAGTCGACCATTCGCCTTCCCTACTACAATCCTTACATCGCTCGTCCCATTTCATATCGTTCTGCAACGTTTCGCCTAGACATTTAATCGAAGTGACTGTTTCAAGAAGCACACTACTAAAACTGTATTCGAACATTAGAGGGTTGTTTCTTCCACTCATCTGCATTAATTTACGTCTTTCTACAGTTCGAGCAAGCTGTGACTCATTATAGCTACTAGAATTTTTTAGCAATTCATCCTCTATCCCCCTAGTCACTCAACAACCACATCTGCTCTACACCGCATCATCAGGAAACAGCTGAATAGCGGTGCTCACCCTGTCCATCAGCTCATTTGTATGTACAGAGAGCGGTAGTAGTATCAATTACTGTCTGGAAAAAAGCTCCATGGAGGTAATGAAACCTAAGGTGCCACATTGTTGGGGGTAGGTATGAAAAAACAGTTCTTCCTTACCTTGAAGTACGCTGAAAACCACCCGTCTGATTGGATTTCTTGTAGGACCACCATGTTGTGCGGGTAGTATCGGAATGCGCTACAGGCAGTATACGAGCGGGCAGCCACGGCTATGCAGAGAGAGGGACGAGGGGATGGATACTGAGAGCAGGTAGGAATAGATGAGCAGAAAGACAGGGGTGTAGGAGGTGGACAGAGTGGGAGTGGGGAGGAGCAGATGTACGAATACAAGATAGGAAGAAATACATGGGTAATTCCGGATGTCTCAGTTAGTTAGTACGTAAATGTCGTAGTTATACTGGCTGGGGAATACCACAGGGTGAATTTAATCACCGGATGGGGTAGGGTTTTCTTCCCCCGTGCACATTAGCCCTTTTCTTTCGGATGTGTGAGAGTTGTGTCGTTGGGGTGTGTTGGGTTGTTTGAGGGAAGAGACCAAACAGCGAGGTCATCGGTCTCATCGGATTAGGGAAGAACGGGGAAGGAAGTCGGCCGTGCCCTTTCAAAGGAACCATCCCGGCATTTGCCTGGAGCGATTTAGGGAAATCATGGAAAACCTAAATCAGAATGGCCGAACGCGGGATTGAACCGTCGCCCTCCCGAATGCGAGTCCAGTGTGCTAACCACTGCGCCACCTCGCTCGATAGTTGGGTCGTTTCCATAGATAAGTATAAGGGGTGCGCATATATTCAATATTTCTGTTCTATGATGATGATGATGATGATGATGATGATGATGATAAGGGAGAGAGTGAAACCCAATGCCGCCGTAGCCTAGTCACTTCGAGAAGCACCAAGAGGGTTGCCGAGCTTAATGTGACCCATCCGACGATAGTATCACCACAAACTGGGTCAAATGCCTTCGTTTCATGAGTCAAAGCGGTGAAATCTGAAATTTAACCCAAGACATTGGTAGAAAAACTGGTGATCAGGAAATTTTCGTCGTTATGTCTCCTTCACATGTCTGCCGAAAACTGGCAGCGAAAATTTCATCCACTACCAGGATTCGAAGCGGCGTTGCTCCAGAACGAGCGCCACGACACAGGCGTGCGTTAGCGACCTTGGTTACGGAGGCAGGTGATTTTAGTCACGTTAAAAGCAAAATTCATAGTGGATGCTCTTGATACTGACGGTTAAGTTAGATTCTCTAACTCTTGAAAACGGAAAGAATAGAAAAAGTGCCCTCAAAAGAATTCCAAACATCTGCTTTTTTTCCTAAGGAAAATATATGCTTAAAAACGTTGAACAATGTTTAGAAGGCAGTAAATAATGTCTTTTTATTTTATCATTTGTGTCTTGTTTTCTTTCTAAAAAGCAGACCACATCGCGATCTTTTTCTTATGTTTATGGTACCTAAAATTCTGAAATTTTATATCAATACCCAAAAGCTCGATGCAACTCTCAGTAATTCTCAAGGACATCGATGTTGAAGTTTTCCGTGTGCCTTCAATGTCTTAGAGCAAGGTCGATTTTTCGACGCACACCGTGGCCTTGTAGTATAATGCGCGTCTGCATGTTTAGGGGCCTAGGTTCGATTAACGGGAGAAGCAAATTTTTAAACATGCGCATGCTCTACGAGCATTTCCGTAAGCGTATAATACATAAAGATGGGAAAAGTCGGTAGTGTTCGAGGCTGGTAACCACTAGATCGCTCGTTCGTTGGTTCGTGTCTCGTTTCGGTCATTAATTTTCTCGCTTTTTATTCATTCTCTTAGACTATATACGTAATTGAAAAACAAAATTGATCAGATATGTGCTTATTAACACACATCTAATACTCACATTTGTGAAAAATGGACGTCTTCATATTTCTAATTATTAATATTACTAACATTACTAATAATACTATCAGTATACTAATTATTACTAATATTAATATACTAAGTATTACTTATAATACTAATACTACAAATGTAAACTCTTAATTACCGATCTTTTAGAAAAGATTATTAATAAAGACTGTTTAAATTTAAAAAGGATATTGAAATTGTTACTTTATTCATCTTCATGTTTTACACTTCATGAAAAAGCCTCTTCACTTAAAAATTTATCAGTGCTGTGAATCGGACCTGGGCACCCACATATCCAGTGTGTATGCTACCAAAAAACCATGCAGCCCACAGAGATATGAACTTTGCTTTAGGGTACAGGTGACCAACCAGAGGCCAGCAGGCCGGATCCGGCCCACAGTTGGTTTCAATCCAGTCAGCGGAAAAAATTGTATGGGGAGGGAGGGAGAGGGAGAGGGAGAGGGGGAGGGGAAGGGGAAGGGAGAGGGGGGAGGGAGGGAGAGGGAGAGAGGGAGGGGAAGGGGAAGGGGAAGGGAGAGGGGGGAAGGGAGAAAGAAGGGGGAGGGGGGGAGAGGGGAGGGAGAGGAAGAAGGGCAGAGAGAAAGGCGATCGTAATGTACTCCGTTCGGGATGCGTCTTGGGATAACTCTGTGATCAATTATCAAAAATATTTTTGGATAAATGTTTAAAAAACGTTTGTTAATAGTGTTCGTGGACATTAACACATTAAATCAGGTTAAATAAATAAATAAATAAATAAAATAAATAAATTTCCAACACTATAATGACTGGCCTGTGTCCAAAGATCGCAACGTTACTCGCAACTGCTTGTTCACTGGAACTGCTTATCTCAAGGCTGTATTTTATTTTCTATTCTTCCTCGTGTTCACAATAATTAATTCTTGTCCGTTGTGGACGTATTAGTACACTGCAATCGTTGAAACTAAACGTAATTTCTAACGAATTGGCTGCAACCAGTTGCTTTTATAAGCGTTTATTTTTCAATGATGACCGTTCAAGATGGCTGGCATCCGTTCTTCAGATGTTTACAGCTGTTTACTAATGGCGTTGTAGAATTTAGCAACGGAAGTTTTAAGTAAAGAAACAATGTACGCGACGCGTAAATAAATGTAGACTTCAGAAGAAAGGGTGAATATAAAGGATATGTGCTACCAAAAAAATATCTTTTGTGCAATAATTTGTGTGTGTGTGGCGTGTAGTGAAAGGGGTGCCATTTATATCGGTACGTTATCTCCTAACGGGGACCACGAGTAATACAGACTTCGCAACGAACTTGTGACGTCACGTTAGTCGGCTTGTCCGCCACGCTTCACGAGCGCTAGACTCCGTGCAGAGCCCACGGGAAATCAATTTGTAGTAGTGGAAAGGTACACAGCAAAGGCATTAACTGTGTCGTGTACTGTTGAGAGGTTGCATACATTTAAACGTGTAGTCAAGAACTATTAAACTCATCTTAAACAATTACTCGCTCCGCGCCGGAGACGGCTGCTGGCACTCGTAAGACCTGCAGTGTCACGTGGAGGCACACGACAAAGACAGGCCACGGCGTGTACGTCACGAAGGTAGTCCTTCGCTCGCTCTCTCAAATCAGCAGAAAAATTAGGTTTCTACACCTGTTAACTCGTAACTAGGGGTGTCCGTACAAACGAAAACTGAATCTTCTACTGGAATCCGCTATTATGGAATCTTACTGTTATTATTCCTATAATGATGGGAAGTCCATGGGCCTACTTATACACTACTGGCCATTAAAATTGCTGAACCACGAAGATGACGTGCTACAGACGCAAAATTTAACGGACAGGAAGAAGATGCTGTGATATGCAAATGCTTAGCTTTTCAGAGCATTCACACAAGGTTGGCGCCGGTGGCGACACCTACAACGTGCTCACATGAGGAAAGTTTCCAACCGATTTCTCATACACAAACAGCAGTTCACCGGCGTTGCCTGGTGAAACGTTGTTTTGATGTTTCGTGTAAGGAGGAGAAATGCCTACCATCACGTTTCCGACTTTGATAAAGGTCGGATTGTAGCCTATCGCGATTGCGGTTTATCGTATTGTGACATTGCTACTCGCGTTGGTCGAGATCCAATGACTGTTAGCAGAATATGGAACCTGTGGGTTCAGGAAGGTAATACGGAACGCCATGCTGGATCCCAACGGCCTCGAATCACTAGCAGTCGAGATGACAGGCATCTTATCCGCATGGCTGTAACGGATCGTGCACTCACGTCTCAATCCCTGAGTCAACAGATGGGGCCGTTTGCAAGAAAACAACCATCTGCACGAACCGTTTGACGACGTTTGCAGCAGCATGGACTATCAGCTCGGAGACCATGGCTGCGGTTACCCTTGACGCTGCTTCACAGACAGGAGCGCCTGCGATGGTGTACTCAACCTCGAGCCTGGGTGCACGAATGGCAATACGTCATTTTTTCGGATGAATCCAGGTTCTGTTTACAGCATCATGATGGTCGCATTCGTGTTTGGCGACATCGCGGTGAACGCACATTGGAAGCGTGTATTCGTCATCGCTTACTGGCGTATCACCCGGCGTGATAGTATGGGGTGCTATTGGTTCCACGTCTCGGTCACCTCTTGTTCGCACTGACGGCGCTTTGAACAGTGACATTACGTTTCGTATGTGTTACGACCCGTGGCTCTACCCTTCATTCGATCCCTGCGAAACCCTACATTTCAGCAGGATAATGCACGACCGTATGTTGCAGGTCCCGTACGGGCCTTTCTGGATACAGAAAATGTTCGACTGCTGCCCTGACCAGCACATTCTCCAGATCTCTCACCAACTGAAAACGTCAGGTCCATGGTGGCCGAGCAACTGGCTCGTCACAATACGCCAGTCACTACTCTCGATCAACTGTGGTATCGTGTTGAAGCTGCATGGGCAGCTGTAGCTGTACACGCCATCCAAGCTTTGTTTGACTCAATGGCCAGGCGTATCAAGGCCGTTATTACGACCAGAGGTCGTTGTTCTGGGTCCTGATTTCTCAGGATCTATGCACCCAAATTGCGTGAAAATGTAAACACATTTCAGTTCTAGTGTAATATATTTGTCCAATGAATACCCGTTTCTTCTTGGTGTAGCATTTTTAATGGCCAGTAGTGTAATTTGTTACGGCTGTACTGGGGTACAATAAAATAAAATCATGCTAAAATGATTATCAGGTGCATAAGGCACCACTTCCAGCATGTAATGAGTACTGTTAAGCAGAAGAGACTAAATTCTATAAACAAGCTGATATACAATTTGTATCGAGTATTGGTCTTAAATTAAATTTTGTTGTAGTAGGCGCTACTGTTAATCAATAAGACCTCATAACAGCAGATTACAGTGGAAGATGCAATTCTCGTTAGTACTTACACGCCCAGCAGAAAGTTACCAGGTTTAGAAACGCATTTTGTCTGCTGAGCCGAGCGAGCGAGCGACGTCCGGCCTACCTTCGTGACGATCGCGCCGCGGCCTGTCTTTCTCGTGAGCATCGTGTCACGTGCTGGGACGTTTACGCCACGGCCTGTATTTCTCGTGGGCCTTGCCTCGTAAACGTTAACTTCGTCGACTCTTCAGTTTCGACGTTAAGCGCTAGGAGCGCTGCTGTCAGATCACGTGATGAGGCGGCCCGCAAGTATGTATTCGAATCACGCACGCTGATCACCAAATGTTGCCTATACCTGCTCTAGGGCCTTGGAAACTTAAAAAAAGTCGATTTTCTCGTTAATTATTGAGAGTTGCATCGACTTGTTTTGGGATACTGCCATATGAAAGCTGGACTTCATGTAACACAAATATAAAAAAAAAGCAAAAATCCGACTGCCACGTGGCCTTATTGTAATTGGCAAATATTCACGATAAGAGAAAAGAAGAAGAAGTAGTACGCAACGACTGAATTATCTGAATGGAATGGAAGTCGGTAGATGTGATGTACGTTTGCAGAAAAACAAATGATTACAATTTTAAAGAGATGGATTATTTATTCAAGAGAGAGAGTATCACAAACTGAGCAAGTCAATAAAGTCTTGATCCACCTCTACGAAATGAAAATGGCACCCTATGCTAGCAGCTGTTCAGCTTGACATTGATTAATATTGTTATTGGATGCCTTTCTGAGGGATAAAGTGACGAATTCTGTCCAATTGGCGCGTTAGATCGCCAAAATCCCGAGCTGGTTGGATGATCCTGTCCATAATGCTCCAAACATTTTCAATTGGGAAGAGATCCGGGGACTTTACTGATCGAGATAGGGTCTGGCAAGCATGAAGACTGAACAGAAACGCTAGTGCAGGCGGGCATTGTCTTGCTGAAATGTAAGCCCAGGATGGCTTGAGATAAATGGCAACAAAACGATGCGTAGAATATCGTCGACGTACGGCTGTACTATAAGGGTGACGCGGATGACAACCAAAGTGGTCCTGCTACGAAATGAAAATGGCACCCTAAACCGTCACTTCTGGTTGTCACGCCGTACAGCGGGCGAGTCACGTTGGTATCCCATCGCTGTCAGGGGAGTCTAGCAGAAAGGGAGCTCACCTCACAGCGCCCCTTGCGCCGAATACCATTGACTTTAGTACACCAACAGGTGGTGTCGGGCACATTCGACCTGGAATCTCATTGAGTGGAACAGAACTCTCTTCAGTGATGATTCCCACTTCGAACTGAGCCCCGACAACCAACGAAAATGTGTTTGGAGATGTCCCAGACAGCAGTGGGATACCAACCTGATTGTCGCCCACTGTATGGCCCAACAGCCACGAGTGGTTGTTGGGGATGCCCCTTCATTTCACAGCAGGACCCCTTTGATTATCATCCCCGGCACCCTTACGGCACAGCGGTTGGTCGACGATATTCTACGTCCGTTCTGTTCCCTTTCATTGCAAGCCATCCTGGGCCTACATTTCAACAACATACTGTACGCCCGCGCGCGACGCGAGTTTCCACTGTTTGCCTTCGTGCTTGCCAAATCCTATCTTGACGCCTTTTGGGCAGGGCTTCCAACCAGCTCGGACCTTTTACGATCTAACCCGTCAGCTGGATAGAATTTGGCACGATATCCCTCACAAGGACATCTAACAGCTCTGTCAACCAATGCCAAGCCGAATACTTGTTTGCTTTTGGGCAAGAGCTAAGCCAACGTGTTTTTGACTTGCTCAATTTGTGGCTCTCGTTCTGTTGAATAAACCAACCAGTTTTTCTGAAACTGTAATCATTTGTGTGTGTGCACATGTACATCACATCTACCGACTTCCGTCCCATTCTGATAATTCCTTCGTGGTGCGCCGCTTTTTTTTTCTTTCCATCAGTGTGTAACGGAACTGAAATGATGGTGGGCTGACAGTAATTTGGAGCCCGCGCGTCGGAAACGGGCGCGCTTGTGTGAGACTGCCAGGGAGTGCACCCTGATGCCATCTATTGGCGAAACTGGGAATAGCGCTGCCTGTCAGACAATGCACTAAGCTCTCAGAGTCAAATGTATTCTTTTCCTTGGTAATTATAAGTTATTACTGTATAATTTAATGTTGTAAAGCGCTAGTAGTAAATTATTATGACTGGTATGGACTCCAGGGTAGTAAATATAAATATTCTTAAATACTAAATGATTTCGGTAAAAAGGTGGTAGGGGAACGCCCCCACTCTTGGTGATACGAGCGTAGCTAGGGGTAGCTCGAGACACAGGGACTGAACAAGGAATGGCCTGGGGAGTGTTGACGTGATCGGACGTGCGTAACTGTGCTCACGCAAAAGTGATTGTGCAACAGCGAAGAGGCGAATATCGTCGCCGTTTTTGCAGTAAAACGCAACGAATGGTTGTCGAAGCCGCCTCTATGCCACTGGGGCTGATTGTAAGAGTTCCTGTGCCCAGAATTTATGGCGGACGTGCAGTAGCTTATACGAGTGCTACAGCTCGTAGTTCCAGCCGCCATTAAGGGCATGAGGCGTGAAGAGCTGCGTTAGCCACGTGCATCTCACCACCAGCACCGACACGTCTACCCAAGGCAAGACTGCTTGCAATTGTTAAGTCGAACTTTGTATACATGTAAAAGGAGAATACCAGTTTTCTTTTATGCAAGTGCAGAGGACAGAATATAGTAATGAGTAAAATTACGACGCATGTTCATTGTAAAGTGTAGTGACCTCAAACATAGTATAGTGAAATCAGACTGAGGCCACCATCGCCTCTTTCATTTACAATTCTTTTGGTTGTAGAATACTTTAGCGTATAAGAATGTTGAAAAGAGCAATGGTCACACCAGAATGAGTCACCTATTTACAGTTACTTAAATTTTTCTGAGCAACCTTTGAAGTAAAGTCACTTAACTGATTCTGTATCAATGGTCCAAAGAGTAATATCCAAAATCATTAAATAAGTTGAAGGATAGAATTTTGTTAACCGAAGTTGCATAACCTGTCTTGGTAGTAATTACCAAGCCACCTCACAGAAATTGAGAGAGTATTTGCTTTGTAGAATCATCTAGAATGATCAGAAATAGTAATATTCAGAATTAAGTTTAAATTCAACTCAAGCCATTTCACTTTGAAACGAGCCCAAAAATTGATTTATTCTTTTGCTCCTTCAGAGCTGGCGACCGTAGTTATAAGTATTTTCAGGAGGATTCGACGGTAAGTCTGCTGCTCTCGTCGTGCTGATAGGATTATCCACTGCTGCTAGCAGTGGTGATTGGATACATAAGCTCACTACCAAGTTAAGTGGGTCAGGTAGGCAGTGTTACCGTGTGAACTGAAGGGCACTGTAGGCCGTGGATCGAACCCGTTCAATCATCACAGCTCTTAGGGAAATAGTCCGGTTAGGAGTGTACTATTCATTAGGTAAATACTGGCGAGTAACGGTCAGAAATGTATACGCAAGTGAATTTAGCAAGGTCCACGTAGCACCTAGTTAATGTGGTGCAATGGCGAGGGTAGGAGTGGAGTAAAAGTGAGCTGAGCTTGTGGCAGCTGTGCTGGATTCAAATATTAACTACGTGAATTCACTACTGCCTCTTACCATTGGGACTGAGCTATTTACAGTTAAAATACGTAGCAGTAAGCGCAAAGGCGTGACAGCTACAAGTCCGTATTGGTTTTATACATACGGAATTGGGAAGTGGGTCATTCCGTCAGTGGAGGGGGTTAAAACAACCGAGTCAGTGGAGAACATACCCCATTTACTGATGGTAAGATTCAGCGGTTCGGTCGCAAGTGCATCATCAAAAATTATTTTTCTCGCTAAACAGATCCGAGGTTATCACTATTGAAACAATTTTCATTAAAAAAGTCCAGGAATTCCAATACGTAAATAGCTTTTATGCTTTTATGCTTTTAGATATTTCGTCTGTTTTATAGGAGAACGCTAGCAGGGAAAATATCAGGCCCAAGTGCGACCTTTGCCATTTGTACCAGTCTCTTTGGCTCTTCAGTGTATGTGCGTCTCAAGAACAGATGATAATGTAGATGAGATCGGCTATTTGGAAGTTAACAGCAAGTAATCGGAAAATACATGCCCGCCCGGTCGGCCGTGAGGTCAAACGCACAGCTTTCCGGGCGGGAAGGAGCGCCTGGTCCACGGCACGAATCCGCCCGGCGGATTTGTGTCGAGGTCCGGTGAACCGGCCAGTCTGTGGATGGTTTTTAGGCGGTTTCCCATCTGCCTCGACGAATGCGGGCTGGTTACCCTTAAAATGGTTCAAATGGCTCTGAGCACTACGGGACTTAACATCTGAGGTCATCAGACCCCTAGACTTACAACTACTTAAACCTAACTAACCTAAGGACATGACACACATTCATGCCCGAGGCAGGATTCGAACCTGCGACCGTAGCGGTCGCGCGGTTCCAGACTGAAGCGCCTAGTTACGCTATGTCGGCGATTGCTGCACAAACAAGTTCTCCACGTACGCATACACCACCATTACTCTACCACGCAAACATAGGGACTACACTCGTCTGGTGTGAGACGTTCTCTGGGGGGTCCACGGGGGGCCGAACCGCACAATAACCCTGGGTTCGGTGTGGGGCGGCGGAGGGGTGAAGTGGACTGCGGCAGTCGTCGTGGGGTGGCGGACCACTGCGGCTGCGGCGGGAACGGAGCCTCTCCGTCGTTTATAGGTCCCCGGTTAACATACAATACAATACAATCGGAAAATACAGTCACGAAATTTTATCGCCCAACAAAATTACGATTATAATTTAAGCGACCTGTTAACACGCCAACCAATCTCACAGTTACAGAGGTTAGTTGGAGATGACAAGCTATCAACATACAGCAACGTACTGAGGGTCTTAGCCACCGAATAATACAGAAAATTTGAGGTAACGAGAACCACCCACCAAAACTGTTTTCAGGACTAATTTCGTTAGAATACTTACTACTTAAACCGTATTTACATTTTGCAGAACTTAATGAAGAGAACCCACTTACGATGGCACAAAGGTGCTGAAACATGTTTCCCTTTATATAAAAAGCAATTTTTTGCACTACATGCAGACTTGAAATACAGTAATTGCATTATTACTCTGTAACGACGCACCGGAGAGACAAACCACGGGGTCCAGTACAAAAATATTCGGAAAATATCACTGAACAAGCTCCAAAATTCTTTCAGTGGCTTTAGGGATAATCCTGTAGAAAACAGGCTCGTTTTGTTAAGTTGTGGTGAAAGCAGTCAAAATGTCCCCTGAAGCTGGGGAGGAATTTGTTGTCTTTTTGTAAAGGTTCCCGGAAGAAAAAGAACCCGGAAACATGCGGGGAGGGAGGGAAACAGAGAAAGGCTGCGCCTGGCATTTGAGCCGTGAAATATGTATGTGAAAATATGCGGCGATCCAGCACCTGGTCGCACAAGCCGCGACAAGGACGGAGCGGGGGAAAAAGTTGCGGTTAAAGAGGAGCTCAGGACCCCAGTGGAGGGCGCTGCAGCTGCTGGCTGGCGAGCGAGGAATTTTTTGGTGACGTCACGCATTTACATGTGAAGAGCGGCGCCCTGGCGGTGACAGCCGGCGTGGGCGCGACGGAGCGGTCCGCGGCAGGGCTCGGCGCACAGTAGTAGCGTGTAGAGGCGCACGGCTCGCCGCATTAGCGTCTGCTGGTATTCCCAGGCGCGCTCACCCAAATTACTGACAGCTTCCGCCTTCCTCCTGCTTCGACATGACAGACACCTCGCAGGAATATTGCGAAACTGACCCAAGCAACAATACTGAGGATAATGACGATAGCTTCCTTGACTAAATTACCTAGTATCTGACTGGTTATTGTACCTTCAGTCACGTAACACCTGCACAACAGATGTAGCCACACAGCGTACAACAACACGAACCACAATATATATAAATATATATAAATGACCTAGTAGATAGTGTTGGAAGTTCCATGCGGCTTTTCGCGGATGATGCTGTAGTATACAAAGAAGTTGCAGCATTAGAAAATTGCAGCGAAATGCAGGAAGATCTGCAGCGAATAGGCTCTTGGTGCAGCGAGAGGCAACCCATAACATAGACAAATGTGATGTATAGCGAATACATAGAAAGAATGATCCTTTATTGTCTGATTATACGATATCGGAACAAACACTGGTAGCAGTTACTTCTGTAAAATATCTGGGAGTATGCGTGCGGAACGATTTGAAGTGGAATGATCATATAAAATTAATTGTTGGTAAGGCGGGTGCCAGGTTGAGATTCATTGGGAGAGTCCTTAGAAAATGTAGTCCATCAACAAAGGAGGTGGCTTACAAAACACTCGTTCGACCTATACTTGAGTATTGCTCATCACTGTGGGATCCGTACCAGGTCGGGTTGACGGAGGAGATAGAGAAGATCCAAAAAAGAGCGGCGCGTTTCGTCACAGGGTTATTTGGGAAGCGTGATAGCGTTACGGAGATGTTTAGCAAACTCAAGTGGCAGACTCTGCAAGAGAGGCGCTCTGCATCGCGGTGTAGCTTGCTCGCCAGGTTTCGAGAGGGTGCGTTTCTGGATGAGGTATCGAATATATTGCTTCCCCCTACTTATACCTCCCGAGGAGATCACGAATGTAAAACTAAGGAGATTCGAGCGCGCACGGAGGCTTTCCGGCAGTCGTTCTTCCCGCGAACCATACGCGACTGGAACAGGAAAGGGAGGTAATGACGGTGGCACGTAAAGTGCCCTCCGCCACACACCGTTGGGTGGCTTGCGGACTATAAATGTAGATGTAGACGTAGAACCAGCAATGGGCGCATGGCTCGATATCTTTCCGAGACACCCTCCCACCACACCCACTAGGTTTTGGTGGCGGGTATCTTCAGGCTGAGACAAAAGTCTGGAAACATCCCTATAAAAGTCTAACGGTGAGAGGAATCATAGTGGCGTCTGGTATGGGGTATCTATAGGTGGGGGCGCAATTTATAGCAGCTATAGCGACGGCGATGGCCATTTTCAAATCCACCATCTTGGATTTGGATTATGTGTTTCAATTGGGAAATGGATCACGTGGCACATCATTTCGGACTGCCTCCTTCTCAGGAGTACACATGTGAAATCTATTTTACATGATTTATCTGTGTAGGAGCTATGCAGTGTTAAAGTATGAAACTGCAAGGAGGTGATCAATTCTGTTAATTGTTGCAGATGATCCAAAATGACACACAGCAGGAACACATTCACATTGCGTTGAAGAGTGGTGAACAAAGATCAGTGTCGGCCGGAGTGGCCGAGGGGTTCTAGGCGCTACAGTCTGGAACCACGCGACCGCTACGGTCGCAGGTTCGAATCCTGCCTCGGGCACGGATATGTGTGATGTCCTTAGGTTAGTTAGGTTAAGTAGTTCTAAGTTCTAGGGGACTGGTGACCACAGAAGTTAAGTCCCATAGTGCTCAGAGCCATTTGAACCATTTTTTTGAAAGTATCAGTGACTGCTGCTGGCTTCAATGCCTGGCATCCTGAGAGGGATGGTATGAGTGTCACTCCAAAAGAAATGCACACTATTTTTTTAAAAAAATCCATCTTTTATTCTACATGTTTGATAGTTATACAATGTGTAGATACATCCTTTAGGAAGAATATTTTCATTTCGTCACATAAGATCATCCCTCTCAACTGCCTTACGCCATCTTGGAACGAGCGCCTGCATACCCGTACGATAAAATTCTGGACCAACCTGTTGCAATCACTGTTTGGCAGCGTGCACAAGGGAGTCATCATCTTCAAACCTTGTTCCACGAAGACAGTCTTTCAGTTTTCCAAAGAGATGATAGTCACATGGAGCCAGGTCAGGACTGTAAGGCGCGTATTTCAGTGTTGTCCATCCGAGTTTTGTGATCGCTTCCATGGTTTTTTGATTGACATGTGCCCGTGCATTGTTGTGCAACAGCAAAACCTCCTGCTTTTGCCGATGTGGTCGAACACGACTCAGTCGAGCTTGAAGTTTCTTCAGGGTCGTCACATATGCATCAGAATTTATGGTGGTTCCACTTGGCACGATGCCCACAAGCAAGAGTCCTTCGGAATCGAAAATCACTGTAGCCATAACTTTTCCAGGAGAAGGTCCGGTTTTGAATTTTTTTTTTCTTGGATTAACTTGAGTGATGCCACTCCATTGATTGCCTCTTCGTCTCTGGTGAAAAATGATGGAGCCATGTTTCACCACCTGTCACAATTCTTCCAAGAAATTCATCTCCACCATTCTCATATTGTTCCAAACGTTCGCTGCATACCGTTTTTCTTGTTCCTTTGTGAGCCACTGTCAACATCCTGGGAACCCACCTGGCACAAACCTTTTTTAACGCCAACACTTTCAGTATTCTGCAAACACTTCGTTCCCCTATCCCAACGTAGCGTGACAATCGTTCACTGTGGTGCGTCTGTCAGCAGTCAGCAATTCGTTCACTATCTGTACATTGTCTGGAGTGTGTGCAGTACGAGGCCTGCCACTGCAAGGACATTCCTCAATATTGCCGTGCCCGCTTTCATCACGTAACCTGCTTGCCCACCGACTAACTGTACTGCGATCGACAGCAGCATCTCCATACACCTTTTTCAACCTCTTGTGGACGTTTCCCACTGTCTCGTTTTCACAGGACAGGAATTCTATGACAGCACGTTGCTTCTGACGAACGTCAAGTGTAGCAGCCATCTTGAAGACATGCTCTGACGGCGCCACTCACGGTAACAGGTTGAACTAAGTTTGAAAACAAGCGGGAAGGATGTATCTACACTCTGTAAACCTTTCACACACGCAGAATGGAAACTGTATTTTTACAGAAATAGTGCGCATTTCTTTTGGAGTGACCCTCGTATTTTTCACATGTCAGTATCAAAGTTACTGGACAAAGTCCTTGCAACAGGTTCTGTTGCGGACAAGCCACGCGGCGGACGTCGAAGGACGGCCAACGACGAGGAGATTGCAACAGAAATTTGGCATCGTTTGTGAAAAGTCCACATCCCAGTACGATAAGATTACCA
Source organism: Schistocerca cancellata (assembly GCF_023864275.1). Classification (NCBI taxonomy): domain Eukaryota; kingdom Metazoa; phylum Arthropoda; class Insecta; order Orthoptera; family Acrididae; genus Schistocerca; species Schistocerca cancellata. The sequence goes on along the minus strand of NC_064628.1, from coordinate 759,393,166 downwards.
GCAATATCCGGTGTCAGTCAGCGTCCAGTCCTGCGTGTGTTCCATACACACACACCAATGGCGCCCATACACGTTACACTTGCAACATAGTCTCTCGGAAGATGACCCTGATCGTCGGGTGCAGTTTCCAGAATGGGCTTTGGATCAGTTTAAGGGCAAGCCAAATTTCATGCGATAGGTGATGCTCAGCGTCGAAGCTAATTTTTATGTGCAAGGAGAGGTAAACAAACAGAATCATCGTTACTGGTCGTATGCAAACCCCTCGTGGGTGGATGCCTGTAAAGGTGCTGGTGGTGGAAAAGTGATAGTTTGGTGTGGGATTTGGGACAGAAGAATCGTGGGTCCGGTGTTTATTGGTTGGACCTCGACTGGGTGAAGAGTTCGGAGGTCGCTGAATAGGAGGATGAGATCATACTAAATAGCCACCTCATCTTACACTTCTTGACTTTTGTCTGTGGGCACATTTGAAATCAACTGTGTAAGAAATAAAAATCAACAATTTAGCCTATCTTTGCTGGCGTACTGAGGAGGCGTATGCCTCTGCTGACCCACAGATGCTGCGACGTGTGGAATGGCAAAAAAAAAAAAAAGAGACTCGTATTATTTATCCAGCACAATGGAGCATATGCTGTAATGCCGAGACAGACAGGTGTCCTGAACTTTAACAGGTCATAACACCTACACAAATAAATATATCTTAAAATAGATTGCACCTGTGTATTCCTGGGAAAGAGGCAGTTAAAAATGATGCGCCACATGACCCACTGCCCGTCTGAAACACGTAACCCAAATCCAAGATGGCGGTTTTCAAGATAGCCGCCGCTGTCGCCATAGTTCCTGTAAGTTGCGCCCCACCCCCAGGCACCCCAAACCAAACGACATTATGACTCCTAACATCGAGGGGTGTGTATCCAAACTGTTGCCTCGCCCTGCACAACTCTCTCTAATCTTTCATATCATTTTTGAACTTCCTCCAGTTTCAACAAATCACTGACGTTCTTTCGTCTTTCGTCATTTCCGTTAATTAGCTCAATTTTTGTGACTAATGACTTCAATTTTTTTAGTTCAAATGGTTAAAATGGCACTGAGCACTATGGGACTTAACATCTGAGGTCATCAGTCCTCCAGAACTTAGATCTACTTAAACCTAACTAACCTAAGGACATCACACACATCAATGCCCGAGGCAGGATTCGAACCTGCGGCAGTAGCGGTCGCGCGGTTCCAGACTGTAGCGCCCAGAACCGCTCGGCCACCACGGCCGGCTTGCAAACATTGCTATCAGTGGTATTTACAATATCACAGACTGGCAAGATACGGCAAATCATTTAGATACCACTGTATTAGGTTAGGACATCAACTACCACACATCAAACTGTACCATTGATGCCACATTTTGCTTACACAGCGCCCTATCAAACTACTGTTTAATTGCAAGTGTGCAAACCAGCCGCCATTAAGGACCCATGGCAGGGAAGCAGTTTTCTGCTGTAGGTGTATCGGCTGAATTGATAGTAGCTTCAGTTATAACATTCACAATTTTTTTTAAAAATATACGAACTTATTTTAAAATATTGGGCAACAGGAAATGAAAAAAGGAAACAAGTGATTGACCGACGTTAACTACACAGTACCTTGTTACCCTCGCTGGCGGAGATGTTCCAGGTGATGGATGACATTTACGACGGGAGTTTAGGAAATAAGTTAAAACTTATAGTGGAAGGCTGAGTAACTGTTACTGAATGCTGCACTACACTTCAAAGCGACACAGATATGACACCGTTTTTCGTCTTAGTCACCAAGTCGCTGAACATAACCCTTTACCAACTGTTCAGTTCCTTAACGATAGAAATCCGCTTCTGGTCACGCAGTATGTGACAATGGCTGTATGAATGTCCTCATCGTTCGAAAAATCTCCTTCCCTCCCGAAGTTCTTTCAGTTTCCCCAACGATGAAAATCGTGTGGTGCAAAATTTGTATTCCAGGGCGGGTGCTTGCAAACTCCCATAGAAAACGTGGATGCAGGCCCTGGATGTTCCAGGTGATGGATGACATTTAGGACGAGAGTTTAAGAAATAAGTTACGGCTTATAATGGCAGGCTGAGTAACTGCTATTGAATGCTGCACTGCGCTTCAAAGCGACACAGATATAAGCCCCCGTTTTTCGACTTACTCACCAACTCTCTGAACACAGCCGTCCGCGGTGATCGAGCGGTTCTAGGCGCTTCAGTCCGGAACCGCGCGACTGCTACAGTCGAGGTTCGAATCCCGCCTCGGGCATGGCTGTGTGTGATGTCCTTAGGTTAGTTAGGTTTAAGCAGTTCAAAGTTCTAGGAGACTGATGACCACAGCTGTTAAGTCCCATAGTGCTCAGAGCCATTTGAACCATTTTCTGAACATAACTCGCGCGCTTTAACTTCGGAGTACGTTTCCAATCGCCGCGCCATTTCACTTGTTCAACGAGATGCACCTGTAATTCGTACCGCAGCAAGACTGCGTCTGCGGGAAACCCGGAATATGAACTCTCTACCGGTAGAGCATTACTGTCATTGTCCAATGGTCTAGCGTGGGCCAACATACGTTACATGCTTTCTGAAGTCTGTACGTGCCACGCACAACCAGAATCCCAAGTTCCACCTATAAATGGTTTCCTTAATTTACAGTCCGCATCTCATGGTCGTGCGGTAGCGTTCTCGCTTCCCACTTCCGGGTTCGATTCCCGGCGGGGTCAGGGATTTTCTCTGCCTCGTGATGGCTGGGTGTAGTGTGCTGTCCTTAGGTTAGTTAGGTTTAAGTAGTTCTATGGGACTGATGACCACAGATGTTAAGTCCCATAGTGCTCAGAGCCATTTGAACCATTTGAACCTTAATTTACAAGGTGCAGCCACATTAATGTGGCCAACACATATGTACAATGTCAACGTGCAACAACCGCTCACAGACGGCAGTTGGCAGCACTAGCAGTGAAGGGTATACAAGGTGTTACAAAAAGGTACGGCCAAACTTTCAGGAAACATTCCTCACACAGAAATAAAGAAAAGATGTTATGTGGACATGTGTCCGGAAATGCTTAATTTCCATGTTAGAGCTCATTTTAGTTTCGTCAGTATGTACTGTACTTCCTCGATTCACCGCCAGTTGGCCCAATTGAACGAAGGTAATGTTGACTTCGGTGCTTGTGTTGACATGCGACTCATTGCTCTACAGTACATCAGTACATAGCATCAACAGGTTAGTGTTCATCAAGAACGTGGTTTTGCAGTCAGCGCAATGTTTACAAATGCGGAGTTGGCAGATGCCCATTTGATGTATGGATTAGAACGGGGCAATAGCCGTGGCGCGGTACGTTTGTATCGAGACAGATTTCCAGAACGAAGGTGTCCCGACAGGAAGACGTTCGAAGCAATTGATCGGGGTCTTAGGGAGCACAGAACATTGCAGCCTATGACTCGCGACTGGGGAAGACCTAGAACGACGAGGACACCTGCAATGGACGAGGCTATTCTTCGTGCAGTTGACGATAACCCTAATGCCAGCGTCAGAGAAGTTGCTGCTGTACAAGGTAAAGTTGACCACGTCACTGTATGGAGAGTGCTACGGGAGAACCAGTTGTTTCCGTACCATGTACAGCGTGTGCAGCCACTATCAGCAGCTGATTGGCCTCCACGGGTACACTTCTGCGAATGGTTCATTCAACAATGTGTCAATCCTCATTTCAGTGCAAATGTTCTCTTTACGAATGAGGCTTCATTCCAACGTGATCAAATTGTAAATTTTCACAATCAACATGTGTGGGCTGACGAGAATCCGCACGCAATTGTGCAATCACGTCATCAACACAGATTTTCTGTGAACGTTTGGGCAGGCATTGTTGGTGATGTCTTGATTGGGCCCCGTGTTCTTCCACCTACGCTCAATGTAGCACGTTAGCATTATTTCATACTCTACCAGTGCTGCTAGAACATGTGCCTTTACAAGTACGACACAACATGTGGTTCATGTACCATGGAGCTCCTGCACATTTCAGTCGAAGTGTTCGTACGCTTCTCAACAACAGATTCAGTGACCGATGGATTGGTAGAGGCGGAACAATTCCATGGCCTCCACGCTCTCCTGACCTCAACCCTCTTGACTTTCATTTATGGGGGGCATTTGAAAGCTCTTGTCTACGCAACCCCGGTACCAAATGTAGAGACTCTTCGTGCTCGTATTGTGGACGGCTGTGATACGATACGCCATTCTCCACGGCTGCATCAGCGCATCAGGGATTCCATGCGACGGAGGGTAGATGCATGTATCCTCGCTAACGGAGGACATTTTGAACATTTCCTGTAACAAAGTGTTTGAAGTCACGCTGGTACGTTCTGTTGCTGTGTGTTTTCATTCCATGATTAATATGATTTGAAGAGAGGTAATAAAATCAGCTCAAACATGGAAAGTAAGCGTTTCCGGACACATGTCCACATAACATATTTTCTTTCTTTGTGTGTGAGGAATGTTTCCTGAAAGTTTGGCCGTACCTTTTTGTAACACCCTGTATAAAGCGTGTCGGGGGGACGCGGAAAACAGTGCAGTCGTTGTAATGCGGAAAGGGTTTCGGGCCAGGGGAGGAAGCATTTCAGAAAAGGCTAAGTTCGTAAACTGTTTGCGTGACGCCGTGGTTAAAATATACCGTGCATGGTAAAATGGTGCTCTCTAAGACCGGCGCTGAGGCAACTGTCTTGCACGTAGATGACACGGTGAACAACTACTGTGGATATGTATACGGTCGAATAAACGTGCAACTGTTGAGCAATTGACGGCCCAGATGACCCAAGTCCCTACCAGTAATGTCTCCTCCACTACCGTTCAGCGAACAATGCTGTCCGGATACGGGCCTCCGTAGCAGGCGCCTGGTTCATGTGCTCATCCTGTCTGCTGTTCATGGTCTGCTGATATGGTCTGAGGTATGTTAACGTGGCATTCAATGGGTGATCTAGTCATTCTCGAAGACACAAATTATCAAGACAAGTATGCGTCTATCTTTGCGGACCACGTTCACCCCCGCATGCAGTTTGTTTTTCCTCGGTACGATTGCATCTAGCATCTGGACAATGCACCGAGTCACACAGCTCACAGTGGTTGTGTGCACCAGGATGAGTTTACCGTTCTCCCCTGGCCACCAGACTCGCCGTCTTAAGCCCAATCGAGAAGCTGTGGGACCACATCAATCGGTCCGTTCACGGAATAAGTCCTCAACCGAGAAACCTAGCTTAGCTGGGCATGGCACTGGAGTCGGTATGCCTTTGTCTCCCTGTTGGTGCCTTCCAGAACCTCACTGACACTCTTCCTGCACGTCTCACAGCAATCCGCGTTGCCAAAGGTGGTATTGAAGTTTTTGACAGATGTTCAAATTAATGTGATTGGACAGTACAGTTTCACGCTTAATAAGCACGCTGGACAAAAAAATAGCCCCCGCCCCCCTCCCCAGAAGACATCACGCTAATATCTTGTAACAGAGCATCGAGCGAGGTGGCGCAGTGGTTACACACTGGACTCGGATTCCAGAGAACGACGTTTCAAACCCGCGTCCGGCCATCCTATTTAGGTTTTCTGTCATTTCCCTAAATCGCTTCAGGCAAATAACGGGATGATTACTTTGAAAGGGCACGGCCGACTTCCTTCCCCATCCATCTCAAAATCCGATGACCTCGCTGTTTGGTCCCCTCCCCCAAATCAACCAACCAATCCTGTAACAGCGCCTCTAGCCTTGATAATGGCATTAATTCGGCGAGGAAGAGAGTCCACATATTTCTTCATGTACAAAAGTCATATCCAGCTGAAGCCACTCTCTGATAACTGGATGCCGTAGAGTCACCAAATGGTGGGGATGTTGACTTATTTTTCGCACGTTGCTCCTGACATTCTTTATGGAATTAGGATCGGGTGATTTAGGGAGCCAGTCGAGATGTGACAGGCTGCCCGAGAGTTCGTCAAACGATGAACGTATGCAGACAACCAAGTATACATTGGTGTTGTTATGCTGGACGAAGGCATCATTCATAACGTTCTCATCATGAAGATGTAGAGGACAGGGCAGTACTTCTTGATCGAGGATGTTGAAATAAACATTCTTGTTCATGTACACTGTAACCTCAATGAGAAGACCTAAGTTATGGTACGAAAAAACATTGCCAAACATCAGAGATCCACGTGCGGCCACAACTACATCCTCCACACACTGAGGGTCAAACGTCTCATTGGCTCCTCGGTACACTCGATGCCATGTATCATTTTAAAATAGGCAAAATCACACCTTGTCGTACCGCAATGCACAGGTCAAGCTACTATTCAATTTCTGTATTATTTTGCGAGCTCACTGGCTACGTCCCGACAAGTGAACCAACAGCAGGTTCACTGCGGTTCTGTCAGTAGAAACATGTGACTGGGCAAGCACATACCCTACAATCATATCGGACCGATTTCATCTAAGTGTCGGTTATATGTTACTGCCTTCTGGTCCAAATAATTATACACTCAGGTAGCTAAACATATTAACTAGCGAAATTCCCCTTCCACACTACAGCCCTTGTGCTTGGCTTTACCTTCCCCCTGGCAAAAACGCTTTTCGTACTTCACTGGCAGCACTTACTTCAGTGTCGGAAGACCTCTACTAGTTTTACACCACTTACAGCTCTCCAAAGCAACCAAGCGACGACTACTAAGTGTCCAGTGTCCTCATATGGACAACAGTGTTGAATAACGTGCTTCGGTGGGACTGAACGCTACTTTTTTTAACAGCCTTGCTGCAGGTTTTCTCCAAACATCTCTTAATAGTTCACCACCTGACGTGTATACGGAGAACGTTGTACCGGAGAACGCCACGATAAGGTAATTTATCCACCAGCGAGAACAGAGCACATGAAGGTAAGACGGGCTGTGTCATTTTGGGAAGGCATTTGCCTGAAGCGATTTTGGTGAACCTCGTTAATGCTAAATCAGTATGGCAAGACGAAGACTACATCTTTGTCCTATTCGTTGGCATTCAGAATCTGACTATCAACTGAAAAGACTCGAATCGTGTCATGCAGCCACAGGTTTTGGGACTTCAGTGGTCAAATGAGCTTCCTCATGGCTTCTCTCCTGTCCGCTGGGCTTTACACACCTATACACATACCCCGCAAGCCACCATAAGGTGCATAGCGGAAGATGACTTATACTACTACTAGTCATTCCCTTTTCTCTTCCAGTCGCTAATGAAGCGACGGCAAAACAACTATCTATACAAGCGATAGTCAATCTTTTCTACCTACCGGCCTCTTTTGTATCTCTTTCAACAGCAAAATTGTACATGGTTTTGTGACGTACCCTGGCAAGACATTCACAAAATCGTTACAATATATGTGAAAAGAAGAAACTTTTATCTGTATTATTATTATTATTATTATTATTATTATTATTATTATTATTATTTCATTTCTGTATGAACATTTGTCGATTATGTAGACTCAGTAAAAAAAAAGAAATAATCTTTTTCCATTTTTATGTTTGTGCAATAATTATATATCTATATTCGCAAATAACGTCTGTGGTCAGCGAGTATAGAAATCGAAGCAGACAATGATAATTAAAAAAGATAACAAAGATGCATATTAAATTGCCTATCAATAGTGGAGATTAAAACATTACTCTCTCTGTCTTCTTGAAGCCGTTAAAGTTGTAAGAGCCTGTAACGCTCGACTGAATGCTTGGTTAGCTTTCTTTTGTTCCTTGTTCGAGAAAGGCGCCATTGGAGGCTGATGAATGAAAAAGGTGTGTATTTTAAATTTATGTTCATTTTAAAATATATAAATTGTTAAAAATACTTGTAATAATTTATTGCTAAGTTGCCCAGTATTTCATTCCAAATTTTTAACCGTTTTCAGCATATTTAGAATTTTTCATGGCGCAAAGTTGTGCAGAGATCACGGGAGCCGCTGCCGCGGAAAATTCAAATTAAATTGAATGAAAGCAGTTTTCCCACAATTAAGCAGGCAGATAACGGTACATTAAAATTATTTCTTTCAGGTTTCTGGAGACCTCACAGGTGAATGGTGGATTTTATTATGTCATTTTCAGGTGGACATGGGCAACTACTATTACAATATCAGTGATGTAAATAATTTAAGTGAATCAGAGCAATAAAATTCTACTTGTGTGATATCAAAGACTGCTGTGATGAAACCTGTTCTGGCTAATAATACAAAAACCAAATTTCAATTTTAGTTTCATGATCTCGTGTTAGTCGTGGCAATCAATAGTGTTCATATATTAAAAAATCCACTGCAGCTTTTACGTTTAGCGAACATAGCAAACTGTAACTTCTGTACGTATAATAACAGTAATTTTCAGTGCATTTCAGATATGAATGTAGCGAAGGACATGTTTAATTTCGTAATTAGTTACAGTAATGATACCGTTTTCCATTTCTAACAAGCCAGATCAGGGTTACATAAAAATAGCTTGCAAATTAAAGATCATACGTGCACAGCAGAAAATCTGTTAGTGTTGCACGAATCCCCACGTAATAGATCAAGGTACACAAAGTTAAAATATTTTCAACTTCCAAGAGCCCTACCACAACAAAGGTCAAAATTTAATAATGATTGTGGTGTTGCTCACGCTGCTAAATACTGCATTTTCGGGGAACAACAAAGTTATTATGTGGCAGGTGTCATTTGAGCACAGTTAATAAAGTCATTTCATGTAATAATGACTAAACTAGGCACTCATCTTTTCGTGTTTCCCACACTGGTCTCGTTGTAAAATCATGGCTCAATCGTCGAAACTCTAGGTGGTGATGATTCCAAGCACGGATGCAAAGAGGCCTAGGTTTTATTCTGCTATATTCAAAAGTTTTGTAGATGCGCTTCAAAAACCATTCTTGAAGATTAAACCTTTCAAAGTTAGCACAATAGTGATGTAAAAAAAATAATCAGCACTCCGAATTTAAGTTACACTTCTTTTTTATTGCTTTTGTTGCGATAGTCCGCAGCTCGTGGTCGTGCGGTAGCGTTCTCGCTTCCCCCGCCCGGGTTCGATTCCCGGCGGGGTCAGGGATTTTCTCTGCCTCGTGATGACTGGGTGTTGTGTGATGTCCTTAGGTTAGTTAGGTTTAAGTAGTTCTAAGTTCTAGGGGACTGATGACCATAGATGTTAAGTCCCATAGTGCTCAGAGCCATTTTTTTTTTTGTTGCTATAACACGTAACACACAAAACATCACTTTACAATACAAAACATACTGAAAACATCTTCCTCACTGTTAAAGTTCACATTTTATAAGCTGACTACAATATGCGTCTTTTCAACGTGATGTCCAAGACTTAACCCTCTCAAGGTCCGACTCTAACTCACTAATAGTAATCGCTTACGCGCCCAAAAATCAGTGTTACAAGTACGTCAAAGATCATAGTGACAAAAGAAAGAATACACATAAGAATAATATCATTGCAATGTAAACATGTCGATGCATCACAAATGAAATCAAATCTGAATGTTGTCTCAGAAATATGTTAAGTAGTTAACAGAAACACAGTAGAATATCGCTGGTATCGAGAGGTTGAGTTGAGGCGCCGTAATGGTTACGTAATTCAAGAACCATTACAAACTGCAGAAACTAATAGTGAGAATCGCATTTTATCTGTTGTGCTCGCAACAATAAGCAATATACAGTTAATTAAAATATTATGCCATAGAAACTGCATATGAAGTCAAAAGCGCGGTGGGGATTACGCGACAGTATCTCCGCCACACACCATAAGGTGGCGTGCGCAGTGTGGATGTAAATGAAGGTGTATTCACAATTGTACAGAGTGGTTGCAATTAAACTTTCGGTATTTGAGCCAGTGTAGGCGGAAATCTATTTAGTGTATGGGAACACAACTTCATGGGAATGCTCTTCAGACTGTGTGCTGGAGGATTTTCGTTGTTAGTTACTGTCGTGACTTGCCGTTAGGCGCCTATACTATGCAGTGACGTAGGGTTGAGACACACTCATCAATCTGCATTACATTTGCAGACAATCATAATGGGTCTGGAAAAGGTGAGCAGGATTTTATTCGTAAAGATGTTTCATCGAAACAACGGCTTCAGCGCTGCTGTCCTACGCGAGTACTCACGCGTTAAGGAATACGGAGACGTCCTATTTTCGCACCGCGGTTGAAGAACATGAATCGGAAGGTCGAATTAACTGGCAATTTGGGAACTGTTTCTTGGAGAGGCCGACGGCCAATTGCGCCATAAACTGTTGAAGAAGCTACTGTTGCTAAGGCTGAGAATGCTGGACGCAATGTGCTATCTACAAGCAGTGCCCGAGCTATGTCACGACAGCTGAAAATTCGATGGTCGACCGTCCGAAAAGTGCTGCGAACAGTTGTGCAATGGAAATCTCTAGTGTCGTACCAGGTTGTCTTGGATGAAGATGCTCGTCACATTGATCAATGATTGTAACCTGGAACTTATGCGATTAACAAACGTTACTCACTCATGTGGAAACTTGGATGTGTTTCTTTCAATGTTTTTTTCGTTATTTCTCTTCCGCATGTCTTTACAAAAATTTCCAATAAGTTTCATTGTCCCACGATCACTCGTTTTTCGTGGGGATCGTCTAAAAACTCTGTACAGGAGTTAAACATGTGTGCACAATGCGCCCTACTTACTGTTCCTGCGATCTGAGTGTCCAACGTGTTAGTAACTGTGTGGTGCTAATGGTAAGAGCATGTAGAATGTAATGTAGTAAATGTATTGTTGATTGAAGTGCCAAAGAAAGAGCACTAGCAGGTCGAGATCTATCGCCCATATAGGCAGTGTGATGAAGTTAAATGGTCAGCTGTGACGTCACCACTCACAGAACATCTGCGCGTGATACCTGCCATGTAACTGTAATACTGTATTCGCTCATTACAGGATTGTTTTTCTTACTCATATGCATTAACTTTCACATACCTTCCATGAGACACTGATGAAAGCTCCATCAAGTGGTCGTATACATTAAATTACTACTTCAGTTAGTTTTTTGTAATAGAAATCCCCATGTATAATGTCACATTGACTCCAAAATCCTCATGAAAATCCAGAGTCTTAATAACTAGGTCAGGCAGAGAGCGGCTACTCTTACTGCCTGCTGTAAGTGGAATGATAATATTACTCGTGCGAATGAACCGAGGTATATTGTATCTTTTCCTAAACGACCGCTTCCCGTCTCAACTATTATTTTCTTCACTCCCTACTTACTGTCCCTGCGATCTGAGTGTCTAACGTGTCAATGACTCTACGATAAGATCATGTAGAATGCTATGTAGTAATTCTATTGTTGATTAAAGTGCGAAAGTTGATTCGTCCATCACCACGTTTACAAAATTTGTGTTGCTAATCGCAAATGATTTCACATCAGACCAACTGCTAAACAGTAACAGCTGGTCCACAGAGTAGCAATGTCTGTACACATTCTAAGAAAGATGAATCGAAATATTCTCGTTTGTCGATAATCAACTGTATGGAGGGGCAAGACCCTTATAGTACTTCGTTGGAAAATGACTGGCGTGATGTGTGCTTCTTGCGACACCAGTCTATACAATAAAGTAGTTTTCACTCAGAGTACTGGTTCCCTGTACCTGTCATAAGCTAGATAAACCATGTACAATTGTTAAATCTGATAACGCAATGCAAAAAGTTATGTAAACACGCAATAGAAGAGTGTGCCAGCAGCAGACTCACCGAGGCTGGGGCACTATGAAAGGCTGCTACGCTCCTTGTACTTACCTGAAAAAAAAACATCATTTGTTATTTCAGAGTAGCGTGAGAGCAATCTATTGAAATTGTATAATTAACTTAATCAACAGAAAGCAAATGCCGTTGATTCAACAGGTGTATCAAAAAAGTTCGTAAGCAGGGAGAGGGGGAGGGGGAGAGAGAAACAGTGTATCATATCGAAGATGCTTCTAGCAATTAAAAGAGCTTCATGTTTATATAATTGTATACGAGTATAGCAAATACATAAATTCATATTTACAGAATTCAAAGCTCAACCCATTATTTTTTGAATAGTAATTTTTTAACAAATAACATGATAGGTAAACTAGACATTTGTTCGTTACTAATTCGCACTATATCTTAAGTTTAAACATAAGTGAGGTAAAAATATATGAAACTATTAAAGCCTGTGCTCTTAAAGAAATTAACGATCAGTCTATAAAGGCGAATATCTTTAGTAACCAGAAGAGAAGATGCTGATTGAGGGAGGAGGTAATCAATACTTATAAAAGTCATCAAAAATTCCGATCGGTCACTGTCAAATTTGGGACACGAAAACAATAGGTGGTTTACATCAGATGCTGGCTCAGAATCACACTCGCATGCAGGAGAATCATAAATGTCGGTTCTATATAGATGTAGAGCAAAATGGTTGTAGCAGAATCGAATAATAATGGAAATCGTAGAGCGATCCAAATGCGTCCTCGTAAACCACGGTCTTGCAGGGATTTGAGATTGTAATGCCGCATAATATCCACCTTTCGTTTCTTGGAACGTATTCCACTTGTCACTGTTGCTTTTCGTGGGTCTTGATACTCGTAAGTAATCTGTACGGCAATTTCATAATGAGAATAGTTCCTGTTGATGCAGCTTGCTTCGCTAAGACGTCAACTTCCTCATTATGGGGAATGCCAGTGTGGGAATGTACGCAAAGCAGACAAACTGATTGCCTTTTGCGTTAACAGTAAACATATTCCAGGACCACATTCAAAATATATTGATGGAAAAAAATTGCAACATCAAAAAATAATTAATGTAGAGTAATTAAATTTAGGGAATACATTCGTTCAGGTAAAATACGTAAGTGATTGACACTGCAATAGCTCAGGTTAATGTAAGCGCAAGATAAGCCATCGCAAATGTGAATGATGCTACTTTAATAAGCGATGTAACCACCAGAATGTTGAGTGCAAGCATTCAAATGGCATACATTATGTGGTGTCACCGCCAGACATCACACCTGCTAGGTGGTAGCCTTTAAATCGGCCGCGGTGCGTTAGTATACGTCGCACCCGCGTGTCGCCACTATCAGTGATTGCAGACCGAGCGCCGCCACACGGCAGGTCTAGTCTAGAGAGACTCCTTAGCACTCGCCCCAGTTGTACAGCCGACTTTGCTAGCGATGGTTCACTGTCTACATACGCTCTCATTTGCAGAGACGACAGTTTAGCATAGCCTTCAGCTACGTCATTTGCTACGACCTAGCAAGGCGCCATATTCAGTTACTATAATTACTTCAAGAATGTATTTTGAACAGATAATATTGTGACTCATGTACCATTAAGAGCGACGTTCATCATTACTGGATTAAAGTTAAGTATCAAACTAATTACGTCCGCTTTCTGAATTCTCATTCCTTGTCATGTTCCAGACCTCACGTTAGTATAGTTCTTCCCTCTTCACGCCAGCCTGCGTGAGCTAAAACGCATGCATTTCGGCCTCCACTCGTAACACGGTGTTGGATCTTCTGCTAACACAAAACATTATGTTGTACAGGTGCCGGATATCAGTTTGTGGGATGGAGTTCCATGCCTGTTGCGCTTGGTCGGTGAGTACAGGGACGGTTAATGCTCTTCGTGGACGACGCTGGAGTTGTCGTCAGATGATGACCCGTAAGTCTTCGATTGGAGAGAGATCTGGTGATCGTGCGGGCCAAGACAACATGTCGACACTCTGAGGAGCATGTTGAGTTACAACAGCGGTAAGTGGGTCAGTGTTATCCCGCTGGAAAACACTCCTGGAATGCTGTTCACGAATGGTAGCACAACAGGTCGAATCACCAGACCGACGTATAGATTTGCAAGTCAGAGTCCTTGGGATAACCAAGGGAGTGCTACTGCTGTCATACGAAATCGCGCCTCAAACCATAACCCCAAGTGTAGGTCCAATGTGTTTAGCATGCATTCAGATTGGTTGCAGGCCCTCAACTGTCCTCCTTCTAACCAACACTCGGCCATCAGTGGTATCGAAGCAGAACCAGCTGTCATCAGAAAACACGACAGACCTCCACCCTGCCCTGCAAAGCGCTCTCGCTTCACGCCACTGAAATCGCAAGTGGCAGTGGTTTGGGGTCTGTGGAATGCACGCTACAGGGTGTCTGACTCGAAGCTGTCCTTGAGGCAACCGATTTGTACGAGTTCGTTGTGCCACTGTTCTTGTGACCGTCCATTCTTGTGACCACCGCTGCCGGCAATCATGTACAGTGGCTACACTCCTCAGAAGACTTTCTTCAGTATCGCACAAGGAACATTCATCTTCTCGTAGCCATATTACATGACGTCGTTCAAACACAGTGAGGTATTGATAATGCTTTACAACATTCGTGCCTAATATCAACTCACATGTCCAATCTGCAGGTAACTAATACTCACGACCGTTACAGGGTGTATTAATAGCATCCTCACAGTGGCGCTGCTAGTGCCAGCCTTACGCGACTGGCGCGAAATTTTAATACAGGGTGGCCCATTGATCGTGACCGGGCCAAATATCTCACGAAATAAGCGTCAAACGAAAAAAACTACAAAGAACGAAACGTGTTTAGCTTGAAGGGGGAAACCAGATGGCGCTATGGTTTGCCCGCTAGATGGCGCTGCCATAGATCAAACGGATATCGACTGCGTTTTTTTAAAATAGCAACCCCCATTTTTATTACATATTCGTGTAGTACGTAAAGAAATATGAATGTTTTAGTTGGACAACTTTTTTCGCTTTGTGATAGATGGTGCTGTAATAGTCACACCATATGGCTCACAATTTTAGACGGACAGCTGGTAACAGGTAGGTATTTTTAAATTAAAATACAGAACGTAGGTACGTTCGAACATTTTATTTCGGTTGTTCCAATGTGATACATGTACCTTTGTGAACTTATCATTTCTGAGAACGCATGCGTTTACAGGGTGATTACCTGCAAATACACATTAATGCAATAAATGCTCAGATGTCAGTCAACTTCAATGCATTTGGTAATACGTGTAAGGACATTCCTCTCAACAACGAGTAGTTCGCATTCCTTAATATTCGCACATGCATTGACAATGCGCTGACGCATGTTGCCAGGCATTGTCGGTGGATCACGATAGCGAATATCCTTCAACTTTCCCCGGAGAAAGAAATCCTGGGACGTCAGATCCGGTGAACGTGCGGGCCACGGTATGGTGCTTCGACGACCAATCCACCTGTCATGAAATATACTATTCAATACCGCTTCAACCGCACGCGAGCTATGTGCCGGACATCCATCATGTTGGAAGTACATCGCCATTCTGTCATGCAGTGAAACATTTTGTAGTAACATCAGTAGAACGTTACGTAGGAAATCAGCATACATTGCACCATTTAGATTGCCATCGATAAAATAGGGGCCAATTATCCTTCCTCCAATAATGCCGCACCATACATTAACCCGCCAAGGTCGCTGATGTTCCACTTGTCGCAGCCATCGTGGATTTTCCTTTGCCCAATAGTGCATATTATGCCGGTTTACGTTACCGCTGTTGGTGAATGACGCTTCGTCGCTAAATAAAACGCGTGCAAAAAGTCTGTCATCGTCCCGTAATTTCTCTTGTGCCCAGTGGCAGAACTGTACACGACGTCAAAGTCGTCACCATGCAGTTCCTGGTGCGTAGAAATACGGTATGTGTGCAATCGATGTTAATGTAGCATTGTCAATACCGACGGTTTGGAGATCCCCAATTCTCGCGCAATTTGTCTGCTACTCAAGTGCGGATTAGACGCGACAGCAGCTACAACACTTACTTGGGCATCATCAATTGTTGGAGGTCGTGGTTGACGTTTCACATGTTTCCTTACAAAAACGTAACTATCCGGCGAACGGTCCGGACACTTGGATGATGTCATCCAGGATATCGAGCAGCATACATAGCATACGCCCGTTGGCCATTTGATCACAATAGCCACACATCAACACGATATCGACCTTTTCCACAATTGGTAAGCGGTCCATTTTAACACGGGGAATGTGTCACGAAGGAAATACCGTCCGCACTGGCGGAATGTTACGTGATACCAGGATGCCACGTTTGTGGCTGTTACAGCGCCATCTATATCACAAAGCGAAAAAAGTGGTCCAACTAAAACATTCATATTTCTTTACGTACTACACAAATATGTAATAATAATGGGTGTTCCTATTAAAAAAAAAAAACGCAGTTGATATCCGTTTGACCTATGGCAGCGCCATCTAGCGGGCCAACCATAGCGCCATCTGGTTTCCCCCTTGAAGATAGACGAGTTTCGTTCTTTGTAGTTTTTTCGTTTGACGCTTATTTCGTGAGGTATTTGGCCCGGTCACTATCAATGGACAATCCTGTATACATCTTTGTAGTAGAAACACGCCCACCAACTTTCATTATGTTCACAACTCGTTCTTGGTCTTGCGAATTTTTTTTTTTTTTAGTCAGTGTGTAACGGTTGCCTGTTTTATTCCGCCTTCGGCGTTGTGGAGTGTATTCGCCCGATTGGCCTAAGAAGCAGGAACTACTCCATGACGGAATGGTGCCAGTGCGCGAGCCTCGGCCGGCTCGCATGGCGCTAAGTAAGGTGATTATGACACAGGGATTCCATCCCGGACGAGCATTCCCACAGCGCAGGTGCAGGGCCCGGCTTGGCGCCAGTGCGGGGCCCTCGCCAGGGCTAAATACTGTCATCAGGCCGCACCGCCGTTTAATTGTCCCAGCCGCGCCACAAATTACAGCTTCGATTCCCCAGATTTATTGCGCAACGCGCTTTCTCACAGCGCGGGCGGCGCCGGTTCTCTTTCCGCGCGTTTATCGCCGCTCGCCGGTTCCTCACAAATTTATGAGACAGCTTAAATTCGCCTGAATAATCGCGGCCAATTAACGTTCCTGCCCGCTGCCGTTGCCGGGAAATTACAAAGTTTGCGTGGCCTGCCATTTTCCTCCCAAACGAGCAGAAATCTGCGCGCCCGGCAGACCTCGCGACTCACAACAGTTTGTTAAAAAATAATAAGGCGAGATTTCAAACTTACTGGGTCGTTCCAACGTTGGAGGAACCTGGTACCCGTAACCTTTCCCCTTCCCTGACGGAGAGATAAAGTGGCTTTCGGAATACCACACTGGAGTGTTCGTAGCACCATTACTGATCATAACACCCAGGGTGTTAAAAGTCTCATATCCTTACACAACGTAGCACTGGTCAAAACTTGAAAATAATTATACAAACATACGAACAGTGGAAATGAAAGTCTAAACGCCATTTTTTTCACAAAACTGGTTTTCAGTGCTGTTGTGTCCGCAGTGCTCTGTCACATTTCCGTAGACTTGATCTAAGTGCCAAACCATGTACGAAGTATTCCAAACATGCGCTAGTACACTGACAAGCGCTTGGACATGTTTGACAACTGCTAAGGAACAACACACTTGCTAAGGAACAACTGCTAGTTGCTAAGGAACAACCGACATCTGCTACGGAATACCCGATCTATGATAATAAAACAATATGTAGAAAGCGGAACGTGTTAACTGCACTGAAGCCCGTGCACGAAAGCTCTGTATGCATAAGATAGTTCATGCGGTACTGTGTTTGACGAAAGTTGTTGTTGGACCGATTAGTGGAACATTCAGTGGGGTTGCTTTGCGATATAAAGGAAACCAAACTACAGGGTTATCAGTCCCTTTTTCCTCAAGCAAACGATACGGTCAGTTGTCCTGCTGGACGTTCAATCCCCATGAGAGCAAGCATCAACTGATTCACAGGTGGTCTGCAATCACGTCCACGTAGCCCACAGCTGTTATGGTGCATTTTATAAGGTCCCATTGAAGCCAGGTTCATGTCCCCCATACCATAATAATTCCGTCACTGACCTGCGTTCGTGGTGCGCTGTATGTTTCGAACAATCGTTCACCTGGCTGACGGTGTATTCAGACAGGACCATAGACCTAGTGTATTGCGACTCATCCAACCAAGGGACACATTTACACTCATCCACAGTCCAATGTCAGTGCTCACATATCGGCTACAATCGTAAATGACGACGCCGTTGGTTTGACATGGAAACACAAAAGAGTCGTCTAATGCGGATCGCATTGATCATCAATGTGTGCTGAATGGGTTGCTCGGTAACGTAGAGGGACCAGTATTTAATTCTGTCTCCCGATCTGCCACGGATTGCCCCCTATTGCGGTTCACAGAGCAGGTAAACCTCTACCTCCTGTGATGAGCCGTGGAAGTCCATATATTTCCATGGCAGCGGCGCGCGACCAGCCGATCAGCTTCAAAGCTACTGAGATGCTTTGTCCAGGAGCTGGGTCATAAACTCTGCCCTTTATTAAGGTCGCTTATGGAGTGAATATCCCCGCATGCAGCCTGTATGGTCGCCTAGATGATTCCCCTCTCGTCTCTGTTCCGCTTACATACATTCCCTGTCGCGAGACGCGCCTGCAACACTTTTAATTGGTCCATCTCGCGGTACACAGTGGTCTTAATGTTTTGATCACCAGTATGCACTGCAGAAAACAATGCAAGGACTGCGTTCAGTGGCACCAGCATATAACATCTGCATACTAAATGGTTGCAGTGTTAGTGATTCATCTATGACGGCCATCGGCGATCAGATGATGTCCAGGACGCCTATCTGTGCTCTTCCTCCATTGACTCTGTAGGCAGTAACTGCGCGATTTTAAAGGTGAACAGCGTGTGTAACATTCATTCTAGGGTGCAACCATGCCCCACCGACGAGTATTTACTCCAGTGGAACAGCTTCAGCCATTTGAAAAGGGGTGCACTGTAAGGCTGCGGGAGGCTGGATGGGCATATCGATAGACTGCTACACATGTTGGGCACAGTACATCGGTTGTGTGCGGCTCCTTTCAACAGTGGTCTGTAGAACTTTCCCACACAGGTAGACGACGTTCTGGACCTGCGTGCAGCATAATGGCACATCAGTACTGACACATTGCACAAGAATCGGTGGCCGACAGAACATCATCCACAAACGAAATCCAGGCACACGTTGCACCTGCTGTGTTATCAGAGTTCATTGGGAATGTCAGCTTGCAGCAGGATTAAGATCATGTGTAAGTATGAGCAGGTTACCACTGACACCATGATACATCCAAGAATGGCTACTGTGATGTCTTGAGCGAATTGACTGGAGAGCAGAATGGCGCTCTGTTGTATTCAGCGACGGGGTAGGTCTGCATGCGAGTGACGGACTACACATACGTGGTGTGGACCTGGTGACCCACCTATCCCAGCGTGCATTCACCCACGACATACAGGTGCCATCCCAAACTTCATGGGGTGGGGGGAGGGCAGCATCAATTACAACTCGCGGTCACATTTGGTATTTCTGCAGGGCAAAATAAACAGTGCACGCTGGATTGCACAGGGTGTTATCCCCATGCTACATGCCAATTTTCGACAGCAAGGTGACATGTTGTTTCAGTAGAACAGTGCAAGCCTATAGACGGTTGCTGCAACACAACGTGCCCCTTGTGGTGTACAACACCTGCCCTGGCCAGCAGGCTAACCAAATCTCTCGCTAACTGATCACGTAAGGTACATGGGGAAATCGAAATTTACTCGTTGTCCAGAGCTTGAAAGAACCATTCTCGAACTCCAACAAAAGACGCAAGATGCTTGGGACAATCTATCGTAGAATCCATTCGTCACCTTTTCGATCGTTTGCATGTGAGACTACACGCCTGTGTTGTAGCCAGAGAGGGGAACACTGTTTACTTACGTGTCCGTGTTGTCACCTTAACTGTGACGTGTGTTTCATTTGGTCTGAATTTGTTATACATTCCTACTACTTGTACCAGTCAGTTCACTTGTCAATAAAACGAACTTGCCCTCGGTGTTGCATTTTTCTTCCGGCAGTATATAAGCAATAAATATGCAATGAAGCAGACAAAGGGTAAAAATTGTTGGTGTGTGGGTTTTAGGACTTGGGACAGACAGATACAAAGTAACGAAGGGCGTTCAAGAAATAGTGGAATACATTTTTTTCTGATAGCAGGTTGGCTCTATTTAGGATTCCAGACAACAATTATTCTCCCACGCTTTTGGCTAAAAACCCTATTTCTCAACATAATTTCCCTTCAATGCCTTACGCCACCTTACTGGGAGGGTCCATATGCTCGCAAGGTACCACAGTACTGGTCAACATCGGAGCCAAAGTTTTGCTACATCAATAATCTCCATTATCCACGTATGCTTCCCGTAGAGTGCATCCTTCATTGGACGAAACAGATGGAAGTCGGAAGTTCCCATTCGTAGGTACAATCTAAGCTGGCCATTTGACGACACAAAAGTAAATCGGCGAATTTATGGAAGTTCAACACGACTATTGATACGTTGTAACGGTCTGATTATATGTAGTGTGTATGTGCTATTTTTATTCCCTGGCCAAAGTGTTAGCAAAAACCCTGGAACTGAAAATATGCACTGAAAATGTCTTCTGAGTGATGTAATTAGCGCAGGTATTGGTGAATAATTATATTATTAATTGTTTTGCAAAACATTTTTTTCTGAAAGCAGAATGGTTTTATTCAGGATTTCAATATACCATATTATTTTCCACTCTTCTGGCTACAAGACTATTTTTTAACATAATTTCCGTTCAATGCCACAACCTCACAACACCTGTATGCCCGCATGGTACTATTGCACTGGTTAACGTCGAAGCCAACGTCGGACTGCATCAATAGCCTCCCCATCATTCATGTACTGCTTCATATGGAATGCATCCTTCGTTGGGCCAAAAAGGTGGAAGTCGGTAGGTGCGAGATCCAAGATGTAGAGTGTATGAGGAAGAACAGTCACATGAAGTTTTGTGAGCTCCTTCCGGACGCGCAGACTTGTGTGAGGCCTTGCGTTGTCGTGGAGGACGAGGAGGAGACGTTCGTTTACATTTTTGTTGAACTCGCTGACGTAGTCAACGGCCTTGCTGCAGTGGTAACACCGGTTCCCGTCAGATCACCGAAGTTAAGCGCTGTCCGGCTGGGCTAGCACTTGGATGGGTGACCATCCAATCTGTCGAGCGTTCTTGGCAAGCGGGATGCACTCAGCCCTTGTGAGGCAAATTGAGGAGCTACTTGACTGTGAAGTAGCGGCTCCGGTCTCGGAAACTGACATACGGCCGGGAGAGCGGTGTGCTGACCACATGCCCCTCCATATCCGCATCAAGTGACGCCTATGGGCTGAGGATGACACGGCGTCCGGTCGGTACCGTTGGGCCTTCATAGCTTGTTAAGGAGGAGTTTAATTTTAACTTGCTGACGTCGTTTCTTCGAATTCCTGAGAGTCGCACAGTACACTTCCGACTTGATCGTTGCACCATGCCGGAGGACATCAAACAGAATAACCCTTTCAGAGTCCCAGAAGACCGTCACCATTGCTACCTGCTGAGGGTGCGGCTTTGAACTTTTTGTTCAGAGGACATGGCGTCCCTAAATGGATTGCTGTTTTGCTTCCGGTTCGGAGCAGCAGTTCCGCACAGATGGTTCTTCGTTGCTCTTTATGGCCTCCTGTTAGGCAGCGAAGAACTGGTGGACGAGTGTGTCAGCACTACCAACAGAGTCATGCAGTTGAGCGCTGAGGTGTTTGACTGAGATCCGTCGATCACCTCGAATGAGACTGTCCGCACGTTTCAGCATTGGAGGAGTCACAGCTGTGTGCAGCCGGCCGGCACGCGGGCCGGATAAGTTTGCATGAGCTAGTTGCGATGATGACAGACAAGTCGCTCAACGATTCATCGTTTTTTTGTTCACTGCCATGTTTCCGTAGACGTTCTGCAAGTGCGTATGAGTATCTGCGATGGTCTAGTTTCCGCCAAAAGAAACTCAATGACAGCTATCTGTTTGGAACGCAGCTCCATTTCAGGGTTAATTTTGAAGGCACCAGTAGATCATCATAAAACTATAGGGGCTGAAGCGAGAATATTCCATGATTTCCTTCAACAAATTCTTCGTTTTTTGAACTGATACTGGTTCAGAAAAAAGTGTATGATCACTTATTGAACGCCCCTCGTATTTACTTGTATTTTCAATTTCTAGTCATAACGGTCATGGTCAAGCTGTAATGGTTCTTTATTTACGTGACCATTACGGCACTCCAACCCCAGTTCTCGATACCAGTAATATCGCACTACTTTTCTGTGAAGTAACAGACATATTTTTGTGACAATATTCACATTTGGCTTTATTAATGTGATAGGTACTCCGATGTATCAATATATTACAGTTATATGGTTCTTCTGTGTATTCATTTCTGTGAGACTGTCATAATCTTTGACTTACTTGTAACCGTTTTGGCGCGAATGCGCACAGAGCAGTCTTTGTTTCACTTTGCAGAAGTTAAGTTATTATTTCGCTTTGTAAAAGAACAGTCAAGTCTTGTGTTTGGTTAAAGTGGAAATTAAATATATGAAGATCGACACAAAACTGTTTTCCTGATGATGTGACAATTAAGAAGTAGTATAGGTGAATTTACAAGATGTTCAATAAAAATGTGGATCGTGAACACAAAGTCAAAAATTATTTCTACCATACCATTGCTCTGATCTGGGTTGTTTGATTATTAAGAATTTCTTGAAAAACGCATTTGTTAGGTCTTCAAATATTGCTAAAATACAGATCTGGACCTTCTAGCAGTCAAAGTGGAATCACCCTAGAGCCATAACAACTTCGACGAAATCTACGTGGGAATCCATTCAGGATAAGTGCCAAAATTAGTGACTTTTTTAGAGTGACTTCATTATTTCCATTCTGACGATACCATCCACTGTCAATAACTTTGTTGTTGCCCGATAAAGCGAACATATGCTGCGTGAGCAACATTATTAATCTGATTTCTAACCTACTTTGCAAGTGGTGGTATTGTTAGGAAGCCTAACCTAAAATGTTAGCATTTAAAGATTACCAGATGCCAAAACAAGTAAATAAGTGAGCACTGGTGTGAGTTGATGTACGGACCCCCTGGGTGCCTAGCAGTAGAGAGCAGCTCGTCAGAGAGCGCTGCACAGGGTGGGGGCAGCCGTGCCGTGGTAACCGGCAGCACAGGAAAGGAGAGCAGACCGGGGCAGCGCACCGTGGGAGCGGCCGTAATCCTGCAGGCCCCACCAGCGCGCTGTCCTGCGGCGACTCCCATAAATCACCCCCGGGAGTACAACTATTAAAAGTCCATCAGACATGGCGCGGCGCCGCAACGGCTCATGCAAAGTCCCTGCGCCGGCGAGCACGCCGCCTCCGATTACGGCAAATGGCAGATAAGCACCGGCTCCGCAGCCAAAGCCGGCGCGGACACCGCAGGGAAGGACTGCCGCTCTGGTGTCCTACAGATAGCGTTCTCGAATCAGTCGACACATACGAATACCTGCAGGAACAATTTCGACAGGATACGAAATGCAATGATCACATTAAAGTGCACACATACTATGTGGTCACTATAGTTCAATTCTTTTATCTTGGCGCCTCGCGCATGCCCGCCCAGACGCGGGAGATTGCTGCGTTGCCAGTTGCACGCGCCAAGAGAAGCAGCGCCATAGTATAGTATAGTTCGCAAACTTACGTTAGGGGGAGCGCGCAGTTTATGAAGTAAGGCCACCACGGCCGCATTAACCCTTTCGCTGCTTCAGAGACGTGCTCCCCGCATTCCGCGCTGTGCGCGATTTTGTCATCACTGCACTGCTCGCACTTATGATTTTATTTCACAAAAACTATTTGGCCCAAAAATTCGATTTTTACACATCTTCTTGACTGATACCTCCCCCCCCCCCCCCCATAAATGACTTAATTTTGTTTCGATGTTCAACGCAGTTATTGTGCAGCATTAAATGTAAAAGTCCACAGTGTACACTTTCCGTATGGTCGATTTTAGTTGCCACTAGAAATTTCAAAAAAATTACATTCAAACGAATAAAATTCATGAAGTGAGACACTTCGACATTGTTTGTAAATAAAGAAAATATTAAGCATCGAACAAGATTTGAATTCGGAACCTTTGGCGTAGCAGCCAAACACCATAACCATTACGCTAACGCACCTCGTCCTTCAACAGAATTCCTGGAGTTATTTAAAGAATCACGCAAAATACTTACAAACACTGTTGGTATGACTATGAATTACTCACGTTTCGTCGAAGTACAATAGGAAATAAAAAATTACCGCTGTTCTTTATTGCGAAAAAGCGGTTAGTGAGAATGAATTTCCTTGCTATAGCCTGAATTAGGAGGCTTACTGCTTGTTTGGTTTAATTAATTAATTAATAGAATATGAAGCAGTTGGTATAAAGTATGCCTTTTCCAAACTTTCTTTTATAGAAAGTCTGCTATCAAGACATTGCTTTTGTTCAATTACTTGATTTATGACCGAACGTTTCTAAAACTGAAGACACTCGTCCATGTTCTGCACTGCAGTCGAGCTCTGGCAACGTCGTTCTCTGTTCGTTGGCTGACTGTGTTTTGTGACGTCAGATGCGCAGAACGAACCTAAACTCGGCCGCCGTCGTAAATGACGCGCACTTTAGTATCTGGACACCCCTATGCAATGCAACAGTGATCACTAGACGAAAAGAGACGGGGACCTGCAAGTCTAGAAGGAGGAGAGGCGTACTGCGTTGTCACTAAAGAAACAGTAACAGGAAATGAGTCAGTCAGGTGTCTTAGTGAACTCCTCAGCACGTGGTTAGCATTACTGCCTCTGCATCACAGGGTCCCGGGTTCGATTACCAGCCGGGTCGGGGATTTTCTCTGTCCGGGGACTGGGTTTCGGTGCGTGTGTGTGTGGTTTGGGATCTTATGGGCGCCCAACGGCGAGGTTATCAGCGCCCTGACATCGGTTAAAACAAACGAATGTGGATAAGTACGAAAACTGTCCCATACGCATGCACACGAAACGGCCACACAATGACTCTATCGCACAGGCACTCTCACATGCCCTGAAACCAATGAGGAGGTACGATAGCTAATTAAGAAATTGAAACGGAGGGAAAACAAGACACAAAAGAGCTAAAAGAACAGCACAGGGAAATGTGACTGGCTGACCACTCACAAAAAAAATTGGGTGAGCCAGCCACCCCGTTGACACATTAAAAATATCTCCCCAAAATCTTGTTAAAAACGTGGGACAATTCACACAACTTTAAAACGCGAACCACATTCGCTTGAGCATTGCATAAAATAGACTGCAGATCCGCCGGCAAATCCGCTGCAGTCCGCTGGTCAGTAAATAAAAAGCAGTCCAATAAAAAGTGGTGCACCGTGATCTGCACGCCACAAGCGCCACACATCGGAGGTCCTCTCGCCGGAGCAAAAATCCATGCGTCATAGGGCTGTGGCCGATGCGAAGACGAGTAAGGAGGACCTCGTCCCGTCGACGTGGCTGGACGGAAGTACGCCACGGCCGAGTTGTGGGCTTGACGACACGGAGGTTGTCGTCGGTCACTTCTAGCCACTCATGTTCCCAGCGACACAGGAATTTATACCTCAACAGCGAGATGAGGGCACGCAGGGGGGATAGCACAGTGAAAGACCTGACGGTCACGACACGCCTCCTTGGCTGCTCGATCAGCCCTTTCATTCCCTAGAATTACCGCGTGCCCTGGGACTGGGTCTCTGCGTTGTCCTAATCATTTCATCATCATTCGGGGAATTGGCGAGACTGGACAATGAAAAGTTTGGGAATTTGTACTGGCGCTGATAACCGCGTCATCAAGAGTCTCAAAAACCAAAATTATCACCATCATCATTAAGCATTAGGTGCACCCGGCGAATTGATCAGTACATTGCAACCCTTCTAAAGCTGCCAAAGTCGACCAAAGTGATGTGACAGTGAAATGAAAGCCTGGAGAAACAACCACAGATAAAGCACACCAGGCAGGCCTCTTGTACTGTCGGACAGACACTATCCAGTATTGCGGAGGATGTTTCTGAGGAAAAAAAAACGCGTGAAGTAAGTGGAAGGAATCACTCTTCAGTTCCGAAGTGCTACCAGCAATCCAGCTAGCCCTATGACTGTGTGCAAGTAGTTGACAAGAACGGGGTACAATGATCGAGCAGTTCCTCATAAGCTACATTACAGGGCGACGCCACTGGACAGTGAATGACTGGAAGCGGGTGATTTGGAGTCAGGGATTACGCTAAATGCCTTGGTAGTCCAACAGAACGCCTGGACAACTTTACCTCCCACCACGTGTACAACAGGGAAGTACAGAGGAGGTTGTTAGGACGTGGTCCCATTACTGCGCTTAAGAAAATGCTCAATTCGGAAGGTTATGAACACATTTTACAGTGTTGTGTGCTGTGTACAATAGAGAAACAGTTCAGAAGAGATGATGACTCCATCAGCATAATAATGCACCCTGTCACAACCAGCATCTGCGAGGCATTGTTATGTAGACAATAACATTCCTGAAATGGGCTGGCCTGTACAGTGTTTTGACTTGAACCAAACTGGAACATCCTTGGGATGGGGAATGTTCACATTGCTGCAGACCCCAGCGCCACACATCCCCACCTTAAGTGGTTCCGGCTCTTGAGGAAGAATAGACTGCCATCCTCCACGGACTGATAGCGTGCCCAGCAGATCTGAAGCTGTCATAAAGGTGAAGAGTGAGCACGTCCCATATTAATTTCCATTAACAGGTGTCTGCATACTCTTGATCATATAGACTAGCACGGAGTGTAGCATCAAACCCATCTTCGAACTAACAACAAGAACAATATTTATTATGCTTATCCATTACGGATATTTTAGAACCGTGACTGTATATTAATGTAAATAAGTTATACACAACTGCAACCAGTCACTTTTTTCAATAATAATGCTTTATTACATTAACCGGTTTTCGAACCCTGAAGATGAACCTGAAAGGGTTCGAAAACCGGTTAATGTAATAAAGCATTATTATTGAAAAAAGTGACTGGTTGCAGTTGTGTATAACTTATTTACAATGTTTATTTATTTGATATTTTCTTTTAGTCTATTATCTATCTAAAAGAACAGACTGAATGCTGCACTAAGGTTCCCATGAATGCAGCACATCTTTTAACATAAATTCAAATGTTTTAATGCTAACTGTTATGCTGTTCAAGAGAAAAAAATCTACACAAAGTATCTACATAAAAAATAATAAAAATTATAACCTAAAAGAGGTCTACATTCCACCATTCGGCAATCTGACACACGTATATCTGTTCAAGAGGAATCCAGAAGGCAAGTGCCGCGCGGGATTAGCCGAGCGGTCTAGAGCGCTGCAGTCATGGACTGTGCGGCTGGTCCCGGCGGAGGTTCGAGTCCTCCCTCGGGCATGGGTGTTTGTGTTTGTTCTTAGGATAATTTAGGTTAAGTAGTGTGTAAGCTTACGGACTGATGGCATTAGCAGTTAAGTCCCATATGATTTCACACACATTTTTTTTTTTAACAGAAGGCAAGTGCTGTTGGTATGTTACACTATGCAGAATTGGTAATAACAAATTTTGTATTACGGTATATTGATAATTTTTACTTATGGACCGTCTGACAGTAACTGAATAAAACACAATTTTAGTGCCATACGCGTTTCGCCTTTATTTTCTGCAAGGCATCATCAGTGGCCTGGAATATGTACATATGTTAGCTATTTAATTTACATTTTTGTCACTGTGCTTATAGGTTATAAACAGTTCTGGTGGTTGGTATTTCCTATTAAGTAGTAATGTTTTGAACTCTACTGACAGGTTGCGTGGACAATTTCTTACATATTACGCTCCTGTTGCACTTTTGGAGTTATTGTTCTTCTTATGAACGCCAATTTACGGTTTTTTCCCACATTCCACAGCACTATGAACTGAACGCTTGTTTTAATGCAATGTTTTGGTTTCTGTTGCCGACTGTCAAACGTTTTTTCCAAAGATCGAATGTTATTTCCAAACTTATGAGTGTAATTATTGAAGTATCTGTGGTCTGTTCCTGTATGCATTTGTGTGCGTTTGTGTATGTGTGTGTGTGTGTGTGTGTGTGTGTGTGTGTGTGTGTGTGTGTGTGTGTGTGTGTGTTTTTTGGTGTGATATAATTTAATTTTTTTCTCTTTTGTGCTGTGTGTGTGTGTGTGTGTCTGTATTTTAATGTGGTATAAATATTTTTTTTGTGGGCTGTGTGTGTGTGTGTGTGTGTGTGTGTGTGTGTGTGTGTGTCCAGATGGTGTGGGGGCTGTCAGACGGTCCATAAGTAAAAATTATCAATATACCGTAATATTACACGCAACTGAGGAAGACAGGACTACAAAAGTTGAAGATGACAAATTTAGTAATTTATAATTCACGACTACACTACTATACTTCACTACACTACACAGTACCACACTAGACAACACCACACTACTGCACTTGGTATCAGGACCAAGCTGGATTTCTCATTTGTCTGGGTGGTTCGCTCCCGGCAGGCTGAGATGCGACTCAGGATTCACCGGGGCTGCGATGATGTGTCACCGAAGATCTAGACATTGGGAGATGTCTGTCAAGGTCTCAGGGAATCCTTCCTGGTCCTCCCCCAGGTTAATCTCCTCACTACTTGGCTGTTGAAGGTGAAT
Organism: Schistocerca cancellata; assembly: GCF_023864275.1. Lineage (NCBI taxonomy): Eukaryota > Metazoa > Arthropoda > Insecta > Orthoptera > Acrididae > Schistocerca > Schistocerca cancellata. The sequence goes on along the minus strand of NC_064628.1, from coordinate 759,364,566 downwards.
ATTCTGCCGTGGTCTCTCTCGTTATCAACATGTATGGCTCTTCTTGGCTGCTTCGCGACCGTGTAGGCTTACAGTTCATAAGCTGATATTTTAGCTGTCAGGGAGTTCAGCTTACACCACAGTACGCCATAATTCATTATATTATAGGCTATTGCATTACCAAAAGCGTTTCTGTCCTGTCTGTCACATCTTGTCTGACGGCACATTCGCAGACGACGTGTACGCGGGGTGCCGATTGCTCCACATTGACAAGTGTCTGTGGCGCGCTGTAGTGTTTTTATGAAGTAGTTGGGTATTGAGCTTGTCCCGGCAGGTAGTGTATAGCTCCCTTGGTCGGAAGTACCATGCATACAGTCATGCATGTCCGAAGGAAAATTGTATCGTAATTCGCAATAACATGGCAATATTGTATTCATCCGCCGACACGCGGACAAACGACTTTTAAGTAAAATGGTTGACAACAGATGGAAGTTCGGGCCTGGCCTCGAGTCGTGCTCGGATAGCCAAATGAACAACAACACGGCTGACAATGCGAGACGGAGAAACCGACGGGCTAAACTCAGTTACATTCCAAATGACGTGTTGGAGCCACATAGTCGCCGCATTCAGTCGCAGAACTCGGCGCCTCGACCAGAGACTCCACGAAACTGATACGAGGATGAGCGACGGCCACAAGCCGCCTCCCGCGGAACTGCCCCATTTAGGCCACAAATGGCCGAGTTTCAGAGGAGTCCCTCCCCCCACGGTGTCGCGGAGAGACGGATGAACTTGATCGCCGGGCCGGCGCGCCTGAGAGCCAGAGTGAAAGGCGGTGTACGCGCAAATCCTGGCGGCGAGTGCCGGGGAGCTGGGTGCTGGGTGCTGGGTGCCGGGCGCCGCCACATGCAAAAGACATAAGATTCCACTAAAAATGCATCGATTGCCGGCGGCGGGGGTGGCCGCCGCTGTCAGGCGCGTCGCTCTGCCGGGGCTGCTAGCGGAGGAGGCGGCGGCGGCGGCGGCGTGGCGATCGATAGTTTGGAGATGAAAACATCCAACGACAATTTTCTCCCCCGCTCTCAAGCTCACACGCCGGCACGGGAGGAAGGCCTGGCGCCGCGGCTCACGGCGACGAGGGAACGACGGCGAGGCGCGCCCGCTGCGCACAGCCGTGCAGGACTCGGGGACCGCCGGTACGCTGCAAACACTTGCTGCGGGACCAACCTGCCTTATCGGCTGTCATGTACCGTCGTCGAAAATCAGTGGAGAAACTTATGCGTATATGCTCACACGAAACCTATTTTTATTTAATGGCATGGTGATTTTATACACTACTGGCCATTTAAATTGCTACACCAATAAGAAATGCAGATGATAAACGGGTATGCATTGGACAAATATATTATGCTAGAACTGACATGTGATTACATTTTCACGCAATTTGGGTGCATAGATATTGAGAAATCAGTACCCAGAACAACCACCTCTGGTCGTAATAAACGGCTTGATACGCCTGGGCATTGAATCAAACACAGCTTGGTTGGCGTGTACAGGTACAGCTGCCCATGCAGCTTCAACACGATACCACAGTTCATCAAGAGTAGTGACTGGCGTATTGTGACGAGCCAGTTGCTCGGCCATCATTGACCAGGCGTTTTCTATTGGTGAGAGATCTGGAGAATGTGCTGACCAGGGCAGCAGTCGAACATTTTCTGTATCCAGAAAGGCCCGTACAGGACGTGTAACATGCGGTCGTGCTTTATCCCGCTGAAATGTAGGGTTTCGCAGGGATCGAATGACGGGTACAGCCACGGGTCGTAACACATCTGAAATGTTGCGTCCACTGTTCAAAGTGCCGTCAATGCGAACAAGAGGTGACCGAGATGTGTAACCAATGGCACCCCATACCATCACGCCGGGTGATACGCCAGTATGACGATGACGAATACACGCTTCCAATGTGCGTTCACCGCGATGTCGCCAAACACGAATGCCACCACCATGATGCTGTAAACAGAACCTGGATTCATTCGAGAAAATTACGTTTTGCCATTCATGCATCCAGGTTCGTCGTTGAGTACACCATCGCAGACGCTCCTGGCTGTGATGCAGCGTCAAGGGTAACCGCAGCCATGGTCTCCGAGCTGATAGTCCATACTGCTGCAAACGTCGTCGAACTGTTCGTGCAGATGGGTGTTGTCTTGCAAACGTCCCCATCTGTTGACACAGGGATCGAGACGTTGCTGCACGATCCGTTACAGTCATACGGATAAGATGCCTGTCATCTCGACTGCTAGTGATACGAGGCCGTTGGGGTCCAGCACGGCGTTCCGTATTACGCTCCTGAACCAACCGATTCCATGTCATTGGATCTCGACCAACGCGAGCAGCAATGTCGCGATACGATAAACCGCAATCGCGACTGCTGCAATCCGACCTTTATCAAAGTCGGCAACGTGATGGTACGCATTTCTCCTCCTTACACGAGGCATCACAACAACGTTTCACCAGGCAACGCAACTGCTCTTTGTGTATGAAAAATCGGTTGGAAACTTTCCTCATTTCAGCACGTTGTTGCTGTCGCCACCGGCGCCAACCTTGTGTGAATGCTCTGAAAAGCTAATCATTTGCATATCACAGCATCTTCTTCCTGTCGGTTAAATTTCGCGTCTGTAGCACGTCGTTTCAGTGGTGTAGCAATTTAATGACCAGTAGTGTACAATATACAGGTGATATAAGTCAAGTGATTTTATACAATATACATATGATATAAGACAAGATTAAACCTTGTAACGTATTACTATCGTTACGACATTTCTCATCGAGCCATATACGTTATCTCACATTTCTCGCTGCTTCCGTAACATGAATAATGATAAAAGTTCAGAAATTCAGGGTCGCCACCAGCTCAAGCCCTTCCTAACCATTTAGAAAACAACAGAGCTGGAAAATTATTAGTTTAATTACGTTAATAATTTAATTACAAGTATGCAAATTTCTTTAAGTAGTCAGATAAATAGCTCTCCATGTCGTGCATGAAGCAACTTGATTAATTCCGGATTGGAAATCTGAGTAAGTGAGTAAGACCAACACCACAGAATTTATCTTTCACGTAGATTATGTATTGTATATAAGTATTTGGTTGCACATCCTAACTACACATAACTGATGCCCGACTAGAAATATTTAAGTAAGAATTACGTGAGAATGAAACAGAGCACAATTTTTTACTGCAGCAAGAAGAAACACAGAAAACGGGGGTGGGAGACATTGATACTATCATCTCCTTTGCATTCATACCATAAAAATACCTCAGTGAGATTCGCATTACGATTCTACGCATGCAATATTCTGGACAGAGGTTTAACCAGTGTACGAGGTTGTGCGGTAATTATTCTACATACTAACTGCGCCTGCTGCTTGCAAACGGCCGAACTAGAGGACGTGGTGCATTCCGAATCAAACTGTTGTGCTGCTTTGTAGAAAGCGCACGAAAGAACAGATATTATTGCAGAAATTATAGCTCATTAAACAAGCAAACTGTTAAAATAAAGCCTATTGCGGTGCCGTGGTTGACCAGTAGGGTCATTGATTACCAAACACGTGGCACAAAATCGACACACAAAGACAAAAGCAACTTCCACAAAATACAAGATTAAAAATCATACTCGCTTCGACACAGTATTACACTCACGTACGGTTGAAGTGACCCTAACCAGCTTTTCCTTGAAATTCTACTTCATCGTTGTTCAAAATGAACAAAGTAACTTCCACACTTTTAACTCAAACTCGCAAAAATCGCCTATTTAAAGCAGTATAATTATGGCACATTCGGAAAAATAACTCGCTTCACACGCTTCAGTTCTTATGTATTTCAACAGTTAAATATAGCGAAGTCCTAACTCAACTTGATTCCTATCACCTGAAACCCCCCTTAAGAGCTACGATTCGTACTCACCAAGCGTTCACCGAGGAAGTGCTCCTTTCTCTTTCGAGATTACCCAGGACCCCGTGCAGCGGTAGCTACCAGAGGGGTAGCCCTCCGTCACCAACCTCCCACACAAGCCGTCGACTAAGATGGGTAAACCTCTCTGTCCAGCTACTGGAAACCTAAGTTGGTCATCCTGTGCTCTCCTTCGAACGAGAAGCAACATCGTCTGCTCCCAGCAGACGATGACCAACTCAGCGTTTCCCACAAAACAAAACCGAAACCCCACATTAAAACACACATATAATATTCGATAGGTCTTATTTGAGTGCTCAGTCTCTCTGGAAGAGCTCATGAATTTAACTTAAATCAGGTAGTAAAATGAATAAGTTGTACCGAATTTGACAAGCGTCTTATGAAACGACTTTACAGAGACGTTTCAACCTTAAAGTCCATGTTTTTCAACCAATTAATTAAGCTGGGCGTGGGAGTGAACAAGTCGTTGGGAATTCCAGGGTATGAATGAAGTGGCGTTGGACTATATGTTCAATTGTCTGCTCTTCTTGGTGAACTGATACAGCCCTACTTGTGAAGTAGCTACAACAACCATGTCCATGCCTTAGCCTGTTGAAGCGGCACCAGAGGTTCCTCAGTAGGTCAAAACCTTTTGGTTTCTTTATGGGATCAAGGTGATGGGCTCTTGTTCCCAATGTTTTTGTTGACCATTCATGCTTCCAGCTTTCATTTAGGTCAAAACCATCCGCGATGAGTTGTCCTGCAGTAACATAGCAACACTTGCTGGTCTTCTTGATCGCAATCGTTGCTGTGGCGGATGTCAGAATTCCCGGTGCAATGGTAGAGAAGGTGATGCAGAGATTTTCTTGGCCTGCCTCAGTAGAGCTTGTTTCCGCCTTAAGTGAGGTGGAGGAATGTGACTCAGTACAGGTAACCAGTGGCATGGGGTTGATTTGATGGAACTAGTAATGCAGCCCATTGTGTCAAGTTTTGTGTCTACCTTCTTCACATGTACACTTTCCAACCAGACAGGTGCGCAGTACTCGGCAGCAGAGTACACAAGACTGATGCCAATTAAACGCAGACAGTCAGCAGAGGTTCCCCAGGTGGTACCACTGAGTTTATGTAGTATGTTGTTCCTTGTAGCAACTTTATGAGAAAGCTTGGTGATGTGCTCTTTGTAGCTCAGGGTTCTATCTAGAGTGATTCCGAGATATTTTGGGAAATGATTGTACCTCAACGTTTGTCCACTGAGCAGAACTCTTGGTTTGTAGTTCGCAGCACGATTCACTAGATGGAAACAAGAGACTTCAGTTTTTGATGTGCTTGGGATCAATCTCCAGGTCTTAAAGAAAGTCGACATCTTATCCAGATCCTTCGTAAGAATTCGTTCACCATCTTCGAAATTACTGCTCTGTGCTACCAGTGCGATGTCATCAGCATAGATGAATTTAGTTGATGTTGTGGTTGGTAAATCATTAATGTATAAACTGAATAGTGATGGGGCTAAAACAGATCCCTGTGGTAGTCCATTATTTAGTTTCCGTTTGTGACTTTTAGAGATGCCTAGAAACACTTCAAATTGCCTTTCACTAAGCATGCTGGATATTAGATCCGCAATTTCTCGACCTATTAATGGTCTGCTATTACCGACTCACTTTCGGAGCTAGTTCCTCCGAACAGATTTTTGTTTTCCGATTGAACAATAACATTTCTAGAACTATCCATTGAGGAGGAATAGCTATGGAGCAACCAACAGCAAACAAGAACTGACACGTGAATTTGGTATAAAGTTGTTTGTTGATATTTACCGCTAAGACTGAATCTTTAATACTACGCTATGGACAGGATGATTCCGTGATTATGATGTTACAAGTTCTCAGATATGGTGGAGAAGGTTAAAGGTATCAGTTGATTGTCAGTGACCCTAGTCCGGAAACGACTGAGTTGAAAGTTATATACCAGGGCTTAACAACTGGCCGGTTTTGAGCGCGAGTACTCGCGTCTGCTCAGGCACGTGCTCGTGAGCAGGTGCAAGGTCGTGGAGTAGGGAGGGAGGGGAAATGCGCGCGCACTTATGAATAGGACCGCAGCGTGCCTATTGAATTCGCGCCGACTGTGTAACGTTTAAAGTACTACGATCAGCTCTTAACAGTCACTTCGCTGGTTAAGAATCATGTCAAGTCGCCGTTGTGTAACCCCAACCATGCTTTCGCAGTTCAACCCCCATTGGGAGGAATTGTATCTGTTTACAGAAAAAGATGGTGTTGCAAAATGTTTAGTATGTCACAAAACGCTGAATTCTTTTAGGAAATTTAATTTGCAGCGACATTATATGTCGTACCACGCGAAAGATTACGGAAGTGGAAAATGTGATGGAGCAGATCGTGCACAGGAAGTTATTAAACGTAAAAGGAAGCTATCCGAAGAAGATCTGGATGACGAAGAAAAATCAACTTAGGCATCTCTCAGAGTGAGCTACAAAATTGCTTTGTTTTTAGCAAAATCCCTGCGCCCCTTCACTGATGGCGATTTAATAAAAGATGTTTGGTAGTTGCAGCGGAACATTTGTGTCCATCTCAAGTTGAACAGTTTCGGATTGTGCCATTATCTGACATGACCATTATGCGTCGCATACAGGACATGGAAGACGACGTCCAGAGCCAGCTTGCAAATATCTATAAAGATTTTATGGCGTATTCTCTAGCTCTGGACGAAAGTGTTGATATCACTGGAACAGCGCAGCTTTCCATATTTATTAGAGGTGTTAATAGAGATCTTCAGGTGAGGAAGGAGCTCCTCGATGTAGTAGCCATGAAGAACACTACAACCGGAGGTGATATTTTAAGTAGTGTTGAAGAAAGTGTTGAAAATATAGGATTGTCGTGGAATTCTTTAGTTCAGTGTTACAGACGGTGTACCAGCGATGACAGGGAAAAAATTAGGTTTCGTTGCGCTGTTGAAGGAGATAATGCAAAAAGTGACCGTGCCGAATGAAATAAGGGGCGTTCACTGTGTGATCCACCAGGAAAACTTATGTGCAAAGATTATCACTCTAAAAAATGTGATGAGTGTTGTTGTTCGTACAACCAATTATATAAGGAAGCATGGGCTACAACACAGACAATTTAAAAGCTTTCTTGAGGATGTAGAAAGCCAGTATGGTAACCTGCCTTATTACAGCGAGGTCCGCTGGCTTAGTCGTGGCGAATTATTAAATCGAATTTTTGCCCATTAGATGAGATAAATATGTTCATGGAAATAAATAACATGTGTGTTCCTGAAATGAAAGAGCCTTCATGGAAATGTGATCTCGCGTTCTTGGCATATTTAACTAGCCATCTGAATGCTTTGAACATTTCACTACAAGGTAAAGATCTGCTAATTACTCATTTCATAGATCGAATACGAGCTTTTAAAATGAAATTGACACTTTGGGTGAGTCAGCTGGAAAAAGGAAATGTAGCTAATTTTCCTAAATTATCATGCATGAAAGATGTCCACAGAGACTGTGAACGTTATTCACATAGTTTAGTTGCCCTTAAGGAAGAATTTGATCAACGCTTTCAAGATCTGACAGCACTAGACAGTGATTCTTATCTGTTCTCCTCTTCATATTCAGGGAATATTTAAGAGATTCGTCCTGAGCTGCAACTAGAAATTATTGACCTGCAGTGTGACAGAGAATACCGAGACAAATTTCAGAACAAGAAAAACATTTTGGAATTTTACAGACACTTCCCTCAGGATAGATTTCCTCATTTGCACAAACTGGTGGCTAAAATAATATCAATGTTCGGTTCTATGTATGTTTGTGAATAACTGTTCTCTGCAATGAAATATAACAAGACGTGCCTGAGAAACGCATTGTCTGATCGAAATTTAAACTGCACGCTGCGCCTACGATGCACAAGAACAATTACTCCGAACATAGACGCAATTGTAAAGGGCAAAAAGTACAAGATAACAGAGAATCCCACACTTCAGTGACACCTTTTATTGTGTAACAGTTCACAAATTAATGCGAATGTAGAGGCATACACTAAGCTAATAAAATTATGTGGCACATGTACATTCTCCTTTATTTGTTTCATTTGTCGCAGTAATAATTCGTGAGTGATATTCCTGCAGGTGGCCGCGGATTTACATTGACTGGCGGCAGCTGTTGTGTGCCCCACGTGACTCTCCCCACTCTCCGCTCTGGTCCGGTAGTGGGGGTAGCGTGCTCGCGCTGCTCCGTGCTCGCGCCTTGCTGCAACAGCTTGCTCCGCGAGCACGTATGTTGTGAAGCCCTGTTATATACCAAGTCCATCGCTGTTCCTCATCTACTGCAAGATCTTTGCTTTCCGTATTTTGAGAACAAAAAATATCCACTACACATGGTCTCCAAAATGCATACCTTAAGAGCTATGAACTCTTCTTCAGTATAAGAGATGTTTCATAGTAGTAAAGATGAACATGTAGTCATAGCTCTTACGGTATGAAAACAGCCCATTTTTACTGGACTTTTTTACTCGCTTTGATGCATACTACCTCCTCAGAGAATATGTAAAACCCTAAGTTTGTAGTACAAGATGTCCGCCGTCAGAGGTATCAGAACGATCTTGCTTGTAAGTTTCGACTCGGTCTTTTCTGGAGCACAGTCCCTTACTTCAAATTGATAACTTTACACTACTCCTTCATCCCTGAAGACTGTAACATCGTCAAAGAATCACCGCCTCGAATTTTAGAAGCAACTGAGGTTATCTGTAGTCTTTATCGACTTGACACCCGCTTACGATACAGTGTGGAAAGAAGGTCTCCTAGGTAAGTCGATCACAGTCACCCCATGCCAAACTAAGCACATTGGGCAAAAAATTAATCACTCCAGTGCCCACGCATAGATGAATCGTTAAGGTCAGTTTCTAGTAAATTCGAGTTCTGCTTACTGCATTTTTGAAAGGTATATTTGTCTAGAATGTTGGAACGAAAATGTTTTTTAATCCGTGCATTACAGAAGTTTCTACAGCTCGCTGTTCGAAGCAGCGTCACGGTCACCGTGGAACGCTCTCAGACGGAGACGCACGGCTCGGCTGGAAAATTTTTCGTGCCGTGACGCGCTTTCACAAAATGATTTACACTGCAGTAAGCATACAAATCTATTCGCCGGAAAAGCTGACGAAAAAGTGTGCAGGCTGCCAAACGCACCATATCCGCCTCATCCACATCGGCTTTTCTAGCCACTTTTCTCGCCAAGAAGAACGAGGGTATTGCTCTCCAGGGACAGCTCGAATTAAGAGGAAAGGCTGATATACGATCCTGGAACTGCATACTAAACGTAAGTAACGAAACAGTTTTTTGTGGTCAAATATTGGTCATAACATAATTTTTGGTCTACCTTACTGGTTTAACCATTTTTAATTTTGAAAATCTAACTTCAGATTTGTGTTCGGCGACATAAAAAATTGATAATAACACGTAGTTTGTACGCAAATTGAACTAATGATACCCAGTATTGTATTACTTATTGCTCCTGCATACATTTTTAGGACCATGGCATTGTGTCATATGTAGTTTATTATTGACACTAACAATAACCGGTCGAGAAATTAAATTTCTTATATGCAACTGGTTGATTATTATTTCATTATATACGACTACAGTTTCTGAAGATGGACAAAATACTAATCTTAAGAAACTTCAACTTAGGGGGACAGGAACACATTAAAAGGACTTTCGAATAAGAAGACCAGACTCACACAGGTGACGGCGGAGTTCAATGTGCGCTAGAGAACACAATGCGACGGGAGGCACGTTAAAAATGAATAAATTAAAAAAAAAAAAAGCTACTAAAGGTCTTACGAACTAGGTGAACACACAGAAGAGTGTTCAACTACTGGTGGGGCACAAACATGGAGTACTTTCAATTCAGACTGGTAGTGGCATGTTCGTAAAATGATACAACTTAGCAATAAACAAGCAAATACCAAGCCAAAGAAACTGGTAGAGGCATGCGTATTCAAATACAGAGATAAGGAAAAATTTTGGAAATTTCTGGTAAGTTCCTGTGGGACCAAACTGCTGAGATCATCGGAACCTAGACTTACACTACTTAATCTAACTTAAACTAACTTGCGCTAAGCACGACACGCACATCCATGCCCGAGGGCGGACTCGAATCTCCGACGGGGGGAGCCGCGCGGACCGTGGCAAGGCGCTTCAGATGGCGCGGCGCACAGATACAGGGTGTTTCAAAAATGACCGGTATATTTGAAACGGCAATAAAAACTAAACGAGCAGCGATAGAAATACACCGTTTGTTGCAATATGCTTGGGAGAACAGTACATTTTCAGGCAGACAAACTTTCGAAATTATAGTAGTTACAATTGTCAACAACAGATGGCGCTGCGGTCTGGGAAACTCTATAGTACGATATTTTCCACATATCCACCATGCGTAGCAATAATATGGCGTAGTCTCTGAATGAAATTACCCGAAACCTTTGCCAACGTGTCTGGCGGAATGGCTTCACATGCAGATGAGATGTACTGCTTCAGCTGTTCAATTGTTTCTGGATTCTGGCGGTACACCTGGTCTTTCAAGTGTCCCCACAGAAAGAAGTCACAGGGGTTCATGTCTGGCGAATAGGGAGGCCAATCCACGCCGCCTCCTGTATGTTTCGGATAGCCCAAAGCAATCACACGATCATCGAAAAATTAATTCAGGAAATTAAAGACGTCGGCCGTGCGATGTGGCCGGGCACCATCTTGCAGAAACCACGAGGTGTTCGCAGTGTCGTCTAAGGCAGTTTGTACCGCCACAAATTCACGAAGAATGTCCAGATAGCGTGATGCAGTAATCGTTTCGGATCTGAAAAATGGGCCAATGATTCCTTTGGAAGAAATGGCGGCCCAGACCAGTACTTTTTGAGAATGCAGGGACGATGGGACTGCAACATGGGGCTTTTCGGTTCCCCATATGCGCCAGTTCTGTTTATTGACGAAGCCGTCCAGGTAAAAATAAGCTTCGTCAGTAAACCAAATGCTGCCCACATGCATATCGCCATCATCAATCCTGTGCACTATATCGTTAGCGAATGTCTCTCGTGCAGCAATGGTAGCGGCGCTGAGGGGTTGCCGCGTTTGAATTTTGTATGGATAGAGGTGTAAACTCTGGCGCATGAGACGATACTTGGACGTTGGCGTCATTTGGACCGCAGCTGCAACACGGCGAACGGAAACCCGAGGCCGCTGTTGGATCACCTGCTGCACTAGCTGCGCGTTGCCCTCTGTGGTTGTCATACGAGGTCGCCCTACCTTTCCAGCACGTTCATCCGTCACGTTCCCAGTCCGTTGAAATTTTTCAAACAGATCCTTTATTGTATCGCTTTTCGGTCCTTTGGTTACATTAAACCTCCGTTGAAAACTTCGTCTTGTTGCACCAACACTGTGTTCTAGGCGGTGGAATTCCAACACCAGAAAAATCCTCTGTTCTAAGGAATAAACCATGTTGTCTACAGCACACTTGCACGTTGTGAACAGCACACGCTTACAGCAGAAAGACGACGTACAGAATGGCGCACCCACAGACTGCGTTGTCTTCTATATCTTTCACATCACTTGCAGCGCCATCTGTTGTTGAAAATTGTAACTACTGTAATTTCGAAATATTTTAGTTGAATAGCATAGCTGAAACTTCCGGTGTACTTCATACAGCTACGCGTCAACATCCATCTGTGAGCTAGAACAGTAGGTAAGGCTCTAATCTGGCCAGTAATGCTAAATAGAAAATTTTTGTGTGGAAACTCATACAGCTTATTAAATAAAACGAACGTTATTAACATTCTACATCTATATTCTTCAGGTCTAGACATTTATTTCTTAGCCTTTTCCACCCTGAGAGGATTTTTATTAAACTTTTATCCGAAATATGTCAATTCCCATGTATTATGACCTGCGGAATGAGAAAAAATAGTAAAAAATTTCTCAGGGTGACAGGTTTTCTCAAAACGTCACTAGCACGACCGTGCTAATTAGGTTCTATGCCAGTTCAAATAATATGTATTGTGCTGTTCAAGAAATGCTTTTTTTATTTTTTTTATCAAGGACTTTGAATACAATAGTATGACAAAAGTGATATATACATATATATGTTGCAAAACAACCTACTCTCACATAAATAGCCCCCAAACACACACACACACACACACACACACACACACACACACACACACACACACAAAGGAAAACACTTGCTCTCCTTGGACATGCACAGATATTGCTCACACTTAATGCAACGTGACTTGGCTCAAAGTCGTCATCATTATCGTTACTGGAGAGATCACTTAAATCGGAACCCTCCAAAATAAGTTGCATTACTTCTTCATCTGTTCCCAAAAGACAAAAGGATTTTTTTTGTATGTAAAAATCAAAGCAGAGCTACTTGTTCGTCGATTTTCGTGCAAATATTTACTGTACTCTCTGCATGTTAAAGTGAGATATGTGTCAAAGTTTGGAATCAGTAACACCTGACACGCACGATCGTACTGGCCCAAATATAAACATTTATAAAATCCAACTGGCACTTCATGGACTTGTTTAGACACCTTATATACGTCAAATGGAACATTCTCAGTCAAAAATACCGCAGCATTGCCTTAAAAGAATGAAATGAAGGGAAATACGTTGTTTTTACCTTGCGGGCGCATGGCTCTGTCTTCTCGTCGAAGTTTGAAGTCATCCGCTGTTCTCTGGTGGCTGCAATATGAAATAAAACAGCTACCAAACGCAAGCTCGGAGCCCGCACAGTCGTTGCAGTCTGGAGTGACGCACAAAAGTGATGTATTTGAGGTGCGGCAAATTTAAAACCAAATCCGCACGATGGTGCGGGCCAGGATGGAAAGGGTTAACATAAACACGCTAGCGATGAACATATTTCTGCCAACGAGAGTCTAGTTCGTTGATACCGTCATTGCAGACTGTCTGAGTTTGTTGACTAAGCCACAGACTCACCTCTGCTTGCTTCGTCATTATCAAAGTGAAGTCCTGGAAGGTGTTAAGTTTTGGTTACAGATGAAAAACAGTTGGGCCTAAGTCGGGACTGTATGCAGCATGATCAATGACAGTGAACCCTAGGAGTCGGATTGTTGCAGATGTCGCGGCGCTCGTGAGTGGTCTGGCATTGTCATCCTGAAGGATGGCACTGGTATCCTGAGGGTGTTCTGTGTGTGGACGAACTGTTCGAAATCAAAACACGATGCCACATGCTGTTCTTCACGCACCGACACAGTTACGTTACACACCACCATGTTACACGCTACAGTTCGGAGCCCTCTAGCAGTAGAATGATGCAAATACAGTGAAGGGAAAAAAATCGCAACACCAAGAATGAGTTGTGCTACGAAGTTGGTATGAATGTTTCTACATTCGAAAGATGCTGTTTATTCACATTTCGCGTCAGTCGCGTAACAATGGCGCTAGTAGCGCCACTATGAGAATGCAAATCAGGTTTGCTTTAAATACACGCTGTAACGTTCATGAGCCTTAGTTACTTTTGAGAGTGGACTTGGTGAGTTGATGTTAGTCAAGAATTCCCTTAAGGGGAGACTAAAGGCAATTTTTATCCCTATTCTGCCAATGCTATTTTACCCTCTGAATAGGTGCTTTTCAAAAGAACTATAAGTGATAGAACAATGAAATTTTGACTGCATATATATAACATATATGCCTCAATTTACAAGTAAAATGAACATAACATCTCTTACGGTTTTGAGGAAAAAAAATTATTCTTTCACTAGTAAATTTTAATTTTTTGTACTCCACTTATTATAAAACAGTTTCTGATTGTTTGGAGGTTCTCAATTTACTTGTAACAACGTATTACCATCTGCAGTACAAAGTGGCCAAATTTCATGTTTCTAACCCCATTAGTTTATCAAATAATGGTACCTGAAAGTGAAAAAAGAAATGTAGTTTTGAGAAAAATCCATTTAAAGTTTAATATTGCAATTCTATTATAGTTATTGATGAGAATTACTGTCCGCAGCTCGTGGTCGTGCGGTGGCGTTCTCGCTTCCCACGCCCGGGTTCCCGGGTTCGATTCCCGGCGGGGTCAGGGATTTTCTCTGCCTCTTGATGAGTGGGTGTTGTGTGATGTCCTTAGGTTAGTTAGGTTTAAGTAGTTCAAAGTACTAGGGGACTGATGACCATAGATGTTAAGTCCCATAGTGCTCAGAGCCATTTGAACCATTTTTTTGAGAATTACTTATCAATAATATTTTCCTGTACCATACTGAGCATCATCTGAATCATACTGATCATCTTTTCTTCTCTTGGTCCCTCTTCTTTTCTTCTCTTGGTCCCTCTTCTTTTCTGTCTGGCTTCTTTCGTGCAATTTAAATTAGCAATATCTGCTTTGCGGATTCTCTCTCTATCTATTGGCACCAAGGATTTTTCCACTAGATTTCATGCCCAATAATTCCAAAATATCCCGTTTTCTAATTAAACCATCATTCAAGCATAAAATAGCATCATAGGCACAAAATTTGAGTGTTGTAAGCTGAACAAATACAGTTTTCGGTAACCGGTTCCAAATGACAGAAGTCACACATTCATTTAAATTTTGGATTTTTCCATGAAGACATTTCTTCAACAAGTTATCATTACAAAGGTCTTTAAATATGCGTTTAATTTCATTCAGCTTTTCTCATGTTTTCTAAATTCCACTACATTTCGTCTTATGGCTGCACCACAATAATTCTGTAATCTATCTATTTCAACATTTGTCAGGAGACCTTTACCACCTATCTTCTTACCATCTTCCAATACTATTCTTGACTTTTCTTTCAATACTCTTCTCAACCTGGACCCCATTCTCTTCTGGACATGCCCAATGCACTCTAATTTATAGACTGTGACATTAGGACCATGGGGTTGTTCTGCACATACCCGGTCATATGCCTTGCTGTCACCGTCGAGATTGCACAGAGCGTCAGGGAAACTATCATATCTCACGAAAATATTGTCGTGTTTATATAAAACAAAAACTGTTTCACTTAGGAAAGACCAGGCATTTCAAATATGCTAAAATCTAAAAATCGAATTTTTGAAGCCCACTTCCCTTCCGTCTCCCCGTAAGGCGACAAAGACGTTATGGTCAACACCTCACCGAGATTGAACGATATCGTGTAATAGGGTTACGAGAAACTGTGTGTTCCCTCTACGATGTTGGAGGAAGACTAGGCAGCCACTGTGCATGATTGCTGGCAGCGGTGGTGACGACAATGTACAGTCTCAAGAATACCGGGCTCCGGACAGCCACGTAGCAATACCGAGAGGGATGACCATCGTTTTCGGCGTATGGCTCTAGGGCACCGTACTGCGTGTGCAGCATCCTTTTGAGCAGCAGTTGGCACCACAGTGACACAACAAACTGTTACAAATCGGTTACTTCAAGGACAGCTCGCCGGCCGGAGTGGCCGAGCGGTTCTAGGCGCTACAGTCTGGAACCGCGCGATCACTACGGTCGCAGGTTCGAATCCTGCCTCGGGCATGGATGTGTGTGATGTCCTTAGGTTAGTTAGGTTTAAGTAGTTCTAAGTTCTAGGGGACTGATGACCTCAGATGTTAAGTCCCATAGTGCTCAGAGCCATTTGAACCATTTGAAGGACAGCTCCGAGACAGACACCTCGTAGCTTGCGTTCCACTGACCCCAAACTACCACCATTTGCGACTTGAGTGGCGTCAAGCGAGAGCTCATTGGATGGCAGGGTGGAGGTCTGTTGTGTTTCCTGACGAAAGCTGGTTCTGCCTCGGTGCCATTGATGGCCGTGTGTTGTTTAGAAGGCCAGCTGAGGGCCTGCAACCAACATGTCTGCGTGCTAGACGCATAGGGCGTACACCTGGAGTTATGATCCCGAGTGCTATTTTGTTAACAGCAGGAGCACTCTAGTGGTCGTCTCACGCACCCTGACTACAAATATGTATGTCAATCTGGTGATTCGGCCTGTTGTGCTACCATTCATGAAAAACATGCGAGGGGTGTTTTCCAACAGAATAACGCTCAGCCACATACCCCTGTTGTAACCCACATGCTTCGCAGTGTCGCCATGTTGCCTTGACCTGCTCGATCACCGGACCTGTCTCCAACGGAACACATACGGGTCATCATCGGCCGACAACTCCAGCGTGTCATCTAGAAACAGCAATAACCGTCCCTGTATTGCCCGACCAAGTGCAACAGGCCTGGAAGTCCGTTCCACAAACTGACATCCCGCACCTGTATAACACAATGCATGCACGTTTGCACCCTTACATTCAACATTTTGGCAGTTATAGTGGTCATTAATGTCCCAGCATTTCACACCTGCAATGGCTGTTACGCGCTTACACTAACCTTGCAATGTTAATCACTTAAATATGATACCTAGACAAATGTATTTCAGGAATGTCATTACTGTACTTAAATTATTTTTTGGTGCTGCGATTTCTTCTGTCATGTATGTAGACATGAAGAATAGAGATGTAGAATGTTAATCAAGTTTGTTTTACTTGAAAAGCATTAAGAGTTTTCACATAAAAAATTCGGAGACATTTCTTTGCGGCACGCCCTCACACAGCCCTTTTTTTTTAACCCCACAGCCCAGTGGAAATGATGTCTTTCTTTTTATATGATTAATTCTAAGTCACGATGTCGAATTTTTCGTAAATACAGGGTGAGCACAATGTCTTGGTCTGATTATAACAATTTATTACAGAATAACCGTTTGACTTAATAATTTACATTTGATGCCGTTGCATATGTTAGTCTTACTAGTTTTTCTTAAGACCACTTACGTTAGTAAACCTAAACGTGTGCTCCCATGGTAGCTTGGAGAATGTCGAGGCCGCATTCAAGTTCTCGCCAGGTGTTTCGTAACATGTGTTGTGTGATAGTACCCACAGCAGCTTGTATCCTAGCCTTCAGGTAGTCGTCGTCAGCAACTGTAGTGACGAAGACTCTGTCCTTGATATAGTCCCAAAAAAAAAAAAAAGTCAAGGGGCGTAATATCTGGAGAGAGGGGTGGCCAGGGTGTTGGACTGTTCCTTCCAATCCACCGATCCGGACATTACTCCCCTCTCCAGACATTACACCCACTGACTTTTTTTTTTTCTGGGGCTATATCAAGGACAGAGTGTTCATCACACCAGTTGCTGACGTCGACGAACTGAAGGCTAGGATACAAGTTGCTGTGGGTACTGTGACAGAACACATGTTACGAAACACCTGGCGGGAACTGGAATACAGCCTCGACATTATCCGAGCTACCAAGGGAGCACACGTTCAGGTTTACTAACGTAAGTGGTCTTAAAAAAATCTAGTAATACTAATCTATGTAACAGCATCAAATGTAAATTATTATGTCAAACGGTTATTCTGTAATAAATTGTTATAATCAGGGCAAGACTTTGTGCCCACCCTGTATTATTTTACTCCGCACTTAGGCCTAGATAGGAACAAGTTTATAAGATCAAGTTTTCTGTATATCTTGTAGCGCTGCGGAATCAGTTTCTTGGGATGTCCCGAATAACATTAGTACAGACTGATGACACTGTTCTATGCAGCGATACTCCCTGCATTACGACAGTGTGCTTACACTACGATCACAAACTGCCAACTCCAAGCCGCTAAGCGCGTTAATAATTCAGTTACGAGGCAGGCTTATTTTGTGCACGACGACGTTCTCTACTCCCGCACACGAATTATTCCGCAAATCCAGTGGGGGCAAATCCCTTGCCCTGCAGTGTAGGCGGCTGTGGCGTGTTGTGGCGAAGGGAAGGGAAGGGTTAGAGGTGGGGGCGGCAACAGTCGGGGACCGCTTTACGCGCACTAAAGTCCGGACGAGTTGACCAGAGACTTACAACTCACTTCCATAAAAGCAGAAGAGAGGCGCGAGGCGATAGTCGGCCGACCCGGCGCGCCATTTTACTATCACTCTGCGGGCGTTAAGGCGCCCTAACCCGGGCCCGGCGCCGCCGCTGCCGCCTCCCGCCGCCAGTCTGCGCTAGCGTCGCCAAAACGCGCCTTATATTACACTCCTGTCCGCAGATTCAACAGCGCGACATCCTCCCGTCGGAGAAACTATCAGCCGATGGAATTTGAGAGCTCAGTTTTTCGCCGCGACGTTCTCGGATAAATGTTTCTTGGATTCCTATGTAAACTCGACCTTCAACGACTCCCTCCGCCGTCATTGTCGGATGCTCATCTACATCTACACTCCGCAAGTCACCTCACCGCTCGTGTCACTCCCTCTTTCCTGTTCCAGCCGCAAATGGCACGCGGAAAGAACGGATGTAGGCAAGTTTCCGTATGAGATCGAATATCTCCAATTTTACCTTCATGGTCCTTTCGTTAGATAAGAGGAAGCAATGTATCGGCCGACTCTTCTAGGGAAGTACGTGTCTGCCACTGGAATGACGCTTTCGTGCGTACTAAACGAACCTGTAACGAAACGTGCTGCTCTTCTTTGGATCTTATCTATTTCCTCTGTCAGTCCTATCTCTCACGGATCCCAGACTGACGAGCAATACTGAAGTACTGGTCGAACGAGTGTTTCGTAATGCTGATGGACTACATTTGCTGAGGATTCTTTCAATGAATCTCAGTCTGGCATGCCTACCTCGCGATTAATTTTATATGTTCGTTCCACTTTAAATTATTCCGTAAGCATAGGCCTACTAATAGATATTTTATGAAAGTAATACTCCCAGTCACTGTTCTGCACTCGTATTACCTGTGGTGTTAAAAGGCCGAGTGTTAGGTTCATTTTTATTTGGCTGAAATCCAACTATCCTACTAGAGATTATGTCGATGACTATGGATGAGGATCATAAGCAGAGATGGTGGATGTAACAGCTTAGTAGTGCGTAAGAACCGCCTGCTCTATGCTTGAAGCCTACAGAGAAACGAGTCATCCACCTAACGGAATCAGGTCACTACTACACTACTGGCCATTAAACTGCTACACCACGAAGATGACGTGCTACAGACGTGAAATTTAGCCGACAGGAAGAAGATGCTGTGATATGCAAATTATTAGCTTTCAGAGCATTCACACAAGGTTAGCGCCGGTGGCGACACCTACAACGTGCTGACATGAGGAAAGTTTCCAACCGATTTCTCATACACAAACAGCAGTTGACTGGCGTTGCCTGGTGAAACGTTGTTGTGTTGCCACATGTAAGGAGGAGAAATGCATACCATCACGTTTCCGACTTTGATAAAGGTCGGATTGTAGCCTATCGCGATTGCGGTTTATCGTATCGCCACATTGCTGCTCGCGTTGGTCGAAATCCAATGACTGTTAGCACAATATGGAATCGGTGGCATGGCTGTAACTGATCGTGCAGTCACGTCTCGATCCTCGATTCAACAGATGGGGACGTTTGCAAGACAACAACCATCTGCACGAACAGTTCGATGACGTTTGCAGCAGCATGGACTATCAGCTCGGAGACCATGGCTGCGGTTACCCCTGATGGTGCATCACAGCCAGGAGCGCCTGCGATGGTGTACTCAACGACAAACCTGGGTGCACGAATGGCAAAACGTCATTTTTTCGGATGACTCCAGGTTCTGTTTACAGCATCATGATGGTCGCATCCGTGTTTGGCGACATCGCGGTGAACGCACATTGGAAGCGTGTATTCGTCATCGCCATACTGGCGTATCACCCGGCGTGATGGTATGGGGTGCCATTGGTTACGCGTCTCGGTCACCTCTTGTTCGCATTGACGGCACTTTGAACAGTGGACGTTACATTTCAGATGTGTTACGACCCGTGGCTCTACCTTTCATTCGATCCCTGCGAAATACTACTTTTCAGGAGGATAATGCACGACCGCAAGTTGCAGGTCCTGTACGGGCCTTTCTGGATATAGAAAATGTTCGACTGCTGCCCTGGCCAGCACGTTCTCCAGATCTCTCACCAATTGAAAACGTCTGGTCATTGGTGGCCGAGCAAATGGCTCGTCACAATACGCCAGTCACTACTCCTGATGAACTGTGGTATCGTGTTGAAGCTGCATGGGCAGCTGTACCTGTACACGCCATCCAAGCTCTGTTTGACTCAATGCCCAGGCGTATCAAGGCCGTTATTACGGCCAGAGGTGGTTGTTCTGGGTACTGATTTCTCAGGATCTATGCACCCAAATTGCGTGAAAATGTAATCATATGTCAGTTCTAGTATAATATATTTGTCCAATGAATACCCCTGTATCATCTGCATTTCTTCTTGGTGTAGCAATGTTAATGGCCAGTAGTGTATTTAGTTATTCATTAACCTCTGTATCATACAATTTAGTAATCAGATAGTAGTGAACTAGCACTTAACTGAAAAATACTCATTTTTACGCGTAAAGTCATTTTTCAAAAAGATATTTTCATATTTCGGAACACATAGTAGCGTGAAACTTCGGTAAAAGATCCACATCTCTAGTTGATAACAGAGTTGTGGTTAATGCTATTGCTGCGTGCACTTCCCTGCGCTGTTCTGAATACTTCGAGCACCCAAACAGTGAATGGAAACTTCATGCTGGTGTTGTTCACAGTAAGGAGACTGTGCATCTGTGACTTTGTACAAGTAAGCTACGCGAGATCCATTCCCTACAGCATGCCAACTAATGTGATGATCGTTCTCTTGAATATAAAGAAGTGGCTGAATCAATTTAAAGTTGACACTGGTGGTTGGATAGTAGCGTAATGTCCATGCTTTTCTGTTTGTGATACAAGTCAATGATTTAGCCATTGCTGAAACAATTTTATTGTGACGGTTGCCTATGTGAGCCTTATCCCCACTAGGTTAATGGTTTAGCAGTTCGCTTTAGCTTTCTCGATTATCTCGCGAACTTCGCATATTTATGCATTGCTTTGCAGAATCGATTTCTGATGTTTTAGATTTTGTAAAGTACGTTTTCAACCCATCAAAATTAATATTCTGTCACCGTGAGTTGTCCTGTAACCGACCGCCTCCTTTATGGCCAACAGCTGTGTTGCGTAAGTACTAGTTTCCACAGGTTGTGCGTCTTTGAACTGTTTTTTCAATAGTAGGACATAAAACTGCGAATCCCACATGTGTTTCGGCCACTTCATCTGAAGAAATTGCATGGCACTGATATTTAAGTCGCTAGGAATGAATGAAGTGTTAGACATAAAATATGGTCTCTAATAGGTTAAGGAAGTTCTGTAAATTCGTGCCGTCTCCATGACATAATTCGACCAACTAAATACAAAAGTACCATACGGCCTATTAATACGAGGGATAACTCTTGACGATGAGGACAGAGGAAGTCGTTCAAGCTTGAGTTTACAGATAAATCTGACGCCGAAAACAGATCCGAGAAACATTCATCCAGCCGATGGGATTGTCGATTACTTCCGCTATGCATGCGTATATTTCTAATAGTATACGTAGATTCAAGGTAAATAATGCACAAAGCGCGTCTGCAGTGGTCAGACTATGTGAAGTAAGATAACAGCTTGCTTCTTCGCAGTCGCTGTGTCTGGAAAGGCGTGCCATTTAAATGATGCTCATGCTACAGCGCACACTTTCTAAAATGAGGCCACTATTATCCCTGCTCCCCGTGTTTACTTTGTGGCCACACTATATCTTAGCTCATGAAATAACACTAAAGAAGCCGTTGGCTGTGAGAGACTTCTGTGTTAAATATGTCTCAATGGGGTGAAATCACTAATTTGTGCCATTTGTTACGAAGTACCATAAGTGTGCGTGCTCAGGCGAAGGATAAAGAAGACGTAACTATTCTTCATCCGGGTAATCACAGTAAGTTCACCGAAGAATCGTGACGACACACAACACAAGTTTTTAACTACGAAAAACAAGACACACAAAAATACTACAATAACAAGTAAATAAATATATGGAAACGCTTTTAGGTAAAATTAGAACTGAAAACTGAAAGATACCAACGAATAGTACAGCTTTTCACTTACGAAATGAGAAATACAGTGAACCAGAGAACTAAGGATTAGTATTACATTAAAACCAAGTACAGCGTTGTCAGCCATTAAACTTTTTTCTAGCGATTTACGTAACAAACTTTATAACAGGGAAGGAAAACGGAATTGTGTTACACATAGCGAAAGTGGATTATAATGAAGAGATTACTACGGGGCAGGAAATTTCCTTACCGAAAGACAACACAAAATAGGGTACATTCAAAGACACTCATGCGTGTGTACGAGTTATGCGTCATGATGAAATCAAAGGAACGTAGATACATAGGCAAGACAACAGCATCTCTCAGACTTAAAGCAAGGTTCTTAACAGAAATCAGAATGTTGAGAAATCGAGCTGAAACAAAAAAGGTTATGACATGAGGCGACAACATTAGTCTTAGAACATTAAAGGGGGACGGAGGGGGAGGGGATGTTACATTGTTACTAAACCATTGTAAATTTTACTACTGCATATTTCATTCAAATGAAGTCATAATTTATAGTGTAAGCAGTAGTTAATTACAATTATAAGGTCTCAAACGGTGTGTCACATACGAAAAGTACGAACTGTCCTGTTTAACACCCTATGCTGACAATACCACATTGGCGGTAACTGTGAAGTGGTACCAACTGCAACTGTATATTTTACGACGGTTCAGTAATCTAGAGTTAGAAAGAAGGTTGGCACAAGACAAAAAATAAAGAATATTACACCAAACATGCATAAAAGTACTTGTGGAAATCCAAAACAGTCTTTGATCGGGAAATTTTTCTTCATTTTATGAACAGTTCCGATCAGTGACAGTACGCTGACAGTGGTCCTACACTGCGAATCATTTTTGTTTCTCACAGTATTGTCATGTTTTTACATTCTTTGACGGTGTATATCTCAGCTACAAGTATTTTTTACTAGTTTAATCAGACAGAAGCATCTGATGAATGCCTAACACATCGATACCGGTCATAAAATAAAGAAAAATTTTGCGATCAAAAACATGTTCTTCAACACGGGGTCGCTGTATACTTAAATGCGATTCTTTCACACTTCAACAAGGACAAAAGTATTGCAGCATCTATCCATGAATGATGAATACAACGAGCATCTCAGTGATTTTATTTGAACACATCGACAACATTTTCCTTAATTGCTCATCAAGAGCAGCGTTGCAATTGGTAAGCAGTTAATTTACAGAGTAAGTGATAAACTAAAAAATATACTGTATGTGTATAGTAATCGTGAAAGTGTTTCTCTAATGATTGCAGGACAGTAAAATATTCAGAAGATCCTTTCTTCACCTTACACGCGACACTTTCATCTGTTAGCACCTTGCACTTCAGAGCAACTCTGACGTCATATCTATGGCACTACATTTAGTGGTAAATGTGTCGATCGTTCAAGTAACTCACGGAAATGTACACGGGTAACGTCCTCGAAAATCGCCGATACTCCAAAAGGAGAAAACGTCGTCACTGTATGGGAGCAAATAAAACTGGAGATCACTGGGCATGGCAAATTAAACCGTCTGTAGGCGGTGCTACAGTCAGGAAACAAAACACACACTATAAAAAAAGCGCCGCAACGCAATCATTGCTAACCAACGTTAGACGTTATCTTCTATTTCTTGTGCCTTTGCCCCGGGGCGTCGGCAAGCTTAAAAACAGATGTGGTATGGTTAGTTTAAGGGGGGAACCACATTACGAGGCTGTTTGACACTGATTTTTGGGATTTTTTTGGGTGGGAAGAATTGATTAGAATTTAAACAAATTTTGACATCATTTCATTCATATTTCGAACAATTTTTGTCATTTTTTTAATAATTTAAGCCAAAAATAAGAAAGTTACGCTGTGCTCTCCGCTGAAGATTGAAAGTACAGTTCTGCAATTGCGTGCAGCGTAGTCATTCCGATTTTCATCTGATTTTGATTTTACATTAATAACTTATTTCCTAAGAATATGAACCTCAATGCAGGTGAAAATAATGAAAATTAAAATTTTTTCACGTGTTGGAGCAATTTACTTTGATTTTCACCATTTTTTCCTCTAATGATGCAAAGAAAAACACCCTTAAAATCATGATATCATCTCACAAGTTGGTTCATATAATTCGTAATTTTATTAAGAATCATACTATCAATTTTCGTAATGATCGGTTACATACTTTTTGAGTTGGACTGCAGGCAAATGCGAAAAAATTCATTTCGATATAAACGCGTTTGAAAAATAAATCCTCCGAAACTATAAAGTCAAGGAAGTTGACAATAATGTAAAATGCTTACCGATTAATCTGCGACTCCAGCACCATAAAGTAATCCTCCTTCTTCCTCATAGGCTTCGTTTTGCGCTTGCAGTAGTGCTTTCCGAGGTTTACCACCGTCCTTCGATTCCAATGAGCTACGTCGATTCTGCCGGCTCACGCGCTGGTTATCCATTTTTTCGGCATAATTGAAGCTTTGCGTGCCCACTAAAATTCCTGCCTCGTTCATGACCATCAGAAGGAAATTCATTGAATAAGCCTGCTGTTAAATACGATGCCACTTCAACGACTTTTAGTGCGGAGACTAAGTGTTTAAGAGCTAATCAGCAAACAGTGGAATTAAGACTTTCATACTAATTTTGTGTGTGGCCACCTAAACATCTCTCCAGTAATTCATCCCTTGATAAAAATCTTCATATATTGGAAGAATTTCCTTCTTTACGTCGGAGTGCAATGCAGAAGGTTGCGGTTCATGTTCCAAGAGCTGTTCTTTCTGCCACTCGCACCAGCTGTCTTCTCCCTCTGGGCAATACTCGGATTTTCATCAGGGGAAATCATACGACAGTATGTAGCCATAATTGCTTTTTTCATGTCCTGCACTTAGTTCTATACTCATAAAACCTAAACGAATGCGAATTTCGCTTTGAATTTTTGATGGAGTATTCTTGGATAGTTAAGCTAACGATTTATAGAATAAAAAATACGAATTTTTTGAACCTCCTAATGTGGTTTCCCCCCCTTAAGCGGTGGCCAGATGCACTTTCTATAACCACTCCGTCCCCCCCCCCCCTTTCACGGGGTGTTACGTAAGGTTATTCAAATGAAATTCAGCGAAAATGTTTTAAAACTTGGTGAATCGTGTAACTGAGATGCGGTTTGGGTACTAGCCCGGTATTCACTTCGTTGGACTTGGAAAACCATTTAAAACCATATGCCGGCTGACCCACACATCAGCCCTCGGGCGTATTCGATCCGCGACCAGCGTACCTCTCCGCCTAGGGAGTGAGGCTTTAACACGCACGCCAATCTGGGCGGGTAATGCCAGATTTTATCGGCAGTGATAACTCTATTCGTCTGGGTTTTGACCCAGGCAGAGTTTACACAAAAACATTCGTCTCTGTTTATACGGTCATTTTCTAGTTTTATCTCAACAGATTATTTTATTTAATAACATTATTCCAGTAACTGGAAGTGCACGGACAATCTCCGTATGCCGGCCTGAGTGGCCGATCGGTTCTAGGCGCTACAGTCTGGAACCGTGCGATCGCTACGGTCGCAGGTTCGAATCCTGCCTCGGGCATGGATGTGTGCGATGTCCGTAGGTTAGTTAGGTTTAAGTATTTCTAAGTTCTAGGGGACTGATGATCTCAGCAGTTGATTCCCATAGTGCTCAGAGCCATTTTTTGCCAATCTCCGTATTATTATACACTCCTGGAAATTGAAATAAGAACACCGTGAATTCATTGTCCCAGGAAGGGGAAACTTTATTGACACATTCCTGGGGTCAGATACATCACATGATCACACTGACAGAGCCACAGGCACATAGACACAGGCAACAGAGCATGCACAATGTCGACACTAGTACAGTGTATATCCACCTTTCGCAGCAATGCAGGCTGCTATTCTCCCATGGAGACGATCGTAGAGATGCTGGATGTAGTCCTGTGGAACGGCTTGCCATGCCATTTCCACCTGGCGCCTCAGTTGGACCAGCGTTCGTGCTGGACGTGCAGACCGCGTGAGACGACGCTTCATCCAGTCCCAAACATGCTCAATGGGGGACAGATCCGGAGATCTTGCTGGCCAGGGTAGTTGACTTACACCTTCTAGAGCACGTTGGGTGGCACGGGATACATGCGGACGTGCATTGTCCTGTTGGAACAGCAAGTTCCCTTGCCGGTCTAGGAATGGTAGAACGATGGGTTCGATGACGGTTTGGATGTACCGTGCACTATTCAGTGTCCCCTCGACGATCACCAGTGGTGTACGGCCAGTGTAGGAGATCGCTCCCCACACCATGATGCCGGGTGTTGGCCCTGTGTGCCTCGGTCGTATGCAGTCCTGATTGTGGCGCTCACCTGCACGGCGCCAAACACGCATACGACCATCATTGGCACCAAGGCAGAAGCGACTCTCATCGCTGAAGACGACACGTCTCCATTCGTCCCTCCATTCACGCCTGTCGCGACACCACTGGAGGCGGGCTGCACGATGTTGGGGCGTGAGCGGAACACGGCCTAACGGTGTGCGGGACCGTAGCCCAGCTTCATGGAGACGGTTGCGAATGGTCCTCGCCGATACCCCAGGAGCAACAGTGTCCCTAATTTGCTGGGAAGTGGCGGTGCGGTCCCCTACGGCACTGCGTAGGATCCTACGGTCTTGGCGTGCATCCGTGCGTCGCTGCGGTCCGGTCCCAGGTCGACGGGCACGTGCACCTTCCGCCGACCACTGGCGACAACATCGATGTACTGTGGAGACCTCACGCCCCACGTGTTGAGCAATTCGGCGGTACGTCCACCCGGCCTCCCGCATGCCCACTATACGCCCTCGCTCAAAGTCCGTCAACTGCACATACGGTTCACGTCCACGCTGTCGCGGCATGCTACCAGTGTTAAAGACTGCGATGGAGCTCCGTATGCCACGGCAAACTGGCTGACACTGACGGCGGCGGTGCACAAATGCTGCGCAGCTAGCGCCATTCGACGGCCAACACCGCGGTTCCTGGTGTGTCCGCTGTGCCGTGCGTGTGATCATTGCTTGTACAGCCCTCTCGCAGTGTCCGGAGCAAGTATGGTGGGTCTGACACACCGGTGTCAATGTGTTCTTTTTTCCATTTCCAGGAGTGTATTTTTTACGGTTACCGGTACGAAGCAATGTTCTGCAGTCGGAAATTGCTCGGCTATTGTGAGCACGTATGCTCCATATACCCGCTCTTCACTGTCTTGATGTTGTGACCGCTGAGTGGCAGACTTCTGTTCATTGGTAGAAAATTGGGGAAATGCAATCAGTCTACAAAGGAGGTTTCTTACAAGACATTCGAACGGTGCATCGACGCTGACTCAAAAGTGGCGTACTAGGTCCTTTCATCAGCACCTTCAAAAAGTTTCGCAAAAAATTTGGCATATGAACACATTTGCGCTCTTTTTAACGCGCAACTCAGTTCTCATTCCCACAAGCTCACCTAGCTATAACTCGCTAACACCCGCGTTTCAGTCCATCGCTGTAAGTCGCTCATACCCATCCACTCCCACTCGCCCACTCTCTGTCACTCATTTAGCCCAACTCATTGTCAATGTCTCTTTGTGTGTCTAATTGTCACTGTATCCTGTCTCACAGCCACAGAGTCCTTCGTTCTGACCTATTATTACAGCCTTCTCTCACTGTCACGATCTCCCTCTTCCTCTTTGTCATTGTCTTATGCTCTGTCTCTCAATATCGCTAATTCTCACCCACATCCACTTTCTACTTCTCTTTATTCGTCTCCCAATGACACTGTCTCCTTCACTCTTCTCCTGACAGTGCCCTGTCACCGTCAAATATGTTCCTAGGCCACTGTCTCCCTCTTTCTCTCAAATTGTTATTGACTCCTTCGCTCTTTCTATGCCACAACCCTGTCTACTATCTTCCAGTATTTATGCTTATGTGTCCTTTTTCCTACTGCTACCGTCTCCTTCTCCCCAGCATAAAAAAGCGCGAATATGTTCGCACGCTAAAAGTTTCGAGAGAATTTTTAAAGGCGATGAGGAAGGTAGAATGAAGCATCTGGTACCCAATCTTTTAGTCAGAGCCCCGACATGATCATCCGGTTTCCTTCTTTCCCCTGTTACAGCAGTGTATGTGACTCATATGAAATGAACTTCATGCGTCAGTACAAATGAAATAATCGAAAACTAATTTAACGCCTCAGACCAGATTTTACGAGCACAAAAATTTTCTAATTTACGTGTACAAGTATGATAAATCTGAACCTCTGTATCTCGCAAACGGATAAAGATACAAAGAAAATTTTCAGCGCTGTTAGAGATTGGGATCTACAGCCACTCGTTGACCATAGACATTATGGGATCCGCGCCTCCGTTTTGGTATCAAAAAATCGTGTTTTTTGGGCTTTCTCTGGAATCGCCGATAAACTAAATTATGCCTTCATAAGAGGCACCATAAAACTTCTTTAATGAAAAAGAACCAACCGATTTGCTCCATTTTCCTAAGCTGGAGGAAGTGTGTACTGTTCAAACATTGGCCCTGTAGTGTAGGATAGTTACAGTAAGACGATTCTTCTGTTCGATATATAAATGGTCCCTAGCTCAAAGGCTATACAAAGCACTTGACCCTACCATTCCATCACTAACAGAACCCGAGGAATGAGTCCTGAAAAAGAAAACTTTTTATGGGCAGCGTTTTGGTATATATCAGGTAGCGCATGCTGTCGCATGTGGACCGATGTTGCACAACTGTGTGGGGCCCGTACCGAATAGCACTAACAAGGGATATTCAACGTATATACAGAGGGACCGCGCGGATTATCAAGTTTGCTTTCATACATGGGAGAGTGTCATGGAAATGCAGAAGAAACTGAAATGGTAGACGCTCGAAGACTATCCCACGAAAGCCTTCTTACAACGCTACAAGAACCAACTTTAAATTATGAATCTAGGCGTGTACTACAGTCCTCTACGTATTGCTCCCGTACGAGTCACAAGAGGACAAGATCAAACTAGTTACAGCGCGCACATAGGCGTTTAAACAGTTCCCACGTTCCATACGCGAATGGAATGGTAATAAGTGGTACAATGAGAGGTACTCTCTGCCTTCACAGTAATTTTCAGGGTATGGATGTAGATGTATAGAACTTCCTTTGTTGCTCAAGGAATGGGGACGACACTGATAATGACAAAATTCTCTCGAGTTTCCAGCAGCGTCAGTTGTTTTAAAATCGGCAAGCTTTCGACCGCGTGCTCGATGGCCATTGTCAAGTGGTCACTGTGAAATGGTGACAGTGATTGACTCTTTCATCAAAAACCAACCCTTCCACTGACCATCTCCAAAGTTTTTTAAGCATATTGCAGAAACCAAATTAGAAGTGCACAATTTCTGTCTACAACTAGTCCGATATTCTATTTTTTGGAGATGAGGGGGCTTGCACAGGATAGAGTAGCGTGGAGAGCTGCATTAAACAAGTCTTCGGACTGAAGGCCGTAACGATAAAACTCTGTTATTGAGACATTTGCCGATTCCTGAGAAAAATTATGAGTGGTGGCGGCCAATAATAATTAGACAGTTTATTTAGATACTACTCTCAACGAACGTATTGCACCAACGCCCAAATGCTGTTTCCTTTGAAAACGTACTAGCTGACAATACACCGGTAACTTTGGAGTAATTTTAGCAGAAAAGACAAAAGGTCGTGACACGGTGATGATTACGAATAAAAGCTACAAAATTTCATTTTTGGTTTTTTATTTTTCCCACGAAGCACCCGCGAAAAAAATGTATCAAGGGAGAATAAGGGTTATTATCCCTGTTTGACGACAGTCATAAATGGAGAAAGGACGTTGACTGTCAGCATCGGAATCTGCTTCTCTCGAGTTGCGTGACTTTGTTTCGCGCTTCCAGCCAGTCTCTCATATATGTCAGGGATATCTCCGCTCAGCCTGAAATATCAATCTGTAGAATAAGAAAACACAGAGCAAAAATGAAGTTCCATTAGTTTCTCGTTTAAGGTCGCAACCGCAATGAAAAACCAATTCTCCGGTGTATATAATGGTTGCAATTATAAAATTCCGCAGACCGTAGGACGAGAGCTTTCGAGCGTCTGTTTCAAAAGCGACGAGAAAAAATGCGAATATGTCAAGGCCTGGAAACACGCGAAGGTGCGGGAAATGACTTCAGATGCTCAGCTGGTGCTCATCAAAGGATTAGCGGCTCACACATAATTGAAGAAATTACATAGAACAGTCCCGCCACAGAGTGATTTCACGCTGTTTCAATGACGCAAGCCTTCACGCATACGCACCAAACCTGAGAGCTGAGGATTCAGGTAGAAAACTGCACGCGACGCTGTTCCGATGTATACTTCAAATTAGCCAATTATACATCGAGTGCTCATCGCCAGAGCAAGATTTTATTAGTACTCTTACCACGCCATTCCTCACACGAAAAAGGGAACGATTTCATAGATTAATAGCGTAACACAGTAGTCAGCAAATGGTTTCACAACTATTTCACAGAGAGCACAGAAAATATAATCTAATGTCAAAAAGTTACTACGCAAGAAAGAGAGGATTCCTACAGTTACAGTATGCGTAACTATTTCCCATGAACTGCAGAACACGGACTAACGTTGAGTAATTAAAACTTCTGACAACAACTTAGACGAAGCTTGCAGTTTGTAGAACTACACCATTTGTATTTTTTCCACACGCTAATGACAGGAAACAGTGCGTATTTTATATATTTGTTAATCCATGTAAGGCCTAAAAACTGATTTATCGCTTTGTGCGTTTGATGTTTCATGTTCAGTAAATGAGACTGCGGCCGAGCGAAGTTCATCCGATGTAAAATCACAGACTGTCCGTGAAACTTATCTTTGTATGAACGCGTGATGGAAATCTGTTAGCCGACCGTTGTGGCCGAGTGGTTCTAGGCGCTTCACTATGGAACCGCGCGACCGCTACGGTCGCAGGTTCGAATCCTGCCTCGAGCATGAATGTGTGTGATGTCCTTAGGTTAGTTAGGTTTAAGTAGTTCTAAGTTCTAGGGGACTGATGACCTCAGACGTTAAGTCCCATAGTGCTCAGAGCCATTTGAACTAGTTGAAGTCTGTTATCGCAAAACTTCATCCAACTGCGCAGTAAGTGATAATTATTATCATACTGTTAGAAAAAGAAATGTTATTTTTCATCTGCATTAATGATCAGCTGCTGTTTGATTCACCTGGTGAACGCTGGTTGTATTGCGATACTTTTCAGTATAGCCGACATATTTGTCTCGTGAGAATCAGCAACTATATTGATATTTAAAAGAATTCTCATTTATTTATCAGTCTCAGTCGCACATTTTTAATTAGATTACACGTCTCGATCATCCAGGACCCTCTTCAGATCTAAAACAAAGCAAAACTAAATATATACCCTCTAATATTTTACAATAAGTAGAAAAAAAAGAACTGTACATAAATGTAGAATTTACCTAAGTAGTTACGTCAGCAACCCGTCTTATCCACTCAGAACCACATATCAAAACCCTATGCTCTGCAGCTGCGCCCAGTGTTTTAAATAGGCATATGTTGGAGGTAGGGGAGGGGGAGGGGGGGCGGGGCGATGAAGGGGAAATTGAGGCTGATTGAGGAAGGGGAAAGGAAGCAGGATGGTGGTGGTGGGGATGAGTTTATAAAGAGGGGTCTAGCTAAAATTATAGCACATGTAATTATGTAAAAAATTCTCCTTAAAATACTAATAGCATAGAGCAATGTTGTATGTAAAATATAAACGGCATAAAATAATAAAATTATAGGGGAAGTAGAGAGCGGGGAAAGAAGGCAAGGGTGGAGGGTGGGGGGAAGTATGGATAGTGGCATGGACGCTGTGGGTTTAACAGGAGAGGGACCAAAGTTTGCAAAGAATCAATTACGTAAAAACATTAGAATGGGCATGTAAAACTGTAAAGGAGGATAAAACAGTGGATTATAAAAGTGAAATTAAACTAACGAAAAGTGAATTAGTATCTTAAGATATTAAGAGTGTGAAACTTCGAAAGTATAAAAACCATAAGGTCTTACCCTGAAAGTATAAGAAATTAAATTGTATAAAATTTTTTCGTTAAAATATTAAAAGTATGGGCCTAGAACAATGGCTATATAAACAGTGAAAGGCATAAGATCGTAAAAAAGTAAAATTATGTGAATTTTTTTAGAACCATAGAAAGTACGAAACAGTAAAAAGTATAAATAAATTATTAATGTGAAACTACATGCAGCAACTAAAGTTAGATGGTACATAAATAGTTTTACTTTATTTTAGATCTGAAGCTGATCCTGAGTGATCGAAACATGTAATTTAATTAAAAGCGTGCCAGCAAGATTTCACAATAAATGAGAATGATCTTAACATTTGTTTGAACGACGGGTCGAACTTGATTAGGCAGAAGCACAAATAAGGAAAGCGTATTTCTTTTAGACTGAGAGGTATTGCAATTTTTTTAGTTTACATTTTTTAATTATTATCGCATAGAAAGATGTCGGCGAAGATAAGGTAAAATAATGCGCCGCTATTTAATGAGCACGAGTTTCAAAAAATTTTTTAATTAAAATATCTATCAAAGCCGTCCTTTATATCAAGACTCCAGATACAGCCTGGGTACATAAACAAATAAAATCGGAACTTTCCAACAAGTGAAAAAGCTGTTAAAGAATAACAGGTGGATTCTGAGTTGTCAGTGCCGACATTATTTCTATGGTTTATAGTCTGGAAGTGAGAAAACAGCAGTATAACTTCTGCCGAAGAAGCAACTACTATAAATTTAATGCGAATTTTTCTATCTACGTTGAGACAGACTAACTGAATAATTAACAATGTTTAATGAAATCATCGAGGATATGTCACGGATTATGCACCTAAACAAACTTCGAAATATTATTCAGTAACATAAACGCTGAATAAAAGCGAAATAATGATACCGCATGTCACTTGTTCTAGCACACTAAATATTACGAAGCAGATCAAGGACCAGAACTTCGGCCAACTGCTGAAGTAAATACATCAGATCAAGAAAGTATCCCGAGAAGGAATGGATAATATCGCAAGCTTCCACAATATGAATAACTTTCATACTAAAATGCGCACTAGCTACACTGCTTTTCCAATATTATCTATTTTGTGGTGCAAAAAAGGAAGGAAGGTCGAAATACCATCAGAACCGAATTTATTGCGCTATCGGAAAAGGACTTCAACAGTTAATCCTAGCAATCTGAGAAAAAAGGACAAATCTTACTCTAGATGGCGGAATGCGGATTTGAAATACACTACTGTCCAATATCAGTCAATTGTTTCGAACGTCTGAAAAAAATTCGTTAAATTAACATTTTGCACTTTTAAACTGTCAAAGCTATTGTAAATCATCAGATGACTCACGCAACTTATTTCCACTTTAAGTTTCGTTATTACCTGCAATTACCGTGTTTTGTAGCTTGCAGTAGCGAAATGCTAATCCATTACTTGAATAATAAATGGTGACATGTTTTAAGATAATTTTCGTTAAACTTCTGCTCTCAAAGTTTTTGCATACAATTCGCCCTCCTTTCCCAACACTAGACAATTTTTGGGCGATTGATTTCTTCAAGTTTAATACATACCTACGTCGGAGAAAAGCAAACTGCGCATCTTGCGCCACGAAAGAAGCTGGCACCACGTTTTTGTGCAGTGACGCTGGGCAGACATAGTAACTGAAGAAAAAGAAATGGGTCCAGTCACGGCCGAAATTACAGACACTCTGGGAGTCTTGACACAGAAGTGGTTGATTAGGCGAAAGCACGAAAATGGCGAAGGGAGTAATGAGAGAAATCACAAAGTTAATCGGATAGGAAACCGAAGAGGCGGAAAGACAGACAGAGTTAGGTGCTGAAAAGAATAGTTAAGGAAATTAGCTCGCTGTCACACAGAAAGGAAAGACGTGCGATGTCAACTACCGCCGTTTAAGCGATTTTATTCCAAGGGAGAAGGTGCCGTCAAAATAGTTTGTAATAGCTCTTCAATGCTATATAAATAAGCATAGTAACTGAGTATAGTAGTTTTCCCAGCTTTCTAGTTGATTGCTAACATAAAATGCAGCTCCCTATACATTATAGCAAGTTTCCGTGTCACCTACATAATGGCTGGGCGCAACCGTGTACATAGAGTCTTATAGATAACATGACCTTGGACTATTTTAAACCATCTAGCAGGAAGAAGAGAAGAGACGAGAAGAGTAAAACCCATTCTTCAACCTTTTCTAATACCATGGCAAACGAGGAGAGAAACACGTGCAACAAGACAAAGCTTCTCTGGTATGTGTGTAGTGCATTTCAGAAATTAGTTACTTGCGTGAAATACAGTAAATAATGTTGGTAACGTCTGGTTCATTACCGAAGATATCAACGCAGTCGACGTCAACGTATGGAGCTCAGAGGAGTACAGGGTGGCTAAAAGGAAACTGGCTCTATAACTGCGCCCAAAATACCAGTGTTAACATTACGCAACAGCTGTTACACTTACTGATAAGGAGTCTTGTTCTATGAATAATGCCCTATGTTCTGTGAAACCGAGAATGCAAAAACATCCCGATACCAATTCATTCAGAAACCATCTGCGGAAGTAAACACATACTGTTTCGTCCGGACGCTTTAACTCGTGCATCAAAGAAAATCTGTAGTGTGCTTTTTAATAATACTCTTTGGTAACGGTCTTTTCTTTTCCACTTGTGTAAATGAACGGCGCTGCGATTTTGTCGGACATTTCTGGATACAATCTTTCAGTACAGCGATGTTGTGTGGACTACGTATGCTTTTCTAATGAGCTAAGTTTTTTTAATAACTTTTCCAATGTCTTGATCACACTTTAATTTTTCCAATAACATCTTAGGCGTTTCGCCGGCCGCTGTGGCCGAGCGGTTCTAGGCGCTTCAGTCTGGAACCGTGCTGCTGCTACGGTCGCAGGTTCTAATCCTGCCTCGGGCATGGATGTGTGTGATCTCCTTAGGTTAGTTAGGTTTAAGTAGTTCTACGTCTAGGGGACTGATGACCTCAGATGTTAAATCCCATAGTAGTTAAGAGCCATTTGAACCTAAGGCATTTCGACTTTCCGTGATTTTCAAGGGCAGTGTTATGTTAGTGATATAAAATTGTTCATTAGACACATTGTATCACGTCAACATTCTCAATCACTAGAAAAGTGAAACTTGTGTGTTGCTGGAAACACAAAAGTGTGATCAAGACGTAAGAAAAGTTGTTAAAAGAGCTTCAAAATGGCCGCGTCATCTTACAGCACTTTCATGCAAATTGCAGACCTGCCTTTTGGATTCTATGGGCAAAAATTGCAGAAAATAAATTTAGAGCCAGTTTTATTTTGGCTACCATATAGAAACATGCGAAGCAGCACACGTTTAAGTTACTGGTCTCGTATTTGGAAATGCGGAGCCTTTCTTACGTACTACGACCGCGATGAACAACACGTGAGAACCTTCATTAGCCATGCGACACACTTGTCGTAATCAATGTGTTACTGTCCTCCGCAATCCACCGTCCGTAGCGTGATCGCGGGTACATAGATCCCTGTATCCTTAAACCGCTTACAATGCTGCACAGAGAACACGACTTTCGGTACATTTGCGTACAACCCCATGCCTCTTTAATTTTTCGAAATGGTCATTACGCTAGACGCATGTGGGAAGCAGAAAAAGTTTGTGACTTATCCTTCAACGACCGCCCTCCGAATTTGATAAGTATGGCTTTTCCATTACGCGTCTCACATTGGAGTTTTTTCTTCTTATTTTCTTACCATTTCTCTAACGCAACGACGATGAATAAACATAGTTCCTCAAATTTTCTCTACCGCTTCCAACTCAATAATAGCCACTAGAACAAAATCTACCTTCCGCACATCGTGGTCCTCCGATTTTAAATCGTTCCAGATGGATCCTCACAGATATTTCAGGGGTATGTGTGATTGCGGTAATTGACTGTGAACGATGTATTCCAATAATATTAGATTTGTTTCATCCGTTTACCTTTATCGCATTGCATCTGCTGTTTTTCAGGACCAGTTGCTAGTCTAAAGAGCTGCAATTTAGAATCATTTCCTAATGACGCGAATAATCCAGAGTATCCAGAAGAAACTCTCAATGGACGTGGAAGACGTATCATTCGTCTGCGTACCTGGAATCCGTGAAAGTAAGAAAGCTGATAATGAAGCTAGGAAAGCCTACGAGGGTCGTGTAGTTTTTAGAAAACATGTGGTTGATGTGGAATGTGGTATTTCACTCTGAATAATAAACAGTCCTCCACATGGGTACTAAAACCAATCCATTGAAATTCGGTTACACCATAAATCACACAAATTTAAAGGTTCTCGATGCAACCTACGGGTTACAATTACGAGCAATGTAAATTGGAACCATGGAGTGGAAAATGTTGTGGGGAAGGCGAATCCAGCCTGGATTTTATTGGCGGAACACATAGAAAGTGCAACAAACCGGCTAGAGATACTGCCTGTATTACACTCGCCTGTCCTCTTCCGGAATACTGCTGAGCGGTGTGGATTTCTTACCAATATGACTGATGGAGACCATCGAAAGAGTTCAAAGACGGGCAGCTCGTTTCATATTATCACGAAATAAGGGAGAAAGTGTCACGGATATGATAGGCGAGTCGAGGTGGTGATCGTTAAGACAAATGCGGTTTTCGTCGTGGCGAAATCTTTTTACGAAATTTCGATCACAGTTTCCTCCTACGAGTGCGTAGATACACTCCTGGATATTGAAATAAGAACACCGTGAATTCATTGTCCCAGGAAGGGGAAACTTTATTGACACATTCCTGGGGTCAGATACATCACATGATCACACTGACAGAACCACAGGCACATAGACACAGGCAACAGAGCATGCACAATGTCGGCACTAGTACAGTGTATATCCACCTTTCGCAGCAATGCAGGCTGCTATTCTCCCATGGAGACGATCGTAGAGATGCTGGATGTAGTCCTGTGGAACGGCTTGCCATGCCATTTCCACCTGGCGCCTCAGTTGGACCAGCGTTCGTGCTGGACGTGCAGACCGCGTGAGACGACGCTTCATCCAGTCCCAAACATGCTCAATGGGGGACAGATCCGGAGATCTTGCTGGCCAGGGTAGTTGACTTACACCTTCTAGAGCACGTTGGGTGGCACGGGATACATGCGGACGTGCATTGTCCTGTTGGAACAGCAAGTTCCCTTGCCGGTCTAGAAATGGTAG
Source organism: Schistocerca cancellata (assembly GCF_023864275.1). NCBI lineage: Eukaryota > Metazoa > Arthropoda > Insecta > Orthoptera > Acrididae > Schistocerca > Schistocerca cancellata. The sequence goes on along the minus strand of NC_064628.1, from coordinate 759,327,428 downwards.
AACGATGGGTTCGATGACGGTTTGGATGTACCGTGCACTATTCAGTGTCCCCTCGACGATCACCAGTGGTGTACGGCCAGTGTAGGAGATCGCTCCCCACACCATGATGCCGGGTGTTGGCCCTGTGTGCCTCGGTCGTATGCAGTCCTGATTGTGGCGCTCACCTGCACGACGCCAAACACGCATACGACCATCATTGGCACCAAGGCAGAAGCGACTCTCATCGCTGAAGACGACACGTCTCCATTCGTCCCTCCATTCACGCCTGTCGCGACACCACTGGAGGCGGGCTGCACGATGTTGGGGCGTGAGCGGAAGACGGCCTAACGGTGTGCGGGACCGTAGCCCAGCGTCATGGAGACGGTTGCGAATGGTCCTCGCCGATACCCCAGGAGCAACAGTGTCCCTAATTTGCTGGGAAGTGGCGGTGCGGTCCCCTACGGCACTGCGTAGGATCCTACGGTCTTGGCGTGCATCCGTGCGTCGCTGCGGTCCGGTCCCAGGTCGACGGGCACGTGCACCTTCCGCCGACCACTGGCGACAACATCGATGTACTGTGGAGACCTCACGCTCCACGTGTTGATCAATTCGGCGGTACGTCCACCCGGCCTCCCGCATGCCCACTATACGCCCTCGCTCAAAGTCCGTCATCTGCACATACGGTTCACGTCCACGCTGTCGCGGCATGCTACCAGTGTTAAAGACTGCGATGGAGCTCCGTATGCCACGGCAAACTGGCTGACACTGACGGCGGCGGTGCACAAATGCTGCGCAGCTAGCGCCATTCGACGGCCAACACCGCGGTTCCTGGTGTGTCCGCTGTGCCGTGCGTGTGATCATTGCTTGTACAGCCCTTTCGCAGTGTCCGGAGCAAGTATGGTGGGTCTGACACACCGGTGTCAATGTGTTCTTTTTTCCATTTCCAGGAGTGTATTTTGTTCACTCCTATCTACGTAGGAAGAATTGAAAGTCGTGAAAAATTATAGAAGTCAGAGCTCGCACCGATATACTTTAAGTGTCCATTATTTTTGTCCCAAGTGCTATTCAAGAGTGTAACAGTAGATAAATAGTCTCGGAGTGGTTCTACGCACTGTGATTTTTTTTTATACACGACAAAGACAGCAGACGCAAGGAAGAATTTAGTTCACACCAGCACAAGTATTACACATTAAGGAGAAAAATTAACTGATAACTTTATCTGTTGTGTGAAGAAAAGTAAATTTAGGTCAGCTCCGAAATATTATCCATAGGCGCCATGAAGCATAGACATTCGCTGAGCCAGCTTGATGTTGCATTATCTAAGGAATATAAAATAGTCAGAAGTGAGATGTCGCGTTCAGGAAATAGTGATCGAGCTTTATATTTCAGAATACACGTAAGTAAATGGTAGTGGATTCGATTAACGGTTTTAAATTAGTGCCTCCGTGACGAATTACCAATGATGAATTATTCGCAAACATCAGTCTCTTAACCAAATTACAGCGTCGGCTAAGATAAACGTCGTATCCTGTGAAAATAGGCCAACTGACACAACTAGCTATACGATACGAGCTATAAATAAATGACACCCCCCAAATTAAAATGTTAATAATTATTTCAGAACAGGATTCAAATTGTTCAAATGGTTCAAATGGCTCGGAGCACTATGGGACTTAACATCTTAGGTCATCAGTCCCCTAGAACTTAGAACTACTTAAACCTAACTACCCTAAAGACATCACACACATCCATGCCCGAGGCAGGATTCGAACCTGCGACCGTAGCAGTCCCGCGGTTCCGGACTGTAGCGCCCAGAAACGCACGGCCACCGCGGCCGGCTCAGAACAGGATTGTCAGACTGAATTAGATACCATTAAAATCACTGAATCAAATAATAGCTATACCCCTGAATTAATTAAAAATATTTTACAAGAAAACAAAAGAAGAAAAATGTTACTCTATGTGTATGCTCCATTTGTATTAACAGTCGTGGCTAAAACCAACTGGCGTACTATCTCACATTCAGGAAAGCTAGCCGAAAAACTAGCCAAAACCCTGAAATCCTGGAATTAGAAAACTTCACTGTATGTAAGAGGCACTAAAGCTCATACCTTATTCAACACCGAGCGAGGTGGCGCAGTGGTTCGACACTGGACTCGCATTCGGGAGGACGACGGTTCAATCCCGCGTCCGGCCATCCTGATTTAGGTTTTCCGTGATTTCCCTAAATCACTCCAGGCAAATGCCGGGATGGTTCCTCTGAAAGGGCACGGCCGACTTCCTTCCCCATCCTTCCCTAATCCGATGAGACCGATGACCACGCTGTCTGGTCTCCTTCCGCAAACAACCAACCAACCTTATTCAACAGCAAGGACAAAACAGATTTATTAAATAACAGTGGTGTTTACAAAACCAACTGCAGTGACTGCAACAAACTGCGTATTGGCAGACAGGCAGGGCCACAACAGTTAGGCTAATTGAACACGAGCGCTGCTAGAGATAAAATAGATCAGATTCCACCTTTGCAAACACGTACTGAAGAAAGGACAGAGATAGCAAGTCCACACAGAAGTACTACATATAGCCAAGAAAGGAAGAAAACTAAGCCTGTTAGAAGCACTTGAGGTAAACAGATATTTAGCTCAAAATCCCCAGATGGTTCTAAATGATCAATTACAGCTGAGCACGTCCCTACTTTTAAGCTTCACATGATGCAATTAACCAGCCACGTACCGACAGACCGCGACAATGACACATATTATTACACAAAATTAAAACACAAAAGAATTTCCTATTCCTTATCTTGCATACCCCACTAACTTCAACAACATAATTTTAATATTGTTTATTCTATCATGTATTGTGTTTAACATTTTCCATTCCATAAAAATATAATTTACAATGTAAAACATGCTTGTTGTGCAATATAGGCTACTAGTAATTAGATAGCTCTCAACCAACGTCACGACTTCACAAACTATGGCATCATGGCGCGCCCAGCTAACCGCGCGGTCCAACGCGCTGCTTCCCGCATGGGAAGGCGTGCCGGTCCCCGGCACGAGTCCGCCCGGCGAATTAGTGTCGAAGTCCGGTGTGCCGGCCTGTCTGTGGATGGTTTTTAAGGCGGTTTTCCATCTATCTCGGCGAATGCGGGCTGGTTCCAATTATTCCGCCTCAGTTACACTGTGTCGGCGATTGCTGCTCAAACACCGTTTCCACGTACACGTAAACGATAATTATTCTACCATGCAAACATTTGGGGTTACGCTCGTCTGGTATGAGACGTTCCCAAGCAGGGGGGGGGTCCACTTCTGGGGGCCGCCGAACAGCAAAATAACCCTGGGTTCGGTGTAGGGCGGCGGTGGGTTGGGTGAACTGCTGTAGCCTGTTGTTGGGTTGTGAACCACCGAGTGCTACGGCGGGACGAAGCCTCTCCGTCGTTTCTAGGTCCCCGGTTTAATACATACGTACATGGCATCATTACCATACAACCTGATTGTGTATTTTCATTATTGTGTATAATACTGTCCACTGCCAAAAATTTAGTTTACAATGTTAAAAAACATGTACGAAGCACAACATAAATGAAGAGTGCTCAGTTTAACAGTTTCTCTGTCAATGTCGAGACCTCACAAAATTCAGCGTTATTACCATTTAACCTGTAATATTGTGTAGTTTAATTATTTATTGTACTTAACCGTGTCCAGTATGTAAATTGTAATTTTAAATGCTAAGAAACACTATATGCAAGTGAAGTGTGTCTTTGCTTATAATGATTGATTACCTAAGACGCTAGTCAGTTGTTTCCTAAAGATGACTCAGTAAACCGAAAATTAGTTTGAAATTAATATCAGTAGAACAAAACCGGTGTACTTGTTATTCAACTTTAAATGAGAAAAGTCTTACAATAGCTTCTTTGTCCAAATCGTTCTTGGCAAAAAATACAACATAATAGTAACAGCAACTCATCTTTTTTTCCTTTTCTTTCTTTTTTTTTTAATAAATGTGAGACGCTTAAGCCACCTCAGAGATGATAACCAATGTGCAATCTATGCACTTCTTGTGAAAGTGCAATAGATTTATTAACATTCAACTCTGAAAAGTTCTTGGAAGAATGAGTTACTGTTCTATGAAGCATTACTACAGCACCCACTGCTACGTACTGAAGCGTGAAATGCAGAGTAATCATGTAGATGTAGATAGTAAAGCAGGGTCAGTCTCTTACGAGCTAATATCTCGCACTTGAGAAGAAAGCTTATGTGCCAGTAACGGAACGATTAGATGGAGGTATAACCCATCACGCTACGGCAGACGAAGATGACTACAGGGTAATGGCAGACATCATTCCAGTCACTTAGATGGAAAGAAGTGGCGCCAATAAGTCTAAAAATAGGGCACTACCCTATAGGGTACGGACATTCTGCAAGTACAACATGCTCCGGGTAGTGGCGCATAAAGCGTAGCAAATGTAGTGCGTCACATCTTGACTGGTTGCGTTCTGTATTTAGAGAAATTACTAGTAATTTCCTTGGATGAGATCCTATGTATTTTACGGAACGAGATGTGCCAGAAAATTTAAAATTGTTTATTTTATTTTTATTCTCATCTCCACTATTGAGTACGAACATAATATATGTTTCAGAGCGGCTGGTTAATCCGCCTCCCTCATAATAAGTAAGGAACAAACTAGTTTCTCAGAACAATTAAATATACTGTCTGTTTCTTTTTTAATTTTTTTAGCATCAGTATGTGGAAGTGTAGAAATCTCTCTCACATCATAACATTTTATTTATTTACACTCACGATAGTAAATACATTGTGGGTGGCAATGACCCACGATAACATGCGCCTTAAACTCAAACCCATCCATCGATCGTAACGATGCGAATTTCCTTACACATAACGGTGTTATGAACGAACAGTATCAGAGAGTACCGACTTTCTCCAATCTCCTATCTACATCTACATCCATACTCCAAAAACCACCGTGAAGTGCATGCTAGAGGGTACTTCCCACTGTGTACCAGTAATTACGGCTTCTTTCCGTTCCATTCACGTATGTGGCTTGGGATGATTAACTGCTTAAACGCTTCCGTGCATGCTGTAACTAGTCGAACCTTGCGTTCGTGACCTCTACGGGGGCGATACAGAGGGTGTTATATATCCCTATATCCATCACATAACGTTTCTGCTTGAAACTTTGCACGTAAGACACGCTGACAGCTCAGATCTTTCAGCATCTCCATAACGCTCTCTCTTTGGCCGGAACTACCTGTGATCATTCTTGTTGCCCTCCTTTATACAGGCTGTCCCAGGAGGTATGGTCAGTATTCAGCGATCTGACAGGGAGATCATTCGAAGCATAAACACTCTAATGAACATTGGCTCTACAGTGCATACCTTTAAGCGTTATGAGTACTTGTACAACTTCGCTACTGTGAAACACATCTCTGCTACTGAACACGTGCTCATAGTTCTTAAGGTACGCTTGTTAGAGCCCATGTTTACCAGAATGTTTTGCTTCGAATGATCGTTCCGCTCATATCCCTGAATGTTGATCACTCCTCCTGGGACACACTTAATACGTTCAATAGCCACTCTTGGTCCTGTTTAGTAGAGGTCCCACACACTCAAGCAGTATTCTTGGATGGATCGTACAAGTGTTTTGCAAGAAATCTCCACTGAGGACGGTTACATTTCCATAGTATTCTACCAATGAACCGATGCCCGACACCTGCTTTCCTTACAACTGAATCTATGTTGAAGTTCCATTTCACATGCCTACATCCACACGATCCCAATTGTGAGCTATTGCTATTGTAGTATTAGAATACTTCGTTTTTCGTTTTAAAGTGCAAATTTTACATTTATAAATACTTACAGTAAGTTGCCAATCCTTACATCACTTTGAAATCTTATCAGCTTCAGCCCACATATTTGTGCGGCTTTTTTCCCGACAGGGCTCCATTACAGATAACTACATCACCTGCGAAAATTCTGGAGGTTTTGTTAATATTGTCTGCAAGGTCATTAATATGCAACACGAAGAGCAAGGATCTCAACACTATTCCCTGGGAACATCTGAAGTTACTTCTACATCTGTCGATGACTCTTCATCTAGTCCAACAATAAGTCTTGAGTCAGGATTTTCAAGGTGTCATAAAACTGTGAGTAAGGTTAGACACAATCGACATGTTAGGAATGAATGTTGGTTGGCATGGAGGACGTAATTCTGTTCGAGATACATTACATTTGAGCTCACAATATGTTCTAAGATTGTACAACAAAGGTATGTCAAGGATACTGGATCGTAATTTTGCTAACCTTAACTGCAGAAGGATATGACCTATGCTTTCTTTCAAATACTTAGGTATGATTCGATCTACGGAATATTCTACACCTACTTGGATGATCTGCAAGTCACATTTAAGTGCCTGGCAGAGGGTTCATCGAACCACTTTCACAATTCTCTATTATTCCAATCTCGTATAACGCGCGGTGAGAACGAATACCTATATCTTTCCGTATGAGCTCTGATTTCCCTTATTTTATCGTGGTGATCGTATCTCTCTGTGTAGGTCTGTGCAAAAAAAAAAAAAAAAAATAATAATAATAATAATAATAATAATAATAATAATATATATTTTCGTATTCGGAGGAGAAAGTTGGAGATTGAAATGTCGTGAGAAGATTCCGCCGCAACGAAAAACGCCTTTGTTTTAATGATGTCCAGCCCAAATCCTGTATCATTTCGCGATGATACAAAACGTGCTGCCCTTATTTGAATTTTTTCGATATACTCTGTCAATCCTATCTGGTAAGAGTCCCACACCGCGCAGCAGTATTTTAAAAGAAGACGGACAAGCATAGTGTCGGCAGTCTCCTTAGTAGATCTGTTACATTTTCTAAGTGTTCTGCCAATAAAACGCAGTCTCTGGTTAGCCTTACGACCGTGAATCGTATCGACCCTGTCATAGTACTTCCAGATACCTCCGCGGCAGATGCAGCTTTCGCTCTCGATAATCTCTCCCTACTGGGAACAAAATGCTGAAATATTCCCTCTACGAAATCTTCAAAGCAGACGAACACTAATGAGAAGAATATATAAATATTCATCTTCGTACTATGGTGAAACACCTCTCTTATACTGTAAGCTCTTTGCTGTTACGAACCAACTAAAGAACGCAGTACACAAATGAGTAAACCAACGAGGATACATATTCTGTTACTGTGAAACAGAAGATCTTCTGATGCAATATGCTTGCTATTACCGACGTCCTGCACTTGTGAACCATCGCTAAAGGAGGTGCTCAATCGGTGTCCATTCACACACAGTGAGGCATGCTTCTGTCCGACGTCTTAGGGAATAAAGCTCTCTCTGAACTCCTGGTTGGTCACGGAATCACGCTCTGTCTGAAATCCTCATGGTTTACCATGGATGCGGTGGCAGGTGTCGACGACGAGTCCCTGTACTTTTTGTACATTAATAGTGCTTGGTTTCACCAGAGATTTCCAATGTTCACACAACCAAAAATCCAAGGGTTTAAGCTTGGGGAAGCGAGCTGACCAACTTACTGGACCTCCCCTTTCAATGCATTGCCCATTAAGTGTCTGTATGGGCTGGTGCTCCAACATGCACGAAGCATGTCTCCAGCCAGTGTTGGAATGGTGGAATGGTATCTCCTGTAGAAAAACAAGCAGGAACTGATGATACTTTGCCTCAGACGAAAGTGTTTTACAGTATGTAGTGTCCTTTTACTCTATCGGCAATAGCTCCCATCCATAAATTAACTGAAAATCGGCACTGGCGCATTGCTACTTCACCTGTGTTGGTTTTGCATCAGCCCACACATGTTGGTTATGAAAATTGACAGTCCCAATACGTGCGTGAAACCAGCCTCGTCTGTGAACAGTATAGTTGTACAAAGTGGATCTTCACCACATCTTTGGCTCAGCCATCGGCAGAACTGCATCGATATTGTCGCCGAATGGCTTGGACACGCTGTACGTGACATGAGTATAAAACTGTTCATGTAGGATCGGTCAGACTCCAGGGTGACTCACCCCAATAAATGCTGAAATTCTGCGTACATTAGTTCCAGGGTCTTCTTTCACTTCTCGTGACTCTCGCTCCTACACAATAAGAGTATTAATGGTGCGAGGGCTACGACGATCCGAATTGTTGAAGCTGCCAAGCCAGAGTCTGCTAGTTGCTGCAAAAGACAACTGAATGACTGGCACCCTACACCCTGGATCATTTTCAGTATACAGGACACGGGTTCGACAGTTGCTTCCATTTGCTAGAACATTACAGAAGACCATACCTGCCACTTCCCGTGTGCTAAAGAGGCTCCCATTATGCAGATAAGTGATAAGATATTACAATGTAAAAGCATTCCACAAACTTATCAAAACACTAACTGTTTCCATTAGAACTAATGGATGTGCTGAACTTACCCCAGAACTGATAATACGATTTACTGTAACAACACTAACATGCTGTATCCACGGAAACTAAAACAGGAATGCGTCATCATTTGTTTACTGCACTCTATAGGTCGTTCGTAATAGAAAACAGACTGCAGTTGAAGAGATTCGTTTCACAATAACAAAGATAAACAAGTGCTCATAGGTCTTAAGGTATCCATTTTATACCCCACATTTATTGGAAATTTCTGACTTCATGTGGTCCATATTGCCACCTCTCAAAATGGGGAATACTCCTTATGCAGGGTGGTCAGAAACCGTCTAAAAAGTTTGTAAAGGTGTTGCAGGGTATTTTGTGCTGAGAAATAACTGTTAAGAGAAAAGTTCGGTATGTTCCGTCGTTCCCGATTTAACTAACTTTGAGGTTAGCCAATCAGGTCGTTGCGCAAGCAGATTCAAGCAGCCTGCGAGATACGGTTAAGTGTCAGTTTTCTCATAGCGTAGATGTTAGCGCAAGAGACTGCTCTGCCATTGTCTCGGGTTCGATCCTTACTACCATCCCACGTCAAATTTTTTATCGCTCTCTTGTTTGGTTTGGTTTGAGGAAACCAAACAAGAAACACGTTTGGAGACACCGTCTGTGACAGGAAGCTTGACTTTGCGTGCCAACGATCTGCTTGGCTAACTTCAAAGCCAGACAAATAGGAAACGGCGCAGCGTATCGGCTGTTTTTCTTATCAAATATTTCTGTAACACCCCTACGAGTTTTGCATACTATTTCTGAAACCCTTGTATATCAATCAGATTTTCTAAACATATTCTGAGCATGCTTCTCTTGGATAATATGAGCGGTCAAACCAATCCGCGCAGTGTGAAGGTCACAGACAGAGAGAAGTGACGCACAGATTAGCACATTGGACTTACATTTATACCGAGAAGGGTTCAACTCCTGCCAGTCAATGATGATTTATGTTTCCTTGACTCACATCGGATGAATGTAGGGGTCGCTTATTTCAGCAAATGAGCTAGTGCTTTGTCTCCAATAACGTCGACGTTCCATCGTTCTGAACGCCCCGAGTCACATTACTTTGTCTCTCTTTTTCTATAAGACAGCAACTGTATAAAACCTTCCAAGTAGCAAGCCCCCCCTCCCCCCCCCAATTTTCCATCATAACAATCGAAAGAATACGATTAATTCACTTATTCCGCGAAATGGAAAATATGGTATTTTTTTCCCCTGTAAAACGGACAGCACATCAATAATTTCTGGTCGTATTAAACGCGGCCGACTACACTTTCCATTACGCTCTGCTCGTCGGTCTTATTTGACACGTCACGTCTGCCCATTTACCGCGGAGAAAAAATATAGGTGCACCTAAGACGGCAGTAAAAAAGCTCTTTCCCAAAGAGGATAAAATCCAGTTGTGGTGGCGTCCTCCGTACTAAAAGCCGCGCCAGCATTGTATGTTTATTCTGTTGTTAGGTTGCTTTATTGGCAATCGATGGACGTCGCGCGGACAGCATTATATATAAGAGGCGAGGGATCTTGTCTGCCGTGGGCACCTAACAAACCGGGCTCCGCCCCGCCTACCGGCCGCGTCGGCGCGTATAATGAGACCACCTCTGCAACACTTGGCGAAAGCTTCCGCCGCTACTCTAGCACCACGCCACGCACTCGGCGCTTCCGACTCCCGCCTTACTTCTGGTCGGACTGAGTTCTCTTTTTATGGTATCTACACACTACGTATCAACTATGACAGCTTATTAGGATTACAGACGTATTCTGCGATTGACAACCAACAGCACAGCAACGATGTGGAGCAAAACAGATTGCATCATCATCAATGATAAGATCCGCTTACAGTTGCAAAAATAATTTTTGTTTGTAAAAAAGAAAGCACAACATGGTTTCAGGACGTGTATCCCATCTTCAGGTGTATATTAACACACTGCCGTCCGGCGACACCACAGTGGTGTCGTGCGCTTGGTATCGCTCTATGGCCGGCGACACCAAAGTGGTGTCGTGAGTATAGTATCGCGCTGTGTCCGGCGACAGCACTTTAGTATCTTTTGCATTCTGTTGGTGTTTTGTTTAGGTAACAATGGGATACACATGTCAGCAAGTTTTTTGTTTTTACAAGTACTCCTGCCCTTTCATCATGGCAGACGAACGAGACGATACGATTATTTACGATGAATGCGCGGACGTCTTTGACGTTCCGGACGACTTGGCCAATTGTGAAGAAGACATTGGATACCGAAAAATTGTAAGTGAAGCAGAATCGTCGGAACATAGTGAAATACGTCCAAGAAGAATTCGGCGAACGCTACGGTTGCCAACTGATTCGGATGAATTAGACGAAGAAGACAGTGCACTGTGGTCAGACTTTGATTTACCGGGGGCAACCAAAAAATTTGAAGGATTTTCGGGTCCAAACAAATTTCCCAAAGATACGCAGAGCGTCGAGGATACTGTCGAATTATATATTGGGAACGATCTATTTGAATACATTAGCGACGAAACCAACAAGTACTACAGTCCAAATTGCAATAGAATAAAACTGGATTTTAAAAATGCCAAATTTGTCGACGTTACGGGTCCCGAACTTAAAAAATGTAAAAAAAAGCAAGGGTAGACGATTATTGGTAAATGAATCCGTTGATAGACACACCGATCTTTCGCAAAACGATGCGCCGCAACCGATTCAGACAAATAGTATCATTTTTACATTTTTTCAACAACAACAATAAACCGGATAATGCCGATCGGCTTTTCAAACTGCAATTCGTAACTGATTATTTTTCCAAAAAGTTTAAATAAACAAATATTTGAAATAAACAAATTTTGTGTTTATTTACGTATGTATATCTTCGAAATTTCATGGTTCAAAAAATGGTTCAAATGGCTCTGAGCACTATGGGACTTAACATCTATGGTCATCAGTCCTCTAGAACTTAGAACTACTTAAACCTAACTAACCTACGGACATCACACAACACCCAGTCATCAAGAGGCAGAGAAAATCCCTGACCCCGCCGGGAATCGAACCCGAGAACCCGGGCGTGGGAAGCGAGAACGCTACCGCACGACCACGAGATGCGGGATCGAAATTTCATGAAAGTAGGAGAACAGGGTTGAGAACTTAAGAGAACTAGCGATGAGATTAGTAACATTTAACAATTTATAATCTCGCGATAATGTCAAGAACGGCCGGCGACAAGCCAAGTAATCCGAATTAGCGCTGCCGGCGCCAAGCGAATCAATTTGTAAGAGACTTGCGGACGACAAAGTGTTAAAGTGTGAGTCCACAGAGGATCTACAATGAGGTTATGGCATTACGGCTGTAATAAATCAGTCATATCCTACACAAAGCAGTTAGAAACGAACGTAGCAATTACGAACGGCTGTAACTGCTTAATGCGTAGCGATACATCTATGAGAACGAAAGAGTACGACCAAAAATTCGAACGTTGTGCAAGCGCAGAGAATATGAAGTTCGCACATTTTTAAACCGGTATCTCGCAAACCGGTGCATCGGGCTTCCTGTGTCCAGTTCCTGGTCACCTAGCTCTCCGGGTCTTATACGTATGGATTCCTTTTGATGGGGATATGTGAGAGACCTTGTTTGTATGCCTCCTCTGCGTAAAACATATCCAGAAGTCAATACGCGCGTATTTAGTAAATAGCGTTCATCAGACTGGCGCATAAGATCGTAGCGTTTTTGTTTTGCGTGTTGGTACTCCGATTACTATGAGTTTATTTATCGATTGTCATTTTTTCTTTGTAGCTCATTCATTTTTTCTTTGTAGTTCACTGTTGCTTTCTGTCTTTTACGTATCGTCATTTTGTCATTTGGAGATAGTGCATGGAGCTGTGGACGCTTGAAAATGCAGTGCCAAATGGAGAAATCGGGACATTTCCGATACATTCTTCTGTCTGAGTCCAATGGAGGGGTGACAGCAGCGTAGGCAGCCAGAAACAATTGTGCCGTGTATGGGGGTAATACCACTGGACAGGACACAACAAGAAAATGGTTTTCTCGTTTTAAGGAGGATGGTTTTGACATTAGTGACTCTCCACATTCAGGAAGAACTTCGGGGTTCGATGAAGATCGTTTAAACGCAACGATCCACACCGATCCACCCCACTGTACTCGAGAACTAGCACATGTGATGGATTGTAATCATTCCAGCATCGTGCAACATTTTCATGCAATGGGGAAGGCTCAAACATTGGGTGTATGGGTACCGCATACTCAAAGCCAAAATCACAAAAATCAGCGGGTGGCTACCATACGTGCATCTCTCGTTGCTCGTCAGCAACTGTCTCGCGAACAACACCATTCAATCCTACCCTATATCGTTACTGGTGACGAAAAATGGTGTATTTATGCTAGCATAAGGAAAAGAAAGGAATGGTTGTGCTCAAACCAAGCAGCATCTCTCTGCACAGAGACATGCGCGCATGCGCAAAAGATAACGTTATGCATCTGGTTGAACAGCGCCGGTGTGGTGTACTAAGAATTGCTTCCCCGTGGTGTAACCACTGCTGCTGACATCTATTGTCAACAAATGAGACGTCTTGCAGACGCAATCCAACAGCGACCAGGAAGACTGCTTGAAGTGAAGCTACTGCACAATAACGCACGCCCACATTCTGCTAGACTGACAAAACACACTACACAGGAGTTGGGTTGGGAAGATATTCTGTACCCAACTTATTCACGTGATGTTGCGCCCTCATATTTTCAGCTTTGCTGCTCTCTATCGAACAACCCTCAAAGAACTTCCTTTACACATGAAAATATCCTCCGAACGTGGATCGACGAGTTCTTCACTTTAAAACTAACTGATTTCTACTGTCGCATAATCGAAAAGTTATACTAGCGTTGGCAGACTGTTGTAAATAGTGGGCCGGCCGCTATGACCGAGAGGTTCTACGCGCTTCAGTCCGGAACCGCGCTGTTGCTACTGGCATGGATGTGTGTGATGTCCTTTGGTTAGTTAGGTATTTCTACGCCTAGGGGACTGATGACCTCCGATTTTAAGTCCCCATAGTGCTCAGAGCCATTTGAACCATTTGTAAATAGTGAAGGAGAAAATGTTATTGATGACTAAATTCTCTGTTTTGCTTATGTGTTGTGTTTATTAAACTTGTGGAAAAGCGCTTCGAATTTATGCACTAACCCAATAATTATTTCTATAGTATAGTGGACAGTATGTTGTCCATGATGCTACTGAAATAATTAAGTGCAGTTCACTAAAAAAAATTTACAAGGCAGAGATATAGAAACTCATAGAGCTGTTAGAATTAATTCTAGCACGTGACTGCTTATCATTTAACAGGAAATTATACATCAGCCAGACGGTCTAGCAATGGGAAGCAATCTTGGAGGCCTTATCGCAGATACTTACCGGGTGATCAAAAAGTCAGTATAAATTTGAAAACTTCAATAAACCACAGAATAATGTAGATAGAGAGGTAAAAATTGACACACATGCTTGGAATGGCATGGGGTTTTATTAGCACTAAAAAAAAGTATTGCAAGACGCGTGAAAGATCTCTTGCGCGCGTCGTTTGGTGATGATCGTGTGCTCAGCGGCCACTTTCGTCATGCTTCGCCACCCAGGTTCCCAGACCTCAGTCCGTGCGATTATTGGCTTTGGGGTTACCTGAAGTCGCAAGTGTATCGTGATCGACCGACATCTCTAGGGATGCTGAAAGACAATATCCGACACCAATGCCTCACCACACAAATGATATTATAAATGACTTTTCAGCCACCCTAAAAAGCACAAAATGGGATATCTCAGATTCAAGTTAAACTGTATACATGAAACTCCATCTAGCACATCCCCCAAAGAGGAAAAAATAAATATAATCAGAATAGTAGCTGAAAATAATGGATATGATCCACAAATAACTTACGGCCTTTATAATAAAATTACAAGATATAAATCCTGCTTCCTAGCCGAGGTCGCTAACGCATGTCTGTGCAGTGGCGCTCGACTCGGAGGACAGAATGGGACACTTAACCGTGTGAAACTTTCGTGTTGCAGTCCATGACTGTCGACTAAAGAAACTGATCAACGAATTTCTCCGTGATGTTTGAATCTTTTTTTTTTTTAAATAAGTATCCTGTTTTGTGCTCCAATTTGTTACGATGGACGAATTCTGGCGGTGGAAAATTTTCACTGCTAGTATTTGGCCGGTCAGAGGAGGAGCGGGGTTAGTGCGAAATTCCTGATCACCTGTCTTTGCGCCGGTGGCCTGGATTAAATTCCAAATGATACGACATTGCACTGCCTGTGTTATTCTGTATTACGGTGCAAAGTTCCTTTGGACATCCATTGCATGCATGCATGTCCATAGGAACTTTGCACCGTAATTCAGAATAAAATAGGCACTGCAGTTTAGTATTTATCCGCCGACATCGGGCAAGCGACTTTTGTAAAACGTCTCACCTGTACGGGAATATACATAATGGCTATATGTGTACAGGCTGTAGACGCATGGTTGACGACGTATGGAACTATGGGTCTGCTGGTGAGTAGTGCGCAGACACCCAATTGTAAGGCGACCGCTCTCGATAAGCGAGAAATCCTGGTACGGTACAAATTTTCATAGTCTTCATTCCATTCCACTGCTGATCGTTGTTCACATCCGCAACTGCGAATACATTTATTGCATAAATTCCATACTACTGCGCTGTGTGCCATGAGGGGAGGACCTGTTTGACACTATCGACGGTGATTCTTCTGTCGTATGGGGACATTGTGCAAGTGGGGTGCTTCTGTGTTGGCAGCGCTGTGTAGCGCTTTGCATTCGATCTCTGACTGCGCTTCCTTTGTAAGAGTGCCTGTGGCGGGTTGGACTCGTTGTTCGAAGTTAATCGCCAGTAGTGTTGGGCAGTTTGAAGTTAGTCGCCAGCAGTGATGGAAGTACTGTTGGGCAGTTGGAGGTAAACAGCCAGCAGTAATTGATGTTAGATGTGAGAAGTTAGCATTGATGGAGGGTAGAGGTCTGAAGTGTTAGCGTAGGCTAACGATCTGTGCATGTTTGACGTGGAGATTGAATACTATTCATGATTATATACCTTTGTACTAGATGTCAATGATGATTTATATTCGTGTGTGAACTGGATGTCACATTATTAAGGTCAAAAAAAAAATCCATTATTTGGTTTGCAACAAAATCTTTCCTTTGCTAACCACATGCCTATTAGTAAATGGTTCAAATGGCTCTGAGCACTATGCGACTTAACTGCTGTGGTCACCAATCCCCGAGAACTTAGAACTACTTAAACCTAACTAACCTAAGGATATCACACATGTCCATGCCCGAGGCAACGATTCGAACCTGCGACCGTAGCGGTCGTGCGGTTCCAGACTGTAGCGCCTAGAACCGCTCGGCCACTCCGGCCGGCGCCTATTAGTAGTTAGTGGCTTTAGTAGTTAGAATCTTTTATTTAGCTGGCAGTATTGACGCTCGCTGTATTGCAGTAGTTCGCGTAATGAAGATTTTTTTGAGTTAAGTGCTTAATGAAATGCACAGGTTATTGTTAGGATTTCTTTTTAGTCAGAGCCATTCTTTTGCATTAATTATTTGAAGTCAGGTGCCGGCCGCGGTGGTCTAGCGGTTCTAGGCGCTCAGTCCGGAGCCGCGCGGCTGCTACGGTCGCAGGTTCGAATCCTGCCTCGGGCATGGATGTGTGTGATATCCTTAGGTTAGTTAGGTTTAAGTAGTTCTAAGTTATAGGGGACTTATGACCTAAGATGTTGAGTCCCATAGTGCTCAGAGCCATTTTTTGAAGTCAGGTTGTAATTTTTTTGAGCAGTCAGACTGCGTTGCGCTAGGATATTGTGGGTCTCAGTCATTCAGCAATTTAAGTACAGCCACACTCATTTAAACAAAGAAGTTTCAATTCGACTGGGCAGCCCTCTTGGCGCTAATCGCGACGCTTATGCTGTGTACCGACATACATAAAAACAAAAACTCAACAGGTTTGAGAAAGGCAACAGCAAAGCACATCCACTAGAAGCTTGCCTAGAATAGTGATGCAGGATTCCTGCATCTGCTACTTCCCTGCCCCATTCCTCGAAAATGAAAGGTATTAAATTACCTTCATTAAAATCACAACCCCCAACATATAAGAAAATATTTGCACGCATACAATTCTTAGCTACAGTCTCATACGAAACTACAAATCTTTTCCAAAGGACAGGACTTCAAATACGTTTCCGCACCAATAACACTGTGCAACATAACATTGTACCCATCACCGAAACTACCATCCCAGATCTTAAAAAATCAGGAATAGAGAAGAATGTTTGCGACGCTTGCCACAACTTTTGTCTTGACCAGAACGCCTGAAGCTTCGATATAAGACACTGTGAGCATAAGGATGCTTTTAGACAAAAAATGGCAATATCTTCCTAATAGTCGCCGCGTAGGTATCCGAACGGAGGAGCGTTTTACCTTCGGAATATTTTAACTAACAGGATGCCATCATACTTAACGATACAATAAGGCTGCATATTCTCGGGTAAAGTAACGGCCGTAGTTTTCTCCTACTTTCAGTCATTTGCAGTACCAGAAAGAGCATGTTCGCTGATGTTTAGAAGGCCAGATGAGGCAGTTATCCACACTACTGGTCCGGCAACTGCTGAAAAGGCTGCTGCCCTTCTTCAGGAACCACATGTTTGGTCTCTCCACAGATACGTCTGCGTTGTGGGCGCACCTACGGTACTGCTAGCTGTACCTGTTGGTATTTGTTTCTGATGGCTCTATAATGTTTTGTTAAAATTTCGCTGCCAGTTACAGAGAGAAAAAGAACTTCCTAAAACAAGTCGTTCTACAGTCCTTAAACTGGAAGCTTACCCACAGAGTAAAAACATTTTTCTGTTATTAACATGTTGGAACTCCTACAAATTTTCTTTTCTTAGTTGGATTCGCAGCCTAATAGGAAATGAATGATTTCTTTGTACTGTAAACAAAAGCATCGAACATGTCTGAGACTGAAACTGGCATGAAGAATATTAAAAAAAATGGTTCAAATGGCTGTGAGCACTATGGGACTCAACTGCTGTGGTCATCAGTCCCCTAGAACTTAGAACTACTTAAACCTAACTAACCTAAGGACATCACACACAGCCATGCCCGAGGCAGGATTCGAACCTGCGACCGTAGCAGCAGCGCGGCTCCGTACTGGAGCGCCTAGAACCGCACGGCGACCGCGGACGGCGAAGAATATTATGAAGTGTTTATGTTCTAAAGTGATTCACGAGGGGCGAAAATATAAACTACTTACATGTTTGGGGTAAACCTTTTCTATTTTTCGACATAGTCTCCTTTTAGATCTATACCCTTCGTCGAACGCTGTTCTAATTTGTTGATCCCTTCCGAATAACAGGAATTGTCAAAGTCTACAAAATAGCTATTAGTTTGCTGCTATCACCTTCTCATTTGAATAAAATCTTTGTTCCGCCAATCATTTCTTCAAATTGGGGAACATATAGTAGTCCGAGGGAGCAATGTCTGGAGAATATGGGGGATGTGAAACGAGTTGGAATCCTATTTCCATTAATTTTGCGACCACAACTGCTGCGGTGTGTGCTGATGCATTGTCGTGATGGAAGAGGACTTTTTGCGGTCCAATCGCCGGCGATTTTCTTGCAGCTCGGTTTTCAAACAGTCCAATAACGATGAATAATATGCACCTGTAATAGTTTTACCCTTTTTCAGATAGTCGACGAGGATTATCTATTGCGAATCCTAAAAGACATTCGCCATAACCTTTCCGGTCGAAGGACTGGTCTTCGCCTTTTTTGGTGCAGATTTTCCCTTGGTAACCCATTGTTTAGAGTGTTGTTTGGTCTCAGGAGTATGGTAATGTATCCATGTTTCATACATAGTGACGAAACGACAATTTAAATCCTGCGGATTCTTCCTGAAATGCTGCAAACCATCCTTGCAACACTTCACACGATTCCGTTTTTGGTCAAGCGTGAGCAATCGCGGAACCCATCTTGCGCATACCTTTCTCATGTTCAAATGTTTAAGCAAAAAATTATGTACCCGTTAATTCGAGATGCCCACAGCACTAGCAACCTCACGGACCTTAACTCTTCTATCATCCATCACCATATCATGGATTTATCAATGATTTCTGGACTCGTAACTTCCATAGGGCGTCCAGAACTTTCAGCATCACTTGTGCCCATATGGCCACTCCGAAAATTTTGAAATCACTTATAAACTGCTGTAATCGAAGGTGCAGAGGCACCGTAATGTTTATCAAGCTTCTCTTTAGTCTCTTGAGGCGTTTTGCCTGTCATAAAGTAATGTTTAATCACCACAGGAAATTCTTCTTCGTCCATTTTTGGACAATCACTCGACTTCCTTGATTCACACGAATGCCAAGCACAAAGAAACAGACTAATATGGCCGAAAGTTGGTGTGCGTTCTTTCCAAAGATGCTACTAACTAAACGTGACCTCGATACGCACCGAAGATGGCATCTATCGGACTTTGCACGGATTTTTCAAACGCCCCTCGTATTTAGAACGTGTGCTGCTTGTACTGCAACAGTCAGTGCGTCATCCTGAAACAGCGTCAGGACCAAAGTAAAACACAATACCACCCACTGGATGAAATGGATGTGTACAGAACTGTTTCACCTCATATCTAACATAACACAGTCACGTTGGATGGTTTTACCATGTAAACAACATACGAGAGGCGTTCAGTAAGTAATGCAACACACTTTTTTTCTGAAAGCAGGTTGGTTTCAGTTAGGGTTACAATACATAATATTATATCCCACTTTTGGGCTACAAAACCCTATTTTCAACATAATCTGCGTTCAATGCGACCGGAGAGCCTGCATGCTCACATAGTACCTCTCTACTGCTCGACGTCAGACCCAGCCTCTTGCTGTATCGCTAACATCTCCATCATTCACGTATCGCTTCCCGCGGAGTGCATCCTTCATGGGCCCAAACAGACGGAACTCGGAAGGTGCGAGATCCGGGCTGTAGTGTGGATGAGAAAGAACAGTTCAATGAAGTTTTGCGAGCTTCTCTCGGGTGCGCAGACTTGAGTTGTTATGGAGAACAAGTTCGTTTGCATTTTTGCGGCGACGAACAGACTGAAGTCGTTTCTTCAATTTCCTGAGGATAGCACTGCAGGAGTCACAGCTGTGTGCGGCCGGCCGGCATGCGGCAGATCGGACAGATTTGCGCGATCTTGTTACGATGACGACACACGCCTCACCCAACGACTCACCGTGCTTTTGTTCACGGCCAGGTCTCCGTAGACATTCTGCAGGCGGCCACGAATATCTGCGATGCTATAGTTTTCTGCCAAAAGAAACTCAATGTCAGCTCTCTGTTTGGAATGTACCTTCGTTACAGACGGTATTTTGATGGCTGCGTATAGTGCCGCCACCTATCGGAACTTCATAAAACTATAGCGGCTGAAGCGAAATATTCAATGACGTGCCAAACAAATTCTGCATTTTTCAACCGAAACTGGTCGAGAAAAAATATATTGGGTCCCAAATATCGAATGTTCTTGTGCAGTGCAGGAACTGACGACATGCTGCTGACAAAAACATTAGTGTAACTGAAAACGTTAGCCAGGATGAGCATGATAGTCTGCAACAGGTTATGATCTCAAAATAAAGCTTTTTAATAATATTTGTGCCTGGTTGCGTCACAAAATATTTCCAATGTTAACAATTTCTGATTTATTGATTCTAGTATATCATCTGACGAGATGTCCGCACCGGTGCCGGCACGGTAGCTCAGCGTGTTCGATCAGAGGGTTGCTTGCCCTCTGTAATCAAAGAACTGAGTAAAGGAATCAACGATGAACTTCAACGGATGTCATCTGACGTCCTCCCCGACCAAACGCAACGAACGGTACGGAACAAAATGAAAATAAAAATTAAAAAAAAGTGGTCAGCACGACAGAATGTCAATCCTAAGGGCCGGGGTTCGATTGCCGGTTGGGTCCGAGATTTTCTTTGCTCAGGGACTGGGTGTTGTGTTGTCATCATCATCATCATCATTTCATCCCCATCGATGCGTAAGTCGCCGAAGTGGCGTCAAATCGAAAGACTTGCCCCCGGCGAACGGTCTACCCGACGGGAGGCCCTAGTCACACGACATTTACATTACCTGACGAGATAAGTGTAATTTTTTCAGTTGAATACCGTTTTGAAATCCAAACTGTTTGTCACTGCCTAAGTATTTTTGTATAAAAATAAAGTATTAAAAAGTATTAAGTGCTCTTATTAAATGTTGATCAATTCAGAGCAATGCATACAAACAACTCAAAGAAGACGATAGTATCATATTACAGCATGAATGGTAACCTGGTGAAGCAGGTCACATTGTTCTGAAAGCAAGGGATAATAATTTGGTTGGAGCGAGAAATCTACGGATAATACTACGAAGATATGAGGAATGAAATTAATAAGTGACATCAGCAAAGAGAAATAACTGGAGTTATTCAAATTATTCTGGAAAACTGCAAACCAGGTTTTTGTGTAACTTACAGTGTTTGGGACAGTTAAAAATTTGATAGGACCCCAAGAGGTAGAGGGAAATGTACTAGAGATGCTCATAAAACATCAGTAAGAGAAGAAAAGAAAAGATCGGAAAGGCGCACGATTTGGTACTGAATGATCGGCGATTAAAGATGTGTGCAACAATTCGCACAATAAGCGTATCAGGGAACAAAATGGCACACTTTTTAAATGATGAATTAACTACGTGAAACTTCTGCGCGAACTGGTTGTTGCATTCCATGAATATTGACTAAAAGAAACTGGCGAAACGTATTTCTCCGTAATATTTGAATCCTTTTAAAAGAAGAAGTAATCTAGCTTCGCGCTCTACTTTGTTATTACGAGCGCAACGTGTGCCTACCATTTAACGTCAGAACTGAAAGTGGGATAAAAAGCAACGAGTGGATGCCAACAGTCCTTAATCAGAAATGAGCAAGGTTTGTTTCATTTGCCGGAAAAGTTATGACTTACCTGAACTGGGATGGGAAAATCTGCATTCTTCTTTGCTACTGCATAAGAGAAGGCGCAGATTTCGAAATTATAAAAAAAAAAGGCTTTGGTTAGAACCATGAAAGGTATTTCGGAGTGGGATAAATGGAGCGATTTGGAGTACGAATTGTTGGAACACACCTTACCCGTCACATTTGTTACTCAGCCCCGGTTTCCCGTCATTCCACTCCCACAATTCAAATGTTGACCGGAAAACGTTTTGAGTACCATGGAGAAGTTACAGCAGCCGTGGGTAGGTATTTTACACTCTTTCAACAACTGCATTCCAAGAGAGCCACGTGCACTTGAAGGTGCAGAGAAAAGACCGAGAGTGTAGTTTTCAATGATTGATAGCACCCATGAGAACACGCTAGGCAAGTGGGAATTTTCTGTCTGTACAAGTGTTTTAACTCCACACTCAAGAAACAGTGAACTGAATTACCATCACGCAGTAGCCACATTACCCTTAGCGCCACCAATGACTCGTCTTCCACTAGGGCATACAGCGTCATCCACAGGAAGTGCAGACACGCCAGTGAGGCGTTGTTCGAAAACCTGGTTCCGCGTAGCGGTCATCGATAATCCCATCCATACAATGAAGCTGAACCCGTGCTGATGGTTCGCTGTCACCATAGCGTCGGGATTCTCTGTGGCCCACAGGTGGGTGTTGGGGTTGACGATACCTCGTGAAGGTGTGTTTATCTGTGAACAGGATGGACGACAAACATCTCGTTACCGCGGTGGCCTGTGCCATGAACCAGCGACAAAACCGCCACCGCTGACAAAAGTCTGTAGTGCATAAGATCTGCACGCATTGTAGGTGACAAGGACAGTGTCAGCTGTCGCAGAGATTATTCCACACGGTCGTCTGGCTTATCCCCTGCTGATGGGCCATCGAGCTAGTGCTGATACGAGGGTCATTGTCAAAAATCTTTAACCTCTACCTTCAACTGGATGGACGTCGATTGGAACGCACTTCTGACAATTTAACCAAGCGATCCTGTGGTGCGAAAGCGGCAGTTGACTCTAAATAATGAAATGTGTGAGTACTAAAAGAAATCCGCTACACTCTCGTTAGATGATAAATCACACAAATCGAAAGGCTGTAAATTCAAGTAAATATTTATGGATTACAATTACGAATAACTTAAATTAAAATGGTCACAGTGTTGAAGTTGTCGGAAAAGCAAACCAAAGACTATGACTTATTGGCAGAACAGCAAATGGAACAGGCCTACTACAGAGACTGTTTACACTACGCCTGTTCGCCGTCTTCCAGAGTTTGGCTGTGCGGTGTGGGATCCGCGACACATAGGGTTGACGGAGAACGTCGAAAACGTCCAGAGAGGAGCAGCTCGTTTTTTTATGATCACGAAATAGGGGAAAGAGGCCGCGGATATGATACGCGAATTGGGACAGCAATCAATAAAATAAAGGTGTTTATCGTCGCGCCAGGATCTCTAAAAATTTCAATTACTACTTTCTTCTCAGAGTGTGAAAATATTTTGTTGGCACGCACCTAAATAGGGAGAAATTATCATCATCACAAAATAAGATAAATGAGAGCTCGTACGGAAAAATTTAGAGAGTTCGTTTTTCCCACGCTGTTCGAGAGTGGAACAGTAGAGAAGTAACTTGAAGGTGGTTCGATGAACCCTCTGCCAGGCACTGAATTATGAATGCAGACTAATCATGCAGACGAAGATGTTACACTCTCAGGGAACATTTCCTGCAATTTTTCCCCTTTAGCAAGATTACACTGTGTATGAACAATGACGAATTTTCATATGGACGCTGTAGTCCTATCTACGGTGTAACAGGCGGTTCTTATTGAAGGTGGAAACTTTTTCTTAATAAACTGATACAAACATAGGACGAATTTCAGAAACTACAGAAATTCAAAACCAAACGAAAACAATAGCTTATTGGTGACTCCTTCAATAAATCATCTGAATAATAGAACTATGTACGCAAATTCTGTATGAAACACTGTTCTCTTTAACTAAACCTCCTCCATAAGGGGCAGAAAAATCTGTACAACACAATATGCGCCCTAATCCTTTGTATTCTTTCGATCCCTACAACAGGCGTACAGAGGTGGATAAAAATATGGAAATAACAAAACCAAAGCCTAATACGGTGAACGAAACCCGCTGGCATTGAACAGAGAATTGTTATCTCGGAATGAATAAATATCGGTCCTGTCTGGGTTTCAAGAAAATCTTATACCAGTTTTCCTGCAAAATAGTGGCAAGTTCAGGTAACGATAATGGACCGCAAAGGTTCAGTACTATTGAGACCTGGTGACTGGTGGCCAGGGGAGAAGCGACACCTCATCCTCGTCCTCGCACAACCAGTCCTCGACGATGAGAGCCGTGTGGACAGGGGCCCAGTCGTCTAGGAACACACCATCACCATTTCGGAACAAACACTGGTCAGCCAAAATGGTAGCATAATCCTGGGCAGTAATGTGATCTTAACCATAGGGCCCATGCAATACCACGATACGGCTGCCGCCCGCGTCTCGCTCTCGCTTCCCGGGCACGGGGTCCTGGGTTCGATTTCCGCCTGCCTCGAGATGACTGGGTGTTTGTGTTGTCCTCATCGTTTCATCATCACTCATGAAAGTGGTGAGATTGGACTGAGTAAAGATTGGGAATTTGTATGCGCGCTGATAACGGCGCAGTTGAGCGCCCTTCAATCCGAAACATCATCACCATCATTATCATCGATATGGATGCCCCAATCATCACCGAACTCCGACATGTCTCACTCTTCGGACGTAAACTCGGCCAGAAGTTGGAAACTGTGTGAAACAAGACTCATACGACGAAACGACATTCTTCCATTGCTCTACTATCCAGGTTTTATGGCTTCCGCATCTCGTTTTCCTATTAAGGGCATTTGCACCACTGATGAGTGGTTTTAGAATTCCCCCTCGCCTGCGATTCACTGATCATGGAGCACTCTTCGTCTTGTTTAAGTGCTGACAGGGATCGCGAGTGCGATATTTAGTCTTCCAATAACTTTTGCAGCTATCGTCCCCTTTCTTTCGTCACAACCCTCTTCAATGACCGTCTGTCACGATCACTCAACACACACATTCGTCCGCGTTGTAGCTTAGAGGACTATGTTTCTCCCCTATCCCTGCATGCGCTATAAATCTTTGATACGATGCTTCTTGAAACACCAAACACTCCGACTGCCTTCGTTATTGAGACACACACCACGCGAGCCCAACAATTCTCGCATGCGCTATAAATCTTTGATACGATGCTTCTTGAAACACACACCACACGAGCCCAACAATTCTCCACATTTAAATTTTTTTTTTTTTTTTTTTTAATGGACTTGTAGTCCGAGGTGATAGGTTACGATACAGCATCACCGGTCTGTTGCGGTCTAACTGTGTTGGTGGGCCAGTAAATTTCCACTGTGCAGTGACTTTGTCACTGCAATTCACTTTGGAGGTGTGGCGGTGGGACTTGTAGTCCCGTACCACCCTCTTACGGTGATAGTACTACATGAGTCAGGCAGAATTTATTGCCTAACATGGGCAGGTGCAGGTGTGGCGGTGGGACTTGTAGTCCCGTACCGTGGGTGATGGGAAGGGGTGTGGCTGCCACATTTAAATTCACTTACCTCCAATATACCTATGTAGAAAACTATTCTGACCGCGAGTGACACTTGCATTGCAAAGTGGGCAAATAGAACAGCGCAGCTTGCAGGCTCGTTCAGCATCTGCTTTTATGTTAAGCATGCGTTTCTCGCGGTGTTTCGATATTTTCGTCCAACCCCTGTATGTGGGCGTTAGTACAACTTTAGCACAGTCCACGTCGAATATCGCTTCTCCATAGCTACCCAACACCGTTCACCAATAACTACATCGCCTATCTCCCAACGGTGCCACTAAAGTCTAACGCGAATTTCCGTTACTTTTGCGAGATGTTACAACCTTAGCAACACAATGCACTTTTCTGGACAACTCGCAACAAATCTAAGCTGTCCACCGAGCGGTCTAAGGCGCTGCACTCACGGACTGCGCGGCTGATCCCGGCGGAGGTTCGAGTCCTCCCTCGGGCATGGGTGTGTGTGTTTGTCCTTAGGACAATTTAGGTTAAGTAGTGTGTAAGCTTAGGGACTGATGACCTTAGCAGTTACGTCCCATAAGATTTCTCACACATTTGATCATTTTTTAAGCTTTCCATTCGCCTTCCCTACTATTTGTTTCACGTGTCCGTCGCATTTAATAGTTTCCTGAGGTGTTTAAACGATATGACACAGGCTTTACAATATACCCAGCGACTTTGTAAACTGATACCCACGACTTCTTAACTTTTGCCACAGAAGTGATTTCTTCCTCACACCAAGTGTTTCGTAAGTTAGCTTCATCTGTAGTTAAGTGGAACATTTACGTTATTCCCTTAAACACACTGCCGAGATATGTCACCATAGGCAACATGTTGATAGAATAGGCATGATGCTGCAAGAAGAGTGCTCATGTGAACCTGATAAGCAAACAGGACACGTTACTTCTTAAATCTTGTATATAAGCTGTTTAAAGTAGTTTCTTTTCAAACAGATGTTCTGCGATGCACGCTATAGACTAATTGCCTGTTCTGAGTAAGTCGAAGACACTGAAGACAAGAAAAAAAAAGTAAAAAACAGAAAAGACGCTACAGAGACTGCAGATCTCACCTCTACTCGACCATAATTATTCTCCTTGAGTAACAGCGCTCTTTTTCGAATGGTTTCTGTACAACCTTACGGAAAATAAAAGCTACTTTCAGAAATGAAGCGGTAATCGTAAAGAATCACTTCGTTCCGACCTGGGCTTCAATCAGCACCTTGATCTTTAGCGAGCTCTTACAATTCAGATGGCCTGCCCCTTCTGCACGAACAACCGAAAGCATTGTAGTAACTTAAGTCGAAACTTAATTCGGAAATGAAATAGGTCAACAATGAGTACGTCTAGATAATATTTCCTTTGGAACTAAGTGAAGTAGTTGCTTCAGAAAAAAAGAGGTAGAATATTATCTAAAATGAAATAATCGATTCAGAGTGGAAAACGCGGGAAAAAAAAGAGGAAGAATAGCTTTGGGTATACCTTCATAATACGAATTTCTCACTGTACTTTTCAAATAAGAAATTACTTAGGTTAATATGATTTATGCATACTGAAAAACTAGCCGAAGACGGATGAAAACCTATTAAAACTGCCATACTAAGAAACCTTATACTCGCGTGCTGATGAAGGTGAAGAAGTAGAACAAGCGTAACAAACACATTAAGTTTATCACTGTTATCGTTCTTTTCAAGAGCGCAGATGGAAAACCAGTCCTAAGCAAAGAAGGGAAAAGCAGAAAGGTGGAAGGAGTATATAGAGGGTATATACAAGAGAGATGTAATTGAGGACAACATTATGGAAATGGAAGAGGACGTATATGAAGATGAAATGGAAGATATGATACTGCGTGAAGAATTTTACAATGCACTGAAAGACCTAAGTCAAAAAAAGACCCATTAGAACTACTAATACCCTTGGGAGAGCCAGCCACGACAAAACTCTACCATCTGGTGAGCAAGATGTGCGAGACGGGCGAAATACCCTCAGATTTCAAGAAGAATATAATAATTCCAATTCCAAAGAAAGCACGTGTCGACAGGTGTAAAAACTACCAAACTATCAGTTTAATAAGTCATGGCTGCAAAATACCAAGTCGAATTCTTTACAGATGAATGGAAAAATTGGTAGAAACTGATCTCGGGGAAGATCAGTTTGGATTCTGTAGAAATGTTGGAACACGTGAGGCAATGCTGACCCTACGATTTATCTTGGAAGATAGATTAAGGAAAGGCAAACCTACGTTTCTGGCTTTTGTAGACTTAGAGAAAGGTCGCAGTGGTCAAATACAGGGAGCGAAAGGCTATTTACAATTTGTACAGAAACCAGATGGCAGTTATAAGAATCGAGGGGCATGAAAGGGAAGCAGTGGCTCGGAAGGGAGTGAGACAGGGTTGTAGCCTATCCCCGATGTTATTGAATCTATATACTGAGCAAGCAGTAAAAGAAACAAAATAAAAATTTGGAATAGGAATTAAAATCAGTGGAGAAGAAATACAAACAATTGAGGTGATTCTTCAGTTTCTCCCGGCGTATTTGTTGCTCGAACAGTCCACGGGTATACTGCCGTTGGACACTATGAACCGGCAGCATACCCGTGGACTGTTCGAGCAAAAAAATTTTAGGTTTGCCGATGACTTTGTAATTCTGTCAGAGACAGCAAAGGACCTGGAAGAGTAGTTGAACGGAATGGACAGTCTTGAAAGGAGGATATAAGATGAACATCAACAAAAGCAAAAAGAGGGTAATGGAACGCAGACGAATTAAATCAGGTGATGATGAGAGGGAATTAGTTTAGGAAATGAGACACTTTAGGTAGT
Source organism: Schistocerca cancellata (assembly GCF_023864275.1). Lineage (NCBI taxonomy): Eukaryota > Metazoa > Arthropoda > Insecta > Orthoptera > Acrididae > Schistocerca > Schistocerca cancellata. The sequence goes on along the minus strand of NC_064628.1, from coordinate 759,299,514 downwards.
AGATGAGTTTTGCTATCTGGGGAGCAAAATAACTGATGATGGCCGAAGTAGAAAGGATATAAAATGTAGACTCGTTCTGGCAAGGAAAGTGTTTCTGAAGAAGAGAACTCTGTTAACATCAAATATAGATTTAAGTGTAAGGAAGTCTTTTCTGGAAGTATTTGTATGGAGTGTGGCCACGTATGGAAGCGAAACAGGGACGATAAATAGTTTAGACAAGAAGAGAACAGAAGCTTTCGAAATGTGGTGCTACAGAAGAATGCTGAAGATTAGATGGGTAGATGGCGTAACTAATGGTGCTGAATAGAATTGGGGAGAAGAGGAATTTGTGGCACAACCTGACTAAAAGAAGGGATCGATTGGAGGACATATTCTGAGGCATCAAGGGATCACCAACTAGGTACTGGAGGGAAGCGTGGAGTGTAAAAATCGTACAGGGCGGCCAAGAGATGAATACACTAAGCAAATTCAGAAGGATGTAGGTTGCAGTAGTAGTAGAGGATTGCACAGGATAGAGTAGCATGGAGAGCAGGATCAAACCAGTCTCTGGACTGAAGACCACAACAACAAATAGTTCTTCTTCTGATATTCCAAGTTACAACCTTTGTATGCATTGCTGTAAATTGTGGTAAAAAGCAGTAGCCGCGATTTCGTCGGTAATGAGTTATCAAAGCGACCCAAAAGTAAAAATCCAAGCGTGTTAAATGTGGTATGTGCAAACTCAAGACATCCTTATTGGTCTACCGAGGTCTCGACATGCAGTTAATCCTGGACTGAGCATATGTCTCGATGGCAAATTCTCTTCTTATGGGTGGAGTTAGGGAACATACTTGGATCTCATGTTACCAGAGTATTGATGTACACATCTCTTCAGAATCGAAATAGTGTCAATTCAGGCTTATTTTTCCGCTGATTACAAATTCTTCCAGCGGCATACATCAGTCCCGCAGAAACGACATAAGATTTTCGAGTGGTCCATGTATCTGAGAAACTTTCGTCACTGCTGAAGACAGCCGAGATTTTGTGGTCAACTTATGTAAATGGCAAAGTATACATGAACAACGTCTGGAGATGGACTTGCCATTTAGACACAGGTAAGGGCGCTATTTTTTATGAAATGCTGTAACGAATGGTTGCTGGTTTTACTTTAAGAATGCACCTGTATACACCCAGTATTGTCCTTACGGCTGTAAGCACAAATTCTCACACACGAAAATTTATTATGTGTTTATTTGAATGCCAATCTTCTGCAGTAGCTGTTATGTATCAATTATTGTTTGGTTTTTCCGCCTTAAGAGTACTGCAATTTAAGGCAGAGGCGTACCAGGCGCCTTTCGCTTTTCTTTACGAAGTGGTAGTTTTGTAAGTATAGTGTACGCTATACTTTATTCATTTTGATATTTATAGATTAAAAACAGGTATTCGTTACGAATGTGATGAACAAGTTACTTACCGCTTTAATACTCATTTTTATATGTGCTGAAGTCAGTAAGTTTTATCGTCATAGTAGAGGCTGAAGTCGAAAAGGCGAAAAATACAACCAAGATTTTTGAACTTCAATCTGTGCTGACAATGATGGGAAAATCTGTTGACTTTAGAACAAGTAAAAAGGGATGTTAAAAACTGTAATTGTACACGAAATTAGTAATGAAAAACTGTTTTTAATCTATCAATAGCGAAATTAATATGCGTATTATGTATATTATATTTACAGAATGGCACCACATAGTAGTCATATTACCCTCCGTACCACCAAAGGCGAAACGCGTCTTGTCTCTTAAACAGCAGTACTATTAAGACGATACCTATCAATAATATTGGCGATGTTATTAGTTACAGGCAAGTGGCAAGGGGAGAATACTTCACTATTCGGGACACTGCTACACATTATTTCAGTATCTGAATTTCAGTAAACCACCGCAGCTAGTTTCAAAAGTCATTTCTCCTTCGAGTATAAACTAAGTTCAAAATAATTCTTCAGGGTAAGATTTCAATATACGGCTGGCGAACGATAATATAAGTAAAGTGCTAGAATATTAAAATGTTAATACACAGCAGATCTGCTTTCGGGTACTGAAGGAAAATCAAAAGAGAGAGCTTAACTTGTATTTTTCAAATGAAAGTTTACAGTGTTTGTTGCAATTCTTTAGTGACGGAGAAGGCATTCGAGTTCATGCCAGATGTGCATTGCTTATCAAAAATACAATGACCTCGTGAGGAGGGATTATCTAGTTTTTCCTCAAAATCGCTGTTGGTGAATGGCGCGACCGAACGTTCCAAAATGCCATGGCCGGTACCTTCCTCCACCCGGCCGTAACGACGTCGACAAGGCGTTGAAGTCTGGCTTTCCTTCCAGACATGTTTGCACTGAACAGGAAACTGCTAGCATGCACGGTAGAAGGTACTGCAATGCAGTCAAGTCCATTGTGACTACGGTAACGTGCAGGATCAATAACTTTGCATGTGGAAGGACCGACTTTTTGTGACTGCTTTTGTAATTTTGACTGAGTTATTTTACGATAATTGACGTTGCTATCAGAACTCTTTGGCAAAAGATTTGGTAGATACCTTACGACAACAAACGTACTTTCTTTTATTTCAGCTTCTTAGTGAACGTCGGCAACAGATTTCAAATATAGGCGGTATTCTAGTAGAACAGGCGACGAAACAGGTTATTTTCAAATATTACACAGAAAATACGTTATCTTCATCATTTCCATCACCAGCAGCCATTTGCTACTCACTGCTGGATAAAAGTCTCCTCTATACTTTTCAATGTTTTACGACCCTCACATACATACATCCACATTGCTGCTGCGTGTCTTTTGATGTCATTACGTTTCGGTAATTATCCACCTCTCAGTAACTTATCTTTCTGGTCTATTCTTATCTCTTGGAATGTAACAAGGAGCTTCGTCTTTCTATCCATTTGCGTGGCTTTGTACCTCTTTGATGTTCCTGTTCAGTTTCGAAATATTTTCTAAATCATTGAACATTTGTCGAGATAGGTTGAAATAAATTTCTGCTTGTACAGAACGCATTTATTAAAACACACTGGCTAGTACCATATTATTAAGTTATGTTGCCCTCATGACCGCCAAAAACAGAATACCCCTTGTTCTCACAGACCGTGCCCACACCCCTCAGCTGACATCACATCAGCGAGCTAGAGAGGGTGCGTTCGCTACTCGAATGTAATGTAAAATATATCACTGATCGCATTTCTGACTACTTATTACATTTAAGTGGATGCTGTGACTCAGATTGTCACATCGTCCATCTACAGTTCATTTTAATTACAGTCATCATTCTAATTATGTCTCCACTCCAGTCATTTGATGATCCATTTAAGACTTTCGGTTATCGATCGCGTCTGGCGTAAAGTTTGCCTATATAGCGCGCGCCTGAGAGGAGGCACGTGAAGAGAGAGTGAACACGGAGCCGCTGGAGGCGTGAATCGTGCATGCACTGTGTTTGGAAGCACGCTGGGCGGCAGTATAAGCTGGAAACGCGTGGCATTGTTGGTACTGGCGTTGGTGATTCTCACGTTCATTGGTTGACGGGACTCTGAGTGGACAGCCTTGTTTCTGCTCACGACGCCATTGAAACCATGGATAGTTTTTTTGGGGGGGTGAGCAAAATTTCAGCCCATGAACTGTGGTAACAAAGTGATTTAATGTATTGCTGCCTCCTGTTGCCTCAATCGAAATTCTCGTCATCTACTTCAGTCAGTGCTATGGGTATTGCCAACTGCCAGTCTTGAACGATTTCCTTAGTAGTGAAATGCCCGTGTTTTGATGGTTTATCAAGTGTGGTTAAAGTTTTTTTTTTACTTTATTTACTGGACCAATCGCTTGCTTGAAGTTTTCCGGGCCATAGTTTAAATCGTCATTATTGTCTGGCCTGTATTCCCTGAAGCACGTATGAACATGTTTTTGAGGCTTGTTGAATTAACACCATCTGTCTGTCTGCTTTAGACGCTTGTCTTGTTACTTTGTGTTCTCTCCCGTGTGTACAACGACCAGCCTGCGGAGACGGGCAAGCTGGGCCTGTTGATTGTTGGAGAGAAAAAGAGCTCGTACCAAGAGCGGCAGTTCATGTGTAATGAAAGGAAAGCTGTGTAATCTTGGTTTGAGTATAACCGTTATCTCTTCATGCATTTGTAGTTGCGTTAGTGGTGGCTTAATTTTAAAACCACGAGTTTGTTTAATGATCCTGTGTTGAACTTTGCAGAAGTTAAATCTAAAGTCATTTACTTGTCAACTTAAATTTGTTTCTGTGATTTCTATATTTAATTAGAGTAATTTTTTATGAGAAACTTTGTCTTAAAATTTTATGCTCTGTGCGGAGTTATATTGTAATAAAGTCAATCATGTTTGAGAATTGTAGCCTAGTCCTTTCATTAACTGAACTTATCTTGTGCTAGCGTAAAGTTGCGCTACACCCTCAAAATGCATCTCTCCGCTGCTTCCTCGATAATTCATAGTTTTGAAAAGATTTTCGCTTTAAAAATTCACTTCTTGCTGTCGTAAGTGAAAAGTGGTAGTTCAGATTGATTATAGCGTTTGAATTTCAGGTACATCAGAAACTTGGTTTAGCAAGAGGACACGAGGTCGCATTTCCTCTTCTTTTTATTTCTTTCACTGTCCGTCAAGTCATTATATTTAACTGCACGTGATACAGCAAGTCATCAACTGGTCCTATGACTTCATTGTTAATCTGTATTATTTTCCTTTAGATATACTTGTTAGCAAGGGCGTAAGCAGTGATGAGCAGAAGATAGCCGCGAACCCATTTCCCTGTCCCCCCCCCCCCCTTCCACACACGCACACAGACAGCAAAAAAATAAAATAATAAATCATTAACTGAACTCGCAGACTGTCCCGGCAAACAAACAGAACAGACATTAGCCTATCAGTTAAGTATCAGTCCGAAGATATCAAGATCATGTAATGGATCTTGACTAGTGGCATGTGCACACAAACTGTCGTAAAATCTCAAATGTTTTCTGTGATTCACCACGAAATTAACGTGAGGTCCCCCTAACGAGTCACCTCGCAAGCTCAGATTCTGGGTATGCTTTTTTCAGTTTAAGTTACATTATTTTAATCTTATTGTAACTGATTTATTGCTCTATTTTCTAATTTGCTCTGTTACGTTTCACTCGCTGGTAAAGTTTACCTGTATACCTACTACAGGCTAACATTGCAGTGTCATTCGAAAAACGTAGATGGCTTAGATATGTTCCATTGACAAGTATTCACTTCACGACTACGGTTTATGTGCACATATTTGTAAAATAATTACCAATAAATGTTGTTCGTCAGAAAGGTTATTGCTAGATGCGTACACATATTGCCAGCCACCAGTACGAAATAAATAAAGCAACAATTAAGGTCTATAGCAGAGTTAAAAAAGAAAATAGAGAGCAATGTAATAGGAAGTACAGTTTTATTACAGTTGAAGTAAAAGTTAATTACAAACAGTCTTAAGGTTCAAATACCAATACGAATGGACAGAGTCCAGAGTCCGATGTGTTGTAAAGACCTCGGAAAATCTCAGCGGGATGCAATGGCGTTTACAGTTACTACACATCTGTAAAAGAGACGATCAATATCCTATACCGCAGGAAGGCAGTAAAGAAGCAGAAAATAAAGACGTATGGCTTCGTTGGCTAAGAGACGCGGAAGGTTAGCTTCCAACACGCTAATTGACTTTCTGTACTCGGGCGCATCGGCATCAAATATTTGTGTCTGTAGTTTCATTGTGGAAGATGTGATAAAAGTACATCCAGAGTGTGTTGTTGTGTTTGTGACGTGGGTGTCCGCGAGATAGGCGAAAGGGTGAAACCTGATACCGGCACGTACCCTGCTCCGACGTAGAAGCACGAAGGGGGCGCCCGAGTTTAACTTCCCCACTGCCACCACCACCGACACACTCACTCACGTGGCCTCACCCCATATAACAGGCGGCGGCAGAGACGCTTCAAATTTAACTCAGCTGGCTGCTTATCATGAACTTTACGTCATCAGCTCTCTCTTGATTGTCGGTAAAATTCTGGGGACAGAATTTATTCCATCACTAGAAATTGAACTACCTACTTCTAGAGCGATATTTAAACTAGAAGCTTTATATGCAGTGGAATGTTCAAAAACGAACAAGTACGAAAGACACAGGCTCAGGGAAAGAAAAACCTTGATAACCCATGACACCTGAGACTAGAAACTGCGAGACATCTATAACACTACACAAACAGGGTGCGGAAAAACAGTTTGACCAAACTTTTAGGGCAGGAAGATAGCATCAAACGAAGGAATCCGGGTCTAGGAGCTAGGGCTCGCACTTGAATATTTACGGCGCTATGCCAGCGTGAGAACGGTCGTTACTTCGAACATCTGCTACGATATACTGCAAGTGGTGAGAAGTCTTTTTACAAGAGCATACTCATATTTTTAAAAAATTTTTAACCTTTTTAGGATATATTGAAACATGAAACATGGACCGGCCGGAGTGGCCGTGCGGTTCTAGGCGCTACAGTCTGGAACCGAGCGACCGCTACGGTCGCAGGTTCGAATCCTGCCTCGGGCATGGATGTGTGTGATGTCCTTAGGTTAGTTAGGTTTAATTAGTTCTAAGTTCTAGGCGACTGATGACCTCAGAAGTTAAGTCGCATAGTGCTCAGAGCCATTTGAACCATTTTTTGAAACATGGGCATGTGACTGTTTTCATTTCTAACGAAGTGCTGTCTGGTATGTCAGCTAAGTACGATGAATGTGTAAACGATGCTTTAAGTTTTTCTTGCTCTCATCATGATGCCTGATTAGTCCTAACATTTTGTTTGCATATCAGTGACGTTTTGAACTGACAAGAGTCCACCGAAGAAAAATGTAAGGTCATCCTGGATGAAAAGTGCAGCATTTCTTTGTTCACCAAACTGTTCGTCTTTTAGTCACTTCTTGATACACTGCTACGCCAGTACTTGTACGTAGGAAAGGATTATTTAAGCTGTGCATTATAGTTGTTCAATTTCTAACATGTAGTGTGCCACGTAGTAATAGAATATTTCATATTTAAGATTTGTCTCTGTCGGAAAGACGTTTCTTTAAGTTTGCCTTGGCGTTCTAGTAGATAGGAGAGCTAACAGCATGTCGCTTACTAACAAAAAATATACTGCATAGAAATTGGACGTCTCTAACGAAAAAAGGCCTTAGGTAAACGTTCTGCGCCATCGTATTATATCGTTCTACGTTTAAATTACACGCGCAGCTGTGTCTTAATAAAGTATGAGGTATCCACTATGTGTATATCGTTTGTTCATTTGCCTCTTACTAATCCCGAGGACTGAACACTAACAGTTGTAAAACTGAAGCGTTTTCCTCTATTCAACGAAGTGCGCAGTTAGTGAACACAAACAACTGTGGAAGCCTATCGATTCTTAGACTAACAATAGTGCAATTACCACGCGAATAGCAGAGCGAAACTTTGAATCGCCTGGGAAAATTTTCGGGTATATTTACTTCCGTTTTTAAAGACAGAGAGACACCATAAGCAACGAATAATTTAATTATGTGTTTGCAACCGCAGTCAAATATACAACCATACCCTGAAAATTACTGTGCTTGGTACATTGTTCATTTCTTGAAATGTATGTCAAGATTTCTCCCCGCCCAAATATAAGCGACACAAATACTTTGTAAGAAATTTGTAGATTGCAGTTTCTAAAAATCCTGTCAATGAATAAAAGTCTTACTTTTTGACCACCTATAAGGAAGCTTATGCTACCGTTCGATTCGTATATCAGATATCTGTAAGTAAATACTGGCTCCAATTATGAATGACTAATCGTGTAACGAAGCGCTACCATATTGTTATGTTTTATTCTCTACATCCATAAATAGTTACCAAACTTGGCGCTTGGCTGATGTTTCTTACGACATGATCGAATATTAATATAATTTTATAGCCTAACACGTCTACGTAGATATTCGCGCCGTACGGGAAATGTCTAACGTTGTACAATATCTATTACATCAGCAGTGGCTTCTTTGTTGGACTTCGTCGTGGCACAGATGGAATTACCTGTGCGCCCGTGGATCAGTCTTCACACAAATGATACCCACGTACTGTAGCTATTCGGCTTGTAAGACCACCTCAAGCCAGTCGATAACCTGGTGGGAAGTAAATGAGGAATTTAAATTTTTAAAGCGAGAGTCGGTAGAGCACGAAACGAATCCTTTTGAAGGTTTCTCGCTAATCATAGCTCTTAGGATGTTAGGGGTGCGAGGTCAGTTTGGCATGCTGCATACTGATCCTGGTGTACAGAGAGTAACTACGCAAATTCTAGCTTTTTTAGTAATCTGTCATCTCAAAGATCTCATTAGCTATTCTATTTAAAATCTACCTGATCGTCTAGAGTTAAGGATTTATAATTCCTGTTAGCAACATAGTAATCAGAACTGTTCTCTGTGCAGTTGCTTGACAAATACTGTATTAATCCAGACGAAGTAACTACGTTCTTTGAAAACAAAATAGCACTTACAGCCGAAGTCTAATACTACCCGTAAGGCACGCGAATGTCTGCTTTCTCGTCGAATTGCACCTATGAATTTTTCTCGGATCGTCAGCCGACGAACTGATCGATGTTTATCGACGTTCTTCTGTCGAAGAAACTTGGCGAAACGTCGTCACATGTCGACCACTTCACTCGGCTGATGTTCCGATAAGAATTCATCAATTTCTTGGATCTGTTCTAACGACTGTCTTCACGTGTAATCCCTCTAATTTTTGGCACTGTAATTTTGATATACTCTTTACACGTGGAACTTTCTCTCTTTTCTATCATCAGTCTTCTGTCTGATTTGACGTGGAGAGCCATAATTTCCGCTCTTTCTTCAACTTCTTCAGTTCAAAGTCGCAATTACATTCGACGCTTTCAGTATTTTCCGTCAGTTTCCCTACAATTTTTACCCTCCGCGGCTCCCTCTAGTACCGAGGAAGTTATTCCCTGTCATCTTAACAACGGCCCTACAGCCCTGTCTCTTCTCAGTATTTCCCACACATTTCTTCTCTTGGTGATTCTTCGCAGAACTTTCTCAATTATAACCCTATCAGTTCACTCAATTCTTAGCATCGTTTTGTAACACCACATCTCAAGCGCTCCGATTTTCTTCTTTCCCAGCTTGATTCATTACGATACATAACTGAGTTTTTGACGCACATTTTCAGAAATTTATTGCTCAAATTGAGTATACTATTAGCCTTCTTTTGGCAAAGAATGCTCTCTTTGGTTGTGTTGTCTGCGTCTTGTATCCTCCTTGCTTCGTTCTTTTATTTGGAGTGTCGGCAGAAGAAAGTGGCACAAACAAAGTGGCGACTATCTTACTCTTCAATTATTATGATTGTAATGTGATGATGGTTTCTTTTTTTTTTCTTTTTTTTTTTTTTTTTACTGGAATAGTTTGTTCCCGTTGTGGATCTCTGTGAGGCAATGATTATAATCGTCAGTAGTGTCAGCGTGTCAACATCAAGGACATGCGACACACAGAACGCTTTATCTACTATTTGCATGTGGACTGCGAGCGCTAAGAACATTCATGAGGCAAACAGAGTAATAAGCATCATGTTTCCACTGTATGTAACTAAGGCAATAATGTACGGAAGTAAGTACACAATTTGAACTGAGGTTTGCTATAACTACTTTTGTTTAATAACATGACATGAAGACGCACCGAGGGGCTAGCAATTACTGTAAAAGGCATTGTGCACAGCAAGTTGCTGAGATATCTTCTAACGCAACTTGCATATATGCTACTGGGTACAGAAATATCTCAGATAAAGATCCATTACATCGTACCTGTTTGAGAATAAAACGTCTGGTAGTTATAAGCTTTTTACGTTCAAATCACGGGTGACACTAATTCCTGCAGACACTGCACAACCGCTTCATGCACGGCCAACTACGGGTTCAGTTAATAACTAGATCACATGCGCCTGCCTACAATACATCACCAAAAAACCGGACTAACCCATCCACATTAAACTCGTTCTGAGCGTTTGACAATGTGTGTGGATTTCTTTTCTTTTCAATGAAGGCTTCCAATTCTTGCAATAAATTCAACGTTGGGCCTTTATCTACAATGTGAATAACTCTCATACTATCCCGAATGTCACATAAAGTATGTTTGTTTGCCTTCAGATGCTCACCCAATGTTGCCTTCAGATGCTCACCCAATGCTGTGTTTGAATGCAGGTTACAATGTTCTCTGGACCCCGTTTAAAACAGTCTTCCTGTCTGCCCGGTATATGTTCTTTGATAATTCTGACAATTTTATATACGCCTGACCTATCGTATTTATCATTAACTATATTCTCCGTGTGATTCAACCTAGCAGTTGCTTATTATACATACGACGTTAACTTTCTGCCTGGGAAAACATCGCTCAATGCGGTCAGTTACGGTACATACATACATACATACATACATACATATATATATATGAGTGCGGTGTTTTTTTTCTTCGAATCGATTATCTATACTACTCTGTTTCTGCCGGTTAATATTTTTCTTTATTATGTGGTATAACTTTGCCGCATCATCTTCATGAAAACCGTTCCTTACTGCAACCTTTCAAGTCTATAACTCTCTAGCCCTTTCCTCGTCTGTGAGTGGTAACTATAACATTCTGTGCAATGCTGAAAAAAGAAATGCATTTTTCTTGGTGTTGTGTTGGATGATTGGATTTATTCCCAATAGTTGTCAATAAACAGCAGAAATGCCCACCACAGAAAATGTTGGAAACCGTGATTTCGATGCAGAACTCGGCTACTGTCCCATGTATGCAGATGTCCACCTTCTCCATACTCTTGGATCAAATGGTTCTGAGCACTATGGGACTTAACATCTGAGGTCATCAGTCCCCACCCCATACTCTGCACCGAGCACTTAGCAGCGTTTGAATGAGTGAGGGGCGCAGAGCTGTACGCAAACAAAATGATGCACGTGATAAAGCAGCATGTGTTCGTTGACGAGTGTTACGTGGAGCACAATTCATGGAAAACGTGTGGGTTTAAGACTGCAAGTGATTTGGCAAAACCTCCAGCAAAGTTTGCAATGCAAAACATAGTGGCAAAAAAGTGCGAAACAGTGGTCATTTCCAGCATCTTCTGTGAAGTTCATTAACGAGGGTCAATAGCATGTCAGTCTTATTGTAATTTTTTTTGCGAGCTAGTTATATTTTGGTTACCCTGCACTTGTTATCTGCAGTGGTGCGTTAGTAAATACAACAGCAAACGTGAAGAGTATATTCTTTATTAAACTAAATGGTACCACTTTTTTCCGCGACACTTTTAATTTCTTCACTACGAAATACTCAGCTTTTTGTGAAGGTTCTCGCTGATGTCATTTCTGCGCACACATAAACTTCAGTAAGACTGCATAAACCGTGTCATAGGTGAAGAGAACTGGGATTAAACAGTGGTCGAAAAACGGAGTGAGGATTTTCGGCGCGCATTTGGTTGGTAATATGGTTTAAATGAACTTTATTTCAGTGACGAACGCTGCGAGACTGATCGTAAAACTAAATGACACGAACGTTCGAGACAACGATGAGCGCTGCTGCCACGACGTAGTGCTATCGATCGATTAACAGAGTGGCAAGAGCGAGGCTATTACGCGGAGAGAATGCAGGCGGCTGCGTCCTTGCTGGCCGCCCGAGCGTATCCTTGAAAACATTGTGGCTGCGGGGGCAACGCTCTGCGAGCTGCGATGGCCGGCGACGTCAGCGGCTGCAGCTGCGATGGTATCGCACGGCGGGCTGCGGCGAGGTGTGGTGTCGCGGCCAGGCCACGAACCCGGGGCGGGGGGACGGGCGGCCATGCGGGGCCGGCCCGCCGCCGCGCGCATGCTCGCCGCGCCGCCATTGGCCGGCCGGTCCGCGGGGGGCGGAGCCGGCAGCTTCCGACTTTCGGCCGCCAGGTGGCAGCACGTGGCCCGATTTGGGACGTCTTGCGGAACGCCGAGCACGGAGGAGATGCTGCCGACTGGCGTCCGAAACTTGCACACATGCCGGCGAACAGACACCACGAGAAACGCGGTCATAAATGTTCCTTCACAACACCAACTGCTGCTGCTGCTACTACTACTACTACTACTACTACTACTACTACTACCACCACACTGACTCAAACAAAACATTAGACATACACCCTTTTATTGCCAAATGTCCTGGTCGCATTTGATTGATTTATGATAGTCATCACCAGAATTAGAAAATATAATAGCGCAAAATTATTGTTAAATACTGTTAAAAATGCAAGATAAAGAGAAAAAAATAAAATTATAGACAGCGTCTTGTTACGAAAGTAAATACGTCAAATCGTCAACTAGCGGCCATCGTAGTCGATAAAATAAACTGCCGTGCCTGCTCTTCCGTTGTACTTTAAAAAGTGGATTTGTTATATTCTTAGGAGACACGAGATCATGCTCTGCTTACGCGGTGTCCTGTTTTAATCGTATTATATCTAACTGAAGAACATTAATTTTTTATATGCATACTGACAGTTGGACGACCAATGAATTATTATTCCAAAGAATTACTTGCAGGTCTTTCGTATTTAACTACCGCTAGCATCAGAGGATAGCACAGAAAACCACTCTCGCAACACCGTACGTCGTTCGCGTTACAGAACACCACAAACATAAAATTGCTACAAAACATTTAAACAGAAAATTGACTAACAACTATAGATTCAAACTAATAACCTTCCTTATTTGTTAATAACTGTTTATCGTAATGCACTGGTTATGAATAATATGCCCTGGGTCAACAGTCCGACAAATAATACAGAAAAATATACACAGTCACGAGAGTAGCAAAATTGCGTACTGCTTGCTAGTACGCCCAGACAGGAGAGCGTTCATTAACAAAATCTAGTGATAAAACAAGTGCTGGAAGGCAGATTTGCACCAGCGATTAAATGTTTTCATCAACAAGGATTATATGCATGATAATAGAGATGAAACAGTCAAGGAAAAATTGCATACAATTACGGTGAAATTGTAATGGATATTATACTTACATGTGCGAGAAGTACAATTTAAAAAAATAGTTAGAATGAAGCAGTTATGTAACGTTATCATTAGTTTTCTTTATTAAAATAAAATTAATCACAATTGTGAGTACGGAAGCAAAATTAAACGGCGACCCCATGCCGGAAAAACGAAACGGACATATTACCAGTTTTATTAAAGGCTGTCTGATTAAGGTTAACCTAACAGTCAAAAATCCACCAAAAGCGGTAAGGATATTTGTGAATAAAAGAGTGTATTTCAAATAGTTCACGTGGTTCAGTTTGGCAGCGTCAAGTTTCATTGAGTTATTAGTCAACTGTCCGCTGATTACTGTCACCACACTACGAGAGTTCACAAAAAAGTGTGAAAACAACAAATCACCAGTTTAATCATAACTGGACTAATACAGATAAAATTGGACTGAGCAATACAAATTTTTTTTGCGCCTTTTGTCTGAATTTATAGAGCTAATCTTAAGGCGAACTACATACGAGCCATAGACTAATAGGGAGAGGCAACACTCAGCGACCCATTAATTTCGACATTCGGCAGTCGAATTAGGGAACAGTCGAAATTAACTCCTGCGACGGAATTTATATCAGTACGCTTCCGTTTTCGAAGAACATAAGTCAAAGGTTACGGCATACGATCCGCTTCAGATCACGTGTGGTCTTAAGAAAAAGCGAAAATCAGGAAGTAATAGTTACACGTATCAGGACTGCAATCGAGTTTAGAAGATTTGATTTCGAGCTGGTGCCACAAAATACAATGTGAAGTTATTTCCTAGCTCCGTTGTAATTATTCAATTAAGGATTGTTGCTGGAGAACGTAAAAACTTACCAACACTTTTAAGAAGTTTTATTTTACTGACATGACCTCTTTCCGAATATTACGCCCTTCTTCAGATTGCTACCCTTGCACCTTGTCATCTGCACATGTACTGCACAAGAATTTTTTAATAGTTAGCGTCACTTCGTATGCTATTTGGATGACTTGCATAACACAGAAAGATATGCTACTCTGCATGCAGTTACGCATTTCTAAAGCATACTGACCAACCATGGAAAACGCATTTCACTAGAACACGTGTAAGTGCTATTTGTTTTGTAAATAAAAAAAGCCTTCTCTTGCTGCACTGTATTTTATTTCTCCCAGACGCGTTTCGGCTTTTTTCACTTTAAGGCATCGTCAGTGGCCTATTTCTTCTCATTCTTAGTTGGCGTCTGCGTTTCTTCTGACCTGGTCACATGCTGTATGTCACACTACAGCTCTGTTTACGAAACATAAGCATGTTTTTATGTTCCGAACGTTTTTCTTCTCACTTTTCATCTTATTTGCCTTTGTTTTGTGATGCACATCGGTTTTGTGTCACTAATTATATTTATTTGATCGAAAACTGAGATTTCAAGGAGCAACTACGTTCAGTTCACTGTGTGTCTCATCCTGAGAGATATAGTGAACACAAAGTAGTTACGTCTTCAAATCACAGTTTTCGATCAAACACCTATAATTAGTGACAGAAGACCGATAGTAATCTCAATAAGGACTAATTAAAAACGCGAAGAACTATCCCACTGACGATGCATTACAATGAAAAAAGGCGAAACATGTCTGGGAAAAATATAATACAGTGCAGCAAGAGACGGCGTTCTTTGCTTGCAAAACAAATATTTCTGTGCTTGCTGCGGAGGATGGGCACGCAAATGAACTCAAATGTAAGTGCACATCACTCACTAATTTTACGTGTTACCGTCTGCATATCTTACTATGTTATAGGAGTCATCATATCTATATCATACAAGTAATGCTATACAAGACACCGCATAACATCCTTCGAAAGTGGCAGCAACTATTCAAAAATTCATACGCAGCGCCGCAGCAGACGGCATGCTGCTGACGATTCTGTTCTTTACATATTACACAATTATCGCCACGTTTTTCTGTCTGTATGTAAAAGAAAATCTCAGAAAATATTGTAAGGAGTTTTATACAGTATTCATCAACAGATAAACTGATTCATACGGAAGGCTTGCGTAAATAATTTATAATTGTAGTAGTGATGAATGTGTAATGTATTTATTGTTATCTATTCCATATTTAATTGACGTTTGCCGTGACTTCTCGTGGCAATAATGGGCGCTACGAGCTGGTCAGCTAGAGAGGAGGCGGTATCTGGCGGGAAATCCAGTAAACAGCCACCGCTAAACCAGACAGCAGCGAAGCTTGATCAGAATCTATACATATCTACACATATTAATAAAGTACAGTCTCCCGATGCGAATATTTTTTTAATACATGTGAAGGCTAATCTCAGGAGCTACCGCAGGGATTTTCATACGATTTTCATTAATACGCAAACTGATTCAGGAGGGTTTGTTTATAATTTATCATCGCTACGTCGGACACGTTGTCCGGAAATAAATACAATTATTGCTATCCGTTTGAAGTTGACATGGGTGGCCAGTTCCGTCATGAAATATCTGTAGCAATGTGCTGATCGGTATACTAGCTCGAATCCAGTCTTGGGGGTAACACAAAGGTTCTCTAAATTTTTTGTGACACGTTGCGTTATTGATTCAATTCTCGTTAATAATATAAAGTTATCCATTACTCGAAGGTCTGATCACAGCAGCGTTTTACTGGTCATAGTCTTTTTGGAGGAAGTATGCCTTCCTTCAGCTTTCCAAACTACTTCCCCTGCCAGTTACTGGGGGACTTAGAATTTAACGTGTAGGCCTACTCCGAATCAGCGTACATCTTGGAACTTTTCACATGCTCAGATCTTTGCCAGAGGTGAAATAACGACAAATGACAGCAAATCCCAGGAGAGACTGAGGCTCGAACCCCGGACGATTGTATCCGTAGCCACCAAGCCACAGTAGAATAAAGTTGCTCTAAGGGTAAACGAGTATTCTGTACAGTCTGGTAAGCCGCGTTCACATGCAGCAATGCCTTGTCTGCCCTGGCTAGAGACACAACGCGATAAATCGGATAGATCTCTGATTCATAAAATTACTGAAAAGGATGAATTTTTTAACATTATCGGTTGCAAGTTTCGCATGGAAATCATGACCAGTTGTAAGGTGGTATTCGCCAGAAGTGAGACGGGGTGAGGTGTGAGATTTAGTGGAGAAGGCAAAGGAGAATGACTTGCTTGCTGTTCTGGCTGCGCCGAAAGAATTCGAGCTGTTCTTTCGTGCTACTCAGGAGTATTATTTTACATAATTCGCCTGTTAATTAAGGAGTTTCTAAGTGACGGTAGAAGAACAGGCGCTGAAATGCGCTCCGTCCACGGTAGCTGTCATAGCACAGGAAGCCGATGAAGCGTTCACGATATGATAGTGGACGGTCGTAAAATGAATGTACACGCGATAGCTGGTATCACAGGCATCTCCATCAATATGTAAAATTCTTCGCGAAAAGTTGGGCATGTAGCAGTTACGTGTGTGTTGCATCTTGCAATTGCCGATTCTTTAATCCATATGGCCTACAGAAGAATATTTCTCTGCAGAATCCGGTAATGTTTAAGCAAATTTCCTGGACTTCTGTGCATATTACCGAGAAAGAATTAAACATGTATTTACTGCCACAAGCACGAGTCCATGTAATAGCGAGACGCAGCCTTCTATAGCCGAGGTGGAGGGTATTTTGTTGGGTCGAAAGATGACAGTCACTCTCGTTCGGGTTTTCAGTTGTGAATCTGGACAGATTACTCGAACATAGGCAGATCTATAGCTGATCCCTTTTGTGCTTCATTACTGTACCGTTTGAAACAGGAATTAACTGTAGATCCACCAAGATTCTCTCACAATAAAGTGCTCTTTCGTCGGGACATGGCTGCAGAAAGCATAGTAGGATTCACAGGGGTGAGAGGGAATCAGCTGGCATATGAGCTGTTTCATTCCTTGTCCATCTCCTGATATAACCTCAACTGATCTATCTATGTTCCTTTAGTCAAAAATATGTCTTCATTGTGAAAAAAAGCTTTTCGTCCAAAGATGAAATGTTTGAATCCATACTGATGCACTTTTTCTTAGTTTGACAAAACCTATTTCCCCGAGAAATTAGAATCTCACTGGATCAAGTGAACAGTCGTCGAAAGTGAGTACGTGTAGCAAGGAATAGCTATATAGAAATGCCAGCTGTCATTATAAAAATTGTATCAGCAACGGGTAAGTTGGCGAAAGAGCAGATTCTTTTATCATTTCAAATTATACAAGTGATTTCTACACATCGTGCCTTATTTGCCATAGTTTGAATGCGTGCACATAGGCAACGTTTGAAGTTAAAAAGTGGGTGCAGACTTTGTTTGTTTGGAAGCAACAAGCCTTACTTTTTGAAGATCCAGCTGGCAACATCCCCATGATCAGTACTAACCTTCTGATGAGTGAGAAAAATAAGTAAATAAATAAATAAGTATATACATTCAAAAATCTTCGTTCTTTGTTACTAATCTTATCATTAGTATGAACTGTAGATACCCACTGGAATTCTTTCACGTCGAAGCACCTCCTTAAATGTGGTAAAATCAGCGTACACAGCGGTGGTGATCCTGGTGGATCCCCTGAGACTGGAGTTTCACAGCAAAGACAGACTGCCGACATCGACAGCAAATGTCTGTTCAACACAAAGGCGACGGTAACGAATGAAATCCTAAGAGTGTTCGTACAACAGCAGCAATGTAAAAAGAAAGCATCGGGGAAATCTCTGTTACTGCAAGCATCTACATGCAATTATTCTTTACTTATTCTCGAGAGCTTCAGTCTGTAACCGCGCGACCGCGTTGACACACAGTCAACATGGGTTAATAAAACATCGTTCCTGTGAAACACAAGTAGCTCTTTATTCACATGAAGTGTTGAGTGCTATTGACAAGGGATTTCAGGTCGATTCCGTATTTCTGGATTTCCGGAAGGCTTTTGACACTGTACCACACAAGTGGCTTGTAGTGAAATTGCGTGCTTATGGAATATCGTCTCAGTTATATGAATAGATCTGTGATTTCCTGTCAGAGGGGTCACAGTTCGTAGTAATTGACGGAAAGTCATCGAGTGAAACAGAAGTGATTTCTGGCGTTCCCCAAGGTAGTGTTATAGGCCCTTTGCTGTTCCTCATCTATAAAAACGATTTGGGAGATAATCTGAGCATCCGTATTCGGTTGTTTGCCGATGACGCTGTCGTTTATCGACTAATAAAGTCATCGGAAGATCAAAACAAATTGCAAAACGATTTAGAAAAGATGTGTGAATGGTGCGAAAATTGGCAGTTGCCCCTAAATAACGAAAAGTGTGAGGTAATCCACATAATTGCTAACAGGAATTCGTTCAACTTCGGTTACACGATAAATCAGTCTAATCTAAAAGCCGTAAATTCAACTAAATACCTAGATATTATAATTACGAACAACTTAAATTGGAAGGAACACAGAGAAAATGTTGTGGGGAAGGCTAACAGAAGACTGCGTTTTATTGGCAGGACACTTAAAAAATGTTACAGACCTACTAAGGAGACTGCCTACACTACGCTTGTCCGTCCTCTTTTAGAATGTTGCTGCGCGGTGTGGGATCCTTACCAGATAGGACTGACGAAGTACATCGAAAAGTTCGAAGAAGGGAAGCACGTTTTGTATTATTGCGAAATATGGGAGAGAGTGTCACAGAAATGATACAGGATTTCTTTAAAAGAAAGGCGGTTTTCGTTGCGTTCTTCTCACGAAATTCCAATCACCAACTTTCTCCTCCGAATGCGAAAATATTTTGTTGACACCGACCTACATATGGAGAAACGATCACCACGATAAAGTAAGGGAAATCACAGCTCGTACGGAAAGATATAGGTGTTCGTTCTTTCCGCGCGCTATACGCCGATTGGAATAATAGAGAATCGTGAAGGTGGTTCGATGAACCCTTTGCCAGGCACTTAAAAGTGATTTGCAGGATATCGATGTAGATGTAGATATTTGTGCATCGTACTGTCTGAGGCGGAAATTGTGGACCAGTCCAGCATTTGCCTAAATGAGCGTGGGAAACAGACTAAAAACCATACTCAAGCTCGTCAGTGCACCAGCCAAGACCGTTAATACGGCGCGTGGATTCGATCCGAATCTGTTTACCTGCTTGTTTCGCGCGCTGCGCGTTACACAGTACGAGCAGGTGGTGCACATCTACATAATAGACACTTCAGAAATAAGAAGTTCGTGAAGCCGAAAAAGAAAGAAGAGCACCGTCCGAACAGGCCTTTGAAGGCCCAACGGTACCGACGGGCCACCGTGTCATCCTCACCCTTACGCGTCATCGGATGCGGATACAGAGGGGTGTGTGGTCAGCACACCGCTCTCCCGGCTGTTGTCTGTTTTCCTTACCGGTCAAAAAAGAAAAAGTTAGGTTTTTATAAAGTGTTAAAAAAAGAATCTGATAAGGTCAAGATGAGGAAGGAAATAGGCATTTTTCTTTTCTAGGACGATATCCCGGTGTTGGTCTTAATACATCTAAGACGAAAAACCTAAACGCGAATGGCCTGAGGCCTGGAGGGAGTACGAGTCTGCTCATCCCGAACATAACTGTAGTACCTTAACCAATAAGCCACCTCGTATAACCTGTTTGGATACGTTTATCGACAAACCTAGTTCCTACACAAATTTTTGTTAAATCTTTTAGTACATTGCAGGCAGCAAATGGGCCAATTTCAGAGAATTAAAACTGTAACGGTTTCGACAGGAACGGTCATTTCGTTTCCAGGGTAAATTTTCACTCCGCAGCGGTATGTGTGCTTGGCACATTAGCCTCTTGACTCCCGAGGGGAAAAAAAAATCACAGTAAAGTTTCCTGTTTATATTTGCCAGCAAACTAATATACACATATCGTCGAAACGTAATAGTCTTTCCTCCTGAATTTTGTTTTTCCCTTCTGCAACAAAAACATTTTATTCAGCAGAAACGGTGAACTGAACATGCTAATGCACACAGAAAACTGGATTCTTAATGTTAATATTTTTGAAATATGTGATTTCCAATACAGTTTTTGTTGATGTTCTAAACCAACTTCATAAATGCAAGAAAATGATAATCATACAATAATTACTGTCAAGTAATAATGTGATACTGCCAGTAGTTAAATCTTAGGATATGTTTTATGAGAACCTTGAAAGAAACTATTTTTCACAATACACAAATACATTCCACATTTGACGCAAATGTCTCTAATCTTGGAATTGCAGCCACGTTGCCTGCATTTTGAGGCATTCCTTGCCTCAACAAATTTTGGTAGTTGGCCAACATTTTAAAACCTAACTTCTGAAATTGGCTGCAACACACCTTTTCCTGGCTACTTATTCACGTTTTCTACATCTTTTACATCTTCGCTGTCACAGGAATTCACTGCACAAGGACGTCCTTTTCTTCTAGCTACTTGCACAGCGTCTTAACGTTCTTATCGTTTACCAGTCAGTTTCATCCAGCTCAACAATACAATCCAGTCAAAAACGAGAATTCTTCATCTTCTCAATTCCGTGTTGCTATTATTAAAAAGAGCTTCTAATTGTTCACTAGTTAATATTTCACGCATTCCTGTAAAGTGTAGAAATATCTGGTTTTTTTCAGTATTCCACTATCAAGATCAAATTGATATTAGCAAATATGCATTAAGACCTGAGATCCAAGTACGAGAAACTTCAGAAAATGAGTTATTTCAGTAGGAACGAACAAAATTTATATAAATGCGGACTAATTCTCGTGATCTAGTACAGTTGCGAATTTTAGGAAAAAAAAAACAGATTCTCAGTCTAATATTTAGGCACAATAATTACTTACAAACCTTTTCCATTTTGGAGAAGTAACAATTATCTGCGTGCGACCGCCTGTAAACTACACACCGATCGTACCTTGCAAGGTGCTGCGCCCTGGTTTTAAAACGAAGAACTAGAAAGTCAGCATTTATGGACCATCTGTCTATAAGCGAAAAAATACGCCTATTTACGGAGAAAAAAAAAAAAGAACGAAGGTCCACACGTTCTGATCGAGCGAACGAAGAGGTTAAAACCTTGTGCTTCACGACGGACCTTTGTCTTTCGCGGGCAAATGTTACACCGCTTGAGCTACCGAAGCATACTCAAGGCAGAACATACGTACTTGCGACAGTACAGTTGTGAGGACGGGGTTTGAGTCGCGGTTGGATAACTAAGTCAATAAAGCATTTGGCCGCGAAAGGCAAAGATACCCGGTCCAGCAAAAGTTTTAATCTGCCAGAACGTTTTAGTTAATTTTGTTATTTCTAGCGGAAAACAAATCATTCGTTTCTTTGTCACTCTGACAGAAGTGTAGAAAAGTAGGGGATCTATAGCTAACGTGTCCGTAAAAGCCTCCTACTGCCTGGAAACCGCTGAAGCAAAAGGACAGCCCACTAGAAAAATACTTTGCTCTTACAGGTAGACATTAAATACGCAAACACGTATCCTGATGTCATTAGAGTAATCTGTAGAGTTGGTTTCGACAAATTAACAGGTTGCAAACATTTTCTGTGATGGGCTTTAGTGTAGAACAAAACGATGGCGGAAGTATGAAGCAAGAATCGAACAGCAAAGTTTGAAAGTCATCCAAGGAGCTGTGGCAATAGTACGCTAAGACATAATACACCCAGTGTATGCCAAGTTAGTTTTCTTCAATCTGTTTTTTATTTATATTACCGAGCTGCCCCGGCTTTCCACGATTGCACTAAATATTTATGGCCGGACGACATGTCTGACGTAGCGCCAATAAATTAAATACACAAACCTCCTCCGGGAATCAGTAATCGGTCTATCTACTAGTGAAAAACTTATCAAAACTGTGACTAGCCTGCACATACAGACAGAAAAATGCGACGGGAGACTTTTGCCTATAATACGTGTATATTAGGTATATCAGCTAATTTTCTTCCTGTAAAATTTTCTAACTGGTTTTTTATTGCAACTCCTAGTAACAATTATCTAACATAGATGTTAAGAAAGAGCGAAATTGTTTTCATTTAGTGAATTTAGGACGACTGTGATTGGTCATTTAGCAATACGCATGTGTGCTGCGGGTGTACAAATTTATCTACCTTTTTAATCTCGACAATCTGCGATAGTTCGTCAATTATTCAATATTTTCTTCGAACCGGAAGGTGCTTGTAAAATATTTGCGTCTTTTGCTAGAAAAATTTAAAATATCAGTATAGTCACGGCTACCCACTTTATACTTTCATAGCGAACGTATAATTGTAAAACTAATAAAAAAGAAATACAAAGATGTTGACATAACTTACTACTGAAGTATCCTGTTTCTCTCCTTTACCACCAGTCAGTACCTCGCAATATTTCTGAAACTTCTTCTCTTTACAGGGAAAGAACATTATTTTGCCATTTGTTTTACTAATAAATGGCAAAATGGTGTTATTTTCTGTAATCGTATTTCAACAAGTACCCACAGTACAGTTAACACAAATCATCATTTCCTTATTCCTGGATTTTCAAGTCAATCCTCAGGCATAGTGTACGGTTGCTGTCGATCCACTTGATAGATTTGAACTATTTCATTATTTAAAATGAGTGCTGGAGCATAAAGTGAATTTGCATCCTCACATTTAGCGGGCGATGTTCCACCAACTGAGCAATCAGATTTGCGGACTGAACTTCCCACTGCGTTTTCAGTCGATATTTGCTTTTTTTATTTTCTTAACAACCAAGTTACGTAGTTACAAGCCCTTCCCATCTACCCTTTTTAAAGACAAGCTCTACAGTGAGAAGCACTTGCGTCGGGCTTGGTGAGGCGCAATCTCTACACAAGAATTATAACACCGGAATATTAGCCCGATTCTTTTCATGCACACCTACGGCATTAACGACTCAAGTCTGCAACGAGCGTGAACGCGTATCTGAATGCCACAGAATGTTTAAACCGAATCCTTATTATTGCACAAATGTATTCGAAGGGTACAACCATATCGTAAGAAAACTAGACAACACTGCACGGCATATAAAACAGGTGAGGCTTCCGGGATTGTTTCTCGATGCACTTCCCGCCGAAATTCTCCTTGAATTCTTTGATCGAAGGAAAGAAGTTTACCAGAAGTTTCTCCGTTCCGAGTGTCTAGTATTGATATACACCTCCATTACTGGTGACAGATGGTATGAGAAGACTTAAAAAGGCAACACATGTCGTTCCACGCTAAAACCACGGCGCAACAAGAGTGGCGCATTGTCGGAAGGAAGCGCACGTTTCTTGGAGACACACAGGGCGTGGAGAAAAATATGGAAACATCAAAAACAGAACTCATTTGCATGCCTAATATGGCGTAGGAAAACTGCTGGAATTCAAAACAACTTCCAGTCGTGTCGGAACGGATAAATACAGGGGGGGCCCTGTGTGGAATTCAAGTGAGAGTCTTATACTAATATTCTTGTAAAATAGTGGCGAGTTCAGGTAAGGGTGATGACTTCCGTCCAAAGCAGATTACAAAGGCTCAATGACGTTGACATCTGGTGACTCTGGTGGCTAGGAGAAAGGACACAATTCAACCTCGTGCTCGCAAGACCGCTCCTGGACAATGCGAGCAATTTTAACAGGGGCTGTTTCGTCTTGGAACACAGCGTCACCAATTGGAAACAAACACTGTACATTGGGATGGACGTGGTCAGCCAAAGCTATCACATAATCCTTGGCAGCAATGTGGCCTTGTACAGTTCCCATAGGGCCCATGCAGTACCACGATATACCTGTCCAAATCATAAACGAATCCCGGCCACGTTTCACTCTTGGGACACTAACTCGGTCAGAAATTGGAAAGTGTGTGCAGCAAGACTCGTCCCACAAAATAACGTCCTTCCTTTGCTCCATAGTCCAGCTTTTATGGCTTGGCACCACGTTTTTCTGCTACGTGCATCTTCATCCCTGATGTGCAGTTTTGGACTTCAAGTTCGCCCTAAAATTCCCTGCTTATGGACCTCCCTTCGTGTTGTTTTGTTGCTGAAGGGTTCGCGAGAGCGACATTCGTTCCTTCAGTGACTTTTGCAGCTGTCGTCCCGTTATTTTTCGTCACAGTCCACTTCAATAACCGTCTACCACCATCCTCAACATACACTTTTGTCCGCGTTGTGACTCAGCGGATAATGTTTTTCCGCTTTCCCTACATGAGGTATAAAGCTTCGGCACGGTGCCTTACCGTGCCTCTTGAGACACCAAACACTTTGGC
The DNA here is from genome assembly GCF_023864275.1 of Schistocerca cancellata. Taxonomy (NCBI): domain Eukaryota; kingdom Metazoa; phylum Arthropoda; class Insecta; order Orthoptera; family Acrididae; genus Schistocerca; species Schistocerca cancellata. The sequence continues at coordinate 759,275,241 of NC_064628.1, read as the reverse complement.
TACCTTGTGTATTAACACCTTCAAAAAAATTTATTTTTCGTATGTGTGTTCAAATGGCTCTGAGCACTATGGGACTTAAATTCTGACGTCATCAGCCCCTAGAACTGAGAACTACGTAAACCTAACTAACCTAAGGACATCACACACATCCATGCCCGAGGCAGGATTCGAACCTGCGACCGTAGCGGTCGCGCGGTTCCAGACTGAAGCGCCTAGAGCCGCTCGGCCACACCGGCCGGTTTCGTATGTATCAATATTTGTATAATATGTATACATATGTCGACGATTTTGTCTGTTAATGCTTGAGTAATAGAAAAAGGCGCAGCCTTAAATTTTTTATTTGAGGGGGGTAGCAAAAGCCTGGCTGTTCGCACTTATCTTTCTGCTTTTAGCTATCTCAATGTAAACATCGTGGGCTGCAACTGTAAATTATTTCATAATATACGAGCTTATTTTGAGTCATTTATGTGTTTCTTTCTTATTTAACAACCACATCACATGTTTATACGAATATTTAATATATTACCAGTTAAGTTTTTCTGCATTTCTACTACGAATGATGCAACACTTCGATGTGACACCGATCCATCACTGACGTGATTTTGTTTCTAATTTTTAACTACTGAGCGCGAAACCTGAAGTCATTCAGAGAAGAAGTTCGAGTTTTTGAAATTAATCATACAGCACAGAGCGAGTACGAAATAGCAATATGCAGAGAATATTTTTTAAAAATTCAGTCGGTTCACAGCTTCTGCTGAGTCGCTACCAACACCAGTCTGTGATTACGATTTTCATTGTGGTAAAAATACTTTGAAATATTTAAATTGACGGAGGTGGATGTCAACTCACACTTGGTTACGGAAGCACCAATCGTACGAGCACCAACAATTTGTCCACGTTCGAAGACATTTAGCTCCGACATAATGCAGTCTCAACTACACAGAACACCGTTCTCACCACGAGTGACACATGCAAACTATTGAGGATATTAGAACGTAGGCTTCCGCGGCCGGTCATAGTGATTAAAATTCTTCTGGGTATTTTAATCACTATTGTGGATATTGCACAGGTGCCGTACGTGGACAAATACAGCAGCGCGACGTGCAGATTCGGCTAACATCTGCATTTAAATTAAAGCAGACATATTTTTGTCCAGCCTGTTAAAGCTCGCCTAATGGGGTGTCTAGGAAACTTGATTTCTCGGATCGCTACACAACAATTTAAGCAAATCGTATTAATGAGTTTTATTACAAAGGAAAGGCAAACCTACGTTTCTAGCATTTGCAGACTTAGAGAAAGCTTTTGACAATGTTGACTGGAATACTCTCTTTCAAATTCTGAAAGTGGCAGGGGTAAAATACAGGGAGCAAAGGGCTATTTACAATTTGTACAAAAACCAGATCGCAGTTGTATGAGACGAGGGGCATGAAAGCGAAGCAGTCGTTGGGAAGGGAGTAAGACAGGGTTGTAGCCTCTCCCCGATGTTATTCAATCTGTATATTGAGCGAGCAGTAAAGGAAACAAAAGAAAAATTCGGAGTAGGAATTAAAATCCATGGAGAAGAAATAAAAACTCTGAGGTTCGCCGATGACATTGTAATGCTGTCAGAGACAGCGAAGGACCTGGAAGAGCAGCTGAACGGAATGTACAGTGTCCTGAAAGGAGGGTGTAAGATGGACATCAACAAAAGCAAAACGAGGATAATGGAATGTAATCGAATTAAATCGGGTGACGCTGCGGGAATTCGTTTAAGGATATAAAATGTAGACTGGCAATGGCAAGGAAAGAGTTTTAGAAGAAGAGAAATTTGTTAACATCGAGTATAGAGTTAAGTGTTAGGAAGTCGTTTCTGAAAGTATTTGTATGGAGTGTCGCCATGTACGGAAGTGAAACGTGGACGATAAATAGTTTGGACACGAAGAGAATAGAAGCTTTCGAAATGTGGTGCTACAGAAGAATGCTGAAGATTAGATGGGTAGATCACATAACTAATGAGGGGGTATTGAACAGAATTGGAGAGAAGAGGAATTTATGGCACAACTTGACTAGAAGAAGGGATCGGTTGGTAGCGCATATTCTGAGGCATCAAGGGATCACCAATTTAGTATTGGAGGGCAGCATGGAGGGTAAAAATCGTTGAGGGAGACCAGGACATGAATACACTAAACAGATTCAGAAGGATGTAGGTTGCAGTAGGTACTGGGAGATGAAGAAGCTTGCACAGGATAGAGTAGCATGGAGAGCCGCATCAAACCAGTCTCTGGACTGAAGACCACAAGAGAGATTACAAAAAAGAAAATGACAATCCTTAGCTCTGAAAATTACATAGATGTGTCGCAAGCAAAGGGCGACATGCAAAATAATCAATTTTCTTCATTATGAACAATCCTATTACAAGAGAAGTAATACAGTTGACGCTTCAATCCAGGTCGCTAGAGGCCCTGCTGTCGCGTTGTCGTCCTGGAGAGGGGTGTGGAACGGTTAACAGGTGTGAGAGTGCGTGACTACGGCCTCCCGTCGGGTAGACCGTTCGCCGGGTGCAAGTCTTTCGATTTGACGCCACTTCGGCGACTTGCGCGTCGATGGGGATGAAATGATGATGATGATTAGGACAACACAACACCCAGTCCCTGAGCGGAGAAAATCTCCGACCCTGCCGGGAGTCGAAGCGGGCCCTTAGGATTGACATTCTGTCGTGCTAACCTCTTTCGTAAAACGCCGCGACACTGGAAACGTACTTTAAAACTGAAGTACAAGGGACAGGATTCTTGTGGGCAAAACGACTACATTGCACGTTGAAATTCTGCGTGTATAGAGACCAGACACATTTTCCTCTAGAGAAGATGCCCGACGGGAAGGCCAGTAAACGTTTCCAATTGTCCGGAGAGCAATGCATCGCATACTTTGCCTCGCACCCTGCACGTCGCAAGAGTACTGTGGATTCTGGCTGCGATCGAAAGTGTGATTTCTCGCGACGCTACGAACGATATGAAGCACGGACGAAAGGAACGTTACACATTGAAATAAGGTGTGCCTTTCACTCTCTGAACAGTTTCACTAATTGCTATTTATTGTACTTCAAAAGTTCGGCACATAAACACTAATGCGCGAACATTCCATATGTCTAGATTTCCGGCAAGCATTTGACACGGTGCCCAATTGCAAAATGGTTTAAATGGCTCTGAGCACTATGGGACTTCTGAGGTCATGAGTCCCCTAGAACTTAGAACTACTTAAACCCAACTAACATAAGGACATATCTTCTGGTAAACCTTCCGGGATGTAAGGTCGTGGTCCATGACACTCTTCAGCTCCTAACGTTTCGTCCAGAGCTGCGCTGGACATCTTCAGAGGGATGTTTCTCCTCCGGTGAGTCTTGCCGACTGACGGGTCGGACGTCTGAGAGCGACTTATATATCGTAGAAAGTGGGCGTGGCCAGAGTTACACGTGATATGCAGAGATAATCTTGTCAGAGATAAAACTTAACTATCGATCGTAATCTCGTCACGGATAAAACTGTCTAGCAATTCTGTAGTGCTACTGTCCAAATATCACTAAGTTTCATGGTCTCTTCTTTCCGATTAAAATTATTCCTATGTTTATATATTTCAATTGCTTCTCTACAAAGACGTGGGTAATAGTTCGTCGTCGTAGATAAAATTTTTGTTTCGGAAAACTTCACTTGATGATTTCCTGACTGAAAAGCGAGTTCTGCTACAGCCGATTTATCTGTTTTCCCTAATCGGCAAAGACTTGTGTGTTCTTTTAACCGTGTATTTACGCTTCTTCTTGTTGTTCCAATATAAACTTTACCACATGTACACGGAATTTTATATACGCCACTCGCTGATAGAGGAGCGCGTTTATCTTTTACAGACCGGAGAACATGACAAATTTTCTTCGTTGGTCTAAAAACAGGTCTAATATCATGTTTACTTAAAATCTTTCCAAATCTCTGGCCACGCCCACTTTCTACGATATGTAAGTCGCTCTCAGACGTCCGACCCGTCAGTCGGCAAGACTCACCGGAGGAGAAACACCCCTGTGAAGATGTCCAGCGCAGCTCTGGACGAAACGTTAGGAGCTGAAGAGTTTCATGGACCACGACCTTACATCCCAGAAGGTTTACCAGAAGATATGTCATCCGGTCGTGAAAGCCTTGATACTATAACCTAAGGACATCACACACATCCATGCCCGAGGCAGGATTCGAACCTGCAACCGTAGCGGTCACGCGGTTCCAGACTGTAGCGCCTAGAACCGCTCGGCCACCACCCCCGGCGCCCCGTTCCGGTTTGTTAACGAAGGTACGAGCATGTGGAATAAGTTCACAGATACGTGTGTGGTTCGAAGACTTCTTAACTAATGAAAGCCAGTACTCGACGGCGAATGTTCTTCAGACGCAAGGCTATCGTCACGATTGGCCCCAGGGAAGTGTGACAGTACCGCTGTTGTTCTGTATACACATAAATGATTTGGCGGACAGGGTGAGCAGCAATCTGCTATTGTTTGCGGATGATGCCAGCCATGGACTAAGGGAAGGTGTCGAAGTTGAGTGACTGTAGGGAGATACAAGACGACTTACACAAAATTTCAAGTTGGTGTGATGGATGGCAGGTAGCCGTAAATGTGGAGAAACATAAGTTAATGTGAATGAGTACGAAGATCAAACCTGTAATGTTCGTTTACAGTGTTACTAGTGTCCTGCCTGACAGAGTCAAGTCGTTTAAATATCTGGGCATAACGTTGCGAAGCGATATGAAATGGAAGGAGCATGTGATAACTGTGGTAGGGAAGGCGGATGTTCCATTTCTATTTATTGGGTGAATTTTAGGAACGAGTGGTTCACCTGTCAAGGAGACCGCATATAGGACGCTGGTGCCACTTATTCTTGCGTACTGGTCGAGTGTTTGGGAAATGTATCACGTTGGATTGAAGAAAGACATGGAAGCAATTCAGAGGCTGGCTGCTAGATTTGTTACCGGTAGGTTCGAACAACACGTAGGTGTTACGGAGATGGTTCGGGAACTCAAATGGGAAACCCTGGAGGGAAGGCGACGTTCTTTTCGGGAAATACTATCGATAAAATTTAGAGAACCGGAATTTGAAGCTGACAGCCGAACGATTCTACCGCCACCAACATACATTGAGCGCAAGGACCACGAAGATAAGATTTGAGAAATTAGGGCTTATACAGATTGATACAGAAAGTCGTTTATATCTCGCTCTGTTTGAGCGAGTGGAACAGGAAAGGAAATCATTACTAGTGGTACAGGGTCACCTCAGCCACGCACCGTACTGTGGATTGCGGAGTATCTATGTAGATGAAGACGTAGGTTTTCTGCAGACAGATTATTTTTTTCTGAATCACACTACACATCGCCGGGATCTGTGGCTATACAATGTACTAGTTCATGAAACTCGCTCCTGTTCCAATGGAAAGCCCTGTCCTTCAGCATGCTGTCTCCAACTCTTCGCTATGCCTAGCGTGCATGCTAACTCCGCCATTATTGTACCAACAGTGTCGCACAAAAAAATTTTATTGGATTTCACTGAGTCGTGACATGGGGATACAATACTTCGTTATGGTACTGAGTGCACTGAATGTAGAAGATGTTCGTAGAGACGACTCGCCTAAAAACAAAGCCAGGTTAAGGTTCTGCAGTACAGAGCACAAATTGTAGCGCGGCATTGGCTACGCCGCGGCGTAAAGCTATTTAAAGAGAGGTAGTCTTCGTGAATAGGAAGCAGATCGTCTGCTCCTAAAAGGAACACCATGAGAATAATAATTTACGGATACCTGTTCTCTTTCTCGCAGCTACGTAGAGAATGGAAAAATACAAATAACCGAGGTATTGTCGCACAGCTGTTTTGTTAAGATTTTGATTCTTTTGGTTGAATTTTACGAGTAATTAACAGAAATTTAAGTATGTCCAGAAATGATGTAACACAGCGTCGCTCCAACTTCTCCATCATCAAGACCACGTTAACGTGCATTTCAGCACTAGTTTGTTTCCAGGAGGAGGGTAGGAAGCAATATATTTCTGGCTTTGTCCTTCAGCATCATTTTTTGTTCGCTACTTCAATCTACTGTACCTTTATCTGCTATAAGACGTCCGGCTGCACCCAATGGTCGCCAAACACAGAGTTATGAAGCAATTGTTATTACATAACTTCGTCAGAGAAGCTGCAATATAGAATAGTACAAAATACTGTCGGAAAATTATAAAAGCTTTGCAGACAAGGCCAAACAATAACGTAACTATTACGCCAGAACGACGATGAGGCAACTGGTTGCGAAGACTCCTGTCGATATTCTAACGCACGTTACTCTGTGAAAGGACGCCACTAACGCGCTCTTATTGTGGTGTCGGACATTAGTAGTTCAAAATGTTCATATGTGTGTAAAATCTTATGGGACTTAACTGCTACGGTCATCAGTCCGTAAGCTTACACACTACTTAACCTAAATTATCCTAAGGACAAACATACACACCCATGCCCGAGGGAGGACTCGAACCTCCGCCGGGATCAGCCGCACAGCATTAGTAGTTAACTGCAGACTTAAAGGGAAAGTGAAAATGAGATTTTTTTTTCTGGAACGGAGCAGACATCGCGAGAATAATGCGTCGCACATGGTTGGAAATACAAGGCGTGTTTTTAAAGTAATTCCCGTTTTGAAATACGGTTGACTGAGCGTTGCGGCCGCCATTCTGCGCATGTTCGCGAAATATCTTCAATTGTTGGCTATCCTATGTCTAAAAAGTAGCTTCGTTTGGATGAACGTCTACTGATACGTGTTTTAAATGGCTCAGCCAGTGAATATGCCGCCGATTATGAAATACGTCCTGTAATCCATTTCTTAAACGCAAGAGACGTGTATGGAGGAAACGCCGTAAGCGCTGGAAAGGTTAGAATATGATGTTTAACATTTAAAGACGGTCGCATAAATGAGCACTAAGAGAAAAGTCCGTCATTGCTGACGACCCGGTGCATGAAATGAAATGATCGTACGGCATTGTTGGCCTGGAGACCCCATGCGGGGTGTTCGGCCGCCGAAATTGGGAGTCCTTTATAGCTGACGCCACTTCGGCGACTTGCGAGTGCAGAAAGTCGATAAACGACTCGAGAAGACAGACGCTACACAGTTTCATCATGATCTTATGCCTGTCCTCACGTTTCTGTAGGAAACTGTGACAAAAGTAAAGAAAGAGATCCACCAAAGTACCAGTTTGGGGTTCCGTGAGGGGGAAAGTCTGGAACCCCTGCTCTAATGGAAGACCGCCGTAGAACACATTTACGCGCTAAACACAGCCACTAGCACATGGGACACGTCTCGGCACGACAGATTTCGAGGTGGCTGACATCCGAACCGATGTAGGACCCAGTGGAGATAGAGAACGTTGACAATTTGTGTCGGATGTGTGGCTTCAGTTCTGCCATTACTGAGACGAGAGCTGACTTCACCCTTTGGACATAACTATGAAAGAACAATAGCAAAGTGTACCCATCCATCTATGCCTAAAAACTCCAAAGCTACTACATCTACAGGTAACGTAACGATGTTATCCTTCCACGACTGCTGTTATCCCGTCACATAACCGACGGTTATCGAAGCGTGTCGTATATCTCTTTTGAGGATGTGTGCAGGACGTATCCGAAATGCAATATACCCTCATAGTTATGTTCTGTTTATCCTAAAATAAAGCAGTGTGCGCGTAGTATATTTTATTCTGCTTGGATCCTACCATGATTTTTTTCTGTAAGTTTTTGAAGGACTGCCAGAAGCGATGGAGGGTGTTGATATGACTAAGCGGAATATTCCGGAAAAGTCCGTGTCAGACTGGGCTGATACTCATCCATGTAACACTTACTGCAATATCTTGGATGTGAAAACTATTTTTTACAGGAAACGATGTAAAGCGGACAGAATGAGATTCTTTTCCCTTTCACACGTGCTTCCCAATCTCCTTTTCTAAGAGTATTCGTCGTGTCGTGCAAATCACAGTGCCGACATAAACGCGTCGTTACAGCGATGTAGCTCCGCCCACGCGTGCTCTTCTTTTCAGATGAGTGTGTGTGTGTGTGTGGGGGGGGGGGGGGGGGGGGGCAAAGCCACATCTCAAGTTTGGTAACGACATCGATAGTAGCGCTGTTATATCACAAAGACTATACAGTGTATGGCTTTATGCGTTTGTTTTCCTCAGAAATTACATGGGTTATTTCTAAGCGAGTGAAGTGGTACTATAGCTAAAGCACTGAACCGGAGTTTTGGAAGGTGCAAGATTCAAATCCCCACTTGGAATTGCTTCTTTTTCTTCTTCTTCTTTCTCGTCTTTTCCCTAGCGTTTGCCCTGTCTAGTAAGGGACTTGCTTTTCTCAGTATTTGGAATATTCTATCATATAACTTTCTTCTGACGCCACAGTCGTCAAGGTAACTTAAGGGAGAGAAGCCACGTGTGCCATTTGTAATAGCATACACTCTCGTTTGTGTGTTGTTGTATTTGTGCATCGTATTCTCTGAGGCAGGATGTGGGGACCAGCCCAGTATTTGTCTAAACGAGCGGGGCAACCGCCTGAAAGCCACACTCACACTGGCCGTGTACCATCCCACAGTCATTCATCTGCCGCGCGTTTTCGATCTGGGTCCACGTGACCTCCATCCCTCACAATCTAGCGCGCTGCGTGTTACGTTATGCGAGCAGGTCCTTGCTTAGGCCCTCCGTGGTTTTCCTAAATCGCTCTAGGCGAATGCGAGGATTGTTCCAACGAGCGGCGTATTGGTAAGACACTCGCTTCGTATTCGGGAGGACGGAGGTTCAAGTCCTCGAGCGGCCATCCAGATATCGATATGCTGTACTGTTGCGAAATCGCTTAAGGAAAATGCCAGCCTGGTTCCTTTGAACAGGATACTGCCAGTGTCCTTCCCCTCTCGGAGCTTGTACTCCGTCTCTAATGACCGCGTCGTCGACGAAGCCTTAAACGCTTCTGTTTCTTCTTCCCTTCCTTCCAGAATGAATCTTTACTCAATGGTTCTTTTGTTGCAATTTAGCTGCCTCTAAACGTCTTGATGCAGAATAAATTATTTCAGCTATTGCAGATGGTGCACGTTCGAACAAACTGTGGACAGGAATACAACCAACGACGCTGTAGAGCACCGAAACTATGAGGACTAGCGGCTGCGATGTCTCGATCGGCTGACCAGACCCCGCCGGACAGCTATTCCGGCGAACATGTCGAGACGTTTATGAGATGCTTACCTAGTGAAGACGTTCGCATTATGCCAGGTGGCTTTGAGCGCGTACGATAATCAGAGGTATGCTAACCTCAATACTCGAGAAATGTATTTCCAAACATTCCCCGTAATTTTACTTGGTTCCTTTCAGCATTTGTCTGAACGATAGCACATAGTCCTTCAAGGTCCCTCAAGTTGCTTCACGTTCTTTGCCAGCCGTGGAGATAATTTATATTTTTTCTCAGTTCATATATTTTATTTATGTCATAATCGAATGCCGTTGATTATCCACACTTTTTTTACAAGATATCCTGAAAGCCATGGACAGGGCAGTCAGTTTAGCTGCAGCATTTCTTGACTGCCGATAAGCACCTGACTCGGGGCCGCAACTACGCTTACTGTTGAAAGTACGATCATATGAAGTATCAAGCGAAATTTTTGACTGGACTGTGGAATTATTGTTATGGAAGACGCATCGTGTTATCTTGGATGGAGGGGCAACGACAACGACAGATGTAGAAATTAACTTCAAGTGTCAGTCTACCGGTGCTGGTACGGTAGCGGTCAGGGCCTCGCCGATTCCTCTAATAAAAAAAGAACTGAGTGAAATATTCATTGATAGAGTACGAAAGAAGTCATGCGACATCTGGAAAAAGCAGTTACGATATGACGACGAAAAAACAGATCGAAAGACGAAACAAAAAGCGATAATGCGCGTGTCTGGAAACCGAGAGGTCGGGGTATCGAATCCCGGTCGGATCACCGATTTTTCACGGAGCGTTTCGACGTAGCCTTCATCTCTCAACGGCGCGAAGTATCATCAGAAACGACACGTGCTTCGGATTCCACGTTAAACTATAAGTCTCCTTTTTCCGGTTGGATAACTGGGGTACATTAGGGACACGAAAGTCGCCGAAGTGACATCAAATTGAAACACCATGCCATTGAGTATAACGTCAAGCTTGTCCCCGGGAAATGTCGCTATTCATGTTGCATAATAATGAAATTGCTAACAATATTAATAGTGGCCTCTGACTTTTCACTGATGAAATATGGCTGCACAAATATTCAGTCAAATTGATTTAAAAGTTTTGCGAAGCCTGGAAACCTGCTTTAAATGTTCAGAAATGTAAAACAGTGCACTAGTCAAAAAACGTTCCTATGATTACAACCAGTCACAACAGGAATATGAAAACGCATACAAATATCTGAGAGTATGAATTTGTAGTGATATGAAATGGAACGATCACTTAAGGCTCCGTCATAGGTACAGCAGATGGCAGGCTACGGTTCACTGGCAGCATACTAATTTTTTTTTGACGTTCCAATAGCGTGAAAAGGAGATTGCCTACAAAACGCTCGTGAGATCGTCCTGGAATACTTCTCAAATGTGCTGGACCTGTATCAAATACAACTGGTGAAGTGTAACGCAGATGCTGAAGAAACTGATGTAGATCTCGCCTCGAATATAATGCCGAGAAGGCCTACTTCCAATGCTTCAAGAACCAGCTTTAAGTGATGAATTCAGCACTCTATTATAACGCCAATGTATCACTCCCGCAGGGACTGTAAACACAGGATTGCACTAATCACAACGCGCTCCATTCGTGAATGCAGCGGCAAGACGCCTTAGTAAGTGATACAATGGGAGGTGCCCTCTGCCAAGTGCTTCTCAATGGTTGATAGAATGTAGTTGTAGATGTAGAATTTTTTCATTGGTATCCCTTTACTACGAATTTTAATCCCGCTTCTGAACCACAACAGGGTATGTCAGAGAAGAACCTCGATGTGGCCTAGGGATGGTGGTTATCGCTGAAACAACCGGTTTTCAGTTACATCGGTTGATTTCAACCCCAGTTTAACCTGAGTGTTAAAAGCGCTCAAAATAGCCGGTTCCTGAAATAACAGATATTCGGTTTTTCATTCCTGTTATTTCCTGTAATAAACGCAGAAATCGAACAAGGATTGAAAAAATTTTGATTCCTTCAGTGCCAGTACACATAGAATAAAAATATTAAATTAAATAGGCAAATACAAGAAAAGTTAGTCCGTGCACCGTTCACTGTTCTCCTTGAAAAGTGGTTGAATACTACAAAAAATCACCATTACTCTCCTATGGATTCCAATTTTTTGGGACTCTGATGAAAAATCATCTTCTAATCGACGATCATGCCACTATTTGCGTATTAAGAATAGTTACTGCTGCAGGGTGCAAACTGAGTTTGAAGAGCTTTGTTTTTCATGTTAATTTATCCAAATGGTTCAAATGGCTCTGAGCACTATGGGACTTAACATCGGAGGCCATCAGTCTCCTAGACTTACAACTAGTTAAACCTAAGTAACCTAAGGACATCATAACATCATACACATCCATGCCCGAGGCAGGATTCGAACCTGCGACCGTAGCGATCGCGCAGTTCCAAACTGAAGCGCCTAGAACCGCTCGGCCACTCGGCCGGCTAATTTATCCAGTTTCAGGGCTACAATCAGATAAAGGTATAATATGTAGGCAAGGGCAATAGATCAGTAGCTTTCTATTTTTATTGTAAACTGTTAAGTTTTATGTGATGTCGCAAGTTTGTCGTGGCCCCAACCGTTCTTAATATTCTAAAGCAAAATGGGGCACTGTATTTCAGTGATGCCGCACTTCGTAAAATACTTCCAGACTGGGAATGGTGCCATTCTGTAATACAACTGATGTCGAATACGACAGTGAGAAACTACCATATACATCAGATAGGGCACGTCTTGCAAACTGCATCTACGTGCGAATCATCCAATAGGCCATGCCACGTGGCAACATGTACATTATTGTCACAGCAGTGCTGTACCAGTGTTTGTTGCTCGTTTCTGTCGGCTTTGTTACTAAAATGGCGCTCATCGCCTTTCCCATTTACTGTAATAACGCAATATAACAAAGCAATGGAAGTTTTACGAATGAAAGTTATTCGTTTTTTAAAACCAAATAACAACAAATAAATTTACTACTATGGCTAATTGTTAAGTTGGGTTTAACAGGTTATAGGTAAAAAGTAAAAAAAATCTGTTATAACCGAAACCAAACAAATGCCGCAAAATACCGGTTATTCAGAAGTAAAATGCCGGTATCTGTTTTAAACGGTAGGTTTTCCCACCCCTAACGCGACCTTGCGTGGACTGATTCAAGAGTACGCGACGTCGCAGTTTATTACAGAGTGGATTTTGCCTCTCTGGCAGTGCGAGTTGCCGTGCCGTGGTGTGATGTGGTGACAGATATAGGCAGCCGACGGCGGCCCGCCGTATTGCGTTTCAAAGGCGGAGGCGAGTGCTTGTCGCTCGAAAACAATGGGAGTGGCAGAGGAGGTGGAGGCGGAGGCGGTGGTAGTGTCTGCGTGTTTAATAACACGCGTCTGCTGTGGGGCATTCCCAGGCGCGCTGCGGCGAGGCGTGTCGAACACCGCTTCTTCGCTTGCTCTGCCAGGGCACAGCGATCATCGAGTGTAGAACCTTGCGTTTATTAAATGGAAAACCACTCGCGGAAATGGAAACAGCACAACTTTGGAAGCGCGCCTGGCGCAACCGCGATCCTGATTTCAGATGCACTGACATGGGGTCGTCAACGATTTAATTATTTTCTTTATTTATTTATTCTACCTAGGACCATCAGGCCCTCTCTTACATCTAAACAGGCATTCTACATACTTGAAATTATACACTGAGTGAATCAGCCGCCCCTACCGATTCGTGTTATGCAACCCGCACTACGCCTGTATCAGGAACGATATCCAGACAAGCGAGCCCTAATCCAAATATTCTGTGACGGCCTACTGTTAAATTCGTAAAAATTATTACCTGAAAATATTAGCGTATAGGTATTAAATTTTTAATGGAGTGTTTTTCATTAAACTCAATCCAAGATGGCGAAGGTGACCAAAAAGATATGCAAAGTTGCAAAACACGGTTTGTCTTAACTAAAAATACTATAGCTCCGATAGAAAAATGTTAAACAACGAAGGCGTAGGGCTTAAAAAATCTATCGATTGCTTCGTCACATTTCGAGGTTATCGAAAAAAGTTAAAAACCGGGTTCTCTGTAACTCCTTAGGGTTCCCGTTCTCATACTTGCTATTTACTATAAGTATAGACCGCGGTAAACCAAAAAAGCATTTTTTTGAACAGTTAAAATGTATTAAATATTTTCGATGTAGAGCGATCTCTGAAAAAAAAGCGCGCTCTCGATGATTCACTAGAGCAACTGAGTGGTTTTAGCCTTATGTTCTTCGCAAAAGAGTTGTTTGTGCTGCCACGATATTACACAATTTTTACGATTTAGTAATTGTCAGGATCAATACTGACTTCGAAAATGTTGTACTTTTGTCGGGGGTGTATAAGATAGTTTTCATTATAATGAATTTATACATACTTTGTACGCAGTAGAATTATTAAATATTTGTGTGAATAAATAAAATTCATTAAACTGATATATTGCATTTACTTAATTTTGTACAAAAATTATGAAGTAATGAAGAGAGTGTTAAGGAAACCTGGAACAAGTATAGCGTAGCTATCATTAACGAAGCAAAACATTTAAGGTATGACAAGAAGAATACTGTTGCATTAATAGAAAATTATTAAAATGATGATAAACGTTAAAACAAAAGAGATAAAATTAAATTTAAATTAAATAAAATTAATTATTTTCAAGTCTATTTTGCTCCTAAGGTGAAAATGACTAACATTCGTGTTTATCTCTGTAAACTACCGCAGAGTAAGGACAAAAGGATTTTTGTACGTGTTCCAGAAAGCGCGATATCAGAGATATCAGAGGTTATGCAAACGCCGGCGGTTAGATTCACCTTCCAGAGCGAAGGCGCGCCGGTTCAGCCCCCCCCCCCATCCCTCCCATCCACCCCCTTTTTACACTTCACTCCGCCGCGCACTCTGCCCTTGCACGTTTCGCTTTATTATTCAAATACTATTATTAAAAAATTGTGAAACATATCCTAGTGTTTTTTTTCCTTGAAAATGTAAGTATTCCGTCACGCAGATCACAGCAAAGTATTAATTGCGTCCACTAGATAATTTTTTTTTTAGGAAAAAGAGGTTTTAGAAAAAAGAGGTTATTTCGGCTCCATAAGGTCGTAGAAGTTTTTAAGTAATGAAATGTGAACAGCTTCTTTCTTTGAGAGTTATTTTCATAAAATGAAAACTGAGATAGTCTTTTTGTGCCACTTGCAGCTTATAAAATAGTAAAAATTATTTAATAGTATGACAACACAACTCTTTGTGAAGAAAATAACCATGAAACCGTTATGTAGGACCATCTAGTGAGAAGATCTAGCCAGTTATCGAGAGCGCCATTTTTTAAAAAATCTGCGTGTCTTGAAAAATAATGTTTTTTTTTATTTTTCAGACAAATACTTTATTGACTTATACTTACCACAAATAGCAATATGGGAACGTGAACGGTAACGAGTTGTAGAGAAGTCGGTTTCTAATTATTTTTTCGAAATATCTCGAAACGAGACAAAGCGATCGGATCTTACACAAAAGCGATAGAGAGGAAGTTTTAAGCCCCGTTACTTTCTAATTTAACGCTTTTAGATCGTTGGTATAGTTTTTCACTTATTTAAGTAAAACCGTTATTTGCAACTTTTCGGTTTTTTTTTGTTCGTGTTCGCCATCTTGCATAGAGTGTCATGAAAGAGAAACTCTATTTAATATCCTATACGCTCTTTTATTTTTGTTTTCAGGTAATAACTTTCACCACAATGCCTGAACAACCCGGCAGGCCCGCGACCTCCATCTTGTTGTCCAATATTTTCAGAACTGACCAATGAGCGAGTATCACTTTCTCTATCATCACCGTGATTGTGATAATGCCGGTTTCCGAGGATCAGCGCCCCCCTTCCCTTGCGATTCGAGGTTTTTTCACAGAGAGACGTTCTTCGTCATTTTTATTTGACTACACTGAAGCTTCAGCGCTGACATCATCATCTAATGATTTATTATTATTATACAATTCCGCTAATTCAGCACGAATAGAATAGAAAAATAGAAAATAGAAAAATGAACTACCGCGCGACAATGCACCTTATCAATGGGCAGTGGTATTTTGTTTCTAGCAACGTGCCACGGAACATTAGCGCGACCATTTCAATGTGTACCAGGACTGCGGACACGGAATTCTTACGTGCAAACCAAAAAACTTTAATTACATAACATTATTTCGAGATTACGGTAGCATTTTGTATTTGAATTGACTGCCATCGATTCAGGAGTTCACCACCAGGTGAAAGGTTTGTCTTATTGTAACTTATCGTTTCATGAAAGTTCGTTCCTGCAGGCAGCTCCAGAGGTGAAAAAATGAGTTAAGTCTGCTTTTCACTGCTTAAATGTAACTTCTCCGATGTTTTACTTGAACATGGTATAATGTGGAGTTTGGAAAGTAAAATCAACGAATCACTCGCTGACATTGCTGCTTTTAAGCTTCACTTTCACGTGGAAATATGATAAATTCTTCCACTCGGTCCCCAAAAATAAAAAATACCGCATTTCTCCGGAAATGGTACAACAACAACAGATGCAGCCAGCCTCGTTATGAAAGTAAGGCAACACAAGTATGAGGCCAATATTTTGGACAGTGGTGAAACAATAAAAAGCGTAGCAACATTGTTGCAAGAAACGCGATTTTGAACTGCGTTTTGTAATATATAACATAAAAATAATTACTGAAATCGGTACCAACGAAGTAACGGGCCAATCAGTGATTTTTTGTTTTTTTTTTGTTAAACTTTTCAATCACTGCGATGTTTAAACAAAAAAAACCAGAGTGCAGTCGGCGAGAAGAGGAGGGGGGCGGGGGGAGTATGGAGCGAAAATTAAAGTTTGCCCTGGACACCAGTTCCTCTAGTTGCCCCATTGGACGTGATAATAAATATTTCAAAGTAAAGTTTGTGCCATGTTTACCAAGACTTACGTTTTCGCGATTTCTTTCGTAGGGAATTAATTTCTATACAGCTATTGTACCACATTACACTATATTATATAGATGAGAGCATTTTGCTCTAAAATAACCGCTCTGTACAGGAACTTTATTACTTACTCTTTGTCTTTACAGTACGAACATAGTTATCTTCCGACAGGCTGTCTTAAAAGCTTGAAATATTTGAATGAACTAACGTGAAACGAAACACTCTACGTCTACATCTAGAGTTGTATTCGCCAAATTACGTTTACTGAACGCAACTAAATACTGAAACTGCACTGTAGGTTGGAGTATAGGAGGAATTACTACTCGTACACTTCGGTGACGACATTTACCAGTCGAATTCAGCCTGATGCCCCTGCGTGTGTGATATTCGTGAAATCGTAAAAATTTTTCTAACTACGTAGTCTATTTGCCATCTACCATTACCACATTATGCTCTGAAAGTTTAGGTCTCGCAGGTTGTTAGACTCTGTTGTCAGGCAAACTAGTCCTTCGCCATTTGCGTTGCCTTTCTTTACACACACAGGGCGAGGTGGCAGTACTAAGACACTGGACTCGCATTTCAGAGGACAGCGGTTCAAATTCGCGTTCCGTCATCCACATTAATGTTTCCCGTGGTTTTCCTACGTCGCATAAAGCTAGTGCCGGGCTAATTCACTTCAAAAGAACACAGTTAATTTCCTTCCCTAATCTGAGCTTGCCTTCCGTTTCTAGTCCCCTCCACTTCAATCTCCAATCTTCGTTTCTTTTCTTTGTATACAGTCCGTGTCTCTGTCGCTCCAATCCAGTATGAATTAAATAAACAAGGACAGTATTCTAGTGTAGGTTGTGCAAGTATTTTATAGGCAATGCCTTTCACAGATTAACTGCAATTTCTGAGAATGCTATCACAGAATCGAAGCCTACCATTCGCTTTACCTGCAAGTAAGCTTACGTGATGGCTTCACCGCATATACCTATGCATACCCATTCACTAGTTTTTCTATAACATAAGCACAACGGTTGGGACTCACTAACCGTGTACTAATATGCTGCTACATTTATACATTCGGTGGACTGAGGGCTAATTGTCGGTCTTTACAGAGGTTGGTTCACCGTAAGGATATAATTTAAACTCTTAGCAATAGGATATGCGCCGTGGGATTCGGACAGAATATTATCAATACTGAGACTTCTACTGTGTATTCTTTAATTAATATTGTTTCTCAGTGCGTGGAGTAGAAGTCGAAAACAGGTACGGAAACTTGGCTGTACAGCATACGAAATTACACATGCAATTCTGAACGAAGTGCAGAGAGGAAATAGGAAATGTACGAGGCTAAGGTAACACAAACTACAATCAAAATTGCAATTCAAATACTAGTGTTAGTGTGTTGATTTCAAAGAAAATACTCTCACGATATTTTATTGAGTGTTTTTCCCTTTTCGTAATCAACCAGAATGGCTGCGAGAGTGTGATGGATTACCGCGACGGTAAAGTAAAAAACTCTGTGACAGCGTCTCTTATTTTATGGCGAGATAATTAATAATCCATAAATATCAGTTTGATATAATCTGACGGAAAAAATCCCAAAACCAAGAAATAATTAATGTAGAGTAATGAAATTTCAAGAATACATTTGTCTAAGTAACACACGTAAGTGATTAACGTTTCTAGTTAGCGCGTGAATATCCGTTGTAAATGTGAAATGCTGGACATTAAAAACTGGTGTAAAAGGCAGAATGTTGAATTTAAGCACGCAAACGTGCGTGCATTGTGTCATATTGGTTCCAGATGTCACTCACTTGGATGGAGTTCCATGCCTGTAGCACTTTGTCTGTCAATATAGGGACGGTTAATGCTAGTTGTGAATGACGGAGTTATCGTCCAATGTTGTCCGTTTTGTGCTCGATTGGAAACGTATCTGGTGACCGAGTAGGCCAAGACAACCTGTCGACACTGTGTAGAGCATTTTGGATTACAACATCAGTATGTGGGTGAGTATTCTCCTGTTGGAAAACACACCGTGGACTGCAGTTCATTAGTGGCAGCACAGCAGGTCGAATCTCCAGACTGACGTACAAATTTGCAGGAAGGGTGGCTGGAATAGTCACCAGAGTGGTAATGCTTCACACGAAATCGCATCCCAGACCATCACTTCAGGTATAGATCTAGTATTTCTAGGCATCGCTGGCATTGAGGCAGAACCGACTTTCACCACAAAACACAACACACCTTCACTTCATCCAACAATGAAGTCGCATGTGGTGGTGGTTTGGGGGCAGTGAAATACACGCTACAGGGCGTCTTGCTCGTTGCTTTCTCTTGAAGTAACCGATTTGTAAGAGTTGTGTCACTGAGGTGCCAATTGGTGCTCAAGTTTCTGCTGCAAATGCGGTACGAAGCATCAGAGACATACGCCGAACACGATGGTGTTTCCTCTCGGTAGTGCCACGTCGCCATCTGGAGCCCTGTCTTCTTGGGTCCGTACATTCTCATTACCACCGCTGCCAACAGTCACATACAGTGGATACATTCCTGCCCAGCCTTTCTGCAATATCGCGGAATGTACATCAAGTTTGTCGTAGTCCTTTAACACGAACTCATTCCAACGTCGCCCTTCAGATGTAGAAACACGCCTACCAGCTTTCACTTGTGTCGCACAACTCCCTCTTGGTTCTGGATTTTTTTCCGTCAGTGCGTATTTTCTCTATTGGACAAGAATAGCATTTTCATTGCTTTATGACAGAACTCATATATAATTTTTTCTGGTATTTTTTTCCGGTGAAGAAGAATTAGTACACACTATATCAATGCTCAAACGGCCGGGAAGGCGGTGTGCTGACCACATGCCTCTCCATATCCGCATCCAATGACGGCTGTGGGCTGAGGTCCGCCCCCGTTAGAAGAGTGGTCAGCGCGGCGGAATGCCACGCCAAGGGGCCTGGCTTCGATTCCCGGCTAGGCCAGGAGATTTTCCCCGCTCAGGGACTGGGTGTTGTGTTGTCATCATCATTTTATCCCCATCTCCGACGCGCAAGTCGCGCAATGTGGCGTCGAATGCAATAAGTACTTGCCTTCGGCTGGCGAACTTCCCCGAATGGGGGACTCCCGGCCCACAATGCCGTACGCTCATTTTGATTTTTGTGGACTGAGGGTGACACGGCGGTCGGTCGGTACCGTTGGGCCTCCATGGCCTGTTGGGCGGAGTTTAGTTCAGTTTTATGTCAATGCTTACGAAACTAATATAATGAGCCTGTCGCCTTTCATTTCGCACAAATGTAATGTATTTTTACACAGAAGAACTTGTCAACAGGTAGGACGTCGCAAAAAGTGAGAACCATCGGTGACGGCGTTGCTTAGGAGGGAGGTATTCGATGGCCGCTAATTTAACGCAGCGCCATTGATGGAGACAGGGTCTTGAGTAGCGGAGCAGTGCTTGCTTTCACGTGGCCTCGACAAAACTTACAAGGAAGACGAGGGGTTAACGAACTGAGGGGAGAATGCGCGGTACTAGTTATGGGACGAGCAGGAATCTGGTGGAGGTGGGCGCCGATTCGTGGCGCAATTAGAGCCGTCAAAGAGCCCTCGACGGGCCGGCGAGGCGCAGAGGGCGTCACAGTAACAACGGACCATTAGCGGCGGACGCGTGCCTGGGCCCTTCGGACGTCCGCCTCGATGGCCCAGTGTTTGTACACACTCGGCTCAAAATGCGCGTCCGAAGGGGCTCCCGTGTTTGCAGTTCTCTCCTACTGATCAGACAGGCCCTTCGAGGACATCAGGCGCCACACAGTGTCATCGAGCGGATTGAAGCTTGTTACCACAGTGCAGCGGAAGTAGCGTCTCGGTGGTTGCTCGTTACCGCTGACAGGAACTACGCTGTGATCTAACAATCGGGAGTGGTGGCTAAACTCTTATTGTATAAAAAACGTCGCTGACGGACAGTGTTGACAACTGGGAGCATAATCCGTTAAGGAAAAAGGTGATGCATGTTCCATTTGCCTTGATAAGTCAAAACATTATGACCACTGCCCACCACGACGTTGGATGCCGCCTGGCGGTGTTGCGGGCACGTGACACGGTAACAAATGTTCAAATGGTTCAAATGGCTCTGAGCACTATGGGACTTAACATTTGAGGTCATCAGTCCCCTAGAACTTATAACTATTTAAACCTAACTAACCTAAGGACATCACTCACAGCCATGCCCCAGGTAGGATT
Organism: Schistocerca cancellata; assembly: GCF_023864275.1. NCBI lineage: Eukaryota > Metazoa > Arthropoda > Insecta > Orthoptera > Acrididae > Schistocerca > Schistocerca cancellata. Next base: position 759,254,835 of record NC_064628.1, on the reverse strand, counting down.
CGAATTTGCGACCGTAGCGGTCGCGCGGTTCCTGAAGCACCTACAACCGCTCGGCCACTCCGGCCGGCGCGGCGGCGCGGTGAGCAGACATGAAAGACGGAGCACCCTAGCGAAGGTGTGGACTGCAAATGGGGAAACCTTGAGATAAGAGACTTTGACGAAGGGCAAATTATTATTACGCAGAGCCTGTAAATGAGAATCTAGAAAACGGCGAAACTGGTCAAATGTTCACGTGCTACTGTCGTGAGCATCTACGGAAAGAGGTAGGAGAGGCGCTAAATGGTTGGACGTTCACGACTCTTCAGAGAACGTGGGGTTCGGAGGCTCGTCTGCTCTGTAAAGTAGGACAGACGGTGATCTGTGGCATATCTGCCGAAAGAGCACAGTGTTGGTGCACGCACAAGTGGTTCGGTGCACACTGTTCATCGTACACAGTGGAACACGGAACTCCACAGCAGACCATCGCTACGTGCTCACATGTTAACGCAACGACATAGTCAATACGATTGCAGTCAGCAAGGGACTACCGCGATTCGACCGTCGATCGATGAAAACGTGTCGGCGAATCACATTTTTGCTATGCTAGGTCGATGGTCGTCTCCACAAACACCGTCATCGATGTGAACGACGGCAGGAAAAGTGGGGCACGCCACGGACGCGAGCTGGTGAGAACAGTATTATGGTAAGGGAGAGCCCGCCCGGTTAGCCGTTCGGTCTAAAGCACTGCTTTCCGAGCGGGAAGGCGTGCCAGTCCCCGGCACGAATACGCCGGGTGGATTAGTATCGAGGTCCGGTGTGCTGGCCACTCTGTGGATAGTCTTTAAGGCGGTTTTCCATCTGCCTCGGTGACTGCGGGCTGATTCCCCTTATCCCGCCACAGTTACACTATGTCGGCGATTGCTGCGCAAACACTTCCTCGACGTACGCGTACACCATAATTACCACGCAAAAACACACATTGGGGTTACGCTCGACTGGTGTGAGACGTTCCGTGGAGGGGGAGGGGGGGGGGGCGGACGCAACAATAACCCTGGGTGACGCGGCGGTGGGGTGAGTGGACTGAAGCCTCTCCGTCGTTTCTACGTTCCCAGTTCCATACAATACAATATAATTATGGTATGGGAACTTTCTTCTGCGTATGCATGGGACCCGTGGTAGCAATCGAAGATACGCAGCTGCGGATCACCTGTAATCCTCCATGCCAGATGTCTTCCCTGATGGCGATGTCATTTTTCAGGAGTATAATTGTCCGTGTTTCGAAGCCGGGACCCTGCTACAGTGGTTTGAGGAACATTGTAGTGAACTCACGTTGATGTCTCGACGACCAAATTCGCCTGATGTAAATCCTATGAAACCCATGTACGTCGCTATCGGACTCCATCATCCGTACGCAAATGAGTGACCTGTTATTTAAGCGAATTACAGGAGCTGTGCATAGGGATCTAGTCCACATACCTCCACAAATCTACCAACAAAGTGCCGAATCCCCGATGCATAGAATCAATGATGTATTTGGTTTGAGCGACGGACAAGCTATTGAGTAGGTGATCGTAATGTTTTGGCTAATCAGTGTATACCTGGCGTGTTCTGAAGGACACTGTAGAAGCGTTATATGAAACACGGACTTGGCCACATTCATCGCAACGGGAATTAGGTACTACGTAACGATGCAGAAGTAGCTGTATTCTTGTTTCATTTTTAATTAATTTTTTTTGTCATCAGTTTAAGCCGCCCAGATAACCGTGCGTGATAAAGCGTTGTTTATGGAACTGGGAGGTGCGCCAGCATCGAATCGAATCCGACCGGCGGATTAACGACGAGGGTCGATGTTCCGATCAGCGTGGATATGGCTTTTAGGCGGTTTCCCACATTCCACTAAGTGAATACTGGGCTGGTACTCAAGTCCGACCTGAGTTACACGAGTCGCAAACATTTAGAAACCTTTCACTCAGTTTCACACAAATAACACTACACACAGACAGATGGGGTACACGTATTCCGTCCTGAGTGGAGAGAGGGGGGGGGGGGAGGGAGGGCGGCAGGGGAAGACAGAATCCCTTAAACTGAACGTCAAATCCGTTGATAATATGCAGATACTGCACCGATGCGGGTCAAAGGCACAAGAAGAGGTTCAAATGGCTCTGAGCACTATGGGACTTCACATCTGCGGTCATCAGTTCCCTAGAAAATAGAACTACTTAAACCTAACTAACCTACGGACATCACACACATCCATGCCCGAGGCAGGATTCGAACCTGCGATTCCAGAATGAAGCGCCTAGAACCGCTTGGCCACACCGGCCGGCGGGACTTAACATCTGAGGTCATCAGTCCCCTAGACTTAGAACTACTTGAACCTAACTAACCTAATGACATCACACACATCCATGCCCGAGGCAGGATTCGAACCTGCGACCGTAGCAGCAGCACGGTTCCGGACTGAAGCGCCTAGGACCGCTCGGTCACAGCAGCCGGCACAAGAAGAGGAAGAGGAGGAGGAAGAAGAAGAAGAAGAAGAAGAAGAAGAAGAAGATATAGAAAGAGTCTTCCCACAGGTCTGATGCCGTCCGCCACGATTATGTCTCCTTTATCCGTCTCCGTAGCAAAGGTCAGTAGAGACGCCTTTGCGGTGGTGCTGGAATCTGAGTAACGTCGGTTCAAATTCTGATGGTGAGAAGAAATTTCAGAGCACGTATCTGGACGGGCAAGGTGAGCAGACGAAGTGCCGTAAACATCATGATTATCACACTCATTGCCAATATCCTGGATTAAATTCCAAACCTCTCCGCAGTGTTTCATGAAGAGAGGGTATGCGACACCTTCAGGTGCGGATATCAAGATCTGTGGCCCCGATGGTGCTATTCGAGAGGGGTAGGCTATGTGCCGGCACCCGGTTCCACCCTCTCACTTCTGTGATCATCATTCAACATAAACATGACAGCACACTACACACGCCAATTACCGTCACCTACACACAACACATGCACTTAACACACAGTTCTCACACTTAGCGAAGAAAAGGCTAGGCTGCAGCTAGGTATGTTAGAGATACAGTTTAAAAGGAGGTACAATTTATAAGACGTTCCCCTGAATACTTTTTTTGTAAATGTAAAATGAAAATTGAATGGTTTCTGTACTCCTAGTAACACACGTCTCAGTCTAATGACTCTAGGCCAGAGGATGTAAAGTGTGTTACTCCGTACACATTTCTGTTTGTGTGCAATCAGAAGCAGGCAGTGGAGTATGGAACGAGTAGGGTCCGGCCGGTGTACGCCACTGACAGATGCGTGACTGTGTGGCGGCCGCCTTTGAAGCAGCGGAAGCAGCAGCAGGCGTTGGCTGTGTGATGCGGGGGCGACACCTGCCGAGGCGGCGGCGGCGGCGGCGGCAGCACGCGGTCCCTGGACCGTATCCCACCGTTCCCACAGCCGCCGTAATTGCCGCCGCCGGCCGGCCTCTATATTTACACGCGGTATTTAAACGCAACAACTGCCTGGCGGCCGGCCGGCTACTCAGAAACAAAAGAACACTCTGTATGGCCGGCCTTCTTCTTCAGTTCTTAAAAACCGACGACCAGAGCGAGAGCAGAGGGGAAGTAGTAAAGGAACGAAAAAAAAAGCACTGCAGAGCAGCTTTTAAAAATCATAGATGTTAAATAAGGTTTTGGAGTAATTATTCTCAATTTGAGGCAACAAGCTGTAATCGCGAGTAATTAAAGTTAACGACTGGAGAGAGAGCGGCCGGGCAGGTACGGCAGTAATAACAACGCCTGGTGCGCCGCGATTACACCAATTAAAAATATGGTCGGTCGGTCGGCCGGCCGGCTAGGCTCAGCTTCAGTGGCTCTGCCCGCCGGTCGGTCGCTCGGTCGGTCGCTAGGTCGCCCCGCTTAGCGCGACCCTTTCTGCGCCGCCGAAGTCTCCGGTGTGGAGAGGCGACGCACTTCCCTGCCGTTTCTTCCCGCGGTTGCGCACCCTCAGCTAAAAGTACGCCCATTTCCAAGCACGGATAATCTCCTAACCTGCTCGGAAGCCCAATTCTGTACACTCAGAATCACCTCGGTAGGAATGAACATGGGTTCCGCAAACGACCATCGTGTTTTACCCAGCTCGCTCAGTTCGTCCACGAGACCCAGAAAGTTCGAGGTACCGGCGCCTGTTCCTTGTCTTCCGTAAGGTATTCCATATAGTTCTTCACTGCTGCCTAACGAACAATATACGAGCGCACCAGATATCAAACCAGTCGATATAAGAACGTAGGCTTCCGCGGCCGGTGTCATAGTGATTAAAATTCTTCTCGGTATTATGCCGCATCACTGTGTAACGTGTCAGGCAAACCCAACACCTTCCATGAAAACCCTGACATGATAGCAAATCCGGCAGTATGTCACATAGCTCCGAATAAATCCTGGCATTAAATTAACCAAAGTAATACGATCAACGAGTGAGCAAATGGAATACCACGGACTAACACAAGAACGCCTAAATGCATGTCATACCTTCCCACCGTGAAACAGACGCAGTTCTGAGGAGAGAAACGAGAACAGAAGCCGAGAGCAGAGTCGTGTAGGCAAGGAGGCCGTACGATAAGGGACGGACACCCACGTTCCCAGCCGACCGCCAAGACCACCCCCCAGCCCATGTTGAAAGATAGAGCCCTCCAGAAGAACAGTATAGATCTTACGATAACACTAAAAGGGCCACACCAGCTGCAAGTTTTAGCGTGAGACTTTTTCGCGTCTCTGTTACGTAGCAAACATTAAAAACATTGCCCAACCACGAAAAGTATAACGTTTCTCATTGGATAGACAGAATTTTTGTAGGTGGAGCTTAAGGTTAACATTGAGACCCTGATTGGTGAGCCGAAAACACAGCCAGATACCTTTTTCTTAAACCAACTTCGGTGAATTGTAGTAAAGAGAAGTTACAGAAGAGTTGCTTCCGAGATGGCGAGGTGTGTGGAGCTGCGCCACCCGCCGCCCCCTGACGCTGCCTAACCAACGACAAGGTAATGAACGCACGCGATGCCGCACGAGAGCGCATAAGGCTTCACTCAAAACTGCAGAAGTCTCATCTGTTACACCCCCTTTTTACGCAATACTAGTGTCGATCGTCAATTAAACTTCGTGGTATTCACATTTGCTATTAGAAGTTAAAAATCTGAAATGCGATGATTTTTCTGTCATATAATTATTGAGAAGCCACATCAGCCACTGTAATTTACGACAAGTTAAATAAGTAATTAAAGATAATTGAGGGTCACTGTAAACCATTTTTGATAGTTTTCTCTTTTATGAAACTTAATTTAAACCTAGATTATAGATGTGATATGGCATAGGTCATCCTTCAATCCATTGTAGAACTTGGAAACCCATTCAGGGAATATTCGTTCACATTTTTGTTGAACGCAGTTGGTTTTTATCATCCTGTATTAAAACATTTCGTTTTATCAATAGTGCAATTTATAAACAATGTTTTGTCAGTAGAATAAAAATTACAATGGTAAACTTAACTACTTTCTCGACGTTATTTTACCAGCTAACTAAAGATAGGAAAGCCTTGAATCCCTTCCACCAAATTTAGTTAGTATTAAGATTCTTTTACAGGGAGTGCAGTGGAGCTGACGCTGAAATCATTAAGTATTTGATTATATCATCGCTAGTCTCACTGAACTCTTCTGAACTCTACATGTCACATGTGGTCTGCCGTCTCCTTACCAGCAACAGGTCTCAGGTTCAAACTAGTCAATTCCCTAAAAAACACGCTCAGAGCGTCGTTGCGCGAAAGTGGTAGGGAGACACGACTTAGAACAAACAGACACCACGCAGAATGTTAGAACTGCTAAAAACTAACAACAATTCTACAGGATCGGATACCACCAGATATCTGCGATTTGGTGCGCTTATGCCTGTCATCTACTCACTTCACCTGGCGGGGAAAATATTACGAACAGTTAGATGGAGTGGCAATGGGTTCCCCGCTCTCCCCTGTAGTTGCGGACATCTTCATGGAAGCCTTTGAGCAAACAGCCCTAGCTTCTGCTCCGTACGTCCCAGCTGTTGGCTACGATATGTGGACGACACATTCGTGATCTGGCCTCACGCTGAAGCGGAATTGGGAAGCTTCCTCAAATACTTAAATAGCCTACACAAAAATGTAAAGTTCACACATGAGACTGAAAACAATGGTACCTTGCCATTTCTGGGTGTGGAAGTATACAGAGCTGCCGAAGGTAAACTGGGACACAGAGTGTACCGGAAACCAACGCACACTAATCGGTACCTGCACTCGGAGAGCCACCACCACCCAGCTCAAAAGTATTCTGTTCTGCATACGTTAACTGCCCGGGCCTACCGGATAAGCGATGAAGATAGCATCAAAGAAGAATTAAAGGAGCTACAACACACGTTTCGTGCCAACGACTATGATGACAACATCATAAGAAAGGTAGTTAAAACCAAAGGGAGCAGAACACGAGAAGAAGGCAAAGAAGAGAAGCTTCCACTGGTACACTTACCATATGTAAAAGGCGTCAGAGAACGGCTAGGCAACATCCTCCGCCGACAAGGTTTCAGACCGATTTTTCGAAGCAGTCACAGGATCCACGAAATGATAGGTTCCACCAAGGATGTAGTCAACAATCGTAACACTGCAGGTATTTACGAACTACGGTGTGAGAATGCAAAGCTGCCTACATAGGAGAAACAGGGAGACCTGTCACCCTACGAGTAGCAAAACACGAACGCTGTGTACGATTACAACAACACAATAAATCGGCGATAGTGGAACACCACCGTGATGGTGGTCAACCTATCAGGTTGCAGGAAGCCCGAGTACTGGCGAAACAATCGTGGAATCGTGGATGCGAGAACGCAAAATACGGGAGGCGACTGAAATTATTAAGCAGCCTGACAACATCAACAGAGAAGATGGCCACAAACTCCCGGCGTCCTGGCTGCCGGCCATCCCAGTCCAACGGGCCGCGAGCGGTCGCGGGGCAGAAGCCACACGGGACACGGACGTATCTGCACAAACAGCTGTAGAGCAACTGTCAGTCCACTTCCGCGCATACCAGGAGGGAAACTTGCCGACGAGAAGCCGAACGCTGATTGGCGGATAGCTACCAATCGTTGACGATATGGCCATCCACGAATAGCCTCTTTCCTTCCATCTTCCCTTACGTCATGACTAGCCAATCATATTAGAGGGCCAATTAAAAGTTTTACAACAGTGACGTCAGACATCGATAGTCTGCAATAAATAGAAACACCTATCCCCATGCAAAACCAGTCGTGCCCTGAGGAAGGCCGTTGGAATTCGGCCGAAACGTCGGTTTTAGTTTATTATTGTTGTTAGTTTGTAGCAATGACGCGCCATAGTACCCAGAAGAATTTTAAACATCAGACCAGCTATCTGATTGGTCCTACGAGCTCCTAGCAAACAGAATACAACATGTAATTTTGGAAGGAGAGAAATCTTTAGCTGTAAAAGCAAATTCGGGCCTGCCGCAAGGGACTGTCATAAAATCGTTACTTTTCACAATGTAAGAGGGTTGCCCAGAAAGTAATGAACCGCATTTTTTTGTTTCTCAGCCGAAAACAATGCTACGAATGCGAAACATTGCGTATGTATTATCAGAGGTCTCCTGAGTGAGCGCGCCAAGTTTCCGTCACTTCCGACAGATAGCGTAGCTGCAGGACAGATTCAAAATGGCGTCTGTAGCTGGTGTACGTTAGAAGCAAAGTGCCATTATTGAATTTCTCACTGCTGAGAAACTGTGGGGAATATTCACAAACGCGTGTGCAAAGTCTATGGCGTCTACTGTCGACGGAAGTACAGCACGGACGGTGAGCTCATCAGAAGGCGGTTCGGCGGAGCTCCACGATTTGCAGCGGTCGGGGAGACCATCTACGGCTGTCACACCTGACACACCTGACGAAGTCGCCTCGGACTTACACTTGATTGAGCCATTAAAGTATGCCACTCATGGAAGACATTTTGAGGACGATGAGGACGTGATTCACATAGTGAACTGGCTCCGCCACCTGGACAAGTATTGCTGCCGACAAGACGACACGCTCTTGTTTCGCGCTGGAGGACAGTAACAGAACGGGATGGAGGTAACTTAGAAATATAGGGTGTGTAGATAAAACACTATTCTTTCGTGTATGTAATTCTCATTATCTTCAATAAAGAATTGTTAAGAAAATGCGGTGCATTAAGTTTTGGGCATCCCTCATATATAAATGACCTAGTAGATAACGTCTGAGGTTCTATGACGCTGTTTTATACAGAGAATTCACATCGCCGGAAGACCTGCAGAGGATCGACTGGTACAGGGAGTGGCAACTGACCCTAAACAAACACAAAAGTGCGAATAAATCCTTTACTGTATGATTAAACGATTGCAGAACAACCACAGGAAAAAATGAAATGAAATGAAATGATTGTGTGACAGTGTTGGCCGGGCAGCCATGTCCGGGGAAGTTCGGCCGCCGGGTGAAAGTCTTATTTCAGGAGACGCCAATTGGGCGACTTGCGCGACGGTGATGATGAGATGACGATGAGAACAACTCAACACGGGCAGTAAAAATCTCGAAACCTGCCTGATATCGAACTATGGCCTGCGGCGTGGTAGGCAAACACGTCACCACTCAGCTAAGCAGGCGGACATTTACTTCCAGAAAATATTAAGCACTATGCATACGAAGCGATCTGAAGTGGATCATAAAACTAATCTCGAGTAAGGCAGATATCAGACTCAGAGTCATTGGAAGAATTCTCAGGTTATGTAGCCCAGCAACAAAGGAAAGGGCTTACAAAACATTAAAAAATGGTTCAAATGGCTCTGAGCACTATGGGACTTAACATCTGAGGTCATCAGTCCCCTAGAACTTTGTACTACTTAAACCTAACTAACGTAAGGACATCACACACATCCATGCCCGAGGCAGGATTCGAACCTGCGACGGTAGCGGTCACGCGGTTCCAGACTGAAGCGCCTAGAAACGCTCGACCACACAGGCCGGCCAAAACATTAACACCCGTTCGACCTATACTTCAATATTGCTCGTCAGTATGGGATCCGCACCACATAGGACTGATACAGAAAACAGAGAAGATCCAAAGAAGACTAGCAGTTTTCGTCACAGGTTTATTTAGCAAGCGAGAAAGCGTCATGGAGATGCTTGGCTAACTCCAGCGGCAGAGAGAGGCAAAGTCCCGAAAGCGTACGTTCCTAGTAGACTCAACCGATATATTGCTTCCTCCTACAAATACCTCGCGAAAAGACCATCAAGATAAAATTAGAGAGATGCGACCCCATACACAGGCTTACGAGCAGTCGCGCTTAGCGCGAACCATACGTGACTGGAACAGGAAAAGGGGGAAGGGTACTCGTACACAAAGTACCCTACGCCACACACCGAAAGGTGGCTTGGAGAGTAGATATAGATATTGATGTAGACGTAGATGTAGGGCGCTGGAAACCCCATCGTTTCACGGCTACAGCATACAGGTTGTACCTGAACTCCGCCAACAAAATTTTCGAAAGTGTTTACGAGGATTTTCTGACAACAGAACGGTCATAACCGCATGAAACTGTGCATACAATATAAATCACTCACGCCAAAAGCAGTGGTACGAGTGAGCCATTCTCATCCAAAACTACGCTTCGTATCCTGAGAGAGATCTAAGGGAGAAACTTCTGTAACGGCAAGAAACAAAATATCGATGTAATATGACCAACGCTCACCGAAGACTAAAAAATATTATCAATCTCTTCATGTCTAGTTCCTTAGGCAACATAAGTGGTTCAAATGGCTCTGAGCACTATGGGACAACATCTAAGGTCATCAGTCCCCTAGAACTTAGAACTACTTAAACCTAACTAACCTAAGGACATCACACACATCCATGCCCACGGCAGGATTCGAACCTGCGACCGTAGCGGTCGCGCGGTTCCAGACTGAAGCGCCTAGAACCGCTCGGCCACACCAGCCGGCAGGCTACATAAGTCACAGAAAAAGGATCATTGATTTTGTATGATAACAATGTGAAGAAACGCAAACAAAGATGAACGATCGACATTTCACAACCGATTGTTCGTTGCTTCGACAGTGAGACCGTAATTTCAGGCGTGGCACATCGATTCTGCACAACTACTCAGTCCGAAAACCTTCTGCGGCTGATCAGGATAGCCTGCAGGGCGCTTTGATGTCAGGAAATCTGTTCAAGCACAGTCTCGTGACAGGAGAATGAGTAATTCTTCCTTTTATATATTCTTGGGACGCAGAAGAGTAGTGCACATGTAGCGAAGTGAAGGAAAGGGAGTTCTGGAAGGCCATAACGTCGATCGACTGAAAAAATTGAGAACACATGGGACGAGAATGCACACTGGCTGACAAACACGGTGAGCACTTAGAAGGGGAGGAGGAAACAAAATGAAAATTCACAGGTTGAGAGGATACGTCATGTTATTTCAGAGATTCCAAAAGCGAGTCATATTTACAGAGAATGGGGCAGTATGAACCCAGTTACCAGCAGACTTTGCGCCCCCTCTGTCCAGGATACATGCACTGACTCCGTTGAGATTGATGACTAAAGCCGTTGTGTCCTCTCCTGAGGCAAGTTGGCCCACAACTTTTGGAACTGGTCATTGATATCCTGTGTGCTGGCAATAGGACGGTGTTGATGCCCCAAGTGGTTCCACATATGTTCTACTGGAAGCAAATCTGGCGATCTTGTTGGCCATGGGGGTACCTCAGCATCACGCAGACTGAGGGCCATTATCAAGTTGACAAATGGCAGCGCGACAGTGTCGCATGAGGAAGCAGGATATCCGTGACGTATCATTGTGCCATCAGTGTACATCAGTCACTATCAGCTGTGGCCTGAAATCATAAACGATGGTTTCCCACATCGTGATGCCAGCAATAACACCACTGCGCCTCTCTAAAATATTGGAAGAAACAGCCCTTTCCCCAGGTCGCTGCCAAACACGCCCACGATGGTCATCCGGGGTAGAACAGATCCGCGACGTCTTTGAACACAATGTGACGCCATTCACTAGCTGTATATGCTTCCCGGCCAACGCAGCATTTCAAACGCAGTCGCTATTGTGGTGTTACCGGCGAGGCCCACGAGAAAGACAGTCCGTGGCGCCTACGCCACATCACGTGACACTGCAGGTCTTACCGAGTGGCAGCAGCTGTCTCCGATGGGGAGTTGTTGTTGTTGTTGTTGTTGTTGTGGTCTTCAGTCCTGAGACTGGTTTGATGCAGCTCTCCATGCTACTATATCCTGTGCAAGCTTCTTCATCTCCCAGTACCTACTGCAACCTACATCCTTCTGAATCTGCTTAGTGTATTCATCTCTTGGTCTCCCTCTACGATTTTTGCCCTCCACGCTGCCCTCCAATACTAAATTGGTGGTCCCTTGATGCCTCAGAACATGTCCTACCAACCGATCCCTTCTTCTGGTCAAGTTGTGCCACAAACTTCTCTTCTCCCCAATCCTATTCAGTACCTCCTCATTAGTTATGTGATCTACCCATCTAATCTTCAGCATTCTTCTGTAGCACCACATTTCGAAAGCTTCTATTCTCTTCTTGTCCAAACTATTTATCGTCCATATTTCACTTCCATACATGGCTACACTCCATACAAATACTTTCAGAAATGACTTCCTGATACTTAAATCTATACTCGATGTTAACAAATTTCTCTTCTTCAGAAACGCTTTCCTTGCCATTGCCAGTCTACATTTTATATCCTCTCTACTTCGACCATCATCAGTTATTTTGCTCCCGAAATAGCAAAACACCTTTACTACTTTAAGTGTCTCATTTCCTAATCTAATTCCCTCACCATCAACCGACTTAATTCGACTACATTCCATTATCCTCGTTTTGCTTTTGTTGATGTTCATCTTATATCCTCCTTTCAAGACGCTATCCATTGCATTCAACTGGTCTTTCAAGTCCTTTGCTGTCTCTGACAGAATTACAATGTCATCGGCGAACCTCAAAGTTTTTATTTCTTCTCCATGAATTTTAATACCTACTCCGAATTTTTCTTTTGTTTCCTTTACTGCTTGGTCAATATACAGATTGAATAACATCGGGGAGAGGCTAAAACACTGTCTAATCGAGCGAGTTATTAATTCAGACGAATTTAATAATTCTTGACTGCACGTTTAAATGTATGTAAGCTCTCGATAGCACACGAGAAATTTAATACTTCTAGTGGGCTCTTTCTCAATTACATACTGATTTCCCGTGGGTGCTGCACGCTTCCGAGCGTCCGCGAGGTGTGGCGGACAAGCCGACTACTGTGACGTCACAAGTTCGCTGCAGGGCCTCCATATTTCGTTGGCCACGTGTAACCCGTAGCCCACGTATGGGACAGTAACTCCCTAGTCTCAGATCTTTGGTGCGATATTGCACAGAATGCATGTGAAATCATCCGAAGACAGCATAAAATGCGCGACATGAATAAGAAGTAAATGTTATACACGGAGACGAGCGCACAGTAGTTCAAATCTAGAGAATCGGCATTTGAAGCTGACTGCAGTACAACCCCACTGGCACCAACATTCATTTCGCGTAAGTAACCACGAAAATAAGATACGAGAAATTAGGGCTCATATGGAGGCATACAGACAGTCGTTTTTCCCTCGGTCTATCTGCGAGAGGAACAGGAAAGAAAACGACTAATAGTGACACAGGATACTCTCTGCACGCACCGTACAGTGGCTTGCGGAGAATGTATATGGATGTAGGAGTGGGGTGTCTATTACCTGCTCTCGGATGGTAGGCGCAGATGTGAAGGGGTTAGGACACGCGTGGAGGACAATACGGCGATCCTACCGGTAATGGCCACACGTGACCGATATGAACCTCGACGACGAGGAAGCCTGCCCTCACGTGATCATGTAGTCCAACAATGGGCTCTGTCACACACGGGAATCTCACTAATGTGGACATTGCACGATTCGACAAGCCGGCCAAGAGGAGACCCACAATCAGGCCCCTTTCAGTCTCTGAGAGATGATAAAGCTGCCTCACACGAGTAAGCAGCACCTCCGTGTCCTTCGTGGCGATCACTCAACATCTGACGCTGTTCACGCCCTTTATACACCCTACGGGACGTGGTGATAACATTAAACACGAGCAACTCTCATGCATTTTGGTGAGCGTTCTACTTGTCGCAGAGAATTACAGCTCTAATCATTTACAAACCAGCCGACGGTGTGTACATGTACGAGGTTACTTTGTTACCTGAAAATGTCTTCTGGGTAGTTCGGCCTTTTTTCAGGCAATGTATATAATATACCACATCAGGTCGGATTGAGGGAGGACATAGAATCAATTCAGAGGCGGGCTGCTAGATTTGTTACTGGTAGATTTGATCATCACGCGAGTGTTACGGAAATGCTTCAGCAACTCGGGTGGGAGTCTCTAGAGGAAAGGAGGCGTTCTTTTCGTGAATCGCTACTGGGGAAATTTAGAGAACCAGCATTTGAGGCTGATTGCAGCACAATTTTACTGCCGCCAACTTACATTTCGCGGAAAGACCACAAAGATAAGATAAGAGAGATTAGGGCTCGTACAGAGGCATATAGGCAGTCATTTTTCCCTCGTTCTGTTTGGGAGTGGAACAGGGAGAGAAGATGCTAGTTGTGGTACAAGGTACCCTCCGACACGCACCGTATGGTGGATTGCGGTGTATGTATGTAGATGTAGATGTAGATTTTGTGAATGAATTAAAAAGCATGGAATGACATGGATAAGAAATAAGTGCTATACACGTTACAGAATAACAACCTCATAAAAAGACCAGAGTTGGACAGGCGATTACGATCGAATCGAGCAAAATTTCATGAATAACCACAGGTTACAAATTCAACGTTGTCGAGCTACAGCCTTAAAAAGACAGCCAGAGACGAGCGCACAAAAGCTTGTCCGCTCAGCGAACATGTTTGGTTGTGTCAAACAGTGTTTTCTTGCCCCCGCCAAGTTGCTGCTGTGTTATGTTGTCGCTGTTGCAATTATTAGAATTAAAGTTCACTCCTGATTTCCGTATATTAGCAAAAATTAAAACTTGAGTTCCTTAGACTTAATAATACTCGTCCTCACAGTAGCATATGTCATCTATCTTACTGTAATGCTGTTTCTGCAGTACAGTTTATTATGTTAACGGTATCAAGGTACTTTTAGGATCGAAGTCAAAGCAGATGGAGAAATCCTAGATCGCTCTTCTAGGCAAAATACTAGTGGAGGTGGTACACGGTTGCCTTCCTGTTATGGACTGGCTGGCTCTGAGCACTATGCGACTTAACTTCTCAGGTCATAAGTCGCCTAGAGCTTAGAATTAATTAAACCTAACTAACATAAGGACATCACACACATCCATGCCCGAGGCAAGATTCGAACCTGCGACCGTAGCGGTCGCTCGTCTCCAGACTGTAGCGCCTAGAACCGCACGGCCACTCCGGCCGGCTTGTTATGAACTCCAAGTGCATATCTGTTTCGATTGTATGACAGTGAAGAGTGGTTGTATAGTGAAGTATTCGGTTTACGTTCGTATGGACGAAGACAAGGGACAGGGTGACATCCGGTGCGTGCACATGGCCAGCTCCACTCGAAAACATCAGACGACTCGCCGTCCTTTGAAGTCCCCCTTCGACGGTCGGATCATCATCAACAGTGTCGCATGTCCTCACTTCATGAAACACTGATAAGAAGTTTTGAATTTAATCCAAGACAAGGAACTTTACACAACCACCTTTCCTTCCCTTGCTGAACAAATTATGGGAGTAAAAATTTTCCACCAACAGGATCCGGGGTGGCGTACCTCCGAGTCGCGTATCACCTCACGAGTAGCGACCTAGCGGCTACGGAGGCGTCGTTGAGAAAAATCTATTCAGTATCCAAACTTTCGCTGCTCTTGCTATCAGGTTGTTTTTCTCTACTCTCTATGTTCAAAGATATGACTTACGCCGCAGGAAAATCGTTCACTGGTGATCTTTAAGTAAGTCGTTAGCCACTTTGGTTCAAAAGCTAAAATTCGTGTGACATCTTTGGCTGGTGATCTGAGCCCACTAAATCTGGGTTTTTGTCTTAGTTGCCACCCTCTGCACAGATTTTCTTTACAAGTTTGTGTATAATGACTGAAGTGCAAATATTTCATTCTTGTTGTAAAGCGTGGGAAAACTGACTGACATATTCAAAACTAAATTCCTACCATGCTTGCAACAACAGAAATAGGAAATTCTACAAGCCAAGTGCGTACTGTCAGTTTAAATTAACGATAAAGCGCGGTGGAAGATGAATATGCAAATCGGTCAAGAAATGAAATACGGGTAATAGACAATGGGAAGAACGGTGATGTGCGTCATTTTACAGTTTCAGGACCTGCCCTACAACCACACTTTGCCAACCACTGTGAAGTGCATGACAGTGTGTATTTCACATTGTACAGTTTGTATCATGGTTTTGCTTTCAATAACTTGACTTTGCTTATCGATTGCTCGTAGAATGTTCAAGCGACTGTCGACTACATCGCCCCACAAATTAACAGAGAAGCGAAGTTCTAATCGCCTCCCATCCACGAAAAACCGTCTTACTGAAAGCAACTTCAATGTCAGATTAGTGTGTGTGTGTGTGTGTGTGTGTGTGTGTGTGTGTGTGTGTGAGAGAGAGAGAGAGAGAGAGAGAGAGAGAGAGAGAGAGAGAGAAGAGAGAGAGAGAGAGAATAGGATAAAATGATAAAGAAATAAAGAGGAGGGAGGCGGGAGGGGAGAGAGGGAGATTTGAATGCTTCCAGCCGATGGGGATCCCCACCAAAAGTGTCATATGCCCTTCCTCCATGGGTCACCATTCAGTGACTTGGCGTAGACGGGTCAACAGGAACTGTGCGCAAGGTCCTGAATTACCGTTTCCGATCAGATCTTTGGGACAAACATTTTTTGCCCGATCAGGATTCGCACCACTTACGAATTCGACAGCGACAGCAACTGCATGATACAGCGCATGTTCAGAGAGAAACTTAAAAAAAAAAAAAAAGAAACAAATATCCCTGCCAGTCTCTGTTTACACGAAGCAGGAAGAAGCACTGTGTTAGCTGATTTTCGGCTGAACTTTAGCTTTACGACCGCAACTACAGAGTTTCATACCTCTGTTTATAGCACGGTAGAAAACGATGTGTTATGAATGAGTAATGTATCTCATTAGCTGAGGCCGGGGTTCGATAATGAGACTAATCTGGTGGTATCATATTTTCCCAGCGACATACCAAGTCTCAACTTTTCCTACCATAAGGACTGAAGCTGAATTAAAATCTGCAACACGGCCGGGCCCTGAACCCGGGTCTCCTCCTTACTAGGTAGATGTTATCCACTACACCACCCTGGCACTGTGGTTAACACAGTTGCGCACACACTATCCTTAGGTACAAACCTGGGGTGCTATTCCAATATCAGGGAGCCTCGGAAATATTGACGATTTAAGTTGGAGAAAATCAAGATGAGCTGAGGTATGAATTGAAGTTTGTGTTAGAGAGAGAAATGGACTAGGGCAGTCCGTGTAGCTGAGTTCGCCACAATGCCGGGGCGACGTAGTGGATGATGATGATGATGATGATGATGATGATGTTTTATTTGTGGGGCGCCCAACAGTGCGGTCATCAGCGCCAGTACAAATTCCCAATCTGTACAAAGTCCAATCTAGCCACTTTCACGAATGATGATGGAATCATGAGGACAACACAAACACCCAGCCCCCGGACAGAGAAAATCCCCAACCCGGCTGGGAAGCGAGCCCGGGACCCCGTGATCCAGAGGTAGCAACGGTAGCCACTAGACCACGAGCTGAGGACGGCGTAGTCGTTAACACATTTGCCTCCTAAGCAGGACACCCAGTTTCAAATGGCTCTGAGCACTATGGGACTCAACTGCTGAGGTCATTAGTCCCCTAGAACTTAGAAGTAGTTAAAACTAACTAACCTAAGGACATCACAAACATCCATGCCCGAGGCAGGATTCGAACCTGCGACCGTAGCGGTCTTGCGGTTCCAGACTGCAGCGCCTTTAACCGCACGGCCACTTCGGCCGGCTAGACCCAGGTTCAAGTCCCGGCCTAGGCACAAATTTTAATTCATTACCTCAGCTGCTATCCTTATCGAAGAAAGAAATAGAAACTGGTTGTAAAGTTTTCTTCCAGTCTCTTCAACACAATAGTCTGAGCAACACGACAATGCGCAGTAGGTTCAAATTATGACTTCGCTTGCGGGACAGCCAGAGACGGCCGAGCGTCAGACAACGGACGCGGCAGACCTGCGGTTGTGACTGGGATGACTAGACGGCAGCTAATCCCACACGGATTCTCCGAAGAGTTGAGCGGCCGCTTTAGAAGCCGTTTTGGAACCCGCACGAAGGCGGGGGGCGGCGTAATAGCACACTTCGACTTTCAGCGAAGCACCGCCTGTAACGAGGCGCGGAACGAAAAAAAGGAAAGGAGAGGAGCAAGGAGAAAAGGCGGCGGCGTGCTGTACGGTTAATGGTCCATATAGACGCCCCGGATGTTAATTGCTGCTTCCCCCTCTTTGTAATCATCGCGTACGACCGCAGATGTTCGCCATAATTTACAATGTAAGCGTGTTACTTGGTGTGCCTTTTGGTGCGAGAAGCGGAGGGAATATGGGGGCGAGCGAGCGCCAATAAAAGCCGGCCGGCCGGCCGGCCGGCCGGCCGAGAGAAACACAAAGGAGGTGGCCGTCCGCCGGTGGCGTTCGCACGGCGTGAATATTAAGTCGCTGCCCCCAGCGGGCGCTGCAGTAAAGTGGCGGCCAGCCAGGGCGTGGGCGGCGGAGGCGGCGGGCGTTGTTCTGGGTGGCGCGAGGCCGCCAGAGACCGCTAGCGTAGCCACGGAGGTCGCCAGCAAATGTCGCGCACTTCACCAACAACTGCCCACCAGATAACGGCGTCTACATCTAAATCTACACTGTTTGACCAAAAAAGTTAAGCACCTAAAAGACACGTCGGATGTTAGAGTACGAGGGGCTTTCACTAAATAATGTAACACATTTTTTTTTTCTCTGAAAGCAGGTTGGTTTTGCCGGCCGAGGTGGCCGAGCGGTTCTAGGCGCTACAGTCTGGAACCGCGCGACTGCTACGGTCGCATGTTCGAATCCTGCCTCGGGCATGGATGTGTGTGATGTCCTTAGGTTAGTTAGGTTTAAGTAGTTCTAAGTTCTAGGAGACTGATGACCTCAGAAGTTAAGTGCCATGGCGCTCAGAGCCAGGTTGGTTTTATTCAGGATACCAATGCACCACATTATTCACCACTCTTTTGGCTACAAGAATTTACTTTTCAACATGATCTTCGTGCAAAGCGGGGACCTTACGCCACCTTACTGGCAGCGCCTCTATGCCTCTGCTGGCCGACGTCAGAGCCAAAGTCTTGCTGCACCAATAACCTCTCCATCAACCACATTCTGCTTCCCGCGGAGTGCACCCATCATTGGGACAAACAGATGGAAGGTGTCAGATCCGGGCACACTTCTTTCAGTACTCCAAATGGTGGAACGAGTGTGTAAGCACTGCCAACAGAGACGTCCAGTTGTGCAGCAATGTGTTTGATTGTGATCCGTCGAGCACCTCGAACAACAATGTCCGCACGTTCCAAAATTGAAGGAGTCACAGCTGTTTTGCGCGACTTTGCTGCAATAATGACAGACGCCTCGCCCAACGACTCGCCTTGCTTTTGTTCAATTCCAGCTGTCCGAAGAAGCGCCTGTGAATATGCGATGCTCTGATTTTACGCCAAAGGAAACCAAATGGCACCTCTCTGCTTGGAAAGCAGCTCCGCCATTTTGAAGGCTAAGTCTAAGGCAGCCACCAATCGGAACCTCGTGAAACTACAGGGGCTGAAGCTGAAATGTTTGACGATATTCTACAATGAATTCCTCATTTTTTCAACTGAAACTGGCCGAGTAAAAAATTCTTGAAGGCGTATTACTTATTGGACGCAGACAAGTTGGCTGCGACATAGTAAGAGTTCAAAAATGGTTCAAATGGCTCTGAGCACTATGGGACTCAACTGCTGTGGTCATCAGTCCCCTAGAACTTAGAACTACTTTAACCTAACTAACCTAGGGACATCACACACATCCATGCCCGAGGCAGGATTCGAACCTGCGACCGTAGCGGTCGTGCGGTTCCAGACTGTAGCGCCTTTAACCGTTCGGCCACTCCGGCCGGCCATAGTAAGAGTCTGGCCCTGTGTCTTTATACAGGGTGTTACAAAAAGGTACGGCGAAACTTTCAGGAAACATTCCTCACACAGAAAGAAAGAAAATATGTTATGTGGACATGTGTCCGGAAACGCTTACTTTCCATGTTAGAGCTCATTTTATTACTTCTCTTCAAATCGCATTAATCATGGAATGGAAACACACAGCAACAGAATGTACCAGCGTGACTTCAAACACTTTGTTACAGGAAATGTTCAAAATGTCCTCCGTTAGCGAGGATTCATACATCCACACTCCGTCGCATGGAATCCCTGATGCGCTGATGCAGCCCTGGAGAATGGCGTATTGTATCACAGCCGTCCACAATACGAGCACGAAGAGGCTCTACATTTGGTACCGGGGTTGCGTAGACAAGAGCTTTCAAATGCCTCCATAAATGAAAGTCAGGAGGACTGAGGTCAGGAGAGCGTGGATGCCATGTAATTGGTCCGCCTCTACCAATCCATCGGTCACCGAATCTGTTGTTGAGAAGCGTACGAACACTTTGACTGGAATGTGCAGGAGCTCCATCGTGCATGAAACACATGTTGTGTCGTACTTTTAAAGGCACATGTTGCAGCAGCACAGGTAGAGAATCCCGTATGAAATCATGATAACGTGCTCCATTGAGCGTAGGTGGACGAAACTAAAATGAGCTCTAATATGGAAATTAAGCGTTTCCGGACACATGCTCACATAACATCTTTTCTTTATTTGTGTGTGAGGAATGTTTCCTGAAAGTTTGGCCGTACCCTTTTGTAACACCCTATATAACGGAGCGGCAAATGCGGCATCTCTCTGTCTTCTACGTGTTATGCGTAATCGAAGTTGTATACACTTATGACAGAACACCTAGCACATCAATGTAATGCGTCGACTTTTTTATACACATTATATAGTCCTCATGTGACAGAATGATGTAAGCGTTGTATGATGTAACTACCACTGCCAAATTTTATGGATTTGAGATATCAATACCTATTGCCGAAACTAGTAATCCATTAGATGTGTTAATATAGCGAACTTGGCAAATAAAAAGAGTTTCAAAAGAAGACTTTCTGCACTAAATGATCATGTCAGGAAACCATTTCGAAATTTTACCGGGAGAGTTCGGGTCCACCCTATGTGCTGCGAAATCCGTTTTTCAATGTACGACGAACTATATTTCTGGTACCGCTAAATCTACACCTACACTGCACAAGGAACCTCGTGGTGTGTGGCAGTGGGTACTTCTGGTACAACTTTCATTTCCCCCTTTCCCTTTACCATCTGCGAACAGTATACAGGAAGAACTATTGATGGTAAACCGCCATTTGAGTCCGTATTTTTCAGATATTCTTTGTCGATGGTATTTAGCGAGACTTAAGTTGGAGAGAGTAATACGACACAGTATTAAAATTTCCGAAACATACTCTGTAAAATTATTACGTGTTATTTCTTATTCACCACCATGACCTTCGAAGCAGTGCCCTTGGGGGGAAAATAAACAGATTCCAACGATTCTGCTCCATTTGAAACGCATACTTAAAGTATTTCTTTTCCCGGCATTTAGTACCCTCTGTGGTTTCGCTTGAAACGCACCACTGTATAACATATTAGCTCGTTCAACTTTACTTTCATTTTGGAGAAGAGAAAGAAGCGACACAGAGCTATGTCTGGTGAGTATGGTGGCTGTAAAGACCGGAACGGGTGTCACCTGTCCCCTCGTTCTCAGTCAAATCCTCGCAGATCGTGTAGACCGTATGCGATCGTGCATTGGTATACTGCAGTACCTAACTTGTCACACGTACGCTACTTCTGTGGAAGTTCTCCCCTTCATGTCCCCCCTCAAATGTCTTACAACATCTAGACAGAACTCTTTACTGAACCCATTTTCTAAGCATTTATTAGTGTGGTACCAGTTGAAGGTCAAGAGAACGGGAGTCATCCCCAATCGATGTACGGCCGTTTCTAAAACGCTTATAGTGGTCGTAAACCGGTGTCTGATCTAAACCTTTGTCTCCAAAAGTTTGTTGCAACATGTAGCGCGTTTCTGCAGCATTTTTTCCGGGGTGTAAACAAACCGTTGTAAGGAAACACTCCTCTTTTAGGTTAGCCATCGCAAAACTGCAAACTCACGCAAACGAAAATCAGCTCACATGCGACAAAAACAACCACTTGCCACAGTGATGCAAAAGGATGTATAGTAAGACATCTAGCGTTATTTCAGTGTGCACTTGCGCACCAAATTAAGATTTCTGCTCGAAGATCACACGATGAGGAAGAGTTATACACATACTTCTGTTATTGTACTAATGATACTAATGTCCGCCCCAGCTAGCTCAGTGGTCAGCGTGACAGAATGTCAATCCTAAGGGCCCGGGTTCGATTCCCGGCTGGGTTGGAGATTATCTCCGCTCAGGGACTGGGTGTTGTGTTGTCCTAATAATCATTTCATCCCCATCGTCGAGCAAGTCGCCGAAGTGATGTCAAATCGAAGACTTGCACCCGGAGAACGGTCTACCCGACGGGAGGCCCTACTCACACAACATTTACATTTATGTTATACTAATTATTCTGTACCTTTGTATCTGAACAGGAATAGTGTGAAACAAACCGTAATGTGACGCGTCTACTGTCACTGTGATATAGCGTGCTAATGACCCACTGAACGCTTACTATATATAGACATATCTCAAGCTAGCCTGCCTTTTACCGCAAAAGAAGTGAAAACTCATAAGAAGGGAGAACGGCAATGTACATGGGGTCGTCGTGTCACAAGCAGAGAAAGAATATTTCACGGCCCCGTAGGACAAAAGCGAAGGGGATATAGGAACGGTGGCACGTAGAGGAGAAAGAAAGAAAATGCCCTCCCTCATCTTTTCTTTTGGATTCATTCTCTTCCGTGGCGATGGGGTGGGAATCTAAGCATTAATTCAAGCAATAATGTCGAGAGTGGAGGAATTTTATGAGTTTGAGGGGAGAACATCGCAAAGCGAAAAAGAAGCCGAGGATAGAAAGAAGGAAGGAAGGCAGGAAGGAAGAAGAGTCTGAGGATCTGAGCAAGGAAGTGGGAAAGGAAGAGAAGGAGTGGTGGAGAGGGAGGGGGTGCAGCAAGTAGGCGCTGCGCGGCCTGCGCCTAAATAAGTGACGAGGCAATCCGAGCACCGCTAAAGACGGCACCGCCGGTTCGGGACGTGCCCGCCGCTCGCTGCCCGACCGGCAACTGGGTGGCCCCCTGCGTTCTGTGGCACTCCACAGCCCCGCGCGTAGGTTGCTGCTGCAGACCGTCGACGGTAGATGGAACCCGTCATTTCACATAAAATGACGTGAATGTGACGTCATTATGACTATACGCGCTGTATCGAAGACGGCGGAAGGCGTGTATCGACTTTTGCGATCGTTCGAGACCCTAAACTGCGGTAGCCGTTCTAGCGTACGAACGAATGGAGCAGCCGATTATGCCTTAAACTGGAAAATTCGCTGCAATTTTGGAAGTTACTGCTGCCTTTTCTTTCTTTGAATAAGGGAACCTGCCAACTTTAAGAAAAGTACCTCACAATAACCTTCGTTTATAGTAGATTAGTGACGAATAAAGTTGTAAAACTACCGTAGGCTACCGTGGACTATCGTAAGTAAGCGTGGACTAAAGAGTTTTCCTAGTAGCTTTCGTCAATTAAGACTGTAATCGTGTTGCCGGCCGCGTTGGTCGTGCGGTTCTAGGCGCTCAGTCCGGAGCCGCGCTGCTGCTACGGTCGCAGGTTCGAATGCTGCCTCGGGCATGGGTGTGTGTGACGTCCTTAGGTTAGTTAGATTTAAGTAGTTCTAAGTTCTAGGGGACTGATGACCACAGCAGTTGAGTCCCATAGTGCTCAGAGCCATTTGAACCATTTTTTTTGTAATCGTGTTAGCTGTACCCCAGATGTGTTACCCCATTTCGATTGCTTTGTTTACGCATGTCGTCAGCGTATTACGAGATTCCAATAGAAACTGGGTCAAAATGGGCCATTAGAGTCTAGAGTCAAATAGACTCGGAAAAAAAGGTGCACCACAAAGGAATTACCCGAATTGGACGGAAACCGGAAGATATGATGTACGTGTTCACACAAAGAATTGATTAGAACTTAAAAAAAAGAGGATGATTCATTCAAGAGAAAGATTTCACGAACTGAGCAACACAACAACACGTTCGTCAACCTCGGGCCCTTTTGCAAGCAGTTATTCAGCCTGACCCTGATCAACAAAGTTTGTATGTCCTCCTGAGGGATTATCGTGCAAAATTATGTCCATTTGGCCCGTTAGACGCAGCTTGTCATTCTCAATGGAGGGAAGTCTTCCGAAGTAAGAGTGATTTCAGGCGTGCCGCAGGGGAGTGTCGTAGGACCGTTGCTATTCACAATATACATAAATGACTTTAAGGATAACATCGGAAGTTCACTAAGGCATTTTGCGGATGATGGTGTGGTATATAGAGAGGTTTAAAAATGGAAAATTGTACTGAAATGCAGGAGGATCTGCAACGAATTGATGCATGGTGCAGGGAATGGCAATTGAATCTCAATGTAGACAAGTGTAAAGCACTGCGTGTACATAGAAGGAAAGATCCTTTATCATTTAGCTACAATATAGTAGGTCAGCAACTGGAAGCAGTTAATTCCATAAATTATCTGGGAGTAGGCATTAAGAGTGATTTAAAATGGAATGACCATATAAAATTAATCGTAGGTAAAGCAGATGCCAGACTGAGATTCATTGGAAGAATCCTAAGGAAATGCAATCCGAAAACAAAGGAAGTAGATTACAGTACACTTGTTCGCCCACTGCTTGAATATTGCTCACCAGTGTGGGATCCGTACCAGATAGGGTTGATAGAAGATATAGAGAAGATCCAACGGAGAGCAGCGCGCTTCGTTACAGGATCATTTAGTAATCGCGAAAGCGTTACGGAGATGACAGATAAACTCCAGTGGAAGACTCTGCAGGAGAGACGCTCGGTAGCTCGGTACGGGCTTTTCTTGAAGTTTCGAGAACATACCTTCACCGAGGAGTCAAGCAGTATATTGCTCCCTCCTACGTACATCTCGCGAAGAGACCATGAGGATAAAATCAGAGAGATTAGAGCCCACACAGAGGCATACCGACAATCTTTCTTTCAACGAACAATACGAGGCTGGAATAGAAGGGAGAACCTATAGAGGTACTCAAAGTACCCTCCGCCACACACTGTCAGGTGGATTGCGGAGTATGGATGTAGATGTAGATTATATGGTCCGACAGCCTGCAGTGATGGTCTTGGGTGCAACTTAATTTCTTAGCAGGACCTCTTTGTTGTCCTCTGCGGCATTCTTACAGCATAGCGGTACGTCGACGAGATTCTGCTCCCCGTTTTGTTGACCTTCGTGGCAAGCTATCCTGGGCTTACGTTTCAGCAAGATAATGGCCATCTGCACACGGCAAGAGTTTCTACTGCTTGTCACACTCTAACTTGGCCAGCAACATCGCCAGATCTCTCCTCAATTGAGAACGTTTGGAGGATTATGGACAGGACCCTCCAACCATCTCGGAATTTAGACAATATAATGCGCCAGTTGGACAGAATTTGGCTCGCAATCCCTCAGGAGGACATCCAACATCTCTACCACTACATGACAAGTCGAATAACTGCCTGCGTAAGGGGCTGTGGTGGACCATCGCGTTATTGACTTGCTCAATTTGTGAAGCTGTATTTCTTGAATGGATCACCCAATTTTCCTGGAATCGTAATCATTCATTTGTTTGTCTGAAAATGTACATCAGATCTATCCATTTCCGTCCCACTTCCATAATACTTTCGTGATTTTTCTATTGTGTGCGAATCACTTTTGCAAGTTCCAGTAAAGATGTCTCTGTAGACAACTAGATTCAGTCCGCTGTTTTCTCTCTCTCTCTCTCTCTCTCTCTCTCTCTCTCTCTCTCTCTCTCTCTGTGTGTGTGTGTGTGTGTGTGTGTGTGTGTGTGTGTGTTCAAAAATGGTTCAAATGGCTCTGAGGTCGTCAGTCCCCTAGACTTGGAACTACTTAAACCTAACTATCCTAAGGACAGCACACACATCCATGCCCGAGGCAGGATTCTAACCTGCGACCGTAGCAGCAGCGCGGTTCCGGACTGAAGCGCCTAGAATCGCTGGCCACGACGGCAGGCTCTTGTGTGTGTGTGTTTGTGTATGTGTGCGTGTGTGTGTGTGTGTGTGTATGTATGTGTGTGTTTGAACGCTACGCATCGTGAGCGCCCGTCCCCAGATGGTAGCGTCACCTGCCCCTTTCCCAGCACGCGTGCGGCTGCGCCGTCCTTTGTCGGCTTGGCGCCGCGGCGCTCCATCACCGCGTCAGCGTACGTCGCTCGCCGCCGCTCATTACGCATGCGCAGTGGTGCGTAGGACGCAAATCTGGCTTCCCGCACCGGCGCGACCGCAACCGCTTCATCCAGCGGGGGGTAGCACCTGCTGCACTCCTTCCAGCACCCCACGTGCACACAGGCTTTCTCCAGCGCTGTGGACGCCAGCGACTAGACAGCAGACGCTTCACTACCTTACGGTTTCACTCTTAAGATTTTGCGTAGACCTGCAAACTGCGGTGTATACTATTCCTTCCTCCATCCAACTACACTCCTGGAAATGGAAAAAAGAACACATTGACACCGGTGTGTCAGACCCACCATACTTGCTCCGGACACTGCGAGAGGGCTGTACAAGCAATGATCACACGCACGGCACAGCGGACACACCAGGAACCGCGATGTTGGCCGTCGAATGGCGCTAGCTGCGCAGCATTTGTGCACCGCCGCCGTCAGTGTCAGCCAGTTTGCCGTGGCATACGGAGCTCCATCGCAGTCTTTAACACTGGTAGCATGCCGCGACAGCGCGGACGTGAACCGTATGTGCAGTTGACGGACTTTGAGCGAGGGCGTATAGTGGGCATGCGGGAGGCCGGGTGGACGTACCGCCGAATTGCTCAACACGTGGGGCGTGAGGTCTCCACAGTACATCGATGTTGTCGCCAGTGGTCGGCGGAAGGTGCACGTGCCCGTCGACCTGGGACCGGACCGCAGCGACGCACGGATGCACGCCAAGACCGTAGGATCCTACGCAGTGCCGTAGGGGACCGCACCGCCACTTCCCAGCAAATTAGGGACACTGTTGCTCCTGGGGTATCGGCGAGGACCATTCGCAACCATCTCCATGAAGCTGGGCTACGGTCCCGCACACCGTTAGGCCGTCTTCCGCTCACGCCCCAACATCGTGCAGCCCGCCTCCAGTGGTGTCGCGACAGGCGTGAATGGAGGGACGAATGGAGACGTGTCGTCTTCAGCGATGAGAGTCGCTTCTGCCTTGGTGCCAATGATGGTCGTATGCTTGTTTGGCGCCGTGCAGGTGAGCGCCACAATCAGGACTGCAGACGACCGAGGCACACAGGGCCAACACCCGGCATCATGGTGTGGGGAGCGATCTCCTACACTGGCCGTACACCACTGGTGATCGTCGAGGGGACACTGAATAGTACACGGTACATCCAAACCGTCATCGAACCCATCGTTCTACCATTCCTAGACCGGCAAGGGAACTTGCTGTTCCAACAGGACAATGCACGTCCGCATGTATCCCGTGCCACCCAACGTGCTCTAGAAGGTGTAAGTCAACTACCCTGGCCAGCAAGATCTCCGGATCTGTCCCCCATTGAGCATGTTTGGGACTGGATGAAGCGTCGTCTCACGCGGTCTGCACGTCCAGCACGAACGCTGGTCCAACTGAGGCGCCAGGTGGAAATGGCATGGCAAGCCGTTCCACAGGACTACATCCAGCATCTCTACGATCGTCTCCATGGGAGAATAGCAGCCTGCATTGCTGCGAAAGGTGGATATACACTGTACTAGTGCCGACATTGTGCATGCTCTGTTGCCTGTGTCTATGTGCCTGTGGTTCTGTCAGTGTGATCATGTGATGTATCTGACCCCAGGAATGTGTCAATAAAGTTTCCCCTTCCTGGGACAATGAATTCACGGTGTTCTTATTTCAATTTCCAGGAGTGTATTTCATACATGACAATCTACCTCGAAATTACTCAAATACACTACTGGCTATTAAAATTGCTACACCAAAAAGAAATGCAGATGATAAATGGGTATTCATTGGACAAATATATTATACTAGAACTGACATCTGATTACATTTTCACGCAATTTGGGTGCATAGATCCTCAGAAATCAGTACCCAGAACAACGACCTCTGGCCGTAATAACTGCCTTTATACGCCTGCGCATTGAGTCAAACAGAGCTTGGATGGCGTGTACAGGTACAGCTGCCCATACAGCTTCAACAACATACCACAGTTCATCAAAGACCAGACTTTTTCAATTGCTGACACAGCTGGAGAATGTGCTGGCCAGGGCAGCAGTCTAACACTTTCTGTATCCACAAAGGCCCGTACAGGACCTGCAACATGCGGTCGTGCATTATCCTGCAGAAATGTAGGGTTTCACAGGGATCGAATGAAGGGTAGATCCACGAATCGTAACACAAATGAAATGTAACGTCCATTGTTCAAAGTGCCATCAATGCGAACAAGAGGTGACCGAGACGTGTCACCAATGGCACCCCATACCATCACGCCGGGTGATACGCCAGTATGGCGATGACGAATACACGCTTCCAATATGTGTTCACCGCGACGTCGCCAAACACGGATTCGACCATTATGATGCTGAAAACAGAACTTGGATTCATCCGAAAAAATAACGTTTTGCCATTCGTGCACCCAGGTTCGTCGTTGAGTACACCATCGCAGGCGCTCCTGTCTGTGATGCAGCGGCAAGGGTAACCGCAGCCACGGTCTCCGAGCTGATAGTCCATGCTGCTGCAAACGTCGTCGAACTGTTCGTGCAGATGTTGTTGTCTTGCAAACGTTCCCATCTGTTGACTCAGGGATCGAGACGTGGCTGCACGATCAGTTATAGCCATGCGGATAAGACGCCTGTCATCTCGACTGCTAGTGATACGAGGCCGTTGGGATCCAGCACGGCGTTCCGTATTACCCTCGTGAACCCACCGATTCCATATTCCGCTAACAGTCATTGGATCTCGACCAACGCGAGCAGAAATGTCGCGATACGATAAACCGCAATCGCAATAGGCTACAATCCGACCATTATCAAAGTCAGAAACGTGATGGTACGCATTCCTCCTCCTTACACGAGGCATCACAACAACGTTTCACCAGGCAACGACGGTCAACTGCTGTTTGTGTATGAGAAATCGGTTGGAAACTTTCCTCTTGTCAGCACATTGTAAGCGCCGCCACCGGCGCAAACGTTGTGTGAATGCTCTGAAAAGGTAATCATTTGCATATCTCAGCATCTTCTTCCTGTCGGTTAAATTTCGCGTCTGTAGCACGTCATCTTCGTGGTTTAGCAATTTTAATGGCCAGTAGTGTACATTGTCAGGGAAAAAGATACCAGAGGCAGAAAAAGTTTGCCAGGTGCGAGCAGGACTAGGGCACTGAGGGTTCCGTACAAACTTTATTGTGTATACGGACAGTTAACCTATACCTAGAATCGAGGATACTGACGATTTTTGCCCGTTATCGACATTGATCGGGGCAAGATATCGGCCCCAGGTTTTACAAGATTTTCGAGAATGTTTTGATTTGAAGTTGAAGTCGCATAACAAATGACAAAACCTACATTTTTTTCGTGTGATATAATTACTATTTCACAATTTCCCGACTCGTTTGCCATTACTTGTGCAACGAAACCTATCTTCTTGCCGAATTTCATCGTTTTGCATCACGGGGAAGTTGACGAGAATCAAATTGGTGACATAAATAGCCATATCTTTTGAACTGCCTTAGAAGCTTAACATTTTCGTAACACCAAAGAACTATAGACCTCAGAAGGTGACATCAACTTGATACGTCGACCCATTTCCGAAAAAAAAGAGGTCTTAACAGACAGACGGACCGACACGCAATCTGATAACAAATGAGAAAAAGTTTTTTTTTTGGTGTGATATAATAGCAAGTTAACAATTGTCGGATTTTTTACTTTGGTTGTACTGTGAAACCTTGCTTCTTGAAACATTTCATGATTCTAGGTCAGCGGGAAGTACCCAACAGGTTTTGATGAGTGAGTTTTGCAGTCTCAAAATATATGACATAAATGGCCTGTGTTTTTACTGCATTGACTAAGAAGCAAACGTTTATTATACCGCCAAAAGACCGTAGACCATAGTATGTGACATAAATTTCAACTTTATATGTCTTCCTGTTCCGAAGAAAAAGGGATCACAAAAAATCGTATGATATAATTACAAATTAACAATTTTTTGATTTTTTTCCTTTGGTTGTAGTGTAAAACCTTGCTTCTTGCCAAATTTCACGATTCTAGGTCAACAGTAAACACCCTGTAGCTTTTGATAAGCGAGTTTTCGAGTATGAAACTCTGTGTCATAAACGGGTATGTCTTTTGATTGCACTGACTTAGAAGCTTCACTTTTCTACATCCCCAAGGGGCACAGTTTCAATTACATATGTCCACCCGTTCTTAAGAAAAAGGGTTTTGAACAGTCGTACGGACAGACTGACAAAAGGACGGACGGACAACAAAGTGAACCTGTAAGGGTTTCGTTTTTACCGATTGATGTACGGAACCGTAAAAGGAACGAGAAACACACTTGTCACTGTACGAGCGATTGTATCAGAGGGACACCTGACTCTTGTATTTGGCGAGCATACACCTGTATTTAGTAAGACGAGCCGTCTTAGTCTCGATATCAAAACAAGGTTTTCGGGACCTTTCTTTATGAACAGGAACTTATAACGAATCTCTCGTCTTGACTACAAAGTTTTTATTTTACTTCTTCGATACTAGTGTCGCCATTTCAAAGGAAAAGAACGTTGTTGGTGCAATGCATTACTCCTTCTTACTCGCTTTAGTAAGAGTAATTTGGACGCCGGCCGGAGTGGCCAAGCGGTTCTAGGCGCTATAGTCTGGAGCAGCGCGACCGCTCCGGTCGCAGGTTCGAATCCTGCCTCGGGCATGGATGTATGTGATGTCCTTAGGTTAGTTAGGTTTAAGTAGTTCTAAGTTCTAGGGGACTGATGACCTCAGAAGTTAAGTCCGATAGTGCTCAGAGCCATTTGAACCATTAATTTGGACGCGACACTTTGCATCAACACTATTCTGTTCCTTTGATAATGGAAAAATGCCGAAACACGATAGGGAGAGAGAAAATAAGTATTTTTTTGGTCAATAGGTATTTAACTGCAAGCGCAGAAAATGACAGAAACGTCTCATTAAGCTTTCATGCAATATGTACGTAGCATGAAAAAAGGTGAAGATTTTACTTGTTTGTCAGGCTGTTAACTTCTCTACCTGCCAAAATGTTGATGACAACTTTTTTTATAGGACAGCGTATGCCAGTATCTTCGTGACATAATAAAAAACAGGAGCATTTGTTGGAACAGGCACCTCCTATTTCTCAAAGGTTTGCAGTAAGTGTTTATGGCGTGCTTCGAAGAAATTGCAGGAAATCAGCAACTGATTTAGGTCTCTTTCTTCTTTTTACCCACACTCGCAGACAGGGTTATACTCCATGACTATTCGATTTACGTGTGAAGGAGTTGAACCATCTCTGGTACGGATTCGTAGCCACAAGTTTACTGCCCGCCTGCAATTTTCAAAATCGGGGGGAGTTCCTGATTAATGCAAAGACTGCATTCTAGCACTGACCTTTATGGCAGATTTATGGAGGCCATTGATCACTATTCCTCTGCCAGATCCCGTACTGGTATCTTGTAATCAGAGGATAGTAGACTGAGGTCCATTAAAGGGCCAGATATGTTGACCTTCTTCGCCAAGTAATTCACCTTTTCATTGTAAATCAATCCTACACGACCTGGGGCCTATAGAAAAGAATTCCCAAATATCTTCGTTTATTTTGCAATAATTCTCGTGTTCTTATTTTACTGTTCCACTAACTGTTTTCAATAGATAGCAATATGTTTTTTTTTTTCAATCTGATACTATCAGCGGGTTTTGGAATCACGAATGATGATCAACTTAAAGAGCCTCTCGAATCGCTATCACTTCCGCGCTGTAAGATAAAGTTAACATTATGGGAGCTGACTGAGTTGCTTGCAGCGTTTCTCCTGTGGACAATAAATGCACAGCCTAGTGCAGAAGTGTCATGAAGTCGAAATCCATCAGTGTGTATATGTACAATGCTTAGCCAATAAAAATTAACATAAGAACTGAAACCTGAACTAACTGTCGCTAAGACATTTTCTCAAAAACCTGTAATAGTGAACATAGAGGTTTTGCAAGAGGTATTTGTATGGAATTTCAAAAGGATGTGGTTATCAGACTGAATCCAACGGTGCATAGTAAGCGCTGAGTCTAATGCTGCCACTAGTGGAGGGTAAATATTATCCACTTCCGATGTAATCCTTATGAGTGAAAGATTGTCTTTCATGTCTCAGAGGAAGGTGATTAATCTACTATTCGGTTGCTGACTCTTGTGAAAAATAAATCTTTCGCCAAGTACTGACGTCGAATATACATCAGAGGTTCACCAGCTTCTACTGATTCGCTACACGTTCGTCGGAGTCGATCATATTGCCCCAAGGCACATCTGCAGGCGTCGGTCTTGTACTGTGTCAAGTTTCTGAAGTGCCTGTTTGGCAGTGTGAGGATATAAGAAGGACGCACAATCTATGACAGTCGACGAGACTCTCCTGAATGATCAAAGGAATGTAAGGATCGTTAACCTATAAAGTTCCGGCGACATTCCTCTTTCTTTTAAAGTAGTTTTCTGTTTCTTTATTATTATTATTTGAGGGATATTGATCAGCTCACAAAAAGTGCATGTCAAATACTATGCCTAAAACATTCGCTTTCATCACCAACGGGGAGGACAGACCTCCCAATAAAATGGCCTGTGGTAACCATCTGCGGCTCATGACTACAGATTTCTCAGCTGAAATTGTCGGCCCACTGACATCAAAACAAAGGGTTACTGTGAAACAGACCAATCTGGAACTAACAAAGGGACTGAAGATATTGATTTGTAGATCATTTGCGTAACAAAGAGATTTAGTACCCGGTGACATGATTTTCTCGAATCCTGCTTGCAGATTACAATAGACGAGGGCTAAGAATTGAGCTTTGAGGCATTGTGTGGGAGCGGGGTATTGGTACCCGAATCATACTTTAGAAAACTTTGAATGCTAATATAAAATCTTTCGCGATGCCTATTGTTGTTAGTGTCTTCGGTCCGAAGACTGGTCTGATGCAGCTCTCCATGATACTCCACCCTGTGCACACCTCTTCATCTCCGTGTAGCGACTGCAAGCTACATCCTACTGAGTCTGCTTACTCTATTGCACTTTCTTTTTACCTCCCACAGTTTCCTCCAATACTGAATCTGTGATCCCTTGACGTTCCAACATGTGTCCTGTCAATCGACACCTTCTTCTCGACAGGCTGTTCCAGAAATTTCTTTTTTCTCCAAGTCTATTCTGTACATCCTTATTAGTTACGTGATCTACTCATCTAATCTTTAGCACTATTGTGTAGCACCAAATTTCAATAGTTTCTTCTCTCCTGTTTCCTAAACTGTTTATCTTCCATTTTTCACTTCTACAAGTGACTAAACTCACTACAAATACTTTGATAAAAGTCTTCCTCAGACTTAAATCTATATTCAATGTTAACATGTTTCTCTTTTTTTCAGAAACGCTTTTCTTGCCAGTGTCAGTACACAATTTACATCCTCTCTACTTCGGCCATCATCAGTTATTTTGCCGCATAAATAGTAGTACTTTCAGTGTCTCGTTTTCTAATCTAATTTCCTGAACATCACCTGATTTAATTCGATTCCATTCCACTATTCTTGTTCTGCTGTTGCTGATGTTCATCTTCTATCCTCCTTTCAAGACGCTGTCCATTCCATTCAACTGCTCTCCCAAGTCCTTAACTGCCTCTGACATAATTACAGTGTCATCGGTAAACCCCAAAGTTTTTGGCTCTTCTCCTTGGACTTTAATTCCTATTGCAAAATTTTCTTTAGTTTCTTTTACTGCTTGCTCAATGTACAGATTTTATAACATCTGGGATAGGCTACAGCCCCATCACTCTCCCTTCTCAGACATCGCTTCCCTTTTATGCCCATCCACTCTTATAACTACCGTATGGCTTTTGTACACATTGTAAACAACCTTTCGCTGCACGTATTTTACCACTATTACCTTCAGAATTTTAAAGAGAGTATTCCAGTCAATATTCTCATTAGCTTTCCCAATGCTATAAACGTAGGTTTGCCTTTCTTTAACTTATCTTCTAAGGTAAGTCGCAGGGTCCGTATAGTCTGGCGCATTTCTACATTCCTCCGGAATCCAAACTGATCTTTGCCGGGATGAGCTTCTAGTAATTTTCAATTTTTTTATAAAAAAATCTTGTTAGTGTTTTGCAACCATGACTTATTAAGCTGACAGTTGGATAATATTCACACCTATCAGCACTTGATTTCTTTGGAATGGGAATTATTACATTGTTCTTGAAGTCTGAGGATATTTCGCCTGCAGATTCGTTGGTTGATTCCGGGGGTGAGGGGGGTAGCGGACGACACAGCGAGGTCATCCGTACCATCGGATGGGGAAGGAAATCGGCCGTGGCCTTTCATACGAACCATCCTAGCATTTTACTGAAGCGATTTAGTGGAAGTCACTGGAAACCTAAATCAGGATGGCCGGACTCGGGTTTGAACCGTCGTCCTCCCGAATGCGAGTCCAGTATGCTAACCACTGCGCCATCTCGCTCGGTATATTTCTGTGGTGTCACCGCCAGACACCACACTTGCTAGGTGGTAGCCTTTAAATCGGCCGCGGTCCGTTAGTATACGTCGGACCCGCGTGTCGCCACTATCAGTGATTGCAGACCGAGCGCCGCCGGCAGGTCTAGTCTAGAGAGACTCCCTAGCACTCGCCCCAGTTGTACAGCCGACTTTGCTAGCGATGGTTCACTGACTACTGACGCTCTCATTTGCCGAGACGACACTTTAGCATAACCTTCAGCTACGTCGTTTGCTACGACCTAGCAAGGCGCCATATTCAGTTACTATGTCTTCTGAACAGATAATACTGTGAATCATGTACCGTCAAGAGCGACGTTACTGATTAATGTATTAAAGTTAAGTATCAAACTAATTATTTCCGCTTTCTAAATTCTCATTCCTTGTCATGTTCCAGACCTCACGTCAGTATAGTTCTTCGCTCCTCACGCCAGCCTGCGTGAGCTAAAACGGGTGCATTTCGGCCTCCATTAGTAACACGGTGTTGGCTCTTTAGCCAACACAACAATTTCACCTGTCTCACGCATCTTGCACACCAAATGGAAGAGTTTTGTCATGGCTGGTTCTCCCAAGGCTATCACCAGTTCTGACGGAATGTCGTCTACTCCCGGGGCCTAGTTTCGACATAGGTCTTTTCCTGTTCTGTCAAATTCTTCTCACAGCATCGTATCTCCCATCTCATGTTCGTCTACATCCTCTTCAATTTCTATAGTACTACCCTCAACTACACTAACCCTCCCTAGCACAGCCCTTCCAACTTTCAGCTTTCTCTTCTTTGCTTTTCTTTCTTTTCCTTTTGCTTTTCTTAGATATTCTTTGTTTTTATTTGGAATGCCCACATCACTTAGTTTTTGATGCAGGACCAGAATCTAAACGCCATACGCACTCACATAACGTATTTGTCTTGCGGCACTATTTCAGAAACGTTACGAAAGGCGCGACAACATCATCAGCGGTAGAAGAGCGCGAGAGCTTCTGAATCGCCAACAGCTGGCGCACAGGGTTGCGAGAGCGGGCAGCGCGCAGGACACACGGAGACACACGCGCCAGTGGGCATCGCGCTGACGCACGGCGCAGGACGCGATCCGCCAATGAGGCGGAAGGCCCTGGCGGCTCAATTAGAGAGCCGCGCGGTCTGCGGTAGGGATCGGCGGCGCCCTTTGTGCGCGCCCAATATGCATGGCTAACGCGCAACGTATCGGCTCTCATTTGAATCGCGCCCTCGCGGCCGCGAGGTCGGACCGGGCAGGGATTTTTTCCATCGGGCCCACCGCGCCGTCTCAAAGCCGGCGCGCCGTCCCCATTCATTGGCAAGATTTAAGGCCTTCTCTTTTCCCCATTCGCTCACAATAAGATTATTTTTTACACGCATCGGCTCTTCCTCTCATAACGGCAGTAACAACGCGTGTTGTGACAGAATAACAGATAATTTTCGGATGGAAACACTGGAGAAGGTTGTGAAGGGCGGGGCGGGACCTCTCTGTACGCGTTCCCGACAAGGGCAGGAGCTTCGGCCCTTTTGAAAGGCAGATAAAAGAAGCGGAGAAAGTAAAAGACGTCATACATTTCACGGCTCGCGGTCTAATTTGGGACGGCTCGATAGTACACATTCTTGATTGGTAACCGAAATTTTGAAATAAACAAGAATATGAAGAATTAAGTTTAGTTAAAAAGAAACTGAAATTGTCTTAATATGCACGTAATAATTTTTACAGCACTGAGGAATACATAAACCGTCATATGGACACAGACTTGGCACTTACAAGGCGCCATCAAACGTTTCCGTCCCAGGACTTTCCTGCGGCGTATACAGGGTGGTCCACTGGTCGTGACTGGGCCAAATATCTCACGAAATAGGCGTCAAGTGAATAAACTACAAAGAACGAAACCAGATGGCGCTATGGTTGGCACGCAAGATGGCGCTGCCATAGATCAAACGGATATCGACTGCGTTTTTTTAAATAGGAACCCCATTTTTTATTACATACTCGTGTAGTACGTAAATAAATATGAATATTTTTGTTGGACCACTTTTTTCGCTTTGTGATAGATGGTGCTGTATTAGTCACAAGCATATGGCTCACAATTTTAGACGAACAGTTCGTAACAGGAAGGTTTTTTTAAATTAAAATACAGAATGTAGGTACGCTTGAACATTTTATTTCGGTTGTTCCAATGTGA
Source organism: Schistocerca cancellata (assembly GCF_023864275.1). Taxonomy (NCBI): domain Eukaryota; kingdom Metazoa; phylum Arthropoda; class Insecta; order Orthoptera; family Acrididae; genus Schistocerca; species Schistocerca cancellata. Next base: position 759,218,506 of record NC_064628.1, on the reverse strand, counting down.
TGCATGTACCTTTGTGAACTTACCATTTCTGAGAACGCATGCTGTTACAGCGTGATTACCTGTAAATACCACATTAATGTAATAAATGCCCAAAATGATGTCCGTCAACCTAAATGCATTTGGCAATACGTGTAACGACATTCCTCTCAACAGCGAGTAGTTCGCCTTCCGTAATGTTCGCACATGCATTGACAATGCGCTGACGCATGTTGTCAGGCGCTGTCGGTGGATCACGATAGCAAATATTCTTCAACTTTCCCCACAGAAAGAATTCCGGGGACGTCAGATCCGGTGAATGTGCGGGCCACGGTATGGTGCTTCGACGACCAATCTACCTGTCATGAAATATGCTATTCATCAATACCGCTTCAAGCGCACGCGAGCTATGTGCCGGACATCCATCATGTTGGAAGTACATCGCCATTCTGTCATGCAGTGAAACATCTTGTAGTAACATCGGTAGAACGTTACGTAGGAAATCAGCATACATGCCATAATTTAGATTGCCATCGATAAAATGGGGGTCAATTATCCTTCCTCCCATAATGCCGCACCATACATTAACCCGCCAAGGTCGGTGATGTTCCACTTGTCGCAGCTATCGTGGATTTTCCGTTTCCCAATAGTGCATATTATGCCTGTTTACATTACCGCTGTTGATGAATGACGATTCGTTGCTAAATAGAACGCGTGCAAAAAATCTGTCATCGTCCCGTAATTTCTCTTGTGCCCAGTGGCAGAACTGTACACGACGTTCAAAGTCGTCGCCATGCAATTCCTGGTGCATTTAACTAAGATACGAGTGCAATCGACGTTGATGTAGCATTCTCAATACCGACTTTTTGAGATTCCCGCAGTTTGTCTGCTACTGATGTACGGATTAGCCGCGACAACAGCTAAAACACCTACTTGGGCATCATCATTTGTTGCAGGTCGTGGTTGACGTTTCACAAGCGGCTGAACACTTCCTGTTTCCTTAAATAACGTAACTATCCGGCGAACGGCCCGGACACTTGGATGATGTCGTCCAGGATACCAAGTAACATACATAGCATACGGCCGTTGGGCATTTTGATCACAATAGCCATACATCAACGCGATGTCGACCTTTTCCTCAATTGGTAAACGGTCCATTTTAACACGGGTAATGTATCACGAAGCAAATACCGTCCGCACTGGCGGAATGTTATGTGATACCACGTACTTATACGTTTGTGACTATTACAGCGCCACCTATCACAAAGCGAAAAAAGTGGTCCATCTAAAACATTCATATTTCTTTACGTACTACACGAATATGTAATAAAAAATGGGGTTTCCTATTTAAAAGAAACGCAGTTGATATCCGTTAGACCTATGGCAGCGCCATCTAGCGGCCCAACCATAGCGCCATCTGGTTTCCCACTTCAAGCTAGACGAGTTTTGTTCTTTGTAGTTTTTTTAGTTTGACGCTTATTTCGTGAAATTTTTGGCCCGGTCACTACCAATGCACCACCCTGTATAAAACGCAGTGCTACTCCGAGGCGGCTACACAAAGTATCAGCTCCGACATGCAGACAATCTGTGCAGCATTCGTGTCTTTCTGGCGTGTTTGCGGGAAGTGCGGAAACGTGTACTATGGCGACGTTATTACCAAATGCATCCACACCGACCCAAGCGCTGTTATTCTTTTGTCGGCTGCCGAAAGACAAGCAGTGGTAGACATCGACTGAAAAGTGAACGATGTGTGTGGGGCAGCATTTGTATCGAAGAGCTCCGTGCGCCAAATTCCGTGCTGGTCGGGTTTCGACACAGGACGTCCGTTTGCCTGAGAGACGTCAGAAGTTATGTCAACTCAAGTTGGAGACACTCGCGCACCCGTCCTGTAGTCCTTATCTATCCCCGTGCGATTACCACGCCTCCTATCACTTAAAAGAAAGCCTTCAAGGGTCCACGATTCACGTCTGACGAGAATGTGCAGCAGGTAGTTACGCACTTCTTCACGCAGCAGAACACGGTGTGTTACCAAATAGATACCTTCAACCTGGTGCGTCAGTGGGGATGATTGACTCAATACTCTCAGCGATCCTGCCTGATTGGAATAGCGGTTCTGGACTGTGTGAGCTTCGAACGGAATCTTTTTGATCGCCCCTTATAATTTAAGATTACATGTGACGTGTTTCAGTACGTACTATGTGCTTCACATAAAGAATAATTCTGCTGCAGCTTCTGTTGGGTTGGGTTGTTTGGGGGAAGAGACCAAACAGCGAGGTCATCGGTCTCATCGGATTAGGAAGGACGGGGAAGGAAGTCGGCCGTGCCCTTTCAAAGGAACCATCCCAGCATTTGCCTGGAGCGATTTAGGGAAATCACGGAAAACCTAAATCAGGATGGCTGGACGCGGGATTGAACCGTCGTCCTCCCGAATGCGAGTCCAGTGTGCTAACCACTGCGCCACCTCGCTAGCAGCTTCTGTGTTAGGACTGTTTCAGGCAAATTGCCATGCAGAAAGTTGTTGAAGTGAGCTTGGCGAAAACCAATCACAGTTGTGTAAGGGAACTTACCTGTGGGAAGCGGTGTGGTTGGAATGGTATCAATAGTGTTTTAGATTAGTTTTGGTTATGTAATGTTCCGTAGATCATGTTCCCGATTATTTTATCGATATGATGTGGAACAAGTCAGATTACAAGATATATATACATATAATAAATTTGTAGTTGTATACATGCAACTGAATTTAAAGGTACAATTTGTGTGTGTGTGTGTGTGTGTGTGTGTGTGTGTGTGTGCGGGAGAGAGAGAGAGAGAGAGAGAGAGAGAGAGAGAGAGAGAGAACATAAAATGTTCACTGTATTTCTGCGTAATTAGACCAAAATTTGTTTCCATGTGACTTTATCTACATTCTGTATTCCTCTTTCTATGTGACTTGCTTGTTATTGTACAAAATTATCAAAATATGAAAAAAAATTTTTTTTTCCTTTTGGGACGGGCCTACTAAGGACCAGTTGCCAAATGAATTCCTTATTCGTTATTCTCCTATTTCCTTGTAGTACTCTGTTTCCTTGTAGTACTCATGTTTTTTCTTCCTGCATCCTGACCACTGCAAACCAGTTTCTATCACTCTCCTACCTTGCAACCATACCATATTCAAAATTTTCTTCCCTAAACACTTCTCTGTCAGTTGGTCTTTCAGAATTATATCATTTTTTTCTATTTTTTTATTTCATGGGTCCAACTTCTTGTTGACTTAGCCCACAAATATTTGAAGATCTTTTTGGTTAATTTACTGCTTTCCATTCAATATAAATGAAAATTTCCAGTCTTTTCGTCCTAATTACTTCTCACACATTTTCTATGTTTCGATAAATTTCAGCATTCCAACGTAATTTACAACCTTCCGTAGTTTTTCGTTGGTCTAACATTTTCATAATGATTCGCCTCTCCAGTATCTCTAATTTATCTAAATTATAGTTTACTGCTACACAATTGCTTCCACATAGATATTCTGGCTTCTCCATTTTATTGTAATGCACAATTTTTGTATTTTTAGACTTTCTGCTGTAACAACCTTTGGCTATGCTTAATGCTCTTCCCATTTTATGTATCCTTTCCTCTACAGCAGTTTTTTCTAGACTATTTTCTGGAATTATCTGCCCAAGATATTTAAATTTATTAACCTTTTAAATGTGACCAAATCTGTTTTTAATAATTTCGGTGCTTTTTTAATGTTTGTAAAATATTTGGTTTCCTCTGTAGAATTTTTTAGGTCGGTCCCGCTGGCTCGTTTTACTGTGTTACAGCAGATGTCATATTTCAGAGATATACCAAAGTCATCCACAAACGCGAGACACTTTATTCCAATGTTTTTGTTTATTTTCATCCTTATTGGTGAAATTTTATATTTATTAAGTTTCCCATTCCAGTTTCTCACTGTTTTTTCCACAACACAATTAAAAATAATTGGTGAAAGACCTATTTGCTCTACACTGCTTTTTATTTCGAAGAGCTGACATATTTCTTCCACAAATTTCATTTTAGATGCTGTGTCTGTAAGTGTTTCGCTAGTTAAATTTGCTAATTTAACCTCAACACCAAATTCTCGGATTATTTTATCTATAGCTTGTCTGTCAACGGAATCAAAGGCTTCTTTGAAATCACCAAAGATTACTACAACAGCCTTTGAATTCAGTAATCTGTCGCGAAGGACTGACTTCTAGTTAAATATTTGTTCAGAACACGATTTGCCCTTCCTAGAACCACCTTGATATTCACATAAATTACTGTTCAGTGTTGTTTTCATCCTGTACAGTAAAATACTGGAAAATATTTTATAGGTAACTGGTATCGATACTATTATTATAATTCTTTATCATATCAGGTCCAAACGTAGTTAGTACGGTAGCCAAGTTGCTTAATCTCTCTCTATGACTGGTGAACGCTACTGACACTTTCAGTAGCATCTCTGACCACGTTTGTGAATTATTGGGAAAAAGTGACTTGTATTTGGCATGTTCGCGAGGCATCTAAGAACCATATGTATTTATTATACACCTTATATCCAACATTAAACAGAATTTAAAAAAATAAGATCTTAATATCTGCACTAAAATGACTTTTTTCTGACCTGTCCAGGACACTCGACACTGGAAACAAGATAGTAACTGTAGGTTAGTGCCAAATCGATTTACGTACAATGGCTTGAGCTTCCTCAAGACAGACAGGGCAGGGCTTGGCTTGAAACTCTCTACATCTGCATACGAATGTCTTCTGCTAGGCCCGGCAACAAGCATCAAATGGAAACTAAACAATAGCTTCCGTAAAAATACACTCAATGTTACAACAAACGAAGCAATATAAAAAGTATCACCATTTACGGAGAGATCCATAGAATAGAGGTAATAAAATAACAGCAAAAGACAGAAGTATTTAAGATCTGAGTGGAATAAGCTGTAGAACAGTAGAAAATCAAGTTGATTACTGAAAATCAAAAGATTGCAAAGAGCTGTCATAAAAAACACATACGAAAGTGTTGTGCGCAAATATGTGTACGCCTAATTAAACTTTTCCCTACTATTGTATGTCTCAAGTTCTTCCCAAGTGCACAGGCAAATACAACCGCAAATATCGAACGATGTTTGAACAGCGTTGTGTCTTGCCGCCATCAGCTGAACTTATAATACCAGATCAGCGAATAAGAAATCAGACACCCGTTTAGGAGCCCAACGGCCGAGAGAGCGGGGTGCTGCTCACGCGTCCCACCGCACCGTAGCGCACGGCGTCATTGGCAGAGGTTGACACGGCGGTCGACCAGACTCGATTGGGAAGTTTAGGGCCAGAAAACGGAATTTTATCTTTTTTAGGATCCTAATACTAACCTCAGGTGTAGTTGAATGTACTGAAGTGGAGCAGGCGGGGTGACATGAGGGGGGAGGGACTGTTTCAACTGTTTGGTAAATGTAGGAAAGTGATCATTATATCTACGGAGATGATGTCGTGTACTCAATACCCCTATCGCCGCAAAGCACGCAGTGCTACGGTGGTGTGAAAGATTGAAAAAATGTAGTGATTGCATTTGGGCGTATCAAATGACACCTCCCCCTGTTGTCAAATGGTTCAAATGGCTCTAGCCGGCCGTTGTGGCCGTGCGGTTCTAGGCACTTCAGTCCGGAACCGCGCTCCCGCTACGGTCGCAGGTTCGAATCCTGCCTCGGGCATGGATGTGTGTGATGTCCTTAGGTTAATTAGGTTTAAGTAGTTCTAAGTCTAGGGGACTGATGACCTAAGATGTTAACTCCCATAGTGCTCAGAGCCATTTGAACCATTTTTTTTTCAAACGGCTCTGAGCACTATGGGACTTAACATCTGAGGTCATCAGTCCCCTAGAACTTAGAACTACTTAAACCTAACTAACCTAAGGACATCACACCCATGCCCGAGGCAGGATTCGAACCTGCAGCCGTAGCGGTCACGCGGTTCCAGACTGAACCGCCTAGAACCGCACAGCCACAGCGGCCGGCCCCCCTGTTGTCCTATGGGTTTACCGACAGTGCCAGAAATCAGTTTGTATTGGTAAACCACGTCAGAACTGAAGCCAAAAGACTATCATAATGGACCAGACCAATGCATCGCAATGGTGCATATCGCATCTCGTGGATAGATACCGCTTCCTTGCGCAGCTGGAAGCGCGAAGGCGCCAACGCTGGACCTACACGAACCATCTCCGAACGGACACTGCAGACGTGGTAGCGTAGCTCTAACGTTTTCGTCAGTCTTGCACGCAAGGCACCATCCCTCTCTCCTGTACTCGAGCTCTTTCTGCTACTGTGGGGGAAGGAGTATAAACAACAGACGCAGGCCAGGTGCGCCACAATATTGCTTGGTTGTGAATTACGGCCTCGATGAACGAGGATGCGATGCAAATTGGTGGAGACTCTACGATATTCCTAGCGTTTTGACCACACGAAACCTTAGCCTTCCCTCGAGGTGACAGCTAACTTGAACCACAACGGCTACGTCGAGCTGCTGTTTGTCCGTCATCTTAACAAATACCATAACATTACTACTGTGTCCGACAATATAAAACTCGTGTGACTATTGGGCTACAATTGCGCTGCTTGGCGTGAGAAATACTCAGGATCAATCGCATTTCTTGAGCACCATCCAAGGCTGTGGAGCTGAACTAGTGAAAATCTATGCGATCGTTTCGAAGAACAAGCGGAATGTCAGCGAAGGATTCAACGAAATCAACCGACTTGCGCAAGTTGTGATTTGAGGGATTGGACATTTTCTACATCTAGATCTACATCCATACTCCGCAAGCCACCTGATGGTGTGTGGCGGAGGGTACCTTGAGTACCTCTATCGGTTCTCCCTTCTATTCCAGTCTCGTATTGTTCATGGAAAGAAGGATTGTCGGTATGCCTCTGTGTGGGCTCTAATCTCTCTGATTTTATCCTCATGGTCTCTTCGCGAGATATATGTAGGAGGGAGCAATATACTGATTGACTCCTCGGTGAAGGTATGTTCTAGAAACTTCAACAAAAGCCCGTACCGAGCTATTGAGCGTCTCTCCTGTAGAGTCTTCCACTGGAGTTTATCTATTATCTCCGTAACGCTTTAGCGATTACTATATGATCCTGTAACGAAGCGCGCTGCTCTCCGTTGGATCTTCTCTATCTCTTCTATCAACCCTATCTGGTACGGATCCCACACTGCTGAGCAGTATTCAAGCAGTCGGCGAACAAGCGTAGTGTAACCTAGTTCCTTTGTTTTCGGATTGCATTTCCTTAGGATTCTTCCAATGAATCTCAGTCTGGCATCTGCTTTTCCGACGAACAACTTTATATGATCATTTCATTTTAAATCACTCCTAACGCGTACTCCCAGATAATTTATGGAATTAACTGGTTCCAGTTGCTGACCTGCTATATTCTAGCTAAATGATAAGGGATCTTTCTTACTATGTATTCGCAGCACATTACACTTGTCTACATTGAGATTCAATTGCCATTCCCTGCACCATGCGTCAATTCGCTGCAGATCCTCCTGCATTTCAGTACAATTTTCCATTGTTACAACCTCTCGATATACCACAGCATCATTCGCAAAAAGCCTCAGTGAACTTCCGATGTCATCCACAAGGTCATTTACGTATATTGTGAATAGCAACGGTCCTACGACACTCCCCTGCGGCACACCTGAAATCACTCTTACTTCGGAAGACTTCTCTCCATTGAGAATGACATGCTGCGTTCTGTTATCTAGGAACTCTTCAATCCAATCACACAATTGGTCTGATAGTCTATATTCTCTTACTTTGTTCATTAATCGACTGTGGGGAACTGTATCGAACGCCTTGCGGAAGTCAAGAAACACGGCATCTACCTGGGAACCCGTATCTATGGCCCTCTGAGTCTCGTGGACTAATAGCGCGAGATGAGTTTCACACGATCGTCTTTTTCGAAACCCATGTTGATTCCTGCAGAGTAGATTTCTAGTCTCCAGAAAAGTCATTATACTCGAACATAATACGTGTTCCAAAATTCTACAATTGATCAACGTTAGAGATATAGGTCAGTAGTTCCGCACATCTGTTCGACGTCCCTTCTTGAAAACGGGGATGACCTGTGCCTTTTTCCAATCCTTTGGAACACTACGCTCTTCTAGAGACCTGCGGCACACAGATGCAAGAAGGCGGGCAATTTCCTTCGCGTACTCTGTGTAAAATCGAACTGGTATCCCATCAGGTCCAGCTGCCTTTCCTCTTTTGAGCGATCTTAATTGTTTCTCTATCCCTCTGTCGTCTATTTCGATATCTACCATTTTGTCATCTGTGCGACAATCTACAGAAGGAACTACAGTGCAGTCTTCATCTGTGAAACAGCTTTGGAAAAAGACATTTAGTATTTCGGCCTTTAGTCTGTCATCCTCCGTTTCAGTACCATTTTGGTCACAGAGTGTCTGGACATTTTGTTTTGATCCACCTACCGCTTTGACATAAGACCAAAATTTCTTAGGATTTTCTGGCAAGTCAGTACATAGAACTTTACTTTCGAATTCATTGAACGCCTCTCGCATAGCCCTCCTCACACTACATTTCGCTTCGCGTAATTTTTGTTTGTCTGCAAGGCTTTGGCTATGTTTATGTTTGGTGTGAAGTTCCCTTTGCTTCCGCAGCAGTTTTCTAACTCGGTTGTTGTACCACGGTGGCTCTTTTCCATCTCTTACGATCTTGCTTGGCACATACTCATCTAACGCATATTGTACGATGGTTTTGAACTTTGTCCACTGATCCTCAACACTATCTGTACTTGAGACAAAACTTTTGTGTTGAGCCATCAAGTACTCAGAAACCTGCTTTTTGTCACTTTTGCTAAACAGAAAAATCTTCCTACCTTTTTCAATATTTCTATTTACGGCTGATATCATCGATGCAGTAACCGCTTTATAATCGCTGATTCCCTGTTCTGCGTTAACTGTTTCAAATAGTTCGGGTCTGTTTGTCACCAGAAGGTCTAATATGTTATCGCCACGAGTCGGTTCTCTGTTTAACTGTTCAAGGTAGTTTTCAGATAAAGCACACTGAAGTCACCTAGACCAAAGAGTTCATCCTAGCGAAGCAAAGTTTGTTAGCTGGGCTCATGCAAGTGTATCACGGTAGTCGCCTGGTAGGCTTATGTAAGAGGGATGTTACAGTTAATATAACTAGACCTATCTCTATCAATGTTCACGTGTGTGATGTTCGAATAAGCGGTTGCTAACTAGCCATGTAGTGGGATACGTTATTAGATAGAGAGTTGCACATGTTCGACTTCAGTGACAACTCACAAACTTTCAACACAATTTTTAGCGTAAAAAGGTGTGTCAGTGCTTTGGTTGTCTTCATTCAAACGGAGCCTGCCGCGTTTGAACAAGATGTCTCCCAGCGACTGTCTACAATATTTTTGAACCACGTTGATTCATCTTGACCGATCATCATGACCTAAAGGTGCTCAGGTTCGGTTTCGTTAGTCTCTCACACTTTTCTGATCTTAAGCTCTTGTTTTGCACATTTGTTATTTCACAGCTACTATACGTGAAATTTGCAACAACTTGACGCATCTGTTACATAACACATTTTCATGACAGTTGCTAACTTCACATTTCCTTATGCGGTAAGAATCCACTGACGATTGACGAATTAACAGTGCTAGTAATACTGCCGTATTGATCGCTGTCCCTGCATCAGGTGACAAAATCGAAAACTTACGGCAAATGATAACTACGAACACATGCACAAAAAATGGTGCAAATGGCTCTGAGCACTATGGGACTCAACTGCTGTGGTCATAAGTCCCCTAGAACTTAGAACTACTTAAACCTAACTAACCTAAGGACATCACACACATCCATGCCCGAGGCAGGATTCGAACCTGCGACCGTAGAGGTCGTGCTGTTCCAGACTGTAGCGCCTTTAACCGCGCGGCCACTTCGGCCGGCCACATGCACATTCCAGTGAATAAACAGGATAATAAAAATGTTAAAAGCGACAAATATACTCCGTTATGAATCACTAAAATTTATATCTGTTAGTCACGATGCGTTTAGCAGACATTGAACCAAGGGAATATTGGGTTTTAGTTCGTCGACACAGATCTCAGCAATGCACTTCCGTTATACGTTCTACAATAACTGAATTCCCCGTGATGAAAATACATTAACATTACTTTAGCATAGAAATACCTTGCTCTAAAAAACTGTGGCATAAATATTTGCAAGTGGTCCTAATTGCGGCTGCGTCATTGATACTCCAAAAAGGGACAAGGCTTATTGCTAGTATGAAAAATGGTATCATGTTGTATGAAACTATTAGGTTTTAAAGATTCAAGCAACATTCTACGGTCGAAATGCCTTTATTTAGTAGAAAGAAAGTAAGTACAAAAAACAATATGGTTGAAAGTTCTTTCGGAAAACCATCTGACGTTTTTAGTACGGTATGCAAGCACCCGAACTCGGAAACTATAAGAAATGTACTGGCTGTTGACACATACAGGTGTCATGGCTCAAACCTAAATGTGCAGAGCCAACAAAATCACGAATGTTCACCAACATACAATGGAACGAAGCGTGTTGGAAGTCGTTTTATGGTCACAATATCCATCGCGCAATAGGGGTGAGAGTGTCACTGATGTGGTACGCGAGTTGGGGCGGCAGTCACTGAAACAAAGGCGGTTTTCTTTGCGGCGAGATCTATTTACGAAATTTCAATCACCAACTTTCTCTTCCGAATGCGTAAATATTAACTTGACACCCACCTACGTAGGGAGAAATGATCATCATAATAAAATAAGAGAAATCGGTGCTCGAACAGGAAGATTTAGGTGTTCCTTTTTCCCACGCGCCATTCGAGAGTGCAGTGGTAGAGAAGTAGTATGAAAATGGTTCGATGAACCCTCCGCCAGGCACCTAAGAGTGAATTGCAGAGTAACCATGTAGATGCAGATGTAGAAGGCGACCTATTCTACATCCATACATTGTGAAGGGCATGGCAAAGGATGTTCTTCATGGTTCGATTTGTCTCACATGTTTACGTGTACTTTCGCTCAGTCGACAAAGGAACCATCCCGGCATTTGCCTGAAGCGATTTATGGAAATCACGGAAAACCTAAATCAAGATCGCCGGACGCGGGATTGAACCGTCGTCCTCCCGAACGCGAGTCCAGTGTGCTAACCACTGCGCTACCTCACTCGGTAGTCGACTTAGGTTTTCTGCTGATGCAGCTAACGTATCGTTTTTTGTCATCAAGTTTCTGACTTGTTTGATGCAGATTGATACAGATTTCTCTCCTGTCTTAACCTCTGCCTCACTGAGTATTATATGTATCCAATGTTCAGAATTATTCGTTGCATAATCTCCGATCTCTGTCTTCCCCTACATAATTTACCTTCTACAGCTCCCTCAGGTTACTCTTAGATGTCTTAGCACATGTTCTATCGTCCTGTTCCTTTTTCTTATGAATTTTTTCCGGATTCTCTTCTCCTCGCCGATTCTGCGGAGAAACTTCTCGTTCCTTTTCTTATTACCTCATTTAATTTACAACACAACAAAAGCAAAACGAGAATAATGGAATGTTGTCGATTTAAGTCGGGTGATGCTGAGGGAATATGATTAGGAAATGAGACACTTAAAGCAGTAAAGAAGTTTTGCTATTTGGGGAGCAAAATAACTGATAATGGTCGAAACAGAGAAGATATAAAATGTAGACTGGCAATGGCAAGGAAAGCGTTTCTGAAAAAGAGAAATTTGTTAACATCGAGTATAGATTTAAGTGTCAGGTAGCCGTTTCTGAAAGTATTTGTATGGAGTGTAGCCATGTATGGAAATGAAACATGTACGATAAATAGTTTGGACAAGAAGAGAATAGAAGCTTTCGAAATGTGGCGCGACAGAAGAATGTTGAAGATTAGGTGGGTAGATCACGTAACTAATGAGGAGGTATTGAATAGAATTGGGGAGAAGAGGAGTTTGTGGCATAACTTGACAAGAAGAAGGGACCGGTTGGTAGGACATGTTCTGAGGCATCAAGGGATCACAAATTTAGCATTGGAGGGCCGCGTTGAGGGTAAAAATCGTAGAGGGAGACGAAGAGATAAATACACTAAGCAGATTAAGGATGTAGGTTGCAGTAAGTACTGGGAGATGACGAAGCTTGCACAGGATAGGGTAGCATGAAGAGCTGCATCAAACCAGTCTCAGGACTGAAGACCACAACAACACAATTTACAACATCCTTCTGTAGCACCACACCTCACACGTTTCGATTCTCCTCATTTCCGGTTGTCAGTTTGCTTCTACATAATGCTTGAGTTATTGTTACTGATAAAACTTGCTTTGTTATAGCAACCGTACCATTTTCGAAACATGATAAGAACTCATTATGCAGGAAATCAGGCTATAGTCTTAATTAGGCTGTCGATGACACAGACCGACAAAATAACAGCCAGTAAAAGCACATCTCATCCATGGGACGCAGTGTTGCCGAAAGGACCTTCAGTGCCAGACCGTGTGTGTGTGTGTGTGTGTGTGTGTGTGTGTGTGTGTGTGTGTGTGTTCCTTAGTTCCTTACCGGCAGGAACATTCAGGCTAGATGTCGTTAGAAGATTCTGCATAAATGTAGTGACCTCATCCCGGTGTAGACCATGCGATAGGGTAACAAAAATGCTCAGGAAACATAAACAGTATCTGTTAGAAACGAGGTGATCCAAAACCTTGTTATTCGAGATGACTACATGTATCCTAGTATTGTATTGTGTGTGCCGTCTGCATCGCATATGGTTCATGAGAACAAGACAAGAGACAATTGGAATTGAACGAAGGGATAAAGTCATTTTTTGCAGCTTCATGTGCGAATAGAACAGGACAAAGTGTACCTAAAATTACAACAAAGTACCGTACCATTGCGCCAGTAACAGTATATCACGACTTATCTAGCCATAGGGTTTCATGGGTTACGAGTAGTAAGTCCATATTGATAGTGATGCCTTGATCGTATAGGAATTAAAACGTGAAGATGGCGTTCTGATTTTCGTCGGGAGTGTGCTATACGCCAGGGATTCAGTTTCACTTTTTTTCTTATCTCGACATAAAGAATGAAACCGTGAAACTACACTCAAGACGCAGTCATCATAGCTATCGCCGAATACATACATCTTCGTTAAACCGTTCGTGTTTCGCGTAGAGTGCGCAGATTATGTCAACGTTTATAATTAAGACGACTGAAATACGGATCGGTATCTCCGAGCCACCAATAAAATATTACTCTTGTGTTTTATAACCTCGGATGCCCGCCAAGATGTGTCGTACCTATCTGGTGCAGTTAAGGAGCAGAATGAGACCAGCAATGCTGCAATACAACACGCCAGAATCACAGATCACTATCCACAGGCAAGGCAAGAGGCCAAGAGCAATGCGAAGAGGAGGGACTGTTTACTGCATGCAAATGTCGAGTGCCGCTTAACATCTTGAGCGCGTGGACCATTACCCAAGGGCACAACAATTACAGATCAGCCATATACGCCTTGGGTAATATTTTACGCCTCTGTTTGCATTTGCTTACGGTCAGCGAAGTCGTAAACGCGAGGAAAACGAACAATTCCTGCACCGTCGATAACAGAATAACGGGCGGGGGATAAGAGAGGACGGTAGGAGGAGTTAGCTCATTCCTCTTGGAGCTAAAGCGTTGAGGAATACGTCGCACGGCCATTGACACCGTAGTCTTGTGTTTCATAAATTTCTCAACATTCTGCATTCACAGTGCTCGCAATAGTCGAGAAATGTTGGCTTTATCAACCACCTCGTAAATCGGAATGTGCGGAAACATCCCTAACGTCCAATACAATATTTCACATGTCAGAGACTTACAAAAAGGGTTCGACGGAATGCGTCACCTCACCCAATAAAATAGTCATCTTCCTTTCCTCCAGTACCACTTCTGGCTTGTATACAATGGTTAAATTGATTCTACGGTCAAAAGACATACACAATACCAAAGTGACTGTGTGTATAAGAAGATATTACCGCCTTTATGGCAAAGAATTAGTAGATAAACTAGGAAAAGACGCTATAGCAACGGGTCATCAAGAGGAGTACAGGATCAATATTCTGAACCAATCGGAATTCTCGTAATACCACTGCGAACGATATACCTGGGTCGATAGATAAGTCTGGTAAAAAAAGCAAGAAATTATGTTTCTTTCGTAAACATCTATGCTATCACGAAATGAAATACGTCGAGAACGTCATCGTGGTAAACGTCACGTTTCTGGGACATCGTAACTGGGAACGAATCGAAATAAAGATGCCGGAAAAATCTAATAAACCGGGGCGGAAGTTTCAGTTTAATCAAGGCTTGAGACCCGGTGCTCCATTTATTAAGATATCATCCAAGAGAGCTGGAAAACGCTGGAAGAAATTGTGTTTCACGGGAGAACAGCGTGGGTGCCGGAAAACACACGAGCGTCAAAGGGCGTAGCGAGCGCCAGCAGTCGAACTCTGTTATAAATAGTGCCACGTCTCCAGTAATTCACTGTGTGGCTGCAGTCCAGTAGTGTGTTCGTATATCATCACAGCCCGCAATACCCGAAAAAGACGACTGCGTCGGTTATCGAAATATTGCCTATAAGAATGGAATCAACAATTCGACTGAACACCATAAAAGCGTGAAGCAGCCATTCTTTCCACACCGGACACGCGTTTGGAAACCGCCACTCAGTGAACAAAATCGTAGCTTACAAAGTATGAACCAGATTTGTAACTGGATTCGGGACTTCCTAAGAGGCAGAACTCAATAGTTTATTCTTAATGGGACGAAAACGGCAAATATAAAGAAAATTTTTGGACCTGACTATGAGAGTTTTATAGGGCCATTGATGTTTCCAATACATATGAAAATCATATAGTGCTTAAAATCGGAACCCCATTAGGCTACTTGCTGACGATGCTGTCGCCTTTAGTACGGCTGCAACGCCAAAGAGTGTACCGAACGGCGGGAACGCCTTCGAAGGATCGACGACTAACAGAGGGATTTTTGTTGACCATGAATGCCGCGCGGGGTTGGCCGAGCGCTTTAAGGCGCTGCAGTCATGGACTGTGCGGCTGGTCCCGGCGGAGGTTCGAGTCCTCCCTCAGGCATGGATGTGTGTGTTTGTCCTTACGATAATTTAGGTTAAGTAGTGTGTAAGCTTAGGGACTGATGACCTTAGCAGTTAAGTCCCATAAGATTTCACACACATTTGAACATTTTTTTGACTATGAATGTGAGTAAATGTAATAAAATTGGCGAAGAGCTCCATTACAGTTGGATTACGCCATCTGTAAAAAGCATTAGAAAGAGCGACAGCACTAAAATATGTAGGAGCAACCACCCGGAGCGACCTACAGTGAAATGATCACACAAAATTTGTTCGACGCTTTCTGAGTATTTTCAACCATATTGGGATTGTTACTTAGTAGAATTGACAGAAAGGAGAGAGAAGATCCAACGAAGAGCGGCACGATTCGTCACGGGATGGTTTAGCAAACAGAGTCCGCAGCTCGTGGTCTTGCGGTAGCGTTCTCGCTTCCCGCGCACGGGGTCCCGGGCTCGATTCCCGGCGGGGTCAGGGATTTTCTCTGCCTCGTGATGACTGGGTGTTTTGTGTTCTTCATCATCATTGACTCGCAACTCGCCGAAGTGGTGTAAACTAAAAAGGCAATCGGCGGCCGAACTTCCCAGCAAGGGGCCTCCCGGCCAACAATGCCATACGATCATTTCATTTCATTTGATTTAGGAAACACAAGAGCGTTTCGCAGATGCCACAAGAGAGCCGCTGTGTACCACGCAGAGGGCTTGTGTTAAATTTCCGAGCGTGTACATCCGATGGATATTCAGACACATGTGCTTGCTGCCACATGTTTCGCGAAATGACCACGACGGGTAAAGCAAATAATGTAGTGAATCTGACAGTCGTTCTTCGTACACTGGATTTGCTAATGGGACAGGGGAGGGGGGAAAATGATGGTGGTGCCAAAAGTACCCACCGTGACACACTGTCAGAAGGCTTGTCGCGCATAGACGTAGATGTAGAACGCGTGGTTAAGTGCTCAGGACTCTCTTTCACGCACTTCACAGCGGTTTCCAGAGAATGTCTCTATATGCAGGATCAATGATCTTTACGAGTATCTAAACAGGATAACGACCCGCCGCCATCCAACGGTGGCAGCCAAAGATCTTTATATTTTGTATCTTGCCCAGCTACAATAAGGCGACAACAAAATGACACTAGAATATAAAATGTGGTGACCTTACATGGGAACACAATATCGGATAAGATTCCCAGGGAGAGATAAATACCATAAATTCTTTCTTTTGATAAGCATGAAGTTAATGATTGACAACTAATCTCCACAGATTGGCAATATTAGCTGACCACAAATAAAAGATGCGCTTCATCAGTACCGTAATTCGTATCAAATACACTTACAGTTGAAGTAAATGTGCCTAGGCCTGACTTCAATCACTGCCGAGTGTTTAACACCACAAGCCTAATTCCAGACGCACAAAATCTTGGAAGTAACCCTCTCACACAATCACAGAATCAATAACAACTTAAGGATGCTAAGTCCTATTACGCAGAGTCCACGTGAGGCCAATGTCGGAGGTGCGGACGCTCAGAGACGACAGCTGACTGCTGATGATGGCTTCTGGACATAATTTTCAGGTTGGTGTGGTAGCTGGGACTACTGGCTGCGTCGTTGGGCAGCTGCCTACATACTGCTCCTCCAGACAGATATAGCCTATTCGATGGTGTGTGACAATGCATAATCAAGTGAAGCTGTGTTTTCCGCGTCTCTAGTAGCGATAAGAACGCCGCCTGTATGCAAATAGGGCGCTGATCGTCTTTTCAGCATCCGCCGAAGTTGTGCACGAAAACAAATTGATGTTTATGTTGTCAGCCCGGAATGTTTACGTGTTGCCAGCAGGACTGGCCAGTATGCAACCCGCCTGACATGTCTGTGTTGCAGGTGGACGATGTGCTCTAATACAGCACAAAAGAAAATACATTATGAATCTGAGCTCATATGAGCCTACTGCATAGCATGTACGAGAACTCTGGAGAAGAAGATGACCTGTTTAAAGAAGAATGCAAAAAAGTGATAATTCTGCTATATCACTTATAAATCTCCTGTCATCCAGACATTGACAGGATGATCAAAATATTGATTCTGATTTATTCCACACATCTTTTACTCATATATTTCACTGTCTTGCATCGCCGGCCGGTGTGGCCGTGCGGTTCTAGGCATTTCAGTCTGGAACCGCGTGGCCGCTACGGTCGCAGGTTCGAATCCTGCCTGGGGCATGGATGTGTGTGATGTCCTTCGGTTAGTTAGGTTTAAGTAGTTCTAAGTTCTAGGGGACTGATGACCTGAGCTGTTAAGTCCCATAGTGCTCAGAGCCATTTGAAACACTCTCTTGCAACAGAAAGCCATGAGATGCAGCACATATCAATAAATTTGGTACTATACTAGCCAAACCTTTATATACTTGTTACTCATAAAATCAATTGTTCTAACAACGCAGATGCCTCTTTAGAAACGCTGACATCGTTTGCTCAAATATGGCACTACTAGTTAATACTAAACGTGAACAACACACGTATTTGCCCACCCGGTTAGCCGTGCGGTGTAACGCATGGCTTTCTGGATTGGGAAGGAGCGCCTAGTCCCTGGCACAAATCCGCCCGGAGGACTTGTGTCGAGGTCCGGTGAGCCGGCCAGTCTTTTGATGGTTTTTAGGCGGATTTCCATCTGCCTCTGCGAATGAATGCTGGTTCCCCTTATTCCGCATCAGCTAACTATGTCGGCGATTTCTGCGCCAACAAATTCTCCATGTACGCATACACCACCATTACTCTACCACGCAAACATAGGACTTACACTCGTCTGGTGTGAGACGTTCTCTGGGGGTCCACCGGGGGTCGAATCGCACAATAACCCTGAAAGAGTGGTTCGGTGTGGGGCGGCGGAGAGGTGAAGTGTACTGCGGTAGTCGTCGTGGGGTTGTGGACCACTGCGTCTGCGGCGGGGACGGAGCCTCTCTGTCGTTTCTAGGCCCCGGTTAACATACAATACACTACACATGTATTTGCTAAATATAAACTGCTATTAGAATGCCGAATAGCACTAATATCTCAAATTAAAACGAAATACGTTTTTACTTACTTCATATGTGAAGTAATACATTGCCTACCTGCATTTATCTTGCCAGCCAGTGCCACAAAGATACATAATGCACCTTGGGAATAGCGTTGCAAATGATTGAAAGGGTCCTGCAGCTGTAAAAGTCAGCAACTGTGAAGGAACGAATGATTCTGGTTATGCACGCCTCTTCTATGAAATATTTCAATATTCTTCTGATATGAAAAATCTTTGCTTTAGTTATTATTACAGTCTATGACATAAAGTTTATAATCTGAAGTGGGTAAAAAATACTTTATCACGAACAGACCGATTGAAACTATTTGCCCAAATATAGCATTGTGGATTATGCAAATCACTGGAATGAGCACGTATGCGGAATTTATAAATTCCCCAGCGTTCATCATCCAGGTACTATATATATATAACTGAGCAGAATGAACTACTGACATGCTCGTCGCACGATTATTTTTTTATTTCCCCAAAGCGCCAGCAATCATTTGTTGCCTTTACATTCTATGAAGAATTTTGCAGGCGAGTTTTCCTCTCTTTTAACCACAACCTACCGTAAATCTCTTGAACAGTAAACTGTTCCCAGTATCTGGAAGAGATTACATGTCACACCCGTCTACAAGAAGGGTAGCAGAAGTTACTCACAAAACTAGTGTGCAACAGCCTAGACATCAATCTGTTGTAGAATGTTAGAACATATTCTGAGCATAAAAGTAATGACATATCTCAAACAGAAAGATTTCCTCTATGCTAAGCAGCAAGCATTCCGAAAACATCGATCATGCGAAACACCACACGTACTTTTCTCACATGACATACTGAAAGCCATGGATCAAGACAGTCAAGAAGATGGCATATTTCTTGATTTACAAAATGCTTTTGACTTAGTACCACACGTGCGAATATTATCGAAAGTACGATCCTATGGGGTATCAGGCGAAATTTGTGACTGGATCGAGGATTTCTTAGCAGAAGGGACGCAGAACGCTTTACTGAATGTACAGTCGTCGGTATATGTAGAAGTAACTTCAGGAGTGTTCCAGGGAAGAGTGTTGGGGACCCTTCGTTTTCATGTTATATATTAATGACATTGCAGATAATATTAATATTAACTTCAGGTTTTTCGCAAATGATGCGGGTATCTATGGCGAAATACTGTCTGTAATTCAGTCGAATTTTAATATGATTTCAGACTGATGCAAAGATTAGCAACTTGGATTAATGGGACAAAAATGTAAAAATATACACTTCGCAAATCCGTGAAATGTAATATCTTTTGATTACAATATCAACCACTCACAACTGACAGAGGCCAACTCCTACTAACAGCTGGGTGTACCTAGTTGTAAGGATATGAAATGGAACGATCAAATAGGCACAGTTGTAGGTAAAGCAGGTCTCAGAATTGGGCTGATTGGTAGAATACTAGGGAAAATAAATCAGTCTACAAATCATATTCCTTACAATAGACTCGTGCGACCCAACCTATAATATTTCCCAAGTTTATGGACAGTAGCGGATATGGAAGAAATATTGAGAAGGGCAGCACGAACGGTCACTCGTTTGTTTGACCCATTTCCTTTTTAATTCAATTCAATATTTACCTCCACACAGAAAGCAAAATACATTGGAAGGAGGTCATTACAGTCGGAGCACAAGATCTGATTGTATCAATGATGGGGAAGGAATTTGTTACGGCGTAAAGTCAAGCGCCGGCACGCCAGTCGGCAAGGAGAGGGCAGAGAGGGCTGTGAATAAGACGTCACCCAACTGCACGCTGAATGGCCCCTTTCCAGGACGACAACGCAACGGCAGCGACCTCTTTGCGAAGAGTACATAAGCACCGCGCCGACTTGTCGCGGTCCACTTCTACAGCAGCATCAAGATTAGAAACTTCAAGACCAGCGACTTAGGAACTGTATATACTGAAGAGATTTCTTATTAGCTTGTCGTCCTTTTCTTGCGGTACTTCTGTGTTACTGTCAAGGTTTTGTCATTGTTCATTTCGTAATAAAACTCATAAATACGATTTGTTTGAATGTTGTCTAGCGAACCGAGAAGACAGGTTTACTAGACCCCACATATCTGACGTCAAGGCAGCATTCAACAGAAATTGGTCGTGCCCTTTGAAAGGAACCATCATGGCATTTTCCTGGAGTGATTTAGGGAAATGACGGAAAACCTAAAGCTGGTTGGCCGGACGCGAGACTGAACCGTCGTCCTCCAAAGGCGAGTCCTGTGTGCTAACTACTGCGCCACCGCGTTCGGTAAAAAATACACTATGAAAGTTACCATACTGTTCATAAGATATAACTATGGGCATTATTACTTACAAGATCATACTATATTATCATAGCCACAAGGCCCCCGGAGAAGAAGTAATTTCAACCTTGGGAGAGCCAGGCATAACAAAACTATACCATCTAGTGAGCAAGATGTATGAGACAGGCCAAATACCCTCAGACTTCAGGAAGAATATAATAATTCCAATTCCAAAGAAAGCAGGTGTTGACAGATGTGAAAATTATCGAACTATCAGTTTAATAAGCCACGGCTGCAAAATACTAACACGAATTCTTTACAGACGAATGGAAAAAATGGAAGAAGTCGACCTCGGGGAAAAAAAAATGGCTCTGAGCACTATCGGACTTAACATCTATGGTCATCAGTCCCCTAGACCTTAGAACTACTTAAACCTAACTAAGGACATTACACAAATCCATGCCAGAGGCAGGATTCGAACCTGCGACCGTAGCGGTCACGCGGTTCCAAACTGAAGCGCCTAGAGCCGCACGGCCATACCGGCTGCCCCTACCTCGGGGAAGACCAGTTTGTATTCCGTAGAAATGTTGGAACACGTGAGGCAATACTGACCCTATAACTTATCTTAGAAAATAGATTAAGGAAAGGCAAACCTACTTTTCTGGCATTTGTAGACTTAGAGAAAGCTTTTGACAATGTTGACTGGATTACCATCTTTCAAATTCTGAAGGTGCCAGGAGTATAACACAGGGAGCGAAAGGCTATTTACAATTTGTACAGATACCAGATGGCAGTTATAAAAGTCGAGGGACATGAAAGGGAAGCAGTGGTTGGGAAGGGAGTGAGACAGGGTTGTAGCCCATCCCCGATGTTATTAAATCTGTATATTGAGCAAGCAGTAAAGGAAACAAAAAACAAAAAAAATAGGAGTAGGAATTAAAATCCATGGAGCAGAGGTTCGCCGATGACATTGTAATTCTGTCAGAGACAGCAAAGGACCTGGAAGAGCAACTGAACGGAATGGACAGTGTCTTGAAAGGAAGATATAAGATGAACATCAACAAAAGCAAAACGAGGATAATGGATTGTAGTCTAATTAAATCGGGTGATGCTGCGGGAATTAGATTAGGTAATGAGACGCTTAAAGTAGTAAAGGAGGTTTGTTATTTGGGGAGCAAAATAACTGATGATGGTCGAAGTAGAGAGGATATAAAATGTAGACTGGCAATGGCAAAGAAAGGGTTTCTGAAAAAGAGAAATTTGTTAACATCGATTATAGATGTGTCAGGAAATTGTTTCTGAAAGTTTTAGCATCGAGTGTAGCCATGTATGGAAGTGAAAAGTAGAGGATAAATAGTTTAGACAAGAAGAGAATAGAAGCTTTCGAAATGTGGTGGTAGCAAAGAATGCTGAAGATTTGATGGGTAGATCACATAAGTAATGAGGAGGTATTGAACAGAATTGGAGAGAAGAGGAATTTGTGGCACAACTTGACTAGAAGAGGGGATCGGTTGATAGGGCATATTCTGAGGGATCAAGGGATCATCAATTTAGTATTGGAGGGCAGCGTGGAGCGTAAAAATCGTAGAGGGAGACTAAGAGATGAATACACTAAGGAGATTGACAAGGATGTAGGTTGCAGTAGGTACTGGGAAATGAAGAAGCTTGCACAGGACAGAGTAGCATGGAGAGCTGCATCAAACCAGTCTCTGGACTGAAGACCACAACAACAACAACTAACATAGTAACATAGATAAAATGTAACCAATGCAGAGACACGTCTATAGTTGCACATTCGGAAAACATTGCACAACTATGACTAAAAAACATCCGTCTGGTACCGAGTGTACTTTCTTAAACATATGAGAAAATTATGTACTAGGTGAGCATTGGTATAGTATATCTCAGTCTCCATGAAAAAAAAAAATGCATAAAAATCTAAACTCTCACAAACAAAAGCATTCTGTCATGACGCACTGAGAAACAATTGGGACGATGCATTAAAGCGAGCTATGCATACGTTGATTACACTGGCGGCATAGGTGGTTAGCACGAACACTCGCTTGTAGGGCTGTGCGGCGTGGCTCCAGTGGCTTCTCCTCCTCCTGCCATCCCTCTGAGCTGCCCGTTCGGTCAGGTACCCCATCAGCTCTTCTTTTGACATTTTATTTAGGTAACTTTTACTTTTTATACGTTTAAGATATTATTTAATCTAAGTTTAGTTTTTGGGGTTGCGTGATGCAAATAGATTGACGGAAAAAAATCGCAACACCGAAGAATAATTAATGTAGAGCAGTAAAATTTCTGGAATACATTTGTCTTGGTAACATGATTAAGTGATTAACATTGCAAGATCACACGTTAACGTAAGCACGAGATAAGCCGTTGCAAATGTGAAACGCTGGTACGTTAATAACCGACTTAACCGCCAGAATGTTGAAAGCAAGCACGCAAAGGTACAGTATATGCATTGTGTTGTACAATTGCCAGACGTCAGTTTGTAGGATGGAAAAAATTGAAAATTTGTGGTAAGGTCTTATGGGAACAAACTACTGAGGTCATCGGTCCCTAAGCTTAAACATTACCTACTTTAACTTAAACTAACTTACGCTAAGGACGACACACACACACACACACACACACACACACACACACACACACACACACACACACACACACACACACCGAGGGAGCCGCACGGAACGTGACAAGGCCCTACAGACCGCGCGGCTGTGGGTTGGAGATGCCTGTTGCACTTGGTCGGTCAATAGAGGTAAGGTTAATGCTGATTGTGGATGACGCTCAAGTTGTCGTCCAATGAAATCCCATACGTATTCGTCTGGAGACAGATCTGGTGATCCAGCAGGCCAAGACAACATTTCGATACTCTGCAGAGCCTGTTGGTTTACAGTAGCGGAATGTGGGCGAGCGTTATCCTGTTGGAAAACACCTTCTGGAATGCCGTTCATGAATGACAACACAACAGATCGAATCACAGGATTGACGTACAAATTTGCAGTCAGAGTGCGTGGGATAACCACGACAGTATCCTGCCGTCATAGGACTCGCAACCCAGACCATAACTCCAGGTTAAGTCCAATGTGTCTTATACGCAGACAAGTTGGTTGCAGGCCCTTAACTGGCCCCCTCCTAATCAACACACAGACATCAACGGCACCGAGTCAGAATCAGTTTGCATCAGAAAACACAACAGACCTCCATCCTGCCCTTCAACGAGCTGTCGTTTGACATCGCTGACAGTTTGCGGTCAGAGGAATGTACGCTGCAGGGAGCTGTGTTTGAAGTACCCGATTTGTGTTATTCTGGCGCCAACCGCCGCTCAAATTGCTGCTACAGATCCAGTACGCTGCGGAGAGCCATATGCCAAACACGACGGTCTTCTCTCTCGTAAGTGCCGCGTGCCAGCCCAGAGCCCGGTCTTTTTGCGACCGTACATTCTCGTGACCACCGCTGCCAATAATTATGTGCAGCGGCTACATTCGTGCCAAGTCTTTCTGCAATATCGCAGAAGGAAACATGCAGGTTGTCGCACCTCGTCCAAACTCAAGTGAGATACTGATAATGGCTATTTTCTCACCTTAAAGGAACTGACGCCACGACCAAATCCAAACGTAACTAACGCTCACAACCGTTACACCGGGTATTTGAAGCAAACCAGATTTGCATCCTTCGAGGCCTACGAGAGACAGGCCGCGGTCAGTACGTCAACGAAGGTAGTCCTGCGCTCACTCACTCGCTCGAATCAGCAGAGAATCTACGTTTCTACACCTGATTACTCGTAATTAGGCGTGTCCGTAGAAACTAAAACTGAATATTCTACTGGAATCCGCTATTATGAGATCTTACTGTTATTAGACCTATAATGATGGGAATTCCATGGGCTTACTTATACCGGGTGATCAAAAAGTCAGTATAAATTTGAAAACTGAAAACATCACGGAATAATGTAGACAGAGAGGTAAAAATTGACACACAGGCTTGGAATGACATGGGGTTTTATTAGATCCCCCCAAAAAATACAAACGTTCAAAAATGTCCGACAGATGGCGCTTTATCTGATCAGAATAGCAATAATTAGCACAACAAAGTAAGACAAAGTAAACATGATGTTCTTTACAGGAAATGCTCAATACGTCCACCATCATTCCTCGACAATAGCTGTAGTCGAGGAATAATGTTGTGAACAGCACTGTAAAGCATGTCAGGAGTTATGGTGAGGCATTGGCGTCGGATGTTCTCTTTCAGCATCCCTAGAGATGTCGGTCGATCACGATATACTTGCGACTTCAGGTAACCCCAAAGCCAATAATCGCACGGACTGAAGTCTGGGGACCTAGGAGGTCCATCATGACGAAAGTGGCGGCTGAGCACACGATCATCACCAAACGACGCGCGCAAGAGATAATTCACGCGTCTAGCAATATGGGGTGTTTTTTCGGTTTTAATAAAACCCCATGTCATTACAAGCATGTGTGTCAATTTTTACGTCTCTATCGACATTATTCCGTGGTTTATTAAGTTTTCAAATTTATACTGACTTTTTGATCACCCGGTAATTTGTTACGGCTGGACTGGCGTACAATAAAATAAAATCATGCTAAAATGATTATCAGTCGTATAAGGCACCACTTCCAGCGTGGAATTACTGTTAGGCAGAAGAGACTAAATGCTTTAAACAAGGCATTATACCATTTATATCGAGTATTGATCTTAAATTAAATTTTGCTGTAGTACTGTTAATCAGTTAAGACTTCATAATAGCAAATTCCAGTGGTACATGCAATTCTCGTTAGTACGTACACGCCCAGCTGCGAGTTAACAGGTTCAGAAACGCATTTTGTCTGCTGAGCTGAGCGAGCGAGCGAGTTCAGGACCACCTTCGTGACATACGCGCCGCGTCCTGTCTCGCGGGCTTCGTGCATCCATATAGTGACACTACTGGCGCTACATTTATGCGACTGGGGTGAAATTTGAATAGATATCATATTTCGGTTGTAGAAACACGCCTATCCTCTTTCGTTTCAGTTGCACAACTCCTTGCTGGTACTGCGATTTTTGCGATTAAAAAAATTTTTTTTTTAATTTTTTTGCGTCAGTGTATTTTGGGAGAGTGTCACGGAGATGATGAAGAAGCTAAAGTGACAGGCGTTTGAAGACAGGCGGAGTCTACCCCGAGAAAGCCTAATCAGAAAGTTTACGTACTCGGAAAGTTTCTTGAACGAGCTTAAGTGAGGAATCTAGGAATATACTCCAACCCCGTACGTATCGCCGCCACAGCAATCGTGAGGGCAGATTAGAGCGCGCACAGAGATGTTAAACTCTTTCAAGTCTGGTGGTACAATCTGTGTACCACCTTATGTTGCACCGAGGTTGTACGGTGGTACAATATTTGTACCACCAATTTGGATGCATAGAACAGCGCATTCTCGTGGTAGATTACTTGAACTACTAGCAGGGCATGTTCTTGGTAGTTCTTAGATGTATGCACCACATGGCAGTTGTTACTGGGTTCTTGCAGCAGCACCAGTACTTCATATTTCTACGACAGGTGCGCTCAAGTACACTGTGGAGACATTGTTTGTGCAACATTGTCATTTGTTACCTGCTAACGGAAGTTTCCAACAAAATTTCTATTGGAATATGTAAGTACATTTGTTTATTGTAGTTTTTTTGTGTTGTTCAGACTATATGAGAAATTATTAAAATGTAGCTACTTATTCATCGGTTCAAAATATGTACCAATGTACCACAACAGTCACTCTACTTCAAACACAGGTAAACCTCACTCTTTACTTTTCAGTAATAATGAGGGGTCAGAGAAAGCTGACTGAGTCTGAAATTTCGAAAGCCCTTGAAGAGGATATTCCATCTGACATATCATTTGATAATGGGGACAGTGGTGACACCAATGACAATTCTTATTGTCTGGAACGAACTACATCCAAAACTATTCTGTCTGATTCTGATATGTCAAGTGATTCTGAGGATGAGCGCGCAGCTACCATTTCAGTGATTAGGTCACCAGAGGCTGAGCTACGTCAAACCGTCACAGTGCATCAGACTCCATCTGAGATTGCCGATCATCAGTCGAAGACTGAACGTAAGTGGAGCAAAACTGAACGCCCTGCTAATGCCCCTGCATTTACTTCCCCGTGTTTTTATTGTGGATTTAGGCACACCATCACCATATCAGTTATTTGGAGTTCTGCTTTCAGACGATATTATGGATTTAATTTTGTTTCAGACGAACTTATATGCGCAACAGTCGTCTCTGAGTACTGGTAAACCTTATGTGCCAGCATCCATGGAAGAATTAAAAACTTTCTCAGTGATAAATATCTTGATGGGCATAAAACCACTTCCTAGTTACAGAGACTACTGGAGTTCAGGTGCTGATGTACATGATAGTTATGTGAGTCAGCTGATGTCAAGGAGGCGTTTCGAATGGTTTCTTACCAACTCCCATTTGAATGACAATAGTAAAATACCACAACGAGAGGACACCAACTATGATAAACTTCATAAGCTGCGTCCTTTCCTAGAAAGAATTTCACATAACTTTCAGAAAGCACTTAATCCAAATGAATGTATGGCAGTGGACGAATCTATGATTAAATTTAAAGGAAGATCTTCTATAAAACAGTACTTGCCAAGGAAGCCTATCAAGAGAGGCTACAAGGTGTGGGTACTAGCAGACAAATCTGGCTATGCATGGAAATTGTATATTTACACGGGAAAGAATGATAATGCTGTGAAAAAGAAATTGGGAGAAAGAGTTGTGAAAGACTTCAGTGAAAATATTAAAGGTAAGGATCACAGAGTTCACTTTGATAATTATTTCAGTAGTCCAGATCTCCTTCGAGATTTGAAAGAAAACAAAATACATGCGTGTGGTACAGTGAATCCAAGAAGAAAATCTTTACCTACGCTGAAAAGTGACAAGGAAATGAAAAGGGATGACTATGATCGGGCTACTAGAAATACAGGCCTTAGTGTGATGAAGTGGAAAGATAAGAGATCCGTCCATCTGCTTTCAAATTTTCATGATCCAACTCAAAGAACAGAGGTTACAAGAAAGAAAAAATATGGAAATGAAATGAAAGTTTCTTGCCGCATTGCTCTCTCTGATTACAATGCCAACGTGAATTGTGTAGATAAATTTGACCAGCTGAAGGGCGTATATGAAACTGACAGAAAGATCAGAAAGTGGTGGCACAGAATATTCTGGTACTTCACTGATGCCACCGTGGTGAATGCTTTAGAAATGAAGTTGCCTAAGATGACTCTGAAGGACTTCAGAAGAGAAATCGCAAGGGAGTTAGTGGCACCTGCCTTGGTAGCTTCAAGAGGTAAAAAGCGGAGTCTAAGCAGCCATCTCAGGTTCAACAAGAAGAAACCCAATGTTCCGAAATCTGTGCGTCTTGAAAGTTCATCTCATCAGCCAGAAAGACCTACAAGGAGGAGCTGTGCAGCATGTAGTTCCAAGAAACAACAAATTCGCACTGACTGGATGTGTAGTGTGTGTAAGGTTCCTCTATGCTTAGGGAAAAGGAAGACATGCTTCCAAGACTATCATGCATCGTGATCACAGTGGTACCCAATGAACCACCTCCCTTGTGACCAACAATGATTATAAAAATTGAATTTTTGTGTACAATGGTAATAATTATGTTCATTGTATTATAAATATGTTACTTGTATGAATTTTTGACAATAAAAGTAAGTCGTGTACTTCTAGAGCTGTTTTTTGGTCAAATTAGTTGTACGTGAAAGCGTTAAGCAATAATCCTTCCCGCAGTACATACGCGATTGGAATGGGAGGTAACCCTAATAACTGCTACAATTGGAAGCACCCTCTGCCACGGTGGTTTGCTGGGTATGGATGTAGATGTAAAAGAGGCGTGACAAGCAATGGTAGAGAGAGAGAGAGAGAGAGAGAGAGAGAGAGAGAGAGAGCGCAGAGCACGGGGCCGTGTGATCCGTTGGAGGTGGGCACAGTGGAGCGGTGCCGGCGCTTCTGCTTCATTAGCCGGCCTGCCCTGGTCTGCTGCAGCCTGCCTCCGCCTCGCCAGCTGTAGCTGGCGCTGGTGCTGCCTGTCCGTGCCGGCGGCTCGTAACTCTGGCCAGGTCGCGCGCAGGTGACAATTGCAGATAATGGCGCACGCTCGTAATTCTCCGTTCGCGAAAACGTAAAAAAATGCGGATAAATAACGGCCAAGGGGCCGCGCCGGGGCGAAATTCATAAAAGTCGTCGTAAAGTAGTCATCGCGTGAATGGAGGAGGCCAGGCAGGCAGCGGGCGCGAGGCGCTGCGCTCAGCCGCGCAGCGCGGCTGGGGGGCCCGCCGGCTTCCCACGTGGCCGCGCGCGGTACGGGCCGTCCTATTGTTCAACACGGAGCAGAGGAGAGCAGAGCACAGCCGCCGGGCCGCGGCAATAACGGCCCGCACAAGTGCCTGCCAGATCTGCTCGACACGTTTCCATACCCCCCCCCCCCCCCCCCCACCCCTGCCGATGAGCAATTCCGCCCTGACGTTTAGTAACTGTAGGAGGAATCGTTGACGGGGCAGGTGGGGAGGGATACAGACCTTCATCGCCTTGTGGACTAATATGGGGGACATACGATGTGCATTCAAGTTCTAAGGCCTCCGATTTTTTTTCTAATTAACTACTCACCCGAAATCGATGAAACTGGCGTTACTTCTCGACGTAATCGCCCTGCAGACGTACACATTTTTCACAACGCTGACGCCATGATTCCATGGCAGCGGCGAAGGCTTCTTTAGGAGTCTGTTTTGACCACTGGAAAATCGCTGAGGCAATAGCAGCACGGCTGGTGAATGTGCGGCCACAGAGAGTGTCTTTCATTGTTGGAAAAAGCCAAAAGTCACTAGGACCCAGGTCAGGTGAGTAGGGAGCATGAGGGATCACTTCAAAGTTGTTATCACTGTTGCGTAACATTAGCTCGATGTTCAGGTGCGTTGTCTTGGTGAAACAGCACACGACAGTCCTTCCCGGACGTTTTTGTTGCAGTGCAGGAAGGAATTTGTTCTTCAAAACATTTTCGTAGGATGCACCTGTTACCGTAGTGCCCTTTCGAACGCAATGGGTAAGGATTACGCCCTCGCTGTCCCACAACATGGACACCATCATATTTTCAGCACTGGCGGTTACCCGAAATTTTTTTGGTGGCGGTGAATCTGTGGGCTTCCATTGAGCTGACTGGCGCTTTGTTTCTTGATTGAAAAATGGCATCCACGTCTCATCCATTGTCAGAACCGACGAAAAGAAAGCCCCATTCATGCTGTCGTTGCTCGTCAACATTGCTCGGCAACATGCCACACGGGCAGCCGTGTGGTCGTCCGTCAGCATTCGTGGCACCCACCTGGATGACACTTTTCGCATTTTCAGGTCGTCATGCAGGATTGTGTGCACAGAACCCACAGAAATGCCAACTCTGGAGGCGATCTGTTCAACAGTCATTCGGCGATCGCCCAAAACAATTCTCTCCCCTTTTCGATCATGCCGTCAGACCGGCTTGTGCGACCCCAAGGTTCTTTCGGTTTGTTGTCACACGATGTTCTGCATTCATTAAACTGTCGCACCCACGAACGCACTTTCGACACATCCATAACTCCATCACCACATCTCTCCTTCAACTGTCGATGAATTTCAGTTGGTTTCACATCACGGAAATTCTGAAAACGAATGACTGCACGCTGTTCAAGTAAGGAAAACGTCGCCATTTTAAGTATTTAAAACAGTTCTCATTCTCGCCACTGGCGGTAAAATTCCATCTGCCGTACGGTGCTGCCATCTCTAGGACGTATTGACAATGAACGCGGCCTCATTTTAAAACAATGCGCATGTTTCTATCTCTTTCCAGTCCGGAGAAAAAAAATCGGAGGCCTTAGAACTTGAATGCACCTCGTACATCCTACGATATGGGAACACGTGAGGCAATACTGACCCTACGACTTATTTTAGAAGCTAGATTAAGAAATGGCAAACCTACGTTTCTAGCATTTCTAGGCTTAGACAATGTTGACTGGAATACTCTCTTTCAAATTCTGAAGGAGGCAGGGGTACAATATACAGGGAGCAAAGGCTGTTTAAAATTTGTACAGAAACTAGATGGCAGTTACAAGAATCGAGGGACACGAAAGGGAAGCAATGGTTGGGAAGGGAGTGAGACAGGATTGTAGCCCATCCCCGATGTTACTAAATCTGTATATTGAGCAAGCAGTAAAGGAAACAAAAGAAAAATTCGGAGTAGGTATAAAAATCCATGGAGAAGAAATAAAAACTTTGAGGTTTGCCGATGGCATCGTAATTCTGTCAGAGACAGCAAAGGACTTGGAAGATCAGTTGAACGGAATGGACAGTGTCTTGAAAGGAGGATGTAAGATGAACATCAACAAAAGCAAAACGAGGATAGTGGAATGTAGTCGAATTAAGTCGGGTGATGCTGAGGGAATTAGATTAGCAAATGAGACACTTAAAGTAGTAAAGGAGTTTTGCTATTTGAGGAGCAAAATAACTGATGATGGTCGAAGTAGAGAGGATATAAAATGTAGACTGGCAATGCCAAGGAAAGCGTTTCTGAAGAAGAAAAATTTGTTAACATCGAGTATAGATTTAAGTGTCAGGTAGTCGTTTCTGAAAGTATTTGTATGTAGTGTAGCCATGTATGGAAGTGAAACATGGACGATAAGTAGTTTGGACAAGAAGAGAATAGAAGCTTTCGAAATGTGGTGCTACAGAAGAATGCTGGAGATTAGATGGGCAAATCACATAACTAATGAGGAGGTACTGAATAGGATTGGGGAGAAGAGGAGTTTGTGGCACAACTTGACTAGAAAAAGAGATCGGTTGGTAGGACATGTTCTGAGGCATCAAGGGATCACCAATTTAGTACTGGAGGGCAGCGTGGAGAGATGAATACACTAAGCATATCCAGAAGGATGTAGGCTGCAGTACGTACTGGGAGATGATGAAGCTTGCACAGGATAGAGTAGCATGGAGAGCTGCATCAAACCAGTCTCAGGACTGAAAACCACAACAACAACAACAACAACATCCAACGAGTCACGATTTCTGCTCATCCTTCCCAGTACTGTAGTATTTAGCTGTAACTGCAAGAGAGCGACTGAACTTGAGTATTATTCCTTCGTTCTTCCCAAATTCTGTTCATACGCTCGCCGTGCTCTCTCTTGCGTTCTTTCGACCATTTATTTCCTATTCTTTTCTCGGTCTGTTTTTGTTTAACTGTGTGTTTCATTATGAAATTCTCGCAATCCATATGTGGCATACAGCAAACCAGTGCTTAACAGTATTGGTTAAAAACAGTCTTGGTTGCAATTTTAGTTTTTTAGTTTTCAATGAGGCGTTTTGCCTTATTTAGGCATCTTCAGGTTATCTACATAGAAAACATAGAACAAATACATCTATTTAAGAATAGCGATCGCGTTGTGCAGACTTGGATAACCTATAAGCATGTATAAACAGATCAAATATTGTATAAGGCATGATTCTTAGAAGAATCCTTTAGTCAGTGCAGCCAAAGGGTATCGTCGAATATATCAGGCCAACATCGCCTTCGTTAAACTCAGTAAAAACTAGAAATATAAAATATTAAAATCTATACCTTTCCTAGATGGATGCATAAGATCTACATAACGCGTTCCCGTTTACAGGAGTGAGTAACAGAGTAAGATCGGGGGCTCAGGTAATAAGCTGTAATACGTCTGCACAACGCGATCGCGAATCTTAAATAGACGTATTTGTTCTCTGTTTTTTATGTAGATAACCTGAAGATGCCTAAATAAGGCGAAACGCGCCGTTGAGAAACAAAAAAACTAAAATTGCAAGCAAGACTGTTTTTAACCAAAACTGTTTCATTATGATGTTCCTCAACTGTTCTCGATTGCTTATGTTGTCTTGTATGATTCCCAGCTCCTTAATGTCTATATATGAAAACAGTAGCTGCTCTCGAAAGAACGGATACCACTGATGACCGTGCAGCTGCCCTAGAATAAATGATAATTAATTGAAGTCCTCAGCTGCCGACAGGTGTTGTTGACACACCTTGATGGAGACAGCTGAAAATGTGTGCCCCGACCGGGACTCGAACCCGGGATCTCCTGCTTACATGGCAGACGCTCTATCCATCTGAGCCACCGAGGACACAGATGAATAGCGCGACTGCACGGACTTATCCCTAGCACGCTTCCCGTGAGACTCACATTCCCAACTGTCCACAAGCTACATTCGTAATGTTCCTAATAGATACTACTTCTGTTCCAGTGATCCACTTTGTCTCGTTCTTGCTAGTGCCCGCTACGTCAAAGACTTGCCTTGTGAGACTGTTCTTGTTCATCCTGCTGATATGTCCATAGAATTTCATCCTTCTCTTTCTAAAGGTGTCCGTTATTGTTTATATCTCTCTGAAGATATCTCTTGTTGGCATCTTTATCCAAATACCTTCACAATGCACTTGTTCATATATTTTCCTCAGAATTTTTCTTTCTTGCTTTTCTGTCTCTCTTGATTTCGGTAATACCACGAACCACTGTAGTTTCTGCAGCGTACAGTGCTCCTGGTAGAACCACTGTGTTGTAATGACTTAGTTTTTCATTGACCGATATAGATTTTTTACTGCAGTGATTCCAAGTGATTTTACAGTATGTTTTCTGTAATTTGGACAGTCTTTCTTGATTGGCTACGGAGTTCAGTCCTGATGGTTCGATTATGATTATCTCTCCTAGGTATCTGAAGTGCGCAACTCGTACCACTCGTAATGAGTTGTAATGGGGAGATTATCTGCAGGCTTGCTTCCCACGTGCTGAGTCTTCTCGTAGGGGATTTGTAGGCCACTTTTCTGTGAGATTTTCCGAAGTGTCTCTAGTGAAAGTTTGGCTTCTTCTCTGTTGTTGGTTAGTATGGCAATATCGTCCGCGGAAGCCAGACACTTCGCATTGATTCTCTGTTCTTTTTTTAATCCCGTATTGAATTCGCTTTATTTCCTTTTCCCATGACCTCTCTTTTTTTTTCAGAACCATGTTAAATAGAAGGGGGGAGAGGGCATTTCCTTGATGAACACCAATATTAATCTGAAATCCTTCTGATGTTTGTTCCATGAATTTAACTTTGGAGGTTGTCAACTGTCAATGTCTATTGAATAACTGATCTTATTTTCCTGTCAATATATATATATATATATAACGTGTGTGTGTGAGTGTGTGTGTGTGTGTGTGTGTGTGTGTGTGTGTGTGTGTGTGTGTGTGTGTGCACGTGTGTGTTCCACATGTCCTCCTAAACCACTGGACCGATTTCAACCGCACTTGGTACACATATCCCTCACTGTCAGATAACAATCGCTATGTGGATAAGAACCACCTACATATAGTTTAGATGGTCTGGCGTCATTAACAATGACATACATAAAAAACTGCAGCAACATGCATGACAAACAAATTTATTACTTCTGTCCTACTAACTCCAATCGCAATAAATTTCGCAGACGGTATCCAAATATGCTGCTTAACGTACCTGCAAAAATATATCATTGTATGACCCATAGGTCAGGAGATATAACATCATAAATGCAAGTGTGGGTGAAAAAATGCCGCATCATGCATGAAGTCTTAATACTTTTATTCTTTATTACTAAGACACTCCTACAGTCGCGTCAACTTAAGGAAATCTCTGACACATGGCAGCACTTTTGGCAGCTTTTAATTGCGAACCCCAAACGGTTGTAGGCGACGTCTATACCCGTCTACAAGAGCTGTCAAGAGGCGTTGCCATACAGACGTTTACAAAATGGCGTTGTAGATACGAGAAGCAGCTGCGCCCAGCATACAGAAACTACATTACTAATAAAAAATGGCAAAATGAATACCCGCAGTAGCGGATTTTTCAGCTATTAATGTACACTATGTGATCAAACCTATTCGGACACTTGGCTGAAAATTACTTAGCAGTTCGTGGCGCCATCCATCGGTAATGCTAGAATTCAGTATGGTGTTGGCTCACCCTGGTCTTGATGACAGCTTCCACTCAACGCAGGCATACGTTCAATCAGATGCCGGAAGGTTTCTTGGGGGAATGGCAGCCCATTCTTCACGGAGTGCTGCACTGAGGAGAGGTATCGATGTCGGTCGGTGAGGCCTGGCACTAAGTTGGCCTTCCAAAACATCGCAAAGGTATTCTATAAGATTCAGGTCAGGACTCTGTGCACTGCAGAGATTTTACTGTCATGTAACCACTCCGCCACAG
Source organism: Schistocerca cancellata (assembly GCF_023864275.1). Lineage (NCBI taxonomy): Eukaryota > Metazoa > Arthropoda > Insecta > Orthoptera > Acrididae > Schistocerca > Schistocerca cancellata. The sequence continues at coordinate 759,183,737 of NC_064628.1, read as the reverse complement.
ACCGTGCATTATGAACAGGTGCTCCATCGTGTTGAAAGATGCAATCGCTATCCCCGAACTGCTCTTCGACAGTGGTAAGCAAGAAGGTGCTTAAAACATCAGTGTAGGCCTATGCTGTGATGGTGCCACGCAAAACAAGCCTCCTCCATGAAAAACACGACCACACCATAACGCCAGCGCATTCGAGTTTTGCTGTTGGCACTACACACGCCGGCAGATGACGTTCACCGGGCATTCGCCATACCCACACCCTGCCATCGGATCGCCACATTGTGTACCGTGATTCGTCAGTCCACACAACGTTTTTCCACAGTTCAATCGTCCAATGTTTACGCTTCTTACACCAAGCGAGACGTCGTTTGGCATTTACCGGCGTCGTGTGTGGTTTATGAGCAGCCGCTCGACCATGAAATACAAGTTTTCTCGCATTCTGCCTAACTGTCATAGTACTTGCAGTGGATCCTGATGCAGTTTGGAATTCCTATGTGATGATCTGGATAGATGTCTGCCTATTACACATTACGACCCTCTTCAACTGTTGGCGGTTTCTGTCAGTCAACAGACGAGGTTGGCCTGTACGCTTTTGTGCTGTACGTGTCGCTTCACATTTCCAGTTCACTATCGCAAAATGGTTCAAATGGCTCTGAGCACTATGGGACTTAACACCTGAGGTTATCAGTCCCCTAGAACTTAGAACTACTTAAACCTAACTAACCTAAGGACATCACACACATCCATGCTCGAGGCAGGATTCGAACCTGTGAACGTAGCAGCAGCGCGGTTCCAGACTGAAGCGCCTAGAACCGCTCGGTCACAGAGGCCGGCTGCTGTGACTTGTGGCGCTGAGTAGTATCATACGAAAGCGCCAGCCGTAAACGCAACCGACTGGAGCTGTAGTTAAGAAGTCAACCAGTACTGCGTTCGAATCACGTTATTTTGCTTTTTTTCCAAACTTTCACCAAACACTTGTATCGCTACAACGAAACATGCTACTTCGGGACGAAACAAGAATAGTAACGATAACTACAGTGATACATTCGTGATGAGCTATTGGGTAAGTATAATTAAAGTGCAGTTACTCACAGAGGTGCAGTTGGGCTATAGTTGTCGTATGACAGACAACATCGTACACATTCTAACACGTTAATGCGGAGTCGATTTACGAGGAAAGAAAAATTAGCTCCAACTCTGGCCATCAGGTGTAAATCTGACACTGTGGATGCAAGAAAGACGTACAGAAATGTTTCCATACATAAAGGGTTAGAAACGGCACGTGGGCAGAAAAGCCAAACAAGAGTGAAGGGCATAATACTGATTTTTTACGAACCGCCGCTTACACAGTTTGTTCAATATGAGCACCGGAGACATCGACGAGATGCTACATCCGTAAAAGACGTGCTCAACAGCTGTTCGCAGCACTTCTGGTGGAATCCAAGAAACGTGTACCTCTATGTCGATCTTCACACCAGCTGTTCAAATCAGATAGCTACATGGTTCCACAGTCGGACGATAATTACGGTCCGCACTGGACCTCCGTGAATAGTTGCACTTTAATTATAACCACTTGGCATAGCCGAGATTATCATAGGGAATTGTGAAGTCTTTGTTTCTGGTTTGCGATGTATTCTCTTACAACCAAGTTAAAAATTTCCTGAAGTGATCTCACAAAGCTGTCTGTAAAGGACGGATAATCAGATCTTTTCATTACAGCGTCAGAATAATTAGCCCGTTTGTAGTCCTGTAGATAGCACAGAATGTGGTTTAAAGATAAATAAAGCAAATATGAAAGTGATAAGGAGAAGTGGAAAGGAGAATAACGACTTTGCCGACACCAAAACTGGCAACATCACATCGCCTACCTAGGAAGCAAAATTAGACAAAACTGTTGAAGGAGGAAGTGACACAAGCAGACCCGCACAGGTGAAGGAAGCTTCCTTCAATAAAAGACCTCTACTGGAACAATATACTGAAACGGAAGTGAGAAATATGTTCGTGGATGTGTTAGCGTTGAGCACAAAGAAGTTGAAAGTGGACCATCGAAAATCCAGATAAAAAGAAGCTGGGAGCATTTGAAATGAACAGCCATCGTGGTATGTTGAAACTTAAATGGAGAGATATTGTACGTAATGAAAAAGAGAGGCGAGGAAAGAATGTGTAAGATGGTTACCAGGAGAGGGAATAGAGTGGGGAAATAGTAGAGGTAGAAAAGTCTTGAAAATGCAAAGCAGACTATAGATTACGTTCGGTGGATCTGTAGCTCACAGATGAAAAGTTTAGGGGAAGGGAAAGCATAGAGGACAGAATTAAAACGGTCGAAAGCGCGTAGGTTTTTACGACCAGTGTCAGTCTGAACAAAATCCTTTTATGTATCCTCTTCAGTAGTCCAGAAGAAGACCGCTGTAAAAACGGTCGAAACGTCAGCTTCATAACTGGTTTTACTGTTACATAATTACGCGTCCAATATCTAAAAACATTTTATTTAACATTCAAGTGATGATACTTTTTAAAAAAAGTTTTATTTCCTTTTCATTCCCAAAGCATGTTTGAGACCGCGTAGTTACTACCTCGCAAGTAGTAACTATAACCTGTCCTTTTCACTCAAGTTCAGTTGCAAAAGACGAGAGAGAGGCTCGACGGATAAAATACCACTCGTCCCCTTAAAAGATCACACCCATCGCACCACATCGAGCTACACCTCTTCAACAGGTCAGACAACACAGAAACGGGACAGTAGGTGACAAGATGCGTGTAGTGTGCTCCGACGAGTCACGAATTCTCTTCTTGTCAAACGATGCAAATTATACGTTGAACGCGCCGACAACCCAAAAAGACGTTTACGTGGAGGGTCCACTATAGACTCTGTGATGTATTAGGTGGGTTTTTCGCACCACGATTTGTGCTCACTCATCTAGGTTACCACCAAAATGAACCCGGATGTTTATTTCAATATTCTCGGTGACAAACTGTTGCCCTTTCTTCTACGTCTTCATGATGGATATGCTGTGGATACTCGGATCTTCCAAGATCAGAACAGCAGTTCTCAACCTGTTACCTGGTCCGATAAATCACCTGGTCTCAACCCCACAGGAAATGTCTGGGACTATTTGTAGCAGTGAGTAAAACTTAGGAATCAACATCCCCGCAGTTTTGTATCCACGGAATCTAATCATGAATGTTTCAGAAATTACTGCAACCAATCGCCGTTTTTTCTTCAATTTTGATATATTCATGACCGGTTTCGAATCGCCTGGCGATTAATCATCAGATGATACAATTTGGTTTGGAGTATTATGGGGGTCGTGCATCTGTGGCAAATACAGAGACGAAATAGTGAGCAATGTATGTGGAAAGAATATTAAGATTGTAAGATTAATTTGATGGTATTATTCACTGTATTTATTCTTGTGGCAGGCACTGCTCTGGAAAACATAATGTGTGCTTACCAGTATCTTTAAATATCAAGTGGAACAGGCACTTTTCCACCGATGGCGACTCCCACATACTTTACAAAATATAAACAAACGAAAGAGTGTGGTTGTTGTTGTCTCCAAAGAGTTTTGTGGAGACAGAGATTTTCTTTGCTCATTTTTCGTTTTGTGTGGCATTCGTGATAAAATATATATTTATTACATTACTTTGTTTATAAAAATTATTATTATGTTTTTACATTGCAAAATTTTCTGATGCTATTTACAAAATCTACAACAAAGTGTTTAGGACAACATTTCCGGTAGTGTAGTTATGTGTGGCATGTTTCTGATTGTTCATTTTACACCTTTAGTAGGCCGTTAAAAACAACATAATGTGCAAGTAGTAAGGCCTCTGGCATTTCCAAGGAATTCGCAAGAGAAGTTTTACGCATCTATTATCTAACTGATGTACCTGTGCGCAGGTACCGGACGTTAAAGTGCTTAGTGGTCAAGTATATAACGTTCGAACTTCGTAAGACGAACGTGAATGAGACGACGGTTCGACTCCCGCTAAAACCTTCATTTTTGTGGTACAGGCATAAATTCTGTGATCTTCAAAAAATTTGCACCTACACTTCTCGTTCTTGCTACATTAGCAACGTCTCAACGCTACGCAAGTTAACTGCCAAATGGGGCCTGCCAAGTAGTTCCGAGTACTTTGGATACGTTTTCAGGAAAAAATCTATGCGTTTCTTCATTTAACTGTGGATAGCTACAATTATGTTTGTTCTAATAATTAAAGTTAATTAAAAACAATAGGTAGTCAGATAACATGAAATTCACTAAAACTTCATGCAAATATGCGTGGTTTTTCAAAATTATATTACCGCTCATAAGTCGTAGAGGTTAGACAATATGATCACAGATGAAAAAATATTGATTAAAAATAATGTTTGAAGGAGAATCGAACCGTCATCTCATACACGTTGATCTTACGAAGCTCAAATGCTAACTACTTTTCGTTAAATCTAATTTTGTTCGTTGTACGAGGGTAATCCCAAAAGTGAGATCTCCTATTTTTTTACAAGTACATAGACCTGTTTATTTCTACAATGGTTTACATCAGTTCACAATTTGAACATTTAGCTATTTTTCGACATAATCACCATTTCTGTCGATGCATTTTTGTAGACGGTGTGACAGTTTTTGTACGATCATGTCATACCCGCTGGCCGCCATGCTGTTCAGGAAGTTACGAACCTCTTCTTTCGCCTCGTCGTCGGAGCTCAATCGCTTTCCGGCCAAATGTTCTTTTAACTTAGCGAACAGGTGATAGTCACTGGGCGCCAAGTCAGGACTATAGGGTGGATAGGTGATTATGTTTCACTGAAATTGTTGCAGGAGAGCAACGGTCTGCCGAGCGATGTGAGGGCGAGCGTTGTCATGGAGAGTGCTTACGCCCTTGCTCAACAGTCCTCTTCTCCGGTTCTGAATTGCCCGTTTGAGTTTTTTCAGAGTCACACAGTACCTGTCAGCGTTAATTGTGATCCCAGCAATTCAGCTTCGACGACGAGGTGAAAGAAGAGGTTCATAACTTACTGAACAGCATGGCGGCGAGCTGGTATGACATGGGCATGCAAAAACTGTCACAGCGTCTACAAAAATGCATCGACAGAAATGGTGATTATGTCGAAAAATAGCTAAATGTTGAAATTGTGAACTGATGTAAACCATTGTAGAAATAAACAGGTCTATGTACTTATAAAAAATAGGAGACCTTACTTTTGGGGACCGGCCGCGGTGGCAGAGCGGTTCTAGGCGCTTCAGTCCGGAACCGCGCGACTGCTACGGTCGCAGGTTCGAATCCTGCCTCGGGCATGGATGTGTGTAATGTCCTTAGGTTAGTTAGGTTTAAGTAGTTCTAAGTTCTAGGGGACTGATGACCTCAGATGTTAAGTTCCATAGTGCTCAGAGCCATTTGAATCATTTTTTTTAACCTTACTTTTGGGATTACCCTCGTATTTGTTCGGAGCGGACGTCCCATGACGCTTGTTCAAGTTCATCGTTGATCCATTAACTCAGGTGTTTTTTTTTTTTTTCCTGGCGGCAGCTAACCCCCTGATCGAACACGCTGGGCTACCGTGCCGGCGCCACTTGATCACCACGAACTCTTGACATCAATCACCTATGCACATATATATATAAGCCACGTAATAGAAGCGTAAAACTTCTTTTGCCACAGTAGTGCACCTTACTTCTTGCCCATTATGTTGTTTTAATGGCCTACTTAAGGTGTACAATGTCTGAAGTAAATCTGTGATCCCAACGTCGAGGCCTGCCATTAGGAGAGAACTGAGAACGTAACTGAAGTGAAAAAATTCAGTGCACCCTAGATACCTTTAGTTCACGCAGCAGTGCTAGTTTTGAATTGACGGACAACTGCGGACTTAAACCGAAGGTGTGCAGGCCCCTTTAGTGCCAAAAAAATAGCATCGAAAACGCAACTGACTTCCAGATGACGGCGAGTAGCAGAAGGAAAATGGTCGTAGTGAATGAAAAATGAATGTGTCGAACGTATCTTGGGCCTAATCTGTGCTGTTCTGTTCACGCACCTGAATCTTCCACCAGGCAATTCGAAGCCGACCAGTAAAACACTGCCGAATAGAACGGGTCAGTAGACGCTGAAGATAATTACTCACCCTGTGCGAGAGACAACGGCCTGCCGATAGGAAGCGCGTTAATTTTCGCAGCGACAGAAAAATGGACGCGGCCCGGCGGCTGTCAGCGGATCCATCGCTCAGCGCGTTTTAGTGAGGCGTGGGCGACGCGTCCGCAGAATACGCAGCCCGCTGACGGCCGTATATTAGCCGCAACTTATATTCCTCAATCACTTACACGCTCCTTAAAACGCGCCGTTGTTCCTGCCAGCCAGCCTCTGAGCAGCGCGAGGAGGAGTCTGTTAGCGCAGGCGCGCGCACATGCGGGAGAAGGAAAAACACGAACCGCGCTTTCCATCACACTTAGCGGACTTTTATCATGAGATGGGGTGGGCAGCAAGAAAACCTAATTTACTATCCGTCCTGTTACATAAACCGCAAACTTTATGGCGCTAGAGTAAAATATCGAGAGTTCCAATAATGTGAACATCTCATTATCTTTCAGCTGTCTATACCGCCGTGTGGATAATTATTTGAGCTGTATTTGGATGGAGAGGCAATTACGTAGTAACACCATCAGGTATTCGCTTAAACTAGACATCAAGCTTCGGTGGGGAGTACTGTGATAATGTAAATTAAAGAGGAACCAGCCTTGTGTAATAGAATTTCATTTTTAGTTCAAGAATGTTATAAATTTTTTCTCCCTTATGTTGAAAAAATATTAGCTGAATATGCGCCACTTTGATATTGTTTAAAAACTTGCTTAGAACATCGCTCATTTGAAATGGTATTTATCCACGCGTAAGGTATGTGTGTTTTCAAATGCTTCTAAATTACCTCCAGTTCGCTGGAAGTCTGCAATTTGCACATATCCCTTCTGTGTAACTACTAACTTCCCGTTTGTATCACCACTGCAATGTCTCGTAATAAGTACATATGCGCACGCTTAATATATTCAACTGTGTATTCAAAACGTTTAAGGTAATGATGCACATTCAGTGCGTCCTAAGAGGAATTGTCAGTATTCAGGAATATGACAGGAACGACCATCGAAGCAAAAAAGTCAAACATTGGCTCTAAAAGTCATATCTTACGAGTTATGAGCACTTGTTCATCTTCGCTACTGTGAAACGCATCTCTTCTACTGAACAAATGACAAGTGCTCATGCCCGCATCTCGTGGTCGTGCGGTAGCGTTCTCGCTTTCCACGCCCGGGTTCCCGGGTTCGATTCCCGGCGGGGTCAGGGATTTTCTCTGCCTCGTGATGGCTGGGTGTTGTGTGCTGTCCTTAGGTTAGTTAGGTTTAAGTAGTTCTAAGTTCTAGGGGACTGATGACCATAGATGTTAAGTCCCATAGTGCTCAGAGCCATTTGAACCATTTGAACAAGTGCTCATAGTTCTTAATGTATGCATTTTGGAACCCATATTTACCACACAATTTTTGTTTTATTTTGGTCCGTATTACCTCCACCCAAAATCTAGAAAGTAAAGAGTTTGCAGCAAAAGAGAATTATTTCACAGTATTGAAAACGAAAAGGTGCTCGATAGTGCTTAAAATATGCATTTTACAGTCCGTGTTTGCCAGACTCTTTTCCTACGAATGATCGCTCCTGTCATATTTTTCTACACTGAGCATTCCTTCTGAAAACCCTGTATAACGAGAACGAAATAGCGTCATCGAATTTCACTGGAAAAATTCCTCTTTCTCTCTCTCAGTTGCGGTCGCCGATACACGCGCTAAAAGACCTAAAAACTTGCATTGTAAACATAAACATCGAACCTAAAGCACATGTTTGGGGCCTGAAACTGACATAAAAAAGCGTTTGCGTGCCGAAGTGGTTATGTACAATGCACATGCTGTTTGTAAAACATTCTCCTGAAGGGGCACACGGACCCTAGCAAGACAAAGTGCTGTCCACTGTAACATACTGCAGGAATGGACATGTTGCTGATCAATACAATACATTGTATTGTATTGTATTGTATTGTATTGTATTGTATGTTAACCGGGGGCCTAGAAACGACGGAGAGGCTCCGTCCCCGCCGCAGACGCAGTGGTCCACAACCCCACGATGACTGCCGCAGTCCACTTCACCCCTCCACCGCCCGACACCGAACCCAAGGTTATTGTGCGGTTCGGCCCCCGGTGGCCCCCCACGGAACGTCTCACACTAGACGAGTGTAAGTCCTATGTTTGCGTGGTAGAGTAACTGAGGCGGAATAAGGGGAACCAGCCCACATTCGCCGAGGCAGATGGAAAACCGCCTAAAAACCATCCACAGACTGGCCGGTCCACCGGACCTCGACACAAATCCGCCGGGCGGATTCGTACCGGGGACCAGGCGCTCCTTCCCGCCCGGAAAACCGGCCAACCGGGCGGGCCGATCAATACATTACTGTAATAGGGAACGTTAGTCGTCTCATGACGAGCTTGATAATGTAAAACCAGTTATGGCGTTGAAATAAACCATTTCTGTATTCGTGGCTGGTTACCTTATTCATCAATACGACCTGAAACTACTCATCATTATGGAGTGTTTCGGTCGCTATCCTTAAATTAAACGCTCTTTCGTCGGTAGTTTATCAATTTCGGAAATTTCCTCTCTTTAGCGCATCTATATCTACGTACATACTCCGCAAGCCACGGTATTGTCTACGGCAGAAAGTACCATGTAACACTGCTAGTTACTTCCTTTCCTATTCCACACGCAGATAGAGAGAGAGCCTTATTTTCTCTTGTTTTGTTTTCGCGTTTCTTACGCGAAATGTACAGCGGGTGGAGAAAAATGTGCTAACACAACAAAAACAAAAGAGTACTGTGTCTACAACGGTGCAGGAAAACCATTCGTATTTACACTACTGGCATAAAAAGTTGCTACACAAAGAATAAATGCAAATGATAAACGGGTATTCATTGGACAGATATATTATACTAGAACTGACATGTGACTACATTTTCACGCAATTTTCGTGCATAGATCCTGAGAAATCAGTACCCAGAACAACCACGTCTGGCCGTAATAACGGCCTTGATACGCTTGTGCAAGGAGTCAAAGAGAACTTGGATGGCGTGTACAGGTACAGCTGCCCATGCAGCTTCAACACGATACCACAGTTCATCAAGAGTAGTGACTGGCGTTTTGTGACGAGCCAGTTGCTCGGTCACCATTGACCAGACGTTTTCAATTGGTGAGAGATCTGGAGAATGTGATGGCCAGAGCAGCAGTCGAAGCTTTTCTGTATCCAGAAAGGCACGTACAGGACCTGCAACATGCGGTCGTGCATTATCCTGCTGAAATGTAGGGTTCTGCGGGGATCGCATGAAGGGTAGAGCCACGGGTCGGAACACATCTGAAATGTAACGTCCACTGTTCAGAGTGCCGTCAATGTGAACAAGAGGTGACCGAGACGTGTAACCAATGGCACCCCATACCATCACGCCGGGTGATACGCCAGTATGGCGATGACGAATAGCCGGCCGCGCTGGTCTAGCGGTTCTAGGCGCTCAGTCCGGAACCGCGCGACTGCTACGGTCGCAGGTTCGAATCCTGCCTCGGGCATGGATGTGTGTGATGTCCTTAGGTTGGTTAGGTTTAAGTAGTTCTAAGTTCTAGGGGACTGATGACCACAGATGTTAAGTCCCATAGTGCTCAGAGCTATTTGAACCATTTGATGACGAATTACCGCTTCCAATGTGCGTTAACCGCGATGTCGCCAAACACGGATGCGACCATCATGATTCTGTAAACAGAACCTGGATTCATCCGGAAAAATGACGTTTTGCCATTCGTGCACCCAGGTTCGTCGTTGAGTACACCATCGCAGGCGCTCCTGTCTGTGATGCAGCGTCAAGAGTAACCGCAGCCATGGTCTCAGAGCTGATAGTCCATGCTGCTGCAATCGTCGTCGAACTGTTCGTGCAGACGTTTGTTGTCTTGCAAACGTCCCCATCTGTTGACTCTGGGATCGAGACGTGGCTGCACGATCCGTTACAGCCATGCGGATAAGGTGCCTGTTATCTCGACTGCTAGTGATACGAGGCCGTTGGAATCCAGCACGGCGTTCCGTATTACCCTCCTGAACCCACTGGTTCCATATTCCGCTAAGAGTCATTGGATCTCGACCAACGCGAGCAGAAATGTCGCGATACGATAAACCGCAATCGCGATAGGCTACAATCCAACCATTATCAAAGTCGGAAGCGTGATGGTACGCATTCCTCCTCCTTACACGAGGCATCACAACAACGTTTCACCAGGCAACGCCGGTCAACTGGTGTTTGTGTATGAGAAATCGGTTGGAAACTTTCCTCATGTCAGCACGTTGTAGGTGTCGCCGCCGGCGCCAACCTTCTGCGAATGCTCTGGAAAGCTAAGCATTTGCATATCACAGCATATTCTTCCTGTCGGTTAAATTTCGCGTCTGTAGCACGCCATCTTCGTGGTGTAGCAATTTTAATGGCTAGTAGTGTAAAACAGTTTCCACTCGTCTCGGAATGAATAAAAGCAGGACCTGTATCGTTTTCAAGGGAATCTTATACCTTTCTTCCTGCTAAACAGTAGCAAGTGCAGGTAACGATGATGAAGGTGGTTGGCCTTCTCTACAAGGACACCACGAAGGCTCAATTATATTGAGATCTGGTGAGTGTGGTAGCCAGGAGAAACGTGAAAATTCATCCTCGTGATTACAAAACCAAATATGGACGATGCGAGGTGTGTGAACAGGGGTTCTGTTGTCTTGGAACACAGCATCACCATTGGGGAACAAACATTGTACCATGGGATGGACCTGATCAGCCAAATGTGTCAAATAATCCTTGGCAGTATTGAAACCTTGCAGAGTAGCCATGGTGCCCTTGGAACATTACGATGTGGCTGTCCTAACCATCACCGAATCCGCGCCATGGTTAACTCTTGGGACATGAACTCGGCCAGAAGTTGGAAACAGTGTGAAGCAAGATTCATCGGATGAAATGAGAGTCTTCCATCGTTCCACAGTCCAGATTTTATGGCTACAGCACCATGTTTCCCCGTGACAAGCATCTGCACCACTGATGACGAAGTACTGAAATTCCAGCTCGCCCTGCAGTTAACTGCTTCTTAAGCTCCCTTCAGCGTTAAGGCCCCCCCACACACGCTACTGCATGCTTGACAATCAAGCTTGCGCAAGCGTGATTGCTCAGGTGTGCACAAATTCCTCGCGCCTCCACACGACTCAAGCACGCACGTACAAGCATCAGTTTGTTTACATTGGAAAATGTCGGGCACAGAAGACGACGCGCTTGCTGTTGCAGCCTTTTCGTTTGTTTGACGGAAAAAAACGAACGAGGAAACGCGATACGTGGAGTAAAGGGTGGCTTAAAAAACGAAAATCGCATTCTCATACAAATTTACGGAGTGAATTGAAGATATATCGTCGTGATTGGCATAATTACCTCAGGATGAATGAGGAAACGTAGCTGAATCTTTTGTCCCTCGTGACGTCTTATGGCTTAACAACAGAGGATTCTAATATGCTACCATTGCAAAGGTCTACTACAGGAAACATTCTACTTGATGCCAAACATGTGAGAGAGGAATTTATGAACTACTTTGTGAATGAAGGGCAAGTTCCTTGGCAACATAATTTTGTGCATTAGCAGTAAAGAAAAATTGTAAAAGGAAACAATGTGTATTCCAGTATAGTATAAACAAATAAAAGCATAGGTATATATCTTAATTGTAACAGTGCTACTGTAACTAAATACCACTACCAAACTATCTCACTTACATCTATTCCTTGTAAATTACTCGAAGAGCATCTTGGTGTCTACTGTTCATTTAAAAAGCTGAAAAGATCAATGTACCACAGAACAGGTCTGTAAACTTCGTCTTCTGCAGCCCCTGATTTGTAAGTGCTGTCACGTTTCCTTTTTTCTCGTCTGTAATTCGTTCGTAATGTATTAATTTTCGTAATAACAGTATCTTTAGTTGCTGATGGCTCTATTTCTTTGTACTTTGTGAGAAGCATCTCATATGCCGCGTCTCTTTTCATTTTATCGTGATATTCTTTTAATATTCCGTAAACATAGGTGTCTTTCCTAGCACCTAATAAATTCCTCCAACACTCCCCGGTCTGACATCGGAACGAAGAAGGAAACGACACAAAATCTAAATAAACGAGCCCTCTCCACAGTCTGTGTCCGAATGACAGATGTGTGCTTGTTCAAGCACACACGAGCAAGCATGGACGCGCTTGGAGGCTTGCACAAGCACGTATAATCGAAATTCGGTCAAGCGTCAAGCTGCTTGTGCAAGCCTGATGCTTGCGCTAATTTACCCTATACACAGTCAAGCACGCTTGCGCAAGCGTGATTGTCAAGTACGCAGTAACGTGTGTGGGGGCCTTTAGGACGCTGCTTCCAGGATTGGGAGAGCGTGCTGGTCCAAGATCGAATCCGGCCAGCGGATTAACGACGACGATCAATATGCCGGCTAACCTAGATGTGCGTTTTAGGCTGTTTCCCACATCCCGCCCGAGTTACACGATTCACAAATGTTTAGAAAACGTTCTCACGCCTTCCCAGGGGATTAGACGCAGACACAAGGAGGACATGAAGTCCGTACCGTGGGGAGATGGTTTTCGGTAGGAAGGGCATCTGATCTCCCTGTACAATTAACATTGCCAAATCCTCACTAACAAGACGACCCCGTAAAAATACGGGATAAGAGCTAGGAAAAAACTCCCTACGCAGGATTATGCCTCTACTATCAGATGAATTCACAGAAAGCATTTACGTTACGAGAAGTTAAATCAGTCCACCGGGCTATGGAAAAGTAGTCATCTGAAAGCATGGACAAACACAGCTATTTATGTATCCAATAGATGCTGCAAAACAAGTCTGAGCTGTACAAATACAGGCCTTCTCATTCCAGACTGAATTCCATTTTGAAACGCTCAATTTAATTAAGAAAAATAACAGTTTCGTATATTGCATGCCGGCCGAAGTGGCCGTGCGGTTAAAGGCGCTGCAGTCTGGAACCGCAAGACCGCTACGGTCGCAGGTTCGAATCCTGCCTCGGGCATGGATGTTTGTGATGTCCTTAGGTTAGTTAGGTTTAACTAGTTCTAAGTTCTAGGGGACTAATGACCTCAGCAGTTGAGTCCCATAGTGCTCAGAGCCATATATTGCATGTTATTATCGATCGATTTACCACTGTAAAGCGAACACGACTGTCTTTATAAAACGGGGGAGGGAAGAGAAGTCATCCGTGTGTAATCCGTATCGTTCGATTTTTAGCGACGTTGGAAACAGTCCGAGGAAATGAGTCACTCGCGTTCCGAACGACTTTGATGTGATGAAAGATGGAGCATCTCCGCTTTAGATGACAAGAAATCGGTTGGCCTTACGTAAGGATCCTATGGCGGGATTGCGTGAAAGGTTATGACAGACTTAAACAAGGTCTCCGTCATCAGAACTGTGGCCGCTAGTGAGTAGCCAGAGGTCGTGAATCACCGATGTGGCTCGTCATGAGGGAAGAATGCTCCCCTGCGCTCTCCAGGTATTTCACGCATCGACGGTACCTTACGTCTCGCTTCCGAGCAACCAGTCGTTTGAAACAAAAACAACAACAACAACAACAACAACATGCCAACAGTGAGACGGCCGACCACACTCAAGCGACTGCACGGAATGAGCTACACATGCAGTGATGTGGCTGTGGTACAAAAGGACTATCTGCCTCATTTGTTGCAGGGAAATGGGGAAGCATTAAGTTCTAAAGCTCCTTCTTGAAAGAGTAAAACTTTGCACCGGACGAAAACTCAAATCCGTAACGTTGCAGCGAGCAAGGTAGTGCACCGGCTAGTACAGTGGACCCGCATTCGTAAAGACGACGATTCAAATCCGCGTGTGGTCATCCTGATTTAGGTTTCCATTGATACCCTAAATCGTTTACGACCAATGTCGGGCTGTTTTCTATAAAAAGGGCACGGCCGATTTCCTTCCCCATCCTCCTTCAGCCCGAGCTCATGCTCCGTCCCTAATGACGTCATTGTAGATGGGATGACAACCGCTAATATTCCTTCCTTCCTTCCTTCCGAAACCTTGCCTACAGCGGACATTGCTGCTTCTGACTGCACTTTAGAGAGACGACCATCTTCACGCCCCTGACCTACGTGCGGAAAGATTCTAACACGGTTGTGATCAAAACATGGGCCAGCAATACTGGTAATAGTAGATTTTTGCTATAGCGATCACTTCAGTCCTCATATGCCTGAAGATGGCGTTTTAAAACGCTGAAACTGGTTGCCAAGTAAAATAATGTTGGAAACTAGACGGCTGAAAGGTGTTTAATTCGACATTCTGTATCGAACAGCCGAGTCCCGCAACCATCTCTAAAAAGATGGACATACAGAGATTAGCAAATCACTTCATATAACAGAATCACCATTCTACTGGCATAAACACAGCAGTAAGCAGTAATGATAATTTGTAGGCAGCTAATGCCCAACTACTAAAATCCAAAAAAGATCCACTACAGCAACTAAAAGCAAAATATACGCCACTTTTGGCTCTGAGCATTATGGGACTTGACATCTTAGGTCATCAGTCCCCTAGAACTTAGAACTACTTAAACCTAACTAACCTAAGGACATCACACACATCCATGCCCGAGGCAGGATTCGAACCTGCGACCGTAGCAGTCTCGCGGTTACGGACTGCAGCGCCTAGAACGGCAAGACCACCGCGGCCGGCTACGCCACTTTTCTCTCTTGTGCAAATTATTTTTTGAGTTTATATAATTTACATCCAGACTTTCCGATAAAGAATTTGTCTACTTGTGGTTTCCAATAAACTTACAGTTTCAGTCCATAGATTCCGAACTATAACCCGATTACGACATTTTTCATCCTCAAGATGCCACGGAGTCACACTTTCTTGGACTAAACTTATCAGTTTCTCAAAGTCCTAACTGTATGTGTGAGAATGTCGGTCGATTTGACCGAAGAAAACAAACTGATTTGAATCTCACCGATCGTCGTCCGAAGTCTCTACGTTCGGGCGACAAGTCCGGCTACAGTGTGACCGCACTAGTGGTGGCGTACTGGTTTGAAAAGATCGACGCTTTTCGGACACTGTCGGTCGTCGTCGGAATCCACCGTGGCCGCAGCCTTTCAGCGTGATTCAACATTCCAAGTCAGTCTTTTCCAGTCGTCCACTGTCCAGAAGCGCAGTTCTTTACATCCCCTCAAGTATCACTTAGAGTCCTCCTGCTTAGCTGGGTGGTAACGTGCTTGCCTCCCATGCATCAGGCCCGCGTTCGATTCCCGACCGGGTTGGAGATTTTCTCCGCTCGTGGACTGGGCGTTGTGTTGTCATCATCATTTCATTCTCATCACCGGAACGCAAGTCGCCCAACTTCCCTGGCTGGGGCCTCTCGGCCAACAATGCCACACGCTCCTTCCATTTCGCTCCTAAGTATCATTCAGCAGTGACTACAGATACGTGTGCCTTATGAGGAGCCGCTCACAATTCAACATGATTTTTCTAGCTCCCTACTCATTGGTAGCATTTTGGAAGACACGAGTGACTTCTTCCCCTGATTTCATGTGATTTTTTACAGCCACCTTCCGCAGTGTTACAAGGTCTCTGCCCGTTAGTATATGAAGTCTGTCTGGTTTTACTTTAACGGTAGTTGTACAGTAGTCCAAATTCGAAATCGCTGTGCTCTCCTGACCGACACATTCTGCAATTACTGCTTCTCTACTGACAACAAAATTCTCCGCTGCCCTTGTCGTGGTATGTAGTGGTCAATTTAGCATTGCACTAAGGTGACAAAAGCCATCGGACAGCGATATGCACATAAACAAGTGGCGTTGGTATGCCATACACAACGAATAAAACGGCAATGCATTGGCGAAGCTGTCACTTTCACTCAGGTGGTCCATGTGAAATGATTCCGACGTGATTACGACCGCACGACGGGAACTGGCAGACTTTGAACGCGCAATGGTAGTTGGAGGTAGACGCATGGGACATTCCATTTCGGAAATCGTTTGGGAATTCACTGTTCCGAGATCCTCAGGGTCAAAGTGAGCCGGGAATGCCAAATTTCAGGGATTACCTCTCACAACGGAGACGCAGCGGCTGAGGGCCTTCACATAACGACCGAGAGCAGTGGCGTTCGCGTAGAGTTGTCAGTGCTAACAGATAAGCAACACTGTGTAAAATAACCGAAAAAATCAATGTGGCAGCGCACGACCGACTCGAGTGCCTTTGCTGATAGCGGGACATCGCCTGCAGCGCCTCTCCTGGGCTCGTAAAAATATCTGTTGGACCCTAAACGACTGGGAACCCGTGCTCTCCTCAGATGAGTCACGATTTCAGTTGGTAAGGACTGATGGTAGGGTTCGAGTGTGGCGCAGACCCCACGAAGTAATGGGCCCAAGTTGTCAACAAAGAGCTGTGTGGAGGCTGGTGGTGACTCCATAATTGTGGGCACTGTGTTTATATGGACTGGGCTGGTGCAACTGAGCCGATCATTGACTGGAAATGCTTATGTTCGGCTGCTTGGAGACCATCTGCTGCCATTCATGGACTCCATGTTCCCAAACAACGTTGGTATAATTGTGGATGACAACGCGCCATGTCAACGGACCATATCTTTTCGCGAAAGGTTCGAAGAACATTCTAGAGAATTTGAGCGAATGATCTGGCTACGAATCGAACATTTATGGGATAGAATCGAGATGTCAGTTGGTGTACAAAATCCTGCGGAGACAACACTTTCGCCATTATGGATGGCTATAAAGGCAGTGTGGCTCAATATTTCTGCAGAGGACTTCCAACGACGTGTTGAGTACACGCCACGTCTAGTTGCTGCACTGCTCCGGGCAAAAGGAGGTCCCACTTGGTATTAGGAGGTATCCCATGAGTTTTGTCACCTCAGTGTACACAGGAGTGTCATTACACACATCAAAAAAAAGTATTGCACCATCCCAGTTCCCAGAACTCCTGAAGATAGACGTTGATTGTAGATATTGTATCACAGGTACAGTCCGTTTGACTGTTCAGAGATGCCACTAAACCAGCCCAAAGATGTATACAACCATGCACGAGCAGCGCCTATTAGACGGAGGGGGTCAGACACACGATCAGTTACAGTCATTCCACCAGGAAGGAGGTTCAAATGGCTCTGAGCACTATGGGACTAAACTTCTGAGGTCATCAGTCCCCTAGAACTTAGAACTACATAAATCTAACTAACATAAGGGCATCACACATATACATGCCCGAGGCAGGATTCGAGAAGAGACTGTAGCGCCTAGAACCGCTCGGCCACTTCGTCCGGCCAGGAAGGAGGTACACGGCTCGTGTTGTCTGTAGTTCAGCCGTGCCTAGACGGTCAGTACCGTGGTACGATCGCGTCCGCATTGTTACTTTGTGCTAAGAAGGGTTCTCAACAAGGGAAGTGTCCAGGGGTCTCGGAATGAACCAAAACGATGTTGTTCGGACATGGAGGAGATACAGACAGACAGGAATTGTCGATAAAATGCCTCGCTCAGGCCGCCCAAGGGCTACTACTGCAGTGGATGACCGCTACCTATGGATTATGGCTCGGAGGAACCCTGATAGCAACGCCACCATGTTGAATAATGCTTTTCGCGCAGCCACAGAACGTCGTGCTACGACTCAAACTGCGCGCAGTAGTCTGCATAATGCATAACTTCACTCCCAACGTCCATGGCGAGGTTCCTTCTTTGCAAACACAACACCATGCAGCGCGGTACAGAAGGGCCCAACAACATGCCGAATGGACCGCTCAGGATTGCCATCACGTTGTCTTCACTGATGATTGTCGCACATACCTTTAACCAGCCAATCGGCGGAGCCTTGTTTGGAGGCAATCCAGTCAGGCTGAACGCCATAGACACACCGTCCAGCGAGTGCAGCAAGGTGGAGGTTCCCTGCTTTTTGGGGTGACATTATTTGGGGCCGACGTACGCCGCAGATGGTCACGGAAGACGCCGTAACGGCTGCAAGATAAGTGAATGCCATGCTCCGACCTATAGTGCAAGCATATAGACAGCATAGTGGCGAGGCATTCATCTTCATGGACGACAATTCACGCCCTCATCGTGCACATGTTGTGAATGACTTTCCTACCTCGACCAGAGTGGCCAGCATGTTCTTCAGACATAAAACCTATCTAACATGCCTGTGATGGATTGAAAAGGGCTGTTTATGGACGACGTGACCCACCAACCACTCTGAGGGATCTACCCCGAGCTGTCGTTCAAGAGTGAGTCAATCTGAACCAACAGTGCCTTGATGAACTTGTAGATTGTATGCCACGATGAATACAGGAACGCATCATCTACATCTACGTCCATACTCCGCAAGCCACCTGACGGTGTGTGGCGGAGGGTACCTTCAGTACCTCTATCGGTTCTCCCTTCTATTCCAGTCTCGTATTGTTCGTGGAAAGAAGGATTGTCGGTATGCCTCTGTGTGGGCTCTAATCTCTCTGATTTTATCCTCATGGTCTCTTCGCGAGATATACGTAGGAGGGAGCAATATACTGCTTGACTCTTCGGTGAAGGTATGTTCTCGAAACTTCAATAAAAGCCCGTACCGAGCTACTGAGCGTCTTTCCTGCAGAGTCTTCCACTGGAGTTTATCTATCATCTCCGTAACGCTTTCGCGATTACTAAATGATCCTGTAACGAAGCGCGCTGCTCTCCGTTGGATCTTCTCTATCTCTTCTATCAACTCTATCTGGTACGGATCCCACACTGCTGAACAGTATTCAAGCAGTGGGCGAACAAGCGTACTGTAACCTACTTCCTTTGTTTTCGGATTGCATTTCCTTAGGATTCTTCCAATGAATCTCAGTCTGGCATCTGCTTTACCGACGATCAACATTATATGATCATTCCATTTTAAATCACTCCTAATGCGTACTCCCAGATAATTTATGGTATTAACTACTTCCAGTTGCTGACCTGCTATTTTGTAGCTAAATGATAAAGGATCTATCTTTCTGTATATTCGCAGCACATTACACTTGTCTACATTGAGATTCAATTGCCATTCCCTGCACCATGCGTCAATTCGCTGCAGATCCTCCTGCATTTCAGTACAATTTTCCAGTGTTACAACCTCTCGGTACACCACAGCATCATCTGCAAAAAGCCTCAGTGAACTTCCGATGTCATCCACCAGGTCATTTATGTATATTGTGAATAGCAACGGTCCTATGACACTCCCCTGCGGCACACCTGAAATCACCCTTACTTCGGAAGACTTCTCTCCATTGAGAATAACATGCTGCGTCCTGTTATCTAGGAACTCCTCAATCCAATCACACAATTGGTCTGATAGTCCATATGCTCTTACTTTGTTCATTAAACGACTGTGGGGAACTGTATCGAACGCCTTGCGGAAGTCAAGAAACACGGCATCTACCTGTGAACCCGTGTCTATGGCCCTCTGAGTCTCGTGGACGAATAGCGCGAGCTGGGTTTCACATGACCGTCTTTTTCGAAACCCATGCTGATTCCTACAGAGTAGATTTCTAGTCTCCAGAAAAGTCATTATACTCGAACACAATACGTGTTCCAAAATTCTGCAAGAGGGCCTGCTGAAGGTCTCGCTGTATGCTGGTGCAACATGCAATGTGTGGTTTTCATGAGGAACAAAAAGGGCAGAAATGATGTTTGTGTTTATTCCAATTATCTGTACAGGTTCCGGAACTCTCGGAACCTAGGGGATGCAAAACCTTTTTTGATGTGTGTACTTTTGATGTGAGAGAGTTTGTGATTGAAACATTGTTGGTATGGAAACGCTGCTTCGGGATGGTATACCTGATTTTAAACCAATGAATTTGAGTGCTTGCTGAACGGTGACTGCGCCGCAGTGTCTGAAGACGTCGGCTTCCCCCAGGCCAGGCGTGTTAGGGGTAATGGCGAAACGACCTGGTGCTGCTGTAAAGGTCTACAGAGCTAGTAGGTGGGAGGCGGGGGGGGGGGGGGGGGAGGAAGGGGCAGCAGCAGGCAGGTGCGCCGATAATTGGGCTCGCAGATGCAGCGGCTGACCTGCTTCCCACAGACGCGCCATATGGCGAGGCTAGAAGAGCACGGCAGAGCCCAACGGGTTGATTGGGGCGGCTTCCTTACCTCGCCCGTTAACCGGCCGGCCAGAATTTGCCTACCGGCCCCGCCAATTAACTGGCGCCGAGCCAGGAATGCCGGATAAGGGAAAGAGTTCCCGGGACGGGACGGGGGAAGCAGCTGCTTTCGCCTCCGCCGTTAACTGTTCCGAGCGCAGTCCTCGCGGACGCGACGTAGTCTGCTCGCTGCCGCTGCAGCCCTTCTAGCGCGTGGCGCCCCCACTAGCTTTCTGCGCCTAGGGTCGGAGTTCCCATTACGCATTTTCTTAATTCGGAGGCGGGGCCGACGGGCGGACGGGAGGCACTCGTGAAAGCACCCATCTCGCCAGCTCTCCCGCGCTCTCTCCCTTTTTGTGATGGGTCGAGGATGGGGCACCTGCTACCCGATGAGAGAGGTTGAGTAAATATACAAAATTAATTGCAGCCAAACCTGCCAGCTGTTTTCGGTTCGTCGACGCTATAACTATTATTTTCATCGTGTCAGAAGTACAGAGAAAATACTTAACGAAATTAGTTACTCCTCAAGAAAACAAAAATAAAATAGAAATTAACATTTCATACTACAGATGACCAGTAGCTGTTGCAGAGCGTACATCGCTTCTCAGGTAATCATCCGTCAGAGCAGCAATTACTCCCATCAAAGACCTTAATTTTGCAGGTTTGTTTTCGTCTTCCGGCAGCCGAACGCATGCTGCTGACAAGTATCCGTGTTCGTTATTTGCTGAACAACAGGAAGGAAATCCCTTAATTGGCAGTACTCAGTATTTGGTATTCTGGTATTTTGATCGACATGTGTGAATGTGTTATGTCTAGGGCTGTAAAATCGCCGTACACTATCATAAGTAAGAATAGACTATGGCAGTTTCCCTAGTGGCTTTCGCCGGCCGCTGTGGCCGAGTGGTTCTAGGCGCTTCAGTCCGGAACGCGCGGCTGCTACAGTCGCAGGTTCGAATCCTGCCTCGGGCATGGATGTGTGTCATGTCCTTACGTTAGTTAGGTTTAAGTAGTTCTAAGTCTAGGGGACTAATGACCTCAGATGTTAAGTCCCATAGTGCTTAGAGCCATTTGAACCTAGTGGCTTTCGTTAGTTGAGGTTGTACCCGCATTACGAGTATGTTACGAGTGTTGCATAGATATACCGCCTCACCTCATAACAAGCGCTTTCTTTATCACCTTCTTACAACAAGCGATGAATCGTCTAGAATCTGGGCGAGAACACATAAAGGGGTAGGTAACCTACGGGACATTTTCGTTCTACACAGTTATCCTCCTGTCTGTTAGTTATGAGTAAACACTATTTATAGCGAAACAGTCAACGTTTAATTCTGGTTTTACTTGAAAGTTGTTGATATGTAATGTGAAACAGTGGGATGTTGTAAAAATAAAAAAAATAAAAAATACAGATTAACCACATAGCGCTAGAAAACGCAATTTTCTCAACAAAAAGGTAAAATTTTAAAAATTCAAAATAAAAAATATCAATTATCGTTTCAATACTTCGGTGAACTTATATAGAACATGTTTCTGTTATCCATAAACTACCTCCACGTTTATCAATAATAACAGGAAACTCTTGCCTTTGATCATAATGAAGAACGTCCTACTGAGTGCAAAATAACACCAATAATCAAACAATTTTTATGCTCGTCCATGTAAACTGTATTTGCATCAAAATAATTGTTTTCGTTACATAAATGCGCAGAAGCTAAGCGTTCAACTAATCTTTATAACTAATGAAACGCAATTAATATTCTGTAAGGATATAAAATACACAGTGGACTAACACTAAATGATGTGTACTTGTAATAATCTGCAAAAGAAACAACGAAACAAACAAAAAACAAAGGGAAGTTGTCGCCCCCCAGTTTTTTCCCTACACATTCACTTTTGTTTCTCTCCTTACCAGTGCTGCCAATACTATTGGTATTCCCTCCATCTACTACGTCATTTATGTACATGGTGTACCGAAACTACCGAACCGTGGTTTTGGTGGATCGCAACTCTAGTTACCTCTATTCAACCCGAACATAATTCACAAAATCTGATTCTCCTGACTTCTTGTTTTTTATCCCCTTTTTTTGAGGTTTAATACAACACTGTAGTTGTTTTCGCGTCCTAGCTTCCAACGACTACTATCTTTACAGCCTCCCACCTGCAAATTCCTCTCCTATGTAGCTCTTCGGCCTTCCTCTTTTCATAACCTTTTCGGGCGTCCTCTTCTTCTTCTTGTATTATTGGGAATCCATTCCATCATCATCTTAGGCCCTCTGTCCTCACCCAAACGGCATGCATGGCCATAGCACCTCAATCGTTTTGCTACTTCTGTATCCAGTACAAAGGTGCCCAAGTTCACTCTCTTATGTATGCCATCATTTTCAAATCTATACCGCAGTGTTGGTTCAAATGGCTCTGAGCACTATGGGACTTAACATCTGAGGTCATCAGTCCCCTAGAACTTAGAACTACTTAAACCTAACTAACCTAAGGACATCACACACATCCATGCCCGAGGCAGGATTCGAACCTGCGACCGTAGCGGCCCGCGGTTCCAGACTAAAGCGCCTAGAACCGCTCGGCCACTCCGGCCGGCCATACCGCAGTGTCAACTTCCACGAACATCTCTAAAATCCCATCTCCGTTGGTAACTTGCACTTATTAACAGTTAAATCCAGTTATACCGGAGCAGATTTGAAGTGTTCAGTATGTTGAACGCGATGACTTAGTAAGTTTTTCGGCCTTTGTCTTTTGATTTGAATTATCAACACGAGAGACCGGTTAGCAATATGGTCTGTCCTGACGTACGCACAACTGTTTTACTGTGACAGGTCGTTGCTGGGACGCCGCAGAAGATCTACAAGTAGGGTCTTGCCATATGTCCGAATTTTTACGGTCGTGTCCTGCCAAATAAACACAAGTAAGGCCCGTTCCAAGTTAATGAGGTAAGCGCGAGACGTAAGTATAAGGAGGAATAAGGAAATATAAGGATATAAATATATATGCTACCCTTATGCCTGTGCTTTTTCGTAGGCCGAAGAAGTGTAATGCACAGTGCGACCGTCAGCTGATGCTATCCCACCCCGCCCTGACACACTCGCTCATCGCCCTGACCCGTGTCGACACACGCACGTGGGAGCGACAGGTTAGTCTGCGCTGCACCTTCGCTATCGCAAAACTATTTATAAAAAGTCTAATTGAATATATCAAAATTATTGAATATCTTCTCGTTTTCAGTCTCTGAAGAGTAGTTCACTGTTTATTTTGTATGATAAAAAACAGAGTAGGGGTTTGATAAAAAATGTTATACAAATAAATAATAATAATAATAATAATGATTATGAAATATCCAACATTCCACATAACACCTTCACCTTATGTTCTTTTTCTTCTTTTCTCTTCCTTTCTAGAAATACTTACCTCCAAGCTATGCATGGCTCTTTCTGAGTTCAACATCTCACTCATTATGGAGGCATGCTGACTCAGTTTTTCAGGATAGCAAATGGGAAGTTACGGTACAGCAAATGGCCCAGAGATCACCAGTGTGTGTGTGTGTGTGTGTGTGTGTGTGTGTGTGTGTGTGTGTGTGTGTGTTTGGGTGTGGGTGTGGGTGTGGGTGTAGGTGTGTGTGTGTGTGTGTGTCTGTGTGTGTGTGCATGAAGTTTTATGAAACAATGTGTGAATAGTGTATGCAGTGACTGATAGTGAGATATGAGTGAACAATGTGGCATTAGATTATTTAATAAGTTATTTGTAAAAAAGTATTGTATACCAGGAGTAAATCTAAGTCTGTAAATATATGTGTGTATGAATTAGCTTATTTTAAGTTGACATAAATTTGTAAATACTTTGACATGTCCTATATCCTTGTAAAAAGAGATCTACGGATGAATAAAGCTACTACTACTACTACTACAGAATAAAGAAGGACCACTGCAGGGAAACAATGGCAGAAAGAACACACGCAGACATCATATTCAAAAATTAGGAAGCGGGAATATGTTTTCAAAATTTGTCGTGCTACGCCTGACAAAAAAAAATCTAAATGTGTACCTAGCTTTATTATTAAAAATTCTGCTACCACCATACATTCCAAAGAAGGTGGATGAGAAGTTGCAGCACTGAAATCAGTCATTTCTTTCCTTCTATCCGGAGACAAATGAATAGAGAATAATAAGCATAATATTGTAGCCAAAGACTCTCAGCCATGCCCTGAACAGTAGTTTGCTGAACACAATTACAAAATAAAAAGAACAAAGGCCGTCTCTACCTAGGCCAGTGCGTTTCATTTCACGGATGAGCAGAGCTAGTGACAACGTTGTCTGTTTCCAATGAGTTTTCAAGTCTACTTAAAACAACGTTGGCGCACTAGCTCTCCGACTGTTGGGTTGACTGAGTTTAAGAAAAAAAATCCCGTCGACAACGCTGTCATTAGAGACAGAAAGATGGGAAAGAAAATCGGCCGTGTCCTTCCAAAGGATCCATCACCGCATTTGCCTTAAGAGTTTTACGGAAACTGAGGACCATTCGATTCAGCATGATGGCAAGTTCGCTTATAGCGAGCGTTCTCCCAGGTGATAACCAATCCACCGTTTTTAAAGAAAAGACAGTGAGCTAACGGATTGTGGTTGTGGGGAGCTCACACCATCATGCGAGAGATTGGAAAGTAAGAAAGTGGAATACTTTGCCACCTTCAACATTAACTCATTCCTCAAAGCTGCAAAACTGATACACTTTCAGATTCCCTGACTAAACAGAAAATCATATAACAGTGTTACAAGAGATCAGATACACAGATGAAGCAACTTCCGAATCAGAAGAATACCGATTTTGAAGCGAAAGCCAAGCATGAGAGTAACGAATGAACAGCTTACACAGCCAACAAACAAACCCTGCGAGCCATCGCTGCCATCAGTTCCAAAAACAATAAGCTCTCCAAATTTACTTTTAAGGGAGAAATTAGAGAGACACTACGGTCAATGCTCAGGTCCCCACAAACGAGACTAACAGAACAAATTCACAGAAAGTGGAAGAATTTGGGGCAGACGTGGAGGAGACACTGAAGTTCCAACCAAGAATGTTACCGTACTAGTTGGAGACTTCAATGCTCAATTCGTGAAAGAAAGAACATTCGGGAAGATCATTGGCAGCTATATATACCACAACAGAACTAAGTGTGAAGGAAATATTTCGCCTGGAGAAAACGAGGAGACACGCACGGTGGTCTCCAGAAAGAGATACGGCAATCGAAGAGCGTTGAGGATTGAGGGTTGATGGTTCTCAGAAAACATCAGAAAAAGTAAAGAACTTCCAAGAAGCAAGAAAAAACACTGTCAAAACAGAAAAATGAAAACCAACGCTTACTTAAATAAAAGAGGACTTCCGAAAGAACGACATGCGAGACTTTAATACAATATTTAAGACTAGTCTATGCAGATATGATCCTGCAAACCTCAGCTTTAAGTACAAAGAAGGAAGGTAGTTATGCCGACACGAAAAACAGCCAGATTTTAGCCAAATACTTTGGAGAGCTCCTAAATTGTGGTGCACTATCTGAGACATTCAGCTATAACCAGAAAGAACCATACCCCAACTCACAGCCACCAGCAGTGGAAGAAAAATAATAAAGCTGTTGGAGAAGATGGGATCACTGCAGAATTCTGGAAGTGTGCTAACGAGAACACGATTATCGAACTGACACATACTACAAGTAAAATTTGGTAATAAAAGCAGTTTCCACGAGGGTGGACGCTGGGACTACTACATTTCGTACACGAAAAAGGAGATTAGTAAACGCCTGGGAACTACACAGCAATACCGTTAATACCAGTGACCTAAGGTATTCTCATAAGCATTGCTGGACAGAGTGGAATAGCAGCTTAGTCTACAAATTGCTGAATATCTATGAGGCTTGAGAAAGGGCAGACCATGCGTAGAACAAATCTTGAATCTGAAACTTGTAATCGTGCATGAAAAACAGAGGAGCAAGAATTTCGTGCTCACATTTGTAGACTTCAAGAAAGCCTCTGAAACAGTAGAACACTATTCCAGATTTTGAAGAACATCAGTTTGGACAGAAACTCTGGTGAACTGATTACACCAGACATTAAGCAGCACAACATTCAAGCCGCGCGGGATTAGCCGAGCGGTCTAAAGGCGCTGCAGTCATGGACTGTGAGGCTGATCCTGGCGGAGGTTCGAGTCCTCCCTCGGGCATGGGTGTGTGTTTGTCCTTAGGATAATTTAGGTTAAGTAGTGTGTAAGCTTAGGGACTGATGACCTTAGCAGTTAAGTCCCATAATATTTCACACACTTTTTTAACAACATTCAAGGTCAAGTTCAGAGGAAAGATTTCAGAGGACATCAAAATCAAAACAGGAGTCAGACTGGGAGGCAGACTCTCCCCTTTGTCCTTTAACTATCCCCTGATAAGGTGATCGCTGAATGGTGACGAGAAAAGAAAGAAGCGAGTAGTATAAGAGTAGAGTGGAAGAAAGAAAGCATACGGGTAGACTGACATTCGTAAGATGATATTGTCGTAATTAGAAGAAGCGGCTAACCAAACCACAGAATTACATAGACTAGTTAGAGCAGGCCTACAGATATCTATCGAGAAGACATAGGCTATGACTAACATCAAGGCATCCCCTAGATGAATGGCAATAGGAGCAGGGAAAATTCAAAAGGTGGAGAATTTTAAACATCTAGGAGAATGCACAGAAATTGGTCCGGCAGAAAAAGAAGAAATGGGAGCAAAAATAAACAGAACGATTTTAGCATACAAACTGTCAATAAACGTCTGCAATGAGAAGAATATTTCGATTGATGCAAAATTTTAGACATTATCAGAGAGTGGTCCATCCTCTGGAGCAGAAAGTCTGAACTTAGTAAGAATAAAAGTACGCAAGAGACTAGAATTTGTGAAATGAAGGATTCTTAGAAGGATATTGGAAACTCGAACAATAAGGGGCGATCAACACAGTGGCCGAGCGAACTAAAAACTGTACACCCAGATGGAGAGAATCTCGCACACATCAGGAAAAGGAGAACCATTTTCTTCCAGGAAAAGGAGAACACATCCTTGGAACGGCCTAAAAGAAGTTAACACAACTAATGTGAAGATAAAGATCAAACTACACCGTATACAAGAGGTACAAAGGGATCTGGAAGAAATGAGAATACTCCAAACTGAAATTTAAAAGAAGCTGGTTTTCTAATAAAAAAAATGAGAACTGTCACACCTTTGCAGGACAGACTTAGACAGAGGGCACAATAATCGTGGACAAAAGAGCGGAGAGGGTTGCCAAATATGACATGAAAGGATATTGGACAATGTTAAGGATCGGACGAAACAAAGCTGACCTGAATTAACGTGGTTCTCAGCTGGCCGAAACAATAATAAGAAAAAGAAGAAGAACTCCCACTTGTTTCCATTCGTAAAGAGTGGCACAATCAGCGTTAGACTTCTAGGGAGTTAATGCAGGAGTGACGCTTCAGTGACTATGACTATGACTGCATATCTTCAGGAGAAGACAGTTTTTGACCTCGAAATCTGACAATATTTTTTCTCGTCCTCTGAGGCATAAAATGGTATTTCCTCTTTCTGGCTGAAGCCGCTATGTCCATATGTGAAGCATAGATGAATACACTTATAGTGTAGAATGGCCGTGTTCTTCAGAGTTTATTTTTGCCTCGTAAAACAGGTCTCAGCAAGCCACCCCGCCAGTGTTGTCTGTGCAGATAGTAAATGTAAATTACTGCTGTCATTAAGTTGGCTTGCAAAAGGAGGTGGAATCTCCTTTTGGGAAGTGAAAACAGATGTCGGCCAATTAGAACACAGCCATGTTTACGTTGCAAAGGTGACTCGGGCGATGAACGCCCTGGACCACTTCCAACTGTAACGACTGCATACGCCACGATTGCAGGACAGGTCAAAACTACCAACACATCAAGGAGACTACGCAATTGGTCGTGAAATCCTGAGAGAGAAACTGACGCCAGGGGTGTAGTACAATGACGAAAAAAAAAATCGCAACACCATGAAGGAGCTGTGCGACATAAACGAAAGTTGGTAGCCGTGTCTTCAGACCTGAAAGACGTATATTCAAATTTCGCACCAGTCGCGTAAGAGTAGCTCTAGTAGCGGCACTATGAGGATGAGAACAGGTTTGCTTTAAATACGCGCTGTAACGCTCGTGAGCGTTATTTGTCTTACAGTTTGGACGCGATCAGTTGATGTTAATCAAGAGTGCCTTTAAGGCGAGAAAGATGCCATAGTAAACACCTCACTGGGTTTGAACGAAGTCGTGTAATAGGGCTACGAGAAGATGGATGCTCCTTAGCGATATTCCAGAAAGCCTTGGCAGGAATGTGGCCACTGTACATGACTGCTGGTGGCGGTGGTCACGAGAATGTGCGGTCGCAAAATAACCGAGCTCCCGACCGCCATTTGGGACTACCGAGAGGGAAGACCATCATGTTCGGAGTATTGCCGTGGCGCAACGTACTACATCTGCAGCAGGAATTTGAGATGCAGTTTGCACCATAGTGACACAACGAACTGTTACCGAATCTGTTACTTGAAGGACAGCTTCAAGACAGACGCTCTGTAGCATGCATTCCACTGACCCTAAACCAACGCCACTTGCTACTTCAGTGGTGTCGAACGAGAGCAGGGTGGAAGTCTGTTGTGTTTTCTAATGGAAGCTGGTTCTGCCTCGGTGTCAGTGACTGCCGTCTGCTAGTAGGCTAGCTGAGGGCCTGCAACCAACCAGACTGCGTCCCAGACACACTACACTGGCTCTATACCTGGCGGTATGGTCTAGAGTGCAATTACGTATGACAGCAGGAGCACTCTAGTGCTTATTCTGCGCAACCTAACTGCAAATTTGTACGTCAATCTGGTGATTCGACCAGTTGTGCTGCCATTCATGAGCAGCACTCCATATACCGCTGTTGTAACCCAACATGTTCTGCAGAGAGTCGACATGTTGCATTGGCTTGCTAGATCACCAGACCTGTCTCCAATCTAGCGCATAGAGGGAATCACTGGACGACAACTCCAGCGTCATCCACAACCAACATTAACCGTCCCTGTATTGACTGACCAAGTGCAACAGGCATGTAACTCTATCGCACGCAATGACATCTGGCACCTCTACAGCACAATGCATTCACGTTTGCAAGTTTGAATTCAACATTGTGGCGGTTACACCGGTTATTAACGTACCAACATTTCACATTTTCAATGGCTTTTTTCGTGCTTACATTAACCTGTGCTCTAGCAATGTTAATCACTTAAATACAGGGTTATTACAAATGATTGAAGCAATTTCACAGCTCTACAATAACTTTATTATTTGAGATATTTTCACAATGCTTTGCACACACATACAAAAACTCAAAAAGTTTTTTTAGGCATTCACAAATGTTCGATATGTGCCCCTTTAGTGATTCGGCAGACATCAAGCCGATAATCAAGTTCCTCCCACACTCGGCGCAGCATCTCCCCATCAATGAGTTCGAAAGCATCGTTGATGCGAGCTCGCAGTTCTGGCACGTTTCTTGGTAGAGGAGGTTTAAACATTGAATCTTTCACATAACCCCACAGAAAGAAATCGCATGCGGTTAAGTCGGGAGAGCGTGGAGGCCGTGACATGAATTGCTGATCGTGATCTCCACACGACCGATCCATCGGTTTTCCAATCTCCTGTTTAAGAAATGCCGAACATCATGATGGAAGTGCGGTGGAGCACCATCCTGTTGAAAGATGAAGTCGGCGCTGTCGGTCTCCAGTTGTGGCATGAGCCAATTTTCCAGCATGTCCAGATACACGTGTCCTGTAACGTTTTTTTCGCAGAAGAAAAAGGGGCCGTAAACTTTAAACCGTGAGATTGGACAAAACACGTTAACTTTTGCTGAATTGCGAATTTGCTGCACGAATGCGTGAGGATTCTCTACCACCTATGTTCGCACATTGTGTCTGTTCACTTCACCATTAAGAAAAAATGTTGCTTCATCACTGAAAACAAGTTTCGCACTGAACGCATCCTCTTCCATGAGCTGTTGCAACCGCGCCGAAAATTCAAAGCGTTTGACTTTGTCATCGGGTTTCAGGGCTTGTAGCAATTGTAAACGGTAAGGCTTCTGCTTTAGCCTTTTCCGTAAGATTTTCCAAACCGTCGGCTGTGGTACGTTTAGCTCCCTGCTTGCTTTATTCGTCGACTTCCGCGGGCTACGCCTGAAACTTGCCCGCACGCGTTCAACCGTTTCTTCGCTCACTGCAGGCCGACCCGTTGATTTCCCCTTACAGATGCATCCAGAAGCTTTAAACTGCGCATACCATCGCCGAATGGAGTCAGCAGTTGGTGGATCTTTGTTGAACTCCGTCCTGAAGTGTCGTTGCACTGTTATGACTGACTGATGTGAGTGCATTACAAGCACGACATACGCTTTCTCGGCTCCTGTCGCCATTTTGTCTCACTGCGCTCTCGAGTGCTCTGGCGGCAGAAACCTGAAGTGCGGCTTCAGCCGAACAAAACTTTATGAGTTTTTCTATGTGTCTGTAGTGTGTCGTGACCATATGTCAATGAATGGAGCTACAGTGAATTTATGAAATCGCTTCAATCATTTGTAATAGCCCTGTATATTAGCAAGAGAAATGTATTCCCGAAATTTCATCGCTCTACGTTAATTATTTTTTGTTGTTGCGATTTTTTTTCCATCAGTGCATATGCAAATTCGGGCTTTCTTGGCGAAATGCACTGATCAATTCTTGTCGGGTATTCAGCTGAATAAAATCTTCGTTTCGGAGCCACGTTCCGGCAAGTTTCCTGTCATCTTCTGGTCCCGTCGGATGCTGCTATTAATCAATTACGGGTCCCATCTTTCATCTCCCCGGAGTCTCAGATGATGGGTCAATCTCGAGCGATTAGTAATGGGAGACCCGAGTGTTGGACGCAGCGGTGAGGGGGTGGAGGGGGCCTCAGGTTGAATCGTTGTCCGCCAGTCGGTTATACCCGTTATTGCCCCTCTAATCACGGAAAACACCTGGCAAGCTTTGGATAATGCATCGTCCTAAATAGAGCTGAAATGGGAGATGCTGGTCTCTAGATTTTCTTCCCCTCCCATTTTGATCCCTTCGGTGATTATAGAATCCCAGAAACCACTGGCGCGACATAGTACCTTTGTGACTTCGAAGTTAAACCTGTTGCTCCAGAAGACACTGTGTTCCGCTACTCCTAACTTGTCTGTCTAGGCGAGACGGACGTTTGGCGCGAGTTCTACACATCTCTGTGAAATGCAGCGCTGAGATTGCTCCCTCCACCTGGCGTCTCCACCTTCACGTTTGAGTGTGGTCGCCAAGAGACCGGCCAAACGCAACGCTCCATCTCGTAGATATGTGCAGAACACGTGAGAAACGTCCGCCGAGGCTGCACAAACAAATGGTACGGTACCGGAGCAAAGCATCTTTCCAGACACGCAGATTTAACTTCGAAGGTCTTATGTCGCGCCAGCAGTTTCTGGGATTCTACGGGGTGGGCAAAATAGAACTGGCCCGGAAAATATCACAAGCGCCTTAAGACAGGCAACCGAACTTGCATCTTACTGGGCAGGGAGAATGTAACCTGAGTAGCCTACCTTGCGGTGCATGCAATGTTTTCCGGGCCTGTATTGTTTTACGCACCCTGCAGAAGCAAGGAAGGAACAGAAACAAGTGTGCATGTAAGCTTAGCGAACGGAGACAGCGGTTTGACCTCAGCTTCGCTTGGAAAAGCGTACTGTATTATCAAACATTTGTTCCCAAATTAGAGTGACAGCAATGGATAGGACAGACTGTCGACCGCGAGACTCCGTGCGCAACCTCTTCCCCACCTCCTTTGCTTCCTATTTCCAAGCATTTACGATTCGCCCGTGGTCGTTGAAAGATACTACCTAAAACGAACAAACAGGAACATCCAGTATAACCCATACCCTTCGCCAGTAGATAATAAGCACGAAACTTTTCCAAACGTTGCTTCGAAACGAAGATTCTACTCGTATGATTTCCCGAGAAGAATTTCATTAAGGCTAAGCCAAGTTGTATAGTAAATGGCACAGCCATCGTATTTCCTCATACGCTCGGCACTGCTAAATCTAGTATTTCGTACATTCGCAGACAGTCACCGCCATAAGTCGGGGATAGTTCTGTAATGAATTAAGTTTCTATCCTTCAAACTTCCGGGCTGATAGGCCGTGGTCGAAGTATAAAACTGTCTCCTGACGTTTCGTCTCCGACTGCGGGAGACATCATCGGAGGTAAAACGGCGAACTGCGAAGAGAACTCGAGGAAGCGCTGATTATATAAGTCGTACAGAGGGCGCCACAGTCGATCACGTGAAAACTTTGATAGAAAGGGCGTACAAACTTTGTGAACCTATTTATTTAAAAGGTGAGACTGAACATCTAGGTCAACTTTCGTGAAGAATGACTATTCCAGCAAGGATATAGATCGAACATTTCGCTATAGGCAGAGAATCAGGAGCAATGACGAACAACAGTCGCCCAAGGGCAAAATCGTATTGGGAAAGTTTTAGGCAAGTATGGGGTGGAAACTACTTTCAGACCCACTAGGAAAATAAAAGAATTTTTAAGGTCGGCAAAAGATGCACGACACCCTTTGGCTACACCGGGGGTATATAAAATTCCTTGTAGTTGTGGACAGGTTTAAATCGGTGCCACAAAGAGAAGTGTGAACATCCGTCTTGTTGAACATAAGAGGAATTGCCGCCTGGGTCACATGGATAAATCGGCCGTAGCGGAACATGTTTACCAGGAAGGTGATCATGAAATAAAATTCAGCGAGACAAGCGTCATATCAAAAACCTCGCATTATTATGCATGCTTGTATAGAGAGGCTATCGAGATTGATAAACATCGTAATAATTTTAACAGTAAAGACGAAGGTGTTAAAGTGGATAAAATTTGGATGTCAGCGTTGCATCGCAAGCGTGACAATCGATTACTTTCAATCGAGAATGTTGGCATCACCAGAGACAATCTCATAGCCGACGCCACGTGATCGACTGTGGCGCCCTCTGTACTGCTTATATAATCAGCGCTTCCTCGAGTTCTCTTCGCAGTTCGCCGTTTTACCTCCGAGGATGTCTCCCGCAGTCGGAGACGAAACATCAGGAGACAGTTTTATACTTCGACCACGGCCTATCAGCCAGCAAGTTTTAAGTGAGGACAATACCGGCCGTGAAAGCTTACATTGTATGATTAAGTTTCTACCTGATAAAACAAGAGGAGCAGCCAGAAGGAGAGGAAGGAAAAAAAGGAAACTTCATGGATTGAGAGGGCATATGATGTCATTTCAGTTTTTACAAAGTCATGTGAAACGTATAAAAGACTTGACAGTATGAGCCCATTAATCAGTACGACGTCGCACCGCTCTTGCCTTGATGCATACACTGCACGGTTCGGAAGGGTGTCTTAAAGCCACAGTATTCCGAGGCAAGCTGGCCTCCAACCGATCCTTGGCATGCTCGATATTGGCACTGGGACACAACTGACATGGGAAGTGCTCCCATCGCGACGGATGTGCAGAGCTTGCTGGCTACAGCAGTGTCTGAACATCACGCAGTCCGTTCGTAGAGACATGTACAATCTATAGAGGAGCACTGTTCTGTTGAAAAATAGGAAAAGCATACTGTTGCATGACAAGCAAAAATTAAGGACAGGGTGTCCGTGACGTCCCGAGTGCCGTCAGAGATCCCTCTGTCATTACGAACCTAAAATCATACCCGATGGCTCCCTACACCAGATCGCCACGCGTGATACCAATGTGCCTGGAATCTGATTTCGCAGCACAGAGCGGATCAGGTTGTGGAAAGGGGCCAAGGTCAATTACTGTCAGTTATACAAGAACACACGCAACTTTATTTCTCAAACCAATGCACAGTTTTCTCTTTAAAACAACGAAGATCAATTCACGGATGAGGGCCCAAGTAACTTCTCCAGAATAAGTCTAAATGATTGCTTTTAAAACACCAGGATTTAGAGTAACGGCTGAAGGTCTTACTTAAGCAAAATTACAATATCTTATCGGCTATAGGCCGAAATAATATTTCAGATCAGCTAAGGAAATTCGTTAAAAGCTAAGAGTTTACAAATTCCGGCTAAAGGCCATATTAAGAAAAATTCAAGTTAATCCTTCGGCTGAAGGCCCAATAAAAATTTTTTTTCTTTACACAATAAAAGAGAGGTTTTAAAGATAAGCTTTTACACAGTATAATTGAAAAAACATCTTAAGAAAACTTGAAGTCTCTTGTCGGCTGAAGGCCCAAACAGTTACTGAAGAATAATTAAAAACAACCTTAAGATAAACATTTACAGAACACGGCTCAAGGCCGTTTCAAGAATCAAGATAATTAAATAGAAACCATACAGACAAGGATTTACATATTAAACCCACCGATTCTAAAACAAACGCGGCTGAGGGCCGGAATACAGAGCAACAAGAATTTTAAATGAAACACGGGTGAAGGCCTAATCTTAAAGTAGTTATTAAGTTCGGCTGAAGGCCATACACAAAACATAAAACAGACAATATTAATACACAGCTGAAGGCCTGGCACAGTAACTGCGACCAAATAAAATGACAATTACAAACAACAAACAGTGGTGCTCAGAAGTGTTCCAAGCGTGGGCCTGGGGAGGAAACTCTAACAACAGTTTAGGTGAGGCAGGCAGCCAAGCGTAACACCAAACAATCAGGTGGCAACACGACCCAGGGACGGCTGAAGAACCAACCAACAGGCTAATCAATTCCCTCCCACCCGACACACTCGCTGCTCTATTTCAACCGACCGACTGGCTACTCCAGTACGCAGACAGCATTCATCTGCTCAGTGGAAATCACAGAAGCTACACACGGTTCCACGTAAACAGACTCGAGCAGTCGTAAAAGCAATCACCGTGGGACAACAAGGACGAAGGAATTTGACACACACAGTTTCCACAAGCGGTCGGCGACCCAATACATGTCGTCCAATGAGACGACCGACCAAACGACCAACCCAGGTCGTTCCCATTGAAGTTACGTGTGTCGGCAACGGTCGGGGGAGTCTTGACTATCCGAAGTTGACTGCAGCTCCAACCCAACTCGATGTCGGTTCGGAATTCGCAGACACGGCGACCCGGGCACACTGGCTCGAACCAAACCATGCAGAGGTAACTCTTGCGCATTGGCCACGACATCTATGCACGAGGAAGGAACCGACCCACATCCGGCGAGATGACCAACTGATGAGGCCCAGAAACGGTCAAAGCTCCAAATACACGTCGCAGGATGAGACGACCAACAGAACGACCAACCAACGGTCGTCCCGCTCCAATCTCCTTTCGTCGGACAGTTCATGTGTGTCGCCAGCGGTCGGCGAGCACTGGCTGTCTGCACCTCACTGGCGCTCTGTCCCCGACTTCACTGCTGCAGCGTCCCGACTGAGCTCCCGACTCACTGTTGCTGCGTCCGGACTGAACTCTCACAGACGACGACCCGGAAACACTAGCGGTCGCTCCAGAGATGGTATGACAGTGCACACATCGATATGCGCTGCTGCTGCCACTCACCGGCAGGCAAACCAGCAACCTAGTGACGCCAGTAAATCGAATTAAAAGGAAAAAAAAAAAAAACGAGGCGACAGAACCACAAAAACAAAATGACGAGCAATAAACGGCATGACCGCGAGCTCTCCAAAACACTAGAAAAACTGGACCCATAGGTCGCCGCCATTCTTGCCGACGATGGTCATCCAGGTTAATAGAAATCCGCGAATTATCCGACGCCATTCATCAGCTGCCCAAGCTGCCCAGCCACTGTATCGGTCCAAACGCAGCCGTTGGTTTAATGGTAGCCTACGCAAGGGACGTTAGTTGTCTAGTCCGGTCGCTGTTAGTCTCTGACCAGTGGTATGGAATGACACAGATTGGTGAAGGGAGTCCATTACTTCCTTTCGCATAGCAGGCGCACGTGTGAAGCTGTTATGATGTGATTGGTGCACAATACAGAGATCCTCGGTTGTGATGGTCAGACGTGGTCGGCTACAGCCTTTCCCAGCCACTGTATCGGTCCAAACGCAGCCGTTGGTTTAATGTTAGCCTACGCAAGGGACGTTAGTTGTCTAGTCCGGTCGCTGTTAGTCTCTGACCAGTGGTATGGAATGACACAGATTGGTGAAGGGAGTCCATTACTTCCTTTCGCATAGCAGGCGCACGTGTGAAGCTGTTATGATGTGATTGGTGCACAATACAGAGATCCTCGGTTGTGATGGTCAGACGTGGTCGGCTACAGCCTTTCCCAGCCACTGTATCGGTCCAAACGCAGCCGTTGGTTTAATGTTAGCCTACGCAAGGGACGTTAGTTGTCTAGTCCGGTCGCTGTTAGTCTCTGACCAGTGGTATGGAATGACACAGATTGGTGAAGGGAGTCCATTACTTCCTTTCGCATAGCAGGCGCACGTGTGAAGCTGTTATGATGTGATTGGTGCACAATACAGAGATCCTCGGTTGTGATGGTCAGACGTGGTCGGCTACAGCCTTTCCCAGCCACTGTATCGGTCCAAACGCAGCCGTTGGTTTAATGGTAGCCTACGCAAGGGACGTTAGTTGTCTAGTCCGGTCGCTGTTAGTCTCTGACCAGTGGTATGGAATGACACAGATTGGTGAAGGGAGTCCATTACTTCCTTTCGCATAGCAGGCGCACGTGTGAAGCTGTTATGATGTGATTGGTGCACAATACAGAGATCCTCGGTTGTGATGGTCAGACGTGGTCGGCTACAGCCTTTCCCAGCCACTGTATCGGTCCAAACGCAGCCGTTGGTTTAATGGTAGCCTACGCAAGGGACGTTAGTTGTCTAGTCCGGTCGCTGTTAGTCTCTGACCAGTGGTATGGAATGACACAGATTGGTGAAGGGAGTCCATTACTTCCTTTCGCATAGCAGGCGCACGTGTGAAGCTGTTATGATGTGATTGGTGCACAATACAGAGATCCTCGGTTGTGATGGTCAGACGTGGTCGGCTACAGCCTTTCCCAGCCACTGTATCGGTCCAAACGCAGCCGTTGGTTTAATGGTAGCCTACGCAAGGGACGTTAGTTGTCTAGTCCGGTCGCTGTTAGTCTCTGACCAGTGGTATGGAATGACACAGATTGGTGAAGGGAGTCCATTACTTCCTTTCGCATAGCAGGCGCACGTGTGAAGCTGTTATGATGTGATTGGTGCACAATACAGAGATCCTCGGTTGTGATGGTCAGACGTGGTCGGCTACAGCCTTTCCCAGCCACTGTATCGGTCCAAACGCAGCCGTTGGTTTAATGTTAGCCTACGCAAGGGACGTTAGTTGTCTAGTCCGGTCGCTGTTAGTCTCTGACCAGTGGTATGGAATGACACAGATTGGTGAAGGGAGTCCATTACTTCCTTTCGCATAGCAGGCGCACGTGTGAAGCTGTTATGATGTGATTGGTGCACAATACAGAGATCCTCGGTTGTGATGGTCAGACGTGGTCGGCTACAGCCTTTCCCAGCCACTGTATCGGTCCAAACGCAGCCGTTGGTTTAATGGTAGCCTACGCAAGGGACGTTAGTTGTCTAGTCCGGTCGCTGTTAGTCTCTGACCAGTGGTATGGAATGACACAGATTGGTGAAGGGAGTCCATTACTTCCTTTCGCATAGCAGGCGCACGTGTGAAGCTGTTATGATGTGATTGGTGCACAATACAGAGATCCTCGGTTGTGATGGTCAGACGTGGTCGGCTACAGCCTTTC
Source organism: Schistocerca cancellata (assembly GCF_023864275.1). Lineage (NCBI taxonomy): Eukaryota > Metazoa > Arthropoda > Insecta > Orthoptera > Acrididae > Schistocerca > Schistocerca cancellata. The sequence continues at coordinate 759,145,720 of NC_064628.1, read as the reverse complement.
CCAGCCACTGTATCGGTCCAAACGCAGCCGTTGGTTTAATGTTAGCCTACGCAAGGGACGTTAGTTGTCTAGTCCGGTCGCTGTTAGTCTCTGACCAGTGGTATGGAATGACACAGAATGGTGAAGGGAGTCCATTACTTCCTTTCGCATAGCAGGCGCACGTGTGAAAGCGGTTATGATGTGATTGGTGCACAATACAAAGATCCTCGGTTGTGATGGTGAGACGTGGTCGGCTACAGCCTGTACGACGAGTATCCTGCCCTGAACTTCCCATGCACTCCAACATCGGGCCACTGTCACGTCTAAATGCCTCGCAAATTTCGATATTCCATGATTCGACCAGCTCGACAAATACACACCCACAGTACGGCCCCTTTCAAACTCTGTCAGGCGGTGATAACGCTGTCTCACATCAGTACGTCATTCCGTGTCCTTCCTACTGAACACTCACTATCTGACCCTCTGAAGGAGTTGGGCGAGTCACTGAGAGCTTCTGCTCTATTGGGCCTTAGATTTGCATTTACAATTTTATTTTCCTTTTAATCTATTTTGTTACAACATTTGGCTTAAAGTATGACTTCTAATCTCATCATTAAAACTTGAGCTAAGTTTGCAACTTACAATTCGCTACTTTATTTTTTAAAATTTTTTGGCTGTAATGTACATTTATATTTATACCTTCTTAATTACAACTAAGTAAAACTAGGTTTACAATTAATTTACTAACAAACGTCAATTTTTTTGATTTTACGGTATTTTTATGTCTTAATAGCTATTAACATTATTATTCATGATCCATGAATCTGGGTATTTCTTTTTAGCTTGCTGTTGTTGGTAACTTAAGTCATGTTTTGATTCCGAGCAGTGATGATGCATTTTGCTGGATGCACTGGTGAGTTCTTTAATATTTATGCTGCATTGTTGTGTAATCATTTTTGTTACAACAGTTATTTTTAGCGCCCACGTCATCTTCTTCGTTCTCATTTGGATCTGGTTCTGGTATCTCTACCAGACGGACTGGGGTGAGGATATTTGCTAGTAGTCTTTGAGTTTCCTCCGTCCTGAGGTCGGGGTATATGTCGAGGGAGTTTTGTACAGGGATTCTCGGAGAATATATTTATCTAAATCTAGGTTCGTCACTTATTCTGGGACGACTTGTCAATATGTTTCTCCTATCTTTTTGGTAAGTGAGGATGTGCTTGCCATAGCCTGTTCTCACAAGGGAAACTCCCTACCACACCCCACTCAGATTTAACGGTAACATGGCCCTAGTGGATAGCCCGTCAAAAATTGAACACAGATCAAGCATGCAAACAAGAAGAACGTGTACTGAACTGTGAAAAAAAGCAAAACAAAAAGAGTGAACGGTCCAAGGTTAACAAGTGAAATACTGAGCGCTGACAAACAGCCGCGGCGTCGTAGTTAAATGGTCATGGGGTTCGACTATAAAGCGGTCGAGCTGTGTTCAGGACTCCCTCGTGCTACTTGTTTTTTTTTTTTCACTACATTATGAACTATCCGTCCCGTCACTGTAATGTTTGTTCTGTTGGCAGCTGTCATACAATACAATACATTGGTTACAGAATATGAGTCACGTGGTAAAAATACGTTACTATATCAAGTAAACGCGATGAATAATGAGAGCAGGTGAGATACCACACAGAGGTCTCACAGAAATGAAAACAACAAATAAACGGGTGTCAACTATGTTACAACAAAGAAATTCAAGGGCCGAAACTTCCAAAACGGAACGCAACTCCAAAAACGTCAAAAACTTGTGTTTTGACGGAGCACAGAGGAACTGCGTGATGGTGTAACTGTTAAGTTCATTTCTTGCAGCTTATGTTACAAACTATTGCTTTCATCATTTGCTGCCGCGCGGGGTAGCCGCGCAGTCTAGGGCGCCTTGTCACGGTCCGCGCGGCTCCCCACGTCAGAGGTTCCAGTCCTCCCTCGGGCATGAGTGTGTGTGTTGTCCATAGCGTAAGTAAGTTTGCGTTAGATTAAGTACTGTGCAGGCTTAGGGACCGATGAGCTCAGCAGTTTGGTCCCATAAGACCTTACCACAAATTTGCAATTTTCCATCATTTCCTTGGGAGTGATTACATTCACATTCGCACGTACACCTAAAGCGGCCAAGGAGGCATATCTCGCTCACTTACAAGGCGTACAAATTAGCTGCGTCATTAAGAGAATCCAATCATGTGATACACATAGTGTCACTAGTGCCCTGTATGACACAGCGGACGAGTTTTCCGGTGGACCATTCGGCTGACTTGTCGCCTTGTCATCAAACGTTTGCTGTTCCCATTCGAAACCACTTCCTTTCGGCTGCTAATAGGGCAGTTGTGCAGAATTAACTGTCATTATAGGCCTCTTCCTTACAACTCGCTACTGCAAACGGAGGTTACACCCGACACAGACACCTATTTGAATACAGCGAACAGTAGAAAAAAAAAGAAGTTGGCACGATGAAGGTTTATACACGGCTCGCCCGCTTGGCAGTCAAATATCGTGATCACTTAGTCACGACAACCTTGCTCTTTAAAGCTTCTTTTATTGCATTTCTTGTCCTTGGACCGTTCACTGTTTCTACGAGGGTGAATCGAATGAAAACCTTAAATTTGTAATAACAAATCGAAATTTTGCGCCGTTACCCTTTAAGTTGGTAAGCGTGCTACAAACAGCGTGGAGAATGGCCTATAGGTGGCAGCATAGTGCAGATGCACACATACCGTCGCAGTATCAGTATAAAGATGGCCGCCCCACTTGCGACTTGCACCAGGGAAGAACAGCGTTCTGTTATTCGGTTTTTGCGTAATGAAGGTGTGAAACCTATTGAAATACATCGACTAATGACGGTTCAGTACGGTGATGCATGTTTGTCACAGCAGCAAGTTTACGAATGGAGTAGGAAGTTCGCAAATGGTGTGACTGCAGTGCAATATACTCCTCCTCGTCCAGGTCAGGCACAACGAGTTGTGACTCTACAGAACATTGCAGCAGTTGAAGCCATAGTGAAGGAAAACCGCCGAGCCGGCCGCGGTGGCCGAGCGGTTCTAGCCGCTTCAGTACGGAACCGCGAGACTGCTACGGTCGCAGGTTCGAATCCTGCCTCGGGAATGGATGTGTGTGATGTCATTATGTTAGTTAGGTTTAAGTAGTTCTAAGTTCTAGGGGACTGATGACCTCAGATGTTAAGTCCCATAGTGCTCAGAGCCATTTGAACCTTTTTCGAAAACCACCTAGTGACACTGAATGACATTGCAGCAGGTTTACAGATTAGTCATGGGTCAACACACCACATTGTGCTTGATGCGCTCCAGTTTCACAAAGTGTCTGCAAGATGGGTGCCACGGCAGCTGACTCCTGAAATGAGAGAACGACGTGTTGATGCTTGTGAAGAGCTTTTTCGGCGCTTTGAACGAGAAGGTGATGTCTTCCTTGCAAGAATCGTTACTGCGGACGAAACCTGGGTTCACTTCCACCAATTGGAAACGAAGAGAGCGAGAAAGGAGTGGCGCCATTCCTCATCACCAAAACTAAAGGAGTTTCGAACAGAACCATCAGCAGGAAAGGTTATGCTGACTCTCTTTTGGGACGAAAAAGGCGTCATTTTGGAGCATTACATGCCTAGAGGGACCACTGTCACCAGTACATCATACACAGATCTCCTAAAAAGTCATATGCGGCCTGCAATCAAATCAAAGCGACGTGGATTGCTGTCAGCAGGTGTCCTTTTTACAACATGACAATGCAAGGCCCCACACTGCCCGTACAACAGTTGCAACAATCACAGACCTGCATTTTGAGTGTCTTCCTCATCCACCATACTCACCAGACCTTGCCCCAAGTGATTTCCATATGTTTGGACCACTCAAAGACGCAATGGGAAGAACCATTCTGATGAAGAGGTACGCCACGCGGTGCATGAGTGGTTGCGCGTACTACCATATGAATTTTTTTCTAAAGGAATTTATGCAGTTTGTAAGCGCTTGAGGACTTTCTTTGAGCGTGGGGGAGAGTATGTTGAAACGTGATACACTTTTGTACCACTTCTACGCAATAAATAATATTTTAAAACATATTTAAGGTTTTCATTTGACTCGCCCTTGTATTTTGCTTTTTTTTTCACAGTTCAGTACACCTTCTTACTGCTTTCATGCTTGATCTGCGTTGACTTTTCGACGGGTTGTCCACTGGACACTCTTACTACTATATCTGATGGGGGGGGGGGGGGGTGCGATGGGGAGTTCCCCTTGTCAGTTTTACGAGGTGCGTTTGGAGTGGGGTGATCCCTGCTGATTCGTAGACAATGTCTAAGGGGTTTCTAAAGTCAAGTTTTCGAATACTTCGGATAAGTCGCCGTTCACTGGAGATCGGAAGACTGCACTGTAGTTCCTTCTCTAGATAGTCGCACAGATGACAAAATTGTAGATATAGAAATAGACGACAGAGGGATAGAGATACAAAATCGCTCAAAACAGGAAAGGCAGCTGGACCTGATGGGATAACAGTTCGATTTTACACAGAGTACGCGAAGGAACTTGCCCCCCTTCTTGCAGCGGTGTACCGTAGGTCTGCAGAAGAGCGTAGCGTTACAAAGGATTGGAAAAGGGCACAGGTCATCCCCGTTTTCAAGAAGGGACGTCGAACAGATGTGCAGAACTATAGACCTATATCTCTAACGTCTATCAGTTATAGAATTTTGGAACACGTATTATGTTCGAGTATAATGACTTTTCTGGAGACTAGAAATCTACTCTGTAGGAATCAGCATGGGTTTCGAAAAAGACGATAGTGTGAAACCCAGCTCGCGCTATTCGTCCACGAGACTCAGAGGGCCATAGACACGGGTTCCCAGGTAGATGCCCTGTATCTTGAATTCCGCAAGGCGTTCGATACAGTTCGCCACAGTCGTTTAATGAACAAAGTGAGAGCATACGGACTATCAGACCACTTGTGTGATTGGATTGAAGAGTTCCTAGATAACAGAACGCAGCATGTCATTCTCAATGGAGAGAAGTGTTTCGAAGTAAGAGTGATTTCAGGTGTGCCGCAGGGGAGTGTCGTAGGACCGTTGCTATTCACAATATAGATAAATGACCTTGTGGGTGACATCGGAAATTCACTGAGGCTTTTTGCGGATGATGCTGTAGTATATCGAGAGGTTGTAACAATGGAAAATTGCACTGAAATGCAGGAGGATCTGCAGCGAATTGACGCATGGTGCAGGGAATGGCAATTGAATCTCAATGTAGACAAGCGTAATGTGCTGCGAATACATAGAAAGAAAGATCCCTTATCATTTAGCTAGAATATAGCAGGTCAGCAACTGGAAGCAGTTAATTCCATAAATTATCTGGGAGTACGCATTAGGAGTGATTTAAAATGGAATGATCATATAAAGTTGTTGGTCGGTAAAGCAGATGCCAGACTGAGATTGGAAGAATCCTAAGGAAATGCAATCCGAAAACAAAGGAAGTAGGTTACAGTACGCTTGTTCGCCCACTGCTTGAATACTGTTTAGGAGTGTGGGATTCGTACCAGATACGGTTGATAGAAGAGATAGAGAAGATCCAACGGAGAGCAGCGCGCTTCGTTACAGGATCAATTAGTAATTGCGAAAGCGTTACGGAGATGATAAACTCCAGTGGAAGACTGCAGGAGAGACGCTCAGTAGCTCGGTACGGGATTTTGTTGAAGTTTCGAGAACATACCTTAACCGAGGAGTCAAGGAGTATATTGCTCCCTCCTACGTATAACTCGCGAAGAGACGATGAGGATAAAATCAGAGAGATTAGAGCCCACACAGAGGCATACCGACAATCCTTCTTTCCAGGAACAATACGAGACTGGAATAGAAAGGAGAACCGAAAGAGGTACTCAAGGTACCCTCCACCACACACCGTCAGGTGCCTCGCGGAGTATGGATGTAGATGTAGAATGTCTAGATACGATTGCGCGTGATAGTCTGGCTAGTGGTGCAGAGGAATATCCACTCACAATTGCATGGATGAACGTCTTACCGGTGCGAACGTGTACGTGTGTATTGCAGGAGGTGGCAAAGTCCCCAGCCCTCCCACCTTGCGGACGCCTATTGCAGGGTCCGGGGGTCGAGGCCACGGCGCGGTCCAGTGGACAGGGCGAGCCGTAACAGCTGAGTGACGAACGCCCGGTCCGGGCCAGCGTCGGTAGCAGAAGGGGACGCGGCGGCTGAATGGGGCCGGCCCGCGCCGCGCCGAGGCGCGCACCTTGGCCTTGGCAAGGCGAGGCGGGCAGAGGCGAGGCTGCGCGACCAGAGGCGAGCGTTTATGGCGCCGCCCACGCCCGCGCCTGCGCCCGCGCCGGCCCCCGGCTTATGGCTCGCAAATCAACCTGCCGCCCCCTCTGCTACCAGCTGCCACGCTCTACAGGCGCTGCGCAGCCACCACCTTGTTCTGTCTCCCAGCGACACGTGTCCACACAGTGCACTCCTAGTCAAACGATACTACGTTTATATCATCAGACTACACGTCAAATTGGCATGAGTAAAAATGCGAATCGTTAGCATTTCAGCACGGACAAAGTGGTTAGGAGTAACGCCGTTTATACGGCCTGAAAAATATAGTGAAGCACCCAGAAGATATGGTCGGATGTAATTCTCAGTGACAGATCACTTACGAGAGTGCACTACTGTTGTTCGTGATTAGTGTTCTTACCGGCCGTTGTACGGTATAGACTGAGGATACAAATGCCACTAGGCGGCGATGTGCACAATTACAATTGGCGGTAGTATCACGTACATGAGTTATACACTATTGGCCATTAAAATTGTTACACCATGAAGAAATGCAGATGATAAACGGGTATTCATTGGGAAAAAAAAATGGTTTCAAATGGCTCTGAGCACTATGGGACTCAACTGCTGTGGTCATAAGTCCCCTAGAACTTAGAACTACTTAAACCTAACTAACCTAAGGACATCACACACATCCACGCCCGAGGCAGGATTCGAACCTGCGACCGCAGCGGTCGTGCGGGTCCAGACTGTAGCGCCTTTAACCGCTCGGCCACTCCGGCCGGCTATTCATTGGACAAATATATTATACTAGAACTGACATGTGATTACATTTGCACGCAATTTGGGTGCATAGATACCTGAGAAATCAGTACCCAAAACAACCTCCTCTGGCCGTAATAACGGCCTTAATACGCCTGGGCATTGGGTCAAACAGAGCTTGGATATCGTGTACAGGTACAGCTGCCCATGCAGCTTCAACACGATACCACAGTTCAACAAGAGTAGTGACTGGCGTATTGTCACGAGCCAGTTGGTCGGCCACCATTGACTAGACGTTTTCAATTGGTGAGAGATCTGGAGAATGTGCTGGTCATGGCAGCAGTCGAACATTTTCTGTATCCAGAAAGGCCCGTACGGGACCTGCAACATGCGGTTCTGCATTATCCTGCTGCAATGCAGGGTTTCGCAGGGATCGAATGAAGGGTAGAGGCACGGGTTGTTAAACATCTGAAATGTAACGTCACTGTTCAAAGCGCCGTCAGTGCGAACAAGAGGTGACCGAGACGTGGAACCAATGGCACCCCATACCATCACGACGGGTGATACGCCAGTATGGCGATGACGAAAAAAACGCTTCCAATGTACGTTCACCGCGATGTGGCCAAACCCGGATGCGACCATCATGATGCTGTACCCAGAACCTGGGTTCATCCGAAAAAATGACGTTTTGGCATTCGTGTAGCCAGGTTCGTCGTTTTGTACACCATCGCAGGCGCTCCTGTCTGTGATACAGCGTCAAGGCTAATCGCAGCCATGGTCTCCGAGGTGATAGTCCATGCTGCTGCAAACGTCGTCGAACTGTTCGTGCAGATGGTTGTCGTCTTGCAAACATCCCCATCTGTTGACTCAGGGATCGAAACGTGGCTGCACGATCCGTTACAGCCATGCGGATAAGATGCCTGTCATCTCGATTGCTAGTGATACGAGGCCGTTGGGACCCAGCACGGCGTTCCGGATTACCCTCCTGAACCCACCGATTCCATATTCTGCTAACAGTCATTGGATCTCGGCCATTGCGAGCGGCAATGTCGCGAAACGATAAACCGCAATCGAGATAGCCTACAATCCGACCTTTATCAAAATCGGAAACGTGATGGTACGCATTTCTCCTCCTTACACGAGGCATCACAACAACGTTTCACCAGGCAACGCCGCTCAAGTGCTGTTTGTGTGTGAGAAATCGGTTGGAAAATTTCCTCATGTCAGCACGTTGTAGGTGTCGCCGCCGGCACCAACCTTGTGTGAATGCTCTGAAATGCTAATCATTTGCATATCACTGCATGTTCTTCCTGTCGGTTAAATTTTGCGTCTGTAGCACGTCATCCTCGTGGTGTAGCAATTTTAATGGCCAGTAGTGTAAAATGGCAGTGCATTGGTGGGACTGCCATTTGTACTCAGGTGATTCATGTGAAACGATTTCCGAAGTGATTATCGTCGCACAACGACAATAAACAGACTTTGAACGCGAAATGGCAGTTGGAGCTAGACGTACGGGATATTCCACTTTGGAAATCGTTAGGTAATTCAATATTCCGAGATGCACAGTGAGCCGTGCGTGTCTCATGTTCATGCCATTTCATATTTTACATCTTGTTTTTACCGTACGGTCACCTCTTTATGTTAATTTTCAATTACTGGTGTCACTGAGTTGCTGCCTTGCCTGGCCGTGAGCGGCAGCAGCAGCGCTTATCGATATAATCCCTGCCGTATTATCTCTGCTGGACTGCTGTTACTTCCCGGTCGTCGTGTGTCGACCAGTGAGTTGGAACGCGCCGGCAGTTAAGTTCGGACCTGGCAGTGGTTGAGTTGACACGCGGCAAAAGTTCAGTCGGGGCTCGGCAGCAGTGAGGTCCGGACCGCCATTACTCGCCCGACGGTTGCCGACACACACGATTGGAGTGGCAACGACTTTGGTTGGTCGTCTTGCCGGACGACGTGTATTTGGCCAGCGACCGCTTATGGGCTGACTGTGTGTGCCGGCTCGCGATTCGTCCCTGTTATTGTACAGTCACAGTCGTTAGCATTGTCTAGTTCTTCGCGCAAGTGTTCGTGAAACTGTGTGTAGTTTGTGTGATTTTGACTGACAAGTTATTTTAAATGTAGTCGGCGTACTGGCTCTGAGGAGTCGGTCGGTTGGTGTGGATCAGTCAGGAAATCTCCGTGCGGCACATTGGGCCGGGCTCGCTGGCGGTCTCTACGCAGTGTCAGCTGGAAGCTGTACCGATTGCTACAGGGTTCGTGGCTCACCGACCCAGGACATCAAAGTTGAGTGGTGATTTAATTACCGAAGCCAGTCTGTTCACATTGTGCCGCTGGTTTTCATGGTTGGCTGTTGCGGGTATTCCCGTGAGCAACAGAGTGTGTTCGAGTTGGCGAAAGTTCGGCCACCATCCGGTGGAGTTTATCTGTATTTTGGTTATCTGAAGTCCAAGTGCACCAGCGGAATTATCTGTCTTGTGGCCGATAGCGTTCCGGTTACCTGCCCCGGCCGCTGACGTAAAATTCAGGAAGTGTCCTTTCCTCACCGTGTTGTCGCTGTCCAACACGTGTGTGTGTGTAGTTTTGACAGCTTATGCATGCATGGTTGTGGGCGGCTACGCCTTTTACGTTTTGGCTTTGGAGTTCCTTGTGCATTGGTCGGGGGGAAAGCAAGTCGTCTTGTCGGTGGTTCCGTTGACTGTCTCTTGGTTGGGTTGTCGGCGGATTGGATATAGTTGGGCCGACTACGTGTCTGCCCTAAGCGAACGTTAGTATTTCAAGTGCAGACAGACTCCCGGAAACTTCTGAGCGCCGCTGGCTGTATTGTCTTTTCTTGTTGCGGTTTGACTTTGTATGCTTTTAGTTGGGTTTTAAATAATGGGTCTTCAGCATCTTTAAAATTTAAAATCCTTACCTGTTATATCTTAGGTTATTTGGGCCTTCAGCCTGTGTAAACTATTGTTTAAAGATAAAGCTTTGGGCCTTTTGCCTACCAAAAATTATTTTAGTTGTTTTAAGTAATCGGCCTTCAGCCGCTTTTAAATTAAAGTTCTTGTCTTTTAAGTATCAGACTGTGTGGGGCCTTCAGCCTAATTGAAGATAGGCCAACTGCCTTGTGGTTTTTTTAAATTTATTTTACCTGCAATCTTAAATTATGGGCCTTCAGCCGTCTTTAAATTAAACTTATTTGCTTTTCAAGTGTTCGATTTGTAGGGCCTTCAGCCAAGTTATAAAACTTACTTACGTGAGGCCTTCTGCCTTCTAAATATTCTGTTTTGAGTCTGAATTTTAAGTTAATGGCTTTCAGCCGTTTTTAAATTTAAGTTGTTGTCCCCTTAAGGCATAAAATAGTGTGGCCTATTCAGCCGATAACTAAGTTCAAAAAATTTTTGCTGTATTGTTTGGACAACTAAATAAAGTTATATGTGTTTGAGTGTAACTGACAGCCCTTTTTGGCCCCTTTCCAGAATTCCAACTACCTGTTCTGTACTGCGGACTTAAGCAGGGCGTATCACACAGTGGCAAAAGTGTGCAGATAATATCAAATTTTAGGCATTATCTCTCACCACGAGCAATGCAGTGACTGATGGCTTTCACTTAACGACCGAGAGCAGCGGCGTTAGCGTACACTTGTCAGTGCTGACAGAGGGCAACACTGCGTGAAAATGGCAGCAATCAACGCGGGACATACGACGTTCGTATCCGTTAGTACAGTGAGGCGAAATTTAGCATTAATGGGCTACGGCAAAGACGACCGACGCTAGTGCCTTTGCTAAGAGCACGACATCGCCTGCAGCGCCTCTCCTGGGCTCGTCATCATATTGGCTGGACGCTGGACGATTGGAAAATCGTGGCCTGGTCAGATGAGTCCCGATTCCAGTTGGTAAGAGCAGATGGTAGGGTTCGAGTGTGGTGCAGACCCCACGAAGCCATCGATCGAAGTTGTCAACAAGACACTACAAGCTGGTGACGGCACAACAGTGGAGTGGATTGTGCTTACAAGCAATGATATGGGTTCTCTGGTCCGGCTGCACCGATCACCAACTGTAAATGGTTATGTTCGGGTACTTGGAGACCATTTGCAGCCATTCATGGACTTAATGTTACCAAACAACCATCGAATTTTTATGGATGACAAGCAGCATGTTACTAGCCCACAATTGCTCGAGGTTGATATGAAAAACATTCTGGACAGTTCGAGCAAACTGTTTGGCCAGACTGACCTACATGAATCCTATTGTACATTTATGGGAAGTAACCGCAATTTTGGAAGGATGAAGAGGCAGCATGGCTCAATATTTCTGCAGGGGACTTCAAAAGAATTGTTGAGTCCATGTCATGTACAGTTGTTGCACTACGCCGCACAAAAGCCAACACGGCATTAGCAGGTGTCCCATGAGATTTGTCAACTCACTATATAAGGGGCATGAACAGCACCATATGTTAAGTGATCACTGTGAGAGACACATAGAAGCCGCGTACACGTGTGAGACAGTGTTATCAGCGTCTGATTAAGTTTGAAAGGGACCTCAATGTGGGTCTTCATTTTGCTGGCTGGAGGAACTGTGTAACATCCAAAGTTTTGGGGCCTTTGGAGGATGCTGGGCTACATGGGAACATGAGACCAGGCATACTCGTCGTCAACGTTCTGGGCGACCACGCGTGGCCACCAGAACAGAGGACCGCCTGTGTACAACGCACAATGTAACCCCTTCATATATGCGCCTGGCATTCTAAAAACTTACGAAGAACGAGATGTGAGTTAGTGCAACAACACAGATGAGTTCGTCACAAACGCAGAATGATCTAGTGGATAACGCGAGAACCATCACCAGCTTGTTCGCAGATGTTGCTGTCGTACTCACAGAAGTCGCAAAGCTGGAAAACTGTTGCGAAGTGCAGGGTGACCTGCCGAAGGTCGACGCTCGCCGAAATTTTGGCAATTAACGGTCAAAACAAATGCCACGTATTGTACATAAATATTCGTAAAGACAGGTTATTATTTGATTACACGATTGCGAAGAATCATTGGAACCCCTCACACCTATTACAAATTGGGAGTATGTGTGCAGAGCGATTTAATGTGGAACGATCACATAAAACTAATGACAAGTCGGCAGATGCCAGACTGAGATTCATGGGAAAACTCCTCAAGAAGTATAGGCCACCCACCATCGAGATAGCTTACAAAAACATTGTGCCATCGGTACTGTTTGTGACCTACGCGACCCGTACCGAATCGGATTGACAGAGAAAATCCAATGCAGAGAAGCACATTACGTCACAAGTTGATTTAGTGATCGCAAAAACGTGGCAGAGATGTTCATCCAGCTCCACTGGAAGACGCTACAGGAGGCGCGTTGTGCATAACGGTTGCATTTACTTTTACATTTCGAGTGCGTACGTTCCTAGAAGAGACAACCAGTATATTGCCATCTCTCACTTACATCTCCGGAAAAGACCATGAACATAATATTGCAGAGATTCGGGCTCGCACGGAGACTTACCAGCGAGCCATACATGTATAGAACGCGAAAGGTTAGCGTGGCTTGGTGTCCCGTGAACAGAGCCCAGCCGGCTGTGGTGACCGAGCGGTTCTAGGCGCTTCAGTCCGGAACCGCGCGACTGCTACGGTCACAGGTTCGAATCCTGCCTCGGGAATGGATGTGTGTGATGTCCTTTGATTAGTTAGGTTTAAGTAGTTCCAAGTTCTAGGGGACTGATGACCTCAGATGTTAAGTCCCATAGTGCTCAGAACCATTTGAACAGCGCCCACTGAAATTTGCGCCCAGAAAAGGTCGAACAAAAGTCTACTAATCCCGCTGTCCGAACTCTGCAGCTTCCACGACACACAGAAGACGCAAGGGCTTTTACGTGTTGACGGAGGAAGAGAACGGAGATACTCGAACAAGAAAGTGATCATAATTTTGTATCAGAAGGTATCACAAAATGTTTACTTGTGGCCACAGCTTCAGAAACTTCATCTAAAGATATACAAAATCAACTTAGAAATAGGGAATTTAAAAATATATAGCTTCTGTTTGACAAAGCTTACTGTAGAACACACATAAAATGAAATATAGGTCATACCCGTGGATGATCAAGCGAGTCGTAAGATACGTTGTTCTGCCAATTAAACGGCAAGAATCATCCACATACAAATTTTAGGTGAAGGAGTCTGTACATACCTTCTTTTCTCACTCCTAGCGACAACCGTTCCCTGTATTTAGCTTCAAAAACATGAAAACAGTCTGCTTTATAATTCTGCATGTCATTACAATTACTGCCGATAATATACAGCTTGACGAGGGGGTGGGGGAGGTGGGGGTGGGGGAGGTAGGGGGGAGGGAGTAGGAGGAGAAGAAAATCCTACCACGAAGGAATTATCCGAATGGGGGCGGAAATCGTTAGATGAGGCAGTTTCAGAAAAACTGTATAATTTAATCAAGAGAAAGAGCATAACAAACAGAGCAAGTCAATAAAACCTTGGTCTAACTCTGGCCATTATGCGGGCAGTTATTCGGCTTAACTTGGTTAATAGAGTTGTTGGATGTCTTCCTGAGGAACGACATGCTAAATTCTATCCAATTGGCTCGTTACATTGTCAAAATCCCGAGCTGGTTGGACGATCCTGTTCATAATGCTATAAAAATTCTCAAGTGGGAAAAGATCCAAGGATTATGCTGGTCAAGGTAGAATTTGCCAAGCACGAAGGCAGGCAGTAGAAACTCTGGGCGTGTGCGGGCGGGCATTATCTTGCTGAAATGTAAGCCGAGGATGGCTCGCCATGAAGGGCAACAAAACGAGGCGCAGAATATCGTCGACGTGGTCGTGGATGACAATCAAAGGGCTCCTAGTATGAAAAAAAAAATTGCATTCCAGACCATTACTGCTGGATGTCGGGTCGTATGATGGTCGACAGTCAGCTTTGTGCCCCACTGCTGTCCGGGCAGTCTCCAGACACATCTTCGGCCCATAATCTCATTGACTGGAACAGAATTGTCTTCAATGACGAGTCTCGCTTCGAACTGAGCAGCGATGAACAGCGAAGACGTGTCTGGCGACGCCCCGCAAGACGTTCGGATACCAACAAGAATGTCTCCCGCTATACGGCCCGAGAACCAAGACTGATCATCTGGGGTGCCACCTCATTTCATAGTAGGAGCCCTATGGTTGTCATCTGCGGCACTCTTACTGCAAAGCGGTATGTCAACGATATTCTATACCCCATTTTGTTCGCTTTCATGAGAAAACATCTTGGGATAACAATGGAAATGGCTCTGAGCACTATGGGACTTAACTTCTGAGGTCATCAGTCACCTGGAACTTAGAACTACTTAAACCTAACTAACCTAAGGATATCACACACATCCATGCCCGAGGCAGGATTCGAACCTGCGACCGTAGCGGTCGCGCGGTTACAGACTGTAGCACCTAGAACCGCTCGGCCACGCCGGCCGGCTTTGGGATTACATTTCAGCAAGATAATGCCCGTCCGCACACGGCGAGAGTTTCTACTGCTTGTCCAACTTGATTTTAGTCAGCAAGGTCGCCTGATCTCTCCACAATTGAGAACGTGTGGAGAATTATGGGCAGGGCCCTCCAACTATCTCGGGATTTTGACGATCTAACGCGCCAACTGAACGCAACAGGACAGAGGGGCAGTTAAGGTGGTGCACGAAGTACCCTCCGCCACACACTGTAACATGGATTGCGTATTACAGGATCAGATGTTGACAGCACCGTACCGAGGTGCTCCTGCGCCCTTGGGAGAACAGCCAAAGCTCCACTCCTCCCACCCCCCCTCCCCCGCCCCAGCCACCTCGCACCAACCTCACAGAAAAAAACTATGTTTCTGGAATTTTTTTCTACACAAACGGAGAATATTTTGTGATTTTTTTAAGGTAGATTTAATAAAAATGAAGCGTAATTGTAAGTTCTTAGATAAATGACTAATTCAAATGACAAATACAGCACACAACAAATTAGGTGTATCATTCTAGTAAATAAATTACACATTGTACATACTTTCAAAAAAAAAAATGTGCAAGAAAAATACATTTTACTTTCCTTTTCCTTGTGTTGAGCGAAGCTAACTCTTTGATTATGTCACTGATGTCGAATTTAGGAGCTATGTCGTATTCTATCGATAAGATAGCAGAATCTGATAGTCTGCTTCACCTATAACCGATACCCTGTACCGTTTTGTCGTCTTTAATTTGCTGAAACTGCGTTGAAATTATGCTGCAGTCAACAGAAGTTTCATAATAATCTTCACAGTTAATTCTTTGTATAGCTCGAGAAAAATGACTTCCAAATATCCAATTGGGAAGCTGTATCTGTATCGGGGCTCTTCATTAGGACTTGCAACTGGAATTTGAAAGCCGCTGCCTCGTTAAGTAACTCTTTTATATCTAAACGTGTGCTGTACTCTATTTGGCAACAAAACCTGCTACGTACGAAACAGAGCTCTCACTTAAGGCGTTACCGACAGGAAATTAAAGGGAGATGAAATAGTGTGTTACATCTGACATCTGGTTCCCATTTCACTTACTGTTGTATCCAATACCGGCACTTTGAAGCACTCCAGCTTCAAAAATGTTTCGCTTTAGTGCTTGGTTGCCAGAAATCGTCAAAAATCGTAAGTCATGGTTGACACTATGACAACGTGTGCATTTAAGTCTCGGGCCGAGGTATAGGTTTCTTCTCGCAGACGGAAGATACGAGAGGCCTTCAGAAATAAAGCAACACATTTCTTCCTGTAAGCAAGTTGGCTGTTTTTATACCATATTATTCCCCAATCCTTTGGCTACAAAACCCTGTTTTTCAATATAATATACGTTCAATTCGAGGGCCTTACACCACCACACCGGGACGACCTGGAAGCCCGCATGGCACCATTGTACTGGTCGAGGTTGGAGCCAAAGTCTTGCTGCGTCATTCACGTACTGCTTCGCGCGGAGTGCATCCTTCATTGGACCAAACAGATGGAAGTCGGAACGTGCGGGTTACGGGCTGTGGGGTGAATGAGGGAGAACAGTCCAGTGAAGTTCTGTGACCTCCTCTAGGGTGCGTAGACTTGCGTGATGAATTGCGTTCTCACCGAGAAGGAGAAGTTCGTTTCCGTGCCAATGAACGTCCTGAAGTCGTTTCTTGAATTGGGCGAGGGTATTAAATACACTTCAGAGTTGATCGTTGCTCCATGAGGGAGGATATCAAACAGAACAACCCTTAAAAAGTGCGTCGCCATGACGTAACCGGCTGAGAATGCGGCTTTGAACTTTTTCTTCGCAGGGGAGGTGGTGTGGCTCCATGGAATGCCGTTTTGTTTCCGTTTCGGAGTGATGAACCCATGTTTCATCGCCTGTGACGATGTTCGAGAATTGTCACGATCAGCCTCATAACGCGCAAGCAGTTCCGCATAGATGGTCCTTCGTTGCTCTTTACCGTCTTGTATTAGGCATCCCCGTGAACTAAGCGGGCACACTTTCGAGTACCCCAAGTGGTGGGCGAGTGAATCAGCACCACCAGCAGAGCAGTTGTGCAGCGAGGTGTTTGACTGTGATTCGTCGGTCACCTCGAATGAGAGGGAAATTACAATGAAATCCAGACCATTAGCTGCTTACAGGCGTTGATAAATATCAATGGGGACAGTAGAAAATGTGTGCCCCGACAGGGGCTCGAGCCCGGGATCTCATGCTAACATGGCAGACGCTCTATCCGACTGAGCTATCGAGGATGGTTCAAATGGCTCTGAGCATTATCGGACTCAACATCTGAGGTCATGAGTCCCCTAGAACTTAGAACTACTTAAACCTAACTAACCTAAGGACATCACACACATCCATGCCCCAGACAGGACTCGAACCTGCGACCGTAGCAGCAGCAGCGCGATTCCGGACTGAAGCGCCTAGAACCGCTCGGCCACAGCGGCTGGCGAGCTATCGAGGACACAGAGGATAGTGCGACTGCAGCGATTTATCTCTGGCACGCTCCCTGTGAGACCGACATTTCCAACTTATTGTCCACGCATTACATTTGCAGTGCCCCTGCCCACTATACTCATTACTCGTGGCAGTCAATCTACCGATTGCCGTAAGAGTTTGAGCAATGCGAGTGCTTCCGCATTGAAGAAGATCACTGGCCGGTAAGTCTTATGTCCGAAAGAACAGATACCATCTTCATATATTCGTATCGAAAGAGAGTGTCCGCACGTTCCAACAATGCGGGAGTCACAGCTCCGTGCGGCCGACCGACACGCGGCAGATCGGAAAGGTCTGCGCGACCTTGTTTGTGATTATGACAGACGTATCGCCCATCGACTCACCGTGCTTTTGTTCACTGTCAGATCTCCGTACACATTGTAGAAGCGCCTATGACTATCTGCGATGCTCTAGTTTACTGTGAAAGAAACCTAGTTCCCTGACAGACGCCATTTTGAAGGCTATCTATTGGAATTTCTTGAAACTGTAGTGGCTGAATCGATAATATTCCACGATGTTCAACTACAAATTCCTCAATTTTTCAATCGAAACTGTCCGAAAGAAAGAAATGTTGTTCTGTACGGCTGGCAACCACAGCCAAAGTTCGACATTTTTTTTCCGAAGGAAATTTCGCACTGGCTGTATGAATGATTTTTATTAGATCCGCGACCGGTTTCGCACCACTTATCGGTGCATCCTCAGGCAATCTGTACAAAAAATAATATAATAAGAGCTCATATAAGCTATTCG
Organism: Schistocerca cancellata; assembly: GCF_023864275.1. Taxonomy (NCBI): domain Eukaryota; kingdom Metazoa; phylum Arthropoda; class Insecta; order Orthoptera; family Acrididae; genus Schistocerca; species Schistocerca cancellata. Next base: position 759,127,945 of record NC_064628.1, on the reverse strand, counting down.
ATCCCCCAATTCTGAGGTCTAAATTAAACTTTTATATAGCCAGTTTTTTGAATGAAACAAGAAAGTACTCACATACGCTAATTATAACATAGTAACGTTGAACACTCCCCACCATTTACGTCCAATATACCTTCATCTGGTGAACGCGGTACTTAAAATTTAAAAATCTTTTTTAAAAATGTTTTAAATGATGGGAGCGGCCATGACCTAGAAAATAAAAATGAAATACAATGCTGATAACACCTGATTCTGTCCAATATATTTTTATGCGTACTCCGGGCCTTACGCATTCAGAACCACTACATTTATTATTCTTACGGTTTTTAACTAACTGCCCATTTTTTATATTGGGCACCGAGTATAATATTAGACTTTTTAAAAAACAGACATTAAGAATTGTTTATCAAATGTTCAGCACCCCCCACTCTTCACACCTTGTACACGCCATCCGGCCTCTGAGGATTCTCGCGCCACTGCGTGAGCGCTTTCCGGGTTTCGGCCGGTCAGTCAGGCCGTGTTCGCTGCCGCGAGGCTCCTCTCAACTTGCACGGTATGCTCTGATATGTTTACATGGCCCTAAATCCACTGTTTGTTCGTGCTAACGTTCCGCTCTTCGTCGTTCGTGTTTAGGGGAGTTTTATCAGCATCGTATTTTATTTTTACTTTCTAGATCAGTGCCGCTCCCAGGATTTAAAAAAAAATTTTAAAAAGATTTTTAAATTTTTACTACCGCTTTCACCATATGACGGTATATTGGACGTGAATGGTGAGGAGTGGCTGCAGGGCAGTGTTCAAAGTTACTATGTTATAAATAGCGTATGTACTTTCTTGTTTCATTTGAAACGTCCCCTTAGAAAAGTTAATGAATTACTGCGCTGGTAAACCCCTTACGTTATTTGATTTTCTCACAGCTGAGCAAAACTGAACGTACTCAGACATTTCTCTCTTTACTTATTCTGATCATCACTAAACTGACACACAATATTTTTAGCGCAACGCAATCTGAGTTTCAATAATCCGAACAAAAGAATGGCCCTGACTAACAATAACCTATACCTTTCATGAATCACTTACCTCACAAAAATCTTCGTTACTCGAACTACTGCAATACAGCGAGCGCCAATACTGCCAGCTAAATAAAAGATCCTAACTACTGAAGTCACTAACTACTGATAGGCAAGTTACCAAATGAAAGATTTTGATAGAGAACAAACAATGTATTTACCTTAATAGTGTTCAAATGGCTCTGAGCACTATGGGACTTAACATCGGAGGCTAGAACCGCACGGCCACACCGGCCGGCTAATAGTGTTCAAAAGTCATAATATATGTATCAGTACATGACATCCAGTCTTACAAATTAACTGTCTCTGATGGACACACGTCCAGATCATCCGCTCTCTCAACTTCGCCATCTCTCTCCCCACATTCACCACTGCTGGCGGCTCACCTCCACCTACGCAACGCTACGCGCGGTTAATAGCCAACTGCCCAACAATACAATAGCAAATACCAACAATGCAAACCAGTCACAGACTGCAAACAGCACAGTCAATGATTTTCATATAGAGCACTACATGGTGTTACCAACATAAAAACCTAAACAGCCTACTTAGACATTCAAAAAACTGGGTACGTAAAAGTTTAATTTACACCTCAGGATTGGGGGATCGAATAGGTTATATGAGCTCTTATTATATTATTTTTTGTACAGATTGCCTGAGGATGCACCGATAAGTGGTGCGAAACCGGTCGCAGATTTAATGAAAATCATTCATACAGCCAATGCAAAATTTTTTTTTAAAAAAAAAATGTGTTGCATTACTTATCGAATGCCCCTCGTAGGCACACGACGGGCAGGAGAACTGACGTACATTTCCCGGTTAATTTTGAAAGCGTATTTTTCTTCCCTCAGTTTATGCGCACAATGTGTGCCTGAGGCTTATCTCGTCATGGCCTCAGCACGGCCCCAGATGAAGAAAATACGCAGTCTTCGCCAGTACCTCTACACTCAGCCGTGGTGAATGAGCATAGGGGCAGGAACCTAAAGAAGCTGCAGTATGACGCATCGTCAGATCGTGCATATTCGATAACAAACGGGTCCTTCTGATTGCTGTAGACAATGACGAGCCACCAATGGCGCGACACGTTAGCGACACCACGGTAACGCAGCAGATCAACACCGACTCAAACGAAGGCCTCGGCGCTTGTTCGTGACGTCACGTCAGCTAGGCACGGCGAACGCCAGGTCTGTTGCAGCCATACTCATAATGGTGGTGTCTCCCTCTCTGACACAGGAAAATGTGAAACTATTGGCGGTAGTTGACCAACACACGTTGTTCTGAGAGATTTCCGCAATCAATTAATTGTGCAATTCATTACACTTCTTAACAAATAGTGTACTCCTGAACTTAAATTTCCACCTGTTTTAAGGATTGACATACAAAAACAACTTCATTGTCCAGCAGCAACAGAATTCGTGCTTCTTTACCTTATTTGTAAATCTGTGGAAGTTACGTTTGTACCGGGTTGCTTTTACAAAAAACTGTGAACATACTGGTGCTCTTCTTTAGGTATCTTGGTTGACTATGGAGCGAGGACCACTGAATGTCAATGAAATATCTTGCAATTGTACACGTTGGGGAAGGGGGTGGGGGACAGAACAAGAGGCAAAAGAGAGATACTTGTTTTATCAAATAATTTTTTTTATCTTATAAAGTTTCTCCTTTCAGTTGCAAGAGGGGAATATTTATCTTTTCTAATGTACATGTTTAAAAAAGTTGAAGCTCAGCAGTACTTTCGATGTATGAAGCTATTTTGTTTCCTGTTTAGAATTCCTTTCGTTGAAAGCGACTGTAACCTAATGACTGGGAACAGTTGGACAAATGGTTCAAATGGCTCTGAGCACTATGGGACTCAACTGCTGAGGTCATTAGTCCCCTAGAACTTAGAACTAGTTAAACCTAAACAGTTGGACATTTACACATGTAAACTAGTTCACATTTCCAGTGACGATGTCAAACGAAAATAAATAAATAAATAAATAAATAAAAGAAACGAGTTCATTGTAAGGGGGTTGGGGTAAGTTTCGGTAACAAAATGGATCAAGTAAATATAGTTACTTGAATGTAAAATTTCCGAAGCTTGCAATGGGGCAAAGCATCTTCTCATATTGATCTACGTTTGTTTCGACAGGGTTCAGTAATACAGAACTATGGTCTTCATTTGTAGCTTTACGATAGTAAGAAAATATTTCATCTAAATAAAACTGCAGAATCCAAAACAATACCAAACTTTTGTCCAAAGATATGAGATTTATAGTGATAAGCACGCCCAGGCGTTTCTGCCTGCAACAGACCTGGCGTTCGCCGTGCCTAGCTGACGTGACGTCACGAACAAGCGCCGAGGCCTTCCTTTGAGTCGGTGTTGACTAGATCCACGCTGCACTGCTGCGAACCCCGAGCGCTGCAGGCGGAACTCCGCCGGTGGCCGGAGCTTCGCAAACAGGCGGACACATCCGGGCGTCGCAAAATAAAATAAAGCGCCCCAAAATAAACCCCGGCCTCCGCCCCCCCCCCCCCCCCCCCCCCCTGCGGGTGGCTGCGGCGCGCGGCGCGGTCACCGGAGGAGACGCTATTTACGGCCGGGCCCGCGGCGGCGCTGCATAAGAGACATAAAATTCGCACCTAATTCCGGGACTCGCCCGTATCGGTCCTCGCGCGCTCTTTCCGCCGCCGCAGCTGGCCGCCGCTGCGCAAAACAACATAAAACTGTTTTTATCGGAGAATCCGGAATGGCCAGCGGCCGGCCGTGGAGTTGGGGAGTGGGGAGCGGAAAGCGCAGCGCCGGATAAATCAGTTGGCGCCGCGGGGGTCCGTGCGAGCAGTATGCGCCAACGCAGCGTCGCGCCGAGGAGCCACTAAATTATATTGCTCGTAATTACCGGCCGCGGCAATTAAGCCGACCCGACGGCCGCCACCGTGAACCTGCCCGCATCAAGACGTACGGCCCGGTCCGGCCCGGCGTGTGTTTTATCGCCGTCACCTGGGGCGCACAACACACACACACACACACACACACACACACGCCACGGCCCCGTCGCCGGGGTACGGTGTGAATCATTAATCGCCAAATGAAATATAATAAGAACCACTCTGGGATGGTCCAAGGTCGCTGGGGCAACGCGCCAATAAGTCAGGCAGGCGCGAAACGAAGGCGAGCGAAAGCAAAACACTGTGCGCGAGACAGAGATGCCACGCACCATCGTCCGTGAGGAGGAGGAGGAGGCAATTCATAATTAACGCAAATATTCCGACAGGTAAGGATGCATCCGAGGAGTTCTCACAACTCATTACGACTCACGCCACGGCGTAAATAAGACATAAATATTGCATTACGACTCTCGGCTTGGAGAACCACATGGCCGCTTCATTCCCAGATATTGTGAGAATAACCATTTCCTTTTTTCCTCAAAAACGCACGCACATACACACACACACACACACACACACACACACACACGAGAGACAGAGAGAGAGAACAAGAACAGCATATCATCTTCAGATAATCAGATAATTCGTTTCGGCTCTCACGCAAATCGCAACTGTGGTATCGGTGAACTGGGAAATAAACATCACCGATTTTGTGACTTCATTACACGGATATTTATTCCCTCAGGTGAAAAACGTAGTTAAGCATCAAACATACACGTTTACAGTAAAATCAAAACAAATGAATCTCATTAGAAGGAAATGAGGTACCGTTAAAAACCAAACGTTAAGAACTGCATGTTTTATGTAAATGGAAAGTGTAGAGGGGGGCGGGGGGGGGGGGGAAGGAAGAAAAGGAAAGGGAACGCACTAGTGATATCAGCTGCCTCGAATTTTTATGCGAAATCTGCGGCGACGATTGAAAATCTGTGCCGGACCGGGATTCCAACCCGGGATCTCCTGCTTATCAGGCAACTGCATTAACCACTACGCCACCCGGGCACAGTGTTTATTGCAACTGCGTGGAGTCCCCTGGCACGCCTCTCGCACAGCCCACACTTCGACCTAGCGCCACCTATACGCAGTTCCCTCCCATGTCCTCTATGCTCGCTACTTTCAAGACTCCTGCAAGAGGTCAGACATAACTTTGCATATGCTCTGAAGGGGTACTGAGGCGAATCATTTATATGAATGTGTGGTGTCTGTTCTTTTGGACATATTCGAAAGAACAGACACTACAAATTCATATAACTGCACGTTTGTCTTGGTCCTAAATACCTTATTAATTCATTATATCTACTGTGCATGACGAACTGCAGCTGTGATTTAAATTGGTGGTATATGCAGCTATAATATGCTGTGGTTTCACATATCGATCCACCCCACAGGCGTCATGCTGTTGGCAACGGAACTGGAAGCTTCCGTCTCATGCGGGCAGCGGTCGCGCGGGACCTGGCGGACCCAACGCTGCGCCCCCACTGAGCCACACATCCAGTGGGACCGTACCACGAGCGCCCTCTGCCGCAGCGATATAGGAAGGCCAGGTGCAGCCACTCACCCCATTCGACCTTGGACACCATCGTTTCTGCTTACTTTACGGAGCCTCATCCTGGTTGAAATTGATTGCTGGACACTAATTCTTGCTGCATTACTTGTAACGTGTCTTTATACACTGGGAGAAGTAGAAGTTAAGTAAATCTTCTTTTAAACGTGTTAATTTTTTGTTCCTGTTCAGAATTCTTAAAAGTTGCTACACCACTCTGTAGCGCACGTCTCCTTACTGTTGTGTTGTACACAACATATGCAACCAGTAGCTTTTTGAATTAGACACGAATTACTGTACCATCTACTAGCTTCCGAGCCATTGCATGCACTTCGTCAAACGGATATGTTACAGGACCATTATACAGGTATTCCTGTCAATGTGCACACACACACACACACACAGTATTTAGGTGCACTTGGTTTCACAGTACATACACATATTCTGTACTGTGTACCAAGTGCACCTAAATAACAGTGTTGTGTGCGCGCGCGCGTGAATTGGTCATGGGTAACACAAGGCAGTGTAATCACCACAACTCTACCATCTGCACACTGCCAGCAATATAGCGTTTCAGTAACTCTTCCATTTGATGATGTGCCTGCAGTGGCTCGAGAACTAGTTAATGGTAAAGTGGTTCAAATGGCTCTGAGCACTATGGGACTTAACATCTGAGGTCATCAGAACCCTAGACTTAGAACTATTTAAACTTAACCAACCTAAGGACATCACACACATCCATGCCCGAGGCAGGATTAGAACCTGCGACCGTAGCAGCAGCGCGGTGCCGGACAGAAGCGCCTAGAACTGCTCGGCGACAGAGGCCGGCAATGGTAATGTAAATCGTATCTAATATAAAAGGGAATAGTTGCATATATCCTGCATGAGCTACCAATTTTATTTATTTCCAGTCGCGTTTCGGTCGCTGCCATTTTTCAAAAGGACATGAAATATACTGATACAAAGTATCTCGTACATGATGTGCGTACAAGCGACAGGTTTCCACTGTACCAGCGCAGCGAACACACGTGGATATCATTACGGATGGCCGGTCGTAGTCAGTTTTGAACGCCGGCCGTTATCAATGGAAGGTGGGCATTGAGTTGAACGTATACCTTAGCGACATTCAAAGGTTATGGCGAGTATTGAAGAGGTTGAAAAAAGAAGACGTCAATACAAGAAAAACTGACCTCATGTTACACCACCATGCCAGGATCGGTGTCAAAAGTGTCCCAAGACGACAGCATCTACGAGGTGCATTCAAGTTCTAAGGCCTCCGATTTTTTTTCTCCGGACTGGAAAGAGATAGAAACATGCGCATTGTTTTAAAATGAGGCCGCGTTCATTGTCAATACGTTCCAGAGATGGCAGCACCGTACGGCAGATGGAATTTTACCGCCAGCGGCGAGAATGAGAACTGTTTTAAATACTTAAAATGGCGACGTTTTCCTTACTTGAACAGCGTGCAATCATTCGTTTTCTGAATTTGCGTGGTGTGAAACCAATTGAAATTCATCGACAGTTGAAGGAGACATGTGGTGATGGAGTTATGGATGTGTCGAAAGTGCGTTCGTGGGTGCGACAGTTTAATGAAGGCAGAACATCGTGTGACAACAAACCGAAACAACCTCGGGCTCGCACAAGCCGGTCTGACGACATGATGGAAAAAGTGGAGAGCATTGTTTTGGGGGATCGACGAATGACTGTTGAACAGATCGCCTCCAGAGTTGGCATTTCTGTGGGTTCTGTGCACACAATCCTGCATGACGACCTGAAAATGCGAAAAGTGTCATCCAGGTGGGTGCCACGAATGCTGACGGACGACCACAGGGCTGCCCGTGTGGCATGTTGCCAAGCAATGTTGACACGCAACGACAGCACGAATGGGACTTTCTTTTCGTCGGTTGTGACAATGGATGAGATGTGGATACCACTTTTCAATCCAGAAACAAAGCGTCAGTCAGCTCAATGGAAGCACACAGATTCACCGCCACCAAAAAAATTTCGGGTGACCGCCAGTGCTGAAAAAATGATGGTGTCCATGTTCTGGGACAGCGAGGGCGTAATCCTTACCCATTGCGTTCCAAAGGGCACTACGGTAACAGGTGCATCCTACGAAAATTTTTTGAAGAACAAATTCCTTCCTGCACTGCAACAAAAACGTCCGGGAAGGGCTGCGCGTGTGCTGTTTCACCAAGACAACGCACCCGCACATCGAGCTAACGTTACGCAACAGTTTCTTCTTGATAACAACTTTGAAGTGATTCCTCATGCTCCCTACTCACCTGACATGGCTCCTAGTGACTTTTGGCTTTTTTCAACAATGAAAGACACTCTCCGTGGCCGCACATTCACCAGTAGTGCTGCTATTGCCTCAGCGATTTTCCAGTGGTCAAAACAGACTCCTAAAGAAGCCTTCGCCGCTGCCATGGAATCATGGCGTCAGCGTTGTGAAAAATGTGTACGTCTGCAGGGCGATTACGTCGAGAAGTAACGCCAGTTTCATCGATTTCGGGTGAGTAGTTAATTAGAAAAAAAATCGGAGGCCTTAGAACTTGAATGCACCTCGTATGTTGCATGTAGCCGGTGACTGTGTATGATTTTCTTCGAAAAGTTATTCTGTATCAGCGGTTTCGATCTTGAGGGAAAGGTGAGGGGAGGTAAATGAAACTCACTCAAAAAAGAGTTAAAATATGCTTTAGTGACCACTCTCAGTTATTTAAGGTCTCCTCTAGAATTTTCTATGCAGTCTAATTTTCAGATATACGCGTCCATGCTGGTCTTGCAGTTTCATGCATCCACCTTACATTAGGTCGTAGTACTAATCTTGTCCCTTCTCTTGGAATTCAGCAATAGCCCTTTTCCCACCTACCTTCCATTTCCGTGTAGACAGGTGCTTGTCCGCCATCATTTCATTTTGATTACAGCCATAATTACTTCCACAGCAGCCTTTTATTCGGACCATTTGTTTGTTTTTCCATAATTCTGCCAGTAATTCCCTTCTCAGCATGTATCTCTCCGTCGGTCGTTGAGTAACCTTTAATTTTTTATTGGTTTCGTGTTAAAAGTCCATAGCTCAATGCCGTAAATCAAAACCGGGTAATATATATATTGATCGTAAATTTTCAGTTTCAGACGCATTGGAAGTTTCGTTTTGTGAACTTATAGTGTATATTAAAAGCGCTGCAGGCCGTTTTTAGTCTTTGTTTACTTCTTTTTCCGCCATCCTGTGGTAGCATCATCATTTGTCATCAGTCGTGGATTCTGGCAGCAAATATTTTCATGACTTGTAGAACCCACAAGTAAACGTAACATAAAGACTACTCACGGATTAGGTGTTGAGCCTGTTCCGTCTGTCCGACTGTTGCTTATAATGCAGTACGAGGAGCGATCTATGATCGTGTGACATGTGATCAGAATGTCGCCAGATCTCCCCAGCCGTTATTGCCAGTAGATGGATCTGGTCTCACGGGGCTGAGTGGACCTTCTTCCAGACCTTCCCGCCTCATAAAAAAATTTGAGAACGTACCGCGATTCGAACCCTTCCGCATCGAACGTAGCAATCCTAACTTTCTTTTCAAGGGGGGATCGTCCCTGGGGCAAAGTGGGCAGGTGTGATTTTATGGGGTCTGGCACAATGTCCCCGTCGACAAACAGGACGAAATGAAAGGGTTAAAGCGCCATGGGAGAATACTCATTTATTTATTGTTAAGAAATAAATCCACCTTTTCCACGACATGTCTTTGTCGCCTAGTCTTTGAAAGTACAAACTTTACGTACTAACTGCGTGAAAGAGAGAGAGAGAGAGAGAGAGAGAGAGAGAGAGAGAGAGAAAGAACAAATGGAATGTAGCACTTCTGGGACACGCATATGCGGCGCCGATACTCTACGAATGCCGCTGCCCCGTCTTCATAGCATCTCTTCTCGTAATGCTATGTAGGTACCGTTATCTGTTCAGTCGTCTAGATGTGGCTGTATCAAATTTATCTCCTGCCATTAAAGATCACCTGTGGAACGGAACGTGGAAGATGCTCCACAAGAAGTTCGAAAAGTATTGCCGGCCGAAGTGGCCGTGCGGTTCTAGGCGCTGCAGTCTGGAACCGCGAGACCGCTACGGTCGCAGGTTCGAATCCTGCCTCGGGCATGGATGTGTGTGCTGTCCTTAGGTTAGTTAGGTTTAACTAGTTCTAAGTTCTAGGGAACTAATGACCTCAGAAGTTGAGTCCCATAGTGCTCAGAGCCATTTGAACCATTCGAAAAGTATTAGCTTTACTTAAGATTCTTCACAACTGTACAATGAAGACTGGTGAAATAGTTCCAAAAATCTATGACACCACCTCCAAATACATAACGAATCGCATTACTTCTGACCGGGCGCTGATGACCTCGATGTTGAGCGCCCATAAACCCCAACACACACACACACATACGGGTAATAAACAGCGCCCGGGTAGAGGAAAGTGTGTGAATCGACATAAGCGGGCGACACCCGTAAAAAAGAGAGCCAAAATTTGACGCACGAAATACCTTATCTTTTCCACCGGCCCACAATGTAGCCGATGTTTGTCTGTATCCTGAATGTTGCAATTTACACATAAAGGCGAATCAGCACGATGGCCGCAATGGATATCTCTCGAGTAATCTGTTTTTTGTTCACCTGGTCGAACATACGTCTGAATCTACTGTTACGACGTTGACAGTGCGCATGCTACCTTCCAATGCACGATAGGGTAAGTCAGTTCGACTACATTGGGCGATAGATGTCACTGGCGATTGTTAACAGAGAGACAGGGAGAACGTCCCTTAGGTAGCTATAATACAGACAAAACGCCACAAAATAGGAAAATGGCACGAGTATCTCAGTAAGAGCCACTGGAGGTTCCAGGGAAGACGGTGCTCTACCTCCATCAATGAGCTGGTGAGACTGGCCAAAGCTCGAGGCGCATAGTAACGTATAGAGACTCCGCTCAATCATGAACAATGACAAGGCCAACTCCGGCGCGTTCTTCAGGAACAATGTACCATTTGGATACGAAAGATGCATAAAACCAACTAGTAATTGAACGAATTTTTCAGATAGCAAAATTAGAGCCAAATTACAATTTCTTGTACCTCATGAAAGTAACACACTACAAACACATTCTGGTAGAACAACAGTGGAATTACTGTGGCAAAGGGTCGGTCATTGGTATCCATGATGAATGGAAGATTTCTTACGAATACCGGTTCCATGCGCTTCAACTTACAGGAGTCCAAGTGCATGTTTGACTGCTCTTTGAAATTAAAACAATACCAAGGAATCGAGTGAGCTAGAAGCATGACTTGCAATATCCAACGGGCGATATTTTGAAGTAAAGCTGTCGTTAATCCAACGGTTGGTTTGAGCACCACAGTGGTGTAGTGGTCAACTACAGGAGGATCCACAGATTAGCGTAGACTCCGGACTGCAGTGCAGCCATAAATTTTTCACATCAACAAACATTGTGAGAAGTGACATAACAATTCTAAGTGTACTGACTCCCAGGCTTCTGGATTCGTAGTCCTGCACTTCACCATTGAGCCACCGAGCCACTTTAACGAAGAAACATGGTAGACCAATTTCCAGTTGATTTTGAAATAAGGAAGTTGGTAATACAAATTAACAGTACATACTATTATCACCGGCCAACATAGGTCATAATTAGGCAGACGTCGATATGATGAATATATCAATAGAAATAAGCGTTTGCGATTAATTGAGACTATGTGATTACCAGCCACTACAGACATGCTTCTTTTTAAATATCGCCTGCTGGTCCTTGATATGGTATTTATTTACATTTTCGAGACGTGGAGTTGTAAACATAATGGATACGACAGTACAGTAAACAGTAAGAGTGACGCTCACGGCAGTTGTCTGCAGAGCGTTAGTTGTATGGTACAAGTGAGGTGGTAACATGGAACATTCCAGTAACGAGGAGTATATGGATCTGCATTTCACGTATGGTAGGGCTAACGGCAATGCAAGGGAAACTGCACGCAAGTACGAAAAAGCATACGCCGCCCAAGGTACCGCGAGAGTCAAACTTTTGCAAGGTTGCATCAACTCGGAGCTTTACACATGCTACGGGAGCGGGTAGGCCAGCACGAATTATACCTTTGCTTCAAGATGTGGGCTGGGAACAGTCCAACACTGTCCTAAAATCTCGACAAGGAGACTCGCCAACAATTTCCTGAAATGAGCCACAGTAGTTTTTGGTGATAATGCATCGCATGCAACGTTTCGTACCACCTCCAACGGGTTCAGTGGGTGAGGCAGACTTTGGTCCTAGAAAAATATTAAGTCAGTGAATCCAAAAACAAGCTGTAGTCAACCTTACGTTTTATAACAACATTTTATTTACAGATGAAGCAGGGTTCACTCACGATTCTCAGTTTGAAGTCATCTAGCCTCCAACCAGATGTTGTGCATGTGTCTCCACACCAGGGACGTTTCTCATTGTACGTGTGATTAGTGGTACTAGGTGATCATCTTACTGGCCGCATATGTTAGCAAACACACTCAATGAATAGAACTGTCTTCGGTTTCTACGGCATCATTTTGCAGGACTGCTTGAGTATGTTCCCTTGGAGCAACGCCAGAGGATGTGCTACGTGAAGAATGCAGCACCAGGACATTTTGTTGCTATGCTAAGACGACATCCAACACGCCGACATGGCCAAAGATGATTTGGTCGAGAAGGAGCTATACCGTGGCCTCCAGATCACGTGATATAATTCCACGGATTTCTGTGCTGGAGGCGACCTTAAAGGTATAGTGCACGGTACTCCGGTTAACATAGTTAAAGAATTGGAGCAGACAGTTGTCATTGCTTGTCGACAATTTGGAAGTGATGCAGACGTGTTTGAAAGCATTCGAAACTTATTCCGGCGACAGGTACAGGCCTGCGCCCGGGAACAAGGACGACACTATTCCGAAGGAATAGGTACTGTGGGAACTACAGCCGTTATGAAATACATTAAATGTATTCGTAGTTGCGAACATAGATCACCATCAGCTGTATGATGGAATGACGACAGTGAAAATCTGTGCTGGACCGGGGCTCGAACCCGGATTTCCCGCTTATCGCGAGCGGTCGTCGTACCATTTGTCTATATGTGCATGACTCACAACAAGATCCAAACTTCCATACGTCTTCTTCCATGTGTCTACAACCTGCACTTCTACGTTCATTGTGTATATTCCCGTTCAGGGGAGACATTATAACTGAAAGTCGCTTGCTCGGAGTCGGCGTATAAATACGGTATCGCAGTGCTTATATTATTCACAAGTACGATGCAAAGTTCCTACGGCCATGCATACTTCTGAACAACACAAGCACTGCAATATCGTGTTTATACGCCTACGCAGGGTAAGCGACTTTGCGCGGAGTGGCCACGCGGTTTGAGGCGCTATGTCACGGATTGCGCGACCCCTCCCGCCGGAGGTTTCGAGTCCTCGCCCGGGCATGGGTGTTAGTGTTGTTCTTAGCATACGTTAGTTTAAGTAGTGTGTAAGCCTAGCAACCGATGTCCTCAGCAGTTTGGTCCCTTAGGAATTCACAAACATTTTTAAGCGACTTTCAATTAAAATCACTGCGCTATACGGCAATATACATAATGAATGAACGAGTGAATACTGTGGACATATGGTTGAGATATGTACGTTTAGGTCCAGCCGTGAGTTGTCTTCGAAAAACCTAATGGTAAGTTGAGCGCTCGCGAAAAGGGGGAAATCCGGGTTCGAGTCCCGGTACAATACAAATTTTCATTGTCGTCATTCCATTATGCAGCTTATTATCCATATTCGCAACTGCGAATACATTTAATGTAACTACAAGTACAGTCATGTTACTGTTGTCGTATACATACAAAAACCCGCCCTTCTACCGAAGTATCTCTAACAATGTAACCTTTCCCTAACTGGCATAACGTTTGCACATAATCAACTTAGTGGTGGCTGCTAATTACAAAGTCACAATCACCTCGCACACGGTTCGTTTGCGGACCTACGTTTACTGAGAATTTTTTGCTTCTGGTATCGTGCACTTTCAACTGTATGCGCTTAAGCCATTCACTATGTTGCACCCTGTTCATCAGGCTTCAGCGGGCCGCGGTGGTCTAGCGGTTCTAGGCGCTCAGTCCGGAACCGCGGGACTGCTACGGTCGCAGGTTCGAATCCTGCCTCGGGCATGGATGTGTGTGATGTCCTTAGGCTAGTTAAGTTTAAGTAGTTCTAAGTTCTAGGGGACTGATGACCACAGATGTTACGTCCCATAGTGCTCAGAGCCATTTGAACCATTAGAACAATCAGGCTTCCATAACTATACTGTCCTAACTTCACAGCGCATTGGGTGTCACATAGCCAGCAAAATAATGTTCTTGTAGTGGTCTTCAGGCCTAAGACTGGTTTGTTGCTGCTCTCCACATTTGTTTATCCACTACGAGTCTCTGTTATCTCTGCGTAACAATTTTAATCTTATTACTGTGTTCGAGTTTTTGTTTTCCTCGTAAAATTTCACTCTCACATATCTCTCCGCGACCAATTGAACAACTCCCTGATATCTTATGATCAACTTGTCCCTTGTTTCAAGCAGTTCCGCGAAGTATTTTCTCTTTCGTGTCTGGATTAACACAGATTTAGTGTAACCAGGTGCGCCAACTTTCTTTAACTGAACTGAACACAACTCAACTGTCAGGTTCAGAGGACTACACAACACCGACCGGCCGCCGTGTCATCCACTGCAAATGGCATCATCTCGGTGCGGTATGGGGACATCGCACCGCTCTCCCAGCCGTTGTCGGCGTTCCGGAACATGGAGCCGCTACTCTTCACTCAAGCAGCTCCTCAACTGGCATCGCGAGGCTGAGTACACCCGGTACACACCTACCATTAAGAAAAATTCCCTGGCAGTAATGGGAACTGAATCCGAGTCCTCCAGATGACGGTCAGAAACTCTGACTACTCGACAAAGGAGGTGGACTTCTTTAGCTGACGGCAATAAAAAAACATTAACACATATTTTTTATAAATATTAATGTAATTTATTGGCAAACATTAAGTACACAGTGCATCAATAATGACAGGCCTCGCACAAAACTAATAGTTACTTTCTTCTTTCGAACCAAACTCACCCTCCCTTTCCTTGAGTTTATCCAGTCGTATAGGATCCGCTGTTTTCATTGTTTCGCAAATTTATTTTATTTTAACTAATGTAGCCAGATGCAGTTTCGTTCACCTCAGTGGTCAACCAACCAGTGGGATGGAACTCATATCCCATTTACGAACGAATAGTGTAAACTTGGTTGTGTGTGATACTGTATTTGAAATAATAGTGAATCGTGTTTTTGAGGTGCGTATTGGACACCTGTCGAGAATCTGGCCGGAAGTTAGTGGAAAACCACCTAAAAATCATATTGAGGTTGCCGCCGCTGCGCGGCTTTGATCCGACTCTGGCTCAAAATAAGTCCGCAGATTGTGGTCAAGCGGTAGCGTTCTCGCTTCCCGAACACGGGGCCCCGGGTTCGATTCCCAGCGGGGTCAGGGGTTTTCACCTGCCCAGAGACAAATGGGTGTTGCTGTGTCGTCATCATCATCATACTTCATCCCCATTACGGTCGGAGGAAGGCAACGGCAAACCACCTCCACTAGGAACTTGTCCAGTACGGCAGTGCGGGTCTCCCGCATCGTTCCCCTAAACTCTGCCAAGAAGCATAAGACTTCATTTCGATAAGAAATAAAATCGTCAAAACTTCTCAACGTTTTGCGTCAGGACGTTCAAACTGCACTGTTGTCCGCGGGGCATCATGGGCATTAGTATGCGCATGCATAGCATGGCTCAGCGACGAAGCCCACTTTCATTTGGATGGGTTCGTCAGTAGCAAATATAGCGCATTTGGGGGACTGGCAATTCGCATCCCGCGATTGAGAAGTCTCTTCACCCTGAACGGGTGACTGTGTTGTGTGCAGTGTCCTGTCACGGAATAATCGGTGCGATATTCCTTCATGGCACGGTGACCACCGAACCTTACGTGAAGATTTTGGAAGATGATTTCATCCCCATTATCCAAAGTGACCCTGATTTCGACAGGATGTGGTTCATGCAAGACGGTGTTCGACCCCATCGAAGCAGGAAAGGGTCCCGGATGAGCACTTCGGGGACACCATTCTGGCTCTGGACTACCCAGAGATAACTGGCATGGGCCTCAATTGGCCGTCATAGTCTCCGGATACGAACACTTGCGACTCCTTTTTGTGGAGCTATATTAAAGACAAGATGTACAGCAATAATCCGAAAACCACTGCTGAGCTGAAAACAGCCATTCAGGAGGTCATCGAGAGCGTCGATGTTGCGACACTTCAGCGGCTCATGCAAAATTTCGCTGCGCTTCTGCGTCACATCCTCGCCAATGATGGTAGGCATATCGAACATGTCATGACCGAAATCCGAATGGCTCTAGCGACGAAGGAAGTGTGGGCACGCCGTAGTTTGTAACTAATTTACCTTTCTTTCATGTACCGGGTGATCAAAAAGTCAGTATAAATTTGAAAACTTAATAAACCACGGAATAATGTAGATAGAGAGATAAAAATTGACAGACATCTTTGGAATGACATGGGGTTTTATTAGAACAAAAAAAAAAAAAATCCTATTGCTAGACGCGTGAAAGATCTCTTGCGCGCGTCGTTTGGTGATGATCGTGTGCTCAGCCGCCACTTTCGTCATGCTTGGCCTCCCAGGTCCCCAGACCTCAGTCCGTGCGATTATTGGCTTTGGGGTTACCTGTAGTCGCAAGTGTATCGTGATCTACCGACATCTCTAGGGATGCTGAAAGACAATATCCGACGCCAATGCCTCACCATAACTGCAGACATGCTTTACAGCGCTGTTCACAACATTATTCCTCGACTACAGCTATTGTTGAGGAATGATGGTGGACATATTGAGCATTTGCTGTAAAGAACATCATCTTTGGTTTGTCTTACTTTGTTATGCTAATTATTGCTATTCTGAACAGATGAAGCGCCATCTGTCGGACATTTTTTGAACGTTTGTATTTTTTTGGTTCTATTTAAACCCCATGTCATTGCAAGCGCGTGTGTCAATTTTTACCTCTATATCTACATTATTCCGTGATGTTTTCAGTTTTCATATTTATACTGACTTTTTGATCACCCGGTAGTTCAGTAATAGTGACAATATAAACACCACTGAAATTTATTGTAGGTCAAATTTTCGTTGCTTTATTAAATTGTGAAGTTCACTGATTTAATTGAGAAACTGTTGATTCACTTGTTTCGGAAGTAAAGTATTATTTTTAAATATTTGCTTCTGAAACTAATTGCTTTAATGGTTAAACTATTACAGTAACTGCAGCCCAGTCTGAAGAGAAATTTTTGTGCGGTCATCAGCGATCGAACTTTTATGCAATTTTGGTCTTTGATAAATGTTTTAAAAACGCAAATCCAGACTCAGTAAACCGCTCCACCCAATCCAAGTGTGGCCCAGCTACCTGTAACAAAACTGATGCGACTTATCGAGGGGTCTGTGCGACGTTATTTGCCACCTATGTCTACTGTACTTGGCGGTGCCGGCAGCCGGCGGAGCTGTCCGCCGGGGTCCAGCAGCTGGCGCGGCGGCGCAGGTGCGTGCTCGCAGGGCGCATGCGCGGGTCCGCCGGCGCGGGCGCCGGGCGCCTGTCACCGGAGCGGCCGCAACCCGTTGGGCACCGGCGGCGTCTGCGCGCGGCGCCGTGTTAATTGGGAGCCGCTCATTAGCGGCCGCCAATTGATTCGCCGGCCGGCTGCGCGCGCGCCCCACGTGCGTGGGCGGGGCCCCGCGGCGCACGCTCCGTCCTGCCGGCCTCCACACACACACACACACACACCGCGCTGTCACCGCGGGACACGCGAGTCGCCAGAAATTTCGGTGTACCGCCTTATATTACATTAAATTCTTTCACTTAACAAGTGTCGATGATTTAGACACAATGCCGCAAACGTTTTAGGGAATAGTTTCATGTTGAAGAATTCTTCTCTGCTGTTCATCCGCGTGACTGCGTTACAATTACGCGATGTTTCCCTGATGGTCTCGTCATCTTCTCACGGTGTGTCGAGATTGCGCAGGCGTCTCATATATACAGGGTGAGTCACCTAACGTTACCGCTGGATATATTTCGTAAACCACATCAAATACTGACGAACCGATTCCACAGACCGAACGTGAGGAGAGGGGCTAGTGTAATTGTTTAATACAAACCATACAAAAATGCACAGAAGTATGTTTTTTAACACAAACCTACGTTTTTTAAATGGAACCACGTTAGTTACGTTAGCACATCTGAACATATAAACAAATACGTAATCAGTGCCGTTTGTTGCATTGTAAAATGTTAATTACATCTGGAGATATTGTAACCTAAAGTTGACGCTTGAGTACCACTCCTCCGCTGTTCGATCGTGTGTATTGGAGAGCACTGCAACATACATCGCGTTTCTACAGAATGATCTGGCAACGTTGCTCGAAAATGTCCCACTGGAAACGCGTCGACGTATGTGGTATCAGCATGATGGTGCACCTGCACATTCCGCAATTAACACTAGACTGACCCTTGACAGGATGTTCGACGGGCGTTTCATAGGACGTGGAGGACGCATAAATTGGCCAGCCCGTTCTCCTGATCTTACACCTCTGGACTTCTTGTCTGTGGGGTACGTTAAAGGAGAATGTGTACCGTGATGTGCCTACAGCCCCAGAGGATATGAAACAACGTATTGTGGCAGCCTTCGGCGACATTACACCAGATGTACTGCGGCGTGTACGACATTCATTACGCCAGATATTGCAATTGTGTGCAGCAAATGATGGCCACCACATTGAACATCTATTGGCCTGACATGTCGGGACACACTCTATTCCACTCCGTAATTGAAAACGGAAACAACGTGTGTACGTGTACCTCACCCCTCATGGTAATGTACATGTGCGTCAGTGAAAAAGACCAATAAAAAGGTGTTAGCATGTGGACGTAATGTGCTGTTCCAGTCTCTTCTGTACCTAAGGTCCATCACCGTTCCGTTTGGATCCCTACGTAATTCGGTGCCCTCCGATACACACGATCGAACAGCGGCGGAGTGGTACTCAAGCATCAACTTTAGGTTACAATATCTCCGGATGTAATTAACATTTTACAATGCAACAGACTGCACTGATTACGTATTTTTTATATGTTCAGATGTGCTAGCAAAACTAACGGGGTTCCATTTAAAAAAAAACAAAGGTTTGTGTTAAATACATACTTCCGTGCATTTTTGTATGGTTTGCATTAAACAATTACACTAGCCCCTCTCCTCACGTTCGGTCTGTGGAATCGGTTCGTCAGTATTTGATGTAGTTTACGAAATACATCCAGCGGTAACGTTAGGTGACTCACCCTGTATATATATAAAGGAATGGCAGCTGTCTCTCCCGCAATCCATACCCCTCGCGCGGCGTTCGGCGACGTGTGATGTGGTCAGCGGGCCGCTGTTCGACTGGCGGTGCATTCAGTCTTGCCCTCTCGCAAATCGTAAACTGCTGGCCCCGGTCTTGGCGTACAGCTGGTGGAGCAGCGTCCCACGCCGAACATACCTGATAGCCCGCGTCCCTGTCATCGGAACGGTCATGGTGTCTAGGCTCGACTGATTGTTTAATGATGCTCTCCCAGAAGCATTTTTGTTTTCTCTCGAAGATGACGTCCCTCGCTGAGGGTGTGTTGCCGGCCGCTGTGGCCGAGCGGTTCTAGGCACTTCAGGCCGGAACCGCGCTGCTGCTACGGTCGCAGGTTCGAATCCTGCCTCGGCCATGGATGTGTGTGATATCCTTAGGTTAGTTAGGTTTAAGTAGTTCTAAGTTCTAGGGGACTGATGACCTCAGATGTTAAGTCCCATAGTGCTCAGAGCCATTTTAGCCTTTTTTTTTTTTTTTTGAACGTTCCACCAGCTTCGCCGTCCTCGGGATATTCGTGATAATAATTTGCACTTTGTGAAAATGGATTTCCCCATTTGTAGCGGATATCTTCGCTAAGGTGATGCCCTGTACGTTTCTGCTCCACTAACATACTTAACGCGTCGCTTGCTCGAAACGCCACTAGGCAGCATCCATCGTAGAATTGGGCAGTGGTCATAATGTCTTGACTTATAAGTGTACACTGTGTGTAATTGCTGCACTTTACAAATGATTTGCCACTTACTTACTAGCACAGTCGTGTAGCCTCCACCCGATCTATTCCTACTCGCCATCTGTGGGGGAGGGTCTCAGCAACGGTGTGAGCCTATCGCCCTCAGACACCGTGATTCTATATTTAGGTTACGTCACATTACAGGGGAACGTCCGCTGTCCGCTCTTTCAACATTTCTCTTATAATCTAATATTACTGTTTAATGAACACTTGCCGGCCGGAGTGGTGGAGTGGTTCTAGGCGCTACGGTCTGCGACCGCTAAGCGGCCTTGGGCATGGATGTGTGTCCTTAGGTTAGTTAGGTTTAAGTAGTTCTAAGTTCTAGGGAGACTCATGACCTCAGAAGTTGTCCCATAGTGCTCAGAGCCATTTGAACATTTTGAATGAACACTTGTTTTCGTGACGCTCTGGTGCCTATACGTTTCATCCTAACTCTCTGTCTGTCTGTCTGTCGGCGCGACGCCACGGAAGCTTCGAGGACCAACGAAAGAAACGTTTCAGTGTGTTCACATTTTTACATACATCAATTTCCTAATTTTTCACTTCACTTTCGCAGAATAAAGTAGCAACAAAAATAAGAATCTCGAAAATGGCTAGGAATTCTAGAAGATATCGAACTCTGTGAGAAATGACACTTGTCAGCATCTAGCCCACGTGGGTGGGCTTGAGTCTTGACCGCCTGCGGACATCACTCCAGCCGCGCAGGGGCGGGCATTCGCAAGCTGATTGTACCTACCGCCGACAACAAATCCGACACGGTTCGCGATTTCACAGGTAGGACCGCCAAACCACATGAAGCTGAATAGGAGAAGACAGAAACGGAAATACCGCCACTAAGAAAAAACTAACAGCATGACTCACTTCGCGATCGTTGGCACAAACGACTGAAAGAAACAGCGTTCCACTCACAAGTTCGGATAGCAACCATCATCATCATAATCATCATCATCATAGCGAGCCGCTGGGAACTTTTGTGAACGATATGCTTCCATTGATTTCTATCCCGAAATAGCGTTTCTCTCTGCATCCCACGCTACTTCTCTCCTCTTCAAATCTTCATTAACATGGTCTGCCCATATCTTTCTACACCTCAAAATCGGCCTTTTTCCTGGTATCTCCAACGCGATGGAAACGTCAATGATCTACACTATCTTTTCTCCGTAGTTGTGCGTCTGTTGTACTGTGTTTCAGCATTAGATCTGTCTAAACTCGGAAGTCCCACAGTAATTTGACATCTCCGTTCTGGGTAAATTTTTCTGGGTAAGTTTTTCTGGCTTGAGGTCCCTCAGTTCCTTGCCACTGGCAAATAGTAGGTTTAGTATAAGTTTCAATAGATCATTCGAGCCACATCCTTGTGCCTGTACTTCTGATAAGTCTGAGCGATCTTATCTCAGCAGTTCAGGAGAGGGGTCAACTGTTTCATCAAATTCTCTGCAGAGTCTGCACTTTGGATCTTTCAATCATTTTCCGCTTCTGGCTTTGGTGGCATTAGTTCTGATGCCTTGCGCCCATTTAGCAATTCTGTAGTTTCATCCTTAGGGTTTCTTTGGTCAGCCAAGACAGGTATTTTCGCTATCAGCTTTGCCTTCCATATCCTTCTCGACATAAGTTGCAATCGCGGAAAAGTCTAGATCTAACAATTCTTTATTAAATGGTACGCTTTTCGAAAAATCATCGTCAGACCTAAGTTGTGGGTCAATGTACA
Organism: Schistocerca cancellata; assembly: GCF_023864275.1. NCBI lineage: Eukaryota > Metazoa > Arthropoda > Insecta > Orthoptera > Acrididae > Schistocerca > Schistocerca cancellata. Next base: position 759,106,470 of record NC_064628.1, on the reverse strand, counting down.
TAAATTATTAAAAGTACGTGTAGTGCAGAATATTGCATGATCACGACATGCACTGTATGCACAATTATTTCATTACTTACATGTAGACCTAACTTAGGCTCAAAAGGCTGCGAGTGTGGACTATATACGGAAATACAACTCTCATTTCATAAAGACTGCCTATGGTAGCAGAGTAGTCAGTTCAGTGAATGCAAGTGTCAAACTGGTTGTAGTGTATAAAACTGTCAAAGAAGTAAACTACACCGACAGATGGCGGAAGCATTAACCAAAGACAATTCACATCGACGAGTAAACGTACTAACATGCTTTTTCTGTAAATGACGTAAGTGCTTTTAAGGAAGAAGATGTTTATGTTGCCATTAGATTAATGTTAAACGACAATAAAAATGTGCACCGAGGTATTACAATGACAGGTAAAAATGTTAGAAGACAATAACATGCAGACTGGATCAAAATGTGATAGCAACACAGTAGACAAAACTATTTATCTGCACAACATTCACATACAGAGGATATCATAGCATTTGTTTTTTTGCACCTATAAATAAAATATTACATGAAGCAAAGTAGTAAGTATTACTAAAATTTTTCCATGTTTGTCATTTAACCGTGTCAGAAACGAGAAATACGAAGTTACCTTTATCTCATTTCGTAGCGATATCACATTCATCCCGAAGTTTAGTGTTAATCTGTTTTAGCACATGTTTACTGCGTAGAATATTCTTAGGTAAAACATAAATGCCTCTGAATGCCAAATCTGTCAATCCTTATAACGAGTTGTGCGATAAAGACTTCTCCATAATCGCAGTTTGTGCCAAATCTGAATGGTCGCCGCCTCTACCAAGGAAGAATTTCTAGATCAAATAATACATATTTTCTTTACCTATTGTGCCTTCAATCCTCTCCAAAAACAGCCCATGGAATGCTTTATTGCAAAGACTGTCATTCCGGCATTGGAACACAGCTTTCCGATATTGATTATTGGTTTGGTGTACCGTGAGAACTTTTCAGTTGTTAACTGCAATCAGACCTGATTCTTTGTTATGTTTCAGCTAATCTACCAATGCACAATTCTCTTCTTCTACTTTCTGCCTCCTTTTATGGGCAAGTGCAATATTTGTGCTACATTAAAAGTGGGGGTGACGACAATGCAGGGAAGAAATAGGCGAGAGATTACGACAGATTGTGACCTCTCCTAGAACCGAAACGTAGATCCGTCCCTGCTATTGACGCATAAAAAGTGTGCGACATTGTGCCACACTCCAGATACCTAACAAATAGCTGATTATGAAAGACAGGTTCTGAACTGTGTGACTGACTCAAGGACTTTTCGTGTGAAAGATACCAGTATCTTACACTGGAAAGCGAGAACTCGTTAAACAAAAAGGTAATCTCAGCCTGTTCTCCACGTCTACACTCCTGGAAATTGAAATAAGAACACCGTGAATTCATTGTCCCAGGAAGGGGAAACTTTATTGACACATTCCTGGGGTCAGATACATCACATGATCACACTGGCAGAACCACAGGAACATAGACACAGGCAACACAGCATGCACAATGTCGGCACTAGTACAGTGTATATCCACCTTTCGCAGCAATGCAGGCTGCTATTCTCCCATGGAGACGATCGTAGAGATGCTGGATGTAGTCCTGTGGAACGGCTTGCCATGCCATTTCCACCTGGCGCCTCAGTTGGACCAGCGTTCGTGCTGGACGTGCAGACCGCGTGAGACGACGCTTCATCCAGTCCCAAACATGCTCAATGGGGGACAGATCCGGAGATCTTGCTGGCCAGGGTAGTTGACTTACACCTTCTAGAGCACGTTGGGTGGCACGGGATACATGCGGACGTGCACTGTCCTGTTGGAACAGCAAGTTCCCTTGCCGGTCTAGGAATGGTAGAACGATGGGTTCGATGACGGTTTGGATGTACCGTGCACTTTTCAGTGTCCCCTCGACGATCACCAGTGGTGTACGGCCAGTGTAGGAGATCGCTCCCCACACCATGATGCCGGGTGTTGGTCCTGTGTGCCTCGGTCGTATGCAGTCCTGATTGTGGCGCTCACCTGCACGGCACCAAACACACATACGACCATCATTGGCACCAAGGCAGAAGCGACTCTCATCGCTGAAGACGACACGTCTCCATTCGTCCCTCCATTCACGCCTGTCGCGACACCATTGGAGGCGGGCTGCACGATGTTGGGGCGTGAGCGGAAGACGGCCTAACGGTGTGCGGGACCGCAGCCCAGCTTCATGGAGACGGTTGCGAATGGTCCTCGCCGATACCCCAGGAGCAACAGTGTCCCTAATTTGGTGGGGAGTGGCGGTGCGGTCCCCTACGGCAATGCGTAGGATCCTACGGTCTTGGCGTGCATCCGTGCGTCGCTGCGGTCCGGTCCCAGGTCGACGGGCACGTGCACCTTCCGCCGACCACTGGCGACAACATCGATGTACTGTGGAGACCTCACGCCCCACGTGTTGAGCAATTCGGCGGTACGTCCACCCGGCCTCCCGCATGCCCACTATACGCCCTCGCTCAAAGTCCGTCAACTGCACATACGGTTCACGTCCACGCTGTCGCGGCATGCTACCAGTGTTAAAGACTGCGATGGAGCTCCGTATGCCACGGCAAACTGGCTGACACTGACGGCGGCGGTGCACAAATGCTGCGCAGCTAGCGCCATTCGACGGCCAACACCGCGGTTCCTGGTGTGTCCGCTGTGCCGTGCGTGTGATCATTGCTTGTACAGCCCTCTCGCAGAGTCCGGAGCAAGTATGGTGGGTCTGACACACCGGTGTCAATGTGATCTTTTTTCCATTTCCAGGAGTGTATTTAACTCTCTGACGGACTGGATGACCGCAAGTGTGACGCTGCTTGCTGACGACGCAGTCGTGTACGGGGAAGTGTTGAGTCGAGTGACCATCAACATATATATACACTCCTGGAAATGGAAAAAAGAACACATTGACACCGGTGTGTCAGACCCACCATACTTGCTCCGGACACTGCGAGAGGGCTGTACAAGCAATGATCACACGCACGGCACAGCGGACACACCAGGAACCGCGGTGTTGGCCGTCGAATGGCGCTAGCTGCGCAGCATTTGTGCACCGCCGCCGTCAGTGTCAGCCAGTTTGCCGTGGCATACGGAGCTCCATCGCAGTCTTTAACACTGGTAGCATGCCGCGACAGCGTGGACGTGAACCGTATGTGCAGTTGACGGACTTTGAGCGAGGGCGTATAGTGGGCATGCGGGAGGCCGGGTGGACGTACCGCCGAATTGCTCAACACGTGGGGCGTGAGGTCTTCACAGTACATCGATGTTGTCGCCAGTGGTCGGCGGAAGGTGCACGTGCCCGTCGACCTGGGACCGGACCGCAGCGACGCACGGATGCACGCCAAGACCGTAGGATCCTACGCAGTGCCGTAGGCTCCGCACCGCCACTTCCCACCAAATTAGGGACTCTGTTGCTCCTGGGGTATCGGCGAGGACCATTCGCAATCGTCTCCATGAAGCTGGGCTACGGTCCCGCACACCGTTAGGCCGTTTTCCGCTCACGCCCCAACATCGTGCAGCCCGCCTCCAATGGTGTCGCGACAGGCGTGAATGGAGGGACGAATGGAGACGTGTCGTCTTCAGCGATGAGAGTCGCTTCTGCCTTGGTGCCAATGATGGTCATATGCGTGTTTGGCGCCGTGCAGGTGAGCGCCACAATCAGGACTGCATACGACCGAGGCACACAGGGCCAACACCCGGCATCATGGTGTGGGGAGCGATCTCCTACACTGGCCGTACACCACTGGTGATCGTCGAGGGGACACTTAATAGTGCACGGTACATCCAAACCGTCATCGAACCCATCGTTCTACCATTCCTAGACCGGCAAGGGAACTTGCTGTTCCAACAGGACAATGCACGTCCGCATGTATCCCGTGCCACCCAACGTGCTCTAGAAGGTGTAAGTCAACTACCCTGGCCAGCAAGATCTCCGGATCTGTCCCCCATTGAGCATGTTTGGGACTGGATGAAGCGTCGTCTCACGCGGTCTGCACGTCCAGCACGAACGCTGGTCCAACTGAGGCGCCAGGTGGAAGTGGCATGGCAAGCCGTTCCACAGTACTACATCCAGCATCTCTACGATCGTCTCCATGGGAGAATAGCAGCCTGCATTGCTGCGAAAGGTGGATATACACTGTACTAGTGCCGACATTGTGCATGCTCTGTTGCCTGTGTCTATGTGCCTGTGGTGCTGTCAGTGTGATCATGTGATGTATCTGACCCCAGGAATGTGTCAATAAAGTTTCCCCTTCCTGGGACAATGAATTCACGGTGTTCTTATTTCAATTTCCAGGAGTATATATATATATATATATATATATATATATATATATATATATGTGTGTGTGTGTGTGTGTGTGTGTGTGTGTGTGTGTATGTAACAGGTTACTTCAAATTTTGATAAATGTCGGGTAATTATGATGTGTTGGAGAAACAGATCTCTGATGTTCGATTTAAGTATTAATGGTTGGTTGCCTGATCCAATATCGTCGATTAAATATCTAAGTAGAACATTGCAAAACGACACACTGTCAGTTGTAGGGAACGCGGATGGGCGGCTTTGGGTTTTTGGGATGGTTCTTGAAGACCTTGAACAGAATGCTTGAGTGGCCGATTGTGGATATTGCCCGAGTGTCTGGGTCCCACAAAAAATCGGAAAGACATGGAACCACACAGAAGCGGCGCTGCCAGATTTGTCACAGGTTCGTTAAGAGTGCTCAGAGAGCAGACTGGGCGGAAAATTTTTATCCCTCCTTTCTCCCTCCTTTGTTAACGCGAAAAATTCTAAGTTACACTGTCGTTGGGTGTCCACGTTAACCTGCAAGTCCGCCAATAATTCTGGTGTTCATATCAACCTTCAGTTTGAAGACAGACGCACCTTGTATTACTTCGCAAACAATGGGTACAAAGAATAATTCCACAACAGAAGGAACTGACATTGTTTGATGAACAAATAAACATATCTTCAAATGTCGATAGAGGACAGAGGAAATCATCACGTATTACATCAGTAAATACAGACTTTGCTCTTGGATCAAACAGTACCGAAAATACCATTTCATCGGCAATTCAGGGCACTCTGCCACTTCACAAAGCCGGTGTCCACATTGGAAATAACAGAGACAAAGTACACTGTGCTAAAAAAAGTGGCAAATATAATAAATCCCATAGAAGTGAGGCGTTTCGGCTCATGCTGCGCGCGCACACACACACACACACACACACACACACACACACACACACAATTATTAAATATTGGGGTGGCCTGCATAATCCAACACAGTCAGGGAATTTAGACACCTCTAGGAAGCTTCTCTTGCCTGCCGGCTTCACAGTATTTCATTCGGACGTTAACGCACACCGCTCCACACTTTCTAACTTAACTTCCACTCAATGACAAGACGAAAATGTGCATTTAACTGAGGATGTACTCAAGCTTCCATTACACGAAAGGCGAGATACGCTGCAAAGATGTTCAGTGAAATGAGGGAGGCTGGCTGCGGTTTTCTGTCCTGTAATAAAAGTCCGGTGGTGTTCACTACTACCGGCCGCTACCTATCACATAAGTAGTTTAAGTTATTGCTTTTACTGGGAACACGTATCGGATTACGGAGACTCATGATTATGTGACACGCTTTCTCCTGATTTGGTTTTATTGATTAAAGCTCATCCACTCCAGCGAGGACGCAATTACATTATGTCGCGGGCCTGGGGAACGTAATGCCACATCCTCATTTTAGATAATATGCCAGCGTTCACCCGGGAAATTATACTGAGTCACGAATAATACGCCACGAGATTGAAGACGCTACCTATGCCGATAAACCGAATAAATTTAACTGGGCACAAAACTGCAATGGGGTAGTGTCATTTCAAGGCAAAGCGTGTTTCCACTGTTGCAATGAAAATGTGCTGTGTGACGCGGAGAAACTAATATGCATCTCTCTGACACAGAGATGACATTACGGTTGTGCGATAAAGCTTTTATTAAGCTGGAATAGACGCCCGGAAAAGCAAAGTACTATTACGTTAGATTTTGGAGCAACACTTTTTTCACTGGATTTCATTTATTAATTTATAGCTGCAGCTGGACGTAGTATTGACATAGTGGCCATTAGAGAAAAATTAGCAGTTTTGGGGCGATTGTACATCGTTCGTTGGCATTTCGATGAAGTGCTTTAGATAGACTTGAATCAGGTAGGACACTACGGTCGAATTCTGTTCATAGCAATCACCGCATGCCCGAGAACCTTTCACCTGAAAAGCCTGCGAACACACAATATTTTGCATACTTGGGTCCAGAGCCGAAATAAATTTCTTGTACGAGGTCATTTTTCAATTGAGAAAAAATTCGCTTAATGAATGGAAGTAATAGGAATGAAATCGGCGAACATACAATAACATGTACTCATGTCAGTGTAGAGAGGTCCAGAAATGACGAGTTCTTATCTAAGGAATACCTCGTGAATAATGAAAATTCGTGCCAGATAGAGATTCGGATGCGGATTCTCCACTTTACGCGAGAAGTCCCCTTAATTATTAGGCTACATCAACAATTGCTTACGAGAAGCAGAATATCCCGTTTTCAGTCTTGGTTTGGAGTAAATTTTCATTACTCACGAAACATTTATTCAAAAAATGGTTCAAATGGCTCTGAGCACTATACGACTTAACTTCTGAGGTCATCAGTCGCCCAGAACTTAGAACTACTGAAACCTAACTAACCTAGGGACGTCACACACATCCATGCCCGAGGCAGGATTCGAACCTGCGACCGTAGCGGTCACTCGGCTCCAGACTGTAGCGCCTAGAACCGCACGGCCACTCCGGCCGGCAAACATTTATTAGATTGGAGTTCAGCATTTCTACACTTTACTACACTGGTTTGAATTCATTTTAATGCGTCTTCGTCGACTTTATTCGTATTACCTACCCTCATTTGAGTTCACTTACGTGTTCATTTGTGTGTACGTATGTGAATTGAACTGTGGACCTAGAAACGACGGAGCCCTCAGTGGTTCACAGCCCCACAACAGGCCACAGCAGTCCACCCATCTCACAGCCGCCCCACACCGAAACCAGGGTTATTGTGCGGTTCGGCCCCCAGTGGACCCTCCTGGGAACGTCTCATACCAGACAAGAGTGTAACCCCAAATGTTTGAGTCGTAGAGTAATGATGGTGCACGCGTACGTGGAGACAGTGTTTGCGCAGCAATCGCCGACGTAGTGCAACTGAGGCGGAATAACAGGAACCAGCCCTCATTCGCCGAGGCAGATGGAAAACCCCCTTAAAAACCATCCACAAGCTGTCCAGCACAACGGACCTCGACACTAGTCCGCCGGGAGGATTCGTGGCGGGCACCGGCACGCCTTCCCAGTCGGGCTCAAAATGGTTCAAATGGCTCTGAGCACTATGGGACTTAACTTCTGAGGTCATCAGTCCCCTAGAACTTAGAACTATTTAAACCTAACTAACCTAAGAACATCACACACATCCATGCCCGAGGCAGGATTGGAACCTGCGCGCGGTTCCAGACTGTAGCGCCTAGAACCACTCGGCCACAACGGCCGGCTCCCAAGTAGGAAGTAGCGCGGCCAGCCGGGCGGCCTACGTGTTCATTTAGTCTAATGGATAAGACGACTGGTCGCGAAAAGCACAGAATTCGAGTCTCAGTCTGGAACCAACAGTTATCATTCAAAACATACACACTACCAGACACTTTTCCTCTACTGGCTATATTCATTAATAATGACTCTAGCCACTGGGGCATATTTTATCATATCGCCTATCAAACCTCATAAAATGGTACCGTACACTATCTGATCAAAAGTTTTCCGACATCTATTAGTGGACATAAGTATGGAGTGAGTCCATCCGTCACCTTTATGACGGCTTGAACTCTACTGGGGACTCTGTTAATTGGGTGTTTGAATGTCTGAGGAGGATTCGCACACCACTCTTCCCCAACAGCCGAAACTAGAGAAGATAGCGATGTTGGACTTTGGGTTTCAAAGCGAAATCGACGTTTTAGCTCACCCCAAAAGTGTTCCATTGGGTTCAACTACTCCGCACTTCACTGTTGGCACTGTACATGATGCCACGTAATGCTCTCCAGGCATTCGCAACCCCATACCCTTCCACTGGACTGCCACAGAGTACAGCGTCATGCTTAACTCCAGATCACTTACTCGCAATGATCCACAGCGCAGTGGCGTCGTGTTTTACACCAACTCAAGCATCGCTTAGCATTTACTTGAGAAACGTGTGACTTATGAGTAGCTCCTCGACCACTGTGCCCCATTATTTTTAACTCCCTATGCACATTCACTGTATCGCCCGGAGTGTTGGTAGCATTTTGAAACTCACGAGTGATTTATTCCGCTGATTTTATACAAGCACCATCCGCAGTGATCGACGGTCCTTGTTGGCCAGTAGCCTACGTGATGTCCACCTGGTCTCGGTTCAGCTGTGGTTGTTCCTTCGCGCTTCTACTTCACCATCACATCACCAACAGTCGACTTGGGCTGCTTTAGAAGGGCTGAAATGTCGCTGATTGATTTGTTACTCGGGTGACATCCAAAGACTAGTCCACGTGCGACATCATGGCGTTCTTCTGACGGTCCCATTCTGTTGTTAGTGTTTCTCTACTGCCAACATAATAACCCCGCTTCCTTCTATACTGGCGGGTCCGCCACTCAGGACATATAGTGGTCAATTACGTATTACTCAGTGTTTTCCAGACCCTTCTAATCAGATAGAGTATTTGCACCAAAGCAGGGGTGTGAAATTAAAAATCACGAAAAGCTACGTATCGATGCTAGGCAATGAAAATCTCGTAACTTCATTTGTTAAATTTTACGGGAGAAGCAAAGACGGTATCTTAAAAAATAAAAAGAGGGCTATTCGAAAATTAAGGTCTGAGGGGTGAGAAATGGAAACCACAGTGAAAATCCAATGACGTTTTGCACAGATGCGTTGGGCAGTGCCTCTAGTCTGCCCACCGATCATGTCACGTCGTTCTTTTTAGTTCTGAGGACACAGTGAACACGTAAAGCTGCTTAGAACAATAGTGTCTCCCACCAAGTATGATGGCCTGATGTGAAATTTCGCCTGATGCCACGCAGCCCACATGACATAGCTGTCATGCATTTCCCTCTGCATAACAATTCTTGGCCGTACTGTGCAGTGGCAATGAAGATGCTCCTGCAGCGTTTTCCATGGGAAGTGTTTGATCATCCACAATAGAGCCCGTAGTTGACTCTCCCTGAGTTTCGTCTCTGCTCACAAGAACCGCTGGCTATGAAGACAATGTTTTGGCACAGACAACGAGCTGTAGACCAGTATATAGAATCGGCAGGAAGCACAGGCGCCTGCCTTCCATGACGAGGGTATTGGAAAGTTGGTACAACGCTACAACAAATGTCTAAATTGGTGCAGCGACTATGTAGAGAAGCAGCTGGAAGGTGTAGCTAACTATTGCAAATAAAATATTTTTGATTTTCACAGTGATTTCCATTTTGCGACCGATCGGACCTTACTTTCCGAATAGGCCTCGTATAAAGTGATGCAAATAAAGTTCGTCATGTGTAACTATATAGTAGAAGCCTAGTTACTGAGAGACTGGAGAAATCACGCGCTTTCAAGTTTCTGTTTGATCATGGAGTTACTGATTACTGGAATTACGAAGTTGTAACAGACACATGGAGTTACGACATTTTCATTGCCTACCATCGATATGCCGTAATTAACGTGCATTGTCAACAACGAAATACCATCAAAATGTTGTGGCAGTCTTACCACGGAGGATTTCTAAGGACGTTACTAATATTCACCGCCGAAGACGTCTTTTGAATAGGCGATTCGTTTGTCAGTATATGAGCCAGCCTGTTTGTACTGCACGATCAACTGAGCAGTTCCTTTACAACAACAGAACACCAATAGTGGGCTGCTCCGTTTAGAGCGTTGAGCTTGAACAAACCGAACATGTTTAGACAACGATATCGCGGTGTGGCACAAATACCTATATTGACACCTACCATTATAGTAACTTTGCGATAGAAAAATACCTTTCATTCTCTGTTTGCAAATTTGTGTATGGAACTGGATGTTGTAAGAGATAAAAGCGGGGGTCAGACGTCATTGCATAAAATGGAAGGATTCAGTTGAATCTCCTTCTGCATGGAGATCATTACGACACGAAAGGGAAAGAAGAGGGCAGGAAAAGATCGTCACACTGTTGACGAAAATAACCCAACGTCCACATTAAGTGATTCGGTACATACGTTCACTATAAATCAGTGTAATGTTTCCCAATGTTTCATTAACGAATGGAGCACCGAAAAAGTATCTTTTATGTTTGCATGCGCGATATTAGTGATCTGTTTATCTTTATGTTCTCTATGGGAACGGCGCCTAGTGGGCTGGAGAATTCTGTACATTCCGCTTTCAAAACAGATCTTTGGAATTTTCTTGAGATAAAAGACGACTTTCTTATAGACTTGGTAACTGATGAACTTATGATCAGTCTCGCTATCCTTCTTTGTACATGCTTGAAAACCCGTATTATCACTACCTCACTGGGATGGAATTAGGGAAACTAGGAAAAATTACATCATTTTGGCTGAAACAGAATTTCAAGACCGTTCTTCACGCAAACAGTTATAGTATCTTCATCACTGCGCAGGTTAATTATGTGGACACAATAGATGGACTTACGGCTACAGTTCACTGCCGCATTTCCCTGGGTCTCTAGATTCTTTGGTTATTTATAAAATGAATCTTCCACTATGCAGTAGATTATGCGATATTATGAAACTCACAGACAAATTAAACCCATGTGCAGAAGAAAAGTTCTGAAAGAATTAAAGCTGCGAAAGTGTGTCCTGCCAGGATAGCTCCATGGGAAAAAGCAGCGAAGTGCGAGTACCTTGAGTCGAGTCCCGTCTGATAACATCTGTGGAAAAAAACAACACTAATCGTGGCTAACCTATTTCTCTACAATGTCGTGTCTCCAAGGAATGCTAGTCCAGAAAAGTGTGTGGCTCGAAGTTTTAATCTGTCAGGAGTGTACTTTGGTATGTTTGTGATCTGGTAACAGTTTTCTAGCAGTCAGTTTTGAAGCTGCTGCACTGAAACACGCAGCTGACACCTTTGGAAAAGCGGCACAGACATTTTCCCTGTACGTTTAACCAATTCGTTTCCCTCTTCTATACACAGGACTTTGTCCACTCCCATACGATAGAGTGACTCTGGGTAATATCTACAGGTATTTGATCCATTAATATCTAAATCAATATTTTAAATTGAGTTGAGAAAACATTTAACTTGTAAACGTAGTATTAAAATATGAGGCCTGTTTTAACTTTTAATTGATATCCTCATGAAGAGAGTCGCTGTAGTGCAGGTACGAATGCTGTAACTGAGCAACTTTTATTGAACAATATGCCAGGGCAGACCAGTGAACAAATGGCTAAAGATGGCGATTTGAAGGCTCGTATAGTATCCTGGAGTGATCTCTCTTGCCCCATGGCAGAGGGATACAGCCTGAAGAGAAAGATATAGCACAGGGAGGGTAAAGAATTCGGCATGCGAGAAGGGCTCTATCTCGCATGCCATAGCTCTCCAAGCTGGCTCACACTTTCCCAACTGCCACGCCATGCTGTCTGAGCGTGAAGAGAGGGAAACTGTAGAACCGCTATATTTAAATGGCAATGTTTCATATTGTTCAACATAGATCACAAACAAAACAACTTTTTATTACTATTCAAATATTTATGGCGCACTGAAGACATAAGGTAAATAGTCGGTGTAAGGATAAATGCAGACTCTTTCACAGATTTTTGCGCCTAGGCTGCCATGAAAATTCTTCCCGAGTAAATATTGTAGACCTTCTGGACAGTTTTTACACAAAATTATTTTATTGATTGGCGACTCCATGTTGTCTTGTGCACTACGACCAGATAACAGGTATACTTGAAAAAAAGAGACAGCATTGGTCGTATATTTTTTACTATCGCAAAATCGATTTTCTGTCACTGAGTGACCATCTTCAGTGCTATATTGTATAACTTAAATTAGGATGCACTGTTGTCACTAAGCTTACGGCAATCACATAGACTCAATGCTGTCTCTTTTTTCAAGTATACAAAATTATTTGTATCTTAATGGGAATTAAGTGCAGATCGACCAGTTCCATCTCCACGTGCTCAGGGTTGTTTTAAACCCAAATAGCAAACAGTCTCAAAAGCAGCCGGAAAACAGAAGTAAGATTGGCAATGTCCTCAAAATGTTTAGAAAACAATGAATTCTACAAAACTCGCGTATTCTCCAATGCCAGTGTGGCAAGGAAAATGGACGTTGTTTTTTCTCAATATATGTCCATTCCACAATGCAATTTTCTATTTAAATGTATGCCCCATCAAATCAGAAATAGATTGCTTCTCACCTTGCCATACCTCACTGTGGGCAATAAGAGGCCTGCAATCCAATGTGCATATTCTAATTTTCATTCCTGCTCTCCTTTTTCCTTCATAATTTGGACAATAGCGGTTTATACATAGAAAAATCGTCCAGGCGTGCCCCTCGACTTAACTAAAGTAGTTTGCAGTATTATATAAATTCCCCATACTCTTCGATCAGTTCCATCGGAAACTGTTGCAACTGCCAGTAAAATAATGCAGGCGAGTTCAGAAATTTTACTATTTATACTATCAGTTTCAAAACGTGCTCCATGCCTGCAAATCTAGTACAAAGTACTTCTTGAAGAATCCCGTCTGTCGATCATGTAATGTTTTGCTCCTTCATACTCAACTAAATCTATAATTTTTTTGCATGGTGTTTTAATGTCGTTGCATGGCAAATTTGCGGTACCCATCGACAATGCGAATGTATATCGAATAACGGACATTAAGAATTTTTATCCTTCTTTTCTGTCATTCCCATTCATTTTTAAACGCTTGTGACGACACATAGCGCGACTGTCTCTTTTTGTGCAAACATCCACTGAACCTGTCAACTTTTCATACCACGAACAAATAATGAAGGGTAAACAGTGCTGGTACCACGATTCTACTGAAATGAAGACTGTCGTGCCGGCCGAAAAATGTCGCACGGGAGTGCTGAATGATACGCCGCGCTGTACCGAATACCTCTGAGAAATACCGAGCAAAGCCGAAACACGCCGAGCCTCGGCCTGCACATTATGCACATGTGCAGTCTGGCACGCCGTGACGAGTGTGATGCAGCTTGTATGTGAATGTACACTTTCCTGGCATGTACTGCGGATGAAGCCTTATCAGCTTCCATTAGGGTGGTTGCGTCGAAATTCCGCGAGGTTTCGATGACTGTCTCATCAACTTCTGGCGAAGTGTCGCGATTACACAGGTGTCCCACGCACACATCTGGACGGAAGCCGTCTCTCCTCACCCCTCACCTTCGGCGCGAGTTCTGAAGCCTCTGGTGGGAGGCGCCGACTGCCGTTCGACTCTCGGTGCATTCAGTCTTGCCGAGACTCGCTAAGCGTCAGCTGTTGGGTGCGTTCTTGGCGTACAGCTGGTGCTGCAGGGTTCCATGCCGAAGATAGCTGGGAGCCTCGTCCATGTTGACGAGACTGTTGTGGAGCCTTATCTCAATCGATTCGTTAACGACGCTCTCCCAAAAGCCACTAGCGCGGCACAAAACTTTTATTTTCCCAAATTCGAACTTACGTCCCTCGTCGAGGCTGTGTTCTGACACTGCTGATTTATCTTTATGCTCGAGACGTAAGCACCTAATGTGGTCGACGCAGCGTCGCGAGATGCAGCTTAGTGTTACCCGATGTACTGCGGCCACACTCGCAAGGAATGATATACGAGTATGTAGCTAGTATTTGCATTTGCAGTTTGTCCTTTACGAAGCCAACTGCATCTTCCGCTTCTCGTGGTGGTCGTACTAGGTTTACTGTATTATCTGCTTTTTCTGCCAGTTTAAAAGTTCGACTAAGTGAATTCCAAGGTAATTTACAGATGTTTGTGGGATTATTTCTTGCTCGCAGAGCCCAATTCTTAGTTCTTGTGGTTTCTTTTCCTCCAAATTGGTCGGTGTCGGTGCAGGATTAGCTGCCTTTTTGTGATGTCTGATGCTGTTCCCCACTTTCTTGAGCGGAATTCCAGTCGTTCCCGTTCGGAAGTCCGTCACATGCTCAGCGATACGGAGGAGCTACATACAACCCCAACATTCATTTTTTTGTGATATGTTACAATACAGCATTACCGGTCTATAGCGGTCTGTTTTCTGTAGGCATATTATATGTCGTTGTAGAAACAACGCGAGTTATGGTTCACTGTTGGCGTCAATGTAATCTGTGCTCGCACTGGGCACTGTTATATCTCTTACATTTGTGCAACTGCGTTACATTTTTCGACAGTCAGTTATTTCCCTGACGAAGGCAATACTGATTATTGTTGAAAGTTTGAATTTTCATGAGGAATTAAAGCGGCAAGTTCACATTTGTATGTATTGTATGTTAACCGGGGACCTAGAAACGACGAAGAGGCTCTGTCCCCGACGCAGCCGCAGTGGTCCATAACCCCACGACGACTACCGCAGTCCACTTCACCCCTCCGCCCCCCCCCCCCACACCGAACCCAGGGTTATTGCACGGTTCGGCACCCGGCGGACCCCCCAGGGAACGTCTCACACCAGACGAGTGTTAACACCTATGTTTGCGTGGTAGAGTAATGGTGGTGTACGTGTACGTGGAGAACTTGTTTGCGCAGCAATCGCCGACATAGTGTAACTGAGGCGGAATAAGGGGAACCAGCCCGCATTCGCCGAGGCAGATGGAAAACCGCTTAAAAACCATCCACAGACAGGCCGGTTCACCGGACCGCGACACAAATCGGCCGGGCGGACTCGTGCTGGGGACCAGGCGCTCCATCCCGCCCGGAAAGCCGTGCGTTAGATTTTTTTTTTTTTTGTTGTTTGGGGAAGGAGACCAGACAGCGTGGGCATCGATCTCATCGGATTAGGGAAGGAAGGCAGCCGTGCCCTTTCAGAGGAACCATCCCGGCATTTGCCTGCAATGATTTAGGGAAATCACGGAAAACCTAAATCAGGATGGCCGGACGCGGGATTGAACCGTCGTCCTCCCGAATGCGAGTCCAGTGTCTAACCACTGCGCCACCTCGCTCGGTCCGTGCGTTAGACCGCAAGTTCAAATTTAATACAAGAAATATCATTTTTCGTCTATATTTATTGACTAGTTGGCTAGGTTTCAGTCCTTAGAGAAGTGATGCCGTTTCGACCTTCCGCCGGTGCGTGGTAGAAGATTAAGCTGACAGCGGTGACGACGGGCAACAGAGGTAATATCGAATCTGTTCCAGGTTTTCAGTAACGTAGCATCAGGTACCCGAGGCTCACCAGAGAAGCGTAAGCAGAAGGGAATATCGCACTTACAGGTATACTTTGCAGAGATCCCGGCGTGCCCTGTACCTGTTCACACTTCATCACGCAAGCAAGTGCATCATCAAGAAAACGAATGGGCAATTCTTTCACGCGCAGGGCCAGGCGCTGAGTGCTGGCAGCGGGGGCAGACAGAGAGAGGGAGAGCGACTGGCCTGTTATTGGCGGCACTTGTTGCAGCTGCGAGGCCGGCAATTAGAAATGGCGCGGCTTCTGCCTGTGCTCGCAACAAGCCGGCACGCTAATTAAGAAGCTTATCCCGGCTGCCTGCGTGCCTTTAATCTCGCCAGGATTAATACACCGGCCGGCGGGAGGGCGAGAAAAACCAACGGAAATAACACGGGCGCAGCATCCGCCGCTCTCTCGTGGCGCTCCTTCCCTTAGTTTCCACTTTTTTCTTTTTTTTTCTTTTTTTAATTCTAGCTCACTTGTGAAGGTGGTCGCGGCTGGCTCTGGGGGCGCAGGAAAAAAAAGTTAATTTTCTCGCAGCCGGAGAGAAGTCGAGATTGAGTTAATTATTTCACAGCAATGCGAGCACTCGGCGCCGGCGAGTTTCGTTCTTGCTGCGGGCACTCAGCGGAGGCAGCCGTCTCCAGCAGTCCTGGAACTAGCAGCTTCCAGGAGCTACTGCAGTGGTAGCTTCCAGCAGCTGTCCCCGCTGAGGAGGCATCAGTGGTTAATTGACTGGATACAAGGTCACGCCGAAAATCCAGCTTTTGGAACACGCCAATACTTGGAGCGGCCTCTCGTCAAGTTAAAACTGATGGATAGGCGTGCAAATTGCTCCTTCCTCAACTGCAAGGTCTGCGCTTTTCTTTATCGAAATTATTTTCGGTTTTCAATACATCGTTTGGCTTAATCGGGGTGTATACGTTGACAAGGAAAAAAATTCCCGGATTTTTCCCGGATTTCCTCGTTAAAAATACACTTTCTCCCAGGTGAAAATACATTTCTTCTGTGTTAAGTGACAGTATACTCTTCCTCAGCATTGTAAAATTCATTAATTCTTTGAATGTTTATGGTTTTATATACCGACATACAATTTCCCGACACTTTAGAAAACGAAATTCAGGGAGGGGGGAACACGTTTTGAAAGACTTTTGATGTGCAGTAACACGTACGCTGCATATTTTCGTATTACGGAGGTATAAATTTCAATTCCACCAAACACCACATGTCACTTTCCGAAGCATTGAAGTCGAGATTGCGATGCGCTTTTGTAAGCTCATGTCACGTGATCTCGCCAGCTGATGACAGCTTAGCACATGTGATGTAGTCATCCAACAGCAAGATGACTCTTAAATAGCACGAAACACACAAGTAACAAAAGGTAATGGTTTAAATTAATATAATAGCATTCACATATAATATTGCTCTCTAAGATTAATAAGCTGGAAGAGAAGATAAGCTTCCACATATAATGTTGATATTTTTTGTGCGTGTTACACTTTAAGATACATCACACAAATGAGCCAGTAAAATTTTTAATAACGACGTAAATGTCTGATCTGGCCTGAAATTATTCTAAATGGTCATCCTCAGAGAGTTGATTTTTAAATGAGAGTCAAACGCTTTGTGATTTAAGAAATTCATCGTTCATTCTGGCACATAATTCATGTTGTGTAAAAGGAAATCTGCTTTGAATGTAACGCTTTTCAAACCACCATTCGCAATACTTTCCCGCGACCTGTTAGAAATAGGTTCGTTTCAGCAGTTGCAAGAGAGCGCTTGTGCAACTACGATGACGCAGGAAGCCCATATGTTCGTACGTGTAAAACATTAAAAGATCTTACATTCTGTCATAAAAGAAAACAAGACACCAGAGGGTACTTCAAGAGCGTCGGAATTTCGTGAACCATACTAAAATGCATAATTCACCTAAAAATGCACATTCGTATGTAAATTTTCTTGAAGTACCAGTACTGTATTATCTCGTGTTTGGTTCTTTATTGTGGCATAATGCCATACTTGCACTTGAAATGCAGCGAACAGTTGAAACTAGCGAATAGTGTGAAATAAAACACTTCGTTTCAAATAAATTCACTGCCTCAGCAGAAAAGATTAATAAAAGCCAAATCTCCTTAGCAAAGCGGCAAAAACAACTTCATTGTTCTGCAAGGCGATTAATGCTTGACTTTCAGAAAGGTGGAAATGAAAACTGAAAGTAATAACATATTTCAGCCTTCCGTAATTATGCGAACCTATTTTAATTCATTTGATAGCTCCCGGCCACAAAAATCCGTTTTGTTATCATTTAACGTGAGAACAATAAACGGAGAGGAACAAACAAAATCACTGAACGTAAACACAGGTCACGTGGAGACGACCCACCTCCCCACCAGAACTCAGACTGCTCTGTGCATCAGCCCCAGATTTACTACATTTCCGAACCGGGGCAATATTAAATAGTGGCGCCCAGCCACACTTCTGTAACCAGAAGTGGAACAAGGTACTTCTCATACGCGACTCAACTGCGCATGCGCAAGAGCCCGCCGGCAAATGCTCAAACAAATCTAATTTAAACAGTTGTCACGTCACGCTCATCGAAGACAATTTGTTATTATGAAGCATTGCATTGTCTTCCTACAGCCTTTGACAGACTTAGCTGTTGGCAGACGCTTGTATGAGCACTGTTTTGTTGTTGTATATGGCGCATATCCTTTGCAACTGACGTTTTATTTTCGTTTTTTTTTTCTCCCGTTCATATTTAGTTGCTGCAGTATTATTCTGCAGTAGCGGGATACAGAAATATCCTTTGTTACAGGATTGGTTCATACCAGTCAAAATCACAAAAATTTAAGTGAAAACGAAAACAATGAAAAATTCCCGGAATTCTAAACAATTCCCGGATTTTTCCGGTTTCCTTTCGGATGAAAAAATTTCCGGGTTTTTCCCGGATCTCCCGGTTGTCCCGGGTCGTATACACCCTGTTAATTCACTTCAAAAACATTACATCAGCCTCGACCTTAACTGCGATGATATCTTCCCATGAAATTTCAATCAATTAATCAAATATTTAGGTTTTTTAAAAAATATATGTTAGGGGCTGAAAATCGTTGAAGTCAAGATCGCACATCAAATATTAATCATTTGGATGGATTACTAGTTTGGTCTAATAATCTAGCCATCTTCGTGTTCGATGAAGTTTCGGGACTGCAGCAGGATAACGTCGACTTTTTGCCATGACATTTCGGCCGACACAACCATTCAGCCATCTTCAGGTCAGTGTTTTGTACTGGAGATTGCTAGTTCACATCGCTACCTTTATACACTCCTGGAAATTGAAATAAGAACACCGTGAATTCATTGTCCCAGGAAGGGGAAACTTTATTGACACATTCCTGGGGTCAGATACATCACATGATCACACTGACAGAACCACAAGCACATAGACACAGGCAACAGAGCATGCACAATGTCGGCACTAGTACAGTGTATATCCACCTTTCGCAGCAATGCAGGCTGCTATTCTCCCATGGAGACGATCGTAGAGATGCTGGATGTAGTCCTGTGGAACGGCTTGCCATGCCATTTCCACCTGGCGCCTCAGTTGGACCAGCGTTCGTGCTGGACGTGCAGACCGCGTGAGACGACGCATCATCCAGTCCCAAACGTGCTCAATGGGGGACAGATCCGGAGATCTTGCTGGCCAGGGTAGTTGACTTACACCTTCTAGAGCACGTTGGGTGGCACGGGATACATGCGGACGTGCATTGTCCTGTTGGAACAGCAAGTTCCCTTGCCGGTCTAGGAATGGTAGAACGATGGGTTCGATGACGGTTTGGATGTACCGTGCACTATTCAGTGTCCCCTCGACGATCACCAGTGGTGTATGGCCAGTGTAGGAGATCGCTCCCCACACCATGATGCCGGGTGTTGGCCCTGTGTGCCTCGGTCGTATGTCGTCTGCAGTCCTGATTGTGGCGCTCACCTGCACGGCGCCAAACACGCATACGACCATCATTGGCACCAAGGCAGAAGCGACTCTCATCGCTGAAGACGACACGTCTCCATTCGTCCCTCCATTCACGCCTGTCGCGACACCACTGGAGGCGGGCTGCACGATGTTGGGGCGTGAGCGGAAGACGGCCTAACGGTGTGCGGGACCGTAGCCCAGCTTTATGGAGACGGTTGCGAATGGTCCTCGCCGATACCCCAGGAGCAACAGTGTCCCTAATTTGCTGGGAAGTGGCGGTGCGGTCCCCTACGGCACTGCGTAGGATCCTACGGTCTTGGCGTGCATCCGTGCGTCGCTGCGGTCCGGTCCCAGGTCGACGGGCACGTGCACCTTCCGCCGACCACTTGCGACAACATCGATGTACTGTGGAGACCTCACGCCCAACGTGTTGAGCAATTCGGCGGTACGTCCACCCGGCCTCCCGCATGCCCACTATACGCCCTCGCTCAAAGTCCGTCAACTGCACATACGGTTCACGTCCACGCTGTCGCGGCATGCTACCGGTGTTAAAGACTGCGATGGAGCTCCGTATGCCACGGCAAACTGGCTGACACTGACGGCGGCGGTGCACAAATGCTGCGCAGCTAGCGCCATTCGACGGCCAACACCGCAGTTCCTGGTGTGTCCGCTGTGCCGTGCGTGTGATCATTGCTTGTACAGCCCTCTCGCAGTGTCCGGAGCAAGTATGGTGGGTCTGACACACCGATGTCAATGTGTTCTTTTTTCCATTTCCAGGAGTGTATATAAAACTGACGCAAAGACACCACTACATAAGCGATCTCTATCAAGTTGCGCACCCTCTTCGAATATTGCTCCATCTACGACGCGCAGGCGCATGTGTAATGAGATACTACGTGCGCGCTCTCAGTCGGAATGGACACTCGTGGAGTTACATTCAGATGTCAAAATGAATGACACTAAACGTCGCTAGACGTGTCGTAGGTTATAATCTGTTGTTTTTTCTTAAAGGAGTTAAAGACATCTCCGAGACCCCCGCCTTGACCAGTTGAAAGCCACCATCATGATTAATAAGATCTTGCGCTAAAAGTATTTCCACCGATTCCTTGAAAAATTGAATCCCAGAAGGACGTCGTCGTGACCATGATTTCCGTGGCAGAGTAATCCATGGAGTGTCCAGCGGAGATACACTGAAGCGCCAAAAGAAATTGGTATACGTATGCGTATTCAAATACAGAGATAAGTCAACAGGCGGGAAACGGTGCTGGGTCGGCAACGCAGTTGCTAGATCGGTTACTGCTAGTGCAGTGACAGGTTATCAAGATTCAAGTGAGTTTGCACGTGGTGTTATTGTCGGCGCACGAGGTAGCGATGAAGTGGGGTTTTTCCGTACACCATTTCACGAGTGTACCGTGAATATCAGGATTCCAGTAAAACATCAAACCTCCGACATCGCTGCGGCCGAAAAGAGATCCTGCAAGAATGGGACTAACGACGACTGAAGAGAATCGTTGAACGTGACACAAGGGCAACCATTCCGCAAATTGCTGCAGATTTCAATTCTGGGCCATCAACAAGTGTCAGCGTACGAATCATTCAACGAAACATCATCGATATGGGCTTTCGGAGCCGAAGGCCCATTCGTGTACTCTTGATGACTGCATGACACAAAGCTTTACGCCTCGCCTGGGCCCGGCAACACATATATTGGACTATTGATGACTGCAAATATGTTGTCTCGTCGGACGAGTCTGGATTCAAATTCTCTCGAGCGGATGGATGTGTACGGGTATGTGTATGGAGACAACTTCATGAATCCATGGATCCTGCATGTTAGCAGGGGCTGTTGAACTCGTGGAGCCTCTGTAATGGTGTGGGGCGTATTCAGTTGGAGTGATATGGGACCCCTGTTACGTCTAGATGCGACTCTGACAGGTTACACGTACGTAAGCATCCTGTCTGATCACCTGCATCCATTCATGTGCATTGTGTATTCCGACGGATTTGGGCAATTCCAGCAGGACAATGCGACACTCCACACAACCATTCAGCCATCTTCAGGTCAGTGTTTTGCACTGGAGATTGCTAGTTCACACCGCTACCTTTATATACAAAACTGGCGCAAAGACACCACTACATAAGCTATCTCTGTCATGTTGCGCGCCAGCCGGCCGCTGTGTGGAGCGGTTCTAGGCGCTTCAGTCTGGAACCGCGCGACCGCTACGGTCTCAGGTTCGAATCCTCCCTCGGGCACATCCAGAACTGCTGTAGAGTGGCTCCAGGAAAAATCTTCTGAGTTTAAACACTTCCGGTGGCCATCAAACTCTCCAGACATGAACATTATTGAGCATACCTGATATGCCTTGCAACGTGCTGTTCAAAAGAGATGTGCACCGCCTCATTCTCTTGCGAATTTATGGACAGCCCTGCAGGATTCATGGTGTCACTTCCCACGAGCAGTACTACAGTCATTAGTAGAGTCCATGCCACGTCGTGTTGCGGCACTTCTGCGTGGTCGCGGGGGCCCTACACGATATCAGACAGGTGTAGCAGTTTTATTGGCTCTTCAGTGTACAATGCTCGGCTATGGTTGTCTTACTGGGCTGCGAAAGGCGAATGTGGCGATCATATTCAACGCATCTTTCACGCACCGTTCGCGTTATGTGACCAATGTAGGCTTTGCCACACTGAGAAGGGATTCCGTAGATTCCAGCCTTCCGCAATCCCAGATAGTCGTTTGCCGAACCGAGAAAAGCACAAGTCTTTGCAAGTAGGCGGAGGATTACTTTGACATGACGCTTTCTTAAGATTCTGTGTAATTTCGACGAAATATGGTCGACTTACGGCGCAAACATTTGGCGTTACACTCGTCTGGTGTGAGACGTTCCCGGGGGTGTCCACTGGGGGCCGAACTGCACAATAACCCTGGGTTCGGTGTGGGGCGGCGGAGAGGTGGGTGGACTGCTGTAGCCTGTTGTGGGGTTGTGAACCACTGAGGGCTACGACGGGACGAAACCTCTCCGTCGTTTCTAGGTCCCCGGTTTAATACACATACACACACCCACACATACCCCTATCTAATGCGAAACTGACTACTAGATGTCACGAGAGGCGAACCCGCCAGTATAGAATGACTCGGGGAGTATTGTGATGTTTGTGAAATCTTATGGGACTTAACTGCTAAGGTCATCAGTCCCGAAGCTTACACACTATCTAACCTAAATTATCCTAAGGACAAACACACACACAGCCATGCTCGAGGGAGGACTCGAACCTCCGCCGGGACCAGCCGCACAGTCCATGACTGCAGCGTCTGAGACGGCTCGGCTAATCCCGCGCGGCTGGGGAGTATTGTGTTGTCGGTAGAGAAGCAGTAACAGCACAATGGGTAGGTAAGAAGAGTTCATTGATTTCAAACGTAATAATTATGAGTAATGAGCGTATGGCTTTGGTGGCCGAGAGACCCCTCGCGGGGCGGTTCGGCCGCCGCTCCACAAGTTCTTTAACGCCACTACAGCGACTTGCGAGTGCATGAGGATGAAATGATGATGAAAGACGCGCAACACCCAGTCATCTCGAGGCAGAGAAAATCCCTGACCCCGCCGGGAATCGAACGCGGGAAGCGAGAACGCTACCGCAAGACCACGAGCCGCGGACATTTCAAATGTAGACTCTTCATTAAATGTCACCTAACAAGGGAACCTCCCCATCGCACCCCCCTCAGATTTAGTTATAAGTTGGCACAGTGGATAGGCCTTGAAAAACTGAACACAGATCAATCGAGAAAACAGGAAGAAGTTGTGTGGAACTATGAAAAAAATAAGTAAAATATACAAACTGAGTAGTCCATGTGCAAGATATGTAACATCAAGTATAATCTGAGGTCAGGAGCGTCGTGGTCCCGTGGTTAGCGTGAGCAACTGCGGAACAAGAGGTCCTTGGTTCAAGGCTTCCTTCGAGTGAAAAGTTTACTTTTTTTATTTTCGCAAAGTTATGATCTGTCCGTTCGTTCACTGATGTCTCTGTTCACTGTAAAAAGTTTAGTGTCTGTGTTTTGCGACCGCACCGCAAAACCGTGTGATTAGTAGATGAAAGGACGTGCCTCTCCAATGGGAACCGAAAACATATTGCCCACGAAATACATCTCACGTATTTAATGCACTCTCGTCCAAAGTAGCGAACAGTCAACTGCCAGCGAGGGAGCCTCGTTAGCAAGAATACTCTCTCTTCTTTGCGCTGTAGTCGACTGACGTCGAGTGTTTCGATGTTTGTTAAAGTGTAGCGTCCCCATAGTACGGCGCAGTTACCTCGCATCGGACGGACGGACGGACAGATAATAATTGTCTGAAAATAAAAAATTAAAATTTTTCGCTCGAAGGAAGGTTTGAACCAAGGACATCTCGTTCCGCAGCTGCTCACGCTAACCACGGGTCCACGGCGCTCCTGATCTCAGATTATCCTTGTTGTTGCTTATCTTACACAAGGACTACTCACTTTGTATATTTTGCTTATTATTTTCATAGTTCCACACAACTTCTTCCTGTTTTCTCGATTGATCTGTGTTCAGTTTTTCAAGGCCTATCCACTGAGCCAACTTATAACTAAATCTGAGGGGGGTGCGATGGGTAGGGTCCCTTGTAAGTAACAAATTCCTCAGTGGCACTTCGAATTTGTAGGGCTGCACAAGTCGACTCACGTGACTGTAAAGTTGACACGCGAAGGAGTAACCACACCTAAAGCGAGAGCAGGCAGACCTCATGCAGTGACGGAGACGGACCGTCGACCACTGCGGAGGGTGGTTGCAAGAAGTTGCGTTAAACCAGTGGCTTCCGGAGTGTTACTAGCAGTCCAGTGACAGCACAGGGACACTGTGTAGCGAGTAAGGTACAATGGTCAATCAGCTGGTCAAATGCCACACATTTCTGTAGTCCGAGCTAGGCGACGCTCGAAGTGGCGTAAAGAGCAATGCCACTGGACAGCGGATGACAACAAGTGAGTTTGAGGTTGCAGCGCATTGCAGGAAATGCATTATTCTGAATTACAATGCAAACGTCCTTTGGACATACTGAAGCCGTTATGGAGTAAATTAAATGCATTCGCAATCGCGGATATGGACAACTATCAGCTGTACAATGGAATAATGACAGAGAGAATTTGTGTCGGAGCGGGACCTGAACATGGATTTCGCTCTTGTCACGAGAGGTTGCCTTACCATTTAGCTATCCGTCTACGTCTCACGACCGGACCCGAACTTCCATATGTTGTCAAACATGCGTCTACAGCCCGTACTCGTACATCCTTTATGTATATTGCCGTACAGGTGAGACATTTCACTTCAAAGTCGCTTGCCCGCTGCCTGCGGATAAATACGATAATGCAGAGCTTGTGTTATTCAGAATAACGAAGCAGACCACATGCGCGTATGTCCAAAGTAAGTCTGCATTGTAGTTTGGAATAACACAGGCAATGCAATATCGTATTTATTCGTCGACGCCGGGCAAGTGACTTTCAAGTAAAATGTCTCTCCTGTACGGGAATATACGTAACATATGTACAAGTACAGGTTGTAGACGCATGGTTGACGGTATATGGAAGTTTGGGTCTGGTTGTGAGTCGTACACGGGGTTGTCCATATTTGCAATTGCGAATACATTTAATTTATTTAATGGGTTCGGATTTGGTGAAGCCCTGTAGGGCGTTATGTGTAGTGTCAACAGTGGAGTACAGATGGGGTGGTGTTACGGTCCGGGGTTGTTTTCGTGGTTCGAATAAGGTCTCCTAATTGCGTGTAATAAAGCGCTAAATGTGGAAGTATATGAATACATTTTACAGCATTCAGTATTGCGTACAATGATGGAACAGTACGGAGACGATAACGGTATCAGCATGACAATGCTCCCTGTAATAAACAGCATCTGTGTGGCAGTAGTTTATGGACAATAATATTTCTTAAATGGCCTGGCCTGTCCATAGTCTCGACATGAACCAAATGGGACATTTTTGGAATGACTTAGAACGTCGACTTTACTTTAGAACGTAGCGTTCAGCATCACCACATTCTCTGGTTTCGGCTCTTGAGAAAGAATCGGCAGGCACTCCTCGACAGAGCCCGCCCGGTTGGCAGGTGAACCGGCCAGTGTGTGGGTGGTTTTTAGGCGGTTTTCCATCTGCCTCGTTGAATACGGGCTGGTTCCTCTTATTCCACCTCAGTTACACTATGTCGGCGATTTCTGCGCAAACAAGTTCTCCACGTACGCGTACACCACCATTACTCTACCACGCAAACATACGGGGTTTACACACGTTTGGTGTGAGACGTTCCCTGGGGGGGGGGGGGGGGTCCACCGGGGGCCGAACCACATAATAGCCCTGGGTTCGGTGTGGGGCGATGGAGGGGTGAAATGGACTGCGGTAGTCGTCGTGGGGTTGTGGACCACTGCGGCTGCGGCGGGGACGGAGCCTCTCCGTCGTTTCTAGGTCCCCGGTTAATATACAATACAATACAATACAATACTCCTCAACAGACATTCAGACACCTCACTGAATGTGTCTCCAGCAGAGTTCAAGCCTATATAAAGGCGAATGTTGGACGCAACCCCTTATTAATGTCCACTAATGAGAGTCCGGATACTTTTGGTTCAAATGGCTTTGAGCACTATGGGACTTAACATCTGAGGTCAACAGTCCCCTAGACTTAGAACCACTTAAACCTAACTAACGTAAGGACATCACATACACCCATGCCCGAGGCAGGATTCGAACCTGCGACCGTAACAGCAGCGCGGTTCCGGACTGAAGTCCCTAGACACGCTCGGCCACAACGGCTGACGGATACTTTTGATTAGCTGGTGATTGTCGCCCTGTAGCTGACTAGTAGGACACTTCAAAGACTGGAGGCAGCAGAGGAATGACAGCTCCAACACGATTACGCCAAATGAAGTGTTCTTCTTCAAATGTTTTGCAAGCTATTCACCTCGACGGGCAAGCTCACGTGTTACCCCAGCTGGCGTTCAAATATGTTTCGAAATGGATTTTACCTTGAGCAAACACAATTATCAAATTTTTCACCCATATATGTTTTGGTGAAGTTTATTCATCATCAGTGGCATCATTTCATTTTCTTAACACCGCATACTGTTGTTCGCGATATTTTGGTACATTCTGTTGCCTGCTATTTATACAGTTTCCGCGTTGTCGTGACAATATGAAGACAGTATTCTCAAGCACTTCAACGAAAAATGTACTCGCAAACGCTTTACCGAAAAAAGTGTGGGTCAAAAAGAATAGACTAAAGAAACATTTGACATGGGTTTGAATGATACTCGAAATCATGTACAGCAAATGAGACTGCAAGGTCTACATACTCCAACAGACATGTATCCTGTAGTACTCTTTAAAATATCTTTCATCTGCTGTACATGATTTCGAGCATCACTCAAAGGCATGTAAAATGTTCATATGCTCTTTTTTATCTCATTTTTTGCAGAAATAAATTCAGAAAACATTTGAGTATTGTTTTTTCTTTTTATCTCAAATTTTTTATTGACAGCTAAATATCCGTAAAATAGCTAGACTTTGAAGACACGAAATTTTTACTCTTCATTTATATAGCAAGCAGAATTTTTCGTGAAACATTTCAATTTACCCTGAAATCATTATTTACTTTTTTTTAATTACCCTGATTACTTTCAAGCATTTAATATAGTTTTGCAAAGCTAGATCTGAAGCTGGTCAGTTTGATGCTCAATTTGTGCATTTCCTACTCTTCATTTGGCCAAGAAAATTCGAGCTCAAATTACTGTTAAGTTCTTCTTAATGAAATCAGTGGTTCTAAGAATGACATCAGTAATACTTCTTAAGAAGAGGACGTCAGGAGTTGGATACGTGCTTTACGACTGTTTCCATTGCAAACGGCATCAATCGACTGAATATTGTCCTAGTTACCATGGTTTGAAAATTCCACGTGTTTTGAAATTGAGAGTCAGTCCAGGTTTGATGCCCTGTTCAAAACAATTACAGTAGCGCTCTCATGTGATCAACCAGCGAAACTCTTGTCATCCCACAACTCCTTGCAGATAATGCTGTTATTATTTTTTATTTTAGTTAGATGCTGTTTAATCTTCCTGAAAAGATGAATTCTGTATCTGATTCTCAAGAGGAAATTGTTCTTAAAAACGTAAAAGAGGTACAAAAAGTCCTGATACTTATAATCAAAATGAGAAGAAAAAAAGCAGTTGTGTGTATCAAAATACAGGTTTGAATGCAACAAGCACGACGAGTTCATAGTTTTAAGTGTGCAAATTATTGTGATACACCATTCTCTACAGAAAAGGTGTACTTGGATAAGTGCCTGATTAACTCGAAAAAAGTAGAAGACATTAAAAAGTTCCAGCAACATATTCCGGGGGGAATCTACGAGTGGCCAGCGAAGGACGGAGAAGAAGCCGATTAAAAGGCATTATATTAAACCTTATGAAGCTAATTGTTACACATAAATGCACTTTTGTGTACAGATGCTGTAGACTGTGTCATTATATGTATTGATGTTCTCTTTTGCAAAATCGAAAATACTTTGAATCGAATTAGCTTTGTTCTAACATATTTTCATCTTTCTTCATTTTGTATTGCAGCTCCTTGTATTGGCCGTGTTTGCAGTTTAAACTGTTGGATGTGAGGTCCGCCAGTTATGCAAAACACCGTTTTTTCTCAGTACCCAAACATGTTTCGGCACCACTGTGCCATCATCAGTGGGTTTTCACTTTTATTTATTCTGCAATGTGAACATTTTTGTAAACTATTATAAAATTATGTGCATCTTTAGTTCAAACAACATCGCGTTTCCTTTTGTAAATACCTTTACATTTGGTGTGCATGAATTTTCTGGATCACTTGTCTATTGTTTACTACAGGTAGTTTGTCATCTGCAACCAAACTATGTTGATGAGAAAGTTTTTTTGCTGGGAGTTAACCTGCCTTCTTGAATGTAATTTAGTTTGTCGCGATTTTCATCTTTGTTCTGAAACGGGCGTCAGTCCCCTTATTTATTATTTTTCTTACTAGCTCAACAAAGTTGTACAAAATAAGATTTGATAGAATGTGTCTTTTCACAAGTTGGTTGGTTGTTTTGGGGAAGGAGACCAGACAGCGTGGTCATCGGTCTCATCGAATTAGGGAAGGATGGGGAAGGAAGTCGACCGTGCCCTTTCAGAGGAACCATCCCGGCATTTGCCTTCACAACAAGTAACTAGGGAAAAAAAGTTATGCATCTTGTTGAAAATTTTTTGGCCAGGTTTTTCTTTAAGTTAAGGCTTGCGGACTTATGCCCTTTTCAAAACCGCTGATACAATTACCCTGAATACTTTCAAGCAATTAAATAGTTTTTGTACAACTAAACCCAACGCTGGTTTTTACTCGATTTGTCCATTATCCACTTTTCATCTGTCTACGCAAATTCAGACAGAAGTCGATTGTGTAAATTCGGTGGAACATTGTTTTCGCTCTACTTAGAACATTTTACCAAAAAGAAGTAAACTGTCTGCTCAAGGCAGAATCACTTGAATAACATGTCCTGACATGCCATCGCTGCTCAGCACACGTAACAAATCGGCCTGTGTTAATACCTGATTAGACTTCGGGGGCGATCAACCGCTGCAACCGTGCTGTTCGTACAAGCCATGCCCCGCCCACGTAGTGCAATCTGCGCGCGTCAGAGAGTAAGAGAGGGCCGGCGGAGGAGGAGGGGGAGGGGGAGGACGAGGAGGGGGAAAATTAGGGAACGAGGCAGCTGCTGCTGAGTCATACGGGAAGGAGGCACGGCCACTTGTCCTGGCCCGGGGAACGACCCACCGGCCAGCGAGAACCGAAACGGACCACCGAACGCGAAGCGATGCGATGGCGATGTGATGCAACGTGGGAAGGAATCCCAGGAACGCCGGCGAACGTGTGAAAAGGGAAACATAATTAGACGGCTGGGCCGGTGCTTATTAAAGCTTCGTGACTGCGCCGGCGCTGATCGGAGGCAAGCCAGAACGGTAATATGCGCGCGCTTCAGCCTCTGACATTACGTGAGCCTCGTTCCCACAGGGGTGTCCAGCCGCGAGCCGCCGCCTCTGTGTGTGTTTAAGCCGAGACACCGTTGTACGAAAGTGAAACGGTGGCGGGCGAATCCCCACCAGAGGCAGAGATCCGGGTTCGACTCACTTCCTGGTACGAACGTTCCGTCGGTGAACATCTTGTTGCATCTACACGCCGGAAAATCGAGCACGTCAGCTCTGAAATACTCTTTACTGCTATACACGTGTGGTGTCTGTCCTGTCGGACATGTCCGATAAAACACGCACCACTGTTTTTGATACTGCGGCTGTAAATATCAGTATTTCGAGGGCGGTACCGCAGTCAGCCGCAACTGGGCATTGAAATAATTCAGTCGCGGAAGTTGAAAATTTTTTTGCCGGATCGGGATAGAACCCGCATTTCCCGCTTTACAGGAGAGATTGCCCCAGCCGCCTTGGCTATTCGAACACGCTTTCCGTCCGACTCAAATTCTCAGCTTATCAAACCCTACGAAATATCGTCCCTGTCCACGTCCCTCGGCAACGGCCTTGCCGTACCGGTACCCGGTGTAGATGTAGATCACGGAAGTTGAGCGCTGTCGGGCGTGGTCGGCACTTTGACGGGTGACCATCCAGGCCGCCATGCGCTGTTGCCATATTTCGGGATGCACTCAGCCTCGTGATGCCAATTGAGGAGCTACTCGACCGAATAGTAGCGGCTCCGGTCAAGAATACAATCATAACTACCGGGAGAGCGGTGTGCTCACCCCACGCCCCTCCTATCCCCATCCTCCACTGAGGATGACACGGCGGTCGGATGGTCCCGGTAGGTCGCTCGTGGCCTAAAGACGGTGTGCTATTGTTTTCATGTACCTCATTTGCTCGCACTGTTGCAGTGCTTCCTACATTTCCGCAATATATATACGGGGTGGAGGAAAACTGAGTCACGAAATTTTAACCCTGGATAGCTGATGCCAGTAGAAACCAAAATTACTACTGTTGTGTAGGTCGACAACGCACCATTTTTAAAATACAGAAACTTGGCGCCACGCGCTCCGATTGGCCGTGCGATTGCCCTGTTGCCGTTCGACGGCCGGCTGATTGGCAGAGGTGCTCTTAGGACATGGCCCCCACGATCACCAGACCCCACGCCACCGGAATTCTTCCTGTGGGGATTCTTCAAGGTTCTACTTGACCCACATGGACGCGAAGCACCTAGAAATGAATAAGAATTGATGGATAGCATTCAACATGCCGCCAATCACAGCAGGGCAATGCCAGGAATCTTTGAAAGAGTTCGGCAAAACACCGACCGGCGTTAACAACCTTGTGTCGCGTCAGAGGGTCGCCAGTTCGAGCACCTGTTTTAGGTAAACAATGTCCTAGCTACAAAAAAAAAGGCCCTATTCAGGGCCGACACAATTTGTAGAAGACTTTCTGTACGTGAACTAACAACTGTTGACCGGTTTGTCCCCGCTACGTCTTACGGATGTGTCGGGGCCCCGGCGGAGTCGCCCCCAGGTCCTCAGGCTGGCGCGCTACCACCGAGCGTGCGGGCCGCCTTGGGTACATCGCGATCTCCGGCAGGCAAAGCATTCGCGGTCACGCCTTGACCAGAGCATCCGGCTACATGGCCCAAACCGGCGGCCAATCGGAGCGCATAGCGCCAAGTTCCCGTAGTTTAAAAATGGCGCGTTGTCGACCTACACAACATTAGTAATTTTCGTTCCTACTGGCATCAGCTATCCAGGGTTAAAATTTCGCGACAATTTTTCTCCACTATATATAGGGTGTAAATTTTAGGTTGACAAACCAGAATAATTCGAAAAATAAGTTTCACACGAAAAAATGTGTACAATCCAAAGTTCGTTATTTTCGAGGGGGGCATCACCTGGTGCTAAAATTAGCCCGCCACAGAGAGGCCAGCTGTAACACAAACGTATGTGGAAAAATTTACTGATCGAGAAGTAAAGCTCACAACAAGCGTTCCAGTAACAACACAGCTGCCAGTATTGTACGTGAACATAAACACATGTTGGTCATATGTTAACTGCATTGAATCTCGTCATCATTCTTATCCTGTATTAGATTGCTGCTTTAAAGACGGATTCAACGCAAGAAAACTCAGTATTTTGGTGCAGCGAGTACCGAAATGCACTTGCCTTAAGGAAACGCTGGGCTAAAATTCCCGTTCGCTTATCTAAATTAGCGTTTTGCGCGGTTTTGCCCAATCAATTAACACAAATGAAGTGGTGGTTCCCTTAAACCAGGCAGTGATACCATCTAGGACTCTCTACGTTTCATTCTTTGTCTAAAGCAACGTTTGAAATATTGATTAAATTTTAGTATTTAGTCTACAGCTTTAGCCTGTTTTAGTGTTTAGCAGAGGACAAATTAAAGTTTTTATTGAGATAATTAAAGGATAAGTTGTTAAACTTATAACAGTTGACAGTGTTTCTCAGTCAGAATATTCCTTTTTAAATTTCGTCTTTTTTCAGTTGTTCAAATCACTTTCTACGGTATCTGCTTTGAAACTAATATAATACTCATTTCAAGACTTTTGAAGGTTTCTAGTACATGTCAAAACGTAAATATTTATTGCAACTAACCTTAAATAATATAACGAATTTTGTTATAAACTACATTAAAATGTTATTCCTCGAGCTGCCATCTCCTTGGCCTCAAAACTGCCTTTCGTTTGCTTTCTTTTCTTCACCTAGAACTTAGAGCTACTTAAACCTAACTAACCAAAGGACAACACACAACACCCAGCCATCACGAGGCAGAGAAAATCCCTGACCCCGCTGGGAATCGAACCCGGGAACCCGGGCGTGGGAAGCGAGAACGCTACCGCACGACCACGAGATGCGGGCAAAATGTTTCCTGTTTTACACTTCGTCAGTTTGCGTGCTTATAAGATTCATATTTTAAATTCTTCAGGAATTTGTGTACATCAATTTTGAGGCTATGTATCTTCATTAATATCGGATTAATTGGAGGATATTGTCTCAGACTGAAGTTTGGTTCAAATGGCTCTGAGCACTATGGGACTCAACTGCTGTGGTCATAAGTCCCCTAGAACTTAGAACTACTTAAACCTAACTAACCTAAGGACATCACACACATCCATGGCTGAGGCTGGATTCGAACCTGCGGTTCCAGACTGTAGCGCCTTTAACCGCTCGGCCACTCCGGCCGGCGACTGAAGTTTGATTTGTAGTTAATAAACGAATGTTAAGTAAAGTAGGAACATATTTTTGCTTAGAAAGAGCGACAGGATATAAATTGCAAAGTATGTGAGTAGTCAACACCAGGTATTCAGTGCAGGGGACAACACATGGCAAAAAAAATTCATCGTTCGATATGCCTTAGGCAAGTATGTTCTGATCAAGGTTTTAAGCGTTCCGAAAGACCTACCGTGGTTTAGTAGCCGTGTTAGTTATGTGCAAACTGAACAAAGAGGGCTTCATCACAGGTTCAAGAGAAGTCAAAACCGTGCTGACAAACAAAAGCTGAACAAAGCGAAAATGGGGGTAAGTAGAGCAATGTGAGAAGCGTTAAATGACTTTGAAATTAAGGTTTTGTCAACCGATCTGAGTAAAAACCCAGAGGTTTTGGTCTTGCGTAAAATCAATAAGCGGTTCGAAAACATTTGTTTAGACACTCAATGACCATAATGGCACCGTAACGGAAAATAACTGAGAGAGGGCCGAAATAATAAATTGGGTATTCCGAAATTATTTCGCCGCGGAAGAAGGTAATACGTTCCGTCCTTTCAATCATCATACAAATTTGTAGATGACAGACATTGAAGTAACTGAGTGCGGAATAGAAAAACAAGTGCAATCAGGACCAGATGAGATACCTGAAATATTCTACAGAAGTTATGCGAAAGAACATGCTCTCCTTCTAGCAGCAGTTTATCGTAGGCCGCTGCAGCAACGAAGGGTACCCAACGACAGGAAAAAAAAAAAAAAAAAGAAAAACGCAAGTCACTCACGTTTTCAAGAAGGGTCGTAGGACAAATGCACATAATTGTAGTCTGTCGTAAAAGTATGAAACATGTTTTCCATTCATATATTACGACGCTTTTACAGAAAGAAAATCTCCTTGATAAAAATGAACATGCATCCCACAAACGGAGATCTTGCGAAATTCAGCTCGACCTGTTTCTCCATGGGATCCATAGTTCTGTAGGCAACGGCGCTCAGGTCGATGCCGTATTTCTTGATTTCAGGAAAGAATTCGACACTGTCCAGGACTGTTGTTTATGAGAAAAAAGAAAAAAAAACTGATAAGAAGACCGAGCCTATCGTGTTTCGGACTAGATTTGAGACTGGATTCAAGACTTCCTTGCGGATATAACTCAACACGTCGCCCTTAACGACACAAAATCAAAAGGTGTAAAGGTAATTTCGGGGGTACCACAAGGAAGTGTGACATAACCATTAACGTTAACAATGTACATAAATGATCTAGTACGAGTAGAAAGCGTCGGGCGATAGAAATAAAAGACTGTAACGATTTGCAAAAGGACCTACACAGGATCGATAAATGGTGTAGAATTTGGAGTTGACCTTGAATGTAAAATAAATGTAACGTACTGTGCAGACGCAGAAAAACTATTGATGACAAATTGCTGGGAATAGAATCTACTGCAACGTAGCTAGGAGTATCTGTCCGGAGGGATCTTAGGTGGAATCACCACATAAAACAGATAGCAGGAAGATGCAAGACTGAGATTCACAGGAAGAATCTTAAAGGAATGCAACTCATCTAGTTACAAGGCTGTTGTTCGACTGGTTCTTGACTATTCTTCATCAGTTTGCGATCCTTACCAGACAGGACTGGTAGAAGAGACAGAAAAGATCCAACTAAGAGAGGTGAGTTTTGTCACGGGATGGTTTAATCAGCACGAGAACGTTACAGACATGCTCAATAAACTACGGCAGAAGACGCTACAAGAAAAGCGTTATGCATCGCGAGACTTTTACTGCTGATATTTCGAGAGGGTACTTCCCGGGAAGAACCCGACAACGCATTGGGTCTATCTCCTCCCACAGAAGTCTCGCTAA
This sequence comes from Schistocerca cancellata, assembly GCF_023864275.1. Taxonomy (NCBI): domain Eukaryota; kingdom Metazoa; phylum Arthropoda; class Insecta; order Orthoptera; family Acrididae; genus Schistocerca; species Schistocerca cancellata. The sequence continues at coordinate 759,071,920 of NC_064628.1, read as the reverse complement.
ACGATCTCAACGAGAACTAAGCTTATCGACAATCATTCTGCCCAAGTGGCCTTCGCCAGTGCAACAGGAAAGAGAGGGTACACTTACATCTACATCTACGCCGACACTCCGCAACCGCAAGCCCTCGCACGGTGCGTGGCGGAGGGTACGCTGTACCACTGCTACTCATTTCCTTTCCTGTTCCACTCGCAAACAGAGCCTCCGTATGAGCCCTAATTTCTCAAATCTTATCTTCGTGGTCCTTACGCGCAATGTACTGCATGTTGGCGGCAGTAGAATCGTTACACAGCCAGCTTCCAATACCGGTTCTCTAAATTTTTTCAGTAGCGCTTCTCGAAAACAAAGTCGCCTTCGTTCCAAGGATTCCCATTTGAGGTCCCGAAGCATCACCGCAACAATTACCTTTTGTTCGAACCTACTCGTAACAAATCTAGCAGCCCGCCTCTGAATTGTTTGGATGTCTTCCATCAGACAGACCTGGTATGGATCCCAAACACTCGAGCAGTACTCAAGAATAGGTCGCACTAGCATCCTATATGTGGTCTCCTTTACAGGTGAACCGTTCTTTCCCATAATTCTCCAATAAACTGAGGTCGACCATTCGCCCTCCCTTCCACAGTTCTAACATGCCCATTCCATTTCATAACGCTTTGCACCGTTAAGCTCAGATATTTAAACGACTTGAATGTGAAGCAAGATAGTAGTAATACTGTAACCGAACTTTACAGGTTTGTTCTAACTACTCATCCGCATTAACTTAACATTTTTCCACACTTAGAGCTAGAAATTTTGTCTCAGCCGTCTTGTATCTTCCTACAGTCACTCAACATCGACACCTTACCTTACTCCGCAGTATCATCAGGAAACAATCGCAGATTCCTACCTTCCCCGTCCGCCATATAGCTTTTGTATATAGACAACAACAGCGGTCCTATCCTACCAGAAGTACTTTCCGCCACACGCTATCAGATGGCTTTGGAATAGTGACGGCCGCCCGGTGTGGCCGAGCGGTTCTAGGCGCTTCAGTCTGGAACCGCGCGACCGCTACGGTCACAGGATCGAATCCTGCCTCGGGCATGGGTGTGTGTGATGTCCTTAGGTTAGTTAGGTTTAAGTAGTTGTAAGTTCTAGGGGACTGATGACCTCAGATGTTAAGTACCATAGTGCTCAGAGTCATTTGAACAACTTTTATGAATATTGACGTATATGATATAGATACTGTAGATGCTTATCACTTCTTCCTACTGTCGACGAAACTGTCAGTGTTGTTGTTGTCTTCACTCCGAAGACAGATTCCATACAGCTCTATGAACTACACTCCTGGAAATTGAAATAAGAACACCGTGAATTCATTGTCCCAGGAAGGGGAAACTTTATTGACACATTCCTGGGGTCAGATACATCACATGAACACACTGACAGAACCACAGGCACATAGACACAGGCAACAGAGCATGCACAATGTCGGCACTAGTACAGTGTATATCCACCTTTCGCAGCAATGCAGGCTGCTATTCTCCCATGGAGACGATCGAAGAGATGCTGGATGTAGTCCTGTGGAACGGCTTGCCATGCCATTTCCACCTGGCGCCTCAGTTGGACCAGCGTTCGTGCTGGACGTGCAGACCGCGTGAGACGACGCTTCATCCAGTCCCAAACATGCTCAATGGGGGACAGATCCGGAGATCTTGCTGGCCAGGGTAGTTGACTTACACCTTCTAGAGCACGTTGGGTGGCACGGGATACATGCGGACGTGCACTGTCCTGTTGGAACAGCAAGTTCCCTTGCCGGTCTAGGAATGGTAGAACGATGGCTTCGATGACGGTTTGGATGTACCGTGCACTATTCAGTGTCCCCTCGACGATTACCAGTGGTGTACGGCCAGTGTAGGAGATCGCTCCCCACACCATGATGCCGGGTGTTGGCCCTGTGTGCCTCGGTCGTATGCAGTCCTGATTGTGGCGCTCACCTGCACGGCGCCAAACACGCATACGACCATCATTGGCACCAAGGCAGAAGCGATTCTCATCGCTGAAGACGACACGTCTCCATTCGTCCCTCCATTCACGCCTGTCGCGACACCACTGGAGGCGGGCTGCACGATGTTGGGGCGTGAGCGGAAGACGGCCTAACGGTGTGCGGGACAGTAGCCCAGCTTCATGGAGACGGTTGCGAATGGTCCTCGCCGATACCCCAGGACCAACAGTGTCCCTAATTTGCTGGCAAGTGGCGGTGCGGTCCCCTACGGCACTGCGTAGGATCCTACGGTCTTGGCGTGCATCCGTGCGTCGCTGCGGTCCGGTCCCAGGTCGACGGGCACGTGCACCTTCCGCCGACCACTGGCGACAACATCGATGTACTGTGGAGACCTCACGCCCCACGTGTTGAGCAATTCGGCGGTACGTCCACCCGGCCTCCCGCATGCCCACTATACGCCCTCGCTCAAAGTCCGTCAACTGCACATACGGTTCACGTCCACGCTGTCGCGGCATGCTACTAGTGTTAAAGACTGCGATGGAGCTCCGTATGCCACGGCAAACTGGCTGACACTGACGGCGGCGGTGCACAAATGCTGCGCAGCTAGCGCCATTCGACGGCCAACACCGCGGTTCCTGGTGTGTCCGCTGTGCCGTGCGTGTGATCATTGCTTGTACAGCCCTCTCGCAGTGTCCGGAGCAAGTATGGTGGGTCTGACACACCGGTGTCAATGTGTTCTTTTTTCCATTTCCAGGAGTGCAGTTTTATCCTGTGAAGTCTCTTCATCTCTGTATAACTACTACAAACTACATCCACTTGACTCTCGTTATCTTAGTCACGCAATGATTTCTCTACGACTTTTACCTCTACACTTTTTACGTTTATGTTGCACGGTGTTTCATTTCACTCTATTCCTTGTTTTAGTCAAGTTGTGCCATAAATTTCTTTTCTCTCCGAATTCTTTCACTACTTCAGTTTCCGATGCACCGACATAATCTTCAGAATTCTAGTACAGCACCATATACTAGAAGCTTCTATTCTCCTGCTCTCTGTACTACATACCGACAACGTTTCACTTCCAAAGAAGGCGAGAGTCAACACAAATAATTTTCAAATACTTTCTAACACATTAATTTATACCCGATGTGAACGTATTTCATTTTTCAGAATAGATTTTCTTGGTACTCTTGGTACATTTTATAACCTATGTACAACCGAGAAGCTTATGTCCACGAATCAGCACAGTTTTAGAAAGCTTCGCTCACGCGAATCTCTGCTAGCAGTTTTTCATACTATATTATGCGAACTATGGATGAAGGGCAACAGGCAAATTCCATATTTCCAGATTTCTGGAAAGCATTTCACACTGTGCCCCACTGCAGACTGTTAACGAAGGTTCGAACATAGGGAACAGGTTCCCAGATATGCGAGTGGCTCGATGTCTTCTTAAATTCCAGCCCACCACTTTGTCCTCGACAGCGAGGGTTCATCAGAGACAAGGGTATCTTCAGGAGTGCCCAGGGAAGTGTGATGGGACCACTGTTGTTCTCCGTATACATAAATGATTTGACGGATGGGGTGGTCATCAGTCGGCGGTTGTTTGCTGAGGATGCTGTGGTGTACGCTAAGGTGTCGAAGTTCAGTAACTGTAGGAAGATGAGAGATGACTTAGACAAAGTTTCTTGTTGATGCAATGAATAGTAGCTAGCTCTAAACGTAGAAAAAATTTAAGTTGATGGGGATGAGTAGGAAAAACAAACCCGTATTGTTCGGATACAGCATTAGTAGTGTCCTGCTTGACACAGGCACTTGGTTTAAATATCTGGGCGTATCGCTGCAAAGTGATGTGCAATGGGATTGTATCGTTTGGAGAAAGAGACCAAACAGCGAGGTCATCGGTCTCATCGGATTAGGAAAGGACGGGGAAGGAAGTCGGCCGTGCCCTTTCAAAGAAAGCATCCCAGCATTTGCCTAGAGCGATTTTAGGGAAATCACGGAAAATCTAAATCAGGATGTCCGGACGAGGGAGTGAGCCGTGATCCTCCCGAATGCGAGTCTGGTGTGCTACCACTGCGCCGCCTCGCTCGGTGATGTGCAATGGAACGAGCATGTGAGGATTGTGGTAGGACAGGCGAATGGTCGACTTAGTTTATTGGAAGAATTCTGAGAAAGTGCGGTTTATCTGTAAAGGAGGTCGCATATTGGACGCTAGTGGTACCTGTTCTTGTGTACTGCTCGAATGTTTGGGATCCGTACCAGGTCGGATCAATGGCAGACATCGAAGCAATTTAGAGGCGGGTTTCTAAATTTTTTTACCGGTAGGTTCGAATAACACGAAAGTACTACGGAGATTCTCCTGGAACTTAAATGGGTATCCCTGGTGGGAAGGCGACGGTCTTTTCGGGGAGCAAATGTTGAGAAAATTTAGAGAACCGGCATTTGAATATGACTGCAGAACGATTCTACTGCCAGCAATACACTCGTACAGGACCACGGAGATAAGGTACTAGTAATTGGAGCTCATATGGAGGCATATAGGTAGTTCTTCCTCCCCCGCTCTGTTTGCGAGTGAAACAGGAAACAAAACAACTGCACTACTGGCCATTAAAATTGGTACACCACGAAGATGATGTGCTACAGACGCGAAATTTAACCGACAGGAAGAAGAAGCTGTGATATGCAAATGCTTAGCTTTTCAGAGCATTCACACATGGCTGGCGCCGGTGCAGACACCTGCAACGTGCTGACGTGAGGAAAGTTTCCAACCGATTTCTCATACACAAACAGCAGCTGACCGGCGTTGCCAGGTGAAACGTTGTTGTGATGCCTCGTATAAGGAGAAGAAATGCGTACTATCACGTTTCCGACTTTGATAAAGGTCGAATTTTAGCCTATCACGATTGCGGTTTATCGTACCGCGACATTGGTGCTCGCGTTGGTCGAGATCCAATGACTCTTAGCAGAATATGGAATCGGTGGGTTCAGGAGGGTAATACGGAACGCCGTGCTGGATCCCAACGGCATCGAATCACTAGGAGTCGATATGACAGGCATCTTATCCGCACGGCTGTAACCGATCGTGCAGCCACGTCTCGATCCATGAATCAACAGATGGGGACGTTTGCAAGACAACAACCATCTGCACGAACAGTTCGACGACGTTTGCAGCAGCATAGACATCAGCTCGGAGACCATGGCTGCGGTTACCCTTGACGCTGCATCACTGACAGGAGCGCCTGCACAGACCTGGGTGCACGAATGGCAAAACGTCATTTTTTTTGGATGAATCCAGGTTCTGTTTACAGCATCATGATGGTCGCATCCATGTTTGGTGACATCGTGGTGAACGCATATCAGAAGCGTATATTCGTCATCGCCATACTGGCGTATCACCTGGCGTTATGGTATGGGGTGCAACTGGTTACACACCTCGGTCACGTCTTGTTCGCATTGACGGCACTTTGAATAGAGGACGTTACATTTCAGATGTGTTATAGATACTGTACGGGCCTTTCTGGATACAGAAAGTGTTCGACTGCTGCCCTAGCCAGCACATTCTTCAGATCTGTCACCAATTGAAAACGTCTGGCCAATGGTGGCCGAGCAACTGGCCTGTCACAATACGCCAGTCACTCGTCTTGATGAACTGTGGTATCGTGCTGAAGCTGCATGGGCAGCTGTACCTGTACACGCCATCCAAGCTGGTTGACTCAATACCCAGGCGTATCAAGGCCGTTATTACGACCAGAGGTGGTTGTTCTGGGTACTGATTTCTCTGGACCTATGCACCCAAATTGCGTGAAAATGTAAATACATGTAAGTTCTCTGCATTTCTTTTTGGTGTAGCAATTTTAATGGCCAACAGTGTAACTCCTTGTTCAGACACTGTCCATTGTGTTGAACTTTCAAATCCCTGGCTGTCTCGAACGCAGTTACAGTTTTATCTGGAAACCTTCGAATTTTTATTTCTTCTGCTTGAGCGTTGATTCCTATTCAGAAGTTCATCTTGGCTTCGTTAGCTACTTCCTCTACGTAGGACTACAACCAGCATAAAATGGGGAATAGGCAGTAGCCCGGTCTGACTGCTTTGTCAATTACTGCTCCCGCTTCAAGTTCTTCGACTCTTAGAACTGCATTCTGGTTGCTCTACAAGCTGGACTGACAAGTGTACAGAGACATCACGTTTTCTGCCACCTGCAGCTTCCGTTACGACGCCGTGAACCACACTTACGTATGAGCGCACGTTCGGTAACGGCCCTCGCGCACAGAAAAGCCTCGGATTTGTTCTCGAAAGCGGCGACTTCGGACGAGGAACTGTCGCACGAACTAAAGCGTGCGGCGCGGCGCGGCGCGCGCCTTGCACGGTGGCGGCCACATAAATGAATCACAAAGGACGCTGTGACGAAATCCTGTCGGAGCTGGAAGCGAGAGGGGTCACGCGCGCAGCCCGGCCTGCATATCAATAAAATATGCAGGCGACCCACTTCGCCGCCATTGTTCCTGCGCGCAGATATGTCACGCCTCTCGCGGACCGGAGCGACCCTGGCCGGCAGGCGCTGCCGGCAGCGCAGCGCGGCTGCTACCAGAGGTCTTTTTTGTTACTGCCAACAACTTTGCGCAGATACAAGATACCACAAGACAAGTAATATCCACAAAATTAGACCCTTTTCATTCCGACTTTCACTGAAGTACAACAATCACCCTTACTGGCTGCCACTGATTGGATTAATTTTTTTTCAGGTTTGCCAAGTAAAAATTCAGTTTTATTCCCAAGTTACAGAGCACTACAAGGTATTCTCGTTACGCATTTAATTTTTAGTTTCAAGTCTTGTGATTGCTTTTGCGTAGCCTGCCACGAATTCCTCATTTGTATCAACCGCTCCATTTCAGAGCAGCACTTACACCCTGCTTCCTATCCCAATCTGTGTCTTCCCCTCTTCTGAAATCTCTGGTATTATTCCCTGATGTCTTATCGCATGTCCTGTCATCCTGTTCCTTCTTCCTGTCCTGTTCCTTCGCCGAATCTGCGGAGAACCACTTCACTTCTCCTCTTATTAGTCCACCTAATTTTCAACATCATCCTACAGCACCCCCCACCCCCACCACCAATGAACCATGGACCTCGCCGTTGGCAGGGTGGCGCGGTGGCTTGCGTGCTTCACCGATGCAGATAGTCGTACCGTAGATGCAACCACAAGAGAGGGGTATTTGTTGAGAGGACATACAAACGTGTGGTTCCTGAAGAGGGGCAGCAGCAGCAATTTTTGAGTAGTTGCAGAAGCAACAGTCTGGATGATGACTGATCTGGCCTTGTACCATCAACCAAAACGATCTTGCTGTGTTCGTACTGCGAACGGCTGAAAGTAAAGGGTAGGTGCAGCCGTAATTTTTCCCGAGAGCATGCAGCTCTGCTATACAGTTAATGGCATCCTCTTGGGTAAAATATTCCTGAGGTACAATAGTCCCCTATTCAGGTCTCCGGACGGAGACTACTCAGGAGGATGTCGTCATTAGGAGAAACGAAAATGGCGTTGCACAGATCGAAACGTGTCCTCTTAGATCCCTTAATTGGGCACGTAAGTTAGAAAATTTAAAAAGCGACACGTGTAGATCACGTAACTAACGAGGACATACTGAATAGCCTTGGGGAGAAAAATTTGTGGCGCAAGCCGAATATAATAAAAGATCCGTTGGTAGGATGCACTTTAACACATCAAGGGATCATCAATTTAGTACTGGAAAATTGGAAATTTGTGGTAAGGTCTCATGGGACCAAACTGCAGAGGTCATCGGTCCCTAAGCCTACACACTACTTAATCTAGCTTAAACTAACTTACTCTATGGACAATACACACACCCCCATGCCCAAGGGAGGACTCGAACCTCCGACGGTGGGGAGGAGCAATTTATTATTGGAAGGAAGTGTGGGGAATGAAAAAAAATAGTCGTAGAGGAAGACCAAGAGATAAATACAGTAGGCACCTCAGAAGGACGTAGACTGTGGTAATTGTTCGGAGATGAAGAGGCTTGCACAGGATAGAGTAGATGTAGAGCTACGTCAGACCCGTCTTCGGACTGAAAATGGTTCAAATGGCTCTGAGCACAGTCCCCTAGAACTTAGAACTGATTACACCCAACTAACCTAAGGACATCACACACATCCATGCCCGAGTCAGGATTCGCACCTGCGACCGTAGCGGTCGCTCGGTTCCAGACTGTAGCGCCTAGAACCGCACGGCCACACCGGCCGGCCTTCGGACTGAAGACCACAACAGCAGCAACTATATCATCACACGTCAAACGTTTAGATTTTCTTGTTATCAGATCTCCCACAATCCATGATTCACTGTAGTACAAAGATGTGCTTCAAACGTACATTCTTCTTCAAATTAAGTCCTATGTTTGATACTAATGTCTTCTTTGGGAGGGGTTCCCAGATAAGATAAAATGTGCTGTTCTCCCATAACAGAACACAAGATCCATGTTAACAAGAAATGCAGAAGGTATACACCTGAAGATTCACGAGGAAGGTTTGTTTCATGCTACCCATGCGGAGATGGGTCTAGTTACTAGTAAGATACATAAAATAAAGATAAGAGTAGCCAGACTTCAAAAACGAAAAAGTGAAGTGATATGGTTAAATGCAGAAAACGGAGACAAGTACTGAAACGACGATTATTTAAAGATGAAGGTAAGTAAGCACATCCAAAGATAGGGCAGCTGTTACAAAATCCTATATTTGACATAATTATGGAATGAATATGATAAAAGCGAACATCACAAAGTTAAAAAATGTTAAATTGTAACTCCATAATTACTATGAAAATCAGACTGTTTTAGAGTATTACTAAGAATTTATTTTTTTAATAAAAGTTAAAACCCTGACAGAAATAGAATTCAGTAACAGAGACTTGTTACAAAAAATCCCTATAGTATAATTTACCATCTAAACCAGTCCCTAGTAAAATGGCAAACATTATTGGACATGAAAAATTGTAAACGATACAGCTAAGCTTCCTATAACAGAACAAAACTACATGTAAATAAGTTATAAGAACTGCAACCAGTCACTTTTTTGAATAATAATCCTTTATTCCATGAACCGGTTTTCGAACCTTTTCACGTTCATCTTCAGATGGTTTCTGGAGGATCCGGGAAGTTACATCATTACTGGTAGTAGCATAATGCTGTCGTAAACCAGCAACCAGCACCCAGCATTATGCTACTACCAGTAATGATGTAACTTCCCGGATCCTCCCGAAACCATCTGAAGATGAACGTGAAAAGGTTCGAAAACCGGTTCATGGAATAAAGGATTATTATTCAAAAAAGTGACTGGTTGCAGTTCTTATAACTTATTTACATTCAATATACAGTCACGATTCTAAAATATCCGCAATGGATAAGCATAACAAAACTACATTATCGGAAAAATCTCTAAAATGATTATCAAACACCTTTCGACAAGTAAAATTGGTGATTTCACAAAAAAACTACAATATCTGTAATATTTGTGAAAAACTAGAAACAAACAACACTATAGCACTCAATGCTGACTACGGGAATATGGTAGTAATCATGGCCTAGGTAGAATATATAAGAGACACTTGAGTATTTATCAACAAAAATTATACAGTCCGTATAGAAAAAGCCTCAACCACTCGATTCCAAGCCAAAAAAAAAATGAATTTTTACTTGACAAAAGAGAAAAGAAAATTACACATATGTGAAGTAATACATGCTTAAATTTCAGTCCAAACCTAAAGTACTTCTGTTGTCCATTCAGCATTACTACGCACTTTCGACTGTGTAGCTATTTTCAAGCTTTTGTCTGAAAAAGATATCAGATGTAACATACGTAAATTACAAATATAAGAGAGCGGTGAAGATTGGAGACATAACCTCCCTATGAACAATGTGTCATGAATAAAGAAACATATATCCTTCTTCCCCTATCTACTGTCGAAACATCGCACTACACCACTTTCGCAGATTAATATTCATACTATTTATACAACACTAGAGGTTGCCTTGACGCAAAGGCTAAGCTCTGACCAGTAGGCCGCGAGATGGCGCCATGACAACTGTTACATTCTTAAAGTGATACACCACGGCACTGCTGTCCACGAAACGCTTGGTGTTATTCCTCTGCTTAGAAAGTCAGGCAATGTGGCAAAATGCTTTATTATCTCAGCATTTCATGACTACGATTTTAATACAGTTTAACTATGGCCAATGCCTACGTTTTTTATTGCATGACTTGGTAAAAGCATTGTCAGTAATCAAGTCTGTCGATTTCGTTAGTTATACTATATGTACGTCCTATTTTTATTTATTGACTAAGTTATTTATTGACTAAGAAATCAATGGCTGCTTTACATTTTATATTTTTTAGCTATGTCACACATGTCACTTGACAATGGTTAAAGAGATGCTTTAATCTAACAAATAACAGCTAGCCTGACAGGCTTTTTTATTGCTGAAGAACAGCTGCACTGTACATATTTATCTTAACATGAATGTCACTTTATATCTGTATTGATGTTCACACTATATATTTCATCGACTTGTGGCTACGATAATAATATGTGACTGAGTAATCACACTGCTTCAAGTATGTGTCTGTCATTTGTAACTCACCAAAGGTGACAATTTCTGGTGACGAAACCCGGGAAAACGAGGTTTGCCGGCTACTATTGGACGATATATTTCTGTTCACACGCCACTATCGAGAGAGAAACTGCTGGAATACAAAAGGTATGACGCGCTATCGCAGCCAGTGTATCACGCCTTGTCGAGAAGTCTATTACTACTGCCTGGTAGTGTTACTGTTGCCGTTGCTCTGATATTTCGAGCATTTTATATGAACCAAGAAGTGATAATACTGCTCTGGGCATTTATTTTGAATACTTGTTTGCCCATTGTCTCCTGCCGTGAGTACTAACATCTGCGGCTGTCACAATAGGGAAGTAACATCTGTAGAGAGAACACAGCGTACAGGACGCAAATATTAAACTGAAATACTCAGATGATGTTGGTATCACATTGTTGGAGGGATGATTGGGTTTGACGTCCCGTCCACATCGAGGTCATTGGAGACAGAGCACAAGCTTGGATTGTGTCAAGGAGGGGGAAGAAATCGGCCGTGCCCTTTCGAAGGAATCATCCCGACATTTTCCTGGCGTGATTTAGGGAAATCACTGACATTGTTGTATACATTCTGCGCTAAGGTTGAAACTTGAATAAGTATCTCCTACTTTTTATACATTTATCTAATAGCAACAGTGTTGAACTGTTGCAGATACAGATGCAAATCAAAATTTGTCCAAACAGGGACAGCAACATTCCTTGGGTAACTTCCACAAAAGTCTAATTCCACAAAAGTCTAATTTCAGTTATCACACCAGAAAGAAGTACTTTAGATGTTGAAAAATATCGAGACACAGGATAATAAATTATTAACATATTAGCCGGCCGGAGTGGCCGAGCGGTTCTAGGCGCTACAGTCTGGAAGGTTTAAGTAGTCTGGTTAGGTTAAAAGCATTAAACTGTATTAAAACTGTAGTCATGAAATGCTGAGATAATAAAGCATTTTGCCACATTGCCTGACTTTCTAAGCAAAGGAATAACACCAAGCGTTTCGTGGACAGCAGTGCCGTGGTTAGGTTTAAGTAGTTCTAAGTTCTAGGGGACTGATGACCTCAAAAGTTAAGTCCCATAGTGCTCAAAGCCATTTGAACCATATTAACATATTAGGGCTACCTTGTGTGACAAGTGCTAGATCAATTCGATAATGTGGAGTGCGCTGCCAGTCAATCTATTGAATGTACACACGTTTCGAGTAATATTCATCTGCTGTTAAGATTTATATATGTCTGACTAATTTCCTCCTTAAAACACAAGGTTTTCAAACCATTCTCCTTATTTTAAAGCAGTGATAATAGCAAATTGTGGCAATAGTTTATACGACGTAGAAAAAGTTGATGTCTGATTAAGATTTTAGTTTCTCGGAAGATGAACGAAGATCAAACATACGGCACAGTATAATTTCGTCACTAAAATATTTAAATCAATACTTAATATTATAAATGCGAAAGTAACTCTATCTGCTACGTTTTCACGACTAAACCGCTGAATCGAGTTTGATGGAACTTGGTATGGAGATAGCTTTAAGTCTAAGGAAGAACATGCGTTACTTTAGAAAGAAGGGGAAAAATGCAAACAATGCTTGCGCGGAGGTCGGCAATTGGGTATGTTTATAGATTATTGCATGACAGTGCAAATTCATCGTTTATTCGTGCAGAAGGTTTCTGATTTTTTAAAAAGAACTGTTATGCCAACTGGCGAAGCTGGACAGTTTTTACGACGAAAAATTGTGAAGACATAATAAAAAATCCGACGGTGATCACAAGAACCGTACTAAAATTGTAATGTCGGGAAAGCCTTACGAAACATATTATCAATATCATTTATTTTACGACATGCCTCGCAAACGTAAGACATTCAGCGCATAGTTCTAAGACAGCTCGAGCTCCAAAAGTTACTCGAGCCCAACAAACCTCGCATCAATTCAGATCAGCCGGAACTCGTATGCAGAACGTCGTCATGTTGCCTTAAGAGCTGGAGAGACATTAGAACAATCACTGGTGCTTCGCATTTTTGACGCTGAACGTCACGCAACTATTACAGCTTCTGAGAAGCTTCGAGACTCCCAATGGCGGCGTCACTTAAATGATGGATGACAAACAGAGGGACGTAACGTGTAGAACGTGGGAGGCTTTTAGTGAGACTTCATTTGATTACGTTCCGTAAATGGACTAAGTTAATTATGATTAGTCAAACTAGGGAGAATACATCAAGAACGTAGTCACTGTAATGCGTTGAAATGGAAGGAAGAAACTGCTGGTACGTGTTGCTCTGGTGCAAAAATCTCACTTTCATTACTATGTGAGCCAGAGGAACCCCTAAAAACTCACACTCACTCATTATAACCAAGCCTCTGAAATGCGAGCGCAGCTGCGGATAACATTTCGCTGGAGACATTGAGAGCTTTCCGGAACAGTTTGAAAGTTCTGTCGGAAGTATTGTATCCTTGTCTAAGATCAATAAACACGTTTTTTCTCCGAGGATATCTTGAAGATACGGCCAGAAAACTGGTCTGTAGCATTTCAGTGAATGTCTCAACTTACGATGACACTAAATGAATTCTTCATCCAGAAATGGAGATCGCAGCCGCATAATACGGGCTCACTTGGTTTACTTAGAGAAGACTGGTAACACTATTCGAACGGAATGTCGTAAAATACTTAATACAACACAACAGACGGATACAAGCTCTGAAGTTCTTGCCGGCCGAAGTGGCCGTGCGGTTAAAGGCGCTGCAGTCTGGAACCGCAAGGCCGCTACGGTCGCAGGTTCGAATTCTGCCTCGGGCATGGATGTTTGTGATGTCCTTAGGTTAGTTAGGTTTAACTAGTTCTAAGTTCTGGGGGACTAATGACCTAAGCAGTTGAGTCCCATAGTGCTCAGAGCCATTTGAACCATTTGAAGTTCTTGGGCGAGAACGTCATTACGTACGGCAAGTCCTCGTGCCGAAAATACTGCGCACCTCCCAGTGCAGACATAGGGATGCGCCGGATACTCTGTGTTATGAGGTAGAAACTATCAGAAGAAGATGTACTAAAATTAGTGGTGTTATTGGGAGAATAGATCGATGGAGCTCTCACCGTGCAAAAGATACACAAAAACAGGTCATTCATAAGTGTGTTACCTGCCGCCCCCACTCTTTAAGTTCATTCCACGCATGATCGTTTGAAGCCCGACATTAGGAGTAGCATGGACTCTTAATGTGTACAGGCTTATTCATAAGTGCCCGCGGTGTTTCAGAAGACGACTGTGTGAAACAAAAACAACACCCATGAGCTGATAGGGCATCTCTCCAAGTCCAGACTGATAATAAGTGTCGTGGCGCGATTGCAATATACGCAGGCATCTGAGAACACGTAGACGTATCATCCACTCCGTACTGTCGCATCGAATTAGTTCACGCCTCCAGATAGGCAGCTCAATCCACAGATTTCCGACTTCAATGATTTGCACACACAAGCTCTTCTGCCCGTTACTGCATCACAAGTGATACTAAAAATGAGCACCTGTAACGCGAGTTATAACTTAGAGACATACTAATAACGAGCAGTTACGTTTTCTCTGTCTCAATCAGGCTAACACTATCAGACACTGTTCAAGGACAGGCAGAGCTGCCTGCTCTTACTGTAAAAGGAGCCAGTCCTAGTCAGTTTGTAACCAACAAAACCATATACTCGTAATCCTGCAAGCATCCACAACAATAGTTCAGTGAGTAATGTCGTCGTGGGCCGCTTAATTTTCACACACTTTCGGATGTCACGCTTTATTTTTGGGTGCCGGTTGCCAGTCCATCTGCATTAGCCAAAGCCTGATCGACAGCCTAAACTTGCAGGTAATCGACAGCCCGCCTTTGTCCGTAGATGCGTTTCAATCTTTCTCTGTGTCCACGTTTCGAAGACTTGTTCATCTCAAGCTAAACAGTGCGTGCAATAATGTTCATATCACGCTCACTACCTTCGACAGTTTACGCTGGTCCACGGAATATCCGACTATGCACAGGGATGTCAAGCTTACTCAACACATTAAAAATCTATAGCGTGCGGAGCCGACAGGAGGAAATGTGATACTCCTACAGAGGAATTTCTTGGATCGAATCATTACCGGACGACAGTGGACGACATGTACGTATCTCTCAATCTCTAACATTTGGTCCTCTAAACTTGCCTGGCGTCTCAGTGAATGTAGCTTAGGAGTCTAAGCGAAGTGCACCAAAGTTATTGTTAAAGAAAATTTGTTTTGGTTGTGGACCCTACAGCAGCTATCTATTTTTTGCAGACCTTTTTGTTCCCAGCTGCTAATTATTTTCGGCGGAAAAAGGGGTTTGCGGATACCTCGAAAATCGTAGACAAGAGAGTACGTCCTAAAAGGTTGGGGTTCGGGACAGTCAACGTTCGGTAAAACCATCATATAAGTACGTAATATTCAATATGAAGCCAGGAAATTTCTTTTGACGAAAAATCTTTAAATGAGTCACACAATGAATAATTTGTTAATGGAATAACCTTTTTTGTTTTCCCTGCTCTAGGGTAGAATTTCACAAATAAGATAATCCTTGTATTTTATCGCTGACAGTTTCAGAATTTCGAAGAGAGGACTCCCATCAACACTGTTGGAAAGCTTTCTCAAAACTCATATTGATCTTCACCCAGTTCCGCTTCTACCAGTCTTTCCCTTCTTCTCTAAATAATTCGTGTCAGTTCTTTGCTGCCTCCAAGAAAGGTCATTCATTCACAAAAGAAGTGACTTACAAATTACATGTTTGACCGATCTTGAGTATTGTTCGTCAGTTTTGGACTCCTATCAGGTGATCTTATCATGTTCACATACACTACCCAGCTACAGGGATTCACACTTTCTTTAAGAAAATGGAGTCACCTTCTTTATTTTTTCTTTTGCTGTGATACCACGATTATGATAACCCCTAAAAATGGAAATATTCGAGTTCTGTTCTTAATTGGGTAGTGTACGGGATCGTGATAAGATCACCTGATAGGAGTCCAAAACTGACGAACAATACTCAAGATCGATCGAACGTGTGATTTGCAAGCCACTTCTTTCGTAGGTGATTGACATTTTCTTTAGGCAGCAAAGTACTGACACGAATTATTTACTGAAAAATGAAAAGACTGGTAGGAGTGGAACTATGAGCAGATGAATGTGAGTTTTGAGAAAGCTTTTGACAGTGTTGACGGGAATACTATCTTTCGAAATTGTGGAAGTATCAGGAATAAAATACAAGGAGTTAATGATTACTTAGAACTCGTACAGAAACCTGAATACAATAATAAATAAAGCTCATTAAAGGGAATCGATGGTCAAGAAGTGAGAGACACACGTTTGTAGTTCGTCCTCAAAATTATTCAACCTGTGTAGTGAGCAAGCAGTAAACGAAACCTAAGGAAAATTTTGAAGAGTGTTAAAGTACAGCGAGAAGAGATAAATCTTTGAGTTTGTCGATGGACGATTGTAATTGATTAGGAATTTCAGTTATGTGGAAAGGAGGTCTTGAAAAGAGATTGTAGTCAATATCAACAAAAGTAAAGTAATGTGAATGGATTTTAGTTGAGTGAAATCGGGCAATGATGTTGGAATTAGATCACAAAATGAGATACCGTAAGTAGTAAATAATTTTTTTGTTTGGGCAGCAAAAAAACACGATAGCGATAGTTGAGAGGAATATAAAATACAGACTGCCAATAGTAAAAAAGCGTTTATGAAAAAGATAAATTTTTTAACACTATACATAAATTTGAATATTATTTAACATTTCTAAAGCTATATGTCTGGAGTGAAAACATGCACTGCGAGGGTTTCGAGGGATAAAGTGAGATAATTTCTTATTCTTCAGTACGTCACCACTTCAATAAGTAGTCATACACGTGCGAGATACGATTTGGTTTATTATCGATTTTGATACAATAGACCTTTCTAAAGTGAGCCTAAAGCTCCTCAAACAACTTATTCTGTATAAAACTGATTTGACGTTCTTTTTGATACATCTTTGTTAGCGCTGATCAAAGGAAGCCTTTTGTACCACGTATTTCTTGACCTCGGCGTTGACCTCTATCTCTGTTAAACCTGTGCTAACGTCAGAGAATCGTTAGTCGCGTCTACAACACCGCACAAAGACCACAAATATGAGTACCTCAAAGAGAAATTATAAAGCGCAAGCAAAATCGTACCCTACCACATGTTATGTAAATAAATCACAGATATACAAAATCGGAACCGTGTCGAATGTTAACTAGCGCTTTTTAAATACGACAATGTCGTATCTTTGCTCATTGGTGACGAACGCCGAGATTACAGAAATTTTAAAGCGAGAAAAAAATTTGATGACGTTCTCCCAAACTAAATAAGTTTGTTTACGTGGCCATCCGCCGCAGCAAGCACAGAAATATTTGTTTTGTAAATAAAAAAATGTCTTCTCTTGCTGCACTGTATTCTATTTTCTCAGACGCGTTTCGCCCTTTTTCACTTTAAGCCATCGTCAGTGGGATGGTTCTTCCTGTTTTTAGTTGGCGTCGGTGTTTCCTCTCATCTGCACACATGGAGGTCGCCGTAACACTCTCTTTACGAAACATACGCATGTTTTTGTGTGCCTGAATTCCTATGGGGCCAAACTGCTGCGGTCATCGGTCCCTAGACTTACACACTACTTAAGAACAACGCACACATCCATGCCCGAGGGAGGACTCGAACCTCTGGCGGGAAGGGCCGCGCAGTCCGTGACATGGCGCCTTCAACCGCATGGCCACTCCGCTCGGCCATGTTTTTGTGTTTCGAATATTTTTCTTCCCTCTTTTCATTTTTTTTGCACTTGTTGTTGTGATGCCGCTATCACTCTTGTCACTAATACAGACATAAAAACTAATATTGACATAAGTACTTTGAGTTCACTATGTACCTCATCCTGTCTTAAAGAGGAAAAAGGCGAGAGGCGTCTGGGAAAATAAAATACAGTGCAGCAAGAGAAAATGTATTTTACTTTTCTTTTTCTGAGTCATCAGTCTTCTGACTGTTTTGATGCGGCACGCCACGAATTCCTCCCTCTTCATCTCAGAGTAATACTTGCAGCCTACGTCCCCAACTATTTGTTGGATGTATTTCAATCTCTGTCTTCCTCTACAGTTTCTGCCCTATTCAGCTCCCTCTAGTACCATGAAAGTCATACCCTGGTGTCTTAAAAGATGTGCTATCATCCTGTCCCTTCTCCTTGTCAGTGTTTTCCACACGTTCCTTTCCTCGCCGATTCTGCGCAGAATCTCCTCATTCCTTACCTGTCAGTCCACCTAATTTTCAACATTCGTCTGTAACACCACATCCCAAATGCTCCGATTCTCTTCTGTTCCGGATTCCCCACAGTCCACGTTTCGCTACATACAATGCTGTGCTCCAACCGTATATCCTCGAGAATTTCTTCCTTAAATTAAGGCCTATGTTTGATGCTAGCAAACCTCTCTTGGCCAGGAAAGCCCTTTTTCCCAGTGCCAGTTTGCTTTTGATGTCCTCCTTGCACCGTGCGTCACTGATTATGTCCGAAACAACAGACACCATATCCATATAAGTATATAGTTCTGGCAATACCGGCCATGACCTCCTTCTTGTGTGCGGATGCACACATATTACCCGAACTCGTACGGGACTTGGTAAGAATGTCTTCCACGAGTAATGAGTTTTTTTGGGTGGGACGCTACGAATGTAGTGTGTGAACATACAAGGTGAGAACGTGGGTCTCGCGGGAGGTGTGCGCGAGATAGCCCCTGTAGTCGCGCTATCCTCTGTGTCCTCGGCGGCTCAGATGGATAGAGCGTCTGCCATGTAAGCAGGAGATCCCGGGTTCGAGTCTCGGTCGGGGCTCACATTTTTACCTGTCCCCGTTGATATACATCAACGCCCGTTAGCAGCGGAACATATTTATATAATTCTAATTTCAATCTAGTTTAATGTGGCCATTCTACTTTAGGTTGGTTGGTTCGTTGATTTGGGGGAGGGGACCAAACAGGGAGGTCATCGTTCCTATCGCATAAAGGCACGATAGAGAAGGAAGTAGGCCCTGCCCTTTCACAGGAGCCATTCCGGCATTTGCTTCAAGCGATTTCTGGAAATCACTGAAAACCTAAATCAGGATGGCCGGACGCGGGATTAAACCGTCGTCCTCCCGAACGCGAGTCCACGTGCTAACCACTGCTCTACTTCGCTCGGTTATTCTACTTTAGGACCGAGCGAGGTGGTGCAGTGGTTAGCACACTGGATTCGCAATCGGGAGGACGACGGTTCAATCCCGCGTCCGGCCATCCTGATTTAGGTTTTCCGTGATTTCCCTAAATCGCTCCAGGCAAATGCCGGGATGGTTCCTTTGAAAGGGCACGGCCGGCTTCCTTCCCCGTCCTTCCCTAACCCGATGAGACCGATGACCTCGCTCTCTGGTCTCCTCCCCCCCCCCCCCTGCAAACAATCCAATCCAATCTACTTTAGGTCGCTCTGGATACTTTCTCCGAGCTATCTTACAGTTGTTACTGTTTTCGGTGATACAGTCTCTCTAACATGATGAATATCTTCGCCGCGCAGGATTAGCCGAGCAGTCTACGGCGCTGCAGTAGTTGACTGTGCGGCTGGTCCCGGCGGAGGTTCGAGTCCTTCCTCGGGCATGGGTGTGTGTGTTTGTCCTTAGGATAATTTAGGTTAAGTAGTGGGTAAGCTTAACGACTGATGACCTTAGCAGTTAAGTCACATAAGATTTTACACACATTTGAATATCTTCGCCTGTTTACATGCTATACAGAATAGGAAGTGGAGGAGGGGAATTACAAATTCAGAACTATTTCTGAATGAAACATAACTGAATTTATGGCAAATGGGTATGAACAACCAGCGAACTTTCTCCAATTCCATTTTACCCTGTTCATCTTCACCAAACATAATGAGGACGGCAATTGTAGATTTAGAGCGCGCCGTTACTGTCGGAGTCGCAGCGCGACCGGAGCGCTGGGCGAATCGATAGTCCCGAGTAATTAACGTAGTCGACGGCGGACGCGGCGCATAATGACGTGGCACAATGGCTCCGCGGACAAAGGGCTTCCGCCTCAGCCGAAAGGTGTCACGGCGCGCCCAGCGGCCGCGGGCAGCGCGAGGCAATTTGGGAAATGCCGATTTCTTTCCCCGCCTTGTGTTGCAATGCTGGCCGCCGGCGTGGAATCACCGCTAATGAGATTTCAGGACGATCCAATTAAAGCTCACAGTCGACTTGTCGACTCACCGCGCAGCTATGTGACAGATAGCTCCGGCGGCATCGCACTTCCACGTTTTTCGGCCTTCGCCGGGCGTGAAAGAATAGGTCCAGCCATTGTACACAAGTCCTATATTTCGGGCGAGTCACTGCGCGCTCGGCTCTCTGGATAGTGACAACACAGATGGGTTTCCTACAAGCTTAATTTTAGGCAACTGGAGGAACGATGTGGTAACCTATCAGTATGTGGACGTGCTTAACAGTTCTTAAACTAATCTTGATTCATCAAGTGGTAATACAGTTAAGAGTATTCGACTGTATGGATACTACTAGCAACATTTTTATTTACTACTAGCAACTTTTTATCTAACAAATATGTTAACTTAGAAAATAGATTAAGGAAAGGCAAACCTACGTTTCAAGCATTTGCGGACTTACAGAAAGCTTTTGACAATGTTGACTGGAATACTGTCTTTCAAATTCTAAAGGTGACAGGTGTAAAATACAGGGAGCGAAAGGCTATTTACAATAGATGGCAGTTATAAGAGTCGAGGGGCATGAAAGGGAAGCACCGGTTCGGAAGGGAGTGAAACAGGGTGGTAGCCTCTCCCCGATGTTATTCAGTCTGTATATTGAGCAAGCAGTAAAGGAAACAAAAGAAATATTCGGAGTAGGTATTAAAGTCCATGGAGAAGAAATAAAAACTTTGAGGTTCGCCGATGACATTGTAATTCTGTCAGAGATAGCAAAGGACTTGGAAGACCAGTTGAACGGAACGGACAGTGTCTTGAAAGGAGGATATAAGATGAACATCAACAAAAGCAAAACGAGGATAATGGAATGTAGTCGAATTAAGTCGGGTGATGCTGAGGGAATTAGATTAGGAAATGAGACACTTAAAGTAGTAAAGGATTTTTGCTATTTGGTTATAAAAAGTAGACTGGCAATGGCAAGGAAAGCGTTTCTGAAGAAGAGAAATTTGTTAACATCGAGTATAGATTTAAGTGTCAGGAAGCCGTTTCTGAAAGTATTTGTATGGAGTGTAGCCATGTATGGAAGTGAAACATGGACGATAAATAGTTTGGACAAGAAGAGAATAGAAGCTTTCGAAATGTGGTGCTGCAGAAGAATGCTGAAGATTAGATGGGTAGATCACATAACTAATGAGGAGGTATTGAATAGAGTTGGGCAGAAGAGGAGTTTGTGACAGAACTTGACAAGAAGAAGGGACCGGTTGGTAGGACATGTTCTGAGGCATCAAGGGATCACAAATTTGGTATTTGAGGGCAAAAATCGTAGAGGGAGACCAAGAGATGAATACACTAAGCAGATTTAGAAGGATGTAGGTTGCATTAAGTACTGGGATATCAAGAAGCTTGCACAGGATAGAGTAGCATGGAGAGCTGCATCAAACCAGTCTCAGGACTGAAGACCACAACAACAACAACAACAACAACATGTGGAGACATTTATGATTTTGGTTCTTAAATGAAATTCATTAACTTCTCACAAGAGGACACTGCAAGACCGAGATTCCGTAGCAATTATTCATCAGATTCGGTTTTTAACTTTGGAAGCCATGTTATGTACTGTATATTCAGACCATCGTTGGAATGAAGTCTTATGACTGGGATAACAAGAAGCGTTTGGTGGCTCATGTGCGCAACGTCTGAATGATTCACACACAGAGGGAGATGCTTCCTTTGTCTGTAACAATGAGCAGTGCTCAATATAAACACAGTTTAAGTGCTGCGAGTCACTTACGAAATAGTTGTTTTCCCCGTTAACTAATTTTCGAGCCTTTTCAGGCTCATCCTCAGATAAGATATTCAGAAGTTACATATTTATCTTTTTTATTCCAGTTTTTGATCACAATATCAATTCTTTAGACGATGACCGGTTTCAGTCCGTAATGACTATCCTCAGATCATTTTTACACCATGTCCTAAAGAAGATCTGAAGAAAAAAAAAGATCTGAGGATGGTCATTACGGACCGAAACCGGTCATCGTCTAAAGATTTGATATTGTGATCAAATACTGGAATAAAAAACATTTGACAGTATTGGATCACTGTTTGTATACGCGACCATGTCGCAGTTGGTGTTACATATTTATGTATGTAGCGTGATGCTGGATAATAGAGGTTGCCTTTTGCGTCAGTATGAGCGACACTGAATATCTACATGGCAGATTACACTTTCATTGCCTATCGGCCACACAATAAAGCACCATTCGTTGTAAACAGCCACAGAATTATTCACTATTCCCTGTAAACAGTGAGTGTCACCAGAAATTCGCCAGTATCCAGCATATGCTGTATAACCAACGTTATCATCTTCAGCACCCTGCAACACGCTACGACCATGAATATGTAACTTGTGAGTGACTCATCTTGAGCTGTACATGAAGAGGCACAAAAAATAATTAATGGAAACAAACATATATCTCATCACTGACTGGCCACAGTTATTTATACTTATATTCAGTTTTTATACAGTTATGGTCTACCAACAAGATGCATATTTGATTATCTTAAGCTTTAAGCAGAGTGTTTCACTAAAACGAAATACAACACGTTTTTGAAAAGGCTCCTAGTACGCGAATTAGGATTTTTTCAGAATTTGCTGGACTGACCTCATCTTCAATTACATTTATGCTAAAACTGAGAGAGATGGAGCAGTGGTTAGCACAATGGAGCCGCATTTGGGATGGCGACGGTTCTAATCCGCGTCCGGCCATCCAATTTAGGTTTTCCGTGATGTCCCTAAATCACTCCAGGCAAATCTCGGCATGGTTTCTTTTAAAGGGCATGGCTGAATTCCTTCCCCATCCTTGACACAATCCGGCCTTGTGCTCCGTCTCTAATGATCTCGATGTCGACGGTACGGTAAACCCAATCTTCCTTCCTTTCTTCATTTATGCTCCATGGGTAACCTTTCGGTGTATGAGGCAGGGAATACATACACAGATATCATTTCCTATCTTTTCTGTTACAACTGTCGCTAAGACTCCAGGAAATTTTCTTATTTTTATCATATTGTCGGAGGATTATCACTATGTCAGTGGGCAGAAAAATTTTGACACGTAGCGGTGTAAATAACAGTAATAAGAGATCCTGACAAGAGGTAAAATAAAGTGTCGAGGTCTTCGGTCTGAAGACTGGTTCTATCAGCTCTTCATGCCAGTCTATTACGAGTAACTCTCTTCATCTCTGCGTAACTATTGCAACCTACATTCACTTCAAACCTTGTCGAGCTTTGGCCTCCCTCTACAATTTTTGCCACCAACATTTCCCTCCATTAAGACACAATGACTGAGGTTGTATCGTGCTAACCCCTCCTTTCTATTAGTAAAGCTGTACCACAAATTTCTTTTCCCCTCGATTCAATTCAATACCATTTCATTAGATACCTGATCTACTCATTCAGCATTCTTCTGAAGCACCACATTTCGAGAGCTTTTTTCTCTTTTTCTGTGTTACTGTTTTATTGCCTATGTTTCGCTTCCATAAGGCTACTTTCAGGACAAATACGTTTAAATGATATTCCATAACACTTGTATTTATATTCAATATTACTATTTTTTTCATAAATGTGTTTCTTATATATTATCTACCATACTCAGTTTTTCGCTGCCCACATAATGAATCTCGCCTATTACTTTTAGGCTCACATTCGCTAATCTAATTTCCCATTTGACTTAATTCGACTACATTACATTAAGTTATTTCACTTTTGTTCGCGTTCATCTGATGTCCCTTTTTTTAAGGCCCCATCTGAATCTACATGGCCAACCTACAATTCACACTTAAGTGCTTGGCAAACGATTCACAGAACTACTTTCAGAATGTTTCTTGATCGTTACACACCCGAATTGCCCGTGAGAAAAATTAACATGAAAACTTTGCTTGTGAGCTCTTATTTCTCTTATTTTATCAGAGTGATCATTTGTCCCCATGTAGGTGGGAGTTAGCAAAATATTTTCGCGGACGGAGGAGAAAGTTCGTGATTCAAATTTCGTAGAAAGATCTCGCCGCAACGAAAAACGCCGTTATTGTAATGATTGCCATCCCAAATCGCTCACCATGTCCATAACATTCTCTCCCCTGCTTGGCGATAATTCAAATGTTCTCTGTCGATAATTCCATCTGGTAGGAATCCCACACCGCGCAGCAACGCTCCAGAAGAGACCGAAGAAGCCTAGTGTAGGCAGTTTCTTTAGTACATTTGTTACATCTTCTAAGTGTGCTAACCGTGCCATTCAACTGATCTTCCAAGTAGTTTGTCTTCTCTGAAAGAATTAGAATATCACCACCAAATCTCGAAGTTTTAGTTCTTATTCCTGAAATTTAATTCTCTATCCAAATTTCTCGCTTGTTTCCTTTACTGCTAGTCAACGCACGAAGGGTAGTGACGAAGTAAAGTGTGAAGTGGCTTCGATATAGGTGCGAAAAACCGTTAAAAAGTATCGAGAAATAGATAGTGCTTTGTTTCCGAGACGATTTTGGCGAAAAATATCCATCGCTACCGATTCATATTTCAAAAATAATTTCTGAGTTTACCGGAGTATCTGTTTCGAGTGTATTAGCGAGAGGGGCAGCGCAGTGGTTAGCACATTGGAGTCGCATTCGGGAGGACGATGGTTCAAACCCGTGTCCGGCCATCCTGATCTAGGTTTTCCGTGATTTTCCTGAATTGCTAAAGGCAAGTGCCGGGATGGTTCCTTCGATAGGGCACGGCCGCTTTCCTACTGCATCCATCCCTAATCCGAGCTCGTACTACGTATCTAGTGACCTCGTTGTCGACGGGACGTTATACACCAATCTCCTCCTCCTCCTCCTCCTCCTCCTCTAGAGTGAATTAGGTGCGCAGGAAGTAAAATAGGACACAGGTACATAATCGATTCTTGAAATGTCTATAACACACTTTTAGATTGTACGCACCTCTCGCAGATGACTTTTTTTGTGTGTGAATTTCTTAGGAACCAAAGTTCTGAGGTCATCGGTCCCTAGATTACACACTTATGCTAAGAACAACACACACACCCGTGCCCGAGGGAGGACTCGATCCTCCGGCGGGAGGGGCCGCGCAATCCGTGACATGGCGCCTCAAACCACGCGGCCACTCCGCGCGGCGCAGATGAAATCTCGTATGTTTGTTGGCAGGGGTTCAGCGCACCGCAGCTGCAGGTTAAATGCGCCAGTAAAGCACCTTTTAACCGAGCAACTTCCTTGCTGCGGTCCACTAGTCGTGGCAAGAGAGTCCACAGCAGCGCTCCTGGAGTTTTATTCTTGAACCGATTCTCACCTATCACGTCAGCGCCAAATCTGCGGGTGTGAGACATGGATGTAAAGCAGTATGGCAGCTGAACGGTAAAAGTGAGGTTATGAGGGATCAACATTTTTAAAGAAAAATCGAAACGTTGTAACATAATGCCGGGACAAGCAGTAATAATGGGACTTCCTGACAGATTGAAACTGAGTGCCGGACCGAGACTCGAACTCGGGACCTTTGTCTTTCGCGGGCAAGGGCTCTACAAACTAAGCTACCCAAGCACGACTCACGCCCCGTCATCACAGCTTGACTTCTGCCAGTACCTCGTCTCCTACCTTCAAAACTTTACAGAAGCTCTACTGCGAACCTTGCAGAGACAGCACTCCTGAAAGAAAGGATATTGCGGAGACATGTCTAAGCCACGGCCTTGGAGATGTTTCCAGAATGAATATCTCATTCTCATTCAGTAATAATGCGGTTTATTAATGACTAAATCAAAATCCACACTGGATGTCCTTGATAACGGTCGTATGGTAAATTCCGCACATTCTTGACAACTGAAAGAATAGGACAAGTGTCGTTAAACTATAGTTTCGAACACATCAAACAATATTTAGAGGGCAGTAAATAGCGTATTTTTACTTCATTTTTGTATTTTATTTTCTTTCAAAGCGCTAAATAACACTGAAAATTACTTATCTCATTAAATAGATCTGGCTTTCCACTCCTTAAACAATTTTCGTGTAAAAGGTTGATCTATTTGCTTTCTTAGGGTTGGCTTTTTCTGTACTGTAACACGTAAATACCTTACTTTTCGAATATTTCGTTTCTCTTGAGGGAGAACACTAGCAGCAAATATATCAAGCTCTTGTGCAACCTTTACAGTATGTGTCACGAAAACAAAGCAAACAACAGTTTAAAGATAAAAAAGATGCAAATCAGAAAAACCATTAGTATAATAGGAATGAGCACAGCGAAAACGCCGGCCGTTGTGGCCGAGCGGTTCTAGGCGCTTCAGTCTGGAACCGCGCGACCGCTTCGGTCGCAGGTTCGAATCCAGCCGCGGGTATGGATGTGTGTGATGTCCTTACGTCAGTTAGGTTTAAGTAGTTCTAAGTTCTAGGGGACTGATGACCTCAGGTGTTAAGTCCCATAGTGCTCAGAGACATTTGAACCATTTTTCAGCGAAAACAGCTTAAATCCCGATGTTAGCGGATGACGTTGTACTCGCTTGCGCAGTTTGAAGCATACTCAAGATTTTACACCACCAAATTCGCACAGGTAACTGATCATTGACTTCAATGACCCATTAGCGACGCTGTTGACGGCTGCTTTACACGCAGGCACGTGACTTGCACACCACAACGATTAGCCGATTTGGACGAGAAAATAGACGCTGCGTGCGTGGTCATATGGTATACAATAATATCATCAGAGGACACCATCACGCATTCTTAACGCTACGTGCCTCGGAAATCCGAGCAGTCGCCACAGAGATGTCGCTCATAAACGGGAACTAATTTATGCTCCCGCCAGAAGATCTTTAAGTAGTCCGATATATGAGTCTATACATAGTTATGATGGCCGCACAGAGGGCACCGATACGTGGAATTACTTCACTTTTCGGCGAAACTGAGCGCAGTCAGTCATCATTCCGCCAGTCCTGGATGAAAGGAGACGCAGCGCACACAATGAGCCAGTTTTCGTTTCAGTTGCAGTTGCACGCAGAGCATCAGTTGCGCCGTTATTGCCAGTCGAGTGTCAAAGTAATGTTCAAAATCGGAGTCAGATTTCCACTGTTAGAAACAGTAGTCCGGACTGAGCTATAATGTTATGTCAGAGTAACGTGTAGGACTTTTAACTACAGAATCAAGCACCATACATCATTGGAAGCTGAGTAATCTGTATAAATTCGGTTAATAAACGTTTATTAACATTTTCATTTTGTGTTCCTCATATTACTTGCTTTAGACACACTGCTCAGTAAAACTTAATGAAGAGATGGATTAAGTAACAAAATGGTTCAAATGGCTCTGAGCACTATGGAACTTAACAGCTGTGGTCATCAGTCCCCTAGAACTTAGAGCTGCTTAAAGCTAACTAACCTAAGGACATCACACACATCCGTGCCCGAGGCAGAATTCGAACCTGCGACCGTAGCAGGCGCGCGGTTCCGGACTGGGCGCCTAGAACCGCTCGGCCACAGCGGCCGGCTGATTAAGTAACAGACCGTATTAACTACGCAATGGAAACGATAGTGCGGGAGCAAATTGCCAGATGTTCCCGGTCGTGTACAGAAAATTGGACGTTACACGGCGTGGGGTTAGCGTCACTACAACGAAAAATTGGACTGGCCCTTTAACACTAGGCAGCTGAAGGAATGGGATGTCTGCCTCTGTAGCTGCGCGGTCAGCGCGGTGGATTACTAAGTGAAGAGGCCCCGGCTCCATGTTGGCCGGGTCGGAGATTTCCTCCGCTCTGGGACTAGGTGCTGCGTTGTCCTTACGTTCGTATCGTCATCACCGACATTCCATCACTGACTTGCCTGGATGGGCATGTTCAGAAAGCCAATTAAGTGACAGTGTGTATCAATCAGTGAGCTGTTCCGGTGCACTGTGGAGGTGTTCTTCATTACAGTACGGCCCTGAGACTACATTCAGATGACTGCACTTCGGGAAGAATCATGGGGAAACTGTGTAATGATTCTGGACGTACCCTCACTCACACGGTGAGAGGTTGGTTGGTCGATTCTGGGGAGGGGGGGGGGGGGGGGGGGAACCAAACAGCAAGGTCATCGGTCCCATTGGATTAGGGAAGAATGGGAAAGGAGGTCGGCTGTGCCCTTTCAAAGGAACCATCCAGGCATTTGCCTGAAGCGATTTAGGGAAGTTATGGAAAACCTAAATCAGGATGGCCGGACTCGGGTTTGAACCGTCGTCCTCCCGAATGCGAGTCCAGTGTATTAACTACCGCGCCACCTCGCTCGGTGGGCAGAGACGGGAACGCGTAATGCGCCCGAGGACACTGTCGAACATCATCATTTTGGTGGTCCAGGTGTCATGGTGTAGGAAGCCATAATATTGCATCGGCGTACTGAACTCAAAATCTCTGAACATCGTACATCCATAGGTCTGCGTTATTCGTTATTGTGACAGTGCACTTGTTCCTCCACGTTCGTCTTTTCAGTGGTGCGTTCAACGCACACAACTGTTTTTTGAATGGTAATGCGCGACCTCTTCGAACAGGGGAGGTGGAGGAAGTCTTGTAATTAGAGGATATCTAGCGAATGCCTTCCCCTGACCTAAATCACATCGAGTACATGTGAGATGTGGTGGGGAGATGTACTGCAACGTGTCCGTATGCACCAACGACCATCTGGCAGCTGTGAAAAGCGCTGGTCGACAGAGGGACGCCCAACCACAAGAAATCGTTACCAACTTTGTTGCTAGTATGGCTACACTTTGCAGAGCATGTACTGCCGTTCGTGGTGATCACCCTATTAACAAGCATATGATTTCTTTTGTAATGTCCAGGTGACCATGATAAACTGCGTTGACTTCTTTTTATGTATGGTCCAAGTTTCTTGGAGCTATGTTACCTGGCAGTGACACATCATATGAAAATTACTTTTGTCCTCATGTTTTGCATACTAGAATATAACGCCCAACACGACATTGCAGTTCCCCGAGTTGTTCCGAAGTACAATGCAATAAGCAGGAAATCCGAGTTAGAGTCCAGATCCAACACAGATTTTCAGTGTCGTCGAGCAGTGATACAGCTGATGGTTGTCCATTTTCGCAACTGCGACTACATGTCATGTATAATGCCCAATGATTATATCTGTTGCAAACGTGCAATTTCTGTGTAGAGAGGGGTTCGCTTCCTGTTAGTTTGGATTTTGGGCGTCAGATTCGTTTTAATGAATGCAACAGTAGGTCGTAAAAAATGGGCTAAGGGGGGGGGGGAGCGTTCATGAAAAACACACACTACTTAAAATGTGCACCAAATCCACAATTTTGTACCATGCTTTACATGAAATCAGCACATTTATAGTTAAGCTTCTTGCATTATTTTTTATGGATTTCAAAAATATTATTACACATAGGCGGCCGTTGTGACCAAGAGGTTCTAGACGTTTCAGTCTGGAACCGCGCGACCGCTACGGTCGCAGGTTCGAATCCTGCCTCGGGCATGGATGTGTGTGATGTCCTTGGGTTAGTTAGGTTTAAGTAGTCCTAAGTCCTAGGGGATTGATGACCTCAGATGTTAAGTCCTATAGTGTTCAGAGCTATTTGAACCATTTTATTATTACACATATATATGTTCTCAGAAACTGGTCACGGGAGTCCTGTAAACTTTTCTCTGTTTAATCTCTTCGCATATGGTAAGCTTCTCTCACGAGGTTTTTTGAATATATCCAATACGAGAGTTTTAATAATATTTTAATTATAATTCTGTATATAGAATATAAAACTCAAGCAAAATTACGAGCACATTGCCTCATATCTCAGTTCACACGCAGAATTTCAAAATTACTCTTGAGACAACACTTATTCTGTTTACAGAAATAAGGATACAAAACCTTACAATTCTGGCCTTCATAAATACTGAGAACAAGGTACATAAACATAAAAAACATAATTTTCAGGAAATGCAATTTAAAGGTCAAGCAAACATTTTTTCCTTACGTCTGCTCTTCAGAAGGCCGACCGTCCCAATAGCTGAGTGGTCAGCGAGACGGATTGCCGTCCTAAGAGGCCCGGGTTCGATTCTAGGCTGCGTCGGGGATTTTCTCCGCTCAGGGACTGGGTGTTGTGTTGTCTTCATCATCATTTCATCCCCATCCGGCGCGCAGGTCGCCCAATGTGGCGCCGAATGTAGTAAGACCTGCACCAAGGCGGCCGGACCTGCCCCTTAAAGGGCCTCCCGGCCAATGACGCCAAACGCTCATTTCCGTTTCAGAAGGCCTGAAATTTGTACTCAGGGTCCTCTTTCTCTTAAAGGCTTCATTTCTGGTTTCTTGTTTTCCGCCTTCTTTACTTTTCCAGGTCTCAGCTGACTTTTCAACTGCAGAGAGTCACCATAATTCTTTTCTTTCTGAAGGTCCCTTGACTGAAATTTCCTCTCTTTAAGCTCATTCTCTCGAATACCTTCATTCTCCCTACATTCCCAACATGAAATACAACAACTGCACCAGATTTTGCAATTCTAACTACTCTAGTAGACGAAAATGTGGTTTTAGGGCATCGTCTCCATATCAGTAAATTTAGAGACTGATTTGGGTTCCGGGTTTTGCCATGGACACACTTTTTAAGAAGTTCAGGATCGGTCAGAAACCTGTACATTGGCTTGACAACATCCAGTATACGATTTGGAAACCTCTCCTTCTGAATGTGGGAATTGTTATCCCTCTGGGCATGTAGATATTTGAATGTTGCTTCAAAAAGTGGGCTTCGCAGGAAGGTCGCTTCACACGTTAAATTATTTTTCAGTCATTTCGGATGCAATTTCATCACTGAAACGTTGGGAAATTATCATGGGTTATATTAATAAATAAAAATTAAATTGAAAATTGATATTTTAGGCCAGTTTTATGAACGTCCCCTCTTGAGGTGATGTGCGAGCTGTGAAGTAGCATCTTAAAGGTATCGTAATAATCGTACGTCGAATAGGAGACTCGGATAAATCCCATGCGTACACCAGGAACGAAGCACTCGGAGTGCAAAGGATGCAAGGCAGGGGTTATAGCCTTTCGCCCCTAATGTTCAATGAAGCAATGAGGAAAACAAAAGAAAGGTTCAAGAGTGGGTTTAAAATTCAGAGTGACACAATGTGCATGATGATATTGCTATCCTGGGTGAAAGCGAGGAAGACTTACAGGATCTGTTGAATGGAGTGAACAGACTAATGGGTACAGGATATCGGTTGAGAGTAAATGAAGAAAGGCGAAAATGATAAAAAGTAGAAAAAATAAGAACAGCGATAAATTTCACGTCAGGATTGGGAACTACGAAGTAGACCAAGTTAAGGAATTCTGTTACCTTGGCAGCAGAATAACCCACGACGGACGCAGCAAGGACGACATGAAAAGCAGACTAGCACTAGCAAAAAGGGACATTCATGGCTAGTATCAAACATATGAGTTAATTTGAGGAAGAAATTTCTGAGAATGTACGTTTGGGGCTCGGCATTGTATGGCAGTTAGACATGGACTGTGGGAAAACCGGAAAAGAGAATTGAAGCGTTTAAGATATGGTGCTAGAAAACACTGTTCATCTACATCTTCATCTATACTCTGAAAATCACATTTCAGTACCTGGCAGAGGGTTCATCGAACCACCTTCACAATTCTCTACTATTCCAATCTCATACAGCGCGCGGAAAAAACGGTGTGTGGCTCTAAGCACTATGGGACTTAACTTCTGAGGTCATCAGTCCCCTAGACTTGGAACTACTTAAACCTAACTAACCTACGGACATCACACACATCCATGCCCGAGGCAGGATTCGAACCTGCGACCGTAGCAGCAGCGTGGTTCCGGACTAAAGTGCCTAGAACCGCACGGCCAGAACGGACGGCATTTAGGGTCAACTCCCAATTTTCGCACCATACAGATATCTTTTCTAAATTGTTTTGCAATTTGTTTTGATCTGATGACTTTACTAGTCGGTTTATATAGATAAGGAACAGTAAGGGCCAATAACATTACCTTGGCGAACGCCATAAATCACTTCTGTTTTACTCGATGACTCTTCACCAGTTGCTACGAACTGTAACCTCCCTGACTGGAAATCACGAATCCAGTCACGTAACTGAGACGATATTCCATAAGCACGCAATTTCTCAACAACGCGCTTGTGTGGTACAGCGTCAAAAGCGTTCCAGAAATCCAGAAATACGTAATCAATTTGAAATGTTGAAAATTAGGTCGGCGGAGAAGGTTCCCCGCAGAATCGGCTAGGAAAGGAAGGTGCACGAAACAATGACAAGAAGGAGAGACAGGGCGATAAGACACGTTTTAAGGCATCAGGGAATAACCTCTATGATTCTAGAGGAAGCTGTGAGAGAGTAAAAACTGTATAGGATGACAGATATTGGAATTCAGCCAGCAAATAATTCAGGACGTAGCTTGCAAGGGGTACTTTGAGATGAGAAGGTTGGCACAGGAGAGAAATTCGAGGCGGACGCATCAAACCAGACAGAAGTCTGATGAATAGCAGGGAAATGGGAGGGAGAGAGAGAGAGAGAGAGAGAGAGAGAGAGAGAGAGAGATTGAACGTAACAATGCATCATTTAGAATGTCAGATCAAACGCCTTTCAGGGGTCTAATTTCCAAACTGTTATTTTATTGGGCTACCAGCTGCGAAGCTTCATTACGCCATCTTCGGGCCCTCTGACCGACGTGTTGGAAGATTCCAACCTTGGTTCTGGTCAACATAGGAGCCAGCATTCAATGACTGGTATCTGTAGGTTTCTGATTCATCCAGCGATCATTTGAAACATCTACATCTACATTTATATTCCGCAAGCCACCCAACGGTGTGTGGCGGAGGGCACTTTACGTGCCACTTTCATTACCTCCCTTTCCTATTCCAGTCGCGTATGGTTCGCGGGAAGAACGACTGCCGGAAAGCCTCCGTGTGCGCTCGAATCTCTCAAATTTTACATTCGTGATCTCCTTCGGAGGTATAAGTAGGGAGAAGCAATACACTCCTTACCTCATCCAGAAACGCACCCTCTCGAAACCTGGACAGCAAGCTACACTGCGATGCAGAGCGCCTCTATTGCAGAGTCTGCCACTTGAGTTTGTTAAACATCTCCGTAACGCTATCACGCTTACCAAATAACCCTGTGACGAAACGCGCCGCTCTTCTTTGGATCTTCACTATCTCCTCTGTCAACCCGACCTGGTATGGATCCCACAGTGATGAGCAATACTCAAGTATAGGTCGAACGAGTGTTTTGTAAGCCACTTCCTTTGTTTATGGACTACATTTTCTAAGGACTCTGCCAATGAATCTCAACCTGGCACCCACCTTACCAACATTCCACTTCAAATCGTTCCGTACGCATACTCCCAGATATTTTACAGAAGTAACTGCTACCAGTGTTAGTTCCGCTATCATATAATCATACAATAAAGGATCCTTCTATCTGTGTATTCGCAATACATTACATTTGCTTATGTTAAGGGTCAGTTGCCACTCCCTGCACTAAGTGACTATCCGCTGCAGATCTTCCTGCATTTCGCTGCAATTTTCTAAAGCTGCAACTTCTCTGTATACTACAGCATCATCCGCGAAAAGCCGCATGGAACTTCAGACACTATCTACTAGGTTATTTATATACCGGGTGATCAAAAAGTCAGTATAAATTTGAAAACTGAATAAACCACGGAATAATGTAGATAGAGAGGTACAAATTGACACACATGCTTGGAATGACATGGGGTTTTATAAGAACCAAAAAAATACGAAAGTTCAAAAAATGTCCGACAGATGGCGCGTCATCTGATCTGAATAGCAATAATTAGCATAACAAAGTAAGACAAAGCAAAGATGATGTTCTTTACAGGAAATGCTCAATATGTCCACCAGCATTCCTCAACAACAGCTGTAGTCGAGGAATAATGTTGTGAACAGCACTGTAAACAATGTCCGGAGTTATGGTGAGGCATTGGCGTCGGATGTTGTCTTTTAGCATCCCTAGAGATGTCGGTCGATCACGATACACTTGCGACTTCAGATAACCCCAAAGCCAGTAACCGCACGGACTGAGGTCTGGGGACCTGGGAGGCCAAGCATGACGAAAGTGGCGGCTGAGCACACGATCGTCACCAAACGACGCGCGCAAGAGATCTTTCACCCGTCTAGCAATATGGGGTGGAGCGCCATCCTGCATAAACATCGTACGTTCCAGCAGGTGTTTATCAGCCAGGCTGGGGATGATGTGATTCTGTAACATATCGGCGTACCTCTCACCCGTCACGGTAGCTGTTACAAAACCAGAATCACGAATTTCCTCTAAGAAAAAAGGCCCGATAAACGGATAGCATCGGAGGGTACGCCTCAGTGCCAAACAGACAGTAGTGTATGGAATGCCGGTGCGACGTGCGACTGCACGAGCGCTGACTTCCCCGTGCATAGACGAACCCGCTACAGTCTCCATTTCTTCCTGAACTGTGTCAGCAGCATTACGCTTTGTGCTCGGTCGGCCACTACGGTGTCTATCGTCTACACAACCCGTGGCTTCGAACTTCGAAATCATTCTCGCCACAGCTGCATTTGTCAACGGACCTTTACCCATTCGAATCGCCTTCCTATGGCGATAGGATCGTAACGCTGAACTAGCTCATTCCCCATTCTGATAATACAGCTTCACTAAAAGCGCGTTTTCAGGTAACGCCAACATGCTGCGACTGCTGGCGTATCTGATTCTCTCTCTATTACAGCTCCTTTTATACACGATTGTCACGCGCAGTCACTGACGTTTCGCTGTCCAGCGCCATCTGTCGGACATTTTGTGAACTTTGTTTTTTTTTTTTTTGTTCTAATAAAACCCCATGTCATTCCAAGAATGTGTGTCAATTTTTACCTCTCTATCTACATTATTCCGTGGGTTATTAAGTTTTCAAATTTATACTGACTTTTTGATCACCCGGTATATTGTGAAAAGCAATCATCATAATCTTTGAATGCTGGCTCCTATTTTGACGGCGGCCGGAGTGGCCGAGCAGTTCTAGGCGCTACAGTCTGGAACCGCGCGACCGCTACGGTCGCAGGTTCGAATCCTACCTCGGGCATGGATGTGTGTGATGTCCTTCAGTTAGTTAGATTTAAGTAGTTCTAAGTTCTAGGGGACTGATGACCAAAGAAGTTACGTCCCATAGTGCTCAGAGCCATTTGAACTTATTTTGACCGAAACCGAAGTTGGAACCTTCCTAAACGTCGGTCAGTGGGCCTGAAGATGGCGTAATATATCGCCGAAACTGGTACTCCAATAAAGAACAGTTTGGGAATTTTACGGCTGTAAGGTTTTCGATTTGACATACTGTGCTGAATAGCCGAGTCCTGCATCCATCTCTGAGGAGATGGAGATACAGAGATGCATCATTTACGTTTCGCGGGAAGGAGCTTCCAGTGAGGTAACGACAGACGCAGAGGAACGCGTGTTTACTTCCGTGTTAAACTTGAGACGGAGAGAGTACGGACGCAGAGGAGTCCGCCCCCGGGCGGCTGGACGTAGGTAGTGAGCGGCAGCTGCAACAAGTGGGGCCCGTGCTGTCGCGAGGGACTGCGGTCGCCGAATTCGCCGGGCCGGGCCCGGCTGGGCGCTGCCCGACTGGGCCCGCCTCGCAGATTTACAGCCGGCGAGTGCGGAGCTAATCTGCGCACTCTCGCCTCGGCGCTGCTCGTATCGATGGCCGTCGCCCGCGCCTCGCCGGCCGGCCGCGCCTCGCTCCGCCGCGCCGCTGTTTAATTACCTGCGGCCGGCGGGATTTACTGCCTCCCACATAACACCGGGCCGGACCGGGCCGCGGCGCGCCACGCAGCGCAGCGCCTGCTGGCGTTTACGACACCTGCGACCGCGCCGCCCGCCAGCCCGTCCGACTCCTCGCTTTTATTTTCTGCTGTCCGGCGAACAAATCATGCCTACTAAAAACCTCGCCAAAACGGACCGGCTAACGCAGCCGGGAGGGGGGAACCCCGCCAGGCGGAGGGAAAAAAAGAGAGAAAAAAAAGGATATTCGAAAGACGTAAAATGCAAAAGAGTCCGGGGATTAGCGACTGTAAAAACAACCTGTTAATGTCGTCCGGGGTGCGCAACCCGTGTAAAACGGGATTAGCGGGTTGAATTACAATGGAAACCCGTACCCTATGGAGTAAGCGCAGTGGGCGGAAGTTCAGTGGCAGACAACCAGACGGTCGAACCGCTAGCAGCGACGCACCTATTCATTAAACTGACTATTTCCAGCTTTGAGATACGATGCGTCACGGGCGCTATGGGCAGTGGGTCTTATTAGTATTAATAAACAATTTTTTAAGAGTGTCACATCTTCGACTTTTATGTACCACCAGCTGCGAACCGGGCGTTTCCCGGCTGTATATTTAAACAAATCGTCTATTACCGAGCGCAAGGAAATAAATGTGTCTGCAGTCGTTCTATCTACAAATTCATACAAATCTCCAGTTTTATTCTGATCTTCACTAAATTTTGCACACCTGATCTTCGAGACAAGAGGGAGATCACTGTCTACATAAGATTTCGTAATTTGATCTGAAACATATATATGTGTGTAATATACACAGGGCCCGACCGGTTGGCCGTGCGTTCTAATGCACGGCTTTCCGGGCGGGAAGGAGCGCCTGGTCCCCGGCACGAATCCGCCCGGCGGATTTGTGTCTAGGTCCGGTGAACCGGCCAGTCTGTGGATACTTTTTTAGGCGGTTTTCCATCTGCCTCGGCGAATGCGGGCTGGTTCCCCTTATTTCGCCTCAGTTACACTATGTCGGCGACTGCTGCGCAAACAAGTTCTCCACGTACGCGCACACCACCATTACTGTACCACGCAAACATAGGGGGTACACTCGTCTGGTGTGAGACGTTCCCTGGGGGGTCCACCGAGGGCCGAACCACATAATAACCCTGGGTTCGGTGTGGGGCGGCGGAGGGGTGAAGTGGACTGCGGTAGTCGTCGTGGGGTTGTGGACCACTGCGGCTGCGGTGGGGACGGAGCCTCTCCGTTGTTTCTAGGTCCCCGGTTAACATACAATACAATATACAGAGGGGAAAAGCTGTAACCAAAAATATCTAAAAGTTATTGGCCTATTTACTTCAAATTTCTACACGATCCCCCAATAAACATTGGGGTGTACATAAGCCATAATTTTTTTTAATGTACGAGGGAAGATCGGAAAGCAACGCATAATAATGTTATTACTAAAAAGTTCAATAGGTAACAAAACAAAGAAATAACAAATCAACTTACATCTTTTTCCTGCTTTTATACATAATCTCCAAAGTTCACAACAAATTTCTCCCGTCGTAGTACCAGTTTCAGTACGCCCTGTTCGTAGAAGTCCGTTTGATTTGAATATAGCCATCTGCGGATTGCTGATTTCATTCCCGCACCTGTCGCAAAGCGTTGACCGTCCAGGAATGTCTTCATGGTACCAAACACATGAAAGTCCGACGGTGCACGTTCCGGACCGTTTGGTGGATGCTGGATCACCTCCCATCCAAATTTGGCGATTTTCTCACGAACAGGAGCAGCAACACGGGGTGAGTATTGTCACGAAGATGTTTGACACTGTCAGCATTAATACTGAGGCGTTTGTCACGAAGGGCAGGACGCAACTTAACCAAAGTTTTAACGTGGGCTGCAGCATTGACAATGGTCCCGTATTCAGCAAAGTTTACCAATAACACACCATGCATGTCCCTCAACACTGTCCAAACACTTTCCTAGGAAACACATTCACTCTGGTTTTTTTCATACTAGAGAACCAGGATGTTTCTACTGCATAGAGTCCCGCTTGGTTTCCGTCGTGCAGTGATATGGTCACCACTAATCATCAGTGACGATTCCTTTCAGAATCTCAGGTCTTTCTGCGGCGTGATTTCCCTAAATCTCCTCAGGCAAATGCCGGGATGGTTCCTTTGAAAAGGGTACGGCCGACTTCCTTACCCATCCTTCCCTAATCTGATGAGACCGATGACCTCGCAGTTTGGTCTCCTCCCCCAAAATCAACTCAACCCTTCAGTGGCGTAACGCGTTAAGTGATCCAAGCTTGACATCATTCGCTGGCCATTACGGCTGTGTGTCACGCTCCTAGGAACCCAACGAACACTAACTTTACGAGATTTCAACGTGTCATGAACAATATCGTACACGACGCCATTGGAAATGTTGAATTACTGCATTAAGTTCGCAGTTGTACATGCCGGTCGTTCAAAATTGCTGCCTCAATGGCTCCGACGTTTTGTGGGGTTGCAGCTGTTACCGGCGGCCCGGAGTGTGGCGAATTACTAAGGCTCTCACGGCCCTGTTGCAAGAATGCACACCACTTGTAGACATTGCTAAGGTCCATACAGTCGTCCCCATATACGCCAAACATGACCCTGTGAAATGAAACATTGTTACCAAATATCTCGAAAAGTACTCGACCGATTTCCTTTAAAGTTCTTGGCCGATTTACTTCAAATTCTACATTCAGATGAAACAATGAAGAAAATAAAAAGAAAAATTAAATGCCTAACAAAAAAATATATATCGTGGTAAACTAGCTGTAATTGCTATCTTCCCTCGTACATTAAAAAAATTATGCCTTACGTCCACTTGGCAGAAAGTCCTAAGAAATTTTGGACTTATGTCAAAGTGGTAGGTGGATCAAAACAAAATGTCCAGACACTCTGTGGCCAAAATGGCACTGAAACAGAGGAGGACAGACTAAAGGCCGAAATACTAAATGTCTTTTTCCAAAGCTGTTTCACTGAGGAAGACTGCACTGTACTTCCCCACAGTCGTTCAATGAACAAAGTAAGAGCATATGGTCTATGAGGCCAATTGTGTGATTGGATTGAAGAGTTCCTAGATAACAGAACGCAGCATTCTCAATGGAGAGAAGTCTTCCGAAGTAAGAGTGATTTGGGGAGTGTCGTAGGACCGTTGCTATTTACAATATATATAAATGACCTAGTGGATAACATCGGAAGTTCACTATGGCTTTTTGCGGATGATGATGTTGTATATCGAGAGGTTGTAACAATGGAAAATTGTACTGAAATGCAGGAGGATCTGCAACGAATTGACGCATGGTGCAGGGAATGGCAATTGAATCTCAATGTAGACAAATGTAATGCGCTGAGGATACATAGAAAGAAAGATCCTGTATCATTTAGCTATAATATAGGTCAGCAACTGGAAGCAGTTAATCCCATAACTTATCTGGGAACAGGCATTAGGAGTGATTTAAAATGGAATGACAATATGAAATTAATCGTCGGTGAAGCAGATGCTAGACTGAGATTCACTGGAAGAAACCTAAGGAAATGCAGTCCGAAAACAAAGGAAGTAGGTTACAGAACACTTGTTCGCCCACTGCTTGAATACTGCTCACCGGTGTGGAATCCGTACCAGATAGGGTTGATAGAAGAGATAGAGAAAACCCAACGGAGAGCAGCGCGCTTCGTTACAGAATCATTTAGTAATCGCGACAGCATTATGGAGATGATAAATAAACTCCAGTGAAAGACTCTGCAAGAGAGACGCTCAGTAGCTCGGTATGGGCTTTCGTTAAAGTTTCGAGAACGTACCTTCACCGAGGAGTCAAGCAGTATATTGTTCCCTCCTACGTATATCTTGCGAAGAGACCATGAGGATAAAATCAGAGAGATTAGAGCCCACACAGAGGCATGCCGACAATTTTTCTTTCCACGAACAATACGAGACTGGAATAGAAGGGAGAACCGATAGAGGTACTCAAGGTACCCTCCGCCACACACCGTCAGGTGGCTTGCGGAGTATGGATGTAGATGTAGATAAATTAGAGAGTTATTAGCCGTCTTAGAGTTACTACCATAAGACGTCACTAGACCGCTAGACGAGCGTAAGTGCGAGAATTGAACAGAGATATGATTGGAAACCTCCAGTTATTGATTAGCTCCCGTTGTTAGATATGACATATACTTTGGAAGATATTTTAGCCCGTGTTTCACAGTTATTTTCAGTATTAAACTCCACACTGTCACACAGACGCTAAGGCAGGTCGTGGATATAGTACCGAAGAAAGTCACTAGACGCCTGGTCGATGGAAAGATCGAACAGCACCCGAGATTTCACGCACGGTGACGTAAACCGTTGGAACAGTTCGAATCGTACCGAAATACAGCCCAATGTCAAACAGTGAAATCGAAACTGCAACAATAGGAGGCGAATTCTCCAAAAACACAATGAGATACTTATCGCAAAATGTAACAACACATGGCGCAAACTAATCATCTTTTCATATAGGAAAAATACAGAGCTATTCAAGAAGAAGGGACGGATTTCAAACAGTTATTGCTTCCAAACTACAAAAGATAGAAACACAATTCCAACGTTCCTGGAAAGAGAAAAGTTCAAATCTTCATGCAGTCGATGTGAGCACCATGTGTTACGCGACGAATATCAAAATAGTGGGTCATTCCCTGCCACATACGAAGCAGATGGTTTCTCGTTATCGAATCCTCAGCTTCAAAAATGCGATGTCGCAGATTTTCAAGAGTGTGAAAGATAGGGGAGGGGGGGGGGGATAATACGCGGTCTTTCACGTAACCCCACAGGTTAAAGTCACCAGGTGTGACAGGAAGAGAATTTCTCCAAGCACGTCCGACGTTACCTGAATGACACCTGGATTGGAAGTGGAGGAGCAGCAGATGAACTTCATCGCCGTGGCCCTCCACGTCTCGAGACCTAACACCTTGTGACTTATCTGTGTGGTTACATAAAAAAAAAACGCGTTTGTCTCTCCCCTATGCCTGACATTCTTGAAAGTCTGCGACATCGCACAGTTGAAGCTGTGAATTCGATAACGAGAGACCAGCTGCTTCATGTGTGGTAGAAAATGAGTCACCTCTTTAATATTTGTCATTTAACACATGGAGCTCACATTAAAGGCATAAAAACTTTGA
Source organism: Schistocerca cancellata (assembly GCF_023864275.1). NCBI lineage: Eukaryota > Metazoa > Arthropoda > Insecta > Orthoptera > Acrididae > Schistocerca > Schistocerca cancellata. The sequence continues at coordinate 759,031,120 of NC_064628.1, read as the reverse complement.
ACTTTCCTCTTCCCAGAAACATTTGAATTGAGTTTCTAGCTTTTGTAGTTTGGAAGCAATAAATGTTTGAAATCTGTTCCTTCTTTATGAATAGCTCTGTATAAAGTTTCCGAAAATTTGCTTGAAGAAATGAATTAATAATACTAATACCAACTCATTTAGTTCCTATCAAAGTTGAACAGAAATGCCGAAGTTCTGTTTACCAAATTTTGTTTATCGAATACAGATAACTAAGCACAACTCAACTTACTCCGGAATCGGAAGTTTTAAAGTCGTTTACATCGCTCTTTCTTATTTGACAGTTGCTTAGTACGGCCGTTTGGAAGCGTGGCAGCCAGCTTAGATTACCGTCTGTCACAGGAATCACTTGCTTTCTTTAATCTAATTTTTAATACTTTTACGTGCTGGGGTATTTGTATAAGCTAGAACAAGAAGTAGATAAGTTTAGTTCAGTTAGATATCAATTCACACCCATAGAAATGCCGCCGAAGAAAAGAAAGTCTATTGGTCAGAAAAGCCCTGCAGCTAAAAGACAAACAGCTATCTGGGCGTCGGTAACACCTGAACAACGGGAACTTCGTCAACACCATGAGCGTATGAGGGCTTCTACGTCTAGGGCAAGAGAAACTTCAGAGGAGAGAGATCTTCGCATACTTCACTTTCCCATGTGGCTTGTATTCGCTATGAGTGTCAACGGGGCACAGGGCCATTAACTTGGTGTGGCAGATATTTAACTTCCCGGGCAACGCAGGGCACTGCAGCTAGCTTTCGACAATTTTAAAATGGTACAGCTTTCACACTCCCACCCCTTTCCATTTTGTCCCAAAAGAACCATCCGTTTTCGTTAGAGTACTAGCGGCCGGGCCTGGCATCCTAAGGGTAGCACTAAATATGTACAGCCAGGCCTGTCTGGCGTAGTGGAAATAAATTATACAGGGTGCACGAATACGCCACCGATAAACGTTCAGAGGTTGTATGGACCAAAACATTAAAAAAAAAGTCTAGTAAACACGGACTCTAAAAGCGCATACCGCAACAGCTATGAGCACTAGTTCACTTTGGCTACTGTGAAACACATCTCTTCTATTGAACAAGTCCTCGTGGCCCATCTTTACTAGACATTTTTTCCATGTTTTCATCCATATACCATCTATGAAAGCTTCCAGATTAGCCTTCACATACACTCAGAACAATCGTTTTACAGATACCATCGGTGACCATGCAGCTTGTTACAATGAAATTACAATGAAATGAATACCCCCTAGCTGCATACAGGCGTTGATATAAGTCAACGGGGACAGTTGAAAATGTGTTCCCGAGCGGGACTCGAACCCGGGATTTCCTGCTTACATGGCAGACCATCTTTCGGACATGTCCGTAAGAACAGATATCACCTTCATGTATGTAGTTAAGGCTCACCGGCCATTTGACCATCGTCTTCTGTGCTGATGCACAAACAGTGCTCGAACTCTTATTACGGGAATCGGCAGCAGGCAGCAGGTAATGAGTATAAGGGGCAGGGGCGCTATGAATATAGTGCGGGACAATAAGTTGGGAATATGGGTCTCACGGAAGGGGTGCCAGAGATAAGTTCCTGCAGTCGCACTATCCTCTGTGTCCTCGGTGGCTCAGATGGATAGAGCGTCTGCAGTGTAAGCGGGAGATTCCGGATCGAGTCCCGGTCGGGGCACGCATTTTCAACTGTCCCCGTTGACTTACATCAACGCCTGTATGCAGCTATGGGTATTCATTTCATTGTAATTTTACAGATCTGTTTAGGATCAAAGGTTTCATGCACTTTTTTTAAATATTCAATATGTATTCTGCCGAACGCTCTATACTCATCCAGATGATAGCTGAACTCGTCCGATACTGTTGCGATAATGTCTGTAGTTACGTATTCACCGCTTCTGCTATGCGGCATCGCAAGGTGCCCAGTGTTGTTGGAATAGGAGACAATAAGAAGCAGTCTTTCCGGAACCTCCACAAAAAGATCACATACTGTGAGATCAGGAGACCTTGGAAGTGAATGCGAAGTCCGTACGTACTCTACAGTCGAACCATCGTTGAGGCAGGTCACAGTTAAGACATGAGCCGCAGAGTTGTAATTGGGTTGTATCTGCTGAAACATGGAACGCAAAACGCATTTTATTGCTGTGTTGTCGACATCTCGACACGACATACACAGCGCAATGAAAGAGGGAGCGAGCGGACGAGGTAGCTAGGTGCACGACGGAGGCACCTACCGGCAACAACATAAAGCGACAACTTACTACTTGGAGCCAAGGTAAGCTTTTCGTTTCGATACGTAAGTTAATATTAGCACTGAGTTTCTATCTTGATTTCTGAAGTAATTATAGATTGTGGAATCGAATGAACATTTACGGAAAACTATGTACATGTAGCAAGCTTGGCTGAATTGTTCTTTCTCCACTACAAGTGGCCGACCTTGTTATATAGCGAAACTCTTCCTGCCTTTTCCTTTCTCCGGTTCTTCCGCTCTGTAAGATTTCAGTACAAATTCCCTTCCACTATTATAATTCGACAATGGTCACTAAATCGTTTCAGTATCTGAAATGTGTGTCACTTTCGTCACGAGTATGTATCGAAGTGTCCAAACAGACGAAGATTCGTCGAGATGTGAGTTATTAGAAATCTACGAAACTAACTCAGTTTAGCTGATGACACATTTCAGTAGCTAACATGGTCAAGGTATGTCTCAGCAACACGAAGAATCAAGTAGACCAACATCCTTTGTGTAAACTATTAGTTCCATTTGCGACTGAGAATCGAAACTGTGTCCTAATTTACAACGAGAAAGGACATTTCGCATCTGAGAGCTAAGGTAGTATGGTAAGTTGCAGATTTTGGCTTAAAATACAAATTAATGAAATCTCAAATTATTTACAGAATGTCTGAGGATGTAGATAATCCTCCAAAACTGGGCAAACATTGTAATCATTCTACTGTTTAGTGAAGACACAAAAATATAGAAGTACTACACGTCACTGTAGAAGCCATTCAATAAAATAATCATCAGTCACATAGGGGAAAAAGTACACTTGAATCAGTCACGCGAACACGTTGTCTTCAGAAGTGGCTACAGCACAGTGCACCAATTTGCAAGGCGTGAACGGAATTACAAAATGGCGTATGAACCATCACTCCGCTTGGGAACTTTTATTTTATTTCCGAAATTATAGGTTGAATAGTAGAGGAGAAAGACACCATCCCTGCCTTACACACTTTGTAATCAGAGCACATATCTCCCGGTTTTCGATTTTTATTACTTCCTCTTGGTGCTTGTACACACTGTTTGTTAACCCCCTCCTCTATACACCTGAGGGTTCTGAACATCTCGCATCACTTTACGTTGTAGCACGCTTTTTCTAGGTCAACAAATCCTACGAAAATGTTTTGATAAGTCTTGCTTCAGTTATCAAGCGTAACATCTGCTAGCCTCACTGATGCCCTTACCAGTCCTACAGCCAAACTGATCATCTAACAGATCCCCAATTTTATTTTCCATTTTTATGAATATACTTATTGTCAAAAACTTGTATGTATGAGCTGCCAAGCTGATTATTCAATAGTTGTCGCATTCATCTGCAGCTGCTATACTCGGGATTGTGTGGATGATATTCTTCCGAACGTCTCAAGAGTATATCTGCAGCCAAATGTAGTCTACATATTAACTTGCAGTATCGTTTTGTTGCCACTTACCAAATGGCTCTGAGCACTATGGGATTGAACTACTTAAACCTAACCAAGGAAATCACACACATCCACGCCCGAGGCAGGATTCGAACCTGCGACCGTAGCGGTCGCGCGGTTCCAAACTGTAGCGCCTAGAACCTCACGGCCACTCCAGCCGGCGCCACTTACCAAAACAATTTTAGAAGTTCCTAAGGGTAGTCATCAATCCCTAAGGACTTGTCTGATCAAAAGCAGTCCGAAGCTCTATCAAACTCCGATTCTATGTTCTTCACACCGATATCTATCTTTTTTTCTCACCTTAGCGAACACTTTCTCCATCTTGCGGAGGGCCTGAATGTGCTCTTTCCACATATTCGCTCTCTCCTTTACGTTTAAAAATGAATACCTTGTACTCTTAATGTTGGCAGCTTTGCTCCCCTCCCCCCTCCTCCACCCTATCACACACATCCAAGCCCGAGGCAGGATTCGAACCTGCGACCGTAGCGGTCGCGCGGTTCCAGACTGAAGCGCCTAGAACCGCTTGGCAACACCGGCTGGCACCCCCCCCCCCTCCCCCTACCAATGACGACTCACTATTCACTTTCCGATATATTTACATTTTTCCTGCTAATGCTGCCTTGCATTTTCTTGTGAGGTTATTCTTATTGCGGATTTGCATGAATATTTTTGTATTTTCTTCTTCTGTCCTTATGGTTTCCACGCATTTACCTTCCTTGTAGTTGTTATATTTGTGAGTCCAACTTCCATGATTGCTCTTTTTAGGGATGGAAATTCATCTTCAACTGAACTGCCTACTGTGGTAGTCATTATCACAGTATTAACAGCGTCAGACCACACTGAACGCACATAATCATTCCACAGAACACCAGCATCCCACATCTTTGCATACTGATCCTTCCTGATGGTTCTTTTAAAACCTGTGCCGACTCTTCCTCATTGCCTAACATCTATAACAATTTGTTGTGAAAAAAAGTACGCAAAGGCTTAGGATTGAGTGGGTGGGGGGGGGGAGGGTTAATGTTGGAAAAAACGACAGAATACCGTTCGTGATGAGGTTTCCGTATCCACAAAGTCCATCTTGCCTATAAGGGACAAAAAGTACTCTCTTGAACAAAGAGTACTATGTGTTATTATAATCAGTATAAGACAAGGGACAAAATTCTGTGGTACCAAATAAATGGATTCATTGTTATTTAATCTTACGCATACCATCCTTATCATAGCAATACAAAAGGTAGACAAGTACTAGCCGTGACAGTGAAATTGGAAGAAAGCAGGTAACTAAGCGAATAAACAAGAACTCTATCTTTCCCCTGTAATCCCTAAATCGATTCAGTCGACAGCCATGATTACTCTTTTTTATATAAAGATATTCTCGCCCAGTATTAGTTTGTGGGCAGCACTGGAACAGGTTTTAGCCCTGTGCGGCATAATATATTATAATTTCTGCAATGTGAACCCTATGGTTCGTATGACTTTGAGAGGATATCAATGGAGATTTTCTAAGAGACTCAAATGATTGACTACGCTCTGAGTAAGCCACGAGAGGGATACACGAATGAATAGCGTGTCAGAACGGGCACCACGCATGCCACAGGAGGGCTGTAATATGTACATACCATGTGCACTTTAAAGACTGTAAGTACTATGGACAAACTTTAATGAATTCTGCACTTCTTGACAGATTTCTAGTTACTGCCTCTCGCGTCTTCATTGTCCCGCTGTAAATAAAACGTCTGCAAACGCATGTAAATAAGATTCGACTTCCTTCGAGAAAAGGATCCGACTTCTCTTTGAGCAACGTGCAAACCGCTTCTCCGCGGCACAAAAACACTTAGGTGTCGCGGCATCATCCCCAAACTTTTGTCCTCGCTGCAAGTGAACTGGACTTTGGCGTTCCGACAAGGCATCACTCTGTACGAGTAACAAATCGTTCGTGTTGGTAAGATAGTTGACGCGCAGACCATTCTGATGGCAGTTCACCTTGAAACTACGATATAGCGTCGCACGACGACTAGTGTTTTCAGAATTGTGTAACGAAATAAGTTTCTCCCTGTAGAGAATAAAAATACCTGCACATCTGCACCCCTTCATTTCCAGTGAGGCAACGAAACGTAGCACTGCAGTTCTCTTGAATTCCACAGTTGCGAGCTTGACACAGTAGGTCGAGACTTTTATAGGTTCCACTTGTTGTTGATCTATTACATGTGTAATTATGTCTGCTGATCACTCACTTTTTCTTGGTATCGAATCGACAATCATTTATCAATTTTATGTCTGATCTTATGTTGTTACAATATTTCATTTCGCGTACACGGTTTTACTCAATTGTTACCCATGTAGCTGAAGACGAAACTGATTCCTCAGCTGAATACACGCAAAGTAAATGAAAATTAACTGCCCACATTACAAAATCGGAAAGTTTTTTCGTAAAAACCGAATTTCTCCACTCGCTTCATTGTTCGATTACTTAAAACTGACCTACCGTTGACATTTCCATCACACAGCTCTCCACTGATTCACTGTAGCCAGTAGTGGTCACATATTTGATAGTATCTACAGAGCTCTGTACAAAGAGAATAACCAGATATCACAGGCAATAACAAGGCGCCCCTAATCAGGTCCATCTCAATCTTCTTTATTATTAAAGGGCTAAAAGCGTCACGCAGTTCCAGTTGCAGGTTTCCTATCAAATGGCTTCCAGGGCCAAGAAAAATTTCACTTTCAATAACTCAAATAATTACTGACTGACTGCACAAATTTAAAATGCTGCCATCATCTACTCATCAAGAGGTATTGCCGTAGGTTCAAGATTTAACACTGTAAGTGTTGAAATTAAAAACTGAATGTACTTAAAAAAATTATGTCTTTTATTTTTCTGTATTAGTTGTATTTTTTGTGCAAACATGCAATTTTTTTAAACGGAACAATGCCTATTGACATTAAGAAACTTTAAATACGATAAACCGAATGTCATTCGTATCTATTGCAGGATTCTAGTACGAGTTGTTTCCGAGATATCGTATTCTGAACAGTTCCACACCGACACTTGTCTGTGCTATTCTACTTGCGTAGTTGATAGGTACGACGTACTTATGTTTGTTTACAGTGTGCTTATATGTTGCTTGAGCGCAATGCGACTTGCTAGTCAGTCAGTGTGTCACAGTCTCAGCAGTAGATCGAGAGTGGACGATGGGATTTACCAATGCAGAAGAAGTCGACATGCTCATGGTGTATGGAGAGTGTAGGAAGAATGCATGTTCGTTCTTATAAGGCGTATGTGTCAAGATATCGCAACAGACGTCAACCATCTCGGCAATTAGTTATCAAACCTCCAACCAGTTAAGTGAAAGTGGTAATATAACACTAGACAACGTAACAGAAGGAAGCAACTGACGACAGAAGAGGGGAAAATTAATATTCTTGCTGCTGCTCTGCACATTAGCTCCAGCGCAGTCGCACGAGCAACCGGCATGGGTCAGGCAAGTGTCCTACGCTTTCTCCATAGGTTCCATTCCTATCACGTCTCTTCCCATCAGGATCTGCATGGAATCTATTGTAAGAATCGTGTCAACCTCTATATATGGGCATAACACAGGATATTCTAGATGTATCATGTATCCAGTTTAGCGATGAAGCCACATTTACCAATCATGGCCAGGTAAACCGCCGGAGCATGCACTATTGATTTGTTGACACTCCCCATTGGCTTCGTCAGGTGCAACGTCAGAGTCCATGGAGTGTAAACGTGTGTTGTGGGGTAGTGAACCATCTGCTCATAGATCCGTGTTTCATAGACGGAACACTGAACGCAGTCTCCTAACAGACCATCTTCCACGGATGCTGTAAGACGTTCCTCTGCAGGCTAGGAGGAACCTGTGGCACCGACATGATGGCTGTCCAGCCCACAGTGCACGAAGTACTACAGGATGTCTTCACGAATTGTTTCCAAATCGTTGGACTGGACGCAGAGGACCTGTACCTTGGCTGGCCCGTTCCCCGGATTTGACAACCGTCCACTTTTTTTTTTTTTTTTTTTTTTTTTTTTTTTTTTTTGTGAGGACAGCAGAAAGACACTGTCAACAGGGACATACCGGCTACATCCGCTGATATGCAACGACGTGTTGCTGCAGCCTGCTGAGACATCTCCGCTAAAATGCTAGCATCTGTGGAGCAGTCGTTCCATGCCAGACTGAAAGGGTGTATTGCCGCTGCCGGTGGTCATTTTGGACAGAACCTGTGACGGTCAATTGTCCCGTTACTGGTGAGAATCCACGTAACTAGTGTATGCACTTGCTTTGTTTTTTAGCGTGTGATACCACAGGTATTACACAAGTGTTGGTTTTTTAATTTACGCTAATTGTAGTTCGTTAGTACCATCAGGAACTGTTGCATTTAAAAAAGTGTATGATTGCACAAATAATACACTTTCTAGGTATTGGCTCTGAGCACTATGGGACTCAACTGCTGTGGTCATAAGTCCCCTAGAACTTAGAACCACTTAAACCTAACTAACCTAAGGACATCACACACATCCATGCCCGAGGCAGGATTCGAACCTGCGACCGTAGCGGTCGTGCGGTTCCAGACTGTAGCGCCTTTAACCGCTCGGCCACTCGGGCCGGCTTTCTAGGTATTATTACAATCTGTTTATTCACCAACAGTACGAACCTCTGACTTCCAATCCGTTCTGTGAAAACCACACGTCAATAGCAGTTTCCACCTCCGCAATATTTGTGATGGCAAGTTTTAGGCGATTCACCCTCTACATGTACGTATATATAGTTGCTGAAGTCTCTCGCGACCAATATGAATAATTAGACCGGGCCAAATATCTCAAGAAATAAGCGTCAAGCGAAAAAACTACGAAGAATGAAACTTGTCAAGTTTGAAGGGGGAAATCAGATGGTGCTACGGCTGGCCCGCTAGATGGCGCTACCATAGATCAAACGGATATCAAATGCGTTTTTTAAAAATAGGAACCCCCATTTTTATTACATATGCGTGTAGAATGTAAAGAAATATGAATGTTTTAGCTGGACCACTTTTTTCGCTTCGTGATAGATGGCGCTGTAAAAGGCATAAACGTATAAGTACGTGGTATCACGTAACATTCCCCCAGTGCGGAAATTAAGCATATTGTATTTACAGATATTTGAGAATTAGAGCACTAAGTGACTTCCAAAATATTTTGCACATGACTTCAAACCTTTCCGAAATTTTTAGCTGACAACCTCAACAAAAAAGGAAAGGAATTTATCGCTTACTACGTTTTCGTCAGCAAAATTGCAGAACCAGGCATGTCGTTTTAAATTACTGCTTCTTTACTACTAGCAACACATCCTGCTGCCAGTATACACACATAACATATACACTTGAAGAATTATATGGCTGAACGACAACCATAAAAAACTGAGAATGCTGAAATGGCTGGTGTTTCCAGTTTTCTCTTGTGGACCTGAAACACGGACAATAACAGATTGGGACTGCAAGAGAACTGATGATTTTGAGATGTAGACATGTAGGAGGTTGCTGAGAATATCATGTATGGAAAAACGGACCAACGGATCTATCCTTTAAGAACTCAAACCGGGGAAAAGGTTGTGCAGTATTTGTTTCCACCATTCGACGACAGGAGGATAACTGGGATAAGATGATCAGCCAAGGCAAAGTCGAAGGGAAAACATTGCGGGGAAGACGACCGAGATGACGGATAGGCCAGATAACGGAGAAGACACACCATACATGGGACCAGCTACTCCGAGATGCCGAAGACCGGAAAGAATGGAAACAAACTGTTAAGAGGACTGTGTGATGGGCCACCAACTTTCAACTATGAAAGACAGAGTGTTGATGATTACGACACATACTTCAGGAAACATGACGTCATAAACACTGAGACACTTGAAAAACTACTTTTCTCTAAACGGATCGCAAATGTTCGATTCTTTAAAGTAGTAGTGAGGACGTGATTACTAACTGAGTATTATACGGCACCTCCAGTGACCATCAACTGTGATGTCTGGCCGTTTGCAACACTGTAAATCGCCGCTTGTAACAGACACAGCTGTTTTGAAAAGTGCATTAGAAATAGTACTACGAAGATCTAAGTTTATTACTTCATATAACGGCTATTTAGTTAATATATAACCGAGAGGTTCATTCTCCCATACGAGCATATCTGTAAGAACACAGTTTCGATTAAATATTGGATGATGCCATTGTACGAAGTACTTCATTATCGCGCTTCGCTTGTGAATACTGAACAGCTGCTACCGGATGATCTTATATAAAATTAAGGTTTTCGTTTTGAAGCGAGGTTAGTATTTTTGGACGCTTACAGCTTGGTGATGAAATCAAATATATGCAAACAGAACAATTTTTGAATACATTTGCAAAACCGATGTGGCTATTCTGCAAGGCAGAACGCCACTGACATATATAGACCGGGACCTGAACAAATTCCACAGTGACGTTGGAATGAAAAGTGGCACACGGATTAGCAGGCGCACCTCAATGGATACGCTAAAGCTACTGTCTACAAGTATCTGACACGGTTTATGAGAGCTGCTGTCAAGATATTAACTCGTGGACAACGTCTCTGTTTATTCAGAGGGACACTGGTTGGCGGCGACTACTGCCACTGTGGCCAAATGGCGTTCAAGATGTTGGCAAACAATATTTCTGTGAGTCTGATGGTTACATAGGATTTGTGATACAGTTCACGGTGACGATAGGCCACAAGAGTGCGTAAGTTTGTTTTCTCACTTGATGCTGGCATTAGACCCGTCGCTTTATGGGATTTGAAGGGTCAAGTTCTCACCCTGCCTTCTTAGCTGCTACGTCAGGGCCCAGAGTCAAGTTGTACGCACTGACCTTCACATCTCGCTTGCGGGGTACGGCGCAACGTTGTCCGTGATACGCCTCTTAAGTCTTTTCGGTTTGCTGTTATTTTGTATTCGTATTTGTTTTCGTATGTTGTAAATTACAACATGTGATGCACAATGAAAATTGGTTTTGTGATCAATCTAAAGCGTTTTACAATGCAAACAAAGCGTATGTGATGGTGAAAATACGAACATCCTTGAGGATATATTTCATTCGGACATAATTGCAAAAACAAGTGCGCTAGACGAACGTTTCACGTAACTTACATTCCAATGCAAATCTGTAGCGCAGCCAGTTTTGTTACACGCATGTAATTGTGAATTATTGTTTATCCTAGGGCAACTCACCAGTAAACCAATGTATCATCTGTTTTGATGAAAGTACGAAAAAGGGTCTGAGGAAGACTTGCGAAAAATTCGAAAGCGGTAACGGTACTTTTTGAATTAGGTAATTCAAAATTAATTTGTTGCTGGTTGCTGTATAACATCAACTTATTCAATATTATTATTTCGTTTTTTCCTGCAGATTTTTCTTTTACCATGAAATACTGGGTGATCAAAAAGTCAGTATAAATTTGAAAACTGAATAAATCACGGAATAATGTAGATAGAGAGGTACAAATTGACACACATGCTCGGAATGATATGGGGTTTTATTAGAACCAAAAAAATGCAAACGTTCAAAAAATGTCCGACAGATGGCGCTTCATCTGATCAGAACAGAAATATTTTGCATAACAAAGTAAGACAAAGCACAGGTGATGTTCTTTGCAGGAAATGCTCATTATGTCCACCATCATTCCTCAACAATAACTGTAATCGAGGAATAATGCTGTGAACAGCACTGTAAAGCATGTCCGGAGTTATGGTGAGGCACTGGCGTCGGATGTTGTCTTTCAGCATCCCTAGAGATGTCGGTCGATCACGACACACTTGCGACTTCAGGTAACCCCAAAGCCAATAATCGCACGGACTGAGGTCTGGGGACCTTGGAGGCCAAGCATGACGAAAGTGGCGGCTGAGCACACGATCATCACCAAACGACACGCGCAAGAGATCTTTCACGCGTCTAGCAATATGGGGTGTTTTTTCGGTTTTAATAAAACCCCATGTCATTCCAAGCATGTGCGTCAATTTTTACCTCTCTATCTACATTATTTCGTGATTTATTCAGTTTTCAAATTTATACTGACGTTTTGATCACCCGGTATGTAATAAGTATAAAATAAAAATTATATCTACTGAATATTTGAAACTGGGAGTTACTTAACAAAACTGTAGGAGCTATGGTGTTGATGGAAAAGATAGAGATGAGTTGTAGATTTGCGCCACCGAAGTCCAGCGCTGGAGGAGGGGGCAGTGGGGGGAGGTGGGGGAGGGGAAAAACTGATACGCATTGTTACTAAGCTATGTGCATGTATCTACTGTACAGGTTTTACGTGAGTCTAGGTACAATAACACGTAATTTATTATGTAACAGGTGATTTGGTCAAGAACGTTGTCGTCATCATCGTCTGTATTGTTACTTCCTCTGATGTCTCCAGTATGAATCTTTGACTCTGCAGCGGAGTTTGCGCTGATATGAAAGTTGCTGCCAGAATAAAACTTTGTGCCGGACCGGCAATCGAACGCAAGGCCTCTCCCGCTCGCGGCCAAGTGCTATGACTGAGATTCACGAGCACGACTTGCACCCCGTCGTCACTACTTTACTTCCGCGAGTACCTCGTTTCTTACCCGCCAAACTTCAAAGAAGTTCCCTTCGAAATATGCACGAATACTGCAGCAGTGCTAGTCCTGCAAGTTTCGCAGGAGAACTTCTGTGAAGTCTAGAAAGTAGGCGATGACGTACTCGTGGAAGCGAAATGTGAGGACCAGTCGTGAGTCGTACTCGGGTAGCTGTTTGTACAGCACTCGTCCACTGCGTTCGATTTACGACCCGGGACACAGTTTTAATCTTCCGAAAGTGCCAAGTTTCTTCTTATGTGCATAAAAAGTTCTCGGTTTACTTGCCGCTTGATATTCCGATAAAATTCCAAGCTTTCGATGATATCCCAACATCATCTTGCTCAGCGACTAAAACTGACTGTCGTGAACTGGAAAAATTTCCTCAACTGGCTGGATTACATCACGATGGCGCGTACACAGGTAGCGCCCTCTACTCCCATTGATTTTGCTTGCGCTCTCTGTCTTGTAGTGCTTCGCAGCGCCATCCATCCCATCACAGGGTGAACTACGAGAAGTATTCCTCTCTGTTTTTTCCTTGTTAAGTGCACGCTTCCATACATTTCTAAATGCATAGTTAGTGTACTGAAGTTGAGGGCGAAGAAAGCGGTGTCATCAGCATACTGAAGGAGGTGGACTGGTGGGGGTGGTTTGGGCATATTAGCAGCGCGGAGGAGATAAAGTGTAATCGCATTGTGTAAGTCGTGCGTAGTGGGAGGGGCGACAGCGGCGACTGCGAGATAAAAGGAGCTGGGTCAGCGGAGCACCTGCTGCGAGCGCAAGTGTCCATTCATTTGGCGACATCCGGCCGGCCGGGCGGCCGCGCGCGCCTCCGGAAAGTCAATGAGCGGAGAGGCGGCGCGCGAATTCCTGGCCCCGCTGCCTTTGTTTGGAGGCGGAGCGCCGGCGGCGGCCGGGCGTGGCGGCGGCGTCGTGTGGCGAGGCGAGGCGACAGGCCGGCTCGCCCCCGACTGACGCGCCGGCCGCTGGCAGTGATCGATCACGCCGCCTCGTGAAATACACTTTTCAGCGCGTCGCCGTCCTGCTCCTTACATGGAATGCGCACATTAGGAGAGTCGTGACGCGGGCCGATCCCGTGTCGTGACAAAAAAATATCTTTTATAGCCTTTGTAAACCGTTTTCGAGAAACAAAAAAAAGAGAAAAGGAAAAGGAGGCAGGAGCAGAGTGGGTAGGGACGAGGCGGGGCGCCCGTGACGGCGGAGGAGGAGGAAGAGAATGAGAAGAAACGCGGCCCCAGCGCGGCGGCCGATGCTAATGGCAAGCGCGAAGAAGCATCGTTAGCAGAGGCGTGCATACAATTCGGAAGAATCCGGCTGATTTATTCGGACGCGCCCGGAGGCGGCAGGAGGGGGGGGGGGGGGGAGGACTCCCGCGCGAGCTGGTTCGTCAGAATTCAGCACGGAGCCCGCTCGCCCGACTTGATGCACGGCCGACAGCAGAATGACGGAGCTTACCTAATTACGAGGCGAAATCCGCTACGACCGCTGCCTGGCGTTATACAAGGCCTTGCTGAATAGTTAACAGGTGCCTTTTGAGAGCGTCTTCCGGCAGAAACAGATTTCTGTGTCGGTTGCCTTTACCAAATTTCTCCGAGTCCTCCGCGCATAATCTAATCTAGCTGAAGAATCACATCTTTTTAATGGTACACATTGCGGCTCAGATTGGAAATATTCCGCTACGAAGTGACATCTTTTGTGGGTTCTTATATGTGGTAACTGCCTTCTTGACATCTGTACATAACTGACCAATCATACAGTATAACATAGGTGTTAGGATACAGGCGTTAGGACTTTTAAAATATAAAACCAAAAATGAAGTTCAATAGTCCGAAATCGATGTATTTATTGAAGCAGATTAGACACTCACACAACCGGTTTTGCTACTCCTAAGTTGTATCTTCTGGTGTAGGTCTGTACAAAAGTTTTTAGAAATTAATACTTTGTTAATGGTAAAATGAAATTATCTGACATACTTTCAGATTTAAATAAGGAAGAATAGATTTAAATAAGGAAGGAAATATTATGCATCTGGTTAGGAAAGCAAATGTGGGTCACATAGCCCCATAAACAATGGGCCTATTCGTATATAATATATGATATTTGTACTTTAACCTGCCAAGTTAGCCGAGAGCGCTAATGCGCTGCTTCCTGGACTCGGGTAGGCGTGCCGGCCCCGGATCGAATCCGCCCGACGGATTTACGGCGAGGACCAGTGTGCCGGCCAGCCTGGATGTGGTTTTTAGGCGGTTTTCCACATCCCTGTAGGTGAATACCGGGCTGGTCCCCATGTCCCGCCTCAGTTTCACGACTCACAGACATTTGACACACATCCGCACTTTTCCATGATTTACACTAGACACAGACAGATGGGGTACTCTGATTCCATCCCAGGGGGGGGGGGGTAAGGGTTGGTGGCAGGAAGGGCATCCGGCCACCCTTTCAAATTAACATGCCAAATCCGATTTAACCACGCCAGCTCCGCGCACAATGCGGGACAAAGGCGCAAGCTATAGATAGACATGAGATTTATAATTTCATAGCAAAAGATGGTTACATAAAATCTTATGTAATATGGTACAGGGAGCTATTACCGAAAACCACAGAATAAGAATTGATGTGACTAGGCACTGTTTTCAGCCTTCTTCAGATGGTCAAACATCATCAACGATGAATATTCAGTCTATAAAAGCGAAGGAATGGAAGCGATCCTTGAATAAAAACGGTGAACCGGTTTCATATTTTAAAAGTTTTAAAACCTCTGTGTAAACACCTGCGTTATACTTTATGAATGGTCAATCAATTATGTATAGTTACTGTAGCTGTTGCTGCCCTAGTTTTAACATTATCTGTTATCGAAATGTAAAAGGCGAACCAAAACTCCACTGACAAAGTTTCAGAGGCTGTTCAGCGCTTCTTCCTGAGTATTTTCATGTTACTCATCCATGGCTGCACATAGCTCGTTGCACAGTAATAATGTTAAATATAATTTACTGGGTTGGTTGATTGATTTGGGAAAGGGGACCAAACAGCGAGGTCACTGCCTCCACTGGATCAGGTAAGGATGGTGGAAGGAAGTCGCCCGTGCCCTTTCAAACAAACCAACCCGGTATTTGCCTGAAACGATTTAGGGAAATCACGGGAAACCGAAATCAGCATGGCAGCATGCGGGTTTGAGCTGTCGTCCTCCCGAATGCGTGTCTAGTGTGCTAACCACAGCACCATCTCACTCAGTTCAAATGGTTCAAATGGCTCTGAGCACTATGGGACTCAACATCTTAGGTCATAAGTCCCCTAGAACTTAGAACTACTTAAACCTAACTAACCTAAGGACATCACACACACCCATGCCCGAGGCAGGATTCGAACCTGCGACCGTAGCAGTCCCGCGGTTCCAGACTGCAGCGCCAGAACCGCTAGACCACCGCGGCCGGCCATCTCACTCAGTTCCCTGTGTACAAATAACCCAGTTGAAGAACCGCAGAGAATTGACACTTGATGCAGGGATTGACAGCTGACCCACAACTTCAGCAAATATAGCGTACCGCGCATAAATAGGCGGAAAGACGCATTACTGTAGGTGCGGCCCAGATTCCAACTTCCGGGCCATTCTCTGGCACGAATGTCATAGCGCTGGACCTCGCTACACATTTCCCCCACCACCACGCCACGGTGTCTGACCGCTTGGAGGGGGAAGAGGAGGGAACTGCGAACGCACCGCAATTAAATGGTAGTGCAGTCGTACTGCATACGACTTGGTTTTATATATCACATTTCTCAACAACATAGATCACAAACAAAACAAATTTTTACTGTTATTTAATTATTTTGATAAAGACATGATTTTTATGTGGTACAACCTGTCGACATAATGACAGATGCAGACCATCTCACAGATTTTCGTACCCACGTGGCCATGTAATCATGACTTATTTAGTTTCATAACTGAAAAAAGCTCCTTAACGCAAATATGTCAACTGAAATATTGTAACATTTTTGGAACTTCATTGTGCACACGGGGAAACTCTACATGAGGACAGTTTTAACATAAAACGATTTGTCATTAAAATGGAAATTCCTTTGCAGGTCAATCAGTTACATCTGAACATGCACTTTCAATTGAATTGAAAAACAGTCTCGAAAACAGATGTAAGACTGACAGTGCCCTCAAAATGTTTAGGAAACTATCTTTGTAATTCTTTCAATGCCAGAATGAATTCTTCAAATCTCAAGTTGTCTTTAACATCAGTGAGCTTAGGGAACTGGACTGTATTTGTTAAAATATTACCCTTCTATAACGCGATTTTCTTTTTAAATGCATCCTCATCACGCCAGAACGTTGTTCCTTGCCTTGAATTGTCTTGCTGTGAGCGGTAAGCAGTCAATTTCACTTGAAATGCGATGTCTGCAATCCATTCTGGATGTTCTAATTTTCGTTCCTGCTCTCCTTTTTCTTTCATAAATTCAACAGCAGCAAGCTCTAAATCGAAAAATCGTTCCAGGCCTGCCCCTTGACTTAACAAACGTTTTGTGCAGTATAAATTCTCCATACTCTTCGTTCAGTTCCATCCAAAACAGGTGCACTTGACAGTGGAATAATGCCTGCGACATCAGAAATGTTATTATTCGCTCCACCAATATCCTCGCCTGAAACTTTAACAGAAAGTGCTTCTTGATGTACTAAACAATAAATTCCATCTGCCGATCCATTATTTTACTCTTTCACAATCAACTATCAATTTTTTCTGCATAGTATTTTGGTATTGTTTCCTAGCAAATTTGCGGTACCCCTCGCTTACACGACTACATAATATATATTCAGAATTCTCATCCCTCTCTTCTGTCACTCCCATTCATTTTTAGAGACTTATGACGACAGATCGCCACAATGTCTCTTTTTGTGCAAACAGCCATTGGACCTGTGAACATCTTTCATAATAGGAACAAAACGCGAAGTGTACGCAGCGCTGGTAACACGATTCTACTGAACTGGAGAGGACTGTGCCGACCAAGAAATGTCACAACGCAATATTACAGGAAATGTTGTGCTGTGCCGAGCACTTCCGGGAAGCCCCGAGCAACGGCGATACGGGGCGGGGGGCGGGGGGAGGCGGTGCTTGGCCCGTCCGTGGCCCGCACATTCGGTCCCGGTCCGTGTGATATTCGGCACGGCACGCCGTGGCCAGCCCAGCATTACTGTACATACATAGGATAGTAGAACAATCACAGAAAGCATCCACCCCCTTAAAACATATAGGAGTATGCGTACGGCGCGATTTAAAAGTGGAACGACCACACAAAAAGCCGGCCGGTGTGGTCGAGCGGTTCTAGGCGCTACAGCCTGGAACCGCGCGACCGCTACGGTCGCAGGTTCGAATACTGCCTCGGGCATGGATGTGTGTGATGTCCTTAGGTTAGTTAGGTTTAAGTAGTTCTAAGTTCTAGGGGACTGATGACCTCAGATATTAAGTCCCATAGTGCTCAGAGCCATTTGAACCATTTTGAACCACATAAAACTAATTGCAGTATGGCAGACACTAAACCTGAGATTCATTAGCCCACCAGTGCAGGCGGCAACTTACCCTCTCGTTCGACCTATACTTGAATAGTGGTCGTCAGTGTGGGATCCATTATCGGATACGTGAGATAAAGCAAACAGAGACGATCCAGACAGTGGCGTGTTTCGTTACAGGTCCATTTAGTAGGCGCGATAACGTCACCGAGAAAATAAACCAAACGTAGTGATAGACGCTGCAACAGACGATGTTAAAAATTCGAGTAGTGTCAACAAATACGTCGCGCCTCCTCCTGAGTATATCTCGCGAAAAGTTCATGAAGCTAAAAATTAGAAGATTCGAGCTCACACGGGGGCTTACCGACAATAGTTCTTCCGGCGGACCGTTATAATATTTCTGGCTCAGGGCAGCATAATATTCAATCCAAGCTTCATTTCGTAGTTGAGATACGAGGGGCATTTTTTTGCGTTTTGTTTCTTTAGCCAGCTTGGTTTTATTCAGAATTTCAATACATCATATTAAGCCCCACTCTTTTAGCTACAAGACTTTATTTTTCAGCACAATCTCTGTTCAATGCGACGGCCTTACACCACCTTACTGGGAGGGCCTGTATGCTCGC
The DNA here is from genome assembly GCF_023864275.1 of Schistocerca cancellata. Lineage (NCBI taxonomy): Eukaryota > Metazoa > Arthropoda > Insecta > Orthoptera > Acrididae > Schistocerca > Schistocerca cancellata. The sequence goes on along the minus strand of NC_064628.1, from coordinate 759,012,641 downwards.
ATGGTACCACTCTACTGGTCGACGTCAGAACCAACGCCCTGCTGCATCAATACCATCCCCATCATCCAGTGGAGTGCAACCTTCAATGGGCCAAACAGATGGAAGCCGGAAGGAGGAAGTGGCGAGATCCAGGCTCCAAGGTGTATGAGGAAGAACAGTTCAATGAAGTTCTGTGATTTCCTCTCGGGTGCACAGACTTGTATCAGGCCTTGAGTTGTCAAGGAGAAGGAGAAGTTCGTTTGCATTTTTGTGGCGACGAGCACGCTGAAATAGTTTCTTCAGTTTCTTGAGGGTAGCACAGTACACTCAACATCAGAGCTGATCGTTGCGCCATGAGGGAGGAAATACAACAGAATAATCCCTTCAGAGTCCCAGAAAACCGTCGCTATGACTTTACTGGCTAAGGATGCAGCTTTGAACGTTTTCTGCGGAGGAGAGGTGGTGTGGCGCCAATCCATGGATTGCCGTTTTGTTCCCGGTTCGAAGTGATGAACCAATGTTTCTCTTTATGGTCTTCTCTTAGGAGGCGCGGAACGCAGGGGACGTACACCTTTGAGCACCCCAGCTGGCGGGCGAATGTATCAGCAATATCAACAGAGAGGTCCAGTTTAGCAACAGGTGTTTGACTGTACGCCGTCGATCACCTCGAATGAGTGTGTCCGCACGTTCCTACATTCCAGGAGTCACAGCCGAGTGCGGCCGCCTGGCATGCGGGACACCGGACAGGTTTGCGCGATCTTGTTGCAATGATGACGAACGCCTCGACCAACAACTCACCTCGTTTTGGTTCAGTAACATTCTGCAGGTGCCTATTATTAACTTCTGCGACGCTCCGGTTTCCGAGGAAAGAAACTCAAAGACAGTTCTCAGTTTGGAACACACTTCCATTACAGACGCCATTCTGAAGGCTACGTATAGCACTGGTACCAGTCGGAACTTCATGAAACTATAAGGGCTGTAGCGGCAATATTCCACGATGTCGCACAACAAAAGTGCGCATTTTTTCAAGCGAAATTGTATGAGAAAAGAAGTTTGTGGCAGTGCCCTTGTACAATGCATTAGCTCATGTATGACGTAAAAAGTGGAGTGACGTGCTGACTACATATGGTACTGTAGATACCAGTGCCGTGTGAAACTGCTCCAACTTATTACTCGTATAATTTGACTGGGTGACACAGTGGAAGATGAAGGAATTACCGTTGGACTGTGTGCCAAATCTCACATTTTCGTTTATTCATCTTTCTCAAAGTAAAATTCAGATGTCAGATCACAAAAGCTAGCCTCTCAATAGTAAGCCAACATATACTCAGTTCAGATTTCTTTTTTGTACCCATTTAACAACAGAATACGATATGCCGATGAAGCAGTTCGTTCATTATCTGCTAGCCGGCCGAAGTGGCCGTGCGGTTAAAGGCGCTGCAGTCTGGAACCGCAAGGCCGCTACGGTCGCAGGTTCGAATCCTGCCTTGGGCATGGATGTTTGTGATGTCCTTAGGTTAGTTAGGTTTAACTAGTTCTAAGTTCTAGGGGACTAATGACCTCAGCAGTTGAGTCCCATAGTGCTCAGAGCCATTTGAACCATTATCTGCTCCCGTCAAACAGGCACACCGAACGATGGATTCTGGCTGCCCAGTTCAGACCACCTCGAGAGGCCGCACGGTATAGTTCGCAGACTAGGGGCCGCGCGATAAAAGTTTTTATGCGCTGTACATCTAATGATCTTCAGAAATCGCAATCTCACGAGGACTGCTGAGACGAACAGAGTTTTAGATACATTATCTAATCTGTCCAAGCAATTTCTATAATGTACGCAAGTTGCCTGAAATGTAGCTGTTACGTTTGAACTACTTTAAGTGTGACTTGGTTGGTATGAGTTTGGTATACCACTTGTCAGCAGTTGATGGCTTTCTCTTCTTCATGTTGTTAGCAGTTGATGGCCTTCTCTTGCTCATGTATCATTAATAAATAGCCATTGGCATACTAGTTGATTCTAAATCTTCGTTTTATAGCTTAGTGAGCCATAGCCAAATCACTAGCAAATTTCTCAGCTTCACCTAAAACATAATGGTATTGTGACCTAAGTGCCACTCCTGTGCAGGAGCAACAATATCATTAAAACGTGCCAGGTGGGTGTACATGTAGAGAACCTCAGTGTTCTGCTTTGGTGCGGCAGAGTACAACAGGCCTCACACGTTTTGCATTCCCTGTACAATTAGGACCAGTTACTCGCCATCAGTGGTAACACGAGGAGGGAACCGGGATAATGCATTTTGCACTGGGCGCTGACTGACGTCACATTTGTTGTTATTCCTGTAACGTGATCTTTTAGGATCGTATCACCGTACCATTCGCGACTGAAAAGGAAACGGGAAAAAAAGTGGTACAGCACGTACCCACCGCCACATTCCATAAAGCGACTTGAGGAGTGTAGATGCAGATGCACCATTTCATATACACGTTTAAAGCACGTGGCAGTCTAGGTGAGTATATATTTCACAAAAACCATTTAACTACATATTAAAGCAACAATACCTAGCTTTAAAGTATATTTGAGATTACTAAGGTGTCGCATCTGCCTTCTGGCACTGATAACAACTGATCAAGGAAAAAAAAAAGGTTCAAATGGCTCTGAGCACTATGGGACTTAACTTCTCAGATCATCAGTCGCCTAGAACTTAACTACTTAAACCTAACTAACCTAAGGAGATCACACACATCCATGCCCGAGGCAGGATTCGAACCTGCGACCGTAGCGGTCACGCGGTTCCAGACTGTAGCGCCTAGAACAGCTCGGCCACTGCGGCCGGTCCGATCAGGAAAACATCCCTCCGAGAATCTGGTGGGGCCACTATGCATCAAAAAGGCGCAAGAGGGGATGGTGGCGGTAAATAGAGGAAGACTAACGGAGAAGTCTTACAAGTTTCAACATGTATTCTCGGCAAAGCCCAATCCTGCTCTAATTCTCATCCAAGTGAATAATGCCAACGACAGCGATATCGAAGTGACATTAACGGTCATTTCTTCTGCGAACAAACCGCACATATCTTATACACATCGGAGTGCAGTACAAAGTGCGACCAAGCGGGATGGCGCAATGGTTATCACAATGGACTCGCATTCGGAAAGACCACAGTTCAAACCCGCGTCCAGCCATCCTGATTTAGATTCTCAGTGATTTCCCTACATCGCTTCAGGCAAATGCCGGGATGGTTTCTTTGAAAGGACACAGCCTTCCCTAATCCGACGGGATCGATGACCTCACTGTTTGGTCCCCTCCCCCATATCAACCAACCAACCTGCACAGTGCGCCTAAGATGAGCGTCGCTTGGTGAAGTGCCTGCATGATACATTGCCCCCCACGAGTTTGGAAACACCAATTGATTATGGACAATGGAAAGGAAATAGGTTATAAAATTGCATTTTATCTCTTTCTAAATGTTTATTAAGCTCAAACAATACACAGGTAAACGCAATATTCAATTTCAGATTTCTTAAAAAAGCCATCCTTTGCTTTTATGTGTCGTGCATACTCTCACCATTTGATGGGTCAATTTTACCAGGGTTTAGTCCCCATTTTTGCTGCAGGACATCCCACAAGTGTGTCCTACTCAAGATTCGACGTTTTAGGATTCTCTTGTCCAACTCATCCCATAGTAGCTCGATTTGACTACAATCAGGGGATTGCCGAGGCCATTCCATGTTTTTAAAATTTTCTGAACCTCCAAAGACTTCACATAATTCTGACAAAAGTGGGACGTCTGTTTCGGGTCGTTGTCTTGCTGCAAGACAAACCTTTTCCCAATCAGATGCAAACAAGATGTCTTGACATGTTGCTAGAGAACCACACACTTTCACCAAATATTCGGCTTTATTCCCTCCAAAAAATCCCTATACCATCATAGAACCCCTTCGATGCTTCACAGTTGGAATTAGGCACTGAGTGTTCAAGTGTTCAATAGGTGAATGGCGTACAAATTGACGGCGTTTACTTCCAAATATTTCGAACCTGTATTCTTCAGCCGGCCGGAGTGGCCGTGCGGTTCTAGGCGCTACAGCCTGGAACCGAGCGACCGCTACGGTCGCTGGTTCGAATCATGCCTCGGGCATGGATGTGTGTGATGTCCTTAGGTTATTTAGGTTTAATTAGTTCTAAGTTCTAGGCGACTGATGACCTCAGAAGTTAAGTCGCATAATGCTCAGAGCCATTTGAACCATTTGTATTCTTCAGTGAATAGTACTCTTTCCCGAGTCGCTGCTATCCAATGTTTGTGTGTCGTAGTCCTCTTACGCCTCGTCCTCTTGTTAACAGGGCGCAACAATGGTTTCCATGCTGCTAGATAAACGTGGAGACTGCCAGGTGCCATCTTACTATTGACTCACTCACTGGTGTATCCCTAGCTGTGTCCAGTTTAGCACTCGATTCACAAAAGTTTTAATCTATTACGTTCACTGGCCACTACCAAATACTTTTCTTGGCGTTCTGATTATTTCCTGGGTGTTCCTGAGCGAGGATGATCAATCATCATAGGCGCCAGTCTCACGATGCCAGGGTATGCAATTGCCAACTCCACTGATGGAAATCTTCAATTTCTATGATATTTGCAGACACTGCTGCGTTCTTGATGCAAAGTGACTATCTTCAGCTGTGAATCATACGGAATCTGGCACTTTTGGATCATTTTCAATAACTTTTGCTGCGTGTACTATCTTCTCTCGTGGTGTGACCTACTTTTATACAAAAGGAACTACAATTGAACAAAACTGTAAGGAACATACCTCCACATAGTCGTGGCGTCTACTGGCTCCACCTGTTGTGTTTAGTGGGAGTGCTTCTACGTGTAGTCAGTTAATATGAAACTGAGCAATACCAGTAGATAATAATATGTTCCAATCCCAATTCCAATTCCAATCCCAAAGAAAGCAGGTGTTGACAGATGTGAAAATTACCGAACTATCAGTTTAATAAGTTACAGCTGCAAAATACTAACGCGAATTCTTTACAGACGAATGGAAAAACTGGTAGAAGCCGACCTAGGGGAAGATCAGTTTGGATTCCGTAGATATGTTGGAACACGTGAGGCAATACTGATCCTACGACTTATGTTAGAAGAAAGATTAAGGAAAGGCAGCCCTACGTTTCTAGCATTCGTAGACTTAGAGAAGGCTTTTGACAATGTTGACTGGAATACTCTCTTTCAAATTCTCAAGATGGCAGGGGTAAAATACAGGGAGCGAAAGGCTATTTACAATTTGTACAGAAACGAGATGGCAGTTATAAGAGTCGAGGGACATGAAAGGGAAGCAGTGGTTGGGAAGGGAGTGAGACAGGGTTGTAGCCTCTCCTCGATGCTATTCAATCTGTATACTGAGCAAGCAGTAAAGGAAACGAAAGAAAAGTTCGGAGTAGGTATTAAAATCTATGGAGAAGAAATAAAAACTTTGAGGTTCGCCGATGACATTGTAATTCAGTTAGAGACAGCAAAGGACTTGGAAGAGCAGTTGAACGGAATGGACAGTGTCTTGAAAGAAGGATATAAGATGGACATTAACAAAAGCAAAACGAGGATAAGTTGGGTGATGCTACGGGGATTAGATTAGGAAATGAGACATTTAAAGAAGTAAAGGAGGTTTGCTATTTGGGGAGCAAAATAACTGATGGTGGTAGAAGTAGAGAGGATATGAAATGTAGACTGGCAATGGCAAGGAAAGCGTTTCTGAAGAAGAGAAATTTGTTAACATCGAGTATAGATTTCAGTGTCAGGAAGGCATTTCTGAAAGTATTTGTATGGAGTGTAGCCATGCATGGAAGTGAAACATGGACGATAAATAGTTTATACAAGAAGAGAATAGAAGCTTTCGAAATATGGTGCTACAGAAGAATGCTGAAGATTAGATGGGTAGATCACATAACTAATGGGGAGGTATTGAATAGAATTGGGGACAAGAGGGGTTTGTGGCACAACTTGACTAGAAGAAGGGATCGGTTGGTAGGACATGTTCTGAGGCATCTAGGGATCACCAATTTAATTTTGGAGGGCAGCATGGAGGGTAAAAATCGTAGAGGGAGACCAAGAGATGAATACACTAAGCAGATTCAGAAGGATGTAGGCTGCAGTGGGTACTGGGAGATGAAGAGGCTTCCACAGGATAGAGTAGCATGGAGAGCTGCATCAAATGAGTCTCAGGACTGAAGACCACAACAACAACAACAACAACAATATGTATGTATATGTACAATATTTATCTGTGCAACACTGTAAGTGTCATTATTGATCGTTATTTGAGCATACTGTGATGTAACTCACATAAATCACTCCCATCTTGCTCCCTTGTAACACGCAGTATGCTGTTTCCAAGCTTATGGAGCGCAGTGTGGGTTAACTGACAAGAAAATCAACGATAAATGTCGTACGCAGATCCCCAAGCGCACGCTACAGACTGACGCTTTTGGCTGGAGCGACACCCGGCACTCTGCGCATCGCCCCCACCGCCCGCCTTGTTACGTGCAGCGCACTATAGCCGGCGACGGGCCGCGTTGCGGGAGAGACTCGCAGGTAATGACGTGCCCCGGGCGAGCGTGGCGTGGCGTGGCGTGGCTCTATCAGGCGCGCGCTTTCCACATATTTGCCCGTCATCAGCTGGGGTAATTTATGAAGAAGCCCGCGCCCGGCCACTAATTAGTAATTAAAGATTTATGCTAACTAGCGGCGTGCCGCACGAGAGGCCGCTCAATAAGTCCCCGCGCAGCATAAATTACCCGGACCCGGGATGTCCAGATAAGTCGGGACCGGCCGGGGCCGGCGGGGCAGGCCGCCTCTTTCACTCGTTCGTCAGCGCCCTTCCTCGCCTGCCCGTAAAGCACACAACGGCACAGCAGTGACTCACGTGAAGGAAAACGTATCCCAAATTTTTATATTAATTGGAGACATTAAGTCACTGTAGGACTCCGCGAATATTCTTAAGAGCACATTATTTGTAAGATTCAGGAAAGGCAAACCTACGTTTCTAGCATTTGTAGACTTAGAGAAAGCTTTTGACAATGTTGATTGGAATATTCGCTTTCAAATTCTGAAGGTGGCAGGGGTAAAATACAGGGAGCGAAAGGCTATTTACAATTTGTACAGAAACGAGATGGCAGTTATAAGAGTCGAGGGACATGAAAGGGAAGCAGTGGTTGGGAAGGGAGTGAGACAGGGTTGTAGCCTCTCCCCCATGTTATTCAAACTGTATACTGAGCAAGCAGTAAAGGAAACAAAAGAAAAGTTCGAAGTAGGAAATAAAATCCATGGAGAAGAAATAAAAACTTTGCGGTTCGCCGATGACATTGTAATTCTGTCAGAGACAGCAAATGAGCTGGTAGAGCAGGTGAACGGAATGGACAGTATCTTGAAAGGAGGATATAAGATGAACATCAACAAAAGCAAAACGAGGATAATGGAATGCAGTCGAATTAAGTCGGGTGATGCCGAGGGAATTAGATTAGGAATTGAGAGGCTTAAAGTAGTAAAGGAGTTTTGCTATTTTGGGAGCAAAATAACTGATGATGGTAGAAGTAGAGAGGATATAAAATGTAGACTGGCAAAGGCAAGGAAAGCGTTCCTGAAGAAGAGAAATTTGTTAATATCAAGTACAGATTTAAGTGTCAGGAAGTCGTCTCTGAAAGTATTTGTATGGACTGTAGCCATGTATGGAAGTGAAACATGGACGATAAATAGTTTGGACAAGAAGAGAATAGAACATTTCGAAATGTGGTGCTACAGAAGAATGCTGAAGATTAGATGGATAGATCACATAACTAATGAGGAGGTATTGATCAGAATTGGGGAGAAGAGGAGCTTGTGGCACAACTTGATTAGAAGAAGGGATCGGTTGTTAGGACATGTTCTGAGATATCGAGGCATCACCAGTTTAGTATTGGAGGGCAGGGTGGAGGGTAAAAATCGTAGAGGGAGACCAAGAGATGAATACACTAAGCAGATTCAGAAGGATGTAGGCTGCAGTAGGTACTGGGAGATGAAGAAGCTTGCACAGGATAGAGTAGCATGGAGAGCTGCATCAAACCAGTCTCAGGACTGAAGACCACAACAACAACAACAGCAACAACAACATTTGTAACTGAAATGATAATTAAATCAAGACCCTAAGCTGCCGACAGCCGTTGATATACACAACGGGGGCAGTTGAAAATGTGTGCCCCGACCGGGACTCGAACCCGGGATCTCCTGCTTACATGGCAGACGAGGGCACGGAGGATAGTGCGACTGCAGGGATTTATCCCTTGCACGCTCCCCGTGAGACCCACATTCCCAACTTAATGTCCACACACTACATTCGTATTGCCCCTGCTCATTACACTCATTACTCGCGGCAGACAATCTTACCGAGTCTCGTAAGAGTTCGGGCAATGCGTGTGCATCCGCACAGAAAGGTCAATGGCCGATTACCCGTAACTATATGAAGATGGTATCTGTTCTTTCGGACATGTCCGAAAGAACTGATACCATCTTCATATTATTTGTCACTTGCCATCTAGATCGCACATCGCACCGTGAAATGTGTACTGTATAGTCCACAATATTATCAGTTTCAGCACTAAGCCGCTCATCGAAGGAAGAGATACTGGGCTGTCAATAATTGCATTATATGGTCCACAGCTGTACTAGAGTGGCTGTCAAGATATCAGACACCGCAAGATCACACCCACTCATTGCAGTAAGCCGCATGTACAATGTTGGGAAGCGACAGCTGAATGTTCCTGTGTTTCCGTGCAATATCGTGCGTTCACGAGTTCAAAAATAGTTCAAATGGCTCTGAGCACTATGGGATTTAACATCTGAGGTCATCAGTCCCCTTGAACTTAGAACTACTTGAACCTAATTAACGTAAGGACATCATACACATCCATGCCCGAGTCAGGATTCGAACCTGCGACCGTAGCGGTCGCGCGGTACCAGACTGAAGCGCCTAGAACCGCTCGACCACAGCGTCCGGCTGTGCACGTGTGTTTTCAGTCTTCTGTGGAACGGTGCACTGACGTGTATTAGGTAGTGGGCTAAATGCAGGAGCAAGGGCCGACTTATAATGCTGCTCCAGTCGGTGTGTATAAAAGGCGAAAAGACATTTGGAAACAATCTAGAATTGTTGTATCAAACGCATTGAAGATTTTTTACTGATCTGGCCAACAGTGAAGAAGCCAGGAATTATATAAATTCTGCACAAGTTCATAAAATGACGGTTTTGACAAAAAGTTACTGCATAGAACTGTACTCTGACAGAGGAGAGTATCCGGCGGCTAGAAAAATACAGAGCTCCATGAACAAAATAATAATAATAATAATAATAATAATAATAATAATATTTTTTCCGGCTCAGAGACCTCCGTTCTTTCCGTTCTCTGCTCATTTGGTTTTTGACTGAATAAGTATAATGATAGGCAAAAAAATTAATGGAATTCAAAGACATTGCGGCAGTAAGAGCCAAGTTTTATGTAAACTGAACTTACTGCGTGCTCAGAACAACAGGCTTGTAGTATACGTCGGTAAAACTTGTGTTTCACAAAAGTGCACGCGAATATATGTTTTACTAGACTTCAACGGAAACATTGCCCTGAAACTGCTTCCAGTTATTTCGCACAGCGTATATCGGCGATTTGGATGATGAGTGCAGTGACGAAGGATCAGTAAGAGCAGAAAATAAAAATTGTTCAGGAGGTAGAGAGTGTTAAGGCGAGGCGTCGGAACTAAAATCGCGTCGGAGGCATACGAGTACCTGCACGCTATCGCGTACGGAGCCTCCCGTAAATAAAATGTGTTCGTACGTGACGCGATACAATAATGCCTCAGACGTTACCAAAATTAATTTCACAGTTTTCTTAACAATTTTCTCGCTGGAAGTTTCTACACAGTCCAACAGAACGCGAATTCCAGCCGGAACAGTTTCCCACCTCTTACCGTAATTTTTTTTTATCTCAGAATTTTTTTATGGTTTCACAGTAAAGTATGTAACACAAGCATTGATAAACTTTCAGAATGTTCATATATTATTCTCAGTGCAAAACTCTCAGTGGTTCTGTTTTTCCACAGACTGAAGTTAAAAAAATATATTTTTCTTCATAATTTGTTGGAAGTTAGTTATAATTTTTTTCTTAGCAGCTGGTAAGAATCCTCTTTTTGGAAAGTACCTTATCACATTCCTGACTAAAAAAAAGACGTCTAACATTTTTCCGGAATTTTTACTCACATCTGAAATTATCACTAACTGGCAATGCTGTTGGACGGTGAGACCTTGGGGTGTCTATTTTCGTGACTATCGCTATAGTTATTGTATTACTGACTATCTATATCAACCAATTTTACATCGTTCACGAGTCAGGCGACGCACGAATCATAAGGAGAAGAGGGCGCCATCGTCAATTCCTGTTGTAATTTTAACATCACGTACTTCGTCCGACTGTAATTGCGGCAGCGAAATATGGTAGGTTAGTAAATGGCAGGGTTGAGTGCCGTGCTTCATGGACGCGCCATACTCTCGAGTTTCGGGACGACGTACTACTCACGTAGAAGAGAACGGGACCAATGAGAAATAGAGGCCCTGCAGCTAACTTGTGACGTCACACTAGTGGGCTTGTCCACCACACTTCGGAAATGCTCGGGTTCCGTGCAGGGCCATGGGAAATCAATATTTAATTGAAAAAGTTCCGACTAAAGGTCTCAATTTTGTCGTGTGCTGTCCACAACTTGACTGCATTTAAACGGGCAGTTAAGATTTATTAAACTCCTCTGAAATAGTTACTCGTTACCCCAGGAGACGACTGCCAGCACTCATAAGACCTGCAGTGTCATGTGCTGTGAGGTAAGTGCTATGGCCTGTCTTTGTCGTGGGCTTCAGTTCTGTCTTACGAGTGCCAGCAGCCGTATTCGGCAAGGGAGCGAGTAACTATTTCACTCGATTTTAATAATTCTCAACTGCGCGTTTAAATGCATGCTAATTCTCGATGGCACATGACAAAGTTAAGGCCATTAGTGGGTACCTTTTTATTGACATACTGATTTTCGGTGGGCCCTGCATGGAGCCGAGCGTTCGCGAAGTATGGCTGACAAGGCAGCTAGTCAGACGTCTCAAGTTCGTTACAGGGCCCGTATTTCTCGGGGGGTCTGGAAGAGTACGCGCCAACAAGAACTCTAAACTTTGCCCATGCCATGGGCTCCTACAAAGCACACGAATCAGAGCTTATTGCCATTGTGGGAAGTAGGAAATTTGAAAGTGATCCGTTCAAATGTTCAAATGTTTGTGAAATCTTATGGGACTTAACTGCTAAGGTCATCAGTTCCGAAGCTTACACACTACTGAACCTAAATTATCCTAAGGACAAACACACACACCCATGCCCGAGGGAGGACTCGAACCTCCGCCGGGATCAGCCGCACAGTCCATGAGTACAGCGCCTGAGACCGCTCGGCTGATTCCGCGACTTATTTTAGGTTCAAACGGTACATTTCTAGACATGGGTCTTTATCAAAACTTTATCTATTTAGTCTCCTTTACAACCCTATAAACCTGCAATAGGAACTCTGAAATACCCTGGATAAATAGCTGAGAATATTTCACACACAGGCGCATATGGAATGCCCAATTTAGAAAAATGGTGAAAAACATCACGAAAAGAACACTGTATGTGATATAGAGCTTTGGGGTATCGCCAGAGAGCCACAACTGAATCAGCTTCACGATAAGAGAAGCATCATATGATTCATAGCCTAAGCAGATCTTCTAATAATATTAGCTTCCAACATCAGGCCACAGAAAACAGAAACAGAACATCCATATACATGCGGAACTCATCTTCACCACCATCACCAACACCGCCTGATGATGCCTCGGTAGTGCGTGTGCTGCCTTACCGGCTGTACGCTGGTACACTGGAACCACCCCTCGGGCTGTCCTCCGTGTCAGTGTTGAGACTACGATTTACTGCCTGCCAAATATACCATGACGTCAATCTCACTTTTAATGAGCCACAATTGCTTACGATTTTGAAAATAATAATAATATATTATTATTGTGTTATTTCCTATACATATTATTATTTTATGTAATCTATTTACAGCCCTGTTTATTTATGTAACTCGATTTGATTAGGGCCATCGAGCCCTCTCTTGCATCGGACTAAATATTTTACGTCATAATTATGTGAGAAAGAACAATTTTAATATGACAAATAGTATTAAAATGATTTGCATGTCTATACAGACAATGTGAGTATATAATAATCGGTTCACCATAAATTCAAAGAAATTTCACTTCAGAGTAATGCATCATCCGAAAAAAATTTGTACAGAAACTTGAGAACTACCTGTGTCACGCTGTTGTTTTCAGAACTATAATAGCAACGAACTTGCACAACTTTGAAAACTTCATAATTTATCTGTACAGCTACATAAAGACAAGTCGCTGTTGAGCGTTGTTACTAAAAATCTCAAAAAGTACTTGACCAGTTTACGTCAAAATTTTTCACTATACGTTAACGGGAAAAGATGTTAGCAAAAATCTCGAAAACTTCTGGACTGATTTACCTCAAATTTTTACGCGATACTCTTATGAACATCCGGACATACATAGGAGATATATTTACAAAAATGAGTACAAACGTAGTACGTAAAGGGGAAACATTGTTACCTAAAATCTCTAAAACCTCTTGACCGATTTATTTCAAATTTGTTACACACTACTCTAACGAACATCCGGACAGACATAGGCTATGTGCTTTTTAAGCAATAACGGACAGGCTTTGTCTTACACCGCCTGTGAGAAGAAATTGCTGTGCTGTGCTCTACTGTTAAAATATGTGGCTTTGTCAGTTTTAACTAAAATAGCAGGGCACTTAAACCATTAAACAAATTGTTTCTCCAATATATACATTCTTTCTCATTACGTATTTTAAACAGAAACTGTATACATAACAATATCCAGTTTTAAGTTGTATTTATTGATTATCGCCCCACGATTAGAATACTACTATGGAATCTGAATTTGCTATAACAATAAACGAGGCTCAAAGTCAGAAAAGGGAGGGGGGAAGTGGAGATGGGCAGAGGGGGGTGGGGGGGATGACACATAGATGGGGAAGGAGTAGGTGGAGAGAGAGAGGGGGAGAAGGAGATGAAGAGACAGAGAGGAAAGAGGAGGACATGGACACAGCGTGGTCGGAGTAAGTGATGGACAGGGACAGGGGGGGGGGGGGGCGAGAAGGGGGACAGAGAGATGGAGGACAAGGAGAATAGGATGCATATCTAATTACCATACATATTTATCATTTGCGAACTATATCCGAATTCGCTTGTACGGCGTTAAATCGAAGTGTTTGGTCACGTTTATCAGTATTTCACTTACAAGTAAACCAACAAACTTGTAAATGACGGAGTTTCGAGATTCTTAGATATGCGTATGTTGTAGATAAATCTCTCGGGGGTACCTGACTAGAGGATTTTAATGTGACGGCTCCTAGTTTCTGACAAAATAGATGTTGAAGTTTCATGCGTATTTCCTATAACCATAATGTTAGTAATGTTTTGACCAGGCGGCCGTAGCGCACCGGTTAATGTTCACGGATTCGAAGCTGGCAGCAGGGGCACAAATCCTGTCGGTGTATTTTTGTTTCATCATTTCGAGCGGAGATTCCATAAAAATACCTTTTTCAATTCTGCATCAATTTAGGGCTTCTGCTTTCGCAGGAATGATCAAATACGCGTGGTTCCCATTGAAGTTGACCGAAAAAAGAACAGTCGTTTTGAATTCAAACAGTGTTTCCCGGTATTGCTCCTGAAAAATCCGTTTGTGTGCAAGACTGTAGCTTTCATTAAATTTGCGTGGTGCTCTACGAATTTGTGCTATGGTTGCTTCTACGACGAATACCGTTTGGAATTCTCTAGTAAAGCAAGCGATGGCGTGTAAGAAAATTCCGTAATCTATTCTGTTACAAACGAAATACACATTTGAAGGAAGTTTGCTGTAATGATTGATTCAATAATGAAATTACTACGGCGAATATAAGTACTTTTGGATAATATTGCATGACACAGACCATTTAATGGCATTCTGTACGACTAAATTGAAGAAAAAAAAAGAGTACAAGGGCAGGATTATTATTCCGTACCGTCAGCGTGATATCCGCGGATCTTTACTGGCAGCGCTACGCTCGTTTACTAGAAACGTGGGTAACGTCATCAAACGATTGAGCATTCTTACGAAAATAATTTAATATTAACAATTTATGCGCTATCGCGAAAGAGTCACTGAGAAGCTGCTGGGTGACCAGTGATTGCTTCCGTAACACGGCTTTCTCTCGATTTTCGGTATTCTGCGTAAATGCAGATAGAGTGCTCCCGTTTTTAAACATGCACTAGATAAGCTCTGTCGAACATCTCAGTTCTGCTGCTGACCCGCCCTGTCGAACATAATTTTTAATTTTTACAGTTTCTGTCACAGTTGCGTTCGAAAACTTTTACTTACTGTGGCTAATTTCGGTCTACATTGTCCATTCTCAAACCACAGCCTAAAAACAATACATAGCTGTTAGTCTAATCTTCAAAAGATTGTTACGTACGAGGAAGCTAAGACAATTGTCATCAGAGCAATTAACACTACACACAATAGCCATAACTAGTGTTTTTATGTATGTACGGAGCTATTAAAGCGCATTAAAGACCCAATGATTTCCCAATGACAAGTAGTGAGTACTCCCCTTCCAAAAGCACGTGGTATACTGAAGGTCAATGTTATGAGCGCATCGAAGTGACCTCGATAAAGGCTAAATGTGATATTCGTACGTGCTGCGAAGTTTTACAAACTTCACGCATCTACAGTGGTAAGCATCCCCTGTTCATTACTGCTATTTAATGAACAACGCATAGTGGTAGTCGTGCACTGTTCATTAAATAGCAGTAATGAACAGCGGATGATTACCTCTGTAGATGAGTGAAGTTTGTAAAGCTTCGCAGCACGTACGAATATCACATTTAGCCTTTATCGAGGTTTCTCTGATGAACTCTAGGTCCTGATTATGCATTATTATTCTGTAAATATACAAAACAACAGTTAAGTTTTATTGTGTTTGTATGCACTGATGTTAATATTTACAACGAAGGTATGTAGTGTTAATTACACAAATGAGAATTGTCTTCTCTTTTAAAGATTACACTATAAGCTATGCGTTGTTTGTAAGCTGTGGTTTGTGAATGGACAACATAGTCCGAAACTAGTCACCACAAATAATTTTTGAACGCAACTGTGACAGAAACTGAAAAAATCAAATTTAATAATCCAAGTTGCTCGCCTTCGCTCCAGCATTATGGTGGAAATTCATGAGCACAATTTTACTTATACTGCGATTTAAAGCAACGTTATAGTTGTTTGTGGTATCCTAGCTTCCAAACTGGCTTATCTCTGTTATCTCCAACTCGCAAATTCCTATTTGACATACCGCTTCTGACTCCCTCCTCCCACGTTGTTTCCGAGCGTCCATTTCTTCTTCTATTAGTTGGAATCCATTCCATCGTCTTCTTAGGCCACCTGTCCTGATGTGGATGACACGATCTATTTGTACGCAGAAAGTTGCACAGAGAAAATGGTAAATGAGATATAACCATTAATTTAGAGAAAACAGAATATTTGGTTGTTGGAGGAGCGAGCCAAGATCTGACGTTAGATATTGAGGTAGTAAAGTCTGTGAGTAGATCATATAACTAATGAGGAGGTATTGAATAGGGTTGGGGAGAAGAGAAGTTTGTGGCACAACTTAACTAGAAGAAAGGATCGGTTGGTAGGACATGTTCTGAGGCGTCAAGGGATCACCAATTTAGTACTGGAGGGCAGCGAGGAGGGTAAAAATCGTAGAGGGAAACCAAGAGATGAATACACTAAACAGATTCAGAAGGATGTAGGTTGCAGTAAGTAGTGGGAGATGATGAAGCTTGCACAGGATAGAGTAGCATGGAGAGCTGCACCAAACCAGTCTCAGGACTGAAGACCACAACAACAACGAGGTCTGTGGATTCTTATAAATACATGGGAGTCGTTATTAACAAAGTTGAGAACAGTAAAAGCGATATTAAGAAGCTCTTGTACAAGGGAAACAGCCCCCAAACCAGTCTCAGGACTGAAGACCACAACAACAACAAGGTCTGTGGATTCTTATAAATACATGGGAGTCGTTATTAACAAAGTTGAGAACAGTAAAAGCGATATTAAGAAGAATATCAATATTGTAAGCATATTTCATTAGTATATGCTAAGTCGTGTTTCTATATTATTAATTAATTGCCAGCTTCTGCACAATGGGGCGATTCTCTATAGTCCTGTATTTCGGTGTTATTAGCTGGTGTTGCGACTTTCCTATGTCCTACGAAGTATCACTCGCGAAAAGCCTCATGTATCTTCGGTAGTTACCCACCAGATAATGTGTACACAGTGAGACGATTAACTATTTCACCTAAAACAAATTAGACTCGATAAGACATTTTTAATGTCTTTTCACCTAGAAGATAGTGAAGGGGGTTTTATGAAAGAAAGTTATGGCAACTTTATTACTCACTCAGATACAGGTATTAACCTTGTTTCTTTTTACGAAACTATGCTATTTTTATTTGCAGCACATAGTATATCTGTATGAGACAAATCGAGTGGTATAAATCTCTAGTAGGTTACGGAGTAAAAATACAGTGAAAATGAGGATTTTTGTGCCGTTGTTGCGGCAGTTTGAATGGCGCACCATGCGGAAGTCAACGACACTGAATGATCTTCAACGGTAACATTCTCTTTGGTAGAGAAACATCTACATCTACATCCATACTCCGCAACCCACCTGACGGTGTGTGGCGGAGGGTACCTTGAGTACCACTATCGGTTCTCCCTTCTATTCGAGTCTCGTATTGTTCGTGGAAAGAAGGATTGTCGGTATGCCTCTGTGTGGGCTCTGATTTCTCTGATTTTATCCTCATGGTCTCTTCGCGAGATATACGTAGGAGGGAGCAATATACTGCTTGACTCCTCCGTGAAGGTATGTTCTCGAAACTGCAACAAAAGCCCGTACCGAGCTACTGAGCGTCTCTCCTGCAGAGTCTTCCACTGGAGTTTATCTATCATCTCCGTAACCCTTTTGCGATTACTAAATGATCCTGTAACGAAGCGCGCTGCTCTCCATTGGATCTTCTCTATCTCTTCTATCAACCCTATTTGGTACGGATCTCACATTGCTGAGCAGTATTCAAGCAGTGGGCGAACAAGCGCACTGTAACCTACTTCCTTTGTTTTCTAATCGGGTTTGAGTTGTAAAAGATATCTCATGCAATATGTCCATCATGAACACTAATACCTTAATAACACTGCCTAGGCATGGGCGTTCGCAGTAATTCATTCAACAGGAGGCCAAGATTAAAACTTATTGTATTTTAAATATCAATATTGTAAGCATATTTCATTAGTATATGCTAAGTCGTGTTTCTATATTATTAATATGAATGCCACTATTTTTATACAACACTCTGAAATTATTCTCGTGATTAACTTCTAGATACTCAACGAATTATGCACCCAAAAGATTTTATTTATACCAAGAAAGTTAGGTTTAATTGAAAACTAAAAATTTGAAACATAAAACGAAATCAGAATGACTGAGGAAACGCTACTGGATAGCAACGAATATTTTCGCAAAAATGACAAGTCAATACGTACTTCTCAAAGTAAAGAAACAGACATAAACTGTAAAAAACCACTGTACTACCCACTGCACACGGTAATGCTAAATTTAACATTTAGTGGATTCCCAAACAATCACTGCATAAATGCGAGAGAATTTTGGAATAAACTCTACAGCCCCAGATTCCAGGAGAGGGGCCAGCGCCCCCTTTGACCCTCCTTACAGGCACCTGTGCCCTTAGGGTGCACCCGAAGTTAATCTCACATCTGATGATGTCGCTCTATCCAGTGTTTCATAACCTCGCACCTTTTTCGCAAGTCGACGTTTCATCACTGATGGACAAGTTAAAATATGCGCTGAAGTTTACGGAACCGCCAACAAAACTGCTCGTGAACTGGCACACTGAAAGGATGTAAAAGGGAGCAGTGCACCCAGGGTGCTGGCGAGGAAGGCCGCGCTGAAGTGGCCCGCTTAGTATGGTGTAGTGACGTAGAGTAGCGGCGCTGTGATGTGACAATGTACTCGTACTCAGGAAGATGGCGATTCATAACCTCGTGCGGCCATTCGGATCAGTTATGTCGCTGATGTAAATCTGTTGTACAGTTATCGAAGTGCTTGTGTGCTCGCACATTATGATTTTTCTGGAAAACGACAATCTCCTCTATTGAAAACTGAAGTGCGTCCCGTACACAGAGATCTTGTTAAACACAGCTTGATCTCTTCGCCTAAGAAATACAGAGCGCCGCAGACATAGGCATTCAGGTTCCTGCCGTGTTTCTCGACTTTCGGAAGACATTTGATACAGCTCAGAATTGTCGTTTAGTCAAAAAAACTCGAGCTTAAGGAGTTCGGACCAAATATGAAACTAGATACAGAACTGTCTGCGAGATAGAACTCGATACGTTAGTCTTAACGTCACGAAATCGGCACTTGCAAACGTAGCTTCTGAAGTACCTGAAAGGTGTGTTATGGGGCCATTACTGTTTACAGTATCGGTACGCATGCAACAGCATGGTTATCAATATGTTACAAAAGCCGCACATAAAAACGATATTTTTCCGGAGGTTGCACCTAGTGTTCTATTGCTGATAGGAAGGTACGATCAAGTTCAACTATTCAAATGTGTGTGAATTCCTAAGGGACCAAACGGCTGAGGTCATCGGTCCCTGGACTTACACACTACTTAAACTAACTTAAGCTAAGAACAATACGCACACCCATGCCCGAGGGAGGACTCGAACCCCCGGCGGGAGGGGCCGCGCAGTCCGTGACATGACGCCTCAAACCACGAGGCCACTCCACGCGGCTGGGATCAAGTGTTTTGTGTTGCCGTTGGGCTAGGGATCATTTGTATGCCCAACAGAAGGCCCTTCAGTACAGGGCCAACATATGAATATTACACATTTCCTCCAGCTTAGACGATTGGAGCAAATCGGTTAGTTCTTTACGGTGGGCCTTAGGGGGCTAATGGAAACACCATTACTTGATGGGCTGTTCCTTAGAAATCCTTTAAAAAGGTGTTTTTTACCATTTTTTGGTACCAAAACCGTGCCGCGGATTCCAAGACGGCTATGTACAGGAGATGGCTGTAATTTTTACGATATGTTCCTCAGATCCCGACCTCGAACATTCTTCAAAATTTTCTTCATATCTTTATCCATTTCCGATATACAGAGGTTCCAAGTTACCCTACTTGCACACGTAAAATACGCACTTAAAATGCTGTGTGACGCGAAAACGTAGTTTATAAAGTGACTTAACACGGAGAACTATGCTTTTAAGTGTTTGCGTTATCATTATAAGGGTTCTGGCAATCCCATGTTTTAATACTGAAGTGGGTTCAAAATTTTTTGCACGTAAAATCCAATCTAAGGTGAAAATTTTGTTTTGCATTATTTAAGTTTCACATAAGCAAACTAAAAATTTTATTGGTCGATATATTTCTTTTCATATGAGTGGCATGCCCTGCTGCAGCAGGGAAAAGAAGAGAACCAGCGGAAAAACGCTCCTATCGGAGCATATAAAATGCGAATATTTTCTTATTTATTTAAAAAACTCTGACTGAAAAGTGGGGTACCATCTGTCTCATTCTATCTTCCTCGGCATCTTTAAGAATTTTACCAAAAGTGTTGGCAAGTGAACACATTCACGGTTTTTTGTGCTGAGAGAGGAGACAGTGGTAGGGGGAAGAGACGAAAAATAATACATACTGTAATATAGCAGACAGTGGTTGTGATATAGAAAGAGAGAAGGAGAGAATGGCAGTGTGAGAGAAACAGAGGGGTACAATGACAGTGGAGCATAGTTGACAGTGACGGAATAGTGGTAGGAAAAGAGTGAAGAGGACAGTGGCAGTGGGAGAGGAATAAAGACAAGGAGAAAGTGGAAATGGGAGTCAATGATAATAAGAGACAGAGCCTATGACAGTTACAACAAGGAAGAAAGAGATAGTGACAATGAGAAGCGATAGCAACAGTGGGAAGGAAGGAATGAAATAGCAGCAGTAAGAGAGCGAAGGAGGGAGACAGTGAAAGTGACAGGAGACAGTAGTAGTAGGAAGAAACGAAGGCGACTGTGGCTGTGAGACAGGAAATAGTGACGGTTGTGGAGCCACAAAGAGATAATGACATTGAGTTGGGACGAACGAGTGAGTGAGAATGGACAATTGGAAGTGGATGGGCATGAGAGACTTACAGCGATAGATTAGTGGGTGTGAGTTACAGTTAGGGAAGCTTGTGGGAGTGAGCAATGAATTGCATCTTAAGAGCAGCCCGCATATGTTTGCATGCCAAAAATTTTGGGAAAACTATTAAAGGTGCTGAAGATGGCAGAATGAGACAGTTGGTATACCACTTTTCAGTGAGAGTCTTTTAAGTAAACAGGGGCATATTCCCAATTTTTGTGCTCCGAAAGGAGCATTTTTCCGCTGGTATATAAATGATCCAGAGGATAACGTCAGAAGCTCTGTGAGACATTTTGCAGAGACTGCTGCTGTCTATATGAAGGTTGCAACGCTAGTAGACTGTACCGAAACACAAGAAGCTCGGCATAAGATCGGCGCCTGGTTCAGGGAGTGGCAGTTAACCCTGTATTTAAATAAATGGAACATATTGGCCGTGACGGCTGGTGTGGCCGAGCGGTTCTAGGCGCTTCAGTCTGGAACCGCACGACCGCTACGGTCGCAGGTTCGAAAAAAAATGGCTCTGAGCACTAAGGGACTTAACATCTGAGGTCATCAGTCCCCTAGAACTTAGAACTACTTAAACCTAACTAACCTAAGGACATCACACACATCCATGCCCGAGGCAAGATTCGAACCTGCGACGTAGCGGTCGCGCGGTTCCAGACTGAAGCGCCTAGAACCGCTCGGCCACACCGGCCGGCTCGCAGGTTCGAATCCTACCTCGGGCATGGATGTGTGTGATGTCCTTAGGTTAGTTAGGTTTAAGTAGTTCTAAATTCTAGGGGACTGATGACTTCAGATGTTAAGTCCCATAGTGCTCAGAGCCATTTGAACCATATTGTCCGAAAGTAGGCAAACAGATCCATTATCGTTCGATTACGCCAATGGCGTAAAATCACTGGATACAGTAACAACTGTAAAATACGTAGGAGTAACCGTCGGGAACTATTTGAAGTGGAATAACTACATAAAATTTGTTCCAACGATTGGAAGTAGGATTAACAGAAGCGAGAGAGAATATTCATGGAAAAGCGGCGTGTTTCATGGATGGTTCATTAACGGCGAAAGCTTTACGGAGATGATCAGCAAACTCCATTCGCAGTCGTTACAAGAGAAGCGTTGTTAATTACGGAGAACGTTATTGTTAAATTTCTGAGAGCGTACGTCGAAGGAGAATTTGGAAACATTTTAATACATACTCAAGATGTCTTGCGAAATGACCATTACGAGAAATTAGAGCGTATATGAAATTAGTCGAGTGTCTTTCCAAGGACCATTCGCGTATGGGGCAGGAAAGTCAGAAAACGATAGAGGTACGAGAAGTACCTTCCGCTAGTGTGGCACAGATGTAGTTGCACATATCAGAAGTATCCGGACATTCCTATGTAAAGTGGAATCGAGCATTAGATGTCACGAGAGACGGAACCGCCAGTATGAAAGGAGACGGAAAGTATTGTGTTGTCAGAAGAACAGCAATAACGGGAGAATAGGTCGGTCAGGGAGCTCAGCGACTTCAGACATGGGGTAGTCATTGGATATCACCTGCGTAACAAATCCATCAGGGACATACCAACGATTCTCAAACGGACCAAGTCGACTGTTGGTGATGTCGTTGCCAAATGAAAACGCGAAGGAGCAACCATAGCTAAACAGAGAATAGAAAGATCTCACGTAGACCACTGACCGACAAGGACCGGCGAGCAATGAGGAAGGTGGTTGTATAAAATCGCGAGAAATCATCGTAAGTAATTGGTTCAAATGGCTCCAAGCACTATGGGACTTAACATCTGAGGTCATCAGTCCCCTACACTTAGAACGACGTAAACCTAACTAACCTAAGGACATCACACACATCCATGCCCGAGCCAGGATTCGAACCTGCGAACATAGCAGCCGCTTGGTGCCGGACTGAAGCGTCTAGAACCGCCCGACCGCAGCGGCCGGTGCGTAAGGAATTACTCTCGAGTTGCAAAGTGCTAACAGCTACCACAGAGACTGTACGTCGGAAGTTAAAGAGAATGGTGTGCACATCACGAGCTACTCATCATAAATCAAATATTCCTGTAGTGAATGCTAAGGGAAGAATGAGGTGGTATAAAGAGCGACACCAGTAAGTAGCAGCGGCTTAAAAACTTAAAACAAAAAACAACAGATTTTGAGTGATCAATGATGCTGTGCGCTATACAAACCGGATGTTAAGGTTTTGGATTTGGCGAGTACCTAAGGAGATTACCTGCCACCATGTACGAGGTGCACTCAAGTTCTAAGGCCTCCGATTTTTTTTCTCCAGACTGGAAAGAGAGAGAAATATGCGCATTGTTTTAAAATGAGGCTGCGTTCATTGTCAATACGTCCCAGAGATGGCAGCACCGTGCGGCAGATGGAATTTTACCGCCAGCGGCGAGAATGAGAACTGTTTTAAATACTTAAAATGGCGACGTTTTCCTTACTTGAACAGCGTGCAATCATTCGTTTTCTGAATTTGCGTGGTGTGAAACCAATTGAAATTCGTCGACAGTTAAAGGAGACATGTGGTAATGGAGTTATGGATGTGTCGAAAGTGCGTTCGTGGGTGCGACAGTTTAATGAAGGCAGAACATCGTGTGACAACAAACCGAAACAACCTCGGATTCGCACAAGCCGGTCTGACGACATGATCGAGAAAGTGGAGACAATTGTTTTGGGGGATCGCCGAATGACTGTTGAACAGATCGCCTCCAGAGTTGGCATTTCTGTGGGTTCTGTGCACAAAATCCTGCATGACGACCTGAAAATGCGAAAAGTGTCATCCAGGTGAGTGCCACGAATGCTGACGGGACGACCACACGGCTGCCCGTGTGGCATGTTGCCGAGCAATGTTGACGCGCAACGACAGCATGAATGGGACTTCCTTTTCGTCGGTTGTGACAATGGATGAGACGTGGATGCCATTTTTCAATCCAGAAACAAAGCGCCAGTCAGCTCAATGGAAGCACACAGATTCACCGCCACCAAAAAAATTTCGGGTAACCGCCAGTGCTGAAAAAATGATGGTGTCCATGTTCTGGGACAGCGGGGGCGTAATCCTAACCCATTGCGTTCCAAAGGGCACTACGGTAACAGGTGCATCCTACGAAAATGTTTTGAAGAACAAATTCCTTCCTGCAATGCAACAAAAACGTGCGGGAAGGGCTGCGCGTGTGCTGTTTCACCAAGACAACTCACCCGCACATCGAGCTAACGTTACGCAACAGTTTCTTCGTGATAACAACTTTGAAGTGATTCCTCATGCTCCCTACTCACCTGACCTGGCTCCTAGTGACTTTTGGCTTTTTCCAACAATGAAAGACACTCTCCGTGGCCGTACATTCACCAGCCGTGCTGCTATTGCCTCAGCGATTTTCCAGTGGTCAAAACATACTCCTAAAGAAGCCTTCGCCGCTGCCATGGAATCATGGCGTCAGCGTTGTGAAAAATGTGTTCGTCTGCAGGGCGATTACGTCGAGAAGTAACGCCAGTTTCATCGATTTCGGGTGAGTAGTTAACTAGGAAAAAAATCGGAGGCCTTAGAACTTGAATGCACCTCGTATATTGCTGGTTGGTTGGTTGGTTCATTTGGGGGAGGAGACCAAACAGCGAGGTCATCGGTCCCATGGGAATAGGGAAAGATGGGGAAGAAAGTCGGTTTTGCCCTTTCAAAGGAACGATCCCGGCACTTGCCTGAAGCGATTTAGGGCAATCACGGAAAACCTAAATGAAGATGGCCGGAAGCGGATTTGGACCGTCGTCCTACAGACTGTGAGGCCAGTGTGCTAACCACTGCGCTACCTCGCTCGGTATGTGCAGTGCCGACAGTGAAGTACAGGGAAGGTGGTGTTAAGATATAGGGGTGTTCCTCGTGGTTGGGTTTGGACCCCTTATTGCCCTTAAGAAAACGATAAATGCGGAAGGATATGAACACATCTAGAGCACTGTGTACTGGTGTACAGTAGAGGATCAATTCGGAGACGGTTATTCTTTGTATCAGCGTAACATTGCATCTTGTCATAAAGCAGTATCTGTGAGCTGTGTTTGTGGACAGTAGCATTCCTGAAAGGACTGATCTGCCCAGAGTCCCGACCTGAACTCAATGGAACACTTTTGGGATGAATTAGAACGTAGAATTCGCTCCACATCCCAGTGTCCAACATCACTGCCTCATGTCGGTTCGGCTCTTGAGGAAGAATAAGCCGTCTTCCGTCACAGATATTCCAATTCATCATTACTGAAAGTGTATCCAATAGTGTCCAGGGCGCCATAAAAGCGAAAGGTGGAAACACCCCATATTAATGCCGAGTAACAGATGTCCGCATAATTTAGATCAGATAGTGTAGATGTATGTTTGGACCCGCCAGGGTAGCCGAGAGCGCTAACGCGCTGCTTCCTGGACTCGGGTAGGCACGCCGGCCCTGGATCGAATCCGCCCGGCGGATTAACGACGAAGAGCCGCCAGCTTAGATGTGGTTTTTAGGCGGTTTTCCACATCCCCCTAGATGAATACTGGGCTAGTCCCCACGTTCAGCCTCAGTTACACGACTCACAGACATTTGCAACACATTCGCACTATTTCATGGCTTACATTAGACACAGACAGTTGGGGTACACTAATTCCTTCCCGGGGGGTACGGAGTGGTGGCAGGAAGGGCATCCGGCCACACCTTCAACTTACCATGCCTCATCCGATTAACCATGGCCGACCCTGCGTAACTGCGGGACAAGGCTCAGACAAAGAAAGAAAGAAAGGAAGTGTAGATGTATGTTTGACACAGTGTACAGTGTCCCTAAATAGTTTTAAAAAAATTCCGGTTCCTTTGCAAATGGCACACCCCATTTCCTTACTCCATTTCGCTCCGGAACATGTTCGCCGTCTGCAAAGAAAGAGTCGTCTAACGGACGTAATATCTCAATGTTGCTTTTTTTGACGGTCTAGTCGTTGGGACACTCACGAGGAGAGGACGAGAAGTAACATAATCCGATTTCCCAGAAACTTTTCTCATTGGAAGAGGAGCCAAATGAGCGAACAGGTGTCTCGGCCTAACCGTGAATACTTGACCATTTCTGAGGAAACGACCGTTCAAGTTTATGACGTAATTTAGATGCCTTTTAGCGCGCGATGAGCGTAGCCCAACTGGTGGCATAGTGGCTAGCGTAACGGCCTCTCACTTCTGGGTCTTGTGTTCAAACACGATTATCGTTTTTATTTATTTTATTTTTTCATTTATCTCGCTATGTCCGTTGAAGGTTCCTGCACGAATGTTTCTTATCGATTAGAGGATACAAGGGTAATTGTGAAATTACAACTGGGTTTCACAATAAGTGTAACACGTTTATTGTCCGCCCCCGGTAGCTGAGTGGTCAGCGCGACAGAATGTCAATCCTAAGAGCTCGGGTTCAATTCTCGGCTGGATCGGAGATTTTGTCCGCTCAGCGACTGGGTGTTGTGTTGTCCTAATCATCATCGTTTCATCCCCATCGATGCGCAAGTCGCCGAAGTGGCGTCAAATCGAAAGACTTGTACCCGGCGAACCGTATACCCGACCGGAGGCCCTAGTCACACGACATTTTAACACGTTTGTCATACAATTTTCATGGGTTACAATCATTTTTTTTAAATTCGTATATTCTTATGTTTCAATATTACAACAATTCTCATATGTGATTGTTATGTTTATTCTTCAGAAAGATTTAGTGCACTCCCTTGTATGATACATACTGGAAACGTAAAAATTCCTATCACCGCGAGTGTCGGGCGACATTTCTTAGTGTGAATCCCCCTCGAAAAAGAAACGTTAACTTTGCGGAAGCTTTCACACGTTGGCAATGGTTGTGCGGTATACCATGCTTAACGCATCACTTTTCTGAAAACTGGCGCTTGCAGTTAATTATGAACCACAATACACTACAGGAATCTCACGAAAAACAATTTCAAATAATTTTTATGTTCATTTACTTTTTATTTTGTTTTTCTTTAAAGTCATTCAACAGAGATACAGTTATTAGAAGACTACGGACAACGTTACTTCAATACACATTGGAAAACATTAGCGTATTAATATTCTATGGACGTGGTCGACAAATGAATAACAAAAATAAAAATAGCTATTGTGTTTCGAAAACGGGGCACAAAAGAGTGAAGCCATGACGCTATCCACCGTGTCACCGCTTCGATTGGCCTACTCGCTCGCTAAAAGGCGCATAAGGCACGTCGAAAACTTTGACTGTCGTTTGCTCAGGAATGGTCTAGGTATGACGGTTCGCTTACTTTGGGTCCTCTTCCATTGAGCGAAGTTTCTGAGAAATCGGGTTATGGCACTTGCCGTGTTCTCCTCGCCGCTTACGGAAGGCACCGCCGCCACGGCTCTTTCGCTTTCGTGTGGACCGCGCTCGAGTTGACAGCGCATGCGACAGGTGCCCGGCACACCCTCTGTCATCGGGCGTGTACGCGCCGCTTATCGCACGAGCTGCCAAGCGGGCACGTTATCACGGACAAACTGTAACACCCGCTCGGCGTGTCCGATCCCATTACGTGCCGCGGACAAGGGCACCGCCGACGTGTCCTTCCTTCTCTCTCTCTCTCTCTCCGTCTTTTTTATTAATCTACGCGCTTAGTCCCTAATTCAATATACATGAGGAGGCGGGCGAGACGTTGCCGCTCCTCCTGCGCTTGGACCCGCTGCTCGGGCTGTCCCGACTCCTTTTCTGGAAGCGCCGCCGAGGAGGCATTTAGTATGTGATTCCTGGCTCGTATAACCAATCTAATCAGATAAACACGCGGCCTGACAATAAGACTACGCGGCGCCGGTGCCGGGGCGGGTTATTTAGATTAACGAAAGGGAGCGCGGCCGGGCAGGCCGGCCGAGCTGAGGCGAGGAAAGCCGAGGACACGCCGCGCGTCCCGTTTTTGTTCGCCGCCGCGCGGTCAGCTCCCTCTAATAGGGCGGGTGCGTGCGCCAAGATATACGGCGGCTCCTCGCACACCTGGTTTAGCATTGCCCCAGACGGGAGCCGCCGGGGGGAATCTCGCAGAAAAGGACTAAAACGGGGCGGGGACGGGAGAGAAATGGTTAAACAAAAAGCGCCACCAAAAACAAACAGTGGCGGTGGTGGTGCGGCGGCGGCGGTGAGCGCAAACGAGCAGCAGTCGGGGCGACCCCTCCCCCTCCACCCCTCCATCACATTACTCGCGCGTGCGTGCTCGAACACCACACACACGCACATACAAACACACACACACACAGCGACTGCATACATTAAGCTACCACTTAGCCGCGTGCCCGAGCACAATATTTAGCATTTCATTTGCATGATATTCTTTCAGGCGGGCTGCGCGTCGCCGCGGCGGAGTCGGCCTGCGCGACCACCGAGCCTCAGTCCGCTGCTATCTATAGCAACCGCTCCGCGGCCACTTGTGTATTGTCGCCTCTAGTACAGGCGTGGTACGAGGGAAGGCGGAGAGGTGGGGCCGAGTGCGCGAGAGGGGGGAGGAGGGGAGGGGTACGGGTAGGGGGTAAAGGACGGCGAGCGCAGTCGTGGCAGAGCAGAGAAAATAAAGAAAAGGGGAAAAAAAGCAGTGGGAGGGGGGGGGGAAGGGGGGAGACAGTGAGAAGTAAAGAAAAGGAAAGTGGGCACGGTGTCCGTACCTGCTGCTGGGTGTGACAGGCCGGATAACAAGAGACGCTCAACTGATTGCGTATTGGCTGAGGTACAGTCTCGTCGCGCCACACGGCGTCGCGTCCACACGCACGGCAAGGCCACCGCCGCCCACGCTGCAGACGCACCGCGCACCGTGTCTCGTTCCTCACGCCTACGGCGCGTCCGGGCGGCAAAAAGAGTGGAAGTTACGAGCGATGCGGATCAGTTCCATATATCGCGGCCGGTGGCGTTGTCTACGGACGTGACGCGACTGGCGTCCGAACACGTATTCACAATTTCTGTGGACCACTCAGGAAGTGGTCTACCTTTGCAGCTAGAGCGGCGTACCTGTTTGTGAGGCAAAGGGGGGGGGGGGAGGAGGGGGCGTTAGGTCACGGTTTGATTCTTGACTCTGCTAAATATTTTGTTTGCTGGAAGAACTGTGGTGAGGCACGCTATGATTTCCCCTCCTGAGCAGTAAAAAATTGCGGCATAGTCCGACACTCCAGATACATGGGTCTGACTCTCGACAGAACACTGACATTTAGAAAACACGTAGAACTAACAGGACGAAATCTACAATCAAGAAATATTAAATATTAAGAAAACTGGTCGGTGCTACCTGGGCATCTAACGCAAACACGCTGAGAATTACAGCACTACAGCTAGCGTATCTTATCGCCTAGTACTGTTCTTCTGTTTCGAGTTGAAGCAGCGTTGTCAGTAAAATAGGTATCTTTCTAATCGAGGGAATGAAGATCGTGACGGGAAACCATATATCCACACCATCACCAGGTATATCAGTACTCGCCAATACTGTCCATTCTATCAGTACTCGCCAATACTGTCCATCTAAATCTCCGACGACAACAAGCAATAACACTTGAAGGCGAGCCGGCTGGTGTGGCCGTGCGGTTCTAGGCGCTTCAGTCTGAATCCGCGTGACCGCTATGGTCGCAGGTTCGAATACTGCCTCGGGTATGGATTTATGTGATGTCTTTAGGTTAGTTAGGTTTAAGTAGTTCTAAGTTCTAGGGGACAGATGACCTCAGAAGTTAAGTCCCATAGTGCTCAGAGCCATTTCACCCACTTGAAGGCGAAACTCAAAAAGATCCGGATGCTTACAACTCAAGAAACACTAAACAATTTACAGCACATACGACGATTATCTAGGAAACCAAATGGATAAACAATGGTCAAGCCATTCCACAGAGGTGTGATGTACGAGAAAAATGGAAAAATCAATAGTGGTCCTTCCATGGCTGCGATAAGATAGGTAAAATAGATTATTCCATCAAAACCTCAGGGCTGAGACAACCAACAATAATATGCAGCTCCCCCAAATGTGGCGGAACTGGCCACGCTGTGAGAAAAGCTACACTACGCAAGTGGAAAATGACCAATGAAGATCAATGCAATTACTGAACATTGGAACAAATACTACACCACATTTTCCACGACTGTCCAAGAACAAAATGCATGGGTTCTTGGGAAGACATTGCAGACGCAACACTTTTAGCAGTCAACTGGGTGGTGTCTTTGGACATTCAATCATGATCCCAAATGGCTAGCATCTTTCACCTCCTGTCTGTACACACACACACACACACACACACACACACACACACACACACACACACAGTGCTATTCAGCTGCTCCTACGTTTGGTTTTTATGCAACCAGTAACATATTCAAATACCACACGCAAGATTTTCATATTCTCTCGCTCTCTATGTACAAATTATTAGCCCTACAAAATACTGAATTGGATCTTTATGTAGGAACTATAATGCAATTACATTTTGCACTGGAGTACGTTTTTGACAGAGACTGCAGTTCTCGAATTATTCAAGAGAAACACACAGAAGTGAACTTTAAAGGCGTTTTTCTTCGATGACTCAAAAACTGTGGCCTCCAGCGAAAATGTATCCCAGTACAAAATCTAACTGCATTAAATTTGCAACAAAAAGGTACTGTTCATTTTTTCTGTAGCACTAACAGTTTGTGCACAGTGAGCGAGAGAATACGAAAATCTTGTGTGTGGTTTTTGAAGGCTTTGTGGACTGCATAGAATCCATACGTAGGAGCTGCTGAATCACCCTGTACAGAGGGAGGGGGGGGGGGAGGGGAGGGATGGGGACAAAAATACGGAAACACCAAGAACATGATACGTTACTATGCCTTATATGGTGTAAAAACAAACCGTTCGCAACCAAAACAGTTTCCAGTCGTCTCGGAATGGACGTACAGGTCCTGAATGATTTCTAAGAGAATATTATACCATTCCGCTCGCACCAGCATCATCATAAGAAAAAAATAAACCATTGTATCATCGCATGCACCTTTTAAGCCAAATTGGTCACACAGTCGTTGGTAGCAATGCGACCCTTCACAGTAACCAAGGGGCCCGTGTAATGTCACGATATGTTTTTTTTCTTGGGATGTAAACTCGGCCAGAGGTTGGAAACAATGTGGAACAAGATCCATCCGACCAAATGACTTTCTTACATTGATCCAAAGTCCAGGTTTTAAGGCTTCGGAACCACGTTTTCCCAGCTCACCCTCCAATTCGCGGCTTATGGAGCTGCCAGAGCAAGCCGCTGTGGCCGAGCGGTTATAGACGCTTCAGTCCGGAACCGCGCTGCTGCTACGGTCGCAGGTTCGAATCCTGCCTCGGGCATGGCTGTGTGTGATGTCCTTAGGTTAGTTAGGTTTAAGTAGTTTAGGGGACTGATGACCTCAGATGTTAAGTCCCATAGTGCTCAGAGCCAATTGAACCATTTGAGCCGCCTTCGTGTTGCTTTGATGTTGACGGCGTTCGCTCAGTTAGTTCTGTTGTGATTTTTGCGGTGGTCTTCCTCTTATTTTTCGCCAGAAACTTGTTCACTGTGTGTCTGTCACGATGACTCAACACACACTTTTGTCCGTCATGTAACTTGGGTGATGATGTTTTTCCAGTTTCCCTGTTTGCGGGATAAATCTTCGATACGGTGCCTACTGAAACACCAAACACTTGGGCTACCTTGGTTAGGAAAGCTACCATCATACGAGCACCAACAATTTTCCCACGTTAGAAGTGACTTAGCTTCGACATAATGCACTCGCAACTGCACGACGACTAGCACCTACAACAAATGGTTCAAATGGCTCTGAGCACTATGGGACTCAACATCTTAGGTCATCAGTCCCCTAGAACTTAGAACTACTTAAACCTAACTAACCTAAGGACATCACACACATCCATGCCCGAGGCAGGATTCGAACCTGCGACCGTAGCGGCCGCGCGGTTCCAGACTGTAGCGCCTAGAACCGCATGACCACACCTGCCGGCACCTACAACATATTGAGGAGATTGCACAGCTGTCGTGTGGTTGGGCAAAAATGTGGGAATACAGAGAGAAATGCATGCTTGGACATAAATGCAGATGCTAGCCAAGCTTGTAGGTTGCGCTGATGCATTTGACCATGAACGTTCCAGTGCAAAGTCTTCAATACGTTGAAATTGGCAGCAGTGGTCATAATAGTGTTCCGTGCAGTCGTGAGTGGGCAAATTGTTGGTGCTAAACAAGGAAGTAGAAGTGTTTGGCGTTTCAAGAGGCACCGTATAGAAGATTCACACCTCTTCTTACTGTTTCGTATTACCTTGTAAACCACAACTCTGTAAACCGTACGCAAAACAAACACATCTCAAGAACACAATCGGGCGAGATGACGAATGGTGAAGACACTAGACTCGTATATGGGAAGACGATGGTTCAAACCGTTGTACGTAAGTACAGCATGAGACGTAATTTCCCTAAATGATTTAAGGCGAATGCCGAAATGGTTCCACTGAAAGGGCACGGTAAATTTCCTTCCCCATGCTTCTCCAATGTGGGCTTGTTTACTGCCTCCCTTGCCCTCCTCTTCGATGGGATTAAACAGTAATATTTCTACCTTTAGACTGCCACTGACAGATAAATCTCCATCTTTCGATCCAGCTTTTCCCTTCTGTAGCTCGCTCTAATACCATTAGAAGTTGCTGCCGCAGGTTATAACAAGCGTCTTATTATTAAGGATTGTTGTGGCAACCAGCTGTAAATACTTTTGAGTAGTTTTATTTTACTGGCATTACCAACTCAGAGCCAGTTTGCAAATCTTCAGAGTGCTACACTTTTGATACTGTAACACAACAAGTGTTGCCATCTGAACAATAACAACCTCCTTAAAAGTAGACACATCAAAAAAAGTTTTGTATCAGCTCGGTTCTTAGAGTTCCGGGACCTGTACAGAAAATTGGAATAGAGATCAACATAAACATCAGTTCCGCCCTTTTTATTGCTCATGAAAACCACACATTGCATGTTGTACCACCATACAGCGAGACCTTCAGATGTGGTGGTCCAGACTGCTGCAAACATCGGTATCTCTAATATCCAGTAGCACGTCATCTTGCCGGCCGGTGTGGCCAAGCGGTTAAAGGCGCTACAGTCTGGAACCGCGTGACTATCGGCAGCTGACTATCGGCAAATTACCAAACTACGCTGTGGCGGTATACGTGATAAAAAAACTTTCAGGGTTTCTCTTCAAAATGATATCTGTATGATATCTGTACAAGGTTTGATTCTTGTGCAATAAATGTGGTGTCACCGCCAGACACCACACTTGCTAGGTGGTAGCCTTTAAATCGGCCGCGGTCCGCTAGTATACGACGGACCCGCGTGTCGCCACTGTCAGTGATTGCAGACCGAGCGCCACCACACGGCAGGTCAAGACAGACTTCCTAGCACTCGCCCAGTTGTACAGCCGACTTTGCTAGAGAGAGTTCACTGACAAATTACGCTCTCATTTGCCGAGACGATAGTTAGCATAGCCTTCAGCTACGTCATATGCTACGACCTAGCAAGGCGCCATTATCAATTGCTATTTATCTTGTGATACCTGTACCGTCAGACCGATGTTCACCAATTATGGATTAAAGTATTCCAGCAGCAACGTACTTTATTTGCTACTATAAATTCCCTTAACTGTTCCAGACCTCACGCCAGCCTGCGTGAGCTTAAACGCGTGCCTTTCGGCTACCGGTCATAGTGGCTTGGCGGTCTTGCCAAGTCACAACAATAAATAATTGAAAGTGTTCCCGGACTTTATATACACCATGTATTTTTTGTATTTCTGTCCAATTTTTATCCAATGGAATGTGAAATAATTTGTAAATTATAGAATTACAGAGTTCTAATGTTAAACCAAAACTATAACACAAATTTTATAGTTTCAAACTTTCCACTCAGTTCAATAGATATAACACTTTTATTGAAGTTAAAACAATGCAGTTTAGTTCTTTCTGGCTTCAGTAAAATCTTTTAAAGATGTCAGCAATTACCTTAAAAGGAAATAAATTGTTTTCCTTCAATTTTTAGCACTGGAATAAGATTCAGAAATGTATTTCTGTTACAGAGAAATGTCTAGGAACAAAAGAAGCAGTTTCTGCTATTACTACATTTAAATTTGAGCCCAAGTAAAGGAAACTAACGTCAAGGAAGGGGTTGGGGAGGAGTGGGGAGCTGGATGGAGAGAGAGGGGGGAGGGGGGGGGGGCAAAACGTGGCGCGTATGTGAAAAAATGTTCTCGAACCGGCCCTTGTCGCGGAGAAAACACAATAAAGACGCCACTGTGTCGCCTGCTGAAGCGATGTTTGCATCTTTAACAGTATACACTTTGTATAACATCACTTGCGGAACGCTATCTTTCAATATGTTAAATACTTCGGAACATATTTGAGTTCTGTACGTTACTGGTGATCCCTTGTATAATGGAACTTATTGTATATTATATTTGCTGTTAAACAGCTCCATATTTTTTCTTTCAAGTCTAATTTTTTTCGTAGTGCATCTGGTAGCTACCATAATTAATTAGAGCTATAAAACTGTTGTAGGCTACCGAAAGTCGCATAGAATAAGGTCGTTTTCGCATTAGCTTTAGTCAGTTAAGATCGTAACCGCGTTACCTGCACATATGGATGGGTTGCATACCTATCAGATGTTACCTCATAACGTTCGCTTACGTATGCGATCAGTGTCTTCCTAGACCCCCTAAAAAATGGAAGCGGTGAACCCTTTAGAAACTGAGTGAGAATATATTAAGGGCTGAGCAACGTACGGAACATTTTGGTTCTACATAGTCATCCTTATCTCTGTTACTTAAGAAATAACAGTATTTACAGCAAAACTGAAGCAGTGAAAGTTTAACTGTTAATGTTTATTTGTAATGTGAAGCAAAGGGATAAATAAAGAAAACAACAGAGATTTATCATGTATAAAAAAGAGAAAGAGAGAGAATCAAGAAAAGGCGTAAGTTAGTTTAAGTTAGCTTAATTAGTGTGTAAGTCTAGGGACCGATGGCCTCAGCTGTTTGGTACCTTAGGAATTCACACACATTTGAACATAAACAACTTCCGCATTTATCAATGATAAAAGGAAACTCTTATCTCTGATCATGATGAATAACGTTCTGTTGAGTACAAAACAACAACAATAATGGTACATACTTTCATATGTTTGTGCATGAAAACTGCACTTCCATCAAAAGTAATTGCCTTGGTTACACAAAAGCGCAGAGGTTACGCGATCAACTAATTTTTATTACTTATAAAATTCAATTTATATTCTGTAAGAATATAAAATACACAACTAACACTGAACGATATGCTGCTCTAATTATGTGCAAAAAAAAAAAAAAAAAAAAAAAAATTCTTCGGCTCGTAGTTCCTCTTTTACACGTTCATTCACGTTCCTTTTCTTATCAATGTTACCAATACTACCGGCATTCCATTTACTTACTACAAGATTTATGCAATGTACCAAACTACCGAACCGTGCTATTGGTATAGCGGAACCCTTAATAGTTATACACTGGGCGGTTCGTCATTTCAAACGGTACCACGGACGGAACCATATAAGTCATATCATCTACTAAAATTTTACTAACGGGATATAAAGTATATTTTAATCATATAAGTCATATCATCTACTAAAATTTTACTAACGGGATATAAAGTATATTTTACATTATACGCACATAGCGAAAAATAATAAGAAAAAACTAAAGTTTCGTAACATATAACTCATGCCGGGTTATCGATATTACAGCTGACAGAAATTTTGTCCAAGGCTTCCAAATGGGAAGCGTATTACGCAATAAGAGAGAAAAATCAAACTTGCTATTTGCACTCAACTGCTTTAGTCATAATAAGAGAAAAACTTTTGTTCCCATATTGCTGGAGTCCAAACACTCAGCAACGAAATCTGCGTGCGACATATGACGAAGACAAATAGGGAAGTTATCGAAACGTTGTGAAGACAGAAAATGGGAACTCGGTTGCAAAATGCAGAAACTTGTAAACCACCAGTTTCGATGGGGAAACTTGAAGGATCACATACTAGTACAGAGAGCGTTCCAATGCAAGACCAGATGGTGGCGAGAAGGTCTAAGACTATTAGCCTTTCTTTTATGTATTTATGGAATGAGTGTCCATTGTTATTGCTATCCGAAATGGAGAAGTAAAAGGTGGGAAAAACCATAAGCTTTCAGATGTCCCTCGTCGAGGCGAGGACGAACTCAACTGGCGTTTAGGCACGTTTTATTTTCGCACGCAAATATTACGGGTCATAAAAATTTGCTTTATAGTTATCTCGATAAATCAAATCCTGTTATTTTGTTACAATATAATACGCTTTTTACGCACCTGCACATCTTTACGAGGCCATATATATCGAAGTGCACAATGTTCGGCAATATGGCGGAAAAGCGCGGGACTCGTTAAAACAATAATATATTTAGCGGCAGAGGACGTAGGCCGGGGCGAGCGCGGACGGATGTGGCGAGGTGTCGACCTGGGACGGCCACCTTACGCAACTATAAATAATCCCGTGGGCGGCTCGTAAGTCGCACTTCGACGGCGCCCGGCCAGCCACACGTGGGATGCACGTGCGCGCTCGGCCTGGTAAATAAAAGCGTGCGCTCGTAACCCGGCGCGGACCTCTGTAGCCGCTCATTAGGGGCGCTGCGTTTACGCTGACATCCGGGCCGGCGTAAATTAAACGTCATCTTCTACGCGTTTCCCGGTCGCTGGCCTCGTTCGGCCCGAAGGCTTTAACACATACGTGAGCACCGGCTTTGTGTGTTTAGTTCCTGTCCCTCTTCGGATGCCTCGTTTTATATCCTCCTATTACCCTCCGAAGGCGTTTCTAATTATTAGCTATTGAACCAATGAAGAGAAATGTTTTCTTTTTTTTTCCATTTCGTTTTATAGACTGAGAAAAACGGGCAATTGTGCAGTAATGGGACAAGGATTTCAAAGAAGTTCAGTAAGTAATGCAACACTTTTTTTCTGAAAGCAGGTTGGTTTCAATCAGGGTTCAAATATACCATATTATTCCCTACTCTAGCCGACCATTGCGACCGAGCGGTTCTAGGCGCTTCAGTCCGGAACCGCGCTGCTGCTACAGTCGCAGGTTCGAATCCTGTCTCGGAGATGAATGTGTGTGATGCCCTTAGGTTAGTTAGGTTTCAGTAGTTCTAAGTCTAGGGGACTGATGAACTCAGATGTTAAGTCCCATAGTGCTTAGGGCCATTTGACTATTTTATTCCCTACTCTTTTGGCTATAAAACCCTATTTTTCAGCATAACCTCCCTTCATTGCGACGGCCTTACCCCACGTTACTGGAGGGCTTGCATATCCAAATGGTAGGACTCTACTTGTCGACGTGGGATCCAACGTATTGCTGCACCAATAACCTTCCCATCACCCACGTACTGCTTCCCGCGAACTGCATCCTTCATTGGGCCAAACAGTAAGAAGAGGGAAGGTGCGTAGATGTCAAGGAACTCAGCGGGCACACAGTTTTGAGTACGCCAACTGGTGGACGAGTGCATCAGCATTACCAACAGAGACGTCCAGTTGAGGAGCGAGCTGTTTGTGATCCATCGATCACCTCGAATGAAAGTGTCCGCACGTTCCAACACTGCAGGGGTCACAGTTGTGTACGGCTAGCTGGCACCCACGAGATAGGATAGGTATGTGCGACCTCACTCCGATGATAACAGACTCCTCACCCAACTCACCGTGTTGTGACTGTAGGAAATTTTAATTTTTATTCTTGCTTTTGTGACCATAATAAGAGTCCCGGCTCCATAGGCAAACAGCCTGCCGACACTGAGAAATAGTCCACCAGGACGTAGGGACAAGATAAGCGGCGGAGGCTGCGAAGTATCAAATAACTTAGTGTTTGACTTCCTGTCAGAGGAAGCAGCATGAATCAAACTTGCGCAATGGAAGACGCAAACACCTGAGCGATAATACAGCAAGAGAGCGTGTCAGTGACGTGTGGAAAAGACTCGTGTGGAACCAAATTACGTTGTGTGCAGCTAGAAACGAAAGTGTCGTGTGGAACCGAAGACATTCTTGCGCAAGCCGACCAATTAGAAACGAGAGTGTCGTGTGGCACCATAGGCATTCCTGTGCAATCCGATCACACAGAAATGAAAGGGTCGCGTGAAACAAATTAACTCGTGTGCACCAAAGTACATGAGAAACGAAATAAAAGGCCAGGCAGCGGAATAGCTAGAAGCAGAGATTCAGATGCAGATTCAGAGCCAGTGCCGGCAGTTTGGAGATTCCGAAGCGAGACGCCAGCGGGGCCGAGTAGGCCCATAGAAGCCGATACAGCTGATAAAGACTTCAACTACGAGAAGACGGTGATAGACTCTGGTGGACACTCAGGAACTGCAGGTACAGTAGGATTTTTAGAGTTTCATTGGAATAGTGTTGAACAGAGGCTGTCAGCCATTGTCTCAATTACTTAGAGAGATTTCAGTGCTAACTAAGAACAAGTGATTGCTTTGTACTTGTTTCTTATATGTAGTGGGAATTAGCTTTGAAGCAGCAAGTCAGAATAAATAGACTGAATCTTACTAAGGGGCTTATGGTCCAACACCTCACACAAGTATATGTGAGAATAAACTTGATAGAAACTAAGCAATCTTTTCTGCCTATTGCAATTCTGTAACCTAGTTTCAGAAAACTTATTTGCTTCAAACCAAGGAGATTCTCTCCCTCTCATCTCCGATATAAAGGTGGACAGCAATTTATAACTAACCCATTGTCGTTAACGTCCCGATTGCGCTAAGCAGTTCGCACTTACTTCATTCTGGTATAGTGAGGCTGTGCCGGGACGCGGCAACCGTGCTTTTGTTCTCTGCCAGGTCTCCATAGATATTTTGCAATCTCCTATGAATATCTGCGATGCTCTGTTTTTTCACCAAAAGAAACTCAGTGACAGCTCTCTGCTTGGAAGGCGCCTCCGCTACTAACGCCAGTGTGAAGGCTACCTATAGAGCCGCCACCAGTCGGTATTTCGTGAAACTATAAGGGCTAAAGCCGGAATATTCCACAGTGTCACACAACAAATATCGCATTTCTTCAACCGAAATTGGCCGAAGAAAAAAGTGTTGCACTATTTATTGAATGTCCTCCGTACAAATGGGCTCATAGCTGACAGATGTCACGCACCTTTAAAATTTGTCTAAAACAAGGAAAATCATTTTAAAATAGTGATTCCTTCGTTTATTAGAGAAAATGTTAATCATAGTTTATGCTTCTGATT
This sequence comes from Schistocerca cancellata, assembly GCF_023864275.1. Classification (NCBI taxonomy): domain Eukaryota; kingdom Metazoa; phylum Arthropoda; class Insecta; order Orthoptera; family Acrididae; genus Schistocerca; species Schistocerca cancellata. Next base: position 758,973,973 of record NC_064628.1, on the reverse strand, counting down.
GTACAGAGCATTCTACACAATATAACAAATTATTTTTTCATCACCACTACACTGATTCCAAGCATGTCTTACCATCAACAAGAGCAAATATCTTTAATTCATATTTTGCAGTATGTCTGCAATACTGCCTAACGGAGCAGTTCCCCTGAAGGACGGAATTTAGTCGTCGATGGTCACATACTCACTCCGAGAGAAAGGATCACTAAGTCTATTAAACATAATTACGATATTGCAGTGCCTGTGTTATTCTGAATTACGATATAAACTTCCTTTGGACTTTCATGCACGTCCAAAGGAAAAGGCCCAGCAGCGACTACAGCCGTTATGAAACATATTTAATGTGTTCGCAGGTGTGAATATGGGCAACCATCAGCTGTAGAAAGGAATGACGACAATGAATATATGTGCCGGACCAGGACTCGAGCCCGGATTTCCCGCTTACCATGTGGCTATCCAGACTTCCGTATGTCGTCAACCATCCGTCTACAGCTTATATTCGCACATTACGTACCTTCCTATACAGATGAGACATTTCTCTCGAAAGTCGCTTGCCCAGTATTGGCGGATGAATATGATATTACAGTGCCTGTGTTATTGCGAATTACAATACAAAGTTCCTTTGGACTCGCAAGCATGGAAGTACAGGTCGTACACGCATGGTTGACGACATATGGAAGTTTGGGTATGGCCGTGGGTCGTGAAGAGATAGCCAAATGATAAGGCGACCAATCGCGATAAGCGATAAGCCTGGGTTCGAGTCCCGGTCCGGCACAAATTTTCATTGTCATCATTCAATTATGCAGCTGATGGTTGTCCATATTCTTAGTCGTGAATACATTAAATGTATTTCATAGCGGCTGTGCCCGTCGCCATTCTATACTACATCTGATGCAAGTCCACATTCGCAACTGCGAATGGATTAACTGTACTAAACATAAGTTGAAATGCTTCTCTGATTCTGGCTTGTTTGTCTCCCACCTGACGAGAATTGAGCGTATTTGCGTATCAGAGCCATAATACCGGTAAAGAAAACGAAATTTATTCTCACTCATACTAAGCAAACCACACTCCAATCCGTTGCGTTTAGAATTATCCAACTCCTTCTTGTTCTTTCCAGAACAATTCGTCGGCGCATTACGAAGCCGATAAAATATCTGGCTATCTTGCATCTCACTGTCTGGTAAATCTTGAACGAACGTTTTTAATGTATATGTTAGTAAGGGAAACAAAAATTTGCCTTATGTCTTCGTCAAGATACAAATTCAATGCTTGTATTGGAGTCTTGTTCGAACGAGCCCTACATTTACTTCCAGACAGATGAATAGTTATGCCACTTGTTGGGTGCCAATAGTTTTTCGAGGAATTTTTGTGTCCCATCTTGCTTCACGATACTTCCCATTAAAAAAAAAAAAAAAAAAAAAAAAAAAAAAAAAAAAAAAAAAAAAAAACACACAGATGAACTGGATGTATCCTCATCACTCAGTTCTGACGAACTTGACCAATTTCCCTTATCAATCATCTCCTGTATCGATCAGTGTTGTGGTCACTTGTAATCACGTGATCAATTTCATGATCACCTTCATATACAAAACAGCTCAGACTCCTCCTCAAGCCATTGTAGAACAACATTCGTCGTTATCTTTTGTTGTCTCCGTCTTCCGGCGTTTTGACATTTTATTTGTTGGGTATATAGGCGCGCGGTTGACAGCTGTCATCCAAAAAGGCTACAGTGGAGAGAATTTATTTATTACGAGCTGTGCACGTAAAACAGAAGTGTGATACTGTTGTGGTGACAACAAACACCAACAATAAATGTACAAATACTGAAAGGCACGACACCGCAAATCAGGACATAGTGATGTAAACTTGCGACAAATATCATTTGGTGGGGGGGGGGGGGGGGGAGGAGGGGGGGGGGAAGCTTTCTCTCACGCGTTTAATTTAGGGTTAATCGCTGCTTGGCTGAAGTTGTAAATAACGATACGAAATCAGAAAGAAATAAATAATAATCTATTTCAATTATCGATCAGGAGCCGATGTAAGTTTTGTGTGCCTAGACGGCTAGCGAAAGTTTTTCAACTGGACGCCTATCCCAATGATCCTGGTGGGGAAAGTGGACCTACAGTTTGCTTGGAATCGGAATCACTTGTCGTTCTTGGTGGATTTCCACATTATTGAGGCTTGAAGGCTGGGTTACAAATAGACTGAAATATTCCCCATGGTCTGGTCGGGATTCGATCATGCGACCGTTCGGTTTCCAGGTAGGCGTTTTACCACTAGATTATCAGGCCAGACGACATAACAATTAACATTGTTACCCGTACAGCATGGTATATTTCACTCATCACCGTGCGGAAAAAACAAGTGATGGCGTCCCTAATGAAAGAGCAGCAATTATGGACACAGTCATCACAGATGTGAAATCCACGTGTAAAATGAAAAGAAGTGCAAGTTTTACGCATGCTTTGACACTGTACTAGTATACATATCATACTGAGACACGTTAGCGTAACTGCTGAGGTGCAAACACGCAAGGCGTAGTCAGTGTCTTAAAATTAAATACACTCCTGGAAATGGAAAAAAGAACACGTTGACACCGGTGTGTCAGACCCACCATACTTGCTCCGGACACTGCGAGAGGGCTGTACAAGCAATGATCACACGCACGGCACAGCGGACACACCAGGAACCGCGGTGTTGGCCGTCGAATGGCGCTAGCTGCGCAGCATTTGTGCACCGCCGCCGTCAGTGTCAGCCAGTTTGCCGTGGCATACGGAGCTCCATCGCAGTCTTTAACACTGGTAGCATGCCGCGACAGCGTGGACGTGAACCGTATGTGCAGTTGACGGACTTTGAGCGAGGGCGTATAGTGGGCATGCGGGAGGCCGGGTGGACGTACCGCCGAATTGCTCAACACGTGGGGCGTGAGGTCTCCACAGTACATCGATGTTGTCGCCAGTGGTCGGCGGAAGGTGCACGTGCCCGTCGACCTGGGACCGGACCGCAGCGACGCACGAATGCACGCCAAGACCGTAGGATCCTACGCAGTGCCGCAGGGGACCGCACCGCCACTTCCCAGCAAATTAGGGACACTGTTGCTCCTGGGGTATCGGCGAGGACCATTCGCCACCGTCTCCATGAAGCTGGGCTACGGTCCCGCACACCGTTAGGCCGTCTTCCGCTCACGCCCCAACATCGTGCAGCCCGCCTCCAGTGGTGTCGCGACAGGCGTGAATGGAGGGACGAATGGAGACGTGTCGTCTTCAGCGATGAGAGTCGCTTCTGCCTTGGTGCCAATGATGGTCGTATGCGTGTTTGGCGCCGTGCAGGTGAGCGCCACAATCAGGACTGCATACGACCGAGGCACACAGGGCCAACACCCGGCATCATGGTGTGGGGAGCGATCTCCTACACTGGCCGTACACCACTGGTGATCGTCGAGGGGACACTGAATAGTACACGGTACATCCAAACCGTCCTCGAACCCATCGTTCTACCATTTCTAGACCGGCAAGGGAACTTGCTGTTCCAACAGGACAATGCACGTCCGCATGTATCCCGTGCCACCCAACGTGCTCTAGAAGGTGTAAGTCAACTACCCTGGCCAGCAAGATCTCCGGATCTGTCCCCCATTGAGCATGTTTGGGACTGGATGAAGCGTCGTCTCACGCGGTCTGCACGTCCAGCACGAACGCTGGTCCAACTGAGGTGCCAGGTGGAAATGGCATGGCAAGCCGTTCCACAGGACTACATCCAGCATCTCTACGATCGTCTCCATGGGAGGATAGCAGCCTGCATTGCTGCGAAAGGTGGATATACACTGTACTAGTGCCGACATTGTGCATGCTCTGTTGCCTGTGTCTATGTGCCTGTGGTTCTGTCAGTGTGATCATGTGATGTATCTGACCCCAGGAATGTGTCAATAAAGTTTCCCCTTCCTGGGACAATGAATTCACGGTGTTCTTATTTCAGTTTCCAGGAGTGTAGGATGTGTATCCGTGTAAGCGACGCACTTTTTCTGTTTTGACATAAAGATTTTGTGAAAATACTACTATAATCTGATACAGTATTTCTTTCTTTCTTTTTCTTAATCTTTTCACGTGAACGATATGACTTCAATAGTGCAGGTTTTGTGTTATGTTCTATTTACGTTTTATAAATGCCACGAAAATATTTTTTTTATTTTTTTTATTTTCTGTTATTGTCTGATTTGATCTATTACAAATGGTTTCTGCTGTTGTATTCTGTCTTCACCGAAGACTTACAAATTGTTGGCAAATACTTCCGTAACTGGAGTTTACAGAGAAATGCTGCCAAAAGAGAAGTCACCAGTTTCCACCTTAACAACAATTCGCCAACAAGGAAGCAAAGGTATATACTGAAGAGAGACAGCAAAAGTCCGCCTTACCTAGGGGCTATTGTAGACACGAAGCTCAGCTTTAAGAGGACTTGCTGAGATATGCCGCTAAAATGTAGCTACAAATATTTGGGATACGACATGCGTTTCATCAACTCCAACACTAAGAACTTCTGCTCTTGGACTGGTGTATTTTGTGGCAAAATACTGCGTTGCAACATGGAAAATTTTTGTTGTAAGTCATATCTCATATCTCATCACTTACGGCTCTCTCTCTCTCTCTCTCTCTCTCTCTCTCTCTCTCTCTCTAAAATACAAACACACACAATAGTTTGATCGTCCTTATCTTCTTGTTCTTTTCTTTTCTTTTCTTCTTATCTTGACCTGCAGCATCTTCGCCGTTTCAGTGCGCCGCTGAGTTTGTGTCATCAGTTTCTCATTAGTAGTCTCTTCTTGTGTTTCTCGGTGCAGGATGTTGTGTTCAGGAAGTCCTTAGATCATTCGACTAACTCCATGCGACCGTAATTTTACGCTTCTGTTTCTCAGTGGACCTACAAGAGACAGTGAAGCAAAGAGCACGTAATACGGGACATGGATGTTCCAACGTTTTGAATCGGAGGCTGGCGAAAGACAAATGTCACTTTTGTTAGCGAGTATTTTGTACACTGTACTTCGCAGAACTCAGCGGTATTAAAAGTCAGATTCATCCAGCAAAATATCAAAACAAAGAATATTCGTTTGCCGTATTAGACGACAAAACGAGTTCGTGCTTTTGTAAGTCATGCTGATATTAGAAACCTTATCTGTTGAATTTTATGCTATGCCTATTTCATTTACACATATCTCAATTAACTCGGATGCTAACGTCATGTGTATGTCACTATTAATTTATTTCTGACGAGCGTGTTCCAGATTCGTCTAGCGTTACTTTACGTTACTGTCATTAACTCTTCAGTCTAGAACCGCACGACCGCTACGACCGCAGGCTCGAATCCTACCTCGGGCATGGATGTGTGTGCTGTCCTTAGGTTAGTTTGGTTTAAGTAGTTCTACGTTTTAGGGGACTGATGACCTCAGATGTTAAGTCCCATAGTGCTCACAGCCATTTGAACCATTTATTTGTCACTAACTCAAAACTATAATTTGGCTCCAGCTTCTGTTGCGTGTCTTCTTTAAGCGCGAGCGATGTCGAGCACAGTACTTTACAATTTAGTATTTTCCCGATAAAGCGAATTTGGCAGTTGCGCCCAAGAAACATAAATGTGCTTTAATTTGAAAGTAGACGCGTATTCCACCTTTACTGTTATCAGGAAAAATCACAAAAAAGTTAAGTCTGCCTATTCTTACGAGACCACAAAAAAGTGCTCTTTACTTACCAAACAATTTTGTGGGCAGTAGCCACTTGTGTGCTAAAGGTTCTACCGCAAAATAAGATTGCATACTAATAGAACAAAACTTTATCCGTCTTTGAAAAAGTAATAGTTACTATTAAAATCAGTCTTGATCACAAATTTATTTATTCTGGTAACCGGTTTCGACCACGCATGTGGTCATCTTCAGACCAAAATGCTGTATGAGTAGGAGCCTCCTTCTGGTGGTAAATCACTGCTCAAGCAGCCCATACAGCATTTTGATCTGAAGATAGCCACAGGCGTGGTCGAACGGTTACCATAATAAATATATTCACAAATTTATTTATTCTGGTAACCGGTCGACCACGCCTGTGGCTATTTTCAGATCAAAATGCTGATTATAATAGTAACTATTAGTAATAACAATGATCACTGTCTGCTCCCACGATGTACTCAAAAGTAATTAATTTGAAAAAGTAAATCACTGAAATTCTAACCAATTCTATGTTTTACACAACGTCGTGATGAGGTATGAAAAATGTAAACATACGAATTGAAATGTGAAACGCGAAAGCGTGAACCTGCAAAATTTAACTAAAGAAAAAATTTAAAAATGAGAACAACATAAAGCAAGAAAGGAGAATATTACCTCAAAGGTTGACATGGTGCCATAGACATGTCTAACCAATTCTTTAAGTACGTGGTATTTCTGAATTAAAGGGTACTGAAACGAGAAATCACTGTTATTATCTCTACGGTCCCAGTTTTGCCTTTCACTGGTATGCAATTCGTAAAGTTTGGTAAAACAAAGTTGGTAAATTATTATGATGTTCACAGAACTAATGATGAATACGTACACACGTGAGATATGGTGGTAATCTTGGGTGTAACTAAAATCCTGAGATTCAGATAGTCACTGGACGCAACGTCAAATGCTGTTAAAAGTGACATCACTCTGAACTTAATAACGTATTTACTCAATTTTGGCACTAATGATATAGGCCACCAAAACAAATAGGTCTAAAATTATCATACGCTTTTCAAAAACATATACATGGTCACAACGCCCAGATGAACACAATTTGTCAATCTGATGATTTCAAACACTATTTCTGTTCCTTTTGGTTACTCTGTGGAAACAGACGATTTAACAGATCATTAGTAAATCCGAAGAAACAAGGCATCTTCACAGTAACGAGATTAGGGGCGAAAGAAGTGAGAAAAATCAACCTACGCCTTGTCCAGCTGACGTTGATATTTTGAGTATTTATTTGTTAGGAAAACTTCATCCTAGAGTGTTAATCGTCATAAAATTAAAATGCGAATATGCTATCTGAGGAGATTCGCAAAAATACGTTTTGCTGGGAACAAATGGTCCACTCTGAGATTATAAAGACGCATTTGAGGGCAGGCACAGACTAAAAATTTTAAAAAAGTAGTGAAGAAAAATTGCTACTGACCAATGGCCCGTAACTGTTTTCTCTGTTTTAAGACAGATCTGACCTAGTTGTAGCATCTATCAAAATATCCCTCACGTCACACTAAAGCCGTAGTGTGCAACTTGGATTCTTTAGACAAGGCGCGTCTCTGCATATGTTTTTCAAATAAGGCTTCACATCTAACTGCAGAAGAATAGAGTCAAATAAGGTCAGATTGCTTGTAAAAGCTGTGTAGGGGAAAAGCCATTTCTTCCAGTCCACTTCTACAGAATGTCTTGCGCAAACTAAAATCTAATGTGCGGAAGGATTGTAAGAATAACATGAACTGTGACAGTAACCAATGTTATGAATTCAGAACAGAGCGTTTTGCTTCACATCTACTCCCATTCGGATTTTCCCCCGGCTCAGTCATTGAAGAAAATTTATAAGAATAGAAAGGAACTGAAATTAGGTGTTGCTGATAAAGCTAATGTTTTTACGTCTTGAAAGTGTGAGTATTGACTGCAGAAGACGATGAGTATTGGTAACAGGGAATGTCTCTAGCGATGCAGTGGACAATGACAATAGGTCCTTTACCGCTCGAGAACTTAGGAACAGTGGTGGAAAGAATGGGCTACAAAGATTCAGAAAGGAAGGCTGTGAAACGAGAGTGCTTGAAGGAGAATTCTTCTTTCTTCCGAGACAGACAGGACAAGTTCTTCTCCATGTAAGAATAACAGCAAATATATTTTTGTTTGTGTACAAATGTGTCGTATTGCTCTCTCACCTGCAAGGATCGGTGGTTATCAAGCAGAGCTGTGACAAATAACGCTTCTTTTGGGCAGAGCTGTATCACAAGGTTCCTTACATGATGTTGTTTAAATCCACCAAATCAACAGGTATGTTCAACGGCGCATTGTCACAGATCAACGCAGCACGTTCGTAGCGCATTAGCTTGCGTTACCAGACACTATGTTGCATTATGTTGTTACTGTTCTCCAACAAAAGCTTCACGTTTTAATGTGACTCCATGACTATGCAATTAAAGGATTTCCGGTATTTCGTTACGGTGTAATCTAAATCACAAAGAAAGAGGTGGTACCGGGGCATTTGGATCTTCATTTTGCATTTTTTCGCATGAGGACTGGTTCACCTTATTTGGGTTAACTCCCAGAATTCGCAACATTATTAGTCTTAAAATCGTCATCAGTGCATTCCACGAAGGTTATGTTTTGGCAGTCCTATGCAACACAGTCGTTGATACGGCGGGACAAGTACTTCCAAAGAAAGAAGTATGGAAGAAAGGTAAGGGTTTTGTGTCCCATTGACGCCAGGGTCATCAAAAAGGGAACACAAGCTCGAGTTGTGCCTAGTGTTGTAAGACTATTTTCCTAGTAGCTTTTGTCAGTTACGATCGTACACGAGTTATCTGTATGTTACGTGCGTTGCATAGCTATCGGGCGTTTCCTAATAATGATAGCTTTGGAAGAGTGCAACTCTAGCTGTGCCCTTCTCGAAGGTACCACCCAGTGTGTTAAAATCCTATTCCTCTCGCGACCAATCGTTCTATTCCAAATCGACTGTTTCAGATGAGAACTGCTTTGTTCGTCATAACACAAATTCTACGTAATAAAAGTTGGTACTGATGTAACACCACAGACACTTTCGGCCACAACACAAAATTGCTTGAAATTATCCATCCCTTTTCGTATTGAGCCTTTTACTTTCGTTTACTTTATCAACTTTCTTCGTGTAGTTAAAGTTTTGTATTTGGTTTCTCTTTTAGAAGTTATCGTCAGCTTTTACTAACATGTATTAGAAGTCAGAACTATCTCTTGCTCGCAGTGACATAACACGTTTTGTGGGCGATGGCTTCCATCAACTAAGTTTGCAAGACATGTTATGAGAACACTAGTCATGTTAATTCTGACATTTTTTAAAAACCTTTTGAAGCAATTGATGTATTGCAGGCGAAGCAAAATAACTTTCTTCTAACAACTAGCTTCACTTAAAAGACGATGTTTGGATTGCTATTTACTAATTGAACATCAAAAAAGACAAATCAGTAACTTTCATAATCAAATTACAGTTTTATAAACATTTGATCACACGGAATCGTTTGGTGTACGAAGGTTAGAATTCTAATAGCGCCAACTGTTTATTTGCAACTGATACAAAATAGGTATATGCTTCAATAGTGTCCTTCAAAGTAGTTACCAGCACCGCGTGTCACCCGTTGCCAGCATACGGAAGTCGTAGGGTACACTTAGCAGCGCCAGTTGTATTGATAGTGCGAATGGAGCGGCCTATTACCCGACGAATCTCTGTAAAACTTCTGATGGAAATACCATGAAGTGCATCCTTGAATTTAAGAATGAAGTCACAAGACCTTAATTCCGGCGAGTATGGTGGGTGGTACAGCGCTTCTTAGCCCCACCGATCAAACGAACCAGTCACAACACGCGCCATACGCGTCCGAGCATTGTCTTAAAAAATGAAGGACGGGTCCTGCAGACAGTGCAGCCGCATGTTTCTCTCAGTTGGCCGTTGCCAGTGTTTCACAAATGAACACCTTAGAGAAAGAAGCGGAGACACTTCTTGTAGGACCTGCCCAACATTTTGCAGGACAATGCGCAGGCGCATACGGCGTGGGTTGTGACTGACTTGTTCAATAGATGCGGCTAGAAACTGCTGTACCACCAACCACACTCCCCGGACTTAAGCCCTTGTGACCTCAACTTCGTTCCTAAATTGAAGGAAGCACTTTATGGCTTTCGCTTCAGAACTGTTACGGAGATTCGTCGGCCAATAGACCGCTCCATTCGCAGTATCAACACAACTGCTGCTGCTGCTAAGAGTATCCTATGACTTCAACATCGCTGACAACGCGTTAAACACAATGATGGCGACTACTTTGAAGGACAGTAAAATGTCTGAAACACGTATCCACTTTGCATTCGTTGTAAATAAGTAGCTGCCGCTATTCAGGTTCCAAACTTTGTACATCATAACAACATTTTGTTAGATTTCCTAGTGATTTTTGTTGTTACGTATGTTTTAGACCTTGGCATCCCCAGATTCAATCAGAACTTTATAAACACGATTTGAATGCGACGAGAACCGGCAATTTGTGAGGGATTCGTAATGTCATATGGATGCATTGACCTATCTGTATTATTTGCCAGCAACATAAATTTTCATGTTACTTAATTTGAATCATAATACGAGGTGCATTCAAGTTCTAAGGCCTCCGATTTTTTTTCTAATTAACTACTCACCCGAAATCGATGAAACTGGCGTTACTTCTCGACGTAATCGCCCAGCAGACGCACACATTTTTCACAACGCTGACGCCATGATTCCATAGCAGCGGCGAAGGCTTCTTTAGGAGTCTGTTTTGACCACTGGAAAATCGCTGAGGCAATAGCAGCACGGCTGGTGAATGTGCGGCCACGGAGAGTGTCTTTCATTGTTGGAAAAAGCCAAAAGTCACTAGAAGCCAGGTCAGGTGAGTAGGGAGCATGAGGAATCACTTCAAAGTTGTTATCACGAAGAAACTGTTGCGTAACGTTAGCTCGATGTGCGGGTGCGTTGTCTTGGTGAAACAGCACACGCGCAGCCCTTCCCGGACGTTGTTGTTGCAGTGCAGGAAGGAATTTGTTCTTCAAAACATTTTCGTAGGATGCACCTGTTACCGTAGTGCCCTTTGGAACGCAATGGGTAAGGATTACGCCCTCGCTGTCCCAGAACATGGACACCATCATTTTTTCAGCACTGGCGGTTACCCGTAATTTTTTTGGTGGCGGTGAATCTGTGTGCTTCCATTGAACTGACTGGCGCTTTGTTTCTGGATTGAAAAATGGCATCCACGTCTCATCCATTGTCACAACCGACGAAAAGAAAGTCCCATTCATGCTGTCGTTGCGTGTCAACATTGCTTGGCAACATGCCACACGGGCAGCCATGTGGTCGTCCGTCAGCATTCGTGGCACCCACCTGGATGACACTTTTCGCATCTTCATGTCGTCATGCAGGATTGTGTGCACAGAACCCACAGAAATGCCAACTCTGGAGGCGATCTGTTCAACAGCCTTTCGGCGATCCCCCAAAACAATTCTCTCCACTTTCTCGATCATGACATCAGACCGGCTTGTGTTAGCCCGAGGTTGTTTCGATTTGTTGTCACACGATGTTCTGTCTTCATTAAACTGTCGCACCCACGAACGCACTTTCGACACATCCATAACTCCATCACCACATGTCTCCTTCAACTGTCGATGAATTTCAATTGGTTTCACACCACGCAAATTCAGAAAACGAATCATTGCACGCTGCTCAAGTAAGGAAAACGTCGCCATTTTAAGTATTTAAAACAGTTCTCATTCTCGCCGCTGGCGGTAAAATTCCATCTGCCGCACGGTGCTACCATCTCTGGGACATATTGACAATGAACGCGGCCTCATTTTAAAACAATGCGCATGTTTCTATCTCTTTCCAGTCCGGAGCAAAAAAATCGGAGGCCTTAGAACGTGAATGCACCTCGTACACTTGTAATTCTGACGTGGGGTTTGTCTGACGCCATGAGAATGTCGTTGGTAGCCAGTAGAACATAAGCAGCACCCTCAAGACGGCGGGGGGGGGGGGGGGTGAGGAGGGGGGAGGGGTTTCCTGGCAGCAGTATTTGTGGGGGTGGTTGACGTTGAGACAGTGTTGGCAGACACTTTAGGAGACGATAATGTATATATTTACGAGATTGCGCGGTATGGATTTTGTCTAGAGTGAACGTGGCGACACTGTAGTTCAGTCGTTCTAATCATCGTGCTCATTTTGATTATGATCAGAACTATAACATACCAAAGCTGTTGGAAGTGTTTGTTTTGTTATTACTAAAACTGAATGATCATCTCAAACACACACATGAAGCTGTGGATCTGCAACCCTAGAAAACAAAACGACTAAAATGTAAGTACAGGATGGGCGAGAAGTCTCGCGCGTGTCTGCACGTCGTTATGCTGCAAACGAAGAACTGTCCAATGGTGTTGAGAATGCATTTCGCACTACAACAGCGGCCATGCTCAAAAATATGTGAAGAAGAAATTGGAGGCGTATGGAAATGTGTTTACTGCGTGAAGGGGAACACATCTATATATTGGACACTTAATACGTAAATAAGTACTTGTGCTAAGACAGATGAGATCAATTAGCATTCGATACTAGGGGGTACGGGGAATTTTCGTCCACCCTGTATATTCACGGGAGTTGTGGATTTAGGAGCTCACGCTACTTGTGGGGGGCTAGATTTACTACCAATTAAAATAAACAATAAGTATGGTTCAAATGGCTCTGAGCAGTATGGGACTTAACATCTATGGTCATCAGTCCCCTAGAACTTAGAACTACTTAAACCTAACTAACCTAAGGACATCACACAACACCCAGTCATCACGACGCAGAGAAAATCCCTGACCCCGCCGGGAATCGAACCCGGGGGTGGGAAGCGAGGACGCTACCGCACGACCACGAGCTGCGGACAAACAATAAGTATGTCTCACCAGATTTTTCCTAAAGCTAAATATGGTCAGTCAGACGGGGATTTGAATCGCTGTCCTACCGAATGTGACTGCAGTGTCTTACCGCTGCGGCGCCTTAGCTTGCCAGTTGGAAAAAAAAAATCTTTATGGTCTCAGAATTTGACAGTAAGAGTGTAAGTTTCCGTAAAGTACGCAGAGTGCTCTCAAGACAGGACGTAAGAACTTGTTTATGACAGTTCGCACAAGGTTGTTTCTGCTTTTTTTGAAGCCACGCGAAGACCGTTGCCAGACAGGTTGCTGTAGAAAATTTTATGACGTCTGAAGATGATCCGGGAATCGAACCCATTAGTTAATAGAGACTTCTTCATCGACAGTTCTTGGCGGTTCTGCAATATGACGTTTCCCACCTGCACAAAGACTTGTATGAGACGCTTCTGGAGGACAGGAATATCAATGGGAACGAAATCTGCACCTCCTCAGGAATTACCTATGGAAATATCAGTCAGCAGCAACGAGACCACGAGCCACGCGATTAATCCAGAATTTGTTTTTGGCCGCTTGCTTTTTCGCTCCCGCAGGAACACCAACCGCCATCGCAGACAGCGGGACAACCTCAAGAAATAGATCGATTCGTCAGCTTCACAGAGGCTGAAGACAAAGGCGCGGAATTAATCGGTGAAATCAAATCGATAAGAAAAAGCAAAAAGGGCAAAACCTCGGCAATGTGTGTGTGAGACGCGTGTGTGAGAGGAATGGGATATGGGACCTCGCCCGCCACTGCCACTGCCACCGCCACCGCCTTGGTCCCGCGCCCTGGATATTGTTTCTGAAACGAATGTATGGGCACTGGCAGAGCCGGCAGCGAGGTAGCTCATTAAAATGTAAGTGGAGGTGGGCCGACTGCGACTGAGGGGCAGCCCTTAACATATAAAGGAGGAGCCAGCCGGGACGCCGCCACCGCCGCCGCAGCTACGGGACGCACGCACGCCGTTTATTTGTTAGGCGCAGATAGCGGCGGGCTGCCCGCACCGCACAATACTAATTGATTCCTGTATTGGGCCGCAGAGGCACCGCTGCTACAGACCATATCGCCCGCTCTCCTATTTGGCTGCCTGCGTAGTTTACCAGAAGGGTCAACCTTGTCTGTGGCAGTTTCCGCTAGCTTCGGTGCGCTGTCCTCAGACCTTCAACTGGGCATGACGGATATAGACTACCTGATCAAAAGTTTCCATACACCTGTTGCTGGATATTAATATGGAGTGCGTCCACCCTTCGCCTTTATGCCGGCTTGAACTCTGCTGAGGACGCTCCCATCTGAACTCCACAGAGGACGCTCCCATTGGGGTGTTTGAATTTCTCTGGAACAAAGGCACCACATTTTTTCTCAAGGGGCTAAACCAGAGATGGTAGTGAAGTTGGACGTTGGGGTCTGGAGCGTAGTCGATGTTCTGACTCATCCCAAATATGTTCAACTCGGTTCAGGTCGGGATCCTGGAGACAACGGTCTACTTCAGGAATGTCATCTTTTAAAAGTTCTAAAGGCAGCAGAGGTAAAATACAGGGAGCGAAAGGTTATTTAGAATTTGTACAGAAACCAGGTGGAAGTTATGTGAGTCGAGAGGAATGAGAGGGGAGCAGTGGTTGAGAAGGGAGTGAGACATGGTGCTAGCATATCCCCAATGTTATTCAATCTGTAGATTGAGGAAGCAGCGTAGCATGAGAAAGTCCTGGGAGATGAAACGCAAACTTGAAGGTTTGTTGATGACTGACAGAGGACTTGGAAGTGCAGTTGAAAATAAAGGACAGTGTTTTAAGAGTAGGTTATAACATGAACTTCAAAAAAAGTGAAACAAGGGCAACAGAATGTAGTCGAACTAAATTAGGCAGTGCTAAGGGAATTAAGATTCGGAAACGAGACACTGAAAGCAGTAAATGAGTTTTGCTATTCGGCAGAAATAAGGAATTTGTTAACATCGAATACAAATTGAAGTGTTACGAAGTGTTTTCTGAAGACATTTATCTGGAGTGTAGTTTGTAAGGAGGTGAAACGTGGACGATAAGCTGTTCAGAAAAGATGGAAAAGAAGCTTTTGAAATGTGGTGCTACAGAGGAATGCTGGCGGTTAGATGGGTAGATGATGTAACTAGTGACGAGGTTCTGAATAGAAATTTGTGGCACAACTTGAGTACAAGAAGGGATCAGTTGATAGGACACATTCTAAGACATCGATGAATCGCCAGTTTAGCATTGGAGCGAAGTGTGGGAGGTAAAAATTGTAGAGGGAGACCAAGAGATGAATAAAGTGAGAAAAATCAGAGGGATGTAGGTTGCCATTGTTATTCGGAGATAAAGAGGTTTGCACAGGATAGAGTGGCACGGGAGCTGCATCAAATCAGTTTTTGTACTCAATAGCAAAATAACATCCTTCACAAACTAGTGCACCACAGATGATGATGTTTGGTTTGTGATGAACCGCGCGTTCATCAGCGCCCGTACAAAGTCCCAATTTCTATACAGTCCAATTTTTTTCCGCAGTCCAATCGAGCCACTGTCACGAATGATGACAATGGTGCTGATGAAATGATGAGAACAACACAAACACTCAATTCTCGGGCAGAGAATCACAGATGTTGGATCGCCCCCGAAATGCGAAATGTTTGTCTACTATACGCAGTACATAATACTGTAAAGTGTGTTCATACCGTTCCGCATTTACCGTTTACTTAAGCACAATGAAGTGATCACACCCTAACTACTAAAAACATCCCTACACCATAACACCACTTCCTACTCCGTACTGCACTGTTGGCGCTACACGCGAAGACAGGTAAGGTTCTCGAGGCAGTGCATAACACCAAAACCTTCCATGGGATTGCAACAGGGTATAGCGTAACTGATCAGCCCAAATCACTCGTTTCCATCACTCACTGTCCACTGGTGTCACTCTCTAGAATACCTCAACCATCGTTTAGCATTCACTACAAAAATGTGAGACTTACGAGGAGCTGCTCGACCATCTTTAAGTCTTTCTTTTCAACTCCCTTCGCACAGTCAATATGCTTACTGGACTGCTGGTAGCACTTTGGAACTCACGAGTGATTCCTTCCGCTGATTTCATGTAATTTTTTACAACCACCCTCCGCAATGTTCGGCGGTCCCTGTCCGTAAATACATGAGGTTTGGGTGGTCTTGGTTTAGCTGTGGTCATTCCTTTGTGTTTCCAATTCACAAGCATATGACCAACAGTACCGCCTCTCTACTGATAAAACAACAGTCCCCGCCTCCTTTCACTCTCGCGGGCCGGCCTCTTCTGACAGCCAGTGGTCAATTCCGCATCAGATGCGCCGTTGTCCGGATACTTTTGATCAGGTAATGAACCCTCCATGGCCAGACGACACCGGCTACAGCATTCTGTGGAACGAGGAGTTTCAGTCCTGCTGGTGTTATACTGCCATTAGTTAATGCTCTCTCCGGCAGATGATACCTCTAGTCAGTCAAGGTACTGTATCCTCGGCGAGGTTTTCGTTTGTTTGTGTCAGAACAAAAATTATGGCAGTCACTATCCCGAAGAGAAAAAAACTTTCCGAATTATTTTGGAGCTAATTCACGATTTGTTCGGAAATACGTTATTGCATTTACCTCGACAACTGGTACAGTAGTCCAGATTTGCTTGACATACTAACGAGTAAGAAAACCTACATTGTCGGCACTATGCTGCAAAACAGAAAGAAGTGCCCTAACCTCATGAAAAACGAAAAACTGAATAAGTGCGAATACGTAACGGCGTACAAAAACAAGTAGATGTTGATGAAATGGGAGGACGAGAGAGACATCGTGACAGTCAGCATGTTCGATGACGATGCATTTTCTGAGGTAAATTCAAGGAATGGCATCGTGTAAAAACCGCACGTAGTCACGGATTAAAACAAAAATATGGAACGCGCAGATAGAAGAGTGTCCCAGTTGCAAAGCTATCAAATGGGCAATAGCAGACTGAAAAAAATTTTACCAGAAGATTTTTCGCCGTTTATTGAAAGTTGCATGATTCATTGTATACGATGATCATTAAGGTGTAATACTATATAATATTTTATTTGTCAGTCCTGGAGGGAAGGTCTCATTTTCTAGGTCACTTCTCCCGTTGGTAGCAGGGTCGCAGACCCGTCATACGCTACAGCGACGCTGGTGGGGAGTGCTCCGGGTTTCATGGCAGATGCTCTCGCAGCGGACGGACGTCAGCTATCGCCGCACGAAATTCTAACTATCTCTGGCAGACACTGGACTCAACTTCAACGTGTACAGTGCTGTAAATTTCAGCACAGCTTCCTCCGCCATAGCGGTCCAAACAAAACGATCTGTGAAATAAAACTACGCTGACCGTCGCCTTTACTCTTATCATCCGTAGCCAAGTGGCCGCAAAAGGAACGCACACACCCCGTTAGCGTTTGCCTAGCCGAGGAAACTGCTGCTGCGGCATAAAATGGACTACGATCGGTCGAACGTGATAAAAGGGAAATTGAAGCCTAACGACGGTCGATTTCGATACACTGAATGCCAATGAATTCCGCGAAGCTCTGGAGACATGCGAATAACAAGACGACATGAATTAAACATGGAGAGACGATGACGTCAGCAGACGGCCCTCATAGCAGCCTTCCAGCACTCGGCAGGATCATCCTACGTGAGACCTAATATCCGACTTGATTGCTATATACCTCCGCGCAGTATTTGGTCAGCTTCACCAAGAAGTCCGCTAATTAATATTCCACAATTTAGTGCATTTTAACAAAGTATGAAACACTAGCAAAATGTTTAAATTCTAATTGAGAGTAATAAGGGTTACATTCACGGTACAGAATTATCCTCACTCCTTTTTGTCAAAATACATCATATTAGACGGAGGTGACAGAAGTCAGGGGATAGCGATATCCACATATACGGATGGCGGTATTCTCACGTACACAAGGTATAAATGGGCAATGCATTGGCGAAGTTATATCTGACGTGACAAGTTTTCCGACCTGATTACGGCAGCACGACAAGGAATTAGCGAACTTTGAAACGGAATGGTAGCTGGAGCTAGACGCATGGGACATTCCATTACGGAAATCGTTACGGAATTCGGTATTCCGAGACTCACAGTGCCAAGTGTGTGTCGAGAGTACCAAATTTCTGGCATTACCTGTCACCACCGACGACGCAGTGGCCGACGGCCTTCACTTAACGACCGACAACAGCGACATTTGCACTGAGTTGTCAGTACCAACAGGCAAGCACCACTGCATGAAATAACCGCAAAAATCAATGTGGGATATACGTCGAACGTATCTGATACGACAGTACGGCGAAATTTGGTGTTAATGGCCTATGGCAGCAGAAGGCTAACGCGAGTGGCTTTTCTAACAGCACGACATCGCCTGCAGCGCCTCTCCTGGGCTCACGACCATATCTGCTGGACCCTAGACGAATGCAAAACCGTGGCCTGGTCAGATGAGTCCCGATTTCAGTTGGTATGAGGTGATAGTAGGGTTCGAGTGCGGCGCGGACCCCAAGAAGCCACCACCAAGGCTGCCAACAAGGCAATCTGAAAGCTGGCGGTGGCTCCATAATGGTGTGGGCTGTGTTTACATTGAACGGATTGGGTCATTGACAGTAAACTGTTATGCTCGGCTACTTCGAAGCCATTTGCAGCAATTCACGGACTTCATGTTTCCAAGCAAAGATGGCATTTATATGGATGTCAATGCGACAACTCATCGAGCCACAACTATTCACGATTGCTTTTAAGAACGTGTTGGACAGTTTGAGCGAATAATTTGACATTTGTATGTCATCGAAGATTTATGGGACAAAATCGAGACGTCAGTTCGTGGACAAAATCCTACACCGGCAACACTTTGACAATTATGGTCGGCTATAGAGACAGCATGGTTCATTATTTCTCCATGGGACTTAACAACGACTTGTAGTTCTTTGCCAAGTCGAGTTACTGCACTACGTCGGGCAATGGAGGTCCGTCACGACATTAGGAAGGTATCCCATTACGTTTGTCATTCCAGTGTAATACGAGAGTCGTAACAAAAGCGGGTTTTGTCATCATGATAACTATCACATCCCGCATCTCAGTACTGTCTAACAATTTTCATATTCGCATCACCGGGGGAAAGGCAATACTGTAACGATCGTGGGCACACATCTACCGAAAAATAAAAACACACTCAAAGAGCAATACCAGGAGCTTCAGCAACCATCAAAACAAAAGAAAAAGACTATGGCATCTCGCGATATCAAAACAAAGTACACGGGTGTAAGTGGATCTACACTAAATGAAAGCGAATATACAGGGTGTATAAACAAGAATTATCCGATTTTTAAAAAAATCATAACTATTACGTTATTTCAGATACATGCGTGAACAAAGTACTGTTGGAAAAAGCAAACGGTTCCCGCTAGGTAGCAGCAATGTGCACTCACTTCAGTTTCAGTAAAATTGTTGTCGAGGCGACAGAAAGCGTTTCGTGTTCTACATTTTGCGCAGTGCGGGACAGTAATAACTATTCAGCGTGACTTTCGTACTAGGTATGGAGAGGATCCTCCTTAAGCACAGAGCATTACACAATGGCATGAACAGTTCCGAGAAACAGATTGTTTGTGTAAAGGCAAATCGCCGGGACGTCCCCGAGTGTGTGGCACAGATGTCGAACGCTTCCGCCATAGTTTCACAAGGAGTCCGCAGAAATCCATTCGCCGTGCAGCTCAACAGCTCTACAAGTCCCCGATGTCCGTGTTGATTTACCAACAGGCATACTGGCACAAGGAAATGCGGGAATTTTTAATTCAAAGGATTACTGAACGATGGATCGGTCGCACTGGACCAAAAGATTCAGCCTTACATTAGTGGAGTCCAGGGTCACCGGAGCTGACTATATGTGATTATTTCTTGTGGGGGTTTATAAAAGACTATGTTTATGTGCCTCCGTTACCATCAACAATGAATGAACTGAGACATCGCATAACAGCAGCTGTGGAAGCTGTAATTCAAGACATGCTCGCTGCAGCGTGGAAACAATTTGAATACCACATTGACATATGCCATGCATCTCAAGGAGGGCATATTGAACACCTATGAAAATATATGAAAAAAACTTTTTTTTTTACTTTCCCGTTCATCAAAACAAAATTCAATGTATATCTTTATTAGTTTCAGAAATATAGACTGCCAAATCGGATGACTCTTTTTGATACACCATGTACAGTATATTCCGTATCAGTGTAGTGTATCGAACTAAAATCGAACATATATGTAGATAAGAAGCTTGGGAATGAAGTAGGAAACAAAACAGTGTGAGTAATCATTGTAATTTAATACTGTTTAATAGCAGTAATTTAAAATACGAGACATGTTTACATTCTTGGAAAACAGTTTTGTTAGAAGTATCTTTTTCTTACAGCGACCACCGAAGATGCTTTAAAATCAATCAAAACGCCTATAGTCTAAATAAGACTTTCATTACGCAACGCAAAAGTCGCCGTATAGCCTACATTACCAGAATCTTCAGTTTAGTTACAGCAAGAGTAGTTTATTGCTTTAAAGAACTGCGATCTACACAGTAATCCAAATTAAAACAGTTTGCAAACGTGTTCATTCACATACCGTCAGTCTCCTTCATGGAACTGGCCACCACTTTTCGACTTGTTTATCTTTCACCGCTATTGTGTGCTAAGCAGCCAGTCGATTTCAGTGAACAAGGAATCAGCATAGTGTAAACAACGGTGTTTCAGAACATAACATCTTGGTGTAATGGTAGGGCGGGTGCGTTTCGACTAAGGTTTGTTATCCACATCACTCGCTATATGTATTTTACTTCTCAATGTCCAGACACCTGATATTTTCTGCAAAAGAGGAGCTTAGCGAGACTTTAAAACACTGTTTGTAATTACTACGAAAAATTACTCAGTAATCTGCAGTCCGCCGTGCATCAGTACGAATTAGTTTTTAAAAACTTAGTAGTTCCTATAATCCAAACTGGAGATTTCGGAATATTAATCAAAGACACAAAAGACAACACTAAAAACACAGTTCTAGAATTTGAAATTTGTGATAAGATCTTCTGGGACCAAACTGTTAAAGTCATCGGTTCCTAAGCTTACACATTGCTTAATCTAACTTACACTAACTTACGCTAAGGACAACGTACACACCCATCATAGTTCTGGATGAGGTGCTACAAGGAAAGCGGATTACACTGAGGTGACAAAAGCCATGGGATACCCATACGCACGTATACAGGTGGCGGTAGTATGGCGTACACAAGGTATAAAAGGGCAGTGCATTGGCGGAGCTGTCACCTGACTCAGGTGATTATGACAGGAAGTTTCCGACGTCATTATGGCCACACGATGGGACATCAACAGTGTCAAAAGTCTGCCTAGAATACAAAACGTTTGGGATTACCTCTCATCACGGAGAAACCAGTGGCCGACGGCTTTCACTTAACTGAGAACAGCGGCGTTTGCGTGGAATTGTCAGTGCTAACAGGCAACCAACACTGCATGAAATAACCGCATAAACGAATGTGAAACGCATTCGTTAAGAGAGTACGGCCAAATTTGGCGATAATGGGCTACGGCAGCGGACCACCGACGCGAGTGCCTTTGTTAACAGCACATCAGCTGCTGCGCCTTTTCTGGGCTCTTCGTCATATGCGTTGGATCCTAGAGGATTAAAAAACTGTGGCCTGGTCAGATGAGTTCCGATTTCAGTTGTTAAGAGCTGATGGTAAAGTTGGTATGTGGCGCAGACACCAAGAAATCATCGACCCAAGTTGTGGTTCCATAGTGGTGAAGGTTGGTTTACGCTGAAGGATTGGGGCTTCTGGTCCAACTGAACCGATGTTTGACTGGAAATTGCAAAGTTCGGCTATTTGGAGATCATTTACAGCCATTCACGGACTTAATGTTGCCGAACAGTGACGGAATTTTTATGAATGGCAATACGCCATGTCAGAACACAATGGACAATTCGAGTGAATTATTTGCCCACCCATATCACGCAGCATGAATCCCATCGAACATTTATGGGACATAATTGAGAGGTCAGTTCGTGCACAATATTCTGCACTGGTAAAACTTCCGAAATTATGGATGGCTATAGAGGTGCCAACATTCAATATTTGCGCAGGAAGTATTAGGAAGTGTCGTATGACTTATCGTCTCATTATATTTGTGTACCCCGCGGAAACGGGGTAGACCCCGACTGATAAGTCCGCAGATTGAACGAAGAGTACGGATTAACGTCGCCTAATGAGCCACCTGGGCATTCACTCTGTCGAGTTAGGGAGATCACGGAAACCCTAAATCTGGAATGAATTTTCACTCTGCAGCAGAGTGTGGATTGATTTGAAACTTCCTGGTAGACAAACTGTGTGCGGGAACGGGAATCGAACCTCTTTTCTACCAGGAGTAGTGGTCCCGCAATGTACCCCGGAGCAGTTTTGTGAAGTTTGGGAGGTAGGAGATGAGATACTGGCAGAGGTAAAGCTGAAAGAGCGGGCCGTGCGTCATGCTTGATAGCTCAGTCAGTGGTGCACTTGTCTGCAAAAGGAAAACGTCTCAGGTTCAAAACCTGATCCGACAGACAGTTTTAATTTACCTGAAATTTACATCCCAAATCTAGAAGGCCAGACGGAGATTTGGACCGCCGTCCTTCAGAATATGAATATTTTACTCACCATTTCCGCTGACTGAGAACGAGATCCCTTCTCTTACTGTATCTGGTTTCTCCTTTTGGCAAGGCCGTGAATGGTGTGCTAAAGAAAACAGCGAAGATAAAATGTCATATACCACTGCTACATGCCTGGTATAGGGGAAATTTTGACAGTCGTCATTTGTGACCACTCATCCACGCACGATACACTCCTCAGAAAAAAAATGGTTCAAATGGCTCGGAGCACTATGCGACTTAACTTCTGAGGTCATCAGTCGCCTAGAACTTAGAACTAATTAAACCTAACTAACCTACGGACATCACACACATCCATGCCCGAGGCAGGATTCGAACCTGTGGCCGTAGCGGTCACGCGGTTCCAGACTGAAGCGCCTTTAACCGCACGGCCACACCGGCCGGCACTCCTCAGAAAGTTTGAGTTGGATGCACCCTTGGAAATCATATTCATCTTTTGAGGCTGTGGCACTTAGAATCACACGAGAGACATGAGACTCGCAGAAGAAATACCAATGGCACCTGAGCAGCTGATTCGTCTACCTGACATCATTTAGTCAATGAAAAACTGTGTGTTCCCAGAATGGTCCTTATTTCCAACATTGGGAATGCTGCCTCCTTGTGGATGTTCTTGTTACAATCATCACTTTAAAGACTGGTCTGACGCAACTCTCCTCGCTAGTCTACCATGTGCAAATTCTTTCATATCTGCACGACTACTAAGCCATATATTCAACGAACCCCCTTTCTATATTCAAGTCTTCGTCTCCCTCTACTTTCCACACTTCCGACCATTCTGAAATTTATTATTCATTAGCAAGCTTTGTGGTGACAACATTCTCCTGACTAATCCCCGCCCGTCGATCCGAAGGCGGGACTATTTTACCTGCGGGATATTATATGCAGGAGGAAGCCACCAGTAAAGGTGTATCCCCCTGGAAAATATAATGGTTTTAATTTTCCCTTGCTTTCATCCGTTCGAAGTACGAACATAGCAAAGCCACGTGGGCTAATGTTTAGAAGTCCAGATCAGTCAGTCATCCAGACTGTTGCCGTTGCAACTTTTGGAAAAGTTGCAGTCCCTATCCAGGTACCACATGTTAGTCTGACCTCTCCAAATACATCCATTTTAAATGGTTGCTCCCAGGTTTAGGCTACCTGTAATGCTCAACTCGTAAGCCATACCGCATCAAGGTCCATCGTTCACTGTAAAAGTCTAAATACTGAATGCATTGCAACAATGTATCTACCGAGTCTGCAGACGACCACGGTAGTTACATCAAAGTATAAAACCAAAAAAAGGGAGATAGACATTTTTTTACAATCGTTTCAACAGTTATTTACTCTTTTCGACTTAGAAAAATTGGAAATTTATGGTAAGGTTTTATGGCACCAAACTGCTGAGGTCATCGGTCCCTAAGCTTACACACTATTTAATCGAACTTAAACTAACTTACGCTAAGGACAACACACGCACCCATGCCCGAGGGAGGACTCGAACCTCCGACGGGGGAGGGGGGGGGGGGAACTGTGCGGACCGTGACACGGCGCCTGAGACCGCTCGGCTACCCCGCGCGGCACAGCTGACAAATATATTGTTGTGCATAATCATACGAATATAAACAGCAAATAATTCCCCACAATCGTAGAAGTTAATGGCTCAAACTGATTACATAAAATAATACAGTGTAATGTATTGTTCGCTGGCTCTCGGGTGGAAAGCTGGTCCTGCCTAGGTGCCGGTGATGGCCGTGAGTTCATTAGAAGGAGGCCAATTGAGGGCCTGCATTCATCTGTCTGCGTGCTACACACACTGGACCTACACCTGGAGTTATGGTCTGGAGTGTAATTTCGTGACAGCGGGAACACACTTGTGCCTACCCCACCCACCCGGACTGCAAATTTGTACGTCAGTCTGGTGATTCGACCTGTTGTGCTACCATTCATGAACAGCATTCCAGGGGCTGTTTCCACGAGAATAACACTCGCCCACATACCGCTGTTGTAACCCAGCATGCTCTAAAGAGTGTCGACATTCCCTTGTCCTGCTCGATCACCAAACTTTCTCGAATCGAGCATATATAGAACATCAGCGGACGATGACTCAAGCGTCATCCACAAATAGCATAAGCCGTCGATATATTGACCGACCAACAGCAAAAGGCATGGAACTCTATCCCACAAACTGAATCCGGCGCATGTACGACATAATGCTTGCACGTTTGTATGCTTGCATTTAACATTCTGCCGGTTACACAGCTTATTAACGTACCAGCATTTCACATTTGTAATGGCTTATATCACGCTTTCAGTAACCTATGATCTTGCACTTATATATGTTACATAGATAAATGTATTCCCAAAATTTCACTACTCTACATTAATTATTTTATTGGTGTTATGATTTTTTTCCGTCAGTGAATAAGTGCATACATTACAAGAATTAGAATTTAAAGTCCATGGGCGAGGAGGTCACAACTTTGAAGTACAGAAAAGTCTTGATCGCACAGTTCTTATTAAGCGTTAAGCGCTTCAAAATTTCGTAGTCAGACTGAAGCTATGGAATGAAATGTAAAATACACTAATGATAGAAAATATACATAAGTGTGCATCTAAGTATTGCAATAGACGGAAATTTTAAATAGTACCGTACTTCCATAAAAATCAAACTTCAGTACAAGTGAGCACGTATAGACTGAATGCAATATAAATCTCATCTCATGTAGGCATATTTGATAGTGCCGTGCATTCGAATAGAACCAGAGCCAAAGTGAGTGTGGTGACTGAACTATCAAAGAGGTAAATGAAAGCCAGTAGATGGCTAGAAAGCAACTCAAAGAGTAACTTTACAATCTTCTATACACTGCAATTAAGTACATGTCTGCACCTTGTGAACAAATTTGACAAAAACATTTATGGTACTATTATGGAAAAGAAACGCATACTAACAGCACGAAAAGTGCATCGTTAGGTAACATCGTTAAAACATTACACAGAGCTAGTTCTTAGTCAATAGTCTGTATATTGCAATACTTCGAGTTTCGATCACTAATTCATTGTGCACTTCATACCACAGCTTCAGTCTGACGATGAAATTTTGAAACGCGTAACGCTTGATAAAGAATTGTGCGATCAAGATCTTTCTACAATCGCGTAGGGGCTCTGCGAGCACGCAGAAGTGCCGCAACACGACATAGGATGGACTCGATTAACGTCTCACATAGTGCTTGAGGGAACTGACGTCATGAATCCTGCAGGGCTGTCCACAAATCCGTAAGAGTACGAGGGAGTAGACATCTCTTCTGAACAGCACGCTGCAAGGGGTCCCGAATTTGCTCAATAATGTTCATATATTGGATCTACGGTGCCCAGCGGAAGTGTTTAAACTCAGAAGAGTGTTCCTGGAGCCACTTTGTAGCAATTCGGGACGTGTGGGGTGTCGCATTGTCCGGCTGGAATCGCCCAGGTCTGTCGGAATGCACAATGGATATGAATGGATGCAGGTGATCAGACGGGATGCTAACGTACATGTCACTGTCACAGTCATAGCTAGACGTATCAGGGGTCCCATATTACTCCAACTGCACACGCCCCACACCATTACAGAGCCTCCACCAGCTTGAACAGTCCCTGCTGATATGCAATGTCCATGGATTCATGAAGTTGTCTCCATACCCGTAAACGTCCATCAGCTCGATACAATTTGAAACGAGAGTCGTCCGACCAGACAACATGTTTCCACCCAACAACAGTCCAAAGTCGGTATTGACAGGCCCACTAGAGGCGTAACGCTTTGTGTCGTCATCAAGGGTACACGAGTGGGCATTCGGCTCCGAAAGCCCATATCGATGATGTTTCGTTGAACGGTTCGTACGTTGACACTTGCTAATGGGCCAGCATTGAAATCTGCAGCAATCTGCGGAAGGGTTGCACTCCTGTCACGGTGAACGATTCTCTTCAGTCGTCTTTGTTCCCGTTCTTGCAGGATTTTTTTCCGGCCGCAGCGATGTCGGAGATTTGATGTTTTACCGGATTCATGATATTCACGGTACACCCGTGAAATGGTCGTGCGGGAAGATCACCACTTGATCGCTACCTCGGAGATGCTGTGTCCCATCGCTGGTGCGCCGATTATAACACCACGTTCAAACTCACTTAAATCTTGATAACCTGCCATTGTAGCAGCAGTAATCGAGCTAACAACTATTCCATACACTTGTTTTCTTATATAGGTGTTGCGAAGCGAAGCGCCGTATTCTGCCTGTTTACATATCTCTGTATTTGAATACGCATATCTAAACCCGTTTCTTTGGCGCTTCAGTGTATATTTCAAAGTTGTGGCAAATCGTAATGGTCTCCTGATTCTACTATGGAAGTATTTCTACACACAAGTAATGGCGACGAGGTCGTTACTAACGGAGTGAAATTTCGGATACGGCAAGGTCCGGGAAGAAAAGTCCTTGCATTCGACTCAACCCATTTAGAAAAGCGTAAATCTGGCTGGGTCTACCGTATACGCGTCAGAAAGCAGAAGAAGAACCGCGGCGTTAAAAGTCGTGCGGAGTATTCGCGTAAATTGCTACACAGTAGGTGGGAAGCAGAGGAGAGTGACGCTTTGTAGTTTCCGTCTTTTCTGCGTCCCCCGGCGGCAGTGTTGTTTCCCCGCCGGTCGGCTGCCGGCGCCGCTGACAGCATGAATGGCGGCGCAGCCAGTGGCCAGGGATAGCTCTGGCCGGCTCATTTGAATGGACGCGCGGCGGCTGCCGCCGACACTCCATCACGGATGGCAGCGGCGATCCTCCTCTGATGCCGAGCCCGCAATACATCTGCGGGCACCGGGCGCGCATATCGAAGAGGAGGAGGCAGTCAAAGGGCGCTGCTTCCTGCGGGTAGGAGGGAGCAAATAAACAGTAATATTTGGTCTCAGCGGAGGCCGGCCGCGGTGGCCAAGCGGTTCTAGGCGCTTCAGTCCGGAACCGCGCGACTGCTACGGTCGCAGGTTCGAATCCTGCCTCGGGCATGGATGTGTGTGATGTCCTTAGGCTAGTTAGGTTTAAGTAGTTCTAAGTGTAGGGGACTGATGACCTCAGCTGTTAAGTCCCATAGTGCTCAGAGCCATTTGAACCATCTCAGCAGAGAGCCACTACCGGTCGTTACTCCCAAATGATGGAATGCCTGTAACGCCTGCAGTTCGATCAGCGAGTAACTAAGCACACTGGACAAAAAATTAGTCCTCACAAAAGGAATTCACGTTAATACAGTGTGACACTGCCTCCGTTCCAAGGGAAGCGCCGTTGTGGTCTAGCGAGTAGAGAGCTAGCCTCCGACACTACAGGATAGGAGTTCAATCCAGGGTAGAGACTGGTTATTTTCTCCTTGTTCCAGTCCCTCAAGGACTGCTTTACTAACCCTGCAGAACACGAATCACACGTTGGCGGCGCATATCACAGTAACTTCGTCCTTATGGTCCGAGTTGCTCCTACGTAGCCGCACCAGTACCAGCGTCTAACGGTAAGTCAGCCTGCTGTCAAAAGGATTACAGAGAGGCAACAGGTCACCACGGCGAGGGGCCCGCCAACCGTATATCTACAGGGTGTTACAAAAAGGTTCGGCCAAACTTTCAGGAAACATTCCTCACACACAAATAAAGAAAAGATGTTATGTGGACATGTGTCCGGAAACACTTAATTTCAATGTTAGAGCTCATTTTCGTTTCGTCAGTATGTACTGTACTTACTCGATTCACCGCCAGTTGGCCCAATTGAAGGAAGGTAATGTTGACTTCGGTGCTTGTGCTGACATGCGACTCATTGCTCTACAGTACTAGCATCAAGCACATCAGTACGTAGCATCAACAGGTTAGTGTTCATCACAAACGTGGTTTTGCAGTCAGTGCAATGTTTACAAATGCGGAGATGGCAGATGCCTTTTTGATGTATGGATTAGCACGGGGCAATAGCCGTCGCGCGGCTATTTTCAGAACGAAGGTGTTCCGGCAGGAAGACGTTCGAAGCAATTGATCGGCGTCTTAGGGAGCACGGAACATTCCAGACTATGACTCGCGACTGGGGAAGACCTAGAACGACGAGGACACCTGCAATGGACGAGGCAATTCTTCGTGCAGTTGACGATAACCCTAATGTCAGCGTCAGAGAAGTTACTGCTGTACAAGGTAACGTTGACCACGTCACTGTATGGAGAGTGCTACGGGAGAACCAGTTGTTTCCGTACCATGTACAGCGTGTGCAGGCACCATCAGCAGCTGATTGGCCTCCACAGGTACAGTTCTGCGAATGGTTCATCCAACAATGTGTCAATCCTCATTTCAGTGCAAATGTTCTCTTTACGGATGAGGCTTCATTCCAACGTGATCAAATTATAAATTTTCACAATCAACATGTGTGGGCTGACGAGAATCCGCACGCAATTGTGCAATCACGTCATCAACACAGATTTTCTGTGAACGTTTGGGCAGGCATCGTTGGTGATGTCTTGATTGGGCCCCAAGTTCTTCCACCTACGCTCAATGGAGCACGTTATCATGATTTCATTCGGGATACTATGCCTGTACTGCTAGAACATGTGCCTTTACAGGTACGACACAACATGTGGTTCATGCACGATGGAGCTCCTGCACATTTCAGTCAAAGTGTTCGTACGCTTCTCAACAACAGATTCGGTGACCGATGGATTGGTAGAGGCGGACCAATTCCATGGCCTCCACGCTCTCCTGACCTCAATCCTCTTGACTTTCATTTATGGGGGCATTTGAAAGCTCTTGTCTACGCAACCCCGGTACCAAATGTAGAGACTCTTCGTGCTCGTATCGTGGACGGCTGTGATACAATACGCCGTTCTC
Organism: Schistocerca cancellata; assembly: GCF_023864275.1. NCBI lineage: Eukaryota > Metazoa > Arthropoda > Insecta > Orthoptera > Acrididae > Schistocerca > Schistocerca cancellata. The sequence continues at coordinate 758,944,735 of NC_064628.1, read as the reverse complement.
CAGGGCTGCATCAGCGCATCAGGAATTCCATGCGACGGAGGGTGGATGCATGTATCCTCGCTAACGGAGAACATTTTGAACATTTCCTGTAACAAAGTGTTTGAAGTCACGCTGGTACGTTTTGTTGCTGTGTGTTTCCACTCCATGATTAATGTGATTTGAAGAGAAGTAATAAAATGAGCTCTAACATGGTAAGTAAGCGTTTCCGGACACATGTCCACATAACATATTTTCTTTCTTTGTGTGTGAGGAATGTTTCCTGAAAGTTTGGCCGTACCTTTTTGTAACACCCTGTATATACATACTCCGTGCAGGAGGGTATCCTGCACCACTACTAGACATTTCCCTTTCTGTTCCAATCGCGAATACAGCGATGGAGAAAGGACTGTCTAATGCCTCCATACGAGCCCTAATTTCTCGTATCTCATTTTCGTGGTCCTTACGCTAGAACGAGGATCGTTCTGCAGTCAGATTAAAATACCGTTTCTCTAAACTTTCCCAATAGCGTTTCTCGAAAAGAACGTGTCATGACTTGCCGTTAGGCGCTCGTATTGGTACGGCTACGTAGGAGGAACTCGAACGGTAAGGACGAAGTTACTGTGATATGCTTCGCCAACATGTGATTCGTGTTCTGCAGGAGAGAGGTGCTTCGGACCCAACTGCTTTGATGCACGGTAGAGTTCCACCTCACATTGCTCGTGGGGTCAGTCGGTTACTCCGAAACACACGTGGAGTAAACCGAATCATTGGACGACCCATCCAAACTGTATGGTCACCAGGTTTGAACCCGTGTGATTTCTGGCTGTGGTGTCACCTGAAGGACAGGATTTATCAACGGGACACTAAAACAGGTTGAAAGTTGAAAATGAGCATAGCGGAGGAGGTAGCCAACATCCCACCTGAGATGTTTCGAGCAGCAGTGCTGTTCCAACATCTCGTGGCTGCAGATGGTCCTCAGATGAGCAACGTTTGTAACCCGGAACGTTCACAAGGTATGCAATTAACAAATCTGACCCTCTCATGTCGAAATTAAAATGTACTTCTTTCAATGGTTTATTCGTTGTTTCTCTTCTCTATTTCCTTATAAATGTTCCACAAAGTTTCATTATCCTAAGATCACTCGTTTTTCATAGGGGTCCTCTCTAGTAGCGAAAGTATAATCATAACCACCCAGTACATTCTGAGCCAACTGCCTTGCCGAAGTGGTAACACCGTCAGGTCATCGAAGTTACGCGCTGTCTGGCTTGGCTACCACTTCGATGGGTGACTCTTCGGGTCTGCCGAGCGCTGTTGGCAAGCTGTGTGCACGTAGCCCTTGTGACGCTAATTGAAGAGCTACTTGCCAGAAAAGTAGCGGCTCCCGTCACGAAAAGTAACAACGCTCGGAGAGTAGTGTGATGATCACATGCCCCAAACTAATAACGCCCGGAGAGTAGTGTGATGATCACATGCCCCTCCATATCCACATCCAGTGACCCGCAAGGTTCAAATGGCTCTGAGCACTATGGGACTTAACTGCTGAGGTCATCAATCTCCTAGAACTTAGAACTACTTAAACCTAACTAACCTAAAGACATCACACACATCCATGCCCGAGGCAGGATTCTAACCTGCGACCGTAGTGGTCGCGCGGTTCCAGACTGTAGCGCCTAGAACCGCTCAGTCATTCCGGCCGGCGACCCGTAAGGGCTGAGAATTATATGTCGCTCGGCCGGTATCATTGGGCCTTTCGGGGCATCTTCGTATGGAGTACACTCCGAGAGACACAGCAAGGTGACTTGTGGGGAGCACACTACTTGATCAAAACTACCAGAAAATTTTTTCTTGGGGATGTTATTCAACTCGCGCGCCATATTGGTTTGAATGTCGTTTTTGTCATGAAATCGTTGACCCTTCAAGTGAATTTCTGCACTTAGTCGTTTCGTGATAGGCTCGTATAGTTATAAAAGGCTCGCCTTCCGTGATAGTTCCTTTGAGAAAAGAACTGTCCGTGTTTTGCATTTCAATCAAGCCATGGCAAAGTGCACAAACATTATGTAGAATTTTTGAATAATTGATTTAGAGATGTTGCCCCTTGCGTTTGTGACGTTATAAATTTGAATCCGTACAGCAACGAGTTCACTTCTCAGAACTGGAAACTGGAAATTTGTGGTAAGGACTATGGGACCAAACTGCTGAGGTCATCGATCCCTAAGCTTACACACTACTTAATCTAACTTAAACTAACTTACGCTAAGGACAACACACACACCCATGCCCGATGGAGGACTCGAACTTCTGACGAGAGGAGCCGTGCGAACCGTGACAAGGCGCCCAAGACAGCACGGCTACGCCGCGCGGCCTTCTAAGAACTGACTAGGTGAATGCACATCTGTTCTTTACTGTTATTAATTAGAGCTGTCACCGTAGTTATACGCTGACGTTATTTATACACCAAAAATAAAATCAGTGTCGGAACTTCCTGGACGAAAGCTGTACATTAGGCACCGACAGTCATGATTTCGACTACAAACGGCTCGAACTCGCTATTTTGGCAACATTCGTTATCTTTAAGCCCTTCGCACATTGAAATAAAAATTACAAAGAGACGCTCCTGAAGTCATAACCAGTCAGTTCAGAAGTAGACAAAGCGGCTTTGAAGGAGACACTTTACTGACCCCCAAAAAGAATATGAGTCCCACACACACACTCAATCATGAGGGCTCTTGTTGCAAAGATAGATTTTTCAAATTTTCCAAATACCCACTCATCTCAAGAGGATACCACCATCTTATGGCTGTGCGTAGAACAGTAAGTGCGTAAATCGCTCATCGTTCTCCGCCACACTTACCAACAGTCCTCTGGAGGACTTACAAGGAGGTGGCTCGAAGCCTCATATCGTTTTTCTCCCCTTTTGCTTCATCAGGACAACCGATTTCGGAAACACAAAGCTGTGGCGCCATATACGGACATCGTCGGCGGAACAGAGTGGGGAAGCGGGGCAGAGCACGGTGGAGCAGGGTGGAGCAGTATGTTAATTGAACAGGCTGAGAGGTGTCCCGGCTGTCTGCGCGGGCGACGGCCGACCCGGCTGGCGACGCGCTCAATTGATAACGAGCCAAATTAAACGCACGCCGTCCCGCCCATTATCCTTATCGATGGAACACACGTCCGAAATTTGTTGGAGCGACACGTAAAGGCTAGAGACTCTGGGACACAAAGAAGAAAACAAGAAAACTAACGAACACGTTCTCAGGTGATGGGGGGGCACGCGGTAACAGAATATACAATTCATCACGAATACACAACATAAAACCTTAAGAGTTTTTTTTTCATTTATTTCTCTGTTATCTTGGAAAAGGAAGACGACAGCAACACAGGACGACCCAAGCAACTAAAAACGTTATACCTCACAAAAGTAGCGTTTCGAAACGTAAATATTTCTGCATTTGAAAAATTATGTACCAGTAATGTTTAATGAATACGAAAGGTACAAGTAATTTTCATAACAGTAATGACCCACTGTACAAAAGGGCTGCCGATAAAATATTGATACATCGATAATTTTTTAAAAAAATCGATATAGATTGGCGGTACTTATTCCACAGATACATCGACATCAAAATAGTAATATCGAGTACCGATATTTTTATTTTATTCGCTATTATTGGTAAATATTTAAAGGTGTTTTAATGAAATTATAATTCTACTTTTACTGTGTGAAGGAGTCTTACTACTTCTTGAGCTTTCATCACGTCCAATTTTTCACTTTGGCTGTGTGAATCAAGTATATGTGGCACAAAAGAAATAGTCCTACTGCGCTGGGGGATGGCTGTATGAATGGCATAACAAGATTTCCGATGTGAAGAAATAGCACTAGTTTAACGCAACTAATGTGTATTTCTTCACATCGGCGTTCTTCAAAAACGGTTGCTGAAAATGATAAACAAAAATCTAAATGGGAAGATCGATCTTTACGGTTGGCGGAGAAGTGGCAAGATCGATCTTTACGGTGGGCGGAGACGTGAAAGTGGGAAATGTTGATGCATCCGCGCTACCAATAGAAACTGCAACTTTTAGCTTCTCCACAAAATTTTGACACTGCAACCGCTAGGACGTTGGCAGAAATGAAAAAAACATGTAAGTCGACACTAAGTGTGGTATCGATAGCTACGATGCCACGGCTTAGGTACCAGGTAAGTTGGCACTACGACAACGACAGCGATGACAGCGCCGTCTAGCCGGCGCTGGAGAGCTCTACGAGCATCGCCACAGATTCTCCCCATTTCATCAGGTGCAGCCAGCCAGGACACTTCGCTTCGCTTCAGCAAAGTTATGTAATCGTTTATCACGTTGTTTTTGCACCAGTAAAGCATTTTCTTGCAGTACCGACTTGTTTTACCTTTTCCCGTTCCTATCCACGCGCCGTCTCCCAGGCGGGATACAAAATGAAGTGTTCGGGACAAGTCCGATACGAGACGAAACCGAACGGCGGACCCATCGGACACCCTTTGTTGTGCCACTTACATGCACTTGCCATTGTTAGCACAGTAATTATCGCCAAACGTGAACGTGCACTGTTTTTCTTCCAGTTCTTAGATAGGCAGGCTGCTAGCTTGTCGACGTACAGAATATCTTATAACACTCAACACTTAAATACACAACTCTAAAACCGGCATTACATATTTACAAGGCGCTCTTGATAGTTTCACAATCACGCACGTCGAATTTTTTTATCTCTTATATATCGATACTTTTTTCGATATATCTGGAGCCAATAATGAATTTTCACTGAATTAAATTAAAAACAGTCATTATCCTCGAGTCTGACCAAGGTTTTCAGGGGGTATTTAGGCAAATGCCCACACTGAAAATTGTCTCCCAATTTTTCCCAATTGGTTCACCCTTTTCCCCATTACCAGCTCGCCGTTTATTTGATTGCAAAGTCCCTGGCTCTACAACACTACTATTGATATTTTTAAAGAAATATTGGTAATCCAATACATAGATATTTAAAAAATAACTAAAAACTCGCTCCCTCAGAATGTGTGTTACCACCACAGACAGTGGACACGTTGCAAGCACGTTCACAAATTCGTCAGGCTGCTAAACCTGAACAAGATCCAGATCGCATCTGACTCGTTAGTTGTCGTATCCCCTCTCAACATACCAACAAAACAGAGGGCCAACAACGTTGGTCTCATTTAAATAATGCCGAAGCCGGATGAGACGCAATGATACAGAATTTCGATGAACTACCTCTGGGCACCAACGCACCTAGACTCTAAAAAATAGAGTACGTGGATTTCATTGCAAGGGACGCAAGGACTAATGGCACTTACTTCACTCCGATTTCAATGTATCCGACGAGATCTCTAAACTTCACACGAAAGTAGCAAATGTCATTTACTCGAATCCGTATTTTATTTCCTGTCTAATGTTTGCCATTACTTTTTCGTTCGATTTAACTGCCACTATTACTTTAGTCCTGTTTGTGTTAAATTTAAGTTTATAGTTGTCAACGTAAGACACAAAATTGTTCACATACAGTTCTATATCTAATTTTACATGTGCATGAGTACTCTGTAGTTCACACTAAAGTGTTTGGCTGAGGGTTCGTAGAATCACAATTCCTCGACCGTTTCACGCTGGAAAAAAGGATATCTAATTCTTTTCATGCACGCTCTGATTTCTCTTATTTTATTTCGACGTTCATTTCTCTCTACGTAGGTGGGAATCAAGAACATATTTTCCCATTCGAAAAACCCCTTTGCTTTAATGATTACCCCCGAATCTCGCATATTAAAAATGGTTCAAATGGCTCTGAGCACTATGGGACTTAACATCTGAGGTCATCAGTCCCCTAGAACTTAGAACTACTGAAACCTAACTAACCTAAGGACATCACACACATCCATGCCCGAGGCAGGATTCGAACCTGCGACCGTGCGTGGTTCCAGACTGTAGCGCCTAGAACCGCTCGGCCACTCCAGCCGGCCTCGCATATCACATCCGCGACACACTGCTCCCCGTTCGGGATAATAGAAAACGAGCTGTCATTCTCTGAAATTTTTTCCATGTCGTCCGTCAGTCCTATCTGCTACGGATCCCAAATGTCGAAGGAATACTCCAGAAGAGGACGAATAAGCGTAATGTAATGCAATAATTTTATTTCACTACCTTTTCAGAACCTGCTAAGACTACTGTATCATAAGCAATTCGAGGACTTTATATTTGTTCAATTTGATCCTTGTCGTGTCGCTTTTGAATGTTTGTACTGCACTTCCTATAATTAAATTAGACGAATATATATATATATATATAGAGAGAGATAGAGAGAACAGCCTCGTCGGACACCTCTTCTTATAATACTCTCCTCTTAGTGATTTTGATATTTTATTCCTGTATTCTGGTTTTTGTATATATTGTGGATTTTATCCCTCCATTCCATCCCGATTTTATTCAGTTTCCCAGAGATTGGCTTCCAGTCCAGTCTACAGAAGGCCATCTTTAGATCAAAGAATGAGGAATACGTTTTCCTGCTCATTTCAGTTCTTGTTTATAATGTCATTCGTAGAGTCGCTGTAGCTTCCCTGGTTCCTGTTCCGTTTACAGGAATCCCCTGACAAGGTTACGGCAGTCTCTCAAGACGAGCCGTCGTGGTAATCTCTCCAAAAGCGTGTTTCCGTCCCGAGACATCGTGCATAGCTCGTTCACACATTCTGCTTCTTTAGGCTATCAAATGTTGCCTCACGCATCGTGTTCTCATGACATGAACCCCGTTACTTCTCCCCCTTTCCCGTACCAAAAAATAAGTGCGTTTCTGACATTTTCAGAATGACGACAAGGCGACTTTCGAGGTGAATCGTTCCCGAACAGCCAAAATGTGGACTCCAGTGACCAAGGTCTACCGCCAAGCCATTCATCGTTAGCAGATACGACTGGAGAACATATATACATATAAGCGACTTATAATTTGGCGCCACCTCCTCTCCTCTCCCCCCTCTACCTCATCCTACTCCATCACACATTAGTTGCCTTTCCCGGCGTTCTCGGTACGACCGTTTCAAGAGTAAAGTTGTATACTTTTCACGATGCAACACTTACTGTCGCGCCGGCCGCGGTGGTCTCGCGGTTCTAGGCGCTCAGTCCGGAACCGCGCCACTGCTACGGTCGCAGGTTCCAATCCTGCCTCGGGCATGGATGTGTGTGATGTCCTTAGGTTAGTTAGGTTTAATTAGTTCTAAGTTCTAGGGGACTGATGACCTCAGATGTTAAGTCCCATAGTGCTCACAGCCATTTGAACTTACTGTCGCATGCTACTCAGGGGGTCGAGGCAGACGCCCATTTGCAAAGCACTGATAAAGCTGCGATTTTGTGAAGGCTGTACTTTATGCAGGGCCAGATGGCCTCAAGCCAAACAGTCGAGACTATACTGTATTCATTCTTTTTGAAAGATCATACTAATTCCACTTCTTTCAATCTTCTCGGTTGAGTCCCCATCTAACTTTACTCAAATTTCGACCAGGGCCTCCGGTGCCCCTCTCAGCCCGGCGAAACAAGCTGTAGCTTGTGTAGTAGGAGGCATTAAACAGGCTTTGATCGTTAGGAAAAATACGAGGCACTGGATTATTATTTTAAGAAGGACTGATAAAATCACCAAGTTCCACTGTCACAGCTTGATTTTTTTTTTCGAGATGCTAATTAAAACTACAGGACAAGTGCAAGGCTATAGAAGCATATATAATTTGGGAAAAAATAGATTCCACGTACATTGAAATTAAAGAGGCTTTGCAGATGAGAGAAGCAGTTGTATGAATATCAGATCAGATGGAAAACCAGTATGCAGCAAAGAAAGGAAATCTCAAAGATGGACGTAGTACACGGAGGGGCGATACAATGGAAATGAAATAGGAGGCAATATTATGGAAATGGAACAGGACGTAGACGAGGATGAGATACTGTGTGAAGAATTTGACAGACCACTGAAATAACTAAGTCAAACAAGGCCTCTGGAGTAGACTACATTCCGTCAGAACTACTGATACCCTTAGGAGAGTCAGCCATGACAAAATTCTTCCATTTGTTGAGCAAGGCATATGAGACAGACGAAATATCATCAGAAGTAGAAGACGAATCTAATAATTCCAATTCCAAAGACGGCAGCTGCTGTGAGGTGTCAATATTACAGAACTATAAGTTTAATAAGTCAGGGTTGCGAAACATTAACACGAAATATTTATAGAAGAATGGAAAAAGTCGACCTCGAGGCAGATCAGTTTGGATTCCGAAGAAATAAAGGAACACGCAAGGTAATACAGACCCTATCTTAGAAGATAGCTCAAGGAAAGACAAGCCTACATTTAAAGATTTTGTGAATTTGGAGAAAGCTTTCGACATTATCGTTTGAAGTACTCTCTTCGAAATTCGGAAAGTAGCACGGGTAAAATATGGGGAGTGAAAGGTTATATACAACTCGTAAAGAAACCAGACGACAGTTTTAAGTGTCGAGAGGCATAAAAAGGAAGTAGTAGTTGAGAAAGGAGTGAGAGCCTATCGTCCATGTTATTCAATCTGTACGTTGAGAAGCCGTAAGGAAATCAAAGAAAAAATTGGAGAAAGAATTAAAGTTCAAGGAGAAGAAATAAAAACTTTGAGCTTTGCCGATGACATTTCAATCCCATCAGACACAGCAAAGGACTTGGAAGCGCTGTTGAACGGAAGGGACAGTGGCATGAAAGGAGGATATAAGATGAACTTCAGGAAGAGCAAAAAACATGGGTGGTCGGATGTAGTTTAGTTGATAGAACGCATTCAGAGACAAGAAGGGATCACCAATTTAGTATTGGAGAGAAGCGTGGGGGTGGTGGTAAAAACAGTAGAGGGAGACCACGAGATGAATACAATAAGCAGCTTCAGAGGCTATACAATGACTTGACAAACGACTCGGGGTAGCGATATGCACATATACGGATGGCAGAAGTACCGCAAACACAAGGTAAAAAAAGGCAGTGCGCTGGTGGAGCTATCTCTCAGGTCATTCTTGTGAAAAGGTTTCCGAAGTGATTATGGCAGCACGCCGGGAATTAACAAGACTTTCAACGCGGAATTGTACTTACAAATAGACGCATGGGGCAGTCCATTACCAGGGTATCTACCCGGCCGGCAATTTCCACGGGGCACCAAATTCATATTCTGAAGAAAAAAACCTTGTTGCACAAAGTGCCTAGCATACAGAGGACGTTGGTCTATCGATTATTCATATGATTCTGAAACGCATGCTAGTCGCTTTAGCACATTTTTGAAGACATTCTAAGTTTATTTCTCATCGAATCATAAGGTAATTTTTGAATGCGCGCATAGGGTACGTGATGTCTCTGCCAAGGGAATTCCCGTCGCATTTAGAAATAAAAAAACTTTCCCGCAGATAAAAGGAGACGGGGCTATACGAGCTGAGCAGAATAAACCAAAACGGGTCAATGACAACCGCTGTTAGTTTATGTGGTTGATTGGGTGTGCGAATGATAAGAATTGTTGTCATTACTAGCGAAATCCATAGATTCAGATTAGCAGAATGGAAATAAACATCGAACAGGAATAACAGGTAAGAAAGATAACTTATTATCTTCTCGAGGAGTCCAAGAAAATGTAAATTTTACAGAAAATATTTGCCAGAATGCTACACTACTAAGGGCCAGTTGTACAGACGCCGGTTAGCAGCCCTCTAAGTTCTGTACTCGGAATAGCGCGGACAATGTATTGTAGGAATACATAATAATGCCTGACCGGAGAACAAAAGCGGGATAACTGAACCGGTGATTTTCGCAGGGATAGTGAACTTAATCGGAGAATAAATTTTGAGAATGGCAGGGACAGTTACAGAATTATTGATGACAAGACTGTTTGTTAGAACGAGGAAGGAAGAAAAAGAGGGACATTACACAAATTATGAGAAAGAATATGGGGATTCCAAATTTATATAAAAATTTCGTACAACTACTTTTCGATATCATGCTTCAAAAACTAGAGCGTATGATTGAATTGTGAAACTATTTCCTAGCATAAAACTTTTTGTTTGTAGTAGGCCAATTAGGCATTTGATATTGGCACTTCGTGAATTACATTCTGTTGTGCTATTTATGTAAACGAGACACACAAAAATGAGCATCTGTGCCAAAACTGTCTCGCTTATTTGGCGTGTGTTACAACTGCTGCAATATTAGAAAGGCTTGTTTTGTTTTATCTAGCAGACAGTGACAAAATAGACGTAATGAAATCGAGAACCCACACCTCACTAAGATACTATTCGTACACTACTGGCCAGGAAAATTGCTACACCTAGAAGAAATACAGGTGATTCACTGGAAAAATATATTATACTAGAACTGACATGTGATTACATTTTCACGCAATTTGGGTGCATAGCTCCTGAGAAATCAGTACCCAGAACAACCACCTCTGGCCGTAATAACGGCCTTGATACGCCTGGGCATTGAGTCAAACAGAGCTAGGAAGGCGTGTACAGGTACAGCTGCCAATGCAGCTTCAACACGACACCACAGTTCATCAAGAGTAGTGACTGGCGTATTGTGACGAGCCAGTTGCTCGGCCACCATTGACCAGACTCTTCCAATTGGTGAGAGATCTGGACAATGTGCTGGCCAGGGTAGCAGTAGAACATTTTCTGTATCCAGAAAGGCCCGTACAGGACCTGCAACATGCGGTCGTGCATTATCCTGCTGAAATGTAGGGTTCCGCAGGGATCGAATGAGGGGTAGAGCCACGGGTCGTAACACACCCGAAATGTAGCGTCCACTGTTCGAAGTGCCGTCAATGCGAACAAGAGGTGACCGAAATGTGTAACTAATGGCACCTCATACCATCACGCCGGGTGATACGGCAGTATGGCGATGACGAATACACGCTCCCAATGTGCGTTCACCGCGATGTCGCCAAACACGGATGCGACCATCATGATGCTGTAAACAGAACCTGGATTCATCCGAAAAAATTACGTTTTGCCATTCGTGCACCCAGGTTCTTCGTTGAGTACACCATCGCAGGCGCTCCTGTCTGCGATGCAGCGTCAAGGGTAACCGCAGCCACGGTCTCCGAGCTGATAGTCCATGCTGCTGCAAACGTCGCAGAACTGTTCGTGCAGATGGTTGTTGTCTTGCAAACGTCCCCATCTGTTGACTCAGGGATCGAGTCGTGGCTGCAGGATCCGTTATAGCTATGCGGATAAGATGCCTGTCATCTCGACTGCTAGTGATACGAGGCCGTTGGGATCCAGCACGGTGTTCCGTATTATCCTCCCGAACCCACCGATTCCATATTCTGCTAACAGTTGGATCTCGACCAACGCGAGCAGCAATGTCGCGATACGATAAACCACAACCGCAATAGGCTACAACCCGACCTTTGTCAAAGCCGGAAACGTGGTGGTACGCATTTCTCCTCCTTACACGAGGCGTGACAACAGCGTTTCACCAGGCAACGCTGGTCAACTGCTGTTTGTGTATGCGAAATCGGTTGGAAACTTTCATCGTGTCAGCACGTTGTAGGTGTCGCCACCGGCGCCAACCTTGTGTGAATGCTCTGAAAAGCTAATTATTTGCATGTCACAGCATCTTCTTCCTGTCGGTTAAATTTCGCGTCTGTAGCACGTCATCTTCGTGGTGTAGCAATTTTAATGGCCAGTAGATCTTGAGTTGATAGCACTGCGAGCTGCATGAAACCAGTAGTTGGACTAAAGACCGAAATAAGGACAATTAAGACAGTACGACTACCCCACCACGTAGTTAGGACTACTCCAGCGCCAAGCGGCAGAGCACCGCGGTGGTGCCGCGCCAGACACAGAGGGACCGACCAGTAGCCGCCAGACAGACAGACAGACAGACGGACAAGGTCCCGCGGGCGCGGACGACGGCGGGAGCCGGCGCGGCCCTCTGGGACGACAGGTGGCCCGCCGCGCGCCTTTCCATTTGCATGGCGGCGCGTCGCCTCGCACCGACACGCGGAGTCACCTTGTGGTAATGGTCCGCGCCGCGCCACAACACACAAATCACACGCGCCGGGCCCCGCATCTGGGCCAAAAGCGTTGCGCAACACGCCGCCGCCTGCCGCCGTCTGCACTTGACCTAAATTTGAATAACATCTTCGGCGGTGCCGACCAGAAAAAAAAGCACATAATACGCCCCGCCCCGCGCGCGGAGCTTCCTCACCGTTTCTGTTCCGCCGGTATAAATATTCAGCGCGACGGCCTCATAGACACGTTCTTTATTCATGGAGGGAACGTCCAGATGAAATCGGCGGATTTGAAATTCATGTATTATTTTATCATATTGCCTTCAACGAGAGCCTTCCGCGGACACGCATTTCAATATTAAACTGATGTATACGGATGATCTGTAATTTCCGAATGGTAATCGAGGAAGCTAGGAAGAACAAAACCGGTGACTGCTGGCTTCCTGACAAACTCGAGACAGTCCGACAAAAGACCTGGGACGAATGATACATACTGAGAAAAACGAGCCTCATGCCTCACGAGACCGACGTAAAAATGGAGATTTATTCGTCACTGACCCTGTATATTTTTCATATCAAATGCCCTTCATTATACAAAAAATTACACAAACGAAGTAACCGATGAAAAAATCTACGGTATTATGCTACGTTTGTGTGTGTACAGCATGCTGCATTAACCTAAGCAAATATTCAGTATCACATTAGAGGCAAAGTGATGAAAACAGATATCTAGTAGTTGTGGTGGGAACTTCAATACAACCAGTGAAATGTCAACTGTAACACAATTAAAGAAGAAGTAAATATAATTTATACAAAGAATTATTTCGGCATACACAAATGCATAAACAAGGCGCCCCAGAAATGTTGCGACAAAGGTCGAGAGGTTGCAGTTCGTAGGACGATTCGGCGGAAGGGGACCAAACAATAAGGTCATCGGTCTCATCGGGTTAGGGAACAATGGGGAAGGAAGTCGGCTGTGCCCTTTAAAAGGAACCACCCCGCCATTTGCCTGGAGCATTTTAGGGAAAACTAAATCGGAATGGCCAGACACAGGTTTGAACCGTCGTCCTCCCGAATACGAGTCCAGTGTGCTAACCACTGCGCCATCTCGTGCGGTCGAGAGGTAGCAGAGGGTGTCTTGAGGAATAAATCGAGGATAGAAACCAGTGTCCGGAAATCTCATCCAACGACTCTACAGAGGATGGAAGTTGTAGGCTCTGACGCCTGCCATTAGACCACCCCTTCGGCAGCAAACATGGTTTTGTACGCTGACAAACTACAGGCGGAACATCTCACAATGCTGCTTGTTATCCAGTGATTGCGACTGATTGCCACGATCGCCAATGGAGAAGGTGGACTTAGCTGCTACGTAGAAAAGCCTTGTCTCCTATGAAAGTGATGCTCTGTTGCCTTAGTGGAGGACAGTTTTGGACATGGGTTTCCATCTGCAGTTTATTTTTTCCTGGAACCCTCTAAAACTTCCAATGATTTTCGGTATGAAGGAGAAAAATAAACTGTAGATGTAAATTCGTGTCTGAAAGCGTCATCCATTACATTCATAGGAGACAAGGCCTGTCTACACAGCAGCTAGCTCCATCTTCTGTACACAGTCACATTTGCTGCTAGAGGGGTTGCCTAGTGGCAGGCGCCTCCGCCTGTAACTTCCACGCTCTTTAGCCTCGTTGAATGATTTTTGTTGCTCAAGACACCCTCTACAACAAAATTTTTGGGATGCACTGTATAATTCCTTAACGTTACACTTTCCCATCGAAGTGTAAAGGTGACAGAATTACACTGTGAAAGCTTGAGATGACCTCACACGTCAGAAGTGTGACGATCATCCTCGCTGTTCACATGTCAATGCATTGATGCATGGGTCCGTTATGCGGGTTAATCTACAGTTAAAATGCAAATGGCACAGTGATATAATGCTAATGGCGTTAGTCATTTCTTCCAATTCAACACTTTACTGTGAATATCATCAACATAACTATAGGGAATGCCATTTACAAAAAATAAGCCAGTTAAATTTTTAAAAGTTGTAACATGCTGAAAAGCTAATCATGAGTTCGTGATGGTATTTTTTAATAACATAAATTTTGCGTGACTCAAACCACTTGACAACATGATTATTAACTGCTGTAGATTTTTACCATTTATTCCTCTCTAATGAGAATAGGTCTAGGCCTCGTATACCATGATTTCTCATTTTGACAGCTGACGACCTCAAAACAAAAACTTGGGTGGAAGATGAACATCTCAGAATAACTTCAAAACTCACCGCGACTTACGGTTTTTCTGTTTTTCCGACAGTAATTTATTATAGGTGCCAACGTACGGATTACTGTCGCAGATGCAAACAGCTTTCGTGAGCAATTGAACTGATGAACGCCGCACAAAGATAACAGGTAGTAAGTTCTTCCGCTGTGGATTCTGTCATCATAACCAACCGAAAGCAACTCACGATTTTCCGTCATTGTATCGATAACTAAACGGAACACATGAAAAAACGATTTAGACCTCGGCCAAGCAGTTCAGTTATGAGACGGGTTTGAAACGATGCATATAGTGAACGAGTACCGGTACATCGCCGGAAAACAGCGTCATGAAAAAACCTGCCTCTCCAAAATATCTTGATGTCACCTCGGACCGTTCACTGTTCTTCAAACAGCACCTTCTGAAACTGGTTCAAAAGTTGACGGCTTGAAAAAACATCCTCCATAATCTATGCGGAGTTACCTATGGATCTTCAACAACCACCCTGTGATCTTCAGCCGTGGGTATAGTGTACTCAACAGCTGAATGCTGTGCACCTGTTTGGATGGACAGGATACCCAGTTGAATACTACAAGGAGCATAGTGTCTGGCGCAATCGGATCTACTCCGGTTCAATGGCTTCCGCTGCTAACCGGTATAATGCCTCCTAATCTACGTAGATCTACTGCCCTTATGAGGGAATTCAACAAGATCTCCGTGTATACTTGATCTGCCACTTCTGAATCTTAAATGATAAAAATCACGCCACCCAACACTGCGTTGTGCTACTGACATGGATGCGACAGATTTCATACCTCCTGATGAATGTAAAGGTCGCTGGCAAGCAGTAACAGATGTGCGCTTGCATAACATCTTTACAGGTACTGGACTTCCAAGGGGATCCGAACTACCAAGCGAGACCTGGACTGCTCTGAACAGTATAAGAACGGGCCATGGCCGGTGTAGAGATGCTCTCCACAAGTGGAAAAGGCTGTCCAATCCACACTATGACTGCGGAGCTCCACACCAAACTATTAATCAAATTGTCAGTGATTGCAAGTTTCGAGACTATCACGGCGATGAAGAGGACTTCATGCTGGCAACTCCAGATGCTGTGCGCTGGATCGAAGAAGTGGATATTCAATGGAGAAGCACAAACATTACTACGTTTCTCATCTGCAAAAAATATACACGGTGTTTCCGTAAGAGGGAGCAAAAATGTCACAGAACATAGAGAATGCGCCACGAAACAATTTGAGATAGGGAACCCGCGGTCGGAGAAGCCAGTTTAAGGATATATGGAAGTAAACTTATCTATTGCTTTGTCTAGCATCACTGTTTTCCAACTCATTTACAGGTAACATGCGTACAAGTTAACACGTACTGCTGTTTATTTACATGTAAATTCTTTATTTCCTGCAAGGAAACAAGCAGAACAAGCCTGATTGCTAGGAAGTCATGATGCAGGTTTTGCTTATTTTACTTGACCATAAGGTGGCTCTGTTGTACATATTTACATTGCCCCATGACAGAACGCGCTATGAATCAACGACAGACTTATTCATTACTCAGTACGATTCAGAGACGTACAGTACAATACGACTGAGCAGTACAGGTACAGTATTTTCTGATCACTGTATTGGAAGGGAAAGTCCATTTCCATGGCTTGCGAGGTCACATCAACCGGAATCCCCTTGATTATTTCCTAAGGGGATATCTAAAGTCATTTATGTATGAGATCCAAGTGGATACGGAGATGCAATTAGTTGCCAGAAATATAGCTGCCTCTGATGTAATTCGGAACACACCAGGGATACTTGTCAAGAGTGCGTCAGAATCTTGTTCGCCGATGTCATGTTTGCATTGAGGTTGATGGCCGCCAATTTCAGCACATTTTGTAAGATACAGTACAGATGTTACGTTCGTTGTGCCAGTGATGGCATTTGCAGTTAACCAATGTAAATAAAGAAGTGTTCAGTAATGCGATTTTATTCGTATTATTTCCTTAAGCTGGCTTCTCAGAGTAGACGTTCTCTACCTCAAATTGTTCAGTGGAGCATCTTCTACGTTCTGTTAAATTTTTGTACGCTCTTTCGGAAACACCCTGTATATGTATATGCAACGTCCGCCCTCGTGGTCTCGCGGTAGCGTTCTCGCTTCCCGAGCACGGGGTCCCGGGTTCGATTCCCGGCGGGGTCAGGGATTTTTCCTGCCTCGAGATGACTGGGTGTTGTTGTGTCGGCTTCATCATCATCATTCATCCCCATTACGGTCGGAGGAAGGCAACGGCAAATCACCTCCATTAG
This sequence comes from Schistocerca cancellata, assembly GCF_023864275.1. Taxonomy (NCBI): domain Eukaryota; kingdom Metazoa; phylum Arthropoda; class Insecta; order Orthoptera; family Acrididae; genus Schistocerca; species Schistocerca cancellata. Next base: position 758,928,167 of record NC_064628.1, on the reverse strand, counting down.
GACCTTGCCTAGTAAGGCGGTGCGGGTCTCCCGCATCGTTCCCCTACGCTCTGTAAAGAAGCATGGGACTTCATTTCATTTCACAACCACTGATACGTCCTTACTAGCAATACGCCAAATAAATAAATAAATAATCGCCATGATTGGAACACACTGATGTAACTATTACGTGCAAGAAGTGACAGGCCGCCCTCGCCAGAGTTCCACTACCTTCGGAATTAGCAGCGAAGTGAAAGCGTTATTGAACGTTCACAGTCCGAAAGTGACTAATCTTTGAGGTACGAGAAAAGGTTCTTACCACACGTGTGTACCGATCTTCGCTGAAACTGTATTTTACACTTGTGTTCTCTTGTAACATAGTGCGCTCGTGTATTTAAGCTATTTCTGCTTTCTGTGTGTGTGTTGGTGGGGGAGAGAGGGGGATATGATGACAGAGAATTAGAGAAAAGTTAAGGAGTGGGAGACGGAAAGACTACAATGCGCAGGAAGCGTACAGAAAACAGCGAGGTGCGGACGAAATATTAATCTTAACTGAGTACTGAAATTCTGCGAGCGTTGCATTGCCAACAAGCTTGCGGTGTGATCTTAAAAATATTGAAATTTGTTTTGACGTCCAGGAAAAGAAACTAAAATGACCAAAGGACGTGAGATAACTTGTCACGCACAATTAACACAAAACAATCTGCGGTCTCACACTGGTGTTGACCATCGCGTCACATTTCGTGAGGTTTCTGTGCGCAGGTCTGCTAGTCCTCCCAGTTATAGATTCCAGTGAGGCTCGTTCGCGTGCATGATGCACCTATATCTACGTTAACATCTAGACTTCGCTAGTGGTAGCGAAGGGGGGTGGCGGTGGGCACACGTAATCGATTCCACTTACGACAGTTTGCTTCCCATTTCAGACGACATAGTAGAAAAAGACCCGCATTTACCCTTCAATATGCGCTCTAATTCTTCGTTTTATCTAGTTGCTGAAATCATGATGCAGGAGAGTGGCCGACTGCGACACGTAGCCTGCCATCGCTTCTGAAGGTCATCCACCGTAGCCTTGAAGACTGCTGTACATGAAAGTGTCGTATCTTATTGCTATTTTTCTCTGAATCGGTGGCGTGAACAGAGAGAAGAAGTGAGCTTCCCTGCAAGTATAAATTCTGGTTAGTTCAAAATTTGTTTTATGAAAAGTTCCAGCACACATAAAAAGTACAGACGGGCCCAAAAACATGCTGAATGAATTCCTCACAACGGGCATCGAGTTCCATTCACAGGTGAGACTCGCATATGCCTTCAAGCAGACAATTGTCGGAGACGTTTTTGGAGGCAGTGTGGTCAGCCTGAACGTGTTATACACACTGTCTAGCGAGTCCAGCAAGGTGGTGGCTTCCTGATGTTTTGGGGTGGTATTTTGTGTGAACCTAAAGTACGTCACTGGTGATCGCTGAAGGCAATCAAAAGACTATACGAAAGTAGGATGACACCTTCCCACGTAGGCTTACAGTGCAATCATATCGGCAGCATTTCGGAGACGGATTCGCCTTAATGGACGACATTTCTCGCACTCATCGTTCACATCTTGTGAGTGCGTTCCTTCATAATAAGAGAATGGCTAGATTAGAATGGCCAGCATGTTCCCCAGACATGAACTCTATCGCACATGCCTCGTATACAACGAAAAGGGCTGTTTTTGGACGAGATGACCCACCAAACAATCTGAGAGATCTGCGCCGAAACGCCGCTGGGGAGTGGACAATGTAGTCAAGAGTGCCTTGATGATCTAGTGGACGAATGTCACGACGAATAGAGGCGCGCATTAGTGCCAGAGGTCGTGTTACCGGGTATTACAGGTACAGATGCTGCAATCTGGAACATAAATTCAGAAACTCTAGATTATTATTGTAAAACTTGCAGCTTTTTGTTTTCATGAGTACTAGAGAGAGAGGGAGCTGAAACGTGGTTTTTGTACGCGGGTAATCCCAAAAGTAAGGTCTCCTATTTTTTTATAATGACATAGATCTGTTTATTTCTACAATGGTTTACATTAGTTTACAGCTTGAACATTTAGCTATTTTTCGACATAATCACCATTTCTGTCGATGCATTTTTGTAGACATTGAGGCAGTTTTTGTATGCCCATGCCATACCAGCTCGCCGTCATGATGTTCAGAAAGTTATGAACCTCTTCTTTCACCTTGTCGTCGGAGGTGAATCGAGGCGACCACAATTAACGCTGACAGATACTGTGAGGCTCTGAAAAAACTCAAACGAGCAATTCAGAACCGGAGAAGAGGAATGTTGAGCAAGGGCGTACACATTGTCCATGACAACACTCGCCCATTCATTGCTCGGCAAACCGTTGCTCTCCTGCAACAGTTTCAGTGGACCATAATCAACCACCCACCCCGTAGTCCTGACTTGGCTCCCAGTGACTATCACCTGTTCCCTAGGTTAAAAGAACATTTACCCGGAAAGTGATTCAGCTCCGACGACGGTGTGAAAGAAGAGGTTCATAACTTTCTGAACAGCATGACAGCGAGCTGGTATGAAATGGGCATACAAAAACTGCCACAGCGTCTACAAAAATGCATCGACAGAAATGGTGATTATATCTAAAAGTCGCTAAATGTTCAACCTGTAAACTGATGTAAGCCATTGTGGAAATAAACAGGTCTATGTACTTATAAAAAAAATAGGAGACCTTACTTTTGGGATTACCGTCGTATATCTCAATTCCATTTTCATGTAAAGGGCCAGGAACTCCTAGAACCGTGGTGATGCATCATTTTTTTGATGTGTGTATAAAAATCTCTGCTCAAAGATGAACACAGAAAAGAAAGGTTTCCAACGAAAAATGTTGTGTTTGAGCGAAGATCTTTGTAGCAGACACCTGTTATACAGCAGATGCTGGATACTGGCGATTTTTTGTAATATTCATAGCTTACAGTATACGGTGGTTAATTTTGTGGCCGATAGGCAACGAAAATGGAAGATTCCAGTTGGATATCAACACCAATAATGCCTATACTGACACAATAAGCAAATAAATTCAACTTTCGGTACAACTTCCCTAATAACAACAGCAGAAAGCGACACATTAAACCGTTTCCTATGCACTTGTCACTGTGAAGCAACTTCCAGAGTCCAGTACCTAGTTACGAGCAATGAATACGTAAACTCATCTCAAGATGAGCCTTAAATTATTCGAAAACCAGTTCACGGAAACGAAGTTACTGGTCGCAGCTATCAGTACTTATACTTCGTCATCTGAACTTTATAACTTGATACTCCTGGGGCAGTGGACTCGGGAAACGTGCACATTTCTTCTCAGACACCGTACATGCACTGCCCCAGATGTATCGGGCCTCTACTTTGGAGACTACTGGCGAAACCACCCGGACGGCAGTGTATCGGCGAGTATCGTGCAGCGGAGCGCATCCACTGCCCGCGAACCGGCTCCGCGGGCGCGGAAGTTTTTGCAGATTGAATGCGCCGTGGGAGTTCGTGCTGTGCTTTATCTAATTTTATTACAGCCGCCAATTAAGGCAAGGAACTTGCGCAAGAGATAACTATGTTTCGCTATCGTAGAAAAACAAAATGGGCCCCGCCGCTTTTACGACCACTTTACCGCCGGTACGAGTTAACTAAAGCCCTCCCTCACGAAATTTTAAATTAGTGCTGCTGCCGCGTCAGTTCTTGAAATAGCACTGCGAATTTAATTAAGCCACTGCATGGTTTCGAATAAAAAAGTCGGGCTGGACCAAAATGAGGATTGTTACGACGCCTCGCCGGCACCGCTGCGCTCATCGCAATATGCCCGCGCCGTGGAATTACCGCGTGGCTTTAATTCGCCGCGGAATGACGCCAGCTCACTCATAAACGCCAGGCGAATAGAGACATGTGAATCCTTTTCAACAGTACGTTCCGTGCGGCTTTACTCTGGCGTCAGGAACGTCGGAGGACTGACAAAGATAGTTCAAACGATCTTACGGCGAGGGCGTGATGGATAACGCGGCAGCTGTAGACTTGAAAACCAACCGGTTAAAGCCGATACTGGTACTTTAGTGCTGAATAACCTGTATTTTTCGGTCTTTGACTGCCCCCGTTATTGCAGGTATTTTTTTTTTTACTAATAACTAGGTAAAAAACCGAAATATCAGTTACTCATTTTAGCAGTGCTAAAAATACTATAGAAGATGGGAAAAACGATCAATGCTATTTTAATAACAGACAGAAACGAGCAACAAACGCATGGCATAAGAATTCATAGAGCAATGCTGAGACAATAACGTACCTGCTACCACATGTGGTGTGGCCTATTAGATGGTAAGTGTGTACAGGTAGTGTGCAAGATTTTCCCCGTCTGCTCTATATGGTACTTTCTCACCGTCGTATTCGGACATCAGTTGTATTACAGAATGGCACTATCCCTAATCTGGCAGTTTTTGCGAAGTGCAATATCAACGAAGTACAATGCTCCATTTGCTTTAAAAGATTAAAAACGAGAGAAACAACAACGAATTGGTGACATAATATAACGAGAAATAAGGAGAAAACTTGACACTTAACAGTTCATTCATAGTTTGTAGAAAAAATAGAAAGCAGCCGATTAGCTGCCTGCGTATACACAACATGCCTTTATCTGGTTTGTAGCCCTTGAAAATGGGCTAACGAATACGAAAAATATAGTTCTTCAGCCTAAGTTTTCACTCTTTAGCACTAATACTCGTAATGTCCAAATCGTGGTACGATCCCTGATTGTAACACGATTTTTGAGCAGAGTTGCAAAAAATTAGAATAAGCAGGAGAATACTGGTGATTTTTAGTAGTAGTCAACTACATATCACTTTTCGAGCAAAAGCAGCAAACGATGGCCGGACTAAGTTTTCTTTTATTTGTCTATTTAATTTAATATTTTGATTCTATTTTAATATTTTTTTTGTGGAATCAAAAAATTTAAAAACCTCTCTCACACCGGCCTGATTTAGCTTCACTGATCAGGATAGTAAAAACATGCGTATATTAAGGGAATCCTCCTTTCACGACTAATCGGCAAGAAATCCTTCATTCTTTTCCCCAAGAGAAAACATAGATAGCAGAGAAGCTATTCCATGGAGTAAATGGACGCTCCAAGGAATAATTGGGCTTGAAACTACTTTGCATTGATAATCGGTAAGATAAGAAGAGATATTTCGAGATATGTACTGAGTTATATAATTTATAAAATTTATGAAAATATCGCGGAGAGACTGCTGCAAGAGACATTACACTATGTATCTTAAAACTGACAGACTCAATATTTTTCAATCTTTGCTCTACTTCTACTTTTAATACAAGAAATAACAATAATAAAAGACTGAAAATCGATTACTTCAGAAACCTATTATTTTCAGCAGTTTTAACAGTACTGATAAACTGGCGCTGGAAAGAAACGATACAATCGAAAACCGTTTTTTTTTCCAGAAATAACCGACTTCCCTATTCTTGACTACTTATACAATTTTTGATCTTTATGGCCAGCAAAAAACGAGGTGACTCTTGCTATCTGAGGAAAACTATTTCTGTCCTTCAGCACTCCAGCAATAATTTGCTATACAAACTTCTTCCAAATTCCCCTTGCAATCAATGTACAGCGGCGATACATTTTCGAGCTAAGTGGTTAGCTGCAATATATAGCTCATTTACAAGAATTACATCGAAATGATGTGGGACGAGTCAGTATGCGTGTACGAACAGATGATTTTTTTTTGTGTGTCCGCGTCTTGGTCGTTTACAGATTCTTAAATAGCATATTGGTCTAAATTTAATAACCTTCTGCTATCCTAGAGTACAGTTTCAAGACAGGTGCAGACACCAACGAGAAACCACCCCTTGAAGAGTAGGCAAATGAAACAGTGAAGGAAGCTTGGAAAGGAGAAGATACTGCTACTCCCGCAAATGTGTATAGCAGCAAATTTCTAAGAAGTCATTGATAGAATTCTTTCCACGGAAACAGGGAGATACCACAAAGTGTCCAAAGTACGTGAAGAAAACTGATTAGCCAGTAGAAAGTCTCAAGAAAATATGATGTACGGTTGTGCCCTGACAGTAAAGTTCCACTGCCTCGTCAAGCTACAAGATAAAGGCAAATTATTTTCAAGTATAGTAATTGGACTCTAGCAAGAATTATTACAGTAAAAATATATTGAAATTTGAATAAGTTGATGTCCTAATTTTTGTCGAAACTGTAGTTTATTTTCTAACTAAACTAAAGAACAACCTTTCCACTTCCAAAGTATGTTTTCATCCTTGAACACGTACTTAAAGAGCTGGAAAAAAAATTATATACAGGTTGTTACAGAACGTCATCGACAAACTTCGAGGGGTTATAGAGGCTGTCATGAGGTACAAATTGAGGATAGGAACCCAAGTCCGGAAACGTTATCCAATGACGCTTCAGATCGGTTTCAGACACAGGTTTATATTATCTGCAAAGAGTATTAACTCCGCTTCAGTTATATCAAGTGGTAGATAACACACATCCGTATGATTAGTTAGTTACTTACTTGTTCCATAGATCATATTCGCGATAAACGTTATGATGTGGAAAGTGTAGTGTGCTAAGCATCAGACAATAAGTAACTGGTGCAGTTATCATTATTTAAACCCTTGTCTCTGATAAACACTCGCCGTCGAGGACAACGTACTGGGTGCCATCACTTAAGAAATCTTCGAAACACATGTCTGGAAACATATTCCGTATGCTCGTATCTTTAACAGTTTGCAGTGCGGCACCGTCTCAAATACTTTCGGAAATGTAGAAATATGGAATCTGCCTATTGCTCTTCGTCCGCAGTATATCGTGTAAGAAAAGGGCAAGCTGAGTTTCGCACTATGCTAATACGTGGACAGAAGATAATTTATTACATTAGAACTGAGAATATGTTCAAGAATCCTACTGCAAACTCATATTATGGAAACTGGTGTGTAACCCATCTAGAAGTTGTCAACCGCACTGGTGCAGAAATGGAATGGCCTACCAAAAGAACTCATTACCAACCTTGTAGCCAGCATGGAAGCACCTTGCAGAGTGTGCATTGCTGCCCGTGGTGATCACACACCCTATTGCGAACCATGACCCGCCTTTTGTAATGTCGAGGTGATCATGATAAATCGCGATGAGTTCAGTGTAATTATTGTCTTTGAATAAAAGTGTCATTTTTGCTCATGCCACTGCGTATTCCTTTCAGTTATATTCTGTACTATACGGTACCAGTAGTGGTTCACGTTTCATCGAGCTACGTTACTTAGCAGTGGCACAACAAGCGATAGTCACTTTCGTCCTTAAGTTTTGCACACCAGTACATAACAAAAGTTTTATGAATTTCCCTGCGTGGATGAAAAGCTGCAAAATTCAGCGTTATGACACAGTTATAATTTTATGAACATGACGTTTTTTTATTTCACTAAACCGTAATTATCGGTTTCAGCTGAATTATTCTATCTGAAGAACAGGAGGGCGTTTGCTGCTACCGGCGTCAGCTGGCTCGCGTCGCCGTTCTATATTTTGGATATGAAGTCGCAGTTGTGCGGCTAGATTCGTGGTTTCCTTTGAGAAGGACCACAGTTCGTAAGACCTGATGTAAGGAAGAAGGAAGGAAGATCAGTGTTTAACGTCCCGTCTACAACGAGATGGAGCATAAGATCGGCTTATGGAAGGACGGGAAAAGAAATCGGCCGTTTCCTTTCAAAGGGAAACATCCTGGCATTTGCCTTAAGGTATTTTAGGGAAATCGTCGGAAACCTAAATCAGGATGACCGGACGGGGAACTGAACCGCCTTCTTCTCGAATGCGAGTAGCTGACGGGAAGTCATGTAGTGTAACCGAAGTGGGTTTCCACAAGGAAGTATTATAGGACCTTTGCTATCCTCAGTGAAAGTGAAGAAGAATTACGTGATCAGTTGAATGGAATGACCTGTCTAATGATGGACTGAGACTAAATAGAAGAAAGACGAAAGAAATGAGAAGTAGCTGAAATGAGAACAGCGAGAAACTTAATATCAGGATTCATGGCCATGAAATAGATGAAGGAATTCTATTACCTAGGCAGCAAAATAAAAAACTAGGAGCGGAGCAAGGACATAAAAAGTAGACTATCACTGGCAAAAAGGGCATTCCTGCCATGAGAAGTCCGCTAGTATCCAACATGGGTCTTAATTTGAGAAAGAAATTCCTGAGTATTGTATGGTAGTCAAACATGGACTGTGAGAAAACAGGAACAGAAGAGAATTGTAGTACCTGAGATGTGGTGCTAAAGACGAATGTTGAAAATTACATGGACCAATAACGCAAGGAATGAGGAGGTTCTGCGCAGAATAGGAGTGAAAAGCAATATGTGCAAAACACGAACAAGAAGAAGTGACAGATTGATAGTACATCTGTTACGACATCGGGGAATAACTTCCATGGTACTAGAGGGAGCAGTAGAGGATAAAAACCGTAGAGGAATACAGAGATTGGAATACATCCAGCAAATAACTGAGGACGTGGGTTGCATGTGTTATTCTGAGATAAGAAGTTTGGTTCAGGAGAGGAATTCATGACGGGCCGCATCAAACCAGTCAGAAGGCTGATGACTCAAAAAAAGACGATTTCGGAGACAATCTGAGCAGCCGTCTTCGATTATCTGCAGACAGTTCTCTCGTTCACAGACTAGTTGTCGTGAGTAGAACAAAACGAAATGCTAAATGATTTAGACAAGAGGTCTGCAGGCAGATTAAAACTGTGTGCCGGACCGAGATTCGAACTCGGGACCTTTGCCTTTCGCGGGCAAGTGCTCTACCATCTGAGCTACCCAAGCACGACTCACGCCCCGTCCTCACAGCTTCTGCGAGTACCTCGTATCCTACCTTACAAACTTTACAGAAGCTCTCCTGCGAACCTTGCAGAACTAGCAGTCCTGAAAGAAAGGATATTGCGGAAACGTGGCTTAGCCACAGCCTGGGGGGCGTTTACAGAATGACATTTTCACTCTACAGCGGGAGTGAGTTGTGCTTGGGTAGCTCAGAGCATTTGCCCGCGAAAGGCAAAGGTCCCGAGTTCGAGTCTCGGTCCGGCACACAGTTTTAATCTGCCAGGAAGTTCCATATCAGAACACACTCCACTGCAGAGTGGAAACCTCATTCAAGAGATCTGCATTTTGCAAAAAGCGGCAATGGGCACTAAACAACAAGAAGCTCGAGGTCCTCTTCGGTTACATGATAAACCACAGAAATTTAAAGACTGTCGATGGGTGGATTACTATTACAAGATAGTTAAACTGGAACCGTCACACAGAAAAATGTTGTGGGTAAAGCGGACCAAACAGTGCATTTTACTGGCAGAACACTTTGAAGATGCAACAAATCTGCAACAGAGACTGCCTGCAGTACGCCTGTCCGTACTTTCCTGAATTACTGCTACGTGCTAAGGGGTCCTTATCACACAAAATTGACGGAGGACATCGAAAAAGTTCACTGAAAGGCAGCTCGTTTTCTATTAACGAGAAATAAGGGAGAGTTTGTCATGGATATGATACTCGAGTTGAGGTGGCGAACATTAAAAGGCGTTTTTAGTTGTGGCAATGTCTTTTCAAGAAATTTTGAACACCAACTTTCTGCTCTGAATGCCAAAGACTTTGTTGTCTCCAATCTACTAAGGGAATATCTTCCATCGTTATAAAATAAGAGAAATCAGAGCTCGCACGGAAAGTATTGAGTGTTTACTTTTCCCACGTGCTACTGGAGAGTGGAACGGTCGAGTAGTAGTCTAGAAGTGGTTCTATATCTCACTGACAAACACTTAAGTGTGAACTGTACAATAGCCATGTTGAATATGTAGACTAGTGCTTTATGCCACAAACTGTTGCTAATCAAGTGACTACCTTCATTCTAATATGCACGGAAAAAGCACATGTCACTGATGAGAAAAATTCTTCTTAGCAGCTATTCTAATTGGAAATACAAAGCGGAAAATGATATAATACAAAGCCAAAAATGATAACACGCAAAAATAATTCTTTAACAGATGGAGAAATTTCAGCCCAACTTGTTACATACAGAAGGTCAACCCGAGCTACAAGGATAAAATTTCGGCGGTTGCTCGGGAAGATTTTCCGAGTATTTTTGCACACAAGACCGGTGGTCTCCTGTGACTAGTACAGAATAATAACGTGTTTTCGATTTATCCGGTTTGTTGCATCAGTTACTTTATTAGTTCCTGTGAAAATACCTCCACATCAGTGAAAAAGGCAGTAATACGAAATCATGAAAACGTACAATACAAAGCACAGGGGTAATACGACAGTCCTTAGGCGAAACATGCATGCACAACGTCGCTGTGCCACTGCATTCAGTGAACACACAGGCGAGGTGCACACTGGCCGACCCTACATCAGTAAACCTGTTCACTGTGTTGTGCATCACCATTAACATATAACTAACACAATCGGAAAACCAAGCGGTTAAAGGCGCTACAGTCTGGAACCGCGCGACCGCTACGGTCGCAGGTTCGAATCCTGCCTCGGGCATGGATGTGTGTGATGTCCTTAGGTTAGTTAGGTTTAAGTAGTTCAAAGTTCTAGGGGACTGATGACCTTCGAAGTTAAGTGCCATAGCGCTCGGAGCCATTTGAACAATTTGAACAATCGGAAAAACAAGCCCGAGTTAGAACCTGCCATTACTAAGAGCAAGGATAAAGAGTCAGTTGGGCGGCGTTACTTTTATGAAGAACAAGTGTAAGTAGGCTGTTTATGTTTTCTTTATGTAAGTAGGCTGTTTATGTTTTCTTATTGTCAACGTTACGTAGCGCTCTATATGAAAATCACTGGCTGTGCTGTGTGCAGTCTGTGGCTAGTTTGCATTGTTGTCTGCCATTGTATTGTTGGGCAGCTGGATGCTAACAGCGCATAGCGTTGGACAGTTGGAGGTGAGCCGCCAGCAGTGGTGGATGTGGGGAGAGAGATGGAGTTTTGTAATTTGTCATGAACTGCTATATATATTATGACTATTAAGGTAAATACATTGTTTGTTCTCTATTAATATCTTTCATTTGCTAACTATCCCTATCAGTAGTTAGTGCCTTCCGTAGTTTGAATCTTTTATTTAGCTGGCAGTAGTGGTGCTCGCTGTATTGCAGGAGTTCGAGTAATGAAGATTTTTGTGAGGTAAGTGATTTCTGAAAGGTGTAGTTTAATGTTACTCAGGGCCATTCTTTTGCAGGGATCTTTGATAGTCAGATTGCGTTGCGCTAAAAATATTGTGTGTCACTTTAGTGAATGTTTGAGTACGTTCAGTTTTGCTCAGCTGTTTGAAAAGCAAATAGTGTAAGAGGTTTATAAGCACAGTCTTGTATAAATTGTTCTAAGGGGACGTTTCACAAGTAACGTCAGCGAAAGGAACAAGTTTGTTTCCAAAGACGAGAAATAGTGTACACTGTCAACATTTGGACAGTTGTGCGGATATTTTCATCGTAACAGAGATAGGAAGAGAAATACTCCCCAAAATAAAATATTATTTCTGAACGATTTTTGCACTCTCAGTATATTTTATAAACTAGAAACAAATGTTATTACACTTTTCATGTAGTCTTTCTGCAGTACAGTTTACTGCTGCAGCTTCTAAGCGCTCTAAACAATAATCAAAATAAATGGACGTCATTAAACTCAACCTTTGGTTTGTCGTAGCGTCATATCAGGATTGTTTCCGGACAGAAGCTTTGAATATATATCTCACGGTGACTATGCAACAGCGCTTGGCAATTGTCGAAATGAGCACAACTATCACGGGGATCATAAATTACTCATTCATTCTCTTAGATTTGTGTGTTCTTGTTGCGATGTCACAGACACGGAGAGGATATTCTGTGACTGATAAACTAAATATTACTGATAGTGTGAGGAATGGTGAAACTGAAGTAGGCTTATCACGGTAGTGTGGTGCACCTGAATGAACAATCAGGGTTTGATGGAAGAAGAGAATAAAGATGGAAGTTTTGTAAACACAGTTGAAAGTAATGTGGGAATGGACAGGAACAGGACTAACGTAAGAAAAGACAGTGAACTTGACAAATATCTTTATAGGTGGTTTTTAGTAAAACGGTATGAAGGTGTAGCACTTTCCAGGCCAATTATTAAAGCCCAAGTTGAAAAATTTCTCTTTGATTTACATGGCAACAAAAACTTTATAGCTTCCGACGGATGGTTTTCAAGATGGAAATATCGATGGAATTCTCCGAACGACCACTGAAGGAGAACCAAGGTTGCGACACTGAATGTGCTTCGATGTGTTTGTAAATGAATAAAGACAAAATAACTCTCCTCTCTACCATAAATAAATGAGACAGCCATAAGCTGAAAGCTCTTTGAATAAGTAAAGTAAAAGCCCAAGATGTGTCAAACATGTAAACTTGTCATCATTACAGATCACTTACAGGCATTCAAAGAGTGCTTGGATGACACGTGATATGACCACCAACTGGTTTCAAGAAGAGTTTTTTTCCGTCGATGAGGAAGCACCTGCGATCACTTAAGCTGAGAGAAGAAGCTCTGCTAATCCTTGATCACTGTCCAGCTCATCCACCTGCTGACGTGTTGCAATCAGAAGATGGAAAAATACTTTGTTTTTGCTTAAAGACACGACGGCATTAATAACTGAGCCATTGTATCAGGGGATCAAACGAGCATTTAAGACTCATTATGAACTGATCAATTCAATAGTAAATTCAGATGAAGAAATAGAAATACTCTTGATATATCTAAGTCTTAAGAGCGTTACGCATTCGGTGGGCCTGGATTGGCAAAGCATCGGTCCGACCACTGTGAGGAATTGCTGGAGCACGTGTTCCATAGAAGACACTCAACAGATGAACGCTGTAGTAGCAGCAGTCTGCATGTGGTGTTCTATGGTACAATGTTGATCACAAATACTTGGAACGTTGGGTAGATGTCGATACGAAGAAGCGATTTCGGAGATCACAGATGAAAAGGACATTACTGATGATGTTCGAAGTAAGATTAGCGAAGCAGTCGATGACGAGGATGATCGAACTGAAGAAGAAAGTATACATGATTTTCCCAGTGCACATGAAATGTTGGATAATATAGAAACAGGGATTACGTTGATGGAGCGAAAGGTGAACCAAACCAAACAGAACTGTTGCACCTAATGAGTATAAAACAGTACGCACTAAAGAAACTGCGTGAAATGACCCGCGAAAAAGCAGTAGAACAAGGACGTGCTTGGAGGCAGTATTGTAAATTATCGTACTGTATTTGACAGTGTACTTTATACGAGGGGCGGTAGGAAAGTTTCTAGCCCGAGATAGTTGGCGTAATGTCTCGCACAAACACCACCACCTACTTTTATGATGACCCCTTGTGCAAGTCAAATTTCGCGGCTCCAGCTTCTTTAGTTTCGCCGCTAGGATGCTTTATATACCGTAGTGTAAGTAAATTGCGATTATCGAGGGAATCAAAAACCGTGCTGTGATTGAATATCTCCATTTGAAGGAAATTACGCCAAAGGAAATTGCGAAAGACATGCGGTATAGACTTAAGGACAGTGTTCCGTCTTATTCAACTCTGAAAAACTGGGTGTCCTACTTCAAACGTGGAAGGACGAGTTTGGAAGATGTTGAAAACACTTTTGGACTCTCCCATGGGCGTGCTCATGACATTGTTGTAAATATAATGGGAATGCGGAAAGTTTCATCTCGGTGGGTCCCGAAAGACTTGATCACAGATCAGAGACGGGAGCATGTGCAATATTGTGAAGAAATCGTCCGCCAATTTGAAGCGGATGAAGACGGCTTTCTTGCAGGGTATGTGTCAACCGACTGAACGTGGGTTCACCACTTTGATCCTGAGACAAAACAACGGTCACAATAATGGAAACACCCTTCATCCCCTATCTCAAAAAACTTCCGGTTGCAAAAATCAGCAGGTAAGGTGATGGCATCGGTCTTCTGAGATGCAAAAGGAGTAATTATGGTGGATTACTTGCATAAGGGCGTAACTATCAATGCATCATGCTATTGCTCCCTCCTGCGCCGTTTGAGAGAAGAGATAAAGAAAAAAAAGGCTCGGAAAATTGGCGCGCGGAGTTCTTTTGCATCAGAACAACGCACCGGCGCACAAAGCCCTCGCAACACTGGAAACTATGCGTGACTGCGAGTTGGTATTGTTACGTTTTCCGTCATATTCTCCAGATCTGGCTCCATCGGACTTTTTACTTTTTCCAGACCTAAAAAAAGAACGACTATTTGACAATGATGATCCAGTGATTGTTACTGTGAACGCTTGGTTGGACTCGAAATCGAAGACCTTTTTTCTGAATGGTTTGGAGAAGTTACCTGACCGTACCCGCAAGTGTATAAGTGCACACGGGTATTATATTGAAAAACAAATTGGTATTATGAAATTTCCGTCATTCTTTATTTGTTAGGCTGGAAAATTTTCGATCTCCCCCCCCCCCCCCCCCACTCGCATACCGTATCGAAAGTCGTGTTACTGTTTGGTCGACTTTTGAGTGAAGTTTGTCTAATTGCTGTATCCCATTTGGTAAGTTTCAGAATTGCTCTACTTCTGATGTTCTTTAAATACAGTACAATGCCAATGTTTTTGCCAACTTTCTGTGTAGGTTGTTATTTCATGGCTCATTCTCGATATCCCGAGGGTACGCAGGAGTATAGCATATCCCCCGGCAACTGCGTTACGTCGGGCTTCTACAGTAATTTAAATGATAGAAGAACATAGGTTACACCTAGTGCTCCAAATGGTTCAGTTATTCTACCTTCCTGACGAACAATGCGTGTAATAATAACACTAAATCTTGAAACTTTTTTATGTGCCGCAGAAGTTTCCGCTGTCGATGAATCGTATGAAGTCATTAAGTCAACAGGTGTTTCTTATGCGCGGCTGACAATAGAGACATGGCTGACGAGCTAACGTCCGCAATGAGGCATCGACAGTCGAGACGCGCTACCAGCGTGTAGCCAGGGTAATAAACGGACTGGCGGACGGTGCGGCGAAGAGGCGCAGGAGGTAAGAAACACGGCGCCGGCCGGGGGCGCCCGTTTCAACTGGACCATCGTTAGGCGCTGTCTTAATCGCTCCGTGATTATACGCTGTGAGGTGCCCCTCCCGTGTACTCTAGCTGGCTGATCGCTTCTTTAGCTGTCCAGCTGTCGCCCAAGTTGGCTCCACTGGCGTTCTGCTTGCTTTGTGGGTTCACACGATGAAGGTATCTGCACGGGGATTACGAATACGCGTGTGCTGGTGGTGGTGTCACCGCCAGACACCACACTTGCTAGGTGGTAGCCTTTAAATCGGCAGCGGTCCGGTAGTATACGTCGGACCCGCGTGTCGCCACTGTCAGTGATTGCAGACCGAGCGCCGCCACACGGTAGGTCTAGAGAGACGTCCTAGCACTCGCCCCAGTTGTACAGCCGACTTTGCTAGCGAAGCTACACTGACAAATACGCTCTCATTTGCCGAGACGATAGTTAGCATAGCCTTTAGCTACGTCATTTGCTACGACCTAGCAAGGCGCCATTCACATTTGTTATTTATCTATGGATGCCTGTACCGTCAGGCCGATGTTCACCAATTATGAATTAAAGTTAAGTATTCCAGAAGCTATGTACTATTTTTGTCTACTATAAATCCTTGTCATTTTCCAGACCTCACGCCAGCCTGCGTGAGCTTAAACGCGTGCATTTCGGCCTCCTCTAGCTACACGGTGTTGGCTCTTCTGCCAACACATCACTGGTTATCCAGTTACTGCTTCTCAATCCCTTCGAAAGTGATATGGCTCACTGGTGGTCACCCAGGTGGCACGAGAAAGACGAAATAATACGGACTACGCAAAAAAGTAAAGGAAAATCGAAGTCAGGTTTATTCCAAAAGACAGTGCCAATGTAACCCATTTTGATTTCACTATATATAAATTACACGCGAATAATCTGTATACGAATGGCGATTGGTGATGCTGAGGGAATTAGATTAGGAAATGAGATACTTGAAGTAGTAAAGGAGTTTTGCTATTTGGGGAGCAAAATAACTGATGATGGTCGAAGTAAAGAGGATATGGCAATGGCATGGAAAGTGTTTCTGAAGAAGAGAAATTTGTTAACATCGAGTATAGATTTAAGAGTTAGGAAGTCGTTTCTGAAAGTATTTGTATGGAGTATAGCCATGTATGGAAGTGAAACATGGACGATAAATAGTTTATACAAGAAGAGAATAGAAGCTTTCGAAATGTGGTGCTACAGAAGAATGCTGAAGATTAGATGGGTAGATCACATAACTAATGTGGAGGTATTGAACAGAATTGGGGAGAAGAGAAATTTGTAGCGCAACTTGACTAGAAGAAGGGATCGGTTGGTAGGGCATGTTCTGAGGCATCAAGGGATCACCAATTTAGTATTGGAGGGCAGCGTGGAGGGTAAAAATCGTTGAGGGAGACCAAACGATGAATACACTAAACAGATTCAGAAGGATGTAGGTTGCAGTAGGTACTGGGACATGAAGAAGCTTGCACAGGATAGAGTAGCATAAAGAGCTGCACCGAACCAGTCTCAGGACTAAAGACCACAACAACAACAAACAACGTATGGGAAAAAAAGTTTTAATGTTTCAATACATTCATACACACCGATGAGCCGAAATATTATGACCGCGTGTTGTTCCTCTTTTCAAACACAGTACAACAGAGATCCTGCTTGGCATGGATTCTGCAAGTTCTGGACAATATTCTAGAAGTATGTAGTGCCATATGTCTACCTACAGAACAAGCAATTCCCGCAAATTATGAAAAAAATGGGTCTGAGCACTATGGGACTTAACTTCTGAGTTCATCAGTTCCCTGGAACTTAGAACTACTTAAACCTAACTAACCTAAGGACATCACACACATCCATGCCCAAGGCAGGATTCGAACCTGCGACCGTAGCGCTCTCGCGGTTCGAGACTTTAGCGCCTAGAACCCTCGTCCACTCCGGCCGGCCGCAAATAATGAGACAGTGGTTTATGGGCACCCAGCTGTGTATTCCAGCGGGTACAGTTCAGGCACATTCGCTGGCCAAGACATCAGTGTGAGCGCGCTACAATGCTCCTAAAACCAGAGTAGCGCGAGTCTGACTTTGCAACACGGACAGATGTCATCACCGCACGGGGAGACTTCAAGTATGAAGCGATTCAGGTGGTGCGCAACAATGTTCACGCAGTTCACTGCTGTCTTGATGCCTTCGATTACCACCACAAATATCATGGAAGCCCAACTCAATGTACTCCATGGCACAATTACGCCCTCACCGGCCTGTATGTGTGGTGTGAAGCATGTTTCGTGCAGCCATTCGCCTGGACGACTGACCTGGTGTAACAAGATATGCGATTCATGCGACAGGAGACACATTTCTATTGATCCGCGTGAAAACTCACTGATGTTGTGCCCACTGCAATCATAACTGACGACGGGGGTGGGTCAACAAAGGAACATGTAGGGAGTCATGTGACGTGGAGCGTCATGTTCAACAATGGCCTTTGAACAGTGTGCTCCGAAACAGTTGTGGCTGCACCTGCATTGTACTGTGTCGTCATATTCGCCATAGATCGCTGCCTGTCCTGGATTACACAGTGGGCTATCCTCTGATCTCTGTGTTTTGTGATGAGTCGTGGTCGTGAATATCATACAGCCTACTCGGTATTTCACCCTCCTTAAACCACTTTCCATAGGTGCTCACGATAGGATTGCACCAACAGGCGACAACCTTGGTCGTTTCAGAAAGACTCGTTTCCAGCCGCAGCGCCACAACAATGTGCCCTTTGTCAAAACAGCTTAAATCAGTGGATTTCCGAATTTGTGCCCCGTATCTTCGCTATAATGACTGCCCATTCGTCTCTCTTCCGCTTACATTCTTTCTTTACCGCGTCACGTACCCAAAACACCACCAGGCGGCGTTCAACCTCGTGGTGGGCAGTGGTCATAATGTTTTGGTTCATCAGTGTTTAAATAAGTATGACGTAGGGATGTGGCGACCCCACCGCGCATGAGAAGCCACTGCAAGCAGTCAACCGAGAATTAGCGAAATAACGCTACCTAAATGGGTAATGAGGAAACCAGGACTGCCTGGGGTATTACGGTCAACTGGCCAACTCTACCTTGCACTAATCAACCATGTGGAGATAAAAGTGAGTCAAGGAAATAATATTAGCTGCGGAGTGGACAGATCTGTACGACGACGACAACTGGCGTGGGAACAGAAGATACGATATGGAACATGGGCCCTAAAAACGATTGTTGATAAAGAGAAAGAAGTGATTCAGGAACGAGAGAAAGAAGTGATTCAGGAACTAAGGATCATAAACTAGATGTTCTTGGACTAAGTAAGGGGAAGAAGAAAGGTATTTAAAAAAATGTCGTGTGACTAGGGCCTCCCGTCGGGTAGACCGTTCGCCGGGTGCAAGTCTTTCGATTTGACGCCACTTCGGCGACTTGCGCGTCGATGGAGATGAAATGATGATGATTAGGACAACACAACTCCCAGTCCCTGAGAGGAGAAAATCTCCGACCCAGCCGGGAATCGAACCCCGGCCCTTAGGATTGACAGTCTGTCGCGCTGACCACTCAGCTACCGGGGGCGGACAAACGAGTATTGAAGGAAGCTAAAAGGAAATCTTGGGAGGCATTTGGAAACATGGTTGAGGACAGGGGAAGAAAGAATGACACAAAGAGGTTCTGGACAGTCATAAGAGCACTAAGAGGGAGATATGGGAAGCAGACAAGGAAAATTAAGAATGGGAATAAGCTAGCGTGAGAGAAAGCAGCAGTGCTCGAGTTGTGAAGACCCAATGCAGAAAAGTTCAAAAACTGAGGGAGTAGAAGAAGAAGTACTTATCGTCGTAAAATATCAAATTTTGCAGAAACTGAAGAAGAGATAAAAGAAGGAGACAGGCCACGACTCAAGACACTGGGCACTTGCTTCGCCGGCTGAAGGCAGCAGCATCGCTCCTGGGAGGCGCGGCCAGCGCGAACGTACATTATGTGATCAAAAGTATAGGGACACCCCCAAAAACATACGTTTCTCATATTAGGTGCATTGTGTGCTCCATATCTGCGACCTCAGTAATCACTAGACATCGTGAGAGAGCAGAATGGGGCGCTCCGCGGAACTCACGGACTTCGAACGTGGTCAGGTGATTGGGTGTCATTTGTGTCATACGTCTGTACGCGAGATTTCCACACTCCTATGCATCCCTAGGTCCACTGTTTCCGATTTGATAGTGAAGTGGAAACGTGAAGGGGCACGTACAGCACAAAACCGTAGAGGACGACCTCGTCTATTGACTGACAAAGACCGCCGTCAGTTGAAGAGGGTCGTAATGTCTAATAGGCAGACATCTATCCAGACCATCACACAGGAATTCCAAACTGCATTAGGATCCACTTCAAGTCCTATGGCAGGCAGGAGGTGAGAAAACTTGGATTTAATGGTCGAGCGGCTGCTCATAAGCCACACACCACGCCGGTAAATGCCAAACCACGACTCGCAAGGTGTAAGGAGCGTAAACATTGGACAATTGGACAGTGGAAAAACGTGGTGTGGAGTCACGAATCACGGTACACAATGTGGCGATACGATGGCAGGGTGTATGTATGGCGAATGTCCTGTGAGCGTCATCTCCCAGCGTGTGTAGTGCCAATAGTAAAATTCGGAGGCGGTGGTGTTATGGTGTGGTCGTGCTTTTCATGGAGGGGGCTTGCAAATCTTGTTGTTTTGCGTGGCACTATCACAGCACAGGCCAACATTGATGTTTTAAGCACCTTCTTGCTTCCCACTGCAGAAGATGGCGACTGCATCTTTCAACACGATCGAGCACTTGTTCATAATGCACAAGCTGTGGCAGAGTGGTTACACGACAATAAAATCTCTGTAATAGACTGTCCTGTACAGAGTCCTGACCGGAATCCTATAGAACACCTTTGGGATGTTTTGCAACATCGACTTGGTGCCAGGCCTCACCGGCCGACATCGATACCTCTTCTCAGCGGAACACTACGTGAAGAATGGGCTGTCATTCTCCAAGAAACTTTACAGCAGCCATTGAACGTATGCCTACGAGAGTGGAAGCTGTCATCAAGGCTACGGGTGGGAGAACACCATTTTGAATTCCAGCATTATCGATGGAGGGCGCCACGAACGTGGACGGATACTTTCGATCGCATAGTGTATTTGCTTCCGCCATATCATGTGGCTGCAAATAATTTGCGAGCCATTCATCCGCCCTCTGGCATTTTCCGTTGCCCCGTCTTGTATCGGACAGTTGCAGGCACCCACCCAACCTGGGAGCGCCACCTTCCGGAAATGCGTGAAGCCACCATCAATTCCTCCATCCTGACTCTCAACGCCCCACGGACTTTGGTGTGCGGTTCGTATTGTGCTTGTGTTATAGACAGTCGTCTCATCTTGTGGTCCTTAAAACTTTGACTCTGCCACATCGTTTGGGGATTAGGCATCTATGGCCGACAATTTAACTTTGACCTTAACTGTATGAACTGTTTTTTAAGACTGGAATTTGGAGTGATTATCTATTTTTTGTGTTCCTGTGAATTTATGCTTCAAGATGAAGAAGACATAAATTTGTTGTTTGCAATAGAATTGTTCTTCAGTGTTTGCCTAATTGTTACTTTAGCTTCTCCACATCGAACCTGTCGCAGGGCACTTCAAATTCCTCCATCACGGATGAGTTGGGTTTGAACGTACGTCAGGTGTTTTTTCCTTTTTCTGTACAGTCATTCCAGGCGAATGCTGTGATGATTCCCCCACCACGGATTCTCTCTCTCCGACTGCTAAGAACCCTTTTCCTCAGGAATGGGTCCACATATCAGGCTCAGATTTACGTCATGTATTGAAGTCTAGAGTCTCTTGGTAGTGCAAAAGTTTTAAGCTTCGAAGTCAATAGAGTCAAAAGATACGGCATTTAGGTCATATCTATTTTGATATTCACGTCACATACTTTTATACTCGAGAACTAACCCGTCGAAACCTACACAGCATTTCCCGTTGACCTAAAACAGTGAAATTCTCAAAAAGCAAGGTTCCAATGTACAAATAAAGTAAATACATCTGAAAATTGTTAAATTGTAATTTTATCACACACAAATTTCTTTTTGCCATACGAGCATACATTATGCCCGTCATTCGCCAATTGCATAACAGACCAACATTACTCCATGCTAACATAACAGGAAAGTTGTACTCATGTTTTAGTAAGTGAATAAAATACATTTTATTACATATTCTTTGTCTATATATATAAAGTGAAGTCCCCTGGTGGCTCTTCTTTGTATGTCCAAGCTAGTCTGTCCCCTGGTCGCTCTTCTTTACATGTCCAAACTAGTCTCAGAAACTACTGCAGAGATTTTGATATGGTATTGGAATTTCCGGGACCGATATCTTGCCAGTATCTATATCAAATGGTTCAAGTGGCTCTAAGCACTATGGGACTTAACTTCTGAGGTCATCAGTCCCCTAGAACTTAGAACTACTTAAACATAACTAACCTAAGGACATCACACACATCCATGCCCGAGGCAGGATTCGAACCTGCGACCGTAGCAACAGCGCGGTTCCGCACTGAAGCGCCTAGAACCGCTCGGGTGTCTATATCGATAACAGGCAAAAATAAGTGAGATTCTAGATTCCCAGGACGGATGAGCTAATTATTTGCACGGAACCGTCAGTAGGACTCGCACTTGGTCAATTTCTTACGATGATTTCGGCTGAATGCTGGGATGATTCCTCAAACACAGAAACCCTGGCATTCCACAACCACTCCCCTCCCAAATGATTTGTGATGTCGTCATTAAACGTTTCATGAGTTGAAGAACACTCATCACGTCTTGAAGGGCGTTAGCCTAGGAAACGCCGTCACAATACGACCAGCCGTTAAGGATAATGCGCACGAATTTGTAACCCAGTACGGCCGGCATCCGAGTGGAACGACGGCCGCCTGCCTCCCATGCTGGCCGCGGTTGCGCCGTGCGACATGGTGGTGGCGGCCGCGCGCCCTCTGCTCATCGCAACCGGAACTGATCGCCTTGTTTTCAATAATGGGCCGAGTTCCCAGCGGATGCCCGCAATCAGGCGACTGCCTAAGAGCCGCGACGTGGGAACTCCCGCCGCGACCGCCTTCTCAAGACCAGCAGACGGCGGCCTCTGGCCCGCCTCTCGTCACATACGGCCTTCTCTGCGAAGGCCACGAGCCGAAAGACTCGCTACGTTTCGGCTCTGCGCCTACAGTGAAGAGCCGAAACAATTACCACCTGCTTAATAGCGTGTTGGATCCGAAAAAAAGCACCAGCGATACTTCGTGGCATGGTTCGACAAGTTCTTGGCAGGTGTCCGGAGATATGCGTCACTAGAAGTCTCGGTCCAAGTAGCACAATTCCTTCCATAAGAACAGAAGCTGAAGTAAAGAATTAAAATTTGTTCCAAGGCCGGGATTTGGGCCAGATCTCCTGCTTACTAAGCAGATGTGCTGTCCACTACACAAACCTGGCACTGCAGTTGACACAGGTGCACGGAATACCTTAGTCCAGTGCCTTCCCTAACACATACTTAACCTCATTACTTCAGCTTCTATCTTTATCAATGTCTCCAGGAAAATGTAATTTTATCAGATGGATAGATCACCTACTCCTGAGGTGGAGACATGATTTCCCCATTACGTACAGATCTAGGGTGCTATTCCACTATCGGAGAGCCTCAGCAATACTGACGATTTAGATTTAAGAAGGGGGTAAAAAAGATAGGCTGATGTGCGAATTCGCCGACCGGGTTGGCCGAGCGGTTCTAGGCGCTTTAGTCTGGAACGGCGCGACCGCTACGGTCGCAGGTTAGAATCCTGCCTCGGGCATGGATGTGTGTGATGTACTTAGGTTAGCTAGGTTCAAGTAGTTCTAAGTTCTAGGGGACTGATGGCCTCAGATGTTAAGTTCCATAGTGCTCAGAGCCATTTGAACCTTTTCTTTTTTTATGTGTGAATTGAAGTCTGTGTTGGGGAGGGCACTGGACTAGGGTATTCCGTGCAACTGCGTCAGCCAGAATGAAATGGTGGTGTAGTAGATAGCACATTTGCCTATAAACAGGAGATCTTGGTTCCAGTCGCGGCCTTGGCATAAATTTTAATTAATTATTTCGGCTTCTATCCTTATTGAAGATAAAGCTGAGACTCGACATGCATCAAGAAAAATGTAGTTACATCAGATCATGCAATTCTCTTAAAATACAGGCCGTTGGGTTTTCAGGCCAGACCTGGCACTCTATAGCGCCCCTAATGCGTTCTTCGGGTTCCGATGAGGCTTATTTGATGTCCAAGACATAAACATGAGCTCACTGCCACGCTCCTCAAACTACTGTTATCATGATTCCGGTTTTTTGACCCCGACAGTTATCCTACTAGAAGATGACATCGCCGTTGGGGAAGACATCAAGCATGGCGGAATGGTGGTGGTCCACAGCTCTCAAGGTGGCTTAGGTTACTAAAACAGGTCCCATGCAAATCCAGGGCAACGTCCCCCGTATCGTAATACAGGCTTCAATGATCTGCATCCGTCGCGCCATAAACGTTTCGAACAGACATTCACCAGAATGACGGGTATCTGGTCACGACCATCGGCCTGGTATAACAAAAGACGTGATTCGTTCGATCAGATGAGGCGATTTCATTCATTCATGTTCCAGTTTAGATGATCCTGTGCCCTCTGATATCGCAACTGACGTTGTCGTTGGGTCAACACAGGAACAAATACGGCTCGATTTCTATGGGTCCCCACGTTGAACAATACGTGTTGAACACTGTGCTCCGAAGCGCTTGTGCCTTCACCAGTGTTGTACTCTGTAACCAAACCTAATTAGAGTTGCGCTCTGCCACACTACTATTCGGTAGTTTTGGTATAGTGCATAACTTAGGATTATCTACAGAGTGGTCCATTGATCGTGACCGGGCCAAATATCTCATGAAATAAGCGTCAAGCGAAAAAACTACAAAGAACGAAACTTGTCTAGCTTGAAGGGGGAAACCAGATGGCGCTATGGTTGGCCCGCTAGATGGTGCTGCCATAGGTCAAACGGATATCAACTGCGTTTTTTAAAAATAGGAACCCCCATTTTTATTACATATTCGTGTAGTACGTAAAGAAATATGAATGTTTTAGTTGGACCACTTTTTTCGCTTTGTGATAGATGGCGCTGTAATAGTCACAAACGTATAAGTACGTGGTATCACGTAACATTCCGCCAGAGCGGACGGTATTTGCTTCGTGATACATTACCCATGTTAAAATGGACGGTTTACCAATTGCGGAAAAGGTCGATATCGTGTTGATGTATGGCTATTGTGATCAAAATGCCCAACGGCGTCATCTGTTTTCCCCCTTCAAGCTAGACGAGTTTCGTTCTTTGTAGTTTTTTCGTTTGATGCTTATTTCGTGAGATATTTCGCCCGGTCACTATCAATGGACCACCCTGTATACTCTTCGTAGCGTTGGTAGGACAGAAGCATAAACGAATGTCTGAGACAGAAACAGGGGTCTACGACTTCACTTTGTTATTTGTTTGTTTTGCCCATAATTAGAAACGCACATCATTCAGCGTTAGTTCATTGTGTATTTTACATGCTTACAAAATACAAATTACCTTTTATAAGTAATAGAAATTAGTTGACCATATAACTTCTGCGCTCATATGTAGCTAAAGCAAAAATTACTTTTGACGCAAGTACAGTTTATATGCACAAACACAAGATATCTATATAATTATTGTTGTTATTTTGGACTCAACAGAACGTTCTTCATCATGATCGAAGGCAAACGATGCCTGCTAGAATAAGTGTGAAAATTGTTTTGCAATAAAAGAAACATGTTTTTTTATAAAGTGTTCATACGATGTTTTATATGTTTTATTTCGCGTTTTCTTAAGTTTACCTTTTATCAGAAAATTGCATATGCTACCAATATGATTAATCTGTGTTGTTTTTCTTTATTTTTATCGCTACAACCCTCTGCTTCACGTGAAAAATCGACAATTTTCGAAAAAAACAACAATTAAACATTGACATCTTCAGTTTGCTATAAATACTGTTTACTTTAAGTAATGATATGAGGATATATATGCAGGAGGAAAATGTTACGCGGACTTCTGTACATCATCATTCAGTTTCTAGACGATTCACAACTGCAGGTTTCTGGGAGAATCTAGTAAGACACTGATCGCACACCCAAACAAAGCGACCGACATGACGTAAAGCCCAATTGGTGTGCAACACACTTAACGTACACGTACCGTGTTTACGATCTCAACTAATCAAAGCTACTAGAAAAGCTACCGTAGTCTACGCTTGCTTACGGTAGGTTCAAATGGCTCTGAGCTCTATGGGACTTAACATCTACGGTCATCAGTCCCCTAGAACTTAGAACTACTTAAACCTAACTAACCTAAGGACATCACACACATCCATGCCCGAGGCAGGATTCGAACCTGCGACCGTAGCAGTCATGCGGTTCCGGACTGAGCGCCTAGAACCGCTAGGCTTACGGTAGCCTACGGTAGTTTTACAGCTCCAGATCTACCACAGATCGCCGGATATTGTCCTTTACAGAGCGGGTAAGCCTTCGACCGCCACGTCTTGTGATAAGACGCGGACGTCCAACGTGTTGTCGCCTACTAGTGATTTCGCCGTCCTTCAACCGCTTCCCACAAACGCCAGGACAGCAACTCGCGAATAGCTGACCACTTTCTCCGTTTCCGAGATGATCATCCTCAGGCGCTGCCTCTGCCAAAGTCACTTATGTCAGTGGCTTTCCTCATTTGTGGCCACGAATCGTTGTTAGAATAATTCCTCATTCTTCTCTGCTCTGCTTACGTACTTTCCTTACCGCGTCACGTGCACCCAACGCACCAGTTTCAGTGATTTTACACTCATGTTCAGAAAAAAACAACAGAACACTGTAAACGACTTAAGACAGGACGTTCATATTCACAGGGCATTTATATTAGTATGTTCTGCAGAAATGATTAGCGTTTGAACCATGTCAGCTGGCGATCTCCAGGTCAACACTGATATCGCAGCGCAGCACCACCAACCGGTAAAATGTACCTGCGATTCTCTTTGTCGCTGTAAACCGGAAATAATGGATCAGTGTGACTTGAACATACGTGCAGGATGGCTCGGTGAAGTTTGCGCAAATAGTACCATCAAACCAGTGACATTGAAAGAGGGCGCATTATTGGAATGAGAAAATGTGATGCTTCCATCAGGGAAACTGTTGCTCGTGTGTGACCAAGTATTTCGGCAGTGCGACGGGTATGTGCAGAAAGGTTTACAGAATGCTGTAGAACACGACGAGATCGATCAGGTCGCACCACCCAAACCACACCCAAGAAGTTGAACTTTGTAACACACCGTAGAATATCAAGGATGACAGTCCGTCGCCGTTCATTACGGCATGAGGTACGTGCACGTCGTCCACTTCTCCGCCTACCTTTGGCGAACGTGCAGAAACATGCCAGATGACAATGGTGTATGGCTCGCCGTTACTGTGGACAGGAGTAGTATCAGATAGTGTTTTCGGACGAATACAGGTTCTGTTAGTTTGAAAATGATGGCCGCATTTTGGTTTGCCGTAGACAGGGGGAGCGGCATCACAGTGACCGCATTTGCACAAGACATACAGCGCCAACACAAGACGTTATGGTGTGGGGTGATACTGAGTGCAGTCACAAATCACAGCTAGTGCGTGTCCGGACACTGCGATCATTGTGACCCACGTGAATGACATCCTGCGACCCGTAGGCATGCCCTTTCTGCACAACACCCAAGACGCCATTTTTCACTAAGACAATGCACTATCACATGTTGCTGCACGAACACGTGCCTTCTTGGTGTCGCAGGATGTGAGCCTTTTGTCGTGGCCCGCCAGATCACTAGACTTGTCGGCAATCGAAAATATGTGGGATATGGTGAAATGACGGGTGCAGCGCAGTGAGCGAATGCCAACCACCACATATGAATTTTGGAACCATGTGAATGCAGCATGGATGGCTGTACCAGAGGACGCCATTCGCGCCTTATAGGCGTCGACGCCATCACGCATGGAACAAGTTACCACGGCCCATAGCCGATCCTTCGCCTACTAGGCAACAGGACACATGCTGAACTGAGGTGACTGAAATGCTAATCATTTCTGCAGAACATACTAATCTTCATGACCTGTGAATACGAGCGTCCTATCTCTAGTCGTTCAAGGCATTCTGTTTTTTCTGGTCATGAGTGTATTTAGCTTTTATCCGTTCTGTGCGTAGAAAATGGTTCAAATTGCTCTTCGCACTCTGGGACAACATCTGAGGTCATCAGTCACCTATTTAGGCTTAGAACTACTTAAACCTAACTAACCTAAGGTCATCGCACATATCCATGCTCAAGGCAGGATTCGAATCTACTACCGTAGCAGCAACGCGGTTCCGGACTGAAGCGCCTAGAACTGCTCGGCCACAACGGCCGGCTTCTGTGCGTAGAAACAGAGACTGCGCATGTCTCATAGGAGTTCGACTTGCTGCTTCCAGAGGCCTACAGTGGACCAGTACTTCGTTTTATGCCAGGAGATTATATACTGTCGGCAATTAATGTGGGAAACGAGGCATAAACGGCCGAAGTAAGGGAACAAAGTACTCCTTGCTGCGACATTTTACGGTGCAGACTGATTTATGCCGAGGGCGTTATGAATGAGTCAATTCCGAGACAGCGGCACAACGGCAGGAGCTGAGCGCAGGTGAGAGCTATCACTCGCTATTCAATTACCGCATTTTACGGCCCGCACCCTGGCCACATATTGCGATTTAAAAGCTATGCGGAACCGCATTAGAGTAGACACAAAGAGTGGTCGCATAGCTTTCCATTTGCTCGTATTTTCTTACCGTGTGGAATCAACAGAGACTCAAATAAATAACTGTCTCGGAAAGCTGTTTTCGTAAGTCTTTAAGACGGAAACCTCAACATCGAGCATTACAGAATAAGCTCAGATGGGTACACACAGTTTCTCTACATGCGGCAATGACACATCTCAAATCCCCAAAGACGATGTGAACACACCGTTACAGATCGTCAACGAAAAGAAGATATATTCGATCGGTTCGAATTCCTTTCGGACTGTGCCCGTACACGAACCAACCTAATCTGTGTGTTTTAGTATGTCGGGTGAGGTGTCACTGTACTGATGGAGTAATTTGGTCGTCATGTGCTGTGAAATATGAAACACTGAGTACGACTCGTATCGTATCAAGCAGCGACACAGCATGATTTATCAAGAATTACGCAACGCATGTAACTCTATTACTTATAATGTGTGATTTATTCACTAGAGATACTAAAGCCACATCCAGATTGAACGCAATTATACTGAACCACGGGAAATGTACAACAACAACAACCATGAAATGTGGATCAGAGTCACTTACGAACGGAAATTTCGTAGGAGGCTCATCAGCAAATGATCTACTGCCATAGTTCTACAGAAAAAAGACACATTCGCCCAGAAAACACTTTGTCATCATACCTGCGATTGTTTGCCAATAGCTGAAGATTTTCCACACAATCATAAAAATAGTTGCACTACTAATGGGTAAATAGATGAACTATAAACACTCCCACATTTCACCATCATACTAGCAAGTCAGTGGCTAATTACTGTAGGAGGCGGTCCTGGCTACATTTTTCTAGTGATGATAAGTGTTGTAACATTTGCACAGACCGCTGCTCTGATACATAAAACAAAGACGACAGTATTAGAATTCCAGAATGAGATTTTCACTCTGCACCGGAGTGTGCGCTGATATGAAACTTCTTGGCAGATTAAAACTATGTGCCTGTCCGAGACTCTAAATCTGGACCTTTGCCTTTTGCGGGCAAGTGCTCTACCAACTGAGCTACGCAAGCACGACTCACGCCCCGTCCTCACAGCTTTACTTCCGCCAGTACCTCGTCTCCTACCTTCCAAACTTAGTGTTCCGGAAAATGAATGGTACACTGAGCCGCGAAGAATGCTCTGGGTGTTTTGCATCTCGTGAGGACGTCTTTAACAGTGAGTAATCACTCTGAACAGTCTCGCGGTTGCTTTCTGCCTGTATTGCACGAATTCCACCCACGGATACAATCACAATAAATCTTAAGTAATTGCGAATATTTAGGGAGAGGAGGAGATTATTGTTTAAGGTCCCGTCGACAACGAAGTCGTTAGAGACGAAGCGCAAGCGCGGATTAGGGAAGGATGGGAAAGGGAACCGGCCGCGCGCTTTCAAAGGAACCATCCCGGCATTTGCCTAAATGGATTTATGGAAAACACGGAAAACCTACATCAGGATGGGCGGACGCAGGTCTGAACTGTCCTCCTTCCGAACGCGAGTCCAGTGTGCTAACCACAACGCCACCTCGCTCAGTAGCGAATGAATGTTCAACAACCGCGAATGGTGTCCTATTGATAGCCAGCAAAACTGCTACTTCCGAAGAAGAATGGCGCAGTTCTAGACAGAAGAGGTTTATAAAATACTCGTTCGGCTTGATTGGGGTACATCTGGTCAGTAGAATTGCGCTCTACCAAAACTGCGGTTTGTTAGCTTTGGTACAGTAGGTAAATAACGTAGTAAATGGTAGGGGTACCGACAGTATTGACAGGGAAAGAACCGTAGCTAAAAACATCGTTGTGAAAACCTCCTACATATATCATGTATTTTCTCGAAAACGGAAAGAGCTATTGCTCTTCTACGACTGTTAAAAACAATGTCGATATGTTAGCTGTATTTCGCATGCAGCAAGCATGGCCTATGGCCCACCAAACGTAAACTGTCTAGCGACTGCGTTCATTACTTATTTCCGACGTATCGCAATAAATATGATCAATAGGGTAACAAAAACCAGTTCATTATCAAGCAGTGATGTGGGACGGTGATATGAGAAAGAATTAGATTATTTTTTCACACAGTTTCGTTTGAAATGAATGAGAAGGACTGCACAATGACGAAGACATGCGAATACGGTTTTATTTTTTTTTACGCAAAACGTAAAAGCTTTACTGGGAAACTAACTAGAGAGCGGATGTAGCTTTGCTCCATTTGTATAAAATTTTTTTAGCGAGACACTTCTGATGATTCGAAAGTTGTGTCATACGATGCAGTTGCGTGCAGCAAACAGCATTCCCTATTGCGCCAGGAGATACGACAGGTACACGTGTCGTTGTCGTATCGCTTTCGTTTCAGCGTGTGAACCAGCCAAGCAGCTTCAACTACTTTGCTATGCGGTCCACCAATGCGGGTTTCATACCGTACTGCATATCCACTCATGCTCATAAATTAAGGATGATTGCAGAATGTGGTGCCACACAACGTGGCACTACACGAAACTGGCGCTAATAGCATAGGCACATAGGGAACACACACGACACAGATCTGTACGTCCACGGTATTGGTGGTAAGTTGAGAAAACCGTCCCGAAACACACGTGCTACAAAACGCCACTGTTTCCTGCGCATGTACCCCGACATCAATATGGAATATGATCACCATGCACACGCACACAGGCCGCATAACGGGTTGGCGTACTCTGGATCAGGTGGTCGAGCAGCTGCTGGGGTATAGCCTCCCATTCTTGCACCGGTGCCTGTCGGAGTTCCTGAAGTGTCGTAGGGATTTGAAGACGTGCAGCGATACGTTGACCGAGAGCATCCCAGACGCGGTCGATGGGGTTTAGGTCTGGAGAACAGGCAGGTCACTCCATTCGCCTCATATCTTCTGTTTCAAGGTATTCCTCCACGATGGCAGCTCGGTGGGGCCGTGCGTTATCATCCATCAGGAGGAAGGTGGGACCCACTGCACCCCTGAAAAGGCGGACATACTGGTGCAAAATGACATCCTGATACACCTGACCTGTTACGGTTCCTCTGTCGAAGACATGCAGGGGTGTACGTGCACCAATCATAATCCCACCCCACACCATCAAACCACAACCTCCATACAGGTCCCTTTCAAGGACATTAAGGGGTTGGTACCTGGTTCCTGGTTCACGCCAGATGAAAACCCAGCGAGACTCACTGTTCAGATTATACCTGGACTCGTCCGTGAACATAACCTGGGACCACTGTTCCAATGAGCATGTACTGTTTTCTTGACACCAGGCTTTACGGGCTATCCTGTAGCCAGGGGTCTGTGGAATGCACCTTGCAGATCCCCAGGCGAATAAACCATGTCTTTTCAGTCGTCTGTAGACTGTGTGTCTGGAGACAACTGTTCCAGTGACTGCGGTAAGGTCCCGAGCTAGGCTACATGCAGTACTCCGTGGCCGTCTGCGAGCACTGATGGTGAGATATCGGTCTTCTTGTGGTGTTGTACACTGTGGACGTCCCCTACTGTAGTGCCTGGACACGTTTACAGTCTGCTGGAATCGCTGCAATGATCTTGAGACCACACTTTATGGCACACGGAGGGCCCGTGCTACGACCTGCTGTGTTTGACCAGCCTCCAGTCACCCTAGTATTCTGCCCCTCATAACGTCATAAATACGCATTCTTTGAGCCATTTTCAACACACAGTCACCATTAGCACGTCTGAAAACGTCTGCACACTTACTCGCTGCACCGTACTCTGACATGCACTAACACACGTCTGCGTATGTGGACTGCTGGCAGTGCCACCGCA
This sequence comes from Schistocerca cancellata, assembly GCF_023864275.1. Taxonomy (NCBI): domain Eukaryota; kingdom Metazoa; phylum Arthropoda; class Insecta; order Orthoptera; family Acrididae; genus Schistocerca; species Schistocerca cancellata. Next base: position 758,896,417 of record NC_064628.1, on the reverse strand, counting down.
CGACGACCGCAGGTCACATGCACCGCACCGTCATACCCCGAGCTGCTTTAAACCTGCAAACCGCCCACCAGAGCGCTGTATCACTATGTGTCAGCATTATCCTTAATTTATTAGCATGAGTGTAGTATAGCTTCACTGAATACAGTGCTTTACAAGGGCAGAAGTCTCGTAGAAGGAGCGATCAAAAAGTTTTCGTTTGAGGGTGTTTCTCTACCGTATATGCGACGTAGCGCGACTCCGATGTGGGTATGTAAGCAGCGAAAGGTAGGCAAGGGTTTTCGGGCGGCATTCGTGTAGAGACCTGCGTGCGGCAAATGCAGACGCGTGAACTATGGTGACGTTATTACCAAACGCGTCCACAAACAGGACCGACGTACTGTTACTCTCTTCTTGGTTGCTGAAGGACAAACATACGTAGAGATTTCCACAGGAGAATGAAGAATGCGTAAGGGGCTGCATGTATGTCGAAAACCACAGTTGTGGAATGGTGCGCGAAGTTCCGTGTTGGTCACGAATCGACAAAAGAGGCCGGTCGATCTGGGAGGGCAGCCTCAAAGAACCTGCTGTCTCCATCATTGTGAAACGTCACTGGGCAACGCCGGAGATTGGTTGGTTTTGGGGTTTGATGGGGGCTAAACATCGAGGTCATCAGTCCCCTGTTCCAGACAGACATACTTGTAAAAGGCCTATACAGTAAAAGCGTAACCTCTGCACCCAGAGGGAGGGAACACCAAGGGGTACAGAGCTAAAATGAACACCGCAGTAACACAAAATAGAGGACACTGAAAAGGAGCAGAGCAAACAGTTGACTAGAGTAAAACAGACTGCAGTGGTTGGTGGATCAGGTAAAAGGTCAACCACTCAACTACAAACGAAGAACCTCCAGCTGGAAAGCGCTGATACAGGTACCAACACAACTTGTTACCATAAAAGACACTATTTTGGTATCCACGTCACAATTAAAAGTCGCTGGAGTGGGTGTAGCCTGAGAAATCATGCGAGAGCGCCCACACTAGAGCGAGAAAACGCGGAAGAAATTATGGCGTACAATCAAGGCAAAACGTCTGGGAAAACTGCGACAAAAGGTGCTGCTGCTTCACGATAACAAAAGTCTCCATATCGCAAATGACATAACGCAGAGGTTACTGAAGTGGAAGACATCCGAAGCTTTACATCTTATCTCTCCCCATACGATTAACACGCCTTTGGCACCTTAGAAAAAGGCCTTGAAGGGTTGACGATTTCTGTCGCACGAGGATCTGCAGCAGGTAGTTACGAATTTGTTCACGGTGTTTTAGCAAACATACATCTTCAACTCGGTGCGTCGGTGGGATGATTGTCTCAATGGTCACACCGATTTGGACAGTACGGCCTTCGAATGGAAACGTTTTGATCGCTCCTTACAGTAAATAAACCAGAGGAAGAAAACGATTTAATTCTTAATTTTACGCTCTTAAAATTTACAAAATTTTAGGTTAAAATTTACACAAACGTCTTTTTTGCAACTATATCTGAAAGAACAAGGCGTATTTTATGTTCAAAGACGATTTTAGCGAGAAATAGAAATTAGCGTAAAACGGTTTAGATGGAGCAGGCCGGCGGAAAAAGGGAGCAAAAGCGTATTGAAACTATCGCTCGGGCCTTGAGTGCTAAAGTGTGGTAAATTTTGGAATTTTGTGGTAAGGTCTTATGGGAGCAAACTACTGAGGTCATCGGTTTCTAAGCTTACGCACGACTTAATCTAACTTAAACTAATTTACGCTAAGGACAACACACACACCCATGCCCGAGAGAGGACTCGAACCTCCGACGGTGGGAGCCGCACGGACCGTGACAAGGCGCCCTAGACCGCACGGCAACGCCGCGCGGGGCTATAGTGTCTTCTGTATGCCATATGGGGTTGTTCCCCCGGATTGATAGACCAAAAATATCCCTTATCAAACTCTTAGTCTCGTGTACCTCTGCACCACCGTGTACGTTACAAAAAGATTCGTTTACACCCTGTATACCTTCCTTATTGGAACGTCACAAGGCGGCAGATAGTCTAGTTGTGGGCAGTGATCGTAATGTTTTGGCCCAGCAGTGTAAATGTATAAGTGGCGTTCAATAGGTAATGCAATACTTTTTTCTGAGAGCAGGTTGATTTTATTCAGGGTTCCAATACACCATATTATTCCCCAGCCTTTTGGCTAAAGAACCCTACTTTTCAACATATCTCCGTTCCATGCAACGGCCTTACGCTATCTTAATCGGAGGGCCTGTACGTCCACATGGTACCGCTCTTTTGGTCGATGTCAGACACAAAGTCTTGCTGTATAAATAACATCGCCATCATCCACGTACTGCTCCCCAGGAGTGTATCCTTCATTGGGCCAAACAAATGGAAATCAGAAAGTGCGGGATCTGGGTGGACGAGGAAGAACAGTTCATTGAAGTTTTGTGAGCTTCTCTCAGGTTCTTAAACTTGGGTAAGGCCTTGTGTGGTCATGGGGAAGGGGAGTTCGTTTGCATTTGCGACGAACACGCCGAAATCGTCTTTTCAGTTACCTCAGTATATCACAATACACTTCAGAGTTGATCGTTTGCACCATGAGGGAGGACATCAAGCAGAATAGCCCCTTCAGAGTCCCAGAATACCGTCCTCATTACTGAAAGGGTAGCTCTGAACTTTTCTTCGGAGGAGAGGTGATGTGGCACCACTCTATGAACTGTTGTTTCATTTCCGGTTCGAAGCGGTTCATCGCCTGTGACGATGTTCGATAAAAATTTGTCACGACCGGCCTCATAAAGCGCAAGCTTTCCGCACAGATGGTCCTTCGTTGCTCTTTATGGTTTTCTGTTAGACGGTGAGGAATCCAGCGGTTGCAGATCTTCAGGTATCCCAACTGGCGGACGAGCGTGTCAGCACTACCGACAGTTGAACAGCGAAGTGTTTGTGATGCGCTGATAGCCTCGAATGTCAGAGTCCACACGTTACAACGCTGCAGGAATCACAGCTGTGTGCCATCGGCCCGCATGCGGAGGATCGGACAGGCTTGCGCGACCTTGTTGCGATGATGACAGATGCCTCGCCCAACGACTCACCGTGCTTTCGTTCACTGCCAGGTCTTCTTAGGCATTCTGTCAGCGTCTATGGACATCTTCGATGCTCTGGTTTTCTGCCAAAAGAAACTCAATGAATCTCTCTGCTTGCAACGCAGCTCCGTTGCAGATGTCATTTGAATGTTACGTATAGCGCCACTACCTATAGGAACTTCGTGAAACTATACTGGTAGAAATTGGAATATTTCACGACGTCCCACCACAAATTCGGAACTTCTTTCAACTGAAACTGGCCGAGAGAAAGAAAGCGTTGCATTAATTACTGAAGGCCCATGGTACGTGTAATACACTACTGGCCATTAAAATTCCTACACCACGAAGATGACGTGCTACAGACGCGGAATTTAACCGACAGGAAGAAGATGCTGTGATATGGAAATGATTATCTTTTCAGAGCATTCACACAAGGTTGGCGCCGGTGGCGTCACCTACAACGTGATGACCTGAGGAAAGTTACCAACCGATTTCTCATAAACAAACAGCAGTTGACCGGCGTTGCCTGGTGAAACGTTGTTGTGATGCCTCGTGTAAGGAGGAGAAATGCGTACCATCACGTTTCCGACTTTGATAAAGCCCTGTCGCGATTGCGGTTTATCGTATCGCGACATTGCTGCTTGCGTTGGTCGAGATCCAATGACTGTTAGCAGAAGATGGAATCGGTGGGTTCAGGAGGGTAATGCGGAACGCCGTCCTGGATCCCAACGGCCTCGTATCACTAGCAGTCGAGATGGGAGGCATCTCATCGGCATGGCTGTAACGGATCGTGCAGTCACGTCTCGATCTCTGTGTCAACAAATGGGGACGTTTGAAAGACAACAACCATCTGCACGAACAGTTCGACGACGTTTGTAGCAGCATGGACTATCGGCTCGGAGACCATGGCTGCGGTTACCCTTGACGCTGCATCACAGACAGGAGCGCCTGCGATGGTGTACTCAACGACGAACGTGGGTGCACGAATGGCAAAACGTCATTTTTTCTGATGAATCCTGGTTCTGTTTACAGCTTCATGATGGTTGCATCCGTGTTTGGCGACATCGCGGTGAACGCACATTGGAAGCGTGTATTCGTCATCGCCATACTGGCGTATCACCCGGCGTCATGGTATGGGGTGTGATTGGTTACACATCTGGGTCACCTCTTGTTCGCATTGACGACATTTTGAACAGTGGACGTTACATTTCAGATGTGTTACGACCCTTCATTCGATACCTGCGAAACCCTATATTTCAGCAGGATAATGCACGACCGCATGTTGCAGGTCCTGTACGGGCCTTTCTGGATACAGAAAATGTTCGACTGCTGCCCTGGCCAGCAATTTCTCCAGATCTCTCACCAATTGGAAGAGTCTGGTCAATGGTGGCCGAGCAACTGGCTCGTCACAATACGCCAGACACTACTCTTGATGAACTGTGGTATCGTGTTGAAGATGCAGGAGCAGCTGTACCTGTACACGCCATCCAAGCTCTGTTTGACTCAATGCCCTGGCGTCTCAAGGCCGTTTTTACGGTCAGAGGTGGTTGTTCTGGGTACTGATTTCTCAGGATCTATGCACCCAAATTGCGTGAAAATGTAATCACATGTCAGTTCTAGTATAATATATTTGTCCAATGAATACCTGTTCATCATCTGCATTTCTTCTTGGTGTAGCAAGTTTAATGGTCAGTAGTGTACGTTGTATGTCCTGCGACAGTGAAAACGGTGACACGAGAGGCGTGTACTGGAGAACGGTGGCCGCCTACCGCGCAGCGCAGCGCCACGCCGCCCCTATGGCTGGGCTGGGCTCTGCCCGGCCTCGCTTGGCGCCTCGGAGCATTGCGTGCCGTCCGGAGCCAACTATAAAGCACCTTGTCAGCAACTCGGCGGTCGGCCCTTAGGACCTTATAAATAAATCCTTATCGCCATCTCATCTGGGGCCCAATCGGATCTCCGCGAGACGTTCGTTAAACGGTGTCCGGGAACACAGTGTGCGCGCCTCGGTGCCGACGCGCTTCGCCGCCATATTACTTTTAATTAAATACCTCCAGGCGCGGCTGATTTATAGAATTCCAGCCTCCCCGCTAAAAGCGCTAATTAGATCCCGACCGTGACAAACGTGATTAGGATTTAAAGGCCCAACTGCTCGAGTCACTTATCGGATAATCGCAGTCGTCCATCTCGCGGCAATTCCTTCAACCAAAAATAATTAAAACTAAGAAGAGCGGCAGTTCTACAATATACAGTGGACAAGACAGATGTAGCTTATCTTCCGGATATACGACAAAATATCTGGAATTTTATTCTGTCTGGAACTTTTAAGAGACCTAGTGAACAAACTTCTCGGAAGCCGCCAACAGTCATAATTTTATTTGATAACTCGCTTAAATTACTAAATATTAGAACACGTTTCGAGATATAAACTCATCATGACGCAAAAATTGGAATATAAAAAACATATAACATAGATCCAAAATTAACTGTATTCGCTCCTGGTATCGTACATGTAGCGTTACCATAAGTACAACATCAATACACCATGCTTATTTAGAAGAAAATATATCTCTGATAGGATGGAGTACGCTTATCAGACCGAATACACAAATGGCAGTTTTCGCATCTTTACTCGCTGGCTCGAGATGAGATGGAAGGTGAAGACGACTACAGTTTGTTCTTATATATTGACACGTTAACACGGAAAGAAGTGTCGGAGGCAAAATATATCACACAGTACATAACGCAGTCATCACTGAGAAAATTACACTGCCTGACAAAAAAATGTGGAACACCCTGAGGGAAGCATGGAACGAAATGAAATTCCACGACTTGAGAGGGCATATGATGTAATTTCATGGATTACAAAACAAGTCAAATTTAGAAAGAACTGGCAATATTATGAGAAGGGTAGTTGCTACCCACCACACAGAGGAGGTGCTGAGTCGCAGATGGGCAAAAAAAAAGACCGTCAAACGAAGCTTTCGGCCAAACAGGCATTCATCAGAACTAGATTAGACCACACACACACACATTATATATATATATATATATATATACACTCCTGGAAATGGAAAAAAGAACACATTGACACCGGTGTGTCAGACCCACCATACTTGCTCCGGACACTGCGAGAGGGCTGTACAAGCAATGATCACACGCACGGCACAGCGGACACACCAGGAACCGCGGTGTTGGCCGTCGAATGGCGCTAGCTGCGCAGCATTTGTGCACCGCCGCCGTCAGTGTCAGCCAGTTTGCCGTGACATACGGAGCTCCATCGCAGTCTTTAACACTGGTAGCATGCCGCGACAGCGTGGACGTGAACCGTATGTGCAGTTGACGGACTTTGAGCGAGGGCGTATAGTGGGCATGCGGGAGGCCGGGTGGACGTACCGCCGAATTGCTCAACACGTGGGGCGTGAGGTCTCCACAGTACATCGATGTTGTCGCCAGTGGTCGGCGGAAGGTGCACGTGCCCGTCGACCTGGGACCGGACCGCAGCGACGCACGGATGCACGGCAAGACCGTAGGATCCTACGCAGTGCCGTAGGGGACCGCACCGCCACTTCCCAGCAAATTAGGGACACTGTTGCTCCTGGGGTATCGGCGAGGACCATTCGCAACCGTCTCCATGAAGCTGGGCTACGGTCCCGCACACCGTTAGGCCGTCTTCCGCTCACGCCCCAACATCGTGCAGCCCGCCTCCAGTGGTGTCGCGACAGGCGTGAATGGAGGGACGAATGGAGACGTGTCGTCTTCAGCGACGAGAGTCGCTTCTGCCTTGGTGCCAATGATGGTCGTATGCGTGTTTGGCGCCGTGCAGGTGAGCGCCACAATCAGGACTGCATACGACCGAGGCACACAGGGCCAACACCCGGCATCATGGTGTGGGGAGCGATCTCCTACACTGGCCGTACACCACTGGTGATCGTCGAGGGGACACTGAATAGTGCACGGTACATCCAAACCGTCATCGAACCCATCGTTCTACCATTCCTAGACCGGCAAGGGAACTTGGTGTTCCAACAGGACAATGCACGTCCGCATGTATCCCGTGCCACCCAACGTGCTCTAGAAGGTGTAAGTCAACTACCCTGGCCAGCAAGATCTCCGGATCCGTCCCCCATTGAGCATGTTTGGGACTGGATGAAGCGTCGTCTCACGCGGTCTGCACGTCCAGCACGAACGCTGGTCCAACTGAGGCGCCAGGTGGAAATGGCATGGCAAGCCGTTCCACAGGACTACATCCAGCATCTCTACGATCGTCTCCATGGGAGAATAGCAGCCTGCATTGCTGCGAAAGGTGGATATACACTGTACTAGTGCCGACATTGTGCATGCTCTGTTGCCTGTGTCTATGTGCCTGTGGTTCTGTCAGTGTGATCATGTGATGTATCTGACCCCAGGAATGTGTCAATAAAGTTTCCCCTTCCTGGGACAATGAATTCACGGTGTTCTTATTTCAATTTCCAGGAGTGTATATATATGACAGTCTCCGGCCGCCTAGGCCAGACTATCCCATGCTGCATTTTTCATTGTTTGCTTTCCTACAAAGAACTGGGCTGCATGAGCCCTTTTATCAGTATGACGTTGTACAATCTCTGGTCTCGCCTGTATTCATGGACTGATTTGGTTGGGAAGGGTCACGTAACGCCTTTGTATCCTCTCCTCAAGGAAGCTAACCCATAACGTTCCTAACTTGTCCTTATATATACTGGATGACGGCACTGGGACGGATGTGATGGTCAAGCTGGTCTCAAATTTATACTATTGGGGACAGATCTGGATATCTTCTTCGCCACAGAAATACCTCAACATGAAGCACAGTGAGTTCTTACAGACACGCGGAATGTGTGGACGAGCTTTGTCCTCTTGAAAAATGGCACCACGATACTTTCGCACGAGAGGCAGGCCTAACACATGAGGACGCACCATGTCTGTGATGTACCGTTGTGCCGTCAGTGTTCCCTCAATTAGTACCCGCTTTGACATGAAATCATACCCGAGAGCAACCCACATCATGATACCTCTCCTCAAAACATTGCGGTGATCCTGCCTTGTGATGGTCTGACATGATCCATCGGAACCTCGATGACGTGTATACCTGTCCTCATACAGTCCACCACCGGGCCACTGTCACAATCGAATGCCCCACAATTGTGGATATACAGGGTTTGACAATCCGGGCAAACGGACACTCATAATGTGACTCCTTTGCAAACTCAAGTCATGTGCTGATAACGTTGTTTCACACGTACGTGATGCATCTGCATGTCCACAGTGAGAGCCGGCCGTGGTGGCCAAAGGGTTCTACGCGCTTCAGTCCGGAGCCGCGCGACTGCTGCGGTCGCAGGTTCGAATCCTGCCTCAGGCATGGGTGTGTGTGATGTCCTTAGGTTAGTCTGCTTTAAGTAGTTCTAAGTTCTAGGGGACTGATGACCTCCGATGTTAAGTCCCATACTGCTCAGAGCCATTTGAACCAATCCACAGTGAGAACTGAAAACCTGACGTCGTTCATGCCCCTTATATAACCTACCAAGCCTGGTAACAACATTAAACACTAACACATTCGACCTGTCACAGAGAATTGTAACTCTGATCATTTACATATCCACCATGTTGCGAATGTGTATGAAGCTACACTGATACCTGGTCTTGTCTTTCTGGGTGCTTCACATTTTTTTATGAGGCTTGATACAGGCTAATAAAGTTGAGCATTCTTACAAAATATATTAATTTCTTATGCCATAAATGGATTCCCAATAATATTTACTCTAAATTTTGTAAGCTACGGTTTGTTTCACAACAATTAAATAAATGATTTTGGAGATAGAGAAAAGACAGAAAGCTTACCTTCTCAATGTATTATCTCCTTTATAAAACAAATTATAATCATGCCAAACATTACATTATTCACAATTTAAAATTCATAATTTTAGCGTTTGTGATTTATTTGGCCTTTGTTGCTAGACATTTCACGATATTCTAAATTCTGTACTCACGCTCTAATTCATGGAAGGAGACAAGACAATAGACAAGGCATGGCATTGAACTTATTTAAGATCTGTGTTTCTTTATGACACATGTTTTTGTATAACTGCGGTATTTTTGCCTGGTGATGAGGCTATGCCTGGAAAGATGTTCAAATATTAAACAATTTAAACAAGTTTGCAAAAAAAAAAAAATGTCACTGATAGCACTATCTGAAAAGCCTGTCCTCAGATTTTAACAGTCACGTTTGACTAAAGCTGATATGGTTTTAAATTGTTAAGTGATATTACTTAAAACCGTCGCTGCTCCTGAAATATCTGCTGATAATCAGTGTCGTATAAGGTCTCGAAAATACTCCTAATACGAGAGGGCTAACGTTGATTCTGCAAGTGATGTATGCAAAACAGGTATCTGCGACTGCTGCTCAATACGACGACTATAAAGACGTGAAGATGTATGATTTCGCTTCACGAAATAGGATTACTGCACTTTTGATTTTACAGCGTCCTGTCTTCCAATTTACTGACCAGATGATTTTTTTCTATTAAGGACTAAATACAGACCATTCAGATAGTCGCGCGAGTTAGCAACACGCTTCCGGGATTCTGCGAGACGCGCCGGCCCAGGATCGAATCCGCCCGTAGGATTAAAAAAGAGAGCTGGGGTGCTGACCAGCCCAAATTTGGCTTTTACGCAGTTCCCCACATCCGACTAAGCGAAACCGAGCTGGTAGCTTTGTCCGGCCTCAATTACACGCATCTCAAACATTTCGAAAACCATGACACACTTTCACACGGACATCCGGCAGTCTGCTACCACCAACAATGTCAAAGTCATATTAAAGTACAGAACATGTGAAGACATAGTCTAAGACATGGTAAAAAAAGATGCAGAACTGAGTACAAACAGTACTTACCGGTATTTTCTGAGAGTTCAGAATACGATTTCTGTTCGAAATTCACAAAGGTATCTTGTTTATAATTACACATATTTCGATTTCGTAACATTAGTGTGAATACTTCCCTGTGTCACTTTTGGGTCAAAGTTTCAGCTGTCTGACTCACGGTTGTAATATTTCAACTATCTTATTAGACGTATCATGTCCTTCCCGAAGCAATACTGGTACTCGCTCCACACTTAACTAGGAAATTACCTTGAATCATTGTGAATTTGGCGCACATGTAATTAGGAATATGCTTTCTATGTCGCATTGCTCTTAATCGAATACCTCACTTCCATACAACCTAATACACAGGTTTCAAATTAAAAACGAGCAAGAACTAAGGAAAATGGAAAGAAATTGTGGGAACTGAGTATTTTACCACAGTGGCGTTGCACGAAACAAGTGCATGGATACCAGCAACTCTGCAAACCGCGTGTGTCATCTGCACATAGCATGCAATCATGCAATTGCTATGTATGTGAGAGCAGGCAGCGTGAATAGTACGACGTTGAACCACGTTCAGGCATACCTTTCTGGACGAAATACAATGCGGTTAAGGGCACGCCCATCTGTTATTTAGACACTGTGGAATCAATGGGTACACACTGGCCTAAGAGGATGTAGTAAAGGCTTAGCAGTTCTGGTGAAAGAAATACACTCCTGGAAATGGAAAAAAGAACACATTGACACCGGTGTGTCAGACCCACCATACTTGCTCCGGACACTGCGAGAGGGCTGTACAAGCAATGATCACACGCACGGCACAGCGGACACACCAGGAACCGCGGTGTTGGCCGTCGAATGGCGCTAGCTGCGCAGCATTTGTGCACCGCCGCCGTCAGTGTCAGCCAGTTTGCCGTGGCATACGGAGCTCCATCGCAGTCTTTAACACTGGTAGCATGCCGCGACAGCGTGGACGTGAACCGTATGTGCAGTTGACGGACTTTGAGCGAGGGCGTATAGTGGGCATGCGGGAGGCCGGGTGGATGTACCGCCGAATTGCTCAACACGTGGGGCGTGAGGTCTCCACAGTACATCGATGTTGTCGCCAGTTGTCGGCGGAAGGTGCACGTGCCCGTCGACCTGGGACCGGACCGCAGCGACGCACGGATGCACGCCAAGACCGTAGGATCCTACGCAGTGCCGTAGGGGACCGCACCGCCACTTCCCAGCAAATTAGGGACACTGTTGCTCCTGGGGTATCGGCGAGGACCATTCGCAACCTTCTCCATGAAGCTGGGCTACGGTCCCGCACACCGTTAGGCCGTCTTCCGCTCACGCCCCAACATCGTGCAGCCCGCCTCCAGTGGTGTCGCGACAGGCGTGAATGGAGGGACGAATGGAGACGTGTCGTCTTCAGCGATGAGAGTCGCTTCTGCCTTGGTGCCAATGATGGTCGTATGCGTGTTTGGCGCCGTGCAGGTGAGCGCCACAATCAGGACTGCATACGACCGAGGCACACAGGGCCAACACCCGGCATCATGGTGTGGGGAGCGATCTCCTACGCTGGCCGTACACCACTGGTGATCGTCGAGGGGACACTGAATAGTGCACGGTACATCCAAACCGTCATCGAACCCATCGTTCTACCATTCCTAGACCGGCAAGGGAACTTGCTGTTCCAACAGGACAATGCACGTCCGCATGTATCCCGTGCCACCCAACGTGGTCTAGAAGGTGTAAGTCAACTACCCTGGCCAGCAAGATCTCCGGATCTGTCCCCCATTGAGCATGTTTGGGACTGGATGAAGCGTCGTCTCACGCGGTCTGCACGTCCAGCACGAACGCTGGTCCAACTGAGGCGCCAGGTGGAAATGGCATGGCAAGCCGTTCCACAGGACTACATCCAGCATCTCTACGATCATCTCCATGGGAGAATAGCAGCCTGCATTGCTGCGAAAGGTGGATATACACTGTACTAGTGCCGACATTGTGCATGCTCTGTTGCCTGTGTCTATGTGCCTGTGGTTCTGTCAGTGTGATCATGTGATGTATCTGACCCCAGGAATGTGTCAATAAAGTTTCCCCTTCCTGGGACAATGAATTCACGGTGTTCTTATTTCAATTTCCAGGAGTGTATATTTAATAAGAAATATGGGTTGTGGATATACGCACCAAAGACTTATATGATAATGAGAAATAGAACGGGGAATAGCGACTTGCTTAACATCAGAACTGACAGCACAGTACTGGAAGAATTAAACGAATTGTCCTATCTAGGAAGCAAGGTTACAAACGATGGCAGGGGTAATGAAGGTATCAGAAGTAGACTGGCACAGGCGAAGAAAGCTTTCTCCGATAAAAGAGCTCTGCTGACATCAAATATTGACACGGAGCAGAGGAAGGTATTCCTGAAAGCGTGCATCTAGAGAACATTAGAGATGGGCAAAGTCGTTCATCCTTGGCAACTAGTTCACTGGTGGTCGCTCTTTTTTTGGGAACCGTTCATTTTTACTCGTTCACCGTTCATTGTGCTTGGTATACGGATCTTATGAAAAACTGAAAATTAGTAGCATAGGTGACTGAAGATGGAAGGCGCCAAGAGGGGCACTTGCCTCTCCCCTCGAGTACAGAGTTTTTATTCATAACAGAATTCTCACACACTTGTAATTTTCGTGATTCTGCAAAAGATCTCGTTTAGCCAAATGCAGCGTTATGTGGCTGATCGCAGTGAAATAATATAATGTGGCGAACGAAAAACCGGCCCCGAGTACAGACTGCTCGCCAATTACGCACGATTTGTTGATCGCTACGAGCAGAATAGACAAACATGTAATAATTAGGCAGTGAAGAAATAACAGATAAGCTAATACAAACAACTTCGAAACAACAGATGACGACTGGTAAGCGACAATGAGCAGTCTGGTACTCGGGGCCGATTTCTCGTGCGCCACCCTGTACCACTGAAGTAATATTGTAGGAGTTATCATTTTCTCTTTACAAAATATGACACCACACACGCGATTACGAAGCGCGGGCGTCATTCGGTTGTAAGCCGGTCTGCTTTCCATAACAATGAACATGCTCTTTTACCTTGGATAAAAAAAATGACGGAAAATGGCCATTCGTGTGTGCCGTGCCAACGTCCTTTACATGTGTAATAACAAAAAAACTTGCCTTTTTACAAGTATTTCTTGTGCTGTTTATCGAAATAGTGAAGCAAGCTGATACGTCGTTTTGTTACCAGAAAAGAAGTATGTATTACACACTACGTAACTTTTGTGTAATTTAAGTAATTATAAAATACATTTTTAATTACTGGTCGTGGACGCTGAATAGAAAACCAAAAGAACCAGAAGTTCAGAGTTCAAAAAAGGTTTGAAACAGATCTAGAATGGGCGAAGCGAACGAAACGAACAACTCGGTACTGAACTATGAGCAGTCGGCAGTGGAACTGCGACGAGTGGCCACGCGAAGAACGAGTCCGGCCGACCGAGACCGAGACAGACGGGAACGGGACCGAGGCTGGAACGAGACCGGCCGACGTGCCGTTGCGGGAACGAGACCGACCGTTTCCCGTTCCCGGGGACTACAAGTAGAAAGCGGCGGCCGAAGCGAACTATGAAAGACCATTCCTAAGAATTCGTTCCCCGCACCTGCCGTTCATCTTGGTGAACCGTTCCTTCGGTTAGTTTGCAGACGACCCATCTCTAGAGCACATCATTGGACGGGAGTGAAACGTGAGCCGTCCGAAATGCGGAGAAGAAAGTGCAAGCACTTAAAGTGTGGTAAAAGCTGACATTATGTAACCGGATACAGTAAGAATACTCTAAAGGATCAAAAATTATGGGGAAGAGTAGAGAGCGGTACTCTAAGGAACAGCACACTGTAATAATTTGTTTGAGGCTTAGGTACGACTTTATGTTCAACAGCTAGCACACCAATGATTGGAGAGACCGACTCGATTACTAGGTAGAAATAGAACGTGTACAGAATACTCTGTAAAAATACTGTCGGTTAAAAGTCCTACATATGCTATCTGATGGACAGCACCCAAAATCCCATATGTAACGAGGAATTGACCAGTAGAGGCCACTCAAGGCAAACCCGCCAATATAAAAGGAAGTGGGAAGTACTGTGCTGTCAGTGTAGAAGCAGCAACAGCAAAATGGATAGGTCAGGAGAGCTCAGTGATTTCAAACGTGGACTATTCATTGGATGTGACTTAAGAAACAAATCCGTCAGGGGCATTTCAATCTTTCCAAAGCTGCTCAAGTCGACTGTTGCTGATGTGATTATGAAGTGAAAATGCGGAGGAGCAACCACAGATAAACCAAGGTCAGGACACCTGACGTACTGACGGATAGAGACCTTCGAGCATTGAAGAGGCGACTGTACAAATTCCATGAAATCAGCGGACGGAATCTCACGTGAGTTTCGAAGTGCTACCGCTAGCCTACTTGGCGCAGCGACTGTGCGAAAGGGGTTAAAAACAACAGAGTACAATGTTCGACCGGCTCCTCATAAGCCACACATCTCTGAAGTCAACGTTAATGACACTTGATGTGGTATAACAAACGACGACACCGGACAGTGTACGGCGAACAGAGTGATTTGGAACGATGAATCAAGCTATATCGCGTGACGATTCGATGGAGTTGTTAGGGTTTGGCGAAAGAGTGGAGAACGTTACTTGTCATCATGTGTATTGCCAATAGTGAAATACGGAGTAGGCGCCGTTACTGTACTTGGGTGGTTTTTGTGGACAGGGTGTCGTCCCCTTACTGCACTTACGAAATCGCTAAATGAGCAGGGATATGGACACATTTCATTGCACCGTGCACTGCGTATAGCATAGGAACAGTTCGGAGATGATGACTGACTATAGCAGCACGACAATCCACCCCATCATAAAGCTGCATCTGGGAGGCAATGGTTTGCGGACAATAACATTCCTGAAATTCACTGCCCTGTTCAGAGTCCTGACGTGAAGCCAACAGAACACCTTTGGGATGAGTCAGAATGTTGACTTCTGTCCAGATTCCAGCGTCCAACATTATCACCTTCTCTGGTTTTGGCGCTTGAAGAAAAGATGGGCTGTCATTCTTCCACAGACATTGAGGCACCTAACTGGGAGTGTCCCCACCAGAATTCTAGCTGTCATAAAGGCGAAAGGTGGCGTCGCGTCCCGGCACAGAGTCACTAAACTAAAGTGGAATCTGTGTGACCTGCGTAGGTAACGACAATACGGGTTTAGCTTGAATTTTCGTTAACCTTTATAGCGGAGATGAGGGGGAGTAAAGGTCGTTGGTTCGAGGGTATTAGATAACAGAAGGTTGGTAACTCTCGTGGAGTTGGCAAGAATGGTTTGCTGAAGCAGCAGGTTAGTGCTCTTCCTTTAATCAATTTATTGTTCTAACATACGCATTTGTTCAGCGAGGTGTGGCACCAAAACCCCTTTATGAGAACGTCAGATGCTCTCAATAAATACGAGAAAGTATCTCCATGAGAGGTGAGTCCCTGTACTGTCACTCGGTCTGCTAACTATTGACCACCTGGCCTAACTAATCAGTCATCAGCACTTTGAACTGCTTCACTGGTACTCAAATGACACATGACCTACTGTTCAGGAGACAAGTACCAAGAGGGGCCTTTTCCTGCTATTCGCTGAAAGTCCTGTATTTTAACTCTGTGAGACAGACAGAAGCAGATGTTGATGGTGTTAGGACAGCAACCAGCCACAAATTTACTTTGAGTTCCTTTATTCAAAGGAAACCGTTACCGGTTTCGAATCGTTGTGATTCATCATCAGACGGTTTACATGCTTTCTTTCTGACATTTGGTGTGTTTTTTATAGATTAATTGTCGTGAAACGTCGGTTTCGAGTGATTGTTTCCATAACGTTCATCCAATCGATGTAAATGCATTTCCACTGTATCCTCGTTGTTGCACACGTAATAGGATACAGTGGAAATGCATTTACATCGATTGGATGAACGTTATGGAAACAATCACTCGAAACCGACGTTTCACGACAATTAATCTATAAAAAACACACCAAATATCAGAAAGAAAGCATGTAAACCGTCTGATGATGAATCGCAACGATTCGAAACCGGTAACGGTTTCCTTTGAATAAAGGAACTCAAAGTAAATTTGTGGCTGGTTGCTGTCCTAACACCATCAACATTTTTCTTCAAAAACAGCCACGGTCTCCAACATGTCATCATATGACAAAATTGCATTAAGACAGAAGCAGTCTCTGTTCAGCACTATTCTAGTGAATAATGCAACGCGCTACTTAGCTTGCAGTTGCTGTGTGTCCATCAGAGTCTGTCACCTTCTTCTATGAGGTGCATTCAAGTTCTAAGGCCTCCGATTTTTTTTCTCCGGACTGGAAAGAGATAGAAACATGCGCATTGTTTTAAAATGAGGCCGCGTTCATTGTCAATACGTCCCAGAGATGGCAGCACCGTACGGCAGATGGAATTTTACCGCCAGCGGCGAGAATGAGAACTGTTTTAAATACTTAAAATGGCGACGTTTTCCTTACTTGAACAGCGTGCAATCATTCGTTTTCTGAATTTGCGTGGTGTGAAACCAATTGAAATTCATCGACAGTTGAAGGAGACATGTGGTGATGGAGTTATGGATGTGTCGAAAGTGCGTTCGTGGGTGCGACAGTTTAATGAAGGCAGAACATCGTGTTACAACAAACCGAAACAACCTCGGGCTCGCACAAGCCGGTCTGACGAAATGAACGAGAAAGTGGAGAGAATTGTTTTGGGGGATCGCCGAATGACTGTTGAACAGATCGCCTCCAGAGTTGGCATTTCTGTGGGTTCTGTGCACACAATCCTGCATGACGACCTGAAAATGCGAAAAGTGTCATCCAGGTGGGTGCCACAAATGCTGAAGGACGACCACACGGCTGCCCATGTGGCATGTTGCCAAGCAATGTTGACGCGCAACGACAGCATGAATGGGACTTTCTTTTCGTCGGTTGTGACAATGGATGAGACGTGGATGCCATTTTTCAATCCAGAAACAAAGCGCCAGTCAGCTCAATGGAAGCACACAGATTCACCGCCACCAAAAAAATTTCGGATAACCGCCAGTGCTGAAAAAATGATGGTGTCCATGTTCTGGGACAGCGAGGGCGTAACCCTTACCCATTGCGTTTCAAAGGGCACTACGGTAACAGGTGCATCCTACGAAAATGTTTTGAAGAACAAATTCCTTCCTGCACTGCAACAAAAACGTCCGGGAAGGGCTGCGCGTGTGCTGTTTCACCAAGACAACGCACCCGCACATCGAGCTAACGTTACGCAACACTTTCTTCGTGATAACAACTTTGAAGTGATTCCTCATGCTCCCTACTCACCTGACCTGGCTCCTAGTGACTTTTGGCTTTTTCCACAATGAAAGACTCTTTCCGTGGCCGCACATTCACCAGCCGTGCTGCTATTGCCTCAGCGATTTTCCAGTGGTCAAAACAGACTCCTGAAGAAGCCTTCGCCGCTGCCATGGAATCATGGAGACAGCGTTGTGAAGAATGTGTACATCTGCAGGGCGATTACGTCGAGAAGTAAAGCCAGTTTCATCGATTTCGGGTGAGTAGTTAATTAGAAAAAAAATCGGAGGCCTTAGAACTTGAATGCACCTCGTAGTAGTTGAAGTGCCTACTGCTCCATCAGCTGCTGCTGCGGAGCGTCACTGCCATCCCAAAGTTCGGTACTGAAACTGACTACTCACTCCCAGAGTTGCGCTCTACCAAAACTACTGGCTGGCTCTGAGCACTATGGGACTTAACTTCTAAGGTCATCAGTCCCCTAGAACTTAGAACTACTTAAACCTAACTAACCTAAGGACATCACACACATCCATGTTCCAGGCAGGATTCGAACCTGCGACCGTCACGGTCGCGCGGTCCCAGACTGTAGCGCCTAGAACCGCTCGGCCACTTCGGCCGGACCAAAACTACTGTTCGATAGTTTTGACACACTACGTAAGTCATGTAGTAAATGGTAGGATTACCCGTAGTACTGGTAGCATTGGTAGAGAAAAACTGGGAGACGACTTCGACGACGTCTCTTTGTTTTTGTTTCTTTGTTTTTCACACGATTAAAACTGCACATCATTTAGTGAAGTCCACTGTATATTTTGTATTCTTACTAAATATAAACTGCATTTCATAAGTAACAAAAATTAAGTTATCACGTAACTTCTGTACTTTTATGCAACCATAGCAATTACTTTTGATGGAAGTACAAATTACAAGCAGAAACGTTAAATACATATATAATTATTGTTACTCCTCACCATGACCAAAGGCAAAAGCTGCCTATTACTATCGATAAATGCAAAAGTCGCTTAAGAATAACAGAAACATGTTTTATATGCGTTCGACGAAGTATTGAAGAGACGTTTCATATATTTTTTGTTTTGCGGCCATTTTTTGCAGGCACACCTTTAATTTCGTTCTCGACTGATTCTCGGCGCACAAAGCCCTCTTCTATCTGGAACTTCTGCAACATTCTCTTGGAAGGTTCCCCCGACACGAGACCCCCTTATTGTTCGAACCTTGTTTTAAGTTCCACTCTGGATTCTTCCATCACGCAAGTTGTTCTCAAACCTCGGCACCTTTGGAGAGTTGTCAAGTGTAATGCTTGCTGCTGCGTACAGTGTCCAGTTGCTTTCTGAAGCGCTATCCTCTCCCGATATCCTCTTTGTCTTCCATCCGCCACGTACGCACGTGGAACCCTTGCGTACGCACGTGGAACCCTTGAGTATTCTTCTCTTTATGATCTGACAGTTAATTAAAATTATTAAATTATTCTGAGATCGCAACAGTGTATACACCCCACATTAACGTGCACTAATAAGTTCAAATGGTTCTGAGCACTACGCGACTTAACTTCTGAGGTCATCAGTCGCCTAGAACTTAGAACTAATTAAACCGAACTAACCTAAGGACATCACACACATCCATGCCCGAGGCAGGATTCGAACCTGCGACCGTAGCGGTCGCTCGGTTCCAGACTGTAGCTCCTAGAACCGCACGGCCACTCCGGCCGGCGCACTAATAAGTGTACGATGTGATGTTTATGCGACGTCACTCCACATGTTTATTACATTTTCGTTGGTATGTCTTAATGCACAGTACAGGAAGATTTTCTTACGGGAGGCTAGTGAGTAGGTTGGATCTCAGAGCAGACTCACTGACTGACGTGCCACACGGTCACATAGCGTGTAAACGGCTGACCGAGGGCCATATTGCACCTGGGCAGAGAGAGACAATGGGGATTCATCTAATATATTGCGCGTCAAGAAGTATTATTTTATTATTTTTATTCGTTGTTTAAATATTAACATGTAGCTCCAACCGCTCTGATGATGTTACTTGCACTGAAAACATATTAATAATAATTTAAATATCACTCAATCCATCAGGAAATGGTAATTACAAATTTTAGTTATCAATAGAAAGGATGTCCGCCCCGATACCTGAGTGGTCAGCATGACGGATTGCCGTTCTATGAGCCCGGGTTCGATTCCCGGCTCGGTCGGGGATTTTATCCGCTCAGGGACTGGGTGTTGTCCTGTCTTCATCATCATTTCATCGCCATCCGGCGGACAGGTCGACCAATGTGGCGTCTAATGTAATAAGACCTGCACGAAGGCGGCCGGACATACCCCGCAAGGGGCCTCCCGGCCATTGACGCCAAACGCTCATTTCGAATAGAAAGGATAACCCAACCGCACTTGTGCCCTGAAATGGCAGGGATAAACTGTTAAGACAGCTCACTGCAAGTCTGGGATCGGTTTCCGAGGATGTAATAAATGGATCAGTACATGAAATCTGATCACATGTAAAGACAGAACAGTTTGTTTCATAATTGCTTCGGATAACGTACTTGTGAGATGTTGTGTTAATCCGAGGCAGTCTACGACCGGTTTTCGAGGCGGCAACAGGCCACCTAATATGTGAAGTTGGGTTGGGTTGTTTGAGGAAGGAGACCAGGACAGCGAGGTCATCGGTCTCATCGGATTAGGGAAGTAAGTCGGCCGTGCCCTTTCAGAGGAACCATCCCGGTATTTGCCTGGAGTGATTTAGGGAAATCACGGAAAACCTAAATCAGGATGGCCGGACGCGGGATTGAACCGTCGTCCTCCCGAATGCAAGTCCAGTGTCTAACCACAGCGCCACCTCGCTCGGTCAATATGTGAAGTACAACTCCGTATAAAGACGGAATTAATTGTTATAGTTGCCTCGGAAAACGTATTTGTGTGAGGTTAGGTTGTTTCCAAGATCATCTGAAGCACTTTTGCGACTATTTCGGTGCTCGGTAACTAATGATTAGTGGCCCGCCCGGCTGGCCGTGCGGTCTAACGCACGGCTTTCCGGATTGGGAAGGAGCGCCTGGTCCCCGGCACGAATCCGCCCGGCGGATTTGTGTCGAGGTCCGGTGAACCGGCCAGTCTGTGGATGGTTTTTAGGCGGTTTTCCACCTGCCTCGGCGAATGCGGGCTGGTTCCCCTTATTCCACCTCAGTTACACTATGTCGGCGATTGCTGCGCAAACAAGTTCTCCACGTACGCGTACACCACCATTATTCTGCCACGCAATCATAGGGGTTACACTCGTATGGTGTGAGACGTTCCCTGGGGTGTCCAGCGGGGGGCGAACCGCACAATAACCCTGAGTTCGGTGTGGGGCGGCGGAGGGATGAAGTGGACTGCGATAGTCGTCGTGGGGTTGTGGACCACTGCGGCTGCGGCGGGGACGGAGCCTCTCCGTCGTTTCTAGGTCCCCGGTTAACATGCAATACAATACAATGATTAATGACCGAGAATCTTGTTATGAATATTGACGATGCAGTGGCTCTAGAAATCGTTTTAGTAATTTTGCGATTGGTGAAATAAAACAAAATTAGTTAGCATTTTAAGCTTTTACGACTCTTATTATGCTTAGCATTTACACGTATCCACTTGTCTGCACTGTTTGTGGCACAAGCGTTAGAGTTCGCGACCGACGGAAACGAAAGGATCTGAGGCAACATATACCAGACGTGAGGTAAGCAAGTTGGCTACAATTCAATTACTAGAAGTAGTGGGCGGGCGCACCAGACTTTCACCTGTAAATCACAAAATTGTTCAAATTGCTCTGAGCACTATGGGACTCAACTGCTGAGGTCATAAGTCCCCTAGAACTTAGAAATACTTAAACCTAACTAACCTAAGGACATCACACACATCCATGCCCGAGGCAGGATTCGAACCTGCGACCGTAGCGGTCGCGCGGTTCCAGACTGTAGCGCCTAGAACCGCTCGGCCAGTCCGGCCGGTTGTAAATCACACATAGCATCACTGTGCGTCCCCGTGTACATATTGCGGCAGAGGATATTTCGAACATTCATTCCCCTGTCTGCTGTGATACTGTTACAACGTCTGTGCAAGATGCAGGTGTTTCTGTAAAGGCTACATGTTTCAGAGAATGGAGATTCCACTTTAACAGCTGGCAGAAACGGCACCGGAGGAAGGTACGGACACAACGACCTTCTAACTGCTGCCTTAAACCGCCATTCGCGTTACCTTCAGCTGCTGGCTTGCACTCCCTGACACCACCGACATCTTACGTAAGGAGAACAGATAAGATACCTCGTTACGACGAAGACTGCAAACAGAGATCTGCGATCACGTATGGCAAGTGCTTATGGTAAAGAGGTACAGTATCCTACAGGTGCAGGCTGTGCGGAGAACAGGGGGTGTTTCGGGAGCAATTTGGGCGATCACACGGCGGACGACAGCGCCGGGGCGCGCTTCCCTCCTGGCACGGGGACCGGGGAACAGGGAACGAGGTTAATTCCATTTCGATTTAAACGAGGCGCCCGCCACTGCGGCAATGAACGCGCCTCGCCGCGCCTCGCCGCGCCGCGCAGGAGGCAGCCCAGTCAGACAGTCCACTTTATTCGCCCAATTCCCGAATTGCATGCTCCGCCGGTATTACGGCCGGCAGGGACATCAGATGCACCGTTCCTCATGCATAATCTATGTGCGACAAGAAATAAATATGGAAGTTTAAATGAAAATTTAAGAGCAATAGAAATTCATGAACAGTTTTATAGCGCGGCCGTCTATATCCGTGCGCCTCGCTTCCGAAGCGACTATTGAGGGCGCGCGAGCGAGGGCCCATTCCGCCCGCGACTGTCACGCCAGACGGGAGCTGCGACAATGGCCGCCGTCGATACCTCTGCAGTGGCGTCGCCTCCCATCGTTGGCAATCCGGCTGAAATACGCCCCGCGTACGTCTTCCTCCACGCGTCGGACAGCACGCACTAAACGCTGTTCTCATTCGCTGAACGGGCTGGGTTTCCAACATCCTCTTCCCCCTCACAATATTACCAATCTTTAAAGCAGATGATGATGAGGTCCCATACTCCGAGGAGCATCGATGCGGGAGACCCTCACCGCCGACTAGGCGAGGTCGTAGCGGAGGTGGTTTGCCACTGGCTTCCTCCGACCGTAATGGGGATGATGATGATGAAGACAACACAAGTACACCCAGTCATCTCGAGGCATGGAAAATCCCTGACCCCGCCGGCAATCGAACGCGGGACCCCGTGCGCGGGAAGCGAGAACGCTACCGCAAGACCACGAGCTGCGGACTATAAAGCAGAAGTAGCTCAAAGTTTGTATAAACCATTAGTCAAAGCATTTGTGAGAAAATACACTGATCAGTCAGAACATTATGACCACCTTTGGCACGGATAGCAGCGGCGATGCGTCGGGGCATCGAAGCAGTGAGATCTTGGTAGGTCGCTGAAGGAAACTGGCACCACATCTGCACAGACACGTCACCTATTTTCCGTAAATTCTGGAGAGCGGGACGCCACGTTCATTCAATCCCAAATGTGATTGTTCGGGATCAGGCACGGGGAGCTGGGAGGGCCAGTACATAGACTGGAACTCGACACTGTGTTCCTCGAACCACTCGATCATACTCCTGGCCTTGTGACATGGCGCATTATTTTGTTGAAAAGTGCCATTGCCATCGAGAAACATGATCGTCATGAAGGGGTGCACGTGGTCTGCAACGAGTGTACGGTACTCCTTGACCGTCCTTGCACGAGGTCCACTGGACCTAAGGATGACAACGTGAATGTTCCTCAGGGCATTGTAAAAGAATTCGTGCCGGGAAGGGGAGATGTAGTTGTTACATCCCACTTCTGACACCAAATGTAAAAGAGTACGTAGTTTGGGGATGGGGAGAGAAACTTCTGACACCAATGTTAATATGTAAAATGGCAAGGAAGGGGGAAGAAGGTTGTTAAATATACCTCGTGGCGGCAGTGTGCAAGAGGTCGAGCGGTCAGGATTTGATATTGGACATCCAGGGCTGCCGTTAAATGAAAAAACAGGAAACTAAGTACAATGAAGAGGATATATTTCAATATACGGCGTACAAAAGGCGCGCCTATGGTCGGAAGTAAACAGGTTTAGGCCAGTCTAGGAAGTCGAACAATTTATTAAAATGGGCAACGGAAGGGGAAGCGGTTCATGTTAACTTACGTTGGTAGCCGGTCGTGAAAAGCAGAGACAGAGGCTCTGCCTTCCAAAAAGACGTCTCTTCTGCTCGAGGTCTGGATTACAAGAGAGAGAATCAACTGTGTTCGGCACCGCAGAAGACTCCAGAGTCCGCACACGCGATCCGTATCCCGTGCACGCTATTGGCTAAAACCAATGGCGTGAATTCGCTAGCAGTTTCAGCAGAGGGCTCAGGGCGTCTTCTGTTAGCAGCTTTTTAACTGGACAGAATTGCCTCGGTTTCGAAAGACAAGCGACTTGTGTCATGTACACACGGCGTCAATTAATCTGGGAGAAAACTTGTAAAGATTCCACTGGGTCTTTGGAATAAATTTTTTACACTAATTCCCTAAAATATTCCTTGACTGGCTGCCATCCTGTACAGCATAATGAAGCCGCCGCCATCTTGTCTCCGTCCGGCAGTACAGGTGTCAATGACCTGTTCCCTGGAAGAAGACGCATTCGCCTTCTCCCATCGTCATGATGGGGGTTCAACAGACCACGCAACGCTCTGCCACTGCGCCAACTTCCAGAGCAGGTGGTCACGGACCCGTTTCAGTCGTAGTTGCCGATGTCGTGGTGTTAACATCGGCATATTCATGGGTCATCGGCTGCGGATGCCCATCGTTAGCAGCACTCCGCCCAGCAGTGTTGTTAGTTCCGCCACAGTTCGCCGCCTACCCTGTTTACGGTCTACGATGTCCGGCATCTGTAATGAGGAGTGGCCGCACAACCCCACGACGCCTGGACGTGGTTTCACCCTCGTTTCGCTACGTGTTGAAGAGACACAACAACAGCACTCCTCTAACACCCGACAACTTGTGAAGTTTTCGAAATGCTCATGCAGAGCGTCCGGGCCATCACAACCTGCCCCCTGTCTAACTCAGGCAGATCGCGCGCCACCCCCACTCCAATCACGGACAGCATGCGGACTGATGCTACATACACCGCGCGTCTGTCTCACTAGCAGTCATTCCTCGCCAGGTGACGCAGCTATCGCCTGGACGGGTTTATAGCGATAGTAGATAGGTGGTCATAATGCTCTGACTGATCAGTATATATTGCATCAATAACACAGTCCCTTAGGTTGTACACAGATATCTCTTAACCTGCACAAAGATGTAAACAACCATGTATGCGCGGTACCTATCCAACGGGGTGGGTAATACAACCGATCAGTTCCAGTCATAACACCAGGAAGGAAGAACACAACTTGTGCTGACAGCAGTTCCGCCACGGGTAGAAGGTCAGTCCCGTAATTTGATCGCATTCACATTGTTACGTTGTGTCAGGAAGGACCCTCATCAAGAAAAGTTTCCAGATGTCTCAGAGTGAACCAAAACGTATATGTTCGGACGTTAAGGTACAGAGATGACTTGCCTCGCTGAGGCCGCCCAAAGGCTACTAGTGCAGCTGATGACCGCTACTTACAGATTTCAGCTAGTGGGAACCCTGAAAGGAACGTCATCATGCTGAATAATGATTTTCGTGCAGCCATAGGACATCGTGTTGCGACTCAAGTTGTTCCAGATAGGATGCATGAAGTGCAACTTCGCCCTTAACGTCCATGGTGAAGTCCACCTTTGACACCTGGACGCCATGCAGCGCGACACAGATGGGTCCAACAACATGCTGAATGGACACGTCACAACTGGCATCAAGTTCTGTTCACATATGCCTTCAACCAGACAATCGTCGGAGACTTTTTGGAGGCAGTCTAGTCAGACTGAACGAGTTAGACACACTGTCCAACGAGTGCAGGAAGTTGGTGGTTCTTTGATGTTTTGTGGTGGGATTACGTAGGGCCAATGTACGTCACTGGTGGTCAGTGAAGGCAATCGAACAGCTATATGATACAAGGATGGCATCCTCCGACATTTGGTGCAACTACATCGGCAACAGTTCAGAGAGGGATTCGTCTTAATGAAGGCCAATTCTCCCGCTCATCGTGTAAATTTTGCGAATGCGTTCCTTCACGATATCGAAATTGTTAGATTAGAATGGCCAGTTTAGACTCCAGACATGAACTGTCAGACATGCCTCGGACACATTGAAAAAAGTAATTTTTGGACGAGATGACCCGCCAACCAATCTGAGAGATCTACGCCGAATCGCCGCTGAGGAATGGGACAATGTGGAACAAATTTGCCTTGATGATGTATGCCACGACGAATGCAGTCATGCATCAGCGCACGATGACGTGTTAGTGGGTATTACAGGTGCTGGTGTATGCTGCAATCTGGAAAACAATTTCAGGAAGTAATACACCCTACGTAGTTTTTCATCTATTTTGAGTATTTTAACATTGAAATTAGTGGTTTAAACAACTATAAGTTATTACTGTGGGTTAATGTTATTGAATATTATTAATAAACTTCAGAGTGACAACAGTAAAATGGATTTTTATTTATATTAATTATTAGCCAATAACAGTTACAAATATTGGCTCATACAATACTGAAATTAAGGCCTTTGTCCAAAGCTGCTGTTCTGAAATAACTGAGATTACAATCAACAAAGTATGTTTTATGTTTAGACAGTGCCACAAGACAATCATTACGCAAAAACAAAAAAACATTTTCATGAGTCATGATCTAATTCCTCCTTACTGATAATTCTTTTCTCCATTTAGTCATTTCATCTTTTCTCAGATTATAACAATAACTGGCCTCATGTTCATCATTTTCATCACCTTCCTGCTCTGATGTGATGACTGACAATAACAGCATGTTCTTCATCTCCACCACTAGAATCAATTGGCCCTCATCAAGGACATCATAAATCAATGCTTGCACATGATCCCGGTCATTCCCCTTAGCATCCAACTATAAGAATATTTGCTCTTAATTACATAATCAAATATTATATCTTGTGCAAAAACTCCAATGAAACAGCTATCTTGACGTTTTCGTTTTACGGGACAAGAGTGGTGTCTTGCGGTCACAAACTCACTCAAGCTTAAACTTGCTGCAACAGCACCTCACGAAGTTCTACGCACAACTAAATTTACAAAAACACACTTGTACCATTCTACTAACATCTCTTAGCAGCTACCCCGAACAACAAAGCAGTGTGACATGCCATCTAGCAAGTAATTATAGAAATTGTCATAAGGGATATACCACACCCTAGCACACCAGCTGAAAAACAGAACATTGTTTTAACTGAGGCACCATTTTCCTTGGTAACACTGACTACTGAGTGCACAGTTTAAAAAACAGTCAGGCTATAGACAAGTTTCAGGGATGTATGTTATGTCTGCAATTTATTCTTATCATTTAATCTGTGAAAAATATTCATAATTTATTTTACTACGAGAAATACAAAAATTCAGATAAATAATCACACATATCATCATCATATTGTAGAATTTTCTGAAAGTGGTAGGCAACGGCGGGAGAGAATGTCACTCTAATAATAGGTGCCACCTTTGGTGAATTTAACTTCAGTCATTTACGAGAGAGGTGCACCTGAATGATAAAAATTCAGGTTTCTGGTAAATAGCGAGAGGAGATTTACGAACTTATTAACTTATTACTACACAGTTTTAGAACATTCAAGCTACATATTCCTATTGATCACGTGCTCCTTAAATTTGCTCAAGTCCTCGACCTCGAATAGCAGTATATGGG
This sequence comes from Schistocerca cancellata, assembly GCF_023864275.1. Taxonomy (NCBI): domain Eukaryota; kingdom Metazoa; phylum Arthropoda; class Insecta; order Orthoptera; family Acrididae; genus Schistocerca; species Schistocerca cancellata. The sequence goes on along the minus strand of NC_064628.1, from coordinate 758,869,249 downwards.
GCCGTGGCCGTCCAGGAGCGAGTGTCTCAGTGTCTGTCTGAGGTACTCCGTCCTGGACTGCATCGGTGGTCGCATTCTATGAGGTCTTCCATAACTCTCTATTTTCCTTTCATGCTAAATTAGTTTTCATTAGAAGCATTTCCTTTTCCTAGGTAATTTTAAGTTTCAAATTACATAAAGCTGCAACTTTCTTAATGCACTCAGAAACCAAATAAGCTTCATTTTATGTACATGTACAGATTAATAATGCGAAAACACGACCTGTCTTAGTCACTAAGTGAAAGGTCAAACAAAAATTTAACAAATTAAAAATCTGTTCCTCTTTGGTCTGTACTGGAGTTTCACACACGAACAAATTTATGCAATCAATAGCAATAGATCGATTGTTGTCATAGTGGAGGACATTGATCTGATTCATTATAAATGGTTCTGAAAGCCTACAACTGTGGAAACAATAGGTTTGTTTACAAATAATTCGTCTGCTACCAATCACGATTTTTTATTTCATTTTTCGCACTACGCGTTTCGGGAAATGATTCCCATTTTCAAGTGCGTTTTTCTCTGCGCCACTAACTTCGCAAAAAGATCGACAGTTCACCAAAAGATCGACAACCAACTAAAAATCGCGTGTTTTCTTCTATATTGCAGTAGAGTCAACGAAATGAAGCAGACTCTCACACATCGACAACATCACATAGAAATGCCATAAAAAACACAAAAAAACGCACTTGAAAATGGGAATCACTTCCCGAAACGCGTTGTGAGAAAAATAAAGAAAATTGTGACTAGTAGCAGATGAATTATTTGTAAACAAACCTACAGAGGAGTATGTTGTACCTGGAGGGTAGTGCACCTAGGAATAAATTATGTTTATTGGACGATGTTTGAATGTAATGATTTTAGAATCACATAAAGGCACACGCATTATGGACTGCCATAAGCAGCTTCCGGCATTTTCTGTTGTTTTTGTAATTGTGCGGTTGAAATGTTTACTCGTTAGCTCCGTGACAGTTTAGCTGAGTAATGCAATACGTTAGCGGGAAGGTAGGCTTCTAATGTCAAAACGTTTTTTTATCGTTACTTGCGTCGTGGCATGAAAATCTCTATCTACAAAACAGCGTCCAGCTGTACCGTGTATGCCTCTTATCTCGCGGATTTGCTGCGGAGTGCTGCAAAGTTGACAATAGGCTACTCCTCTCCATATTATTAAATGAGAGAATTTTCTTCTTTCGTAGACCACATGCATTACAACAACTTTTTACATTTGCGCAACAGCTTCAAACAATTCTCTGTCTGCTTGAGAAGTATATCTCAAATACATCCGCAACGGTCACAGTCACAGTTCATAGAAAACCTACCGACTCGAACTTGTTTTGTTCCGTGACTTTTTCATGCATTATCGCGGCCGTCTTGCCCCACGACGGCTGGCGCAGATCCGAGCCGGGGATCCGCTGCACACAGAAAACACAGAGAACAGCAAGTGAGCCGGCTGGAGTGGCCGAGCGGTTCTAGGCGCTACAGTCTGGAACTGCGCGACCGCTACGGTCGCAGGTTCGAATCCTGCCTCGGGCATGGAAGTGTGTGATGTCCTTAGGTTAGTTAGGTTTAAGTAGTTCTACGTTCTAGGGGACTGATGACCACAGATGTTAAGTCCCATAGTGCTCAGAGCCATTTGAACAGCAAGTATGGCCAAACACAAGCAGCCACCAGCGCCACCCCAGCCCGCCGTAGCAACGCCGTCTCCTTTGTCATGCAGTTAACGTGCAGACACACAGAAACCCTAGGCTGAATACGCCCGTCCCACCTGCCAAACTACATGAAGTAAATCTTCAGCAGTCGACGACTATCATTCGTTCGTTCTAGATACATTGAACAACTTTAACGAAGTGGTGTGTTACACTGCAAGACGTGAGGCTATGTTTTGTGCAGGGGTTGTAAATATTACGAGCTATATATATGGTAATAAGGCTGTATAATCTATTACAGTTAATTCTTCAGTTTACAGAGTTTTATGGTGAGTAAAATTTTGTGTACATCGAGGTGACAAAAGTCATGGGATAGCGTTTAAAACGGCAGTGCATTGGCGGATCTGTCATTTGTACTCCGCTGATTTCATGTGAAAACGTTTGCGACGCAATTATGGCCCCACGACGCGAATTCACACACTTTGAACGCGGATTCGAAAATCTTTAGGGAATTCAATATTCCGAGATCCACAGTGTCCAGAGTGTTCTGAGAATACTAAATTTCGGGCACTATCTCTCACCACGGACAAAGCGGTAGCCGACGGCCTTCACTTAACGACCGACAGCAGTGGCGTTTGCAAGGAGCTGCCAGTGCTAACAGACAAGCAACACGGCGTGAAATTACCGCAGAAATCAATGTGGGACGCACGTCGGCCGCATACGTTTGGACATTGCATCGAAATTTGGCGTTAATTGGCTATGGCAGCAGACGACCGACGAGAGTGCCTTTGCTAACAGCATTTCATCGCTTGCAACGCCTCTCGTGAGCTCGTGACCGTTTCGGTTGGACCCAAGACAACTGGAAAAAAGTGGCCTGGTTAGATGAGTCCCGATTTCAGATGGTAAGAGCTGATGATAGGGTTTGAGAGTGGCGCAGACCCCACGATGCCATAGACCGAAGTTGTCAACAAAGCACTGTGCAAGCTAATGGTGCCTCCATAACAGTGTGGGCGATGTTTACGTGGAATAAACAGAGTGCTCTGATCCAACTGAACCGATCGTGGACTGGAAATAGTTACGTTCGGCTACTTGGATGATGATGTTTGGTTTGTGGGGCGCTCAGCTGCAGGGTCATCAGCGCCTATACAAAGTCCCAATTTTTTCACAGCCCGATTTTTGTACATAGTCCAGTCTAACCACTGCCACGAATGATGATGATGATGAAATGATGAGGACAACACACTCAGTCCCCAGGCAGAGAAAATCCCCAACCCGGCCGCGAATCGAACCTGGGACCCCGTGATGCAGAGGCAGAAACGTTAGCCACTAGATCACGAGTTGCGGACACGGCTACTAGGGAGATCATCTGCACATATCAAAAAACAAAAAAATGGTTCAAATGGGTCTAACAAGGGAACCTCCCCATCGCACCCCCCTCAGATTTAGTTATAAGTTGGCACAGTGGATGGTCCTTGAACAACTGAACACAGATCAATCGAGAAAACAGGAAGAAGTTGTGTGGAACTATGAAAAAAGTAAGCAAAATATACAAACTGAGTAGTCCATGTCAAAGATATGCACCATGAAAGACAATGTAAGCGTAGGAGCGCCGGGTCCCGTGGTTAGCGTGAGCCGCTATGGAACTAGAGGTCCTTGGTTCAAGTCTTCCCTCAAGTGAAAATTTTACTTTCATTGTTTTCGCAGAGTAATGATCTGTCCGTTCGTTCACTGACGTCTCTGTTCACTTTAATAAGTTTAGCGCCTGTGTTTTGCGACCGCACCGCAAAACCGTGCGATTGTTATTGAAGTCGCGAGCTATATTTGCTGGATTCATATTGCCCACGGAATACATCTCACGTATTTAATGCACTCTCGTCCAAAGTAGTGAACAGTCAACTGCCAGCCAGGGAGCCTCGTTAGCAACAATACTCTCTCTTCCGTGCGCTGTAGTCGACTGACGTCGTCTGTTTCGATGTTTGTTTAGGTGTGGCGTCCCCATACTACGGCGCAGTTACCTCGCATCGGACGGACGGACAGATAATAATTGTCTGAAAATAAAAAAAATTAAACTTTTCAGTCGATGGACGACTTGAACCAAGGACCTCGCGTTCCGCAGCCGCTCACGCTAACCACGGGACCACGGCGCTCTAGAGCTCACATTGTCCTTGATGTTGGCTATGTTGCGCATTGACTACTCAGTTTGTATATTTTGCTAATTTTTTCATAGTTCCACACAACTTCTTCCTGTTTTCTCGATTGATTTGGATTCAGTTTTTCAAGGCCTATCCACTGTGCCAACTTATAACTAAATCTGAGTGGGATGCGATGGGGAGGTTCCCTTGTAAGCACTATGGGACTTAACATCTGAGGTCATCAGTCCCCAAGAACTTAGAACTACTTAAACCTAACTAACCTAAGGACATCACACACATCCATGCCCGAGGCAGGATTCGAACCTGCGACCGTAGCGGTCATGCGGTTCCAGACTGAAGCGCCTAGAACCGCTCGGCCACACCGGCCGGCTGCAGTTATTCATAGACTTCATGTTCCCAAACAGTGGCGAAATTTGTACGGACGACAATGCTCCATGTCACCGGGCCACAATTGTTCGCGATTCATTTGAAGAACATTCTGGCAACTTGAGCGACTGATTAAGCCATCCATATCGCCACACTTGAATCCCACTGAACATTTATGGAACATAATCTAGAGGTCAGTTCGTGCACAAAATCCTGCACCGGCAACACTTCACAGTTATGGACGGCTGTACAGGTTCAGTATCTCTGCAGGGGACCTCCAACGACTTATTGGGATCATGCCACTCCGAGTTTGTGCACTACACCGGCAGGCAAAACGAGATCCGACACGACATTAAGGGGTATCCCATGACTTTGGTCACGTCAGTGCATTTTTAAAACTTGATATATAACGTGTGGACTGTTAGGCCATACGCCGTCTGTCGCCATCTTCCACCTTGAAATAGAAGAACGTTTCTGCCATGGAGCACGTGATATCTGCAAATGAACTGAATTCGGTTACTGTCTTTTATAAATTTCCCCCGTCTTGAAAATGCAAATTTGCGTTACCTGCCAACAGCTTCTATATCAAAACGTTTTTATCTTGTAACTCGTACACGATAATACTTCTTCTTAATTGGATTTCAATTACTGATCACTGGTGTGTAGCGGAGTAATAATATAGCACACAGACCATTAAATACTGTATTGACAAGTTTTTTTGAGTGCAACACCTTTAAATTTGAACAGAATATTTGTTCCTATGTCGAAAACCTCGATGTACCTTGGAACAGCATATTTGGAAAAGCCTTACTTTTCCGAGGTGATTTTTGTAATTTCAAAAAAATACTGCAGGTCACAGAATACAACCATTTCAAAATGGAATAACAAAATATATAAAACTTTTATCACGGGGCTGGCTAGAGGCGAATGTCTGAAAAGTGCTCCAAGGTACAACTCTCTCCTGTACTGTTCTTCAAGGTAGCGCCGCAAACGTGGAATCATAGACACGAATAGTTTAGAAACACGCACCTCACACGCGCTGCTCATTCAAGACTTCGAACTGGCTGAGTATTCATTTACGATCATGGCTTCCTCTTCATCATCATCTACCGCATAATTGACCGTAATCGTTTGGGGCGTTCCGTACAGAGGGTTCCAGAAGGAATGGTCAAATTCGGGGATATGACAGGAAGATTCATTCAAAAGAAAGAGAGTCTAGTAAACTTGTGCTCTAAAATGCATATCTTAATAGCTATGAGTATTTTTTAATCTCAGATACTGTGAAACACATCTCTTTTGCTACAGCATTTTTGCTTCCCGTATTTAGCGGGTGTTAGAAAACATACAGGGTGTCCCAGAAGAAATGACCAAATTGGGGGACATGACAGGAAAATTCATTCAAAAGAAAATAAATCTAGTAAACATGGGCTCTAAAGTGCAAATTTTAAGAGCTAACAGCACATGTTCATTTTCAATACTGTGAAAAACATCTTTTCTACTAAGCAAGTCCTCACTGCTCTTAAGCTCTGCATATTAGGGCCCATGTTTACAAGATTTACTTGCTCCGAATGGTCATTCCTGCCTGCAGCAACTACGTAAATGTGTGCGACTTCACTGAGATCCATGTTTATTGTTGGCGCCAGAACACTCCGAAACAGAAAAAAAAAATCTTCAGCATTCCAGTATGATCAGTTTCACTAGTACAGCCAAGCTTTCGACAGCAAATACTACTGACAGCCAGCAATGTGCTTCTAACGACATTTGCATGTTAATCCCTCAAACATTTGATAATGTAAAGGACATAACACGTTTCAAAGATGAGAAAATAATATTAATTCTCTAATATACTCATATGGAACTGCCGTAGATGTGACTAAGCACTCAAACAGCGATGCAAAAAGTATGACTTTTTCTGAACTGATTCTATACTTACTACAATAATCTCTGCAGGCGTCCAGGCATTGGTTACATTACCTGGAATCATGAATCATGAATCATGACGAAGAGCAATAACACGCTCGAATAGCCTAATTTTATAAGCAATATACAACCGGTGTCCTGTTTCAGTCTGGTGGTTCTCCACTTAGAAAAGAAAAGCTACAGTCTTAACAGCAAGACAGAAGGTACGTGGTGTATATGGACATTCCCAATAAGAACCATTCAGGATGTAACAAAAAGGCTGTCACAAAGTAAAGGAAGGTGAGGTAAAGTGGGCAGACTAAGGGAAATCGAATTTCCACGAAACCATGGTTGTGGTAAAGCTTCCCTCTTACACATTTTGAATCTAGATGTTATAAGGCCTCACACCACATACGGAGTATCCATAAGGAATGTGACAATTATAAACTTTGATAATATCAACGGTAAGCGTTGTAGATTGTTGGTTCAAGGTCACAATCAAACAGTTTTAGATAAGCGCATACACAAGTACTGTTTTGTCATTCTCCCGTTTACAACGCCACACATGCAAAATGACGGCTCCTGTGTGTAAAGCGTTTTATGTTCAACTGTTTCCTAGGACTGAATCTGTAATTTCAGTTCAATGTGCGTTCCGTTTAAATTGCGATCCCCCATGTGGCAAAAACATCTGACGATTGAACAGTCAATTCGAAACGAACGGACGTGTGTGTTAAGAGAAAGGCACGGGACGACCGTAAATGTCTGAAGAGTAAATTGACCGTGTCAGGACATCTTGCCTTTGTAGTCCCGAAAAGTCTGTTCGGAAACCAAACCTTGAACTTCATTGGGCAGAGATGACGGTGTGGAAGATTTTAAGAAAAAGTTTACACATGTGTCCATACTGGTTACACTTGGTACATGCTTTAAAGAAAAATGGCTATGGTGCACATTATAGCTTTGTAAGTGAAGTATTGCAGCGGGAAGATGACTTTCTTGATCGTGTTGTGTTCAGCGATGAGGCAGCTTCCCATCTAAGTGGGAAGGCAGGCTAAATACCCATAATGTTCGTATCTGGGGTCAGATTATCCTCATGAACCTGTACAACATCTCCCAAAATTAAACGTTTTCTGCACTCCGTCCCGACGTCAAGCTTACGGACAATACTTTTTCTGGAAACAACAAGGAAACCCTGTCCACTGGCATCTCTTTGTACGAGAGTGGTTTAAAGTAGAAGTCCCTGACAGTTGGACTGATTGTAATGGTCAATACAACAGGCTTTACCGCTGGCTTACACGTTCGCCTGATCTCAGGGCGTGTGATTTCTTTACTTTGAGGCTACATAAAACATTACGTCTATGTTGTGCCACTATCTATTGCTAGATTTGAGACACAGAATTGAACAGGATATTGCTTCCCATTATTCCGGACTTGTTAACCAAAGTGTGGGAAGAATTGTATTTTGGGTCGGATGTGTGCCGCATAACTAAAGGTGCACATACTGAATATTTGTAAGAAAAACTAGGCTAGTTTATATTGAATTTAATGTATGGTCTTGTAAGTGGTCTAAATTCACTGTTATAAAATACCACTGAAACTGGGAGATACTTTTATGGTCACTCTTTACTCTCACGTGGAAAAGAAAATAATTTATAGGAACTATATGAATTTTTGTGAAGGCTTACATAGTGGCCACGTTGCCCTACCTAAGGGGGTAATGTGGCTAGTGTCATCGTAGCAAGCTCCCCTGTATACTGTTTTGCTTTACGGACATATTTTTTACCGGACATCTTGGTACCCTAGTATGTAAAATGATACCATGCGGCTGCAGCAAGCCGTTTTGAATCTTATTTTTGTGTTCGGCCAAATATAATACAACAGAGATGGTTTTAAATTATATAAATAAATTACTTAAGTAATTCAAAGCTGACACAAAAGGATGCATAATATACTCGCATATCAAAGGGTTTAGAAGTCAATCTGATCTGTTGCACTATGCTGATATATGGAAGTAATTACCTGTAGTTGAGGTAAACACCTTGGACACTTTTCCTGATCGGACACCAAAGCGCCATTCGTGGTTCAGAGATGAAACTATATAACCGAAAGAAACGACAAGAAATCTACATCTGTGGACCAAAAGACGCGTTTTAAACATCGACATTTTAAGAAAGCCTTAATCTACGTCTGAAGGAGGTCAATACAAATACAAATGACTTACCTTACATCCGACGGCTGAAAATTAGAAAAGTTTTTACTAAACACTAACGAAACAAGGGTCCTTTGTCAGATTCACTGACAACAATGTCGGTGCATGTTAGAAGCACAGTTTGATCACTTCACAGAATGTAGCAGCACTGCTCAGGGCAAAAATGGACGACGGCCACTTCTTCGGCTCTGTCACTTTATCCCAACTTCCCCTTACAGCATACATAGGTCGACTTTATTTTTATTTTTATTTTTTACAATGTGATCAATACATCTGAAGAAGCTATTCAAATAATCTGTTTTTAAATTGAATTATTGCCGTTTTATTTTTATCGCTTTCTGATAGCATGTGGAAAGACAAGTACAGTGGAACTCTTTGAAAAACAATAACTAGATATGATACAAATGTTGCTGCATTCAATGGTGCGAAACGTTTCAGGACTAACGTTGATATGTGATAGACGGGCTGCCTAACGCTGTTAAGAAAGTATATTGTTCCGCTTAAGGATTCATAAGGACTCCACTCTCTCAATTCACAATATGAATCATGCAGCAGAATACTCAGCCCTCAGGCTAGTATCACTTACCGCCAAACTTGTCCAACGTTGGAAGTTCCGAGTGGCGCGTCTGCACTGATTTATCATCAGTCTCTGTTAAGCACTTTTAGTCATTTTTGTCACTGCTACTGATACCTACTGTTGAACTTTGCAACCTGCTCCCTGTTGGAAACCTTGTAACTGTGTTTGTGTGCGCCTGCCTAGAGCATCCATCAATTTTTTCAGGACTGTCAAGTAGCTTGGTGACGTCGCAGTGAGCGGGCGCATGTCTCACCCCACTATCTCCCAACGGGTGGACGCATTGCGTACGTCGGGAGCGTTTATGAGGCTGAAATATATTGTTTCCAGTGTAATCAGTCTGAGTAGAGAGAAGATGACAACGAGTCTTCTTGTAGTAGGCGCCCAGAACTTAAGACTACGAGTGCAGTAACTACAGGGCTCCTAGTGAACGGTTACGCACACTCTTGTCCACTATGCTACTGGCCATTAAAATTGCTACAGCAAGAAGAAATGCAGATGATAAACGGGTATTCATTGGACAAATATATAATACCAGAACTGATATGTGATTACATTTTCACGCAATTTGGGTGCATAGATCCTGAGAAATCAGTACCCACAACAACCACCTCTGGCTGTAATAACGGCCTTGATACGCCTGGGCATTGAGTCCAACAGAGCTTGGATGGCGTCTACAAGTACCGCTGCACATGCAGCTTCAATACGATACCACAGTTCATCAAGAGTAGTGACTGGCGTATTGTGACGAGCCAGTTGCTCGGCCACCATTGACCAGACGTTTTCAATTGGTGAGAGATCTGGAGAATGTGCTGGCCAGAAAGGCCCGTACAGGACCTGCAACATGCGGTCGTGCATTATCCTGCTGAAATATAGGGTTTCGCAGGAATCGAATGAAGGGTAGAGCTACGGGTCGTAACACATCTGAAATGTAACGTCCACTGTTCAAAGTGCCGTCAATGCGAACAAGAGGTGACCGAGGCGTGTAACCAATGGCACCCCATACCATCACGCCGGGTGATACGCCAGTATGGCGATGACGAATACACGCTTCCAATGTGCGTTCACCGCGATGTCACCAAACACGGATGCGACCATCATGATGCTGTAAACAGAACCTGGATTCATCCGAAAAAATGACGTTTTGCCATTCGTGCACACAGGTTCGTCGTTGAGTACACCATCGCAGGCGCTCCTGTCTGTGATGCAGCGTCAAGGGTAACCGCAGCCATGGTGTCCGAGCTGATAGTCCATGCTGCTGCAAACGTCGTCGAACTGTTCCTGCAGATGGTTGGTGTCTTGCAAAACGACCCCATCTGTTGACTCAGGGATCGAGTCGTGGCTGCACGATCCGTTACAGCCATGCGGATAAGATGCCTGTCACCTCGACTGCTAGTGATACGAGGCCGTTGGGATCCAACACGGCGCCCGTATTACCCTCCTGAACCCACCGATTCCATATTCTGCTAACAGTCACTGGATCTCGACCAACGCGAGCAGCAATGTCGCGATACGATAAGCCGCAACTAAGATAGGCTACAATCCGACCTTTATCAAAGTCGGAAACGTGATGGTACGCATTTCTCCTCCTTACACGAGTCATCACAACAACGTTTCACCAGGCAACGCCGGTCAACTCCTGTTTGTGTATGAGAAATCGGTTGGAAACCTTCCTCATGTCAGCACGTTGTAGGTGTCGCCATCGGCGCCAACCTTGTGTGAATGCTCTGAAAAGCTAATCATTTGCATATCACAGCATCTTCTTGCTGTCGGTTAAATTTCGCGTCTGTAGCACGCCATCTTCGTGGTGTTGCAATTTTAATGGCCAGTGGTGTACTTTCCAGATTAGGGTGGTACTGTAAAGAGCACTCGTAGCACAAGTTATACTTCATCTTGCCTCCATCTTGGAATCTGAGTAGAAAATAACATTTACTTTTCGATTAAATCTGTAACTTGAGACGAGAATGCCGCAGGGCCCAGTGCTCGGTTTGTTGCCCGTCCGCACTGTCGCAGCATGCAGAGTGGAAGACGCCGAGGTCGAGAGCAGAAAAACAGAAGGGAGCCGGCGCAACGGGCGGACTTGCACTCACCCGTTGATGGAGGTCTGCGACATGAAGATGCTGAGTATGGAGCGCGCGAGCGAGTGCCAGAGCTGCGTGAAGACCCAGTCGGACTTGTGCGACGCCTGCTGCAGGAAGTGCGCCGTCTCCTCGTCCACGGACTGCTCCTGGAACGTCCGCTGGGCGTGCTCCGCCAGCTCGCCGCACTGGTACCACTGCGGAAAAACAGCCACGCGGTCAGCCTAAACAGCCAGAACGCCGTGAAAAAGCGTCACCTTACGGCTACCGCCACTCGCTGAGAGCCACTACAGCCGTAATGAGGTGGCGCTTCAGTTCGTGCTCTGCGTTTCGAATCGGTGGAAAAAAGGGGTCAATTGCACCTACCATACACGCATGTCGATTTCGTTCCGTAATGGAACAATGTATTGACGTGTACCGTCATATAAGTGCAAACAGAAGGAGCACAGAACACTGGCAATATTTCTTTAGCGTCTACACTACCTCTCTTGCAATGCAGATTGTGGTGACAGACTGATCTGTAGCGTAGTCAGGCAAAAGAACCACTGCGTTTGATATGTGCTGCAATAGAAGAATGTTCAAAACTAGGTGGACTGGCAAGATAAGGAATGAGAATAGAAGAATGTCCAAAATTAGGTGGACTGGCAAGATAAGGAATGAGAAATGTTCAAAATTAGGTGGACTGGCATGATAAGGAATGAGATGGTTGTCTACACACTTGGCGAAGAAAGGAAAATATGGAAATAAAGATAAGAAGACGGTACAAGATGATAGAACATGTGTTAAGACGTAAGGGGGTAACTTCCGCAGTACAGGGTGGAGCTGTAGAGGAAATGAGGTGACAGTTTGTCTGAGTTTGCGAAGCAGTATCGAACGTTAAAGTTAATCCAAAAACATACAGATATAAATACTTAAACTGCCAACTAACAAAAAATGGTTCAAATGGCTTTGAGCACTATGGGACTTAACTTCTGAGGTCATTAGTCCCCTAGAACTTAGAACTACTTAAACCTAACTAACCTAATGACATCACACACATCCATGCCCGAGGCAGGATTCAAACCTGCGACCGTAGCGGGCCAATTAAGGAGATGAAAGAAAACAGTTCATGGTTGGTACTTTAATGATCCAATGGATATCACGATATTGTGCATCAACAGCAAATATTTCTTACGTCATAAACATTGTTGTTTGCATTAACACAAAATCTAGTTTGATTTACGAGGCTACACTTTACAAAGAGTATCGAAAATTACCCAGCGTCTTTTCTCGATGAAGGGAGAAGAATACTTCATGTTGTATTGAAAAACAGTCAAATAAATTAGAGAAAAATTGAAAATGTGTTGGGTGCCTTCTGCTCTGTCATATAGCTTGTCCTACTAACTGTTCGGTCAGTAATCTACATCTACATTTACATCTACATTTATACTCCGCAAGCCACCCAACGGTGTGTGGCGGAGGGCACTTTACGTGCCACTGTCTTTACCTCCCTTTCCTGTTCCAGTCGCGTATGGTTCGCGGGAAGAACGACTGTCTGAAAGCCTCTGTGCGCGCTCTAATCTCTCTAATTTTACATTCGTGATCTCCTCGGGAGGTATAAGTAGGGGGAAGCAATATATTCGATACCTCATCCAGAAACGCACCCTCTCGAAACCTGGCGAGCAAGCTACACCGCGAAGCAGAGCGCCTCTCTTGCAGAGTCCGCCACTTGAGTTTGTTAAACATCTGCGTAACGCTATCACGGTTACCAAATAACCCTGTGACGAAACGCGCCGCTCTTCTTTGAATCTTCTCTATCTCCTCCGTCAACCCGATCTGGTACGGATCCCACACTGATGAGCAATACTCAAGTATAGGTCGAACGAGTGTTTTGTAAGCCACCTCCTTTGTTGATGGACTACATTTTCTAAGGACTCTCCCAATGAATCTCAACCTGGTACCCGCCTTACCAACAATTAATTTTATATGATCATTCCACTTCAAATCGTTCCGCACGCATACTCCCAGATATTTTACGGAAGTAACTGCTACCAGTGTTTGTTCCGCTATCATATAATCATACAATAAAGGATCCTTCTTTCTATGTATTCGCAATACATTACATTTGTCTATGTTAAGGGTCAGTTGCCACTCCCTGCACCAAGTGCCTATCCGCTGCAGATCTTCCTGCATTTCGCTACAATTTTCTAATGCTGCAACTTCTCTGTATACTACAGCATCATCCGCGAAAAGCCGCATGGAACTTCCGACACTATCTACTAGGTCATTTATATATATTGTGAAAAGCAATGGTCCCATAACACTCCCCTGTGGCACACCAGAGGTTACTTTAACGTCTGTAGACGTCTCTCCGTTGATAACAACATGCTGCGTTCTGTTTGCTAAAAACTCTTCAATCCAGCCACACAGCTGGTCTGATATTCCGTAGGCTCTTACTTTGTTTATCAGGCGACAGTGCGGAACTGTATCGAACGCCTTCCGGAAGTCAAGAAAAATAGCATCTACCTGGGAGCCTGTATCTAATATTTTCTGGGTCTCATGAACAAATAAAGCGAGTTGGGTCTCACACGATCGCTGTTTCCGGAATCCATGTTGATTCCTACATAGTAGATTCTGAGTTTCCAAAAACGACATGATATTCGAGCAAAAAACATGTTCTAAAATTCTACAACAGATCGACGTCAGAGATATAGGTCTATAGTTTTGCGCATCTGCTCGACGACCCTTCTTGAAGACTGGGACTACCTGTGCTCTTTTCCAATCATTTGGAACCTTCCGTTCCTCTAGAGACTTGCGGTACACGGCTGTTAGAAGGGGGGCAAGTTCTTTCGCGTACTCTGTGTAGAATCGAATTGGTATCCCGTCAGGTCCAGTGGACTTTCCTCTGTTGAGTGATTCCAGTTGCTTTTCTATTCCTTGGACATTTATTTCGATGTCAGCCATTTTTTCGTTTGTGCGAGGATTTAGAGAAGGAACTGCAGTGCGGTCTTCCTCTGTGAAACAGCTTTGGAAAAAGGTGTTTAGTATTTCAGCTTTACGCTTGTCATCCTCTGTTTCAATGCCATCATCATCCCGGAGTGTCTGGATATGCTGTTTCGAGCCACTTACTGATTTAACGTAAGACCAGAACTTCCTAGGATTTTCTGTCAAGTCGGTACATAGAATTTTACTTTCGAATTCACCGAACGCTTCACGCATAGCCCTCCTTACGCTAACTTTGACATCGTTTAGCTTCTGTTTGTCTGAGAGGTTTTGGCTGCGTTTAAACTTGCAGTGAAGCTCTCTTTGCTTTCGCAGTAGTTTCCTAACTTTGTTGTTGTACCACGGTGGGTTTTTCCCGTCCCTCACAGTTTTACTCGGCACGTACCTGTCTAAAACGCATTTTACGATTGCCTTGAACTTTTTCCATAAACACTCAACATTGTCAGTGTCGGAACAGAAATTTTCGTTTTGATCTGTTAGGTAGTCTGAAATCTGCCCTCTATTACTCTTGCTAAACAGATAAACCTTCCGCCCTTTTTTTATATTCCTATTAACTTCCAAATTCAGGGATGCTGCAACGGCCTTATGATCACTGATTCCCTGTTCTGCACTTACAGAGTCGAAAAGTTCGGGTCTGTTTGTTATCAGTAGGTCCAAGATGTTATCTCCACGAGTCGGTTCTCTGTTTAATTGCTCGAGGTAATTTTCGGATAGTGCACTCAGTATAATGTCACTCGATGCTCTGTCCCTACCACCCGTCCTAAACATCTGAGTGTCCCAGTCTATATCTGGTAAATTGAAATCTCCACCTAAGACTATAACATGCTGAGAAAATTTATGTGAAATGTATTCCAAATTTTCTCTCAGTTGTTCTGCCACTAATGCTGCTGAGTCGGGGGGTCGGTAAAAGGAGCCAATTATTAACCTAGCTCGGTTGTTGAGTGTAACCTCCACCCATAATAATTCACAGGAACTATCCACTTCTACTTCACTACAGGATAAACTACTACTAACAGCGACGAACACTCCACCACCGGTTGCATGCAATCTATCCTTTCTAAACACCGTCTGTACCTTTGTAAAAATTTCGGCAGAATTTATCTCTGGCTTCAGCCAGCTTTCTGTACCTATAACTATTTCAGCTTCAGTGCTTTCTATCAGCGCTTGAAGTTCCGGTACTTTACCAACGCAGCTTCGACAGTTTACAACTACAATATCGATTGCTGCTTGGTCCCCGCATGTTCTGACTTTGCCCCGCACCCGTTGAGGCTGTTGCCCTTTCTGTACTTGCCCGAGGCCATCTAACCTAAAAAACCGCCCAGCCCACGCCACACAACCCCTGCTACCCGTGTAGCCGCTTGTTGCGTGTAGTGGACTCCTGACCTATCCAGCGGAACCCGAAACCCCACCACCCTATGGCGCAAGTCGAGGAATCTGCAGCCCACAAGGTCGCAGAACCGTCTCAGCCTCTGATTCAGACCCTCCACTCGGCTCTGTACCAAAGGTCCGCAGTCAGTCCTGTCGACGATGATGTTTTTATTATTATTGTGGTCGTAAGAGAGAGAGAGAGAATGATGACAATTAGCGAGGCGGTCACAGTTTAATAGACGATCAGCCTCACATTATTGGGTTCGCCTACGCCGAGCGAAGATTTGTGAAATAGTGAAGACCGTAAAAGCCTCGTGAACGGGTTCTTGATGCAGAGCGTTTCAGAAAGTTGATATGAAACCCTATATCTTATACATAAACGAAGATAGAAAGTTGGGGCAAATATTTGTTTACGCACCGAAAATAAAAGTTTACCGTGGCCCCAGCTTCAATTTGCCGATCCATGTAGGGATTTCCTAGTTGTAGAACAAAAGCAAACTGGTGCTTTTCATTTATTATTTCCTAGTGAAGCAAGGTCGCTGGCTCACTCGTTCATTATGCAATGTGTGTCGAGTCAAGGTGGCGGCAGCGCAATAATAAAAGTAAAAGCCGTGTAATTTTTCAATAAGAAAGACGTTTTGTCAAAAACGATCTCTCTGAACGAAGGTCTCCAAGATCTTCGGATCCCACAGAAATTTTTTTTTGGGGGAGGGGAGGGGGAGGATTCGGGGGGGGGGGGGATTGGGGGAGGCGGTTAGAGCTGTGAAAGACTCCGTCTATGTGCCTTACCTTGCAACTTTTGATGAACTGCGCCGTTGGATAGCAATACCAGCGAATGCAGTTACTCCAGACATATTCGCTAAAGTATGAGACGAGTTTAACTATCGTCTGCATATTTGACATGCTTCGGTAGAGGGCACACTGAATATTTGTCTAACTTAGGTGAAAACATTGATAATTAAAGTAATTCCAGAAAGCACTCAAGATTTAATATGCTTGTGATGATATATCCCTATAAAATCTTTTAAAAACAGAAACTCTGTAATTCTTTGATTACGTTAAAATTCACTCCAAGTTTTTGCCTTAACCCATGGAGATGGCATAATCTTGTGAAATCGGATAGTTATCTTTGAAATTCATTATATTTCTGGGTATGAGCAACTGTCGGCAAGAAAGATGCCGCTATTGCCGACGTGATCGTATTGTGCTATGCCACTTTTGATGTAACTCATTAACTTTACTTCCAGCTTAACAGCGACAAAAATTTTTTGTTATCTCTTTCTGAATATCTTCTGATGAAGTTGAAAATGGAAATTTCTCGTGCAAGTTTCTGAAGTAACTGATACTTTCTTCCCGTCAGTGTACCCACTATCAAGTCCTTGATTGGAATGGATAAAATCGTTGAACGGTGAACCTGTTCAACCCCATTTTGCAGATTTGGCTCCTTGCACGCTTAAACAAATAGCACAGCTGGAGGAAATTCATATACTCGTAGAATATCAGGGGCTTGTATGAAAGTAACTCCTATTTAACAGAGCCGTTCCCAAATTATATCGAAACAAAAGTGGTATTAGAAACAAATTCGAATTCATTGAAAAAATGTTAATTGGATAAATAAGGGTGCGATTAACCATATATGATCGTTACTTTGCTTCCAAGTTAGTTCTTTTGTTTTCAGCGTTATTGGAGCTAGTCAATGTTATTTATTGCTCATTCGTTGAGTCATGTGCAATGAGAAATTTGTGCTGTCATCCAAGGCTACACGTAGTCATGAAAGAAGAACATTTTTGATGTATCCAGAATGAGATTTTCACTCTGCAGCGGAGTGTGCGCTGATACGAAGCTTCCTCGCAGATTAAAATCTCATTCTGGACACATTCCCCAGACTGTGGCTAAGCCATGTCGCAATATCCTTTCTTTCAGGAGTGCTAGTTACGCAAGGTTCGCATGAGAGCTTTTGTAAAGTTTGGAAGGTAGGAGACAAGGTACTAGCAGAAGTAAAGCTGTGAGGACGGGGCGTGAGTCGTGCTTGGGTAACTCAGATGCTAGAGCACTAGCCTGCGAAAGGCAAAGGTCCCGAGTTCGAGTCTAGGTCCGGCACACAGTTTTAATCTGCCATGAAGTTTCGTATTTGATGTACATGTTGTAGGTAGGGTTACAAAATAGGATAAAATACAATTAAAAGACATTTGAGAAACAAAGGCCTAAAACATACACTATGTGATCAAAAGTATCCGGACACCTGCCTGAAAAGATTTACACATTCGTGGCGCCCTCCACCGGTAATGCTGGAATTCAGTATGGTGTTGGCCCACCCATAGCCTTGATGATAGCTTCCACTCTCGCAAGCATACGTTCAATCAGGTGCTTGAAGGTTTCTTCGGGAATGGCAGCTTATTCTCCCATTCTTCAAGGAGTGCTGCACTGAGGAGAGGTACCAATGTCGGCCGCTGAGGCCTGGCACGAAGTCGGCGTTCCAAAACATCCCAAAGGTGTTCTGTAGGATTCAGGTCAGGACTGCTGCAGGGCAGTCCACTACAGGGATGTTATTGTCGTACGACCACTACGCCACAGGCCGTGCATTATGAACAGGTTGAAAGGTGGCTACACTGAGCCACAGCGCCAAAAAATCGCGCCAGAGAGTATTGTTCCGCCGCCTCCACCGGCAGTGATTATTGAGACGCAGCGGCAAGCAGTTCTTGCCGAGAAGTTGTGGTGGACACTGCTTGTAGCTGAAGTCAGAGTGAGATGCGGTAGTGGAGAGTGTTGTTCCATGTTTATGCAGTTATTTGATGGGAGAGATAGCAGATGTTGTTCCAATGGAGATATTGTAATGATCTGAGTGCTTTTCGTCAATATAAATTAAGGTAACTAACTACTGTTCTTTATTTTCTTATTATTTGTGTGTCCTGAATAATGCTTCATTACAGGTTCAGTCAACAAAGCATCTGGCGTGTGTTCTTGTATTAGAGTGTAATTCTGGGTTTCTTGCACAATTATAGTATTTCTAATTTTCTTTTATCACGTCAGTATAAATGATATTTAAAAATTCTTGTCTTGTTGAAGAAGAACCGTGCCAGATGTGCGTTGAGTCATACTACCACATACAGAACAGCTACACTTGTGCTTGTTGTTTCGTAGGTTTTATAGTTGCTGGGGACTTAATTAATTAATTGTATTAACTGAAATTTTCATTTCATTCTTTGTGGTTGTTACATGCAGTCAGATTGCGTACGAAAACTAGTCAGGGCCAGCCGTTTACGAGACTTGCGTAATCGGACTCACAGCTACTAAAAAAAAAAAAAAATATTTGCATCATATTTAATTAAGCCCCCATGCACGTGGCGACCCTGCCAGGATCGTCCCTTGGAATCTTCTGATTGTAAAAACAGTAGACAGTAGTATTGTTGTAGTAATTTGTAGTTTAGTAATTGTAGTCTAGATTGCATGTGTAGATTTGGTAATTGTCATTCTTCTAATGGTATTTCATAATTTAATTTTGTTGTCTTGTATACGCGTTTGACAATCTAGTGCAATTATTTCAATTGTTCGTTAATCGTGTTTGAGGGAAACATTGCATGTAAATGGTATTGTTGGAGATAAAGAGGCATTGTGTGTAATTTTCATATAGTGACGAGTTTTGTATATTTTGTAAATGATTACGCGATCAATGAAAAAGGCAAAAATGATGAATAGTGAGAATAACGAAATTGTTGACATGGCGAACTCGCCAACACAGGACAACAGTATGATGGATAATGAAGTGGAAAACAATGTAATAAGTCGGGAAAATAGTCCGGAACCATTTCAAAATTTTTCTCAATCAGAAAATTCACAGAACCCGAGATTAACGACAGAAGATTCTGGATTAGTATCGAATACAGATGGCCTTATGGCTATGCAGAAGGAAGTTAGTTTTGTGGGAAATGTTAGGGGCGAAAAGAATTTCGAACCGGATGATATGGAGCAGTTGATGGGTGCTATATTAAATTTGGGAGCACGAATGGAAAAACAGTTTAGATCTGAATTAAAAACACAGATGGGAACAATGGAAATACGGTTAGACTCACTGGGATCACAGTTACGGTCTGAATTAAAAATAGACAGGGAAACAATGGAAACACGGTTAGACTCACTGGGATCACAGTTAGGATCTGAATTGAAAACAATGGAAACACGGTTATTTTCACGAATAGGGACATGTTTCAAAAACATAAAAGATGAATTAAAGAAAGAAATTAGAGAAGAAGTACAACCGATTTTGAATTCTCACAATAATAGATTAGTTGCAGTAGAGATTAGACAAAGGGAACAGGATAGAGAACAGGAAGAAAGAGATCGCGTGGTAGTACAGAAATTTTCAGAGTTAAATTTACAACGTGCAAAAGATAAGGAAGAAATATTTGTGAGAATCGAGGAATCCGTACCAAATGACAGATTAAATAACTTAACACAACAATATGAACAGTTAACTACCAAATGTGTCAATACTGAAACCCGAGTCGCGACACTTACGGAAGACGTAAATAAACGGAAAGAACAAATAGGTGATTTATCGGAAAGAGTTGAGTAAAATTTCAGACAAATTGACAAATCTTAGTTTAAATGGGGACAGAGATTCAGATGATACAGCACCATTGCCACTTGCAGAAACCGAAGAGTACCAGAACATAAATAAGCATGTTGAAAATCAGGGAAAATTTAATGAACGCATTAAAAGGGAAGTTGAGGCATTACGAAAGCAAGTCAAACAAATTGAAGGCGAAATCGTAGGAAAAGACGGCAAAAGAAATTTAGAATCACAGATACCAGAGGGGTTTGAAGAAAATAATTTGTTTCATTTACGGGATGCAACAAGAGAGCGCCAGGCGCGCGAAGTTGACAATAATCGGCATTGGGACTGGGACAGACGCGGTAGGTCTTTGTCGCCACGAGGCGAAAACTTTGACTATAAACATTTTTTGACTGTTCGGAAATTTAAGATCTTCCGCAATTCTAAGAATGACATACATCCATGTGCATGGTTAGATCAATTTACATACGCACTTCCGCCAAATTTGCCACTAAGTCACAAACTAGAAATTATGTGCAGCTATTAATGTCCTCAGGGGATTCACTACTCTAAGTGAATATGTGCCGTAGCGAGCAGAGGGCCCCAAGCTGTAGTGGTGCTATTTCTCTTTTAGATTTCTGTACCGCTGCCTACTCTTTCACTATTCTTTGCATCTATCGAAACAACTCTTCTACTATCAATCTATCTATCTAGAGAGTAGATAAAAATAACCGGATATGACTATTTAACCCAAAAGTGACTTCAAAAATTACCGTTTGGACTTACTATATTTTCTGCAGCATTCATTCGTAGTTTAAATGAAATTTTACCTGTTTATCTTCGTAACAATATTACCTCATATGCTGACGATATTCTTATTGCTAAACATTCTTGGAGTGAGCACAACAAAATTTTGGATTCATTATTACGTATTTTTGCAAGAGTTGGCATTACGGTGAACTTAGAAAAATCTGAAGTTGGTTGTTCTCAGGTGAAATTTCTCGGTCACATTATTTCTACAGAAGGTATTCTTCCTGATCCAGAGAAACTAGACGCTATTCGTAATTATGCTGTTCCTACCACAAAACGTGATGTTCGTAGTTTCCTTGGTGTCTGTAATTTTCTTAGACGCTTTGTTAGATTGGACAATTTGGTCACACTTCGTTTTTGCGATCTATCTGGAAAGTTCTTTTTAAACGAAAATAGGTCGATAACTCTGTTTGGTTAGTTTGTATTCCTGATGAGTGGGTTAATAAGCTGATTTGGTATACGCATTTCAGTTATGCACACTTTGGTCCCAGAAAATGCTTTCATAAATTACGAGAAAATTGCTACTTCAATAATATGGAAAAACGTATTCGATTTGTTCTTGCCAAATGCAAATTATGTCAAAGGGCTAAGCCGCCAACAGTTTCTCACAGAGCACCGTTGTTTCCTATCATTCCAGCGAAATTAAAGGACATGGCTGCAGTTGATTTGTTCGGTCCAGTGGTTCGATCTACTAATGGTTTTGCGTACATTTTCGTAGCAGTGGAGTTGACATCAAAATATGTGTGTTTTACACCGTTACGCAAAGCAACAGCTCGTTCAGTATCTAATGCTTTCATTAACCATTTTCTTAAAGAAGTTGGTCATGTTGATAAGGTTATATCAGATAATGGATCACAGTTTCGTTCTAAAATTTGGCTTCGTACTCTACGGCGTCGTAAAATTAAACCAATTTTCATTTCACTTTTTCACCCTCAATCTAACGCTTCAGAGAGATGGATGAAGGAAATCAATAAATTGTGTCGTCTTTATTGTCATCAGAATCACAGAACTTGGGATCAGTATCTTCATATTTTTCAAAACATTCTGAATGAACTTCCTAACGACTCAACTTCTTTACCACCTATACTGATATTAAAAAACAAAGCACCGACAAATCGCATTTCTGAAATCGTTCCTTTTCCGCCTACACGGAAACTGCGGCATTCTGAAGTTGTCAACCTGGCTCTACAAAATATTGCATCTGCGGCTGCTAGAAGAGAGAAATCAGCTAAGCGTCCTGGTCGTTTAAAAATCTTGTCAGTTGGTCAGAAGGTGTTAATTAAGGCTCATCGTTTGTCTCACAAAGGAAAAGGCTTGTGTCGGAAATTTTTTCTGCTTTATAACGGCCCATATAGAATTCGCAAAATTATTCATGATAACACTGTCGAAGTAGAAACTCTTAAGGGAATACATCATATATCTAACGTTAAAATTTTTGTGGAATGATATACTTTTGAACATTTTTTTAGGAATGACATACTTTTGAGAAACTAACAGTTGTATGTAAACACACGGAGAGTACAAGGATACCGCGCTGTGTTTTGGCGGCGGCGTATACTCAAAGCAACAGTCAAGTCTGCGCGCCGCTAAAGGCAGTCGTTGACCGCAAACAATCACTTCCTACGTCACGCGCCTACAGCTGATCGAGCGCTCAGTGCGAATGCACTGACAGCCGTAAATAAATACACAGTCTAATTTCTCCGACTAAATTCAGTATAAAGCTATAGTGACTTGTTGAATTCTGTTATTAACATTCAGTATTTTTCAGGATACGGTTCTATAAAATATTTAAGAACTTCAGGTAAATTCTGTGCGTGTCCGACGTTAAGACGACTTGCTATCGAGAAAATTTCAGGACAAATGTCATTTCGAAGAAGAAAGTAATAAACTAAAAAGGTAATTATTAATTGAGTTTATTTTTCAGGTAACATATTTCCACTTAGGTACGTACTTTAGACGTAATTTGCTGCTCGCGATTACGTGATTCATACTTTGTGCTAATTACATGTTCAATGAAATTACTTGTGAAGCGACGTGCTTGCGTACGTTAACTGATTTTGACAATGATTATTAATGAACTGGATTGTTACTTGTGTATATTATGCATCGCTTGGCTGCACTGCTTTTTCACTGATGTCATATTTTTAATTATGTGCCTGCTGTGCCTATTTATTTAAATTATAATTGTCACCGGATTAATTGTGCTGATGTGGTTAGGTATGTAAGTTATACTTTGTGATTTATCTGCTTGCGCCTTCATGTTTACTTATTTGCTTGCGCCTTCATGTTTATTTATTAAGATTACATATGAACATTTATTTGCTTACGGTTATACGATGCTGATGACCTGTTTATTACGTAAGATATGTTTGTTGCTATGCGTATGGATTGCATATTTATACATTTCTGTTTGTTGTCACAACTACTCTTTAATTTTGTATATAGAAATGCTGTTGTACTGTGTATGAACATAGAGTTTAGGTTACACTATGGTACTAGTTACAGATTGTCCGCTTGGCAGAGCCTCGTTGTAAGAATTGTGCTGCATCCACTTGTTGACATTCTGTTCACTACTGGTATATTTACTCGCTATTGCTTGCCTTGCTTATGCTCAGTGCCTTATATTTTTAAGATAAGAAAATGAACTGCTATAATTCGACGAACGACTTTAGTACAAGAAACATCATAGAAGTCACATGAGCTGGAGGTTTTATGAAAGCTGTATAAATGTATGCCAATAGGAAGGAAGCTAACGACATTACATACCAACACAGTTATTACACTGCATTTTTCGTGAGCAATTGAAATAGGAAGTGACACTTGACACAAGAAATACTCCACATGTTTGCTTCTGTTGCCATAATTCTTGAAGTGGTGTACACACTGTGAAATATTAGGATCATTCACACTCCGTAATCGTACTTAATTACTGAGAGTTATTCGAACTAAGTCTGTTAGAGGTCATGTATGCATTCTTTGTTTATAATTCATAATGAGTAGAAGATTTTGGTCAGATGGATTACACAGAGGTTGTGTGTTGACAGAGTGTCTTCGGATTGTATGGGATGAGGAGGTTTGCATTAGGATTTTATCGGTAGTCGATCGAGGAGACTGACTAGAGGAAAGGGTTGTTATGGAAGTGAAATGATACTGGCAATAAGGTTTATATGTATCGACGTATTGAAGAGGTATTATGGAGGTATTGAGATTATATGAAGTTGATTGGAGTTATGGTGTATAAGAGGTAAAATAAGTGAGGTGCAAATTTTTTTTTTGTTGTTGGTCTATATGGAACAAGGAGGATGAAGATAGCAGACTAGAACACTAAAATGGAAGGAAGATTGTCTACACACACTTTGTTAAATCACTAAGCAGTATGTACTTTTTTTGGAGAGAGGAAGTTGCATATCCTGGCACACTGACAGTTGTTCAGCA
Organism: Schistocerca cancellata; assembly: GCF_023864275.1. Lineage (NCBI taxonomy): Eukaryota > Metazoa > Arthropoda > Insecta > Orthoptera > Acrididae > Schistocerca > Schistocerca cancellata. Next base: position 758,845,141 of record NC_064628.1, on the reverse strand, counting down.
ACCGTACATTTTGATCTGGCTCGGCAAACATTGGTCTTGACATGATGACTATGACGTTGACTTAACTATTATTGACTGTTATACATTGCTGCCACTACTACTTGATACACATGATGAACATGAAATTTTGACAGAAGTGCATGTACACAGTTAACACTATACAATTACACAGTAGTACTTAATGTGGATGAAAGATGAGTGAGTGTGTTTTGTGTGTTTTCCTTTCCTAATCCTACCCACCTATCTCCTAAATATTATTTTATTTGTTTGTAGTGGCTTGCACTGACACCCATAAATATTATAGGTTACTGATGTTTGTGTACTTGTAATAGTTAATATGACAATTATCTGACATCATTTGTGTGTTTGTTATGATTTGTATGTTTAGTGTAAGAGCATTGATAATAATTTTGTAAAAGCAATTGTGTGTGCATTCAAACTGTTGTTCACACCTGCACCTGTTCAAATTGACGTGTGACACTTAGAAATGTTTAATTTCTGCTGATGAACTGTCTGATTAGTGATAGTGAATATTATGGACTGTTACCTGCACTTGTTCAACATAATGGGTGCCACCTGGAAATGTTTAATTACTGCTGATGAACTGTCTAATTAGTGATAGTGAATATTATGGACTGTTACTTGCACTTTTTCTACGTGATTGGGGCCACTAGGACATGTTTCATTTCTGCTGATAAACTCTGATCAACAGTGTGATTAGTGATAGTGAATATTATGGACTGATGTCTGCACCTGCTCAACATTGCTGGGTGCCACTGATGACTGCATCTATTGAAATAATGTCACTTGTTGCTGTAGCACCTGTTCAACATCGTTGGGTGCCACTGATGGACTGTTTCTACTGAGATGATGTCACTTGTTGGTGTCTGCACCTGTTCAACATTACTGGGTGCCACTGATGGACTGCATCTATTGAAATAATGTCACTTGTTGGTGTCTGCACCTGTTCAACATTGCTGGGTGCCACTGATGGAACTGCTTCTACTGAAATGATGTCACTTGTTGCTGTCTGCACCTGTTCAACATTACTGGGTGCCACTGATGGAACTGCTTCTACTGACATAATGTCACTTGATGGTGTCTGCACCTACTCAACATTGCTGGGTGCCATTGATGGACTGCTTCTACTGAAATGATGTCACCTGTTGGAGTCTGAACCTACTCCACAATGCTGGGTGCCACTGATGAACTGCTTCTACTGAAATGATGTCACCTGTTGGAGTCTGCACCTACTCAACATTACTGGGTGCCACTGATGGACTGCTTCTACTGAAATGATGTCACCTGTTGGAGTCTGCACCTGTTCCACAATGCTGGGTGCCACTGATGGACTGCTTCTACTGAAATGATGTCACCTGTTGGAGTCTGAACCTACTCCACAATGCTGGGTGCCACTGATGAACTGCTTCTACTGAAATGATGTCACCTGTTGGAGTCTGCACCTACTCAACATTACTGGGTGCCACTGATGGACTGCTTCTACTGAAATGATGTCACCTGTTGGAGTCTGCACCTGTTCCACAATGCTGGGTGCCACTGATGGACTGCTTCTACTGAAATGATGTCACCTGTTGGAGTCTGCACCTGTTCCACAATGCTGGGTGCCACTGATGGACTGCTTCTACTGAAATGATGTCACCTGTTGGAGTCTGCACCTACTCAACATTGCTGGGTGCTACTGCTGGAACTGTCAACCACTTGTTGTGTAAACATTTTATGTGAATATTTGTATAAACTGATTTTTTGTGTATTACTGTTTGTGAAAAGTTATGAGACTCTTACCTGTACATATTCGTCATTGCTGACGCTATTGATTGAACTGTTTAACCACATAATACTTGTGTAAACTATTATGTAAAGTCACATGTATGAAAGAATTTGTATTGCTTAGTGTATTTTATATATTAGGCTATTGAAAGGTCAGTGCAAAGCCAAAATTTTATCTAGTTATATGATATTTACGTATTAATATTATCTTTTATTTTTGTCTGTATTTTTTTTGACGAATTTGGTGGTATTTTCACCACCAATGCTGGCAAAAATACCATCAAATTCTAGCCCGTGGAGGAAGGGCATATGAAAGGTGGCTACACTGAGCCACAGCGCCAAAAAATCGCGCCAGAGAGTATTGTTCCGCCGCCTCCACCGGCAGTGATTATTGAGACGCAGCGGCAAGCAGTTCTTGCCGAGAAGTTGTGGTGGACACTGCTTGTAGCTGAAGTCAGAGTGAGATGCGGTAGTGGAGAGTGTTGTTCCATGTTTATGCAGTTATTTGATGGGAGAGATAGCAGATGTTGTTCCAATGGAGATATTGTAATGATCTGAGTGCTTTTCGTCAATATAAATTAAGGTAACTAACTACTGTTCTTTATTTTCTTATTATTTGTGTGTCCTGAATAATGCTTCATTACAGGTTCAGTCAACAAAGCATCTGGCGTGTGTTCTTGTATTAGAGTGTAATTCTGGGTTTCTTGCACAATTATAGTATTTCTAATTTTCTTTTATCACGTCAGTATAAATGATATTTAAAAATTCTTGTCTTGTTGAAGAAGAACCGTGCCAGATGTGCGTTGAGTCATACTACCACATACAGAACAGCTACACTTGTGCTTGTTGTTTCGTAGGTTTTATAGTTGCTGGGGACTTAATTAATTAATTGTATTAACTGAAATTTTCATTTCATTCTTTGTGGTTGTTACATGCAGTCAGATTGCGTACGAAAACTAGTCAGGGCCAGCCGTTTACGAGACTTGCGTAATCGGACTCACAGCTACTAAAAAAAAAAAAAAAAAATTGCATCATATTTAATTAAGCCCCCATGCAAGGTGCTCGATCGTGTTGAAAGATGCAATCGTCATCCCCGAATTGCTCTTCAAACGCGGGAAGCAAGAAGGTGCTTAAAACATCAATGTAGGCCTGTGCTGTGAAAGTGCGACGCAAAACAACAAATGGTGCAAGCCCCCTCGATGAGAAACACGACCACACCGTAACACCACCGCCTGCAGATTTTACTGTTGTCACAGCACTTGCTGGCAGATAACGTTCACCGGGCATTCACCATACCCACACCCTGCGTCGGATCGCCACATTGTGTACCCTGAATCGTCACTCTATACAACATTTTTCCACTGTTCAATCGTGCAATGTTTACGCTCTTTATACCAAGCGAGACGTTGTTTGGCATTTACCGGCATGATGTGTGGCTTATGAGCAGCCGCTCGACCATGAAATTCAAGTTTTCTCACCTCCCGCCTAACTGTCATAGTAGGTGCAGTGGATTCTGATGCAGTTTGGAATTCCTGTGATGATCCGGATAGATGTCTGGCTATTACACACTACGACCCCTTTCAACTGTAGGCGGTCTGTGTCAATCAACAGACGTCGGCCTGTATGCTTTTGTGCTGTAAGTGTCCCTTCACGTTTCCACTTCACTATCACATCGGAAACAATAAACCTAGGGATGTTTAGGAGTGTGGAAATCCCGCGTACAGACGTATGACACGAGTGACACCCAAGCACCTGACAACGTTTGAAGTCCTTGAGCTCCGCGGAGCGCCCCATTCTGCTCTCTCACGTCGTCTAATGACTACTGACGTCGCTGATATGGAGTACCTGGAAGTAGGTGGCAGCACAATGCACCTAATATGAAAAACGTATGTTTTTGGGGGTGTCCGGAAACTTTGGAAAACATAGTGTATAAATACGAGGATGTGCTGAAAAGTAATGCCTCTGAATTTGTTATGCGAAAACTTTTAAGGCATTTTAAATAAAACAAATTGTTAACATTCTACATATTTATGCTTCATGTCAACAAATTTGCAGCCCTCTGCCACATGAGGACTCTGAATTGTAGCGTGTGACATGTGGTGCTCAAAATGGCTCTGAGCACTATGGGACTCAACATCTTAGGTCATAAGTCCCCTAGAACTTAGAACTACTTAAACCTAACTGACCTAAGGACATCACACACACCCATGCCCGAGGCAGGATTCGAACCTGCGACCGTAGCAGTCCCGCGGTTCCGGACTGCAGCGCCAGAACCGCTAGACCACCGCGGCCGGCGCATGTGGTGCGTACCCTAATTATGTGCGTGGTTGGTTGGTTGGTTGTTTGGGGAAAGAGACCAAACTGCAAGGTCATCGGTCTCATCGGGTTAGTGAAGGGTGGGGAAGGAAGTCGGCCGTGCCGTTTCAAAGGAACCATCCCGGCATTTGCCTGGAGCGATTCAGGGAAATCACGCAAAACCTAAATCAGGATGGCCGGACGCGGGACTGAACCGTCGTCCTCCCGAATGCGAGTCCAGTGTGTTAATCACTGCGCCACCTCGCTCGGTCGTTATGTGCGTGAGAAACAGCGTGCTGTAATCGAGTTTTGAATTTAAAGAGCTCGTCCAGACATGGAGTACCCTCTCCTTCAGCATGGCAATGCAAGACCACACACAAGCGCTGCGACAGATGCAACAATCCGAAGCCTTGGGTTCACTGTCACAGATCAGCCTCCATACAGTGTCGATTGGTCCCACCCGTTTTTCATCCGTTTCCAACACTTAAATAACACGTACGAGGACTTCGCTTTGATACTGATGAATTGGTGCAAGCAAACGTGAGGTTGTGGCTTCGTCAAGAAAGTCAAACATTGCACGGGGACAGTATCAACCAACTGGACTCTCTTTGGGAGAAATGTGTTCACCCCCAGGGTGATTATGTTGAGAAGTAAATATGTAGACATGAGGAATAGAGATTTAGAATATTAATAGCGTTTGCTTTATTTAAAAAGCTTTACGAGTTTTCACAAACAGATACAGAGGCATTACTGTTCAGCACGCCCTCGAAGAAAAGTTCTACAATCGAAGACAGAGATTACTAAATAGTAGCAAAGAAGAGTTTTGTTTTATCCGAATTTGCTTACCTACGGCGTCACATGTTGTCTATTACATGGCACAAGAACTCCACAAATCCCATTACCAAACTGACTGTTCATTAAGGCCTCAGGTTGTGTCCTATCAACCGAGCGCTTCTTTTATTCGAGATGTGTCACAAATTTCTTTTTTCTCTAACTCGATTTAGAACCTCCTCATATGTTATTCCATCTGTCCAAACAATCTTCAGCATTCTTCTGTAACACCACATTTCAAGAACTTATGTTCTCTTCTTGTCTGAATCGCTTATCGTCCACCTATCACTTCCGTACCTTCAGAAAGGATTTCTAACACTTAAATTGATGTTACAGGTTAACAAATACCTTTTTTCAGAAATGCTTTTCTTGCCACGGCCAATCTCAATTTTACATCCTCTCTACTTAGGCCATCGTCAATTATTTTGTTGCCCACGTATCAGAACTCATCGACTACTTTTAGTGGCCCATTCCCAAAACTAACTACCGGCCGCGGCGGACGAGCGGTTCTAGGCGCTTCAGTCCGGAACCGCGAGACTGCTACGGTCGCAGGTTCGAATCCTGCCTCGGGCATGGATGTGTGTGATGTTCTTAGGTTAGTCAGGTTTAAGTAGTTCAAGTTCCAGGGGACTGATGACCTCAGAAGTTAAGTCCCATAGTGCTCAGAGCCATTTGAACCATTTGAGGCACTATGGCACTTAACTTCTAAGGTCATCAGTCCCCTAGAACTCAGAACTACTTACACCTAATTAACCTAAAGACAACACACACATCCATGCCCGGGGCAGGATTCGAACCTGCGACCGTAGCGGTCGCGCGGTTCCAGACTGTAGAGCCTAGAACAGCTCGGCCACCCCGGCCGGTCAGTAGGGGTGAGAGTGTCACTGATATGATACGCGAGTTGGTGTGGCAGACACCGAAACAAAGACGGTTTTCTTTGCGGCGAGATCTATTTACGAAATTTCAATCACCAACTTTGTCTTCCGAATGCTAAAATATTTTGTTGACACCCACCTACGCAGGGGAAATAATCATCATAATAAAATAAGAGAAAGCAGGGCTCGAACGGAAAGATTTAGGTGTTCCTTTTTCCCACGCGCTATTCGAGAGTGGAATGGTAGAGAAGTAGTATGAAAATGGCTCGATGAACTCTCTGCCACGCACTTAAGCGTGAATTGCAGAGTAACCATGTAGATGTAGATGTAGATTGAGTAGTGCGTAAGGCTAGGGACCGATGACCTCAGCAGTTTGGTCCCTTAGAAACTTATCACATATTTCCAATTTTTCCATATGTGCATGTCGCTATCACATGACTCTTGTCTCCTCAGTGTAAAGTAGCGCAAAGCGTTACAGAACCTTTTCGTTGCATCAGATGTCGAAAATAACATCAAACGTGCACGACGCTAACTCAGCGCAAAAAATAAAATGCAAAGTAATCCATCTGAAGATGATAACACGAGATATGAAATGTGTTGTCGGTCGAACAAAAGTGTAGCCGCCGCGGAACGCCGTTCTATTCACCTCATTATTAATCAGTCGTACCCTGTGGCAGCAGTCCATTAGGAACGAATGTTTGTTGTTACAGTAGTAACGCGAGGTGGAGGCGCGGAGCTGATGGCCAGACACTCGGGCAGTGGCTGGCTCGGAGCAAGTGCGCAGGTGCTCGCCGCTTTGTGACCGGACACGCATCTGCCAGCACTCATTAGCGCGGCTGCTGCTGCGGCTCTGAAAGGCGCTCGCCTTGCTCCCAAACCGGCAGCGCGATTCAGAGAAGGCCGGAACGTGAAAGAATACTGCGGCGTGGCGCGGTTTGTAACGACTAATGTAATTTAGATTCCAGCGGCGGGTCGGCGGGGGGACGCGCGCTGCCCGGCCACCAGATGTAATTAGTGGCTGCCTTGCTGGCCGGCAAGTGTCATCAGTGCCGGGCTGCTGCTGCTGTAAACATGCGACGCGGCTGCCAGCTGGGCCACACAAACACCTACATAGAGTACAGAGAGAGAGAGAGAGAGAGGGGGGGAGAGGAGAGAGAGAGAGGCGGGGTGGAGATGGGGGAGGGAGAGGGAGAGAGAGGGAGAGAGAGGGGGGAGGGTGGGGGAGAGAGGGGGAGGGAGTGGGAGAGAGAGGGGGGAGGTTGGGAGAGAGAGAGGGGGGAGGGAGGGAGGGAGAAGGAGAGAGAGAGGGAGAGAGAGAGAGAGAGAGAGAGAGAGAGAGAGAGTGAGAGTGAGAGAGAGGGGGGGGGAGGGGGGACAGATCACTGGTGAGAACTGAGGACGCCATCTTAACTGCGTCTCGAGTAGTGTGTACGATGCTGTTGTAGACATATACTGATTAGTCATGGAATAACTCCTAATATCCCGTCGGACCTCCTTACGCTCGGCGTAGTGGAGCAACTTGTCGCTGGAAGTCATCTGCAGATACACTGAGCAATGCTGCTGCCTCTATAAACAATTGCGAAAGTATCGACGGTGCAGGATTTTGAGGATTTTGTGCACGAACTGACACCTCGATTATGTCCCATAATTGGTCTACAGGATTCGTGTCGGGCACTCTGGATGGCCAAATCATTTCCTCGATCTGTCCAGAATGTACATCAAAACAACTGTGAGCAACTGTGGCCCAGTGATATCGCGCATTGTCTTCCATAAAACTCCATCGTTGTTTGGGAACACGAAGTCCTTGAATGGCTGGAAATGGTGTGCAAGCAGCCGAACATAACCACTTCCAGTCAATGATCGATTCAGCTGAGCCAGAGGATTCAGCACATTCCTTGTAAACACAGCCCACGCCATTACGCAGCCACCACCAGCTAGTACACCGCCTTGTTGGCAACATGGGTCCATGGATTCGCCTGGTCTGCGTCACACTCGAACACTACTGTCAGCTCTTAACAACTGAAACCGGATCTCGTCTCACCAGGCCACGGTTTCCCAATCGTTTAGCGTTCAACCGATATGGTCACGAGCCCAGGAGAGGCGCTGCAGGCGATGTCGTGCTGTTAGCAAAGGCAATCTCGTCGATCGTCTGCTGCCACAGCCCATTAAAGCCAAATTTCGCCGCACTGTCCTAACGGATACGTTCGTTGTACGCTCCACATTGATTTCTGTGGTTATTTCATGCAATGTTGCTTGTCTGTTGCCACTACAACTTTACGCAAACGCCGCTGCTCTCGGACGTTAAGTAAAGGCCGTCCGCCACAGCATTGTCCGTGGTGAGAGGCAATTCCTGTGATTTGGTATTCTCGGCACACTCTTTGCACTATGGATATCATACTATTGAATTCCCTAACCATTTCAGAAATGGAATGTTCCACGCGTCTAGTTACAACCGCCATTACGCGTTCAAAGGCTGTTAATTCCTACTGCGCGGCCATAATCACGCCGGAGACATTTTCAAATAAATCAGCTGAGTACAAATCACAGCTCTGCCAGTGCACTGCCCTTTTCTACCTTGTGTAAGCGATACTATCGCTATCTGCATTCGAGTAAACTGATGAGCCAAGACATTATGACCACCTGCCTAATAGCTTGCTTGTCCGTCTTTGAAATGAAATTGAAATGCATCACTGATTCTGCGTATCATGGATCCGACAGTTTGTTGGTAGTTTTGTGGTGGTATGTGGCATTAGATGTCTACGCAAAGGTCATGTGATTGGCGTAAATAAAGGGCCATTGATTTGGGTACGCGGTACTGGCACCCGATAGCGACCCAGGTGGGTCCCATAGTATTATATCAGGTGAATTTGGTCGCCGAGACATCAATGTGAGTTTATTATAATGCTCCTCAAACCACTGTAGCACGGTTCTGGCTCCGAGACACGCACTGTTATACTGTTGAAAGATAACATCGCCATCGGGGAGTACATGAAGCATGAAGGGATGCAGGTGTTTCGCAGCTCTGAGCGTGTCTTCGATTACCACGACAGGTCCCATGCAAGCGCAGGATAATGTCTCCTATAACATAATACTGCTCTTGCCCCCCCCCCTCCCGCCGGCCGTGGTGGCAAAGCGGTTAAACGCGCTACAGTCTGGAACCGCGCGGCCGCTACGGTCGCAGGTTCGAATCCGGCCTCGGGCATGGATGTGTGTGATGTCCTTAGGTTAGTTAGGTTTAAGTAGCTCTAAGTTCTAGGGGACTGATGACCTTAGAAGTTAAGTCCGATAGTGCTCAGAGCCATTTGAACCATCTTGCCCCCCCCCCCCCCCTTCCCAGCCACCCCCCCTGCCTGGGTCCGTGGTGCAATGCACGTTTCGAGCCGCAGTTCACCTCGATGACGGCGTTTATGAAAATGACCATCGACCTAGTGTGGTTCGCCCGAGGAGCCGACACGTTTTCATTGATCGACGGTCGAATCTCGATGTTTCAGTGACCACTGCAATCGTAATTGACGATGTCGTTCGGTCACCGTGTGAACACGTAGGGGTGGTCTACTGCGGAACTCCGTGTACAACAATTTACGGCAAACGGTGTGTTCTGAAATACTTGCATGTGCACCAGCAGTGTGCTCTTTTGAAAGAGATACCACAGATCACTATCTATCCTACTTTAAGAGCAGACAAGTCTCCGAAACACACGTTCTGTGATGAGTTGCGGACGTCCAACCATTTAACATCTAATGGCAGTTTCACTGTCCTTCTACCTTTTTCCGTAGATGTTCACGACAATATCACGCCGGCCGGTGTGACCCAGCGGTTCTAGGCACTTCAGTCCGGAACCGCGCGACCACTACGGTCGCAGGTTCGAATCCCGCCTCGGGCATGGATGTGTGTGATGTCCTTAGGTTAGTTAGGTTTAAGTAGTTCTAAGTTCTAGGGGACTGATGACCTCAGATGTTAAGTCCCATAGTGCTCAGAGCCATTTGAACCACAACAGCACGTAAACATTTGACCAACTTCGCCGTTTTTGAGATACTCGTTCACAGGCTTTGCGTAGTAATAATCTGCCCTTTGTCAGAGCCGCTTATCGCAAGGGATTCCGTCATTTGCACTCCCGTGTCTCCACTAGGGTGCTCCCCCGTCCGTTTCTGCTCCGCTTGCATACTTTTGTTACCACGTCACATGCCCGCAACGCCATCAGGCGGCAGCCAACTTCGCGGTTGGCAGTGGTCACAGTGTTTTGGCTTATCAATGTATATCGCTATTCAATAAAATGTCGTGTGACTTAGGTCTCACGTCGGGTAGACCATTCGCCGGGTGCAAGTCTTTCAAGTTGACGACTTGCGCGTCGATGGGGAGGAAATAATAATGATGATAACAACACAACACCCAGTCCCCGAGCGGAGAAAAATCTCCGACCCAGTCGGGAATCGAACCCGGGACCTTAGGATTGGCATTGTGTCGCGCTGACCACTCAGCTACCGGGGGCGGACGCTATTCAATGACTTTTGTCATCTCAGTGTATTTTAACGCTCCCAGTACGTGTTCTGTGATATAATTATTCCCAGGAAGAAATGAAGTGCACATTATTGGGCTTCTGCATGTCCTTTGTTCGTTTATTTCATGCAATTTAACATCGATAAAAAAACCATGATGTAGATCGAAACTATAGTGGTTATTGTCGCATTATATTTTCACATCAATTTTCGAAGACTGTATTTTAGTTGATAGAGGATTTAATGATGTAACTAAGGACAATAAAGAACAATTCCAGGTGTTGCGCTTTTGACTGTGAAGAATCAGCAGCAACGAGTGAAAATGTGTGTCGGACCGGGATTCGAAAAAGAAATATCCTACGTGCTGTAATGACACGTTCCGATGCAGAGACATACAATACCTTAACGTCTGCGCCAAAGATTAAATTGAGAGGAATGCCTCTGTAATGTTCACATTGGATTCTGTTTATTTCATACTCCAAGAAGGAGTTAAGATACACTTTCGATTGTAACCTTGTAGGGGATGGATGTAATCTTTGGTGTGTGCGGAAAGGCAGCCATCTTGTTAGTATTTATGGTTTGTGCGACGAGCAGAGCAAGTCTTATTGTCTTGTGAATAAAAAATAGTGAGAAGTATTTAAGTTTTACGAGAATTATTTAAAGCGACGTAGCATTGTATTCCTTGGTTTCCACCGTCTTCGTGAAGTAAACCGATGCCGTCTTACGAAGATACACATGATCAACAAAGAGAAGAACATCAGTGGTGACTAATGAATTAATTTTGTGGCAGAAGACCTAATTCTACGTCTAAGGTGAGAACAGTGATTACATCAACAATGACGTAGAATTCAAAAATGTAATCAATCGGAAATGTATATTATATTACAGGCAAATTTCACGCAGCACTGAATTTGTCCGCATTCAAGTCGGTCAATACATTCCGTAAAAAAGAAAGCCTTTCAAAAGTTCTAAAGTTAAAGTTCCATATCCATAATTTTTTCTCTTTTCAAAAATGCTAGACAGTTGCGTTAACCACTGCGCCACCCAGACAAAATGTTTAACGCCAACTAATGCCACATATCCGCAGTTCCTGTACATGTCCTCCATTCTCACTAGTTTGATCTTCCGGCACGAGGTCGGATGCAACTGAGCATCGGCACTGAAGGTTGTGGAGTCACTGCCCTTCAAGGTGAACCAATTATATGAATGCGCGATGCCTGTTCTTTCCGAGGTGTCCGAAAGATCGGACATTACGCATTAATATAACTGAAACATTTGAACCTCACTAGACGTCCCCTGCGGACCGGAACCCAAAAATGGTCGGATTATCGGAACGCTTTTATTGGCCTGTAACATAATACAGCATCTTGCGACTGCCATTAGCCTTACTACAGAGAACAATAGTTATACTATCTTTGGCAAGCTTTACACCTTTTGCAGACTCCTTTTGTGCAGCAACAGTTATTGGATGGAGCATTTTGTAGTCTAAGCTAGACTCGTTAATGTTATACATCTGATCAGTAGCCAGACTGAGCTCTTTAACAAAGTTTTCAAATTTCGGAACAAATTGACTGGCAGTTGTTTCGCCAGCAGATAGTTTCTCCGGCAATAATTACATTTCGAATGACATTTCATTTTTTTCACTGATGCAGCCACCATTTATCAGCTGTAAATTTCTCATTTTCATTGTCTACACTTAAGTTTTCATACAAAATCAGTGCCTTTTGTTTTATGATTGGCCCAGACAACACAGTTCCTTTTGTTCTCACCTGCTCAAAGGGCACCCACAAAACACTGTCTAGAATTCGTTTTTTAGGCTTCTTCGACGGCGTCTTGCGTATTTTCAGTCCTTTCTCGTGACAATTATCACTGTATGAGTTTCAAGAACTTTCCTATTTTTTCTCCAGCGTTTACCAGTTCTTATGCCAACCCCTACATCACAGGTAATGTTTTGAAAAGACTCCACTACAGACAACGTCAGATGTTTACGTTAAAGTTGATGATAAAATTTAGTTTTACATACTTTAATATGAAGGAAGAACACTGTTACCAATTTACAAAACAAATGCATACACAATAGTATTTCTTGATGGTGGCAGAAACAAGTTATTTCATATTAAAACTGATCGAACGACCACATTAGCAACGGTCAACTGTCTACTGATCAATATCGCAAACGTCGAGTCGTGTAAAAAAACGCGGGAAATGAGATGGTTGGACTAAGGGAGAAGTCGAACCATCCGAGGCAGGATCAACGAGGGTCTACTGTATATGAAGAAAGACGCAAACAGTACGCAATTACAGTAACGGCAATAAAATGAAATACGAAACAGAATGAACGCATATAGCAACCAAATGTGGTGACGGTCAGTGTCTAGTGAAACATGCGCTCTTTACATTCACGCTCTCCGCTGTTACTACAGATCGCTTGTAAATGTTCCCGTTCGTACTAGAAATGCGAGACATGTGCGGGGTCCATTTGTACTCTGCCGTATGAAAGGAGAACACTGACATTCTCCAATTGTCCACCCGCCTGTTGCCTCCTAAAGATGTCCTTGTCCTTGCGCAGAAGTAGGAGTCAGATCGTGAATCCGTTGTTCTCGTTGAGAGGCTCTGAAATTTACTGGACTAAGTTGGCTGGGGCCCAGTACGCTATTAAATGAGTATGCGAAGTTAACTGCGATGCCAATGGTTTTTTATTTATTTACAACACACGGAGCAGCTAAAGCCATAAACTGCTAACAAGATGAAACTTCCTGGCAGATTAAAACTGTGTGCCGGATTGAGACTCGAACTCGGGACCTTTGCCTTTCGCGGGCAAGTGCTCTACCAACTTGCCCGCGAAAGGCAAAGGTCCCGAGTTCGAGTCTCGATCCGGCACACAGTTTTAATCTGCCAGGAAGTTTCATACCAGCGCACACTCCGCTGCAGAGTGAAAAGTTCATTCTGCTAACAAGATATTTCAACAACGTAAAGAGTACTATCGATGGGAGCTGTCAAACTGAGTCCATGTTTTTAGATTTCCAGAAGATTTTTGAACCGTTCCTCAAAAGCGACTTCTAATCACATTGCATGCCTATGGAGTATCGTCTCAGTTGCGCAACTGGATCTGTGATATCCCGTCAGAAAGGTTACAGTACGTATTAGTCGACGGAAAAATCATCGAGTAAAACAGAAGTGGTATCTGGCGTTCCCCAAGGAAATGTTATACGTCCTCTGCTGTTCCTAATCTACATATACGAGTTAGGAGATAACCTGAGCAGCCCTCTTAGGGTGCTTGCAGATGACGCAGTCATTTACCGCTTATAAAGTCATCAGATGATCAAAACAAATTGTTAAACTATTTAGACAAGATATCTGTATGGTGCGAAAATTGGCAGTTGGCTCTAAATAATGAAATATTTGAAGTCATCCACACGAGTACTAAAAAGAATCCGTTAAATTTTGGTTACATGATAAAATACACAAATGTAAAAGCTGTAAATTCAACAAAATACTTCGGGATTACAATACGAACAACTTAAATCAGAACAGTCACAGCAAACCAAATACTGCGGTTTATTAGCAGAAAATTTATCAAATGCACCGGGTCTATTAAAGAAACTCCTATACTACGCTTGTCCGCCCTCTTCTGGAGTATTACTGGGCGGTGTGGGATGCGCACCAGATAGGATTGACGGAGAATATAAAAAAATTTCAAAGAACGTCGGCTCATTTTGTATTATCGTGAAATAGGAGAGAGAATGCCACGGAGATGATACGCGAATTGGGGTATTAATCTTTTAAACAAAGGCGTTTTTTGTTGCGGCAGGATCTTCTCATGAAATTTCTATCACCAGCTTTCCCCTCAGAGTGTGAAAAGATTTTGTTGGAGCCTACCTGCATAGGGATAAACTATCATCATGATAAAATAGAGAAATCAAAACTCGCACGCGAGCTCTTCTGCGCGCTGTAAGAGAGTGGAACGGTAAAGAAATAGCTTGAAGGTGGTTCAATGAACCCTCTGCGAGTCTCTTAATTGTGAATTGCAGAGTAATTATGTAAGTGTATGCCTACAAAGTCACATGTAAAACAGTTCATCTATATATCACTTACAATCACGGTATAGTAACTATACATTGTAGAAAATTATATTCACTGAATGTAAAGGGAAATACCCTTAAGACTTGAAGAAGTCATGCAAACGGAATTAGATACGAAACAACTGACGATGGCAGAAGAAGATATAAAATACAGTAAGGCAAGAGAGAGGAAAGCCTTCCTGAAAATTGCGAATGTAAATTTAACTAGTCGGATGCGTTTTCTGAAAGTATTGTCTTGAGAGAAACCTTATCTGGAACTGAAGCATTGACGATAAACAGAGCAGACAAAAAGGGCATAAAATATTTTGAAATGTGAAACGCTGGAAATTAGATAGGAACATGGGATAACAAATGAAGAGGTAGTGAATCCAGTTGGGAGGAAAAGATCCATATGCTTCAACCTGACTAAAAGAATGAATAGCTTGATATATCTCATAACGGACCATCAAGGAATAATTAACTTGGTAATAGAAGGAAATGGCAGGATTAAAAATTGTAGAGGCACACAAAGGCATGCCTACATAAAGCAGGTTCACATGGATGTATGTTACAGTAGTTACATAGAGATGTAGGTATTAGCACAGGATAGACTAGCGTAGATCGATGCATTATGAAAGTCTTCCAACTGAAGACAACAACAACGACGACGTGCGGTGTGTCTTACCCAGGTGGTTGTGAAGCAGGACTTCGCTATCCAATCTGATTTTTTTTTCCTCAGTTGCCAGTGGAAACGCGCTTCGAAGATACAATAACAAGAAGTTACAACGGGATATCTACAGAACTAGCACACAAGTCTCCCAGATTTCTCTGTCAAGTTCGAAGCCCGTAACACCCAAATCGAGAAAACAAATTACCGAACGCCGATCAATTTACGATGGGTTAAACGAGAGACTTACGTCATTGTCAACAAAGAATATAAAACTGTCAATGCGGAACTGTTCCAAAGAAATGTTAAATGAATGTTCCGACAGTATCGTTCTCAGCGTTTCAAAACATACCAACAGCAAGAACCAAATACACGACAGATGCTACTCGCCATAAATGGCAAGATGCGGATTTTACGATCCCGGTGGCGAGCCGTGTTTATTCGGGAGAAGCGTGAATTAACTGCGAATTCTGTGCCGCCAGACAGGTGTTGAGCCGCAGACGAGAACAGCATCCTCAATACATGGACGGCCGGAATGCGATGAACAGTAGCCTGGGAAAGACGTACCGAGGAACACTACAAATATATCATTTGAAAAACTATTTCTGGCGGAAGAAGGCCTCATTCGTATCCGCACACAATAAAGTACGGCAAGCAGGGTTCTGAAGGCCTCTACTTCATACGACACTGCGGTGCCTTTGTTTGTAACAAGTACGATGCAGTGGTCTGCGGCAATTACAGCTGTTACGAAATACAGGAAATGAATTCGCAATTGCGAATATGGGCAACCTTCAAATGCAGAATGGAATGACGACATTAAAAATTTGTGTCAGAACGGGACTCGAGCACAGATTTCCGGCTTGTCGCTAGCGGTCACGTTAACAATTTCGGCTAACCGTGCGCACTTCACGTCCAGTTCCAAACGTCCGTAGCATGTTTTCGTCCTTGTGTCATTAACTTGCACTCGTACACATACTGTATTTCCAGTACATGGGAGACACTTAATAGAAAGTCGCTGGGCTGGCATTGGCGATGAATACTATATTGCAGTGTCTGTGTATGTAAGAATCACGATGCAATGTTCCTTCGGATATGCATGCAGCCGTGAAGTGTGCAGGGATAGCGGAGATGCTTAAAGCGATCGCTCGCGACAAGCGTAAAATCAGAGTTTGTTTCCCAGTGCAGCAGAAATTTTCAATGTCGTCATTCCATTTTACAGTTGTATGTTGAACGCATTCGAAATCGCGAATATATTAGCTATATCTCTATTTATGTTGTTAATATACTACTGGCCATTAAAATTGCTACAACAAAAAGAAATGCAGATGATAAACGGGTATTCATTGGACAAATATATTATACTAGAACTGACATGTGATTACATCTTCACCCAATTTGGGTGCATAGATCCTGAGAAATCAGTACCCAGAACAACCACCTCTGGCCGTAATAACGGCCTTGATACGCCTGCCCATTGAGTCAAACAGAGCTTGGATGGCGTGTACAGGTACAGCTGCCAATGCAGCTTCAACGCGATACCACAGTTCATCAAGAGTAGTGACTGGCATATTGTGACGAGGCAGTTGCTCGGCCACCATTGACCAGACTCTTCCAATTGGTCAGAGATCTAGAGAATGTGCTGGCCAGGGCAGCAGTCAAACATTTTCTGTATCCAGAAAGGCCCGTACAGGACCTGCAACATACGGTCGTGCATTATCCTGCTGAAATGTAGGGTTTCGTAGGAATCGAATGAAGGGTAGAGCCACGGGTCGTAACACATCTGAAATGTAACGTCCACTGTTCAAAGTTCCGTCAATGCGAACAAGAGGTGACCGAGACGTGTAACCAATGGCACCCCACACCATCACGCCGGGTTATACGCCAGTATGGCGATGACGAATACACGCTTCCAATGTGCGTTCACCGCGATGTCGCCAAACACGGATGCGACCATCATGATGCTGTAAACAGAACCTGGATTCATCCGAAAAAATTACGTTTAGCCATTCGTGCACCCAGGTTCGTCGTTGGGTACACCATCACAGGCGCTCCTGTCTGTGATGCAGCGTCAAGGACAACCGCAGCCATGGTGTCCGAGCTGATAGTCCATGCTGCTGCAAACGTCGTCGAACTGTTCGTGTAGATGTTTGTTGTCTTGTAAACGTCCCCATCTGTTGACTCAGGGATCAAGACGTGGCTGCACGATCCGTTACAGCCATGCGGATAAGATGCCTGTCATCTCGACTGTTAATGATACGAGGCCGCTGGGATCCAGCACGGCGTTACGTATTATCCTCCTGAACCCAGCGATTCCATAGTCTGCTAATACTCACTGGATCACGACCAACGCGAGCAGCAATGTCGCGATACGATAAAGCGCAATCGCGATAGGCTACAATCCGACCTTTATCAAAGTCGGAAACGTGATGGTACGCATTTCTCCTCCTTACACGAGGCATCACAACAACGTTTCACCAGGCAACGCCGGTCAACTGCTGTTCAACACGAGATTTGAAATGCATATTAATACGCAGAGTCAGTCAAGATACTCATTGCAATTTCCCGCTTATATTGCTATGTGCCTCATTTAGCCTTTTTGAAACTACCTACTGCAAAGAGACATCGGGATTGGGGGGTCAACGGGAGGAAACATGGCAGGGGGCGGAGGGCTAAAGAAAGAAAGAGAGAGAGAGAGAGAGAGAGAGAGAGAGAGAGAGAGAGGAAGCCGGAGGGGGAGGGGGAGGGAGAGGGAGAGGGAGAGGGAGAGGGAGAGAGAATGATATGAATATTATTCGCTCTGGCGTTTACACCATAAGTAAACACATTTTCAGCTCACTGCTTTTCGTAGGTACACTTGCCCCAATTTCGTCTGCCTATTCATGGGTGTTGGTTACAGTTCGCATTAAACTCGATGTTTATTCGGCGCCCCACTTCATTGTGAAAAAGACTCTTCAGGCTTACTAAACTGCTTCAACTTAGTAATTGTAGAATGAAGGCTTTCACGACCGGGTGGCATGGCTGTTGATATACTTTCCGGGATGTGAGGTCGTGGTCCAAGAACTTTTCTGCTCCTTACGTTTCGTCCAGAACTGCGCTGGACTTCCTCAGAGGCACTGCTCCGCTGAGTCTTGCCGACCGGCAATTCCTTTTCGAATGCAAATGTTGAGATCAGTGACGGATAATGAGTTTTTTTGGAGTTCCAGTTATCAATTGCTCTTTGCGGTGGTTGTAAGATTTTACAACAGTCCATCACGCCCTCACTCCATTACTATAGAGATCATTAATTAATGCTGATACAAATTCCTTAACGGCTACACCGATTCAACAGAGCCGGCCGGAGTGGCCATGCGGTTCTAGGCGCTACAGTCTGGAGTCGAGCGACCGCTACGGCCGCAGGTTCGAATCCTGCCTCGGGCATGGATGTGTGTGATGTCCTTAGGTTAGTTAGGTTTAATTAGTTCTAAGTTCTAGGCGACTGATGACCTTAGAAGTTAAGTCGCATAGTGCCCAGAGCCATTTGATTCAACAGACCAATCATTGTCAATAACCCAAGTATATTTCTCGGCCGATGGCTGCATCATTGCACCCTAGGAGAGAATATTATATGAGGCTGGTATAATTTCTGTGTTAGCACTGATAAAGTAAACTTTATAGTCAAAAGGAATGTGCTCAATGATGCTCTTTGCCAATGAAAGCAGAAACATAAGCTCACTCCGTTACACACTGCGAAGAGGTTTCCGGTGATCAACAACTGTACCGAAGCACCCGCTCCCGCCTTGCTCATTCAAACTAAGAAGATGAAAATTTCTTACGATACAACAATTCGAATCAAATCTCTCTGAATCTGTTGCCACCAGATTACCGCGCATTGGCGAAATCGACTGCGGGGATCGCGCGGTATGTTCTCATAGGCCGGGTGAAAGACGCTGTAAACGAACGTAGCTGAAAGATTGAGCAGAAGCTCCAGAGATAAAAGCGTACTAACAGATTGTTAGGGCGAAAAAAATGTACAAGCACTGATTTATCAGACGTGTGAGCATCTCACACTGTGGAAGGCAAAAGGACGTCAGAGACAGTACGAAGGAATGCAAAACGCGTGACCCAACATATCTTTTCGAAAGGCGACTAACCGCGGGAACGTGTACGCTATTCAGTGGAATACGCCCCAATAGATTGTCACGAACGAAAGAACGCGGGACGCATGAACACACACACACACACACACACACACACACACACACACACACACGCACACACACACAAAAGCGCGAAGGGCGTTGTAAACCAAATTTCTTAGATCCATACAGCATCCAACGCCAAGCGACAGATACGGCTTACACCTAATAATCACCTGAATCGGAATTTTTCTGGTTCGTTTATTTACGTATTTTACCCTTTTTCCTTAGCTCGTCCTTAATATTATAATGTCCGAATGCCGGCAACTGAACAGCATATGACTCAAACTTGCTCTCCACCACGGCAGTTTTACCATCGTAATTAAATTCAACATAAAATGTCTCAACATACTGTGTCTCTCAACGACAGATCTTCCCTAGACGTGTCGCAGTAATCATTTTACGCGTACGATCTGTCTATCCCTTTAAATTATGAGTCGAAGGACGTCGCTTCACCCGACGATATGTCCCATACAGCGTTAATGTTGAATTTAATTTCGGTGGTAAAACTGCAGGGGTGGAGGGCAAGTTTGATTCGCTGTTGCTGGCATTCAGACATAACACTATTAAGGACGAGCTAGTGTTCTTTAAGAATAAGTATCAAAATATTATTAATGAAGTAGTAACCTAAGTATATCATATTAAGGTTAAAATAGAGAGAATAACAAACGACGGTCGGGCACAAAACAAATTTTTTGAGGAAGCTGGCGCTATGGAAAAGGTTCGATTCTTTGTCAGAAAAAAACTTCGTCAATTCACGAACTTCCAGCATTGGGTCGGCAACTTCTGTTAATCAATACAACAAAAAAACAGTACAAGTGGCAAATATTTTATTTTTCATTCGATGACTAGTTTCGGGCCACCCATTTTCAAAACAACGTAACAAATGCCATTTTCGACTTTGTTACGTCGTCGAACGAAAAATAAAATATTTGCAACTTGGACTGGTTTTTTGTTCTGTTGGTCAATTTAGTTGTCAGGGATTTGACTCAACTGGTATTCCGCGGAGAAAATATAATGGTCGAACTGTATATAACTTTGTAACATATAGTACCTTATAAGTCAGTGTCTGTTGATACAGTAACAAACTGGACAAGTATTAAAAACGAATGTGACGCTAAGAATACTGTGCTTCAGACTAATCTTTTTTATACTGATATGTCAGTCAGTGGGTCAGAACTAAACCAGATGATAAAAATGAAGCAGAAGTTAAATATTTTTCTTGTATCATTAAAAGTGTTGAAGATCTAACGTTCTGTAAGAGAAAAGGCAAAATAAAATGTTAAGGAAAGTTTTTGCATTACAGTTGACGTCTGGTTAGCGTTTTTTTTTAATGCAGATTGGGACCATATCAGATATAGTTCAGACTCCTTGAGGCTTGCATTCCTGGTACCTGATTCTGACGATAGGATATACAAATTAGCATTAACGTTCTACGGCAACAAAATTAATGGAGCTGCAGCTATCATAGTTTTGGAGGAACTGTGGTACTACAAGCCAAATGGCTATGATCTAATACGTCCCTTTAGGGGAGCATACAGGGAATACGTGTTTGTGTCTAATAGTATTAGGTGTTCCCGTTCACATTACGATCTACGGCAGGGAGCGTACAAAACAACCCTGGTGCCAATATTAGAGATTCAATAGAACAAAATATGGTCCTTCTAAGACGCACAGCCATGGGCCATCCCAGAGAATTGCCTCGTGGTCAAGGAGGCATTGAATATTATACGGTAAAATACTCAGCCTATACGCGTATATTTTCTGTGATGTGCGCGTGAAGTGGACAGCTGGAAGAAGGTGGAAGAGCGAGAGAAAAAATAAATAAATAAAATAAAAAAAGGAAAAAGATGGTAAGCTTGAAACTTTTTGGATATCGAATTTACGAAGATGAGATTTTGAAAGACTCAGACACTGGCATTTACTGAAACATGTGTACAAAGGTGGAATAAATGACGACAAATTCCCGGTGCTTAAAGTTGTAAAAATTTTGCAAACGATTTATGAGCATAGGTATAAATGACGGGAGAATGTGGCTTTTTACTGAATTGTGGTGAGGAATAATTGATTGCTAAATAATACGTTTTCGAAGGCACAGGACATCTAATTATTTTATGTGCCTTTTATGTTTAATATAAGTGATCGCGCTCCTATAATTATATACTGGGCGTTGTGATTAAATATTGAAAACGGGCAATTGTGAGTAAATTGAAAATATTATCCCACATGTATATTCCTTCATATAGTGCTCCGAATTTTATCTGCTTCTCAGAAAATCTGTTTTGATTCAAGACAATTTGTCGTCCAAGAGCGTCAAGAAACATTTTAATGTAGATTCGAGTAAGAATAGGAAAAGCGCCACGCCATCTTAGTAAAATCAGCGAAAGATGCGGTTGAGAATCAGTCTCCATCTTCATGCGCCACGGGGAAGGAGACTTCTTTGCATGTATCTTTGGGTACTGAAGAAAACTGATAGCAAACAAAAACAAAATAGTCACGTGAATATAACATGAACAAAAATCCGTTACCGTTATAGTTCCACATCTTATGTCTTAAACGGTCAAAATACATTTAATTTCTCAACACTCTTCCAAGAATTTTGATGGAGTTCCCTGTTTATGCTTATTCAGCACATTTTTCTCGTTGCTACGCAACAGCTGGACTCAACTTCGTCGATAATCTGTACTGCATAGTTGCATTTCAGTGCTCGTCTTCTGTTGCAGCATTCGCCTTAGTTGCTCCCCCTGTGGCCTTTCCAGAATTCCTTCGCATTGTACACCTAACCCACTCCGCCAGTCAACTCCAAAACCTGCTGAGAGATGCACTACACAGCCGCCGAACGAGGTGCCACCGGGATAGGGCACTGGCAACAAATTCGAGAGTACGGCAGTTAAAATCGCCATCTGATCTTACAGACCTGGAAATTTCTTTGGTTTCTCTAAATCGATTACGGGAAACCATCCAAACGGTTCCTTTGCAAAGGTGTGGCCGATTTCCTTCCAATATTCACAGCTTGTGTTCCATCTCGTCGTCGACGGGGAGTCAACCTCTAATCTTCCTTCATTTCTTCCCCACGGCTTCCTTTCCACTTCTCTTCTGCGTTATTTTATCCGTCAACTTTTTTTTTCAGTTTTAATACTCTCCTTTCTCCATTTTCCGATTTGTTATTTCTACGTGCTACCGCATCCATCTTTTGATTCTATATTATATAGTTCTCCAGAGATATAAATTTAAGAAAGTTCTGTTTCACATCTAAGTGCATTAATTATTTTTCACTGCTCTATTTCTTTTCATGTTTATTTTCACGATTTCCTTCAACATCCAGCTGCAGACTGTCCATATATCTTGCAATATTTACCAATTTCACAACATCGAGACCTCCGACAATCCACTGTGGTATAAACAGACCGGTAACTTTATTTACCCTCCTTCTGGTAACCGGTGCTACACAATAAATTCAAGGAAATTCTATTCTATTCCATTCCATTATTTATTTTTACTTCTCTGTATCTGTTGAACACCTTCCACAGTCTTGTGGATCTCGATCCTTCATCTTTTTGGCAGTTTACTGTATGTCAGTTAAGGGCATGGCACAAAAATCTAAAGGCTACTTTTTGTGCCATAGCTGCTACTGAATCTGGTATTTCGTTTATGTAGCTAAAGGCGCAGACCATTAGACTATAAGGCGTTGGGTGCTATGTATATAATCAAAATTTATCTGTATCTGCTTGCTCAGTGTAAACACGAGCGGTGGAAGAAGTCATTAGCACGAATAATTCGATTATTCATAGACTTTGTTCTTGAAATACAGCTATAGATTGAAGAATTTAGTACTATGAATCATGGGAAGGAAATAGGACATTTCGCTCACTGTCTACACGAGACACCTCCATCTGACTGGAGACAGGAGCAACTGCAACGGGTCATTGCTTGAGAGCAGTGGCCGTCAAACTTTTTTGTTCAAGAGCCAACACTGACGTTGTACGGCGGCTCCTTGGGCCGCATATTCACCGACCGTATTATTAATTTATAATTTAGTATGTTATGAGCCCCCCGTACACTATCTATAGTACGGGCGCGGTAAGTTAATTTTGTGAAATGTAATAATTATTTCATAAATAATATTCCAAAGATATAGCGCAGTCAGCCTTTGGCTGATTTCGATCGATTGTAATACTTTTCAGTTTTGTTTCAGAAAGTAAGTGAAGAGCGTTCCCGTTCGTATCTCTCTCTCTTTTCTGTTGCTCTTTAGACTGATACAACCCACTATAGCTGCGTTCCACGCTTATCATTAATTAATCTTTCTTTTGTGTAGAGAAATGTGTGTATTAGCTTCAGAACCATTTGCAATTAAATTAATGTAAATTAGTTAAGTCTCATGAGTTCGCCTTTTAACAGTTCTCCTAATAGATATAACATACATGAAATATTTTAATGCTTTATTGTTACAGCCAACGACCAATACTTTTATAGAATTTTAATAGAAGTCAGTTTGGCCACTAACAAAGATGCATCACCATCAACAATGCCCGTCTGCTTCCAGTGGTTAATTTCAATTTCTGTTTAAAATCAAATTGTTATCACACATTTTAGCAATCTTGCGTGAGCAGCCGCGTCATTTTGGCCCCAAAGCTGTCGTCGTCCCTTTCGGGATCCATTGCGGATTTCAGGAAACGTCGATGAGGATGATCTGTGAAAGGTCTGAAATCTTCTTCTTCAGAATACGAATCGCGTGCTTTTAACGACTGCGCTGAGTGCTGCCAGTCAAGCTACATCATGCACTGTGTCTTTGGGATGCTAAAAAAAAAATGGCTCTGAGCACTATGGGACTTAACTTCTGAGGTCATCAGTCTCCTAGAACTTAGAACTACTTAAACCTAACTAACCTAAGGACATCATACACATCCATGCCCGAGGCAGGATTCGAACCTGCGATCGTAGCGGTCGCGCGGTTCCAGACTGTAGCGCCTAGAACCGCTCGCCCACCCCGGCCGGCCTTGGGATGCTGTCCCAAACATTTTGGGGTACAGTAGTTTCCCTCGTATTCTTAATTCCCCTTCCAAAGACAAATGTGTAGTTACAGTGGTCCCCAAATTACAAACAAATAAATGTGATGCCAAGACACTGTTAGATTTATTTAAACATAAAGCAGTAAACATAAGAGTATAGTACATTTGGTTTCTCACAACATGAATATTAGTTTACAAAAAGAAATCAGTCAAAGAAATATGGTACACCTGCACAAAAATGAAGTTAAGTAACTGAATTCTAGTAACCTGTATGCATCCCGTTGCCACTGATGACAGCTTGTTGACGTCTTGGCATGGAGTGAACCTAGTTGCAAGTAATATCTGGCAAGATCTTCGACCACTTCTCTAACAACACCGTCTCAAACTCCCACTTCCTTCTAGAACGACGTTTTCGAATCTTTGTATCCAAGTATGCCCAAAGATGCTATATCAGTTTAAGATCAAGTCTCTGTGGTAGAGTGAAAACCCTCCTAGGAGCTGTTAGAGATGGATGTTTAGGTTCGCTGTCTTATTGAAAGTAAACGATTCTAGACCCACTTTCTGTGCACTGCTGCATAATGCACTCGCAACAAACTGATATACATATTTACCGATGATCCGTGACACCTTTAATAATTGCCAACTCACAAACACCAGAACTTCCCACGCATCCCCGAGCCACTATGCTTCCTTCCCATGTTTTACTGTAGGACATGTTGCGACTGGAGCTTAGTATTTGTTTTGCGTCAGATTCAAACAAGTAAAACTTCGATTCGTCACGAAATAGCACAGTATTCCAAAATTTATTCGATTTATTGACACAATCTTTAGCGATCTCCAAGTGTTTTCTTCGGCTAACTTCAGAAGTAAGTGGCTTCTTTCTGGGAGATTGGCTGAATATCAACTGCGTCAAAACATTCCTGATGGTGTGAGCACTGACCTATTTGTTCGACGTAGACAGGATGTCCAATATAAACGACACTACACTTTTAACGTGCTTTTTGTGCAAGACGAACTGTCCTTCGACGCTTCCTACATGTAAGAACTCTTGTACGTCCGGATCTGCGTTTTTTTTTTTTTTTCTGTTGTACCAGTCTCTTGAAACGTCTTGATGATTGCCCACTGTGTTGTATAATTAACAGAATGATCTTTACCAATGTCACGGTACCTTTTATCGTGCGAATGCAATAAAACCGTCTTGTTGCGGAACGACACAAAATGGTCCTTCTCCTTGGGACTCTTCGTGAGATATGAATGCCCCTTACGCTGGCCGTCTGGCAAGTGACTGAACTGTTTGTCAACTCTGAACGCACAAATCTCGTACGTGCGGCGCTGTCTGTCAAGCACAGTAACAAACGTCGCAGCGTGTGCCAATACTTCTTTGAGCAGGAGAAAACCCTCATTTAATTGATTATATGTGTTTTCATTGTGCTGGGAAAACATTTTAATATAAAAATTATATTCTTTATTGAGTCAAAGTAGTAGTAGTAGTAGTTGTTGTTGTTGTTGTTGTTGTTGTTGTGGTCTTCAGTCCTGAGACTGGTTTGATGTAGTTCTCCACGCTACTCTATCCTGTACAAGCTTCATCATCTCCCAGTACTTACTGCAACCTACATCTTTCTGAATCTGCTTAGTGTATTCATAACTTGGTCTCGCTCTACAATTTTTACACTCCACGCTGCCCTCCAATGCTAAATTTGTGATCCCTTGATGCCTCATAACATGTCCTACCAACCGGTCCCTTCTTCTCGTCAAATAGTGCCACAAATACCTCTTATCCCCAATTCTATTCAATACCTCCTCATTAGTTATGTGATCTACCCATCTAATCTTCAGCATTCTTCTGTAGCACCACATTTTGAAAGCTTCTATTCTCTTCTTGTCCAAACTATTGATCGTCCACGTTTCACTTCCATACATGGCCACACTCCATCCAAATACTTTCAGAAACGACTTGCTGACACTTAAATCTATACTCGATGTAAACAAATTTATCTTCTTCAGAAACGCTTTCCTTGCCATTGCCAGTCTACTTTTTATAACCAAATAGCAAAAATCCTTTACTACTTTAAGTGTCTCATTTCCTAATCTAATTCCCTCAGCATCACCGGACTTAATTCGACTACATTCCATTATCGTCGTTTTGCTTGTGTTGATGTTCATCTTATATCCTCCTTTCAAGACACTGTAAAAATTCAGGTATACATATAATGTACCTAGTATTTATAAATTTTGTACCAGATGCGAGAAGATGTCTGTGCCAATACTTTTTGGTGCCACTGTATAAGGTATTCTGCTTATAAGATGTAGGCAGCCCGAGAAGATGTTTTGTAATTGAAATGGACGGCGGGAGTGCTCACGAAGGAGCGATGCTACACAAAAAAGTGTAATTAGACGACCAACAGAATAACACTGTAGCACGAAGTCTACATCTGCTGTAAAGAAACTGCTGCGTAGTCAGAAACATTATAAGTCCCTGTACACACAAAGCTTTCATTACGGACGTCTTCAATAGAAAACCACGTCTCTCGGCTGCTGCCCGCCTCGAGTGCATGATGAGCTTTTGTACAAAATCTGACGATGCGAAATACGTGTTCC
Source organism: Schistocerca cancellata (assembly GCF_023864275.1). Taxonomy (NCBI): domain Eukaryota; kingdom Metazoa; phylum Arthropoda; class Insecta; order Orthoptera; family Acrididae; genus Schistocerca; species Schistocerca cancellata. The sequence goes on along the minus strand of NC_064628.1, from coordinate 758,818,346 downwards.
GCCGCGTCTTCGCCATCTATTTTCTTCGCTTTCTTTGGCCGTCCTTATTCTCCTATTCTCCTCTTTTTTGTGCGGTCACGGCTCGCCCGGATGGCCCGCTGGGTCGAGAAGTTAGTTTTCAGTAGCTTAATTAACTTAATCTAAAGACATTCCGGAGAAATATAAATGACTGCGGGGAGAGCGAAGCAGTCAGCGCGGACCGGAGCGGAGCGGAGCGGAGGGGACAGAAAAAGTAGCAGCGGGCATTCGAAAGAGAGTAATCATAATTAACATCCCCTTGTGAATCACGGGCGCGCTCGCGGGCCGCGCTTTGTCTCTGCGGCGGGCGGTGACGAAGCTCCCAGCAGCTCCTGGCGAGCGCTAGCCTGCCTGGCCGGGCCGGGCCGCCCTAATGAGACGGACGGACAAACTCGATTACTGGCTGTTCGGAGGCGTAGGCGGGCGGTGCCGCCGGCGAGTCGCGTCGCGTCACAGCCTTTCCAGGAAAAGGCGGCGGGCCGCTTCTCCGGCTGCCGCCTGTTACGTCTGAACCGCGAACGGCGGCAACAGTCACGAACGGTGCCAATAGCAGTGTGAAAGTAACGAATAAGCGTATTCGGTATTGTCGAGACATACCGTCCACAACCAAACTTTGTCGCCATATCTACATCTACATCTGCATGATTACTCTGCAATTCACATTTAAGTGCTTGGCACAGTGCTTTGTAAATTTATTCCATACTATCTCTCTACCATTCCACTCCCGAACAGCGTGTGGGAAAAACGAACACCTAAACCTTTCTCTTCGAGCTCTGATTTCTCTTATTTTATTTTGATGATCATTCCTACCTATGTAGGTTGGGCTCAACAAAATATTTTCGCATTCGGAAGAGAAAGTTGGTGACTGAAATTTCGTAAATAGATCTAGATCTAGATGTGAGAATGCTTCTCTACCTCGATTGGAATCATTCGCCGAGATGTTATGGCCTACAAGACCTGGCATTGTGGAATAGATGCTAAATCCCAATCTACACCTAGTTATGTATATAGTAATATGCCTTTTACATTGTATACCCGCTCATGTCGTAAAGTTAGTAATGATGAAAAAATACATGTATGGATCAAAGGACTTGGTGTATTTGCTGAAAAATGTAACTGTAACTCGTGATGTAACTCTGTACTATAATTATTAATATATGGCGCGACGAAAAACGTCTTTGCTTTAATGACTGCCACACTCTCTCCCCTATTACGTGATAATACAAAACGAGCTGCCCTTTTTTGCACCCTTTCGATGTGCTCCGTCAATCCCACCTGGTAAGGATCCAACACTGCGCAGCAATATTCTCACAGAGGACGAACGAGTGTAGTGTAAGCTGTCTCTTTAGTTGACTTGATGCATCTTCTAACAAGGGAACCTCCCCATCGCACCCTCCCCCCCTCATATTTAGTTATAAGTTGGTACAGTGGATAGGCCTTGAAAAACTGAACACAGATCAATCGAGTAAACAGGAAGAAGTTATGTGGAACTATGAAAAAATAAGCAAAATGTACAAACTGAGTAGTCCATGCGCAAGATAGCCAAATCAAGGATAATGTAAGCATAGGTGCGCCGTGGTCTCGTGGTTAGCGTGAGCAGCTGCGGAACGAGAGGTCCTTGGTTCAAGTCTTCCCTTGAGTGATAAGTTTACTTTCTTTATTTTCGTAAAGTTATGATCTGTCCGTTCGTTCATTGACGTCTCTGTTCTCTGTAATGAGTTTAGTGTCTGTGTTTTGCGACCGCACCGCAAAACCGTGCGATTAGTCGACGAAAGGACGTGCCTCTTCAATGGGGACCGAAAACATTTGATCGCAAGGTCATAGATCAACCGATTCCTCCACAGGAAAACACGTCTGATATATTCTATACGACACTGGTCACGGCATGTGCGTCACATGACAGGAATATGTTGTGGACCCACCTAACGTGTACACTTGGCGAATGGGTAAAAAGATTCTTCTACCTTTCCCGATTTAGGTTTTCTTGTGGATGTGATAATCACCCCCAAAAAGTGATGAAAACATAAGAGTTTGTGACATAAACTGAAAACAAAAAATTAAAATTTCCACTCGAGGGAAGACTTGAACCAAGTATCTCTCGTGCTGCATCTGCTCACGCTAACCACAGGACCACGGTGCTCCTGAGCTCACCCTGTCCTTGATGTTGCTTATGTTGCGCATGGACTACTAGATTTGTATATTTTGCTTATTTTTTCATAGTTCCACACAACTTCTTCCTGTTTTCTCGATTGATCTGTGTTCAGTTTTTCAAGGTCTATCCACTGTGCCAACTTAGAATTAAATCTGAGGGGGGGGGGGGGGGGTGCGATAGGGAGGTTCCCTTGTAAGTGTCCTGCCAATGAAACGCAACCTTTGGCTCGCCTTCCCCACAATATTATCTATGTGGTCTTTCCAACTGAAGTTGTTCGTAATTTTAACACCCAGGTACTTAGTTGAATTGACAGCCTTGAGAATTGTACTATTTATCGAGTAATCGAATTCCAACGGATTTCTTTTGGAACTCATGTGCATCACCTCACACTTTTCGTTATTTAGCGTCAACTGTCAACTGCCACCTGCCACACAATACAGCAATCTTTTCTAAATCGCTTTGCAACTGATACTGGTCTTCGGATGACCTTACTAGACGGTAAATTACAGCATCATCTGCGAACAACCTAAGAGACCTGCTCAGATTGTCACCCAGGTCATTTATATACACTCCTGGAAATGGAAAAAAGAACACATTGACACCGGTGTGTCAGACCCACCATACTTGCTCCGGACACTGCGACACGGCTGTACAAGCAATGATCACACGCACGGCACAGCGGACACACCAGGAACCGCGGTGTTGGCCGTCGAATGGCGCTAGCTGCGCAGCATTTGTGCACCGCCGCCGTCATTGTCAGCCAGTTTGCCGTGGCATACGGAGCTCCATCGCAGTCTTTAACACTGGTAGCATGCCGCGACAGCGTGGACGTGAACCGTATGTGCAGTTGACGGACTTTGAGCGAGGGCGTATAGTGGGCATGCGGGAGGCCGGGTGGACGTACCGCCGAATTGCTCAACACGTGGGGCGTGAGGTCTCCACAGTACATCGATGTTGTCGCCAGTGGTCGGCGGAAGGTGCACGTGCCCGTCGACCTGGGACCGGACCGCAGCGACGCACGGATGCACGCCAAGACCGTAGGATCCTACGCAGTGCCGTAGGGGACCGCACCGCCACTTCCCAGCAAATTAGGGACACTGTTGCTCCTGGGGTATCGGCGAGGACCATTCGCAACCGTCTCCATGAAGCTGGGCTACGGTCCCGCACACCGTTAGGCCGTCTTCCGCTCACGCCCCAACATCGTGCAGCCCGCCTCCAGTGGTGTCGCGACAGGCGTGAATGGAGGGACGAATGGAGACGTGTCGTCTTCAGCGATGAGAGTCGCTTCTGCCTTGGTGCCAATGATGGTCGTATGCGTGTTTGGCGCCGTGCAGGTGAGCGCCACAATCAGGACTGCATACGACCGAGGCACACAGGGCCAACACCCGGCATCATGGTGTGGGGAGCGATCTCCTACACTGGCCGTACACCACTGGTGATCGTCGAGGGGACACTGAATAGTGCACGGTACATCCAAACCGTCATCGAACCCATCGTTCTACCATTCCTACACCGGCAAGGGAACTTACTGTTCCAACAGGACAATGCACGTCCGCATGTATCCCGTGCCACCCAACGTGCTCTAGAAGGTGTAAGTCAACTACCCTGGCCAGCAAGATCTCCGGATCTGTCCCCCATTGAGCTTGTTTGGGACTGGATGAAGCGTCGTCTCACGCGGTCTGCACGTCCAGCACGAACGCTGGTCAAACTGAGGCGCCAGGTGGAAATGGCATGGCAAGACGTTCCACAGGACTACATCCAGCATCTCTACGATCGTCTCCATGGGAGAATAGCAGCCTGCATTGCTGCGAAAGGTGGATATACACTGTACTAGTAACGACATTGTGCATGCTCTGTTGCCTGTGTCTATGTGCCTGTGGTTCTGTCAGTGTGATCATGTGATGTATCTGACCCCAGAAATGTGCCAATAAAGTTTCCTCTTCCTGGGACAATGAATTCACGGTGTTCTTATTTCAATTTCCAGGAGTGTAGATCAGGAACAGCAGAGGTCCCAGGACGCTTCCCTGGGGAACACCTGATATCACTTCAGTTTTACTCGATGATTTGCCGTCTATTACTACGAACTGCGACCTTCCTGACAGAAAATCACGAATCCAGTCGCGCAACTGAGACGATACCCCATAGGCCCGCAGCCGACCGATGTGGCCGTGCGGTTAAAGGCGCTTCAGTCTGGAACCGCGTGACCGCTACGGTCGCAGGTTCGAATCCTGCCTCGGGCATGGATGTGTGTGATGTCCTTAGGTTAGTTAGGTTTAATTAGTTCTAAGTTCTAGGCGACTGATGACCTCAGAAGTTAAGTCGCATAGTGCTCAGAGCCATAGGCCCGCAGCTTGATTAGAAGTCGCTTGTGAGGAACGGTGTCAAAAGCTTTCCGGAAATCTAGAAATACGGAATGAACTTGAGATCCCCTGTCGATAGCGGCCATTACTTCGTGCGAATAAAGAGCTAGCTGCGTTGCACAAGAATGATGTTTTCTGAAACCATGCTGATTACGTATCAATAGATCGTTCCCTTCGAGGTGATTCATAATGTTTGAATACAATAAATACTCCAAAACCCTACTGCAAACCGATGTCAATGATATAGGTCTGTAGTTCGATGGATTACTCCTACTACCCTTCTTAAACACTGGTGCGACCTGCGCAATTTTCCAAACTCTAGGTACAGATCTATCGGTGAGCGAGCAGTTGTATATGATTGCTAAGTAGGGAGCTATTGTATCAGCGTAATCTGAAAGGAACCTAATCGGTATAGAGTTTATTCAGTGACAAATATTTTGAACAGGCTGACGGAGTGGCTATGGGGAACCCGTTGTCCCCAGTAGTCGCCAATCTTTTTACGGAGGATTGTGAGGACATGGTGCTGAAGGCGGCGTCTTTAAAACCGACCTGATTCTGGAGGTACGTCGACGATACGTTTATGGTGTGGCCTCATGGGAGAGAAGCTCTTGACCGCCTCCTAGATCATTTTAATTCCCTGCATCTTAGCATCAAGTTTACCATGGAGGTGCAAAGTGATGGAAAGCTTCCGTTTCTGGATGTTCTGGTGTACAGAAAGGATGATGGGACACAGTGTTTATCGAAAGCCTACGCACATGGACCGTTACCTGCAGGCTTCTAGCTGTCATCCATCGTTCCAGCGTAGGGGGGTCCTCCTCACGTTGGCGAGAACTTATGCCATTTCAGATGGAGAAAGCTTGACACAAGAAATGGACCACCTCAAGGTTGTGTTCAAGCAGAATGGTTATACAGATACACAGATCCGTTACGCTTTCCAGTCTGGACTTTCGCCTGAACCACCAGAAGATACCTGCAAATCGGTGGCTTTTCTACCTTTTTCTGGGAGCAATTCCTCAAAGACAGGCAGAATTCTAAAACGATATCATATCAAAAGTATTTTTCGTCCGCCAATATTAGAGCGCTTCTTGGCTCTGTTAAGGATGAGGAAGCCCGGTGTGTACAACATCCCTTGCTACTGTTGGAAGGCTTATATTGGTCAGACAATCAGGATCATTCAGAACCGATGTGTTGAGCACCAGCGGCACACACCGTTGCTTCAGCCTGAGAAATCTGCAGTGGCGGAGCTGTCTCACCAATAGACATAGAATGCTGTATGACGAGACACAAATGGTTACCCCTGCATCTCGCTATTGGGGCTGTGTTTTAAAAGAATCCACAGAGATTCGTTTGTCTGATAATCTTATTAATAGAGACAAGGGATACCTTTTAAGTAAGACTTGGAACCCGGTGTTATCAGACATTAAAAAACAACGGTCTGTGTTTCGATCGTCGGAATAATTTTTAATTTTTGATAGCGGTATCTCGATTTCGCCTGTTTCCACCACTGGCGGCGCGTTAGGTTTACTTGCGCTGGATGGCAGTTAAGGCAACTTCTCGCGCACGCGTTGTGGGACTTCTGCGGCCTATATAGGGGCCGCCGCCTGCGCTGAGAAATCAGTTCCGGCGAGATCCTGTACCAGCACTCTCACCTGAAGATGGCGGCCAGTTGGACCGCTGAAATATTGTGTCAAGATGACGTTATGATCCGGTTGCACACCCGAGAAGAATATTATCAATTATTACGCCGGGAAAGCCTTCGTAATCACACTCGTTACTTTCGTTATGAACGTCATTACGTATAAACGTTTTTTCCTTACTAATTATAACTGCTGACACAAATCATATTTTCATATACACACATCAACAAAAGTTTTGCATCACCCCGGTTCTCAGAACTTCTGAAGACAGACGCTGACTGTGGATATTGTATCACAGACACAGTCCCTTTCACTGATCAGAAATGTCACTAAACCAGTCCAAAGATGTAAACAACCATGCATGAGCAGCGCCTACTAGGCGGAGGGGGTCCAACAGCCGATCAGTTCCAGTCATTCCACTAGGAAGGGGGTACACGGTTCATGTTGCCTGTAGTTCAACCATGCCTAGACGCTCAAAACCGCGGTTCGATCGCGTCCGCGTTGTTACTTTGTGCCAGGAAGGACTCTCAACAAGGGAAGTGTCCACGCGTCTCGGAGAGAATCAAAGCGATGTTGTTCGGACATGTAGGAGATGCAGAAAGACAGAAACTGTCGATGACAAGCCTCGCCCAGACCGCCCAAGGGCTACTACTGCAGTGGATGACCGCTACCTACGGATTATGCGTCGGAGGAACCCTGACAGCAACGCCACCATGTTCAATAATGCTCTTCGTGCAGCCACTGGACGTCGTGTTACGACTCAAACTGTGCGCAATAGGCTGCATGATGCGCAACTTCACTCCCGACGTCCATGGCGAGGTCCATCTTTGCAACCACGACACCATGCAGCACAGTACAGATGGGCCCAACAACTTGCCGAATGGATCGCTCAGGACTGGCACCACGGTCTCTTCACCGATGAGTGTCGCATATGCCTTCTAACAGACAATCGTCGGAGACGTGTTTGGATGCAACGCGGTCAGGCTGAACGCCTCAGACACACTGTCTAGCGAGTGCAACAACCTGGAGGTTCCCTGATGTTTTGGGGCGGCAGTATGTGGGGCCCACGTACGCCGCTGGTGGTCATGGAAGACGCTGTAACGGCTGTACGATACGTGAATGCCGTCCTCCGACCGATAGTGCTACAGTATCGGCAGCATATTAGCAAGGTATTCATCTACATGGATGACAACACGCGCCCCCATCGTGCACATCTTCTGAATGACTTCCTTTAGGATAACGACATCGCTCGACTAGAGTGGCCGGCATGTTCTCCAGATACGAACCCTACTGAACATGCCTGGGATAGAATGAAGAGGGCTGTTTATGGACGTCATGACCCACCAACCACTCTGAGGGATCTACGCCGAATCGCCATTGAAGAGAGTTACAATATGGGCCAACAGTGCCTTAATGAACTTGTGTATATTATGCCACGACGAATACAGGAATGCATCAGAGGAAGAGGACGTGCTACTCAGTATTAGAGGTACTGGTGTGTACAGCAATCTGGACCACTACCTCTGAAGGTCTCGCTGTAAGGTAGTACAACATGAGATGTGTGGTTTTCATGAGCAATGAAAAGGGGGAAATGATGTTTATGTTGATCTCTATTCCAATTTTCGGTAGAGGTTCCTGAACTGTCGAAATCGAGGTGATGCAAAACTTTTTTTTCATGTGTATTTTTAAGTTCTTCTGTGGGTGGGGGGGGGGGGGAGAACAACAACACCGCACTGCTTGTTCCTTTTGTGCTACCTGACGGCTGCACTGCATAACCAGCATAACTAAATTATCGTTACTGTAAACTCATGTGAACAGTATACTGAGGTGACAAAAATCACGGGATACCTCTTAATATGGTGTCGGACCTTCTTTTGCTCGGCGTAGTTGAGAGATCGTTGCAGTGACCCGCCAAGTTGTTGGAAGTCCCCTGCAGAAATGCTGAGCCACGCTACCTCTATAGCCGTGCATAATTACGAAAGTGTTGTCGCTGCACGATTATGTGCTCTAACTCCCCTCTCGACTATGACCCATAAATGTTCCATGGGATACACGAGGGCGACCTGGACGGCAAAATCATTCGTTAGAACCGTCCAGAATGTTCTTCACACCAATCGCGAACAACTGCGATCCATAAAAATTCAATCGTCGCCTTGGAAAATGAAGTCCGTGAATAGCTGTAAATGATCTCCAAGTAACCGAACATAACCTTTTCCGGACAATGATCGGTTCACTTGGACCAGAGACACCAGTTCATTCCATGTAAACACTGCCCACACCATTATGGAACCACCACAGTCCCTTGTTGACAAATTGGTTCCATAGCTTCATGGGGTCAGCGCCACGCTCGAACATTACCATTAGCTCTTCATATCTGAAATCAGGACTCATCTGACCAGGCCACGGTTTTCCAGTCGTTTTCTGGTCCAACCGATATGGTCACGGGCCCAAGACAGGCGCTGCAGGCGATGTCATACTGCCAGCAAAGGCACTCGCGTCGGTCATCCGCTGCCATAGCCCATTAACGCCAAATTTCGCCGCACTGTCCTAACGGATACGTTCGTCGTACGACCCATATTGAATTCTGCGGTTATTTCACACATTGTTCTATGTCTGTTAGCACTGACAACACTACGCAAACGCCGCTGCTCTCGGTCGTTAAGTGAAGGCTGTCGGCCACTGTGTTGTCCATGGTGATATCTAATGCTCGAAATTTGGTGTTCTCGGCACACTCTTGACACTGTGGATCTCGGAATATTGAATTCACAAACGATTTCTCATGCGTCTACTCCAATTACCATTCAGCGTTCACAGTCGTCAGTTCCCGTCGTGCGGGCACAATCACGCCGGAAACCTTTTCACATGAATCGTTTGAGTACAAATGATAGCTCCGCCAATGCGCGGCTCTTTTATACTTTGTGTACGTGATACTACCGCTATTGTATATGTACATATCGCTATTCTATGGCCTTTTGTCACTACAGCGTATAAGGGATCGTTGTAAACTGGAACTTATCTCTCCATTTAGTCCAAAATACAAATTTAACTTCACAATCGAACTGAACACTTTCCGAAAAACGAAGGAAGGTTGAACTAACTGAATGGGCTAAACGCCACTTTGGCACAAATTGTGTCTTCTACTTCGTTACGTGGTATGTAAACACGGTTTTTACATTCTAAAGGAGCTATCTCCAAGGATGGCTGAAGTAGATTCTCCTATGAGTGGTTCATGCAAAATAGTGTAAGTGCAGAATGTGTTACGCGAGTTGGCTATACTGAAGATAGAAATTGTACACTTCCGCGTGCACCGGTCGTTTTGTAGCCTGTCTCTTGCGTGTTTTCATTGCCGGTAAATAGATAGTGAAAACAATATGAACAGTTCAGCAAAGGGAAGTAACAAAAGAACTAGTAAATTATTGAAAAAGTAAGCAAAGGCGGAAAAGCATTATATTTCTGACTGTGACGAACACCATAGTAAGAATTCGCAATAAGCAATCATTTAAAGTTGTTTAAAAAAATCAAACAAACAAACGAACAAATGGGTTGCGAAGTTACGATTTCAAAACGCTCTCATTCGCTGAGGTCACTGGTGTAAAACGATTGTCTTCAGAGAAGACAAGAGACCTCAAAAGTATTACGGAATACCTACAGGATGTGCACAATCAGGTTTCATGGTGAATTATGTCAAGACGGAACAGTATAGCGAGTACCAGGGGTAGAAACATTTAAAAAAATGTTTGATGGGCTTAACATGTTTAGCATTTCAGTGCAAATTCATTCAGAAAAACTCAGTGTTTGGATCATGACAAGTGATAACTTGCTTTGCTAATGTCAATGAGCAAATGTTATGCGGAGTTAGAACATATTTATGTTCACGTTACTTGAATAAAGCTTATTCTGAATAACCTAGAAAGTACAATTCGTTCCTTCTTTAATGTCATAAACCTTCAACTTTTATTTGTTACCACTTATAATGATTTGAAACGTTCCGCTAACAAGAACGATATGCGAGGGAAAAAAATCATCTGTGAACTAGCCACATTATGACGGGGAGCTCTAGTTGAATGAAATGATTTTAAACGAATATGAAACTAAAAGAGAAACTCAAAACTGTACTTCTAACCTGGGAATCAAAGTGTACAAGAAAGACATAACTTAAACTGCCTTGTTTAAAAAGGCAAAACTTACCTCTTAAAGAATTAAACTACAGTTACTTATATAATGAAAAGTAAAGGTGGGGAAAAGTTAAAAAAACATATTTGCAATTCCACAATATAATTTCAGAGTATAATGCACGTTACTGTGAACATTCGTGATAGAATCCAGACGGGCACGCCGAGTTATTTACACTCCAGTGACATCAGCGGCTCCACTGCAAACATCGATGCTCGGCTGTAAATCATTTTGTTTCTGGAATTTTTTGTTAATACGCAACGTAACGTCTCTGATTTGAATGGTAATCGGTATTTGTTTCGAGTTATGATCGATATTATCTGTGATAAATATGATTGTTGATTCCCTTAGAGGTTTATCTAGCCACAAACTTTGTCATTTGTGATGCATTTTCGGACTTCAGTTTTCTTTAATTTCAAAAAAAAAACACAGGTAGCTGCAGTTACCCACGGAGCACCAAGGGAACTTAATATTAAGAAGAGTGCGAAGAGCAATAAACAAATAATTCAAAAAGCAATACTGAATATGAGATAATTATTTTTCTTTAATGAGTACAGTTATTACACTTAGCGAACTAGGAGAAGCTTGCGGTAGTGTCAAGATCCAATAAAGTCTACTTCCAAACCAGTACCTTCAGTACCAATATTTTGCCACAGAAACGCGCAGAAACGAAGGGTCAATATTCCTTGGATACTCTTTATCTCTATCTTCAATGTCGTTTTTGTTTCTTTACAAAATTTGTGTTACTGATCAGTCACGATGGCAAAAAAGTCATAAGCGCTCTGTGATTACAGCTGTTAATTGCATTATAGTCATTATTCTGCGGAACATTAAATACCTACTTGCGAATTGGTCTAAAGTTTTGTTAATTCACAGAAGCAACTAGAAATATTTAAAAACTATTTCCTATATTTCATCGAATTTAAGGAACGACTTGTTTCATGTGGAAGTATTTATTCTGTATCAAACTTACATAGAAAACCTTTCCCAGATGAAAAAGTACCATACAGAGCAGTGAGAGAGTGTTCAGTTTATGATCTTAGTTCAAGCTACGTTAATATGTGGTGCATCCACACAGATACAACGATGTTCTTCGCCTGTACTAGCATTTAATTCACCAACCAAACTGACGCAGAAGGCACTTAACATTAAAAAAAAGTTCTGTGACCCTCACTGTGTGGTCGTCTTTAGCACCGTATGAATATTTAAGCACCAAAACCATAGTTCCAGCTAGTCTCTTTTTGCTCTGTTGGCATTTCCAGACAGTTCTACAATAAAAAAGTATTAAAAGGATTAAATACACTTAAATCACTTGTGAAGAGCGGGCAATACATCCTGAAACTCTGTTTATTTTAAAGGTTGGCTTATACCAATATTTCATTGTTTCATATGTCAGTGTATACTTGACTTTGTTAACATTAGGAGCAAATAGTCAGAAAAATACATAAAAACACAAAAGAAATGGCGGGGCAGCGGAGCTGCAGCAAGTCTATGCTGTAACGTGCGGTGGATTACTCCGCTACACTTATACTGGATAACTAATGCCACGTTTACAAAGAAATCCTTGAACGTAGTTTTATCGATCAGGGGCGGAAACAACTGATTAACAGAAATTCATGTACACGTAAAGGAAATTGGCGTGCAAGAAGAAATCATTCGAGATAGATTAAAATTTAGACCCTTAATGAACCAGCACAAATTTGCTGAGAATCCTCTTCGATAGGTTACAGACTGGACACAATAATGCAATAATAGCAAAACAGCGATGAAGAAGATACTGAGAGAATAACAACATGTTCAAACATGTTATTCAGTTTGGCACAAAAAAAAGGATGACCCCCGGCTTAAAATGATACAATCGTTATACTAACTGCTTGCACACATTTCTTTTACTTTTCTATTTATCTATTTCAGTGTCAAGCATTCTTTAAATATCTCACAACCCGCAGCATACGTGCAGAATGGTCAGTAGATAGCTGCTGCCTTTGAGCGGCTTGTGTAAATACTTAACAAACATATGCAGTGAAAAGATTGTACATCTATTTTCACTACAATTTGAGACTGTTAACAGTCACGCTTTATTTCAAAATTTGTCATAATGTACACAGTATAATGCGTAGCATCAACTGGAAAAATGTAATGTAAAACTGCTGTTAATTTCCGCTGTGAGAGAGCTGCATTTAGAAAAAGTTGGCTACATGCTGTACATCACAGATACGTAATTACTGACTGCTCACTAGCGAGAAGTGGCTAGAAGTTATTAATGGTGTCTTTCCTGTGATATTTGTTGTAGTGAAACTACTTAGTTGCCAGATATGCATCCATTCAGTAATGTGTGACAACAAGGGCTGGAAATTTGTAAAAGAATTTCGATTGAACAAAAAGAAGTTTGAAATTTGTAAAAGAATTTAGTCTGAACAACGAAGTAACCAAGTAGTAATTACGAAAGTACTCTCCTGTGTTCTCTATTAAACTGAAACTGGCGGCTTTAGAATAATTTAAACAAGTCACTAACTTATTTTCACTTAAATAATCATTAGTTTAAGTTTCATTAAAAAGCCACCACAGTTATTTCACAGCATTACAGTGTGTTTTGAGGACGATCATTGTCATCATCAATTAAGGTTATCATGCACAGAAGAATAAATATTTTTGCATCATTTGCAACTGAATGTTTAGTATTCTTTTCAACTAAACACGTCTGACCTATTCGTGTTGGGTATCATCAGCGGTCTATAAAAAAAAAAGACAGGCAACTATTCAACTACACGTATTTTGACAAACTGTCTATTGGCTTCTGTCCCGGTTTCTTTGGCCGATGTTCGTCTGATGATTTTATTGATGTTTCGCCAGCACGAGTGGCAGGCATTGTCAATTGACAAAGCTTCACCCTCGGCTCCAGGTCACCACCAGCGATGGAGGGTGAAGCTTCGACAATGCCAGCCAATCGTGTTGGCTAAAGGTCAGTAAAATCATCAGATGAACTTCGATCGAAGAACCCGAAACAGAAGCCAATAGATATTTTGACAACAAGTGGCCACGAAAGTGTTAACAATTTTATATGTATTTTGATGTGAACTATGTAGTGTTTATGGAATGTTATTATTTACAATTAGAGGTTTGTGATTGTGTGCTTACTTCTGTGTCCTACACTTTTTGTGAGCTATTGACTCTTGTACAAGCAGCAGATGACCACAAAATAAGTTTTCAACTAATGATATGTCAAAATTGGCACCGCACTGGACGTACAATTGACCGTGAAATGCCGAGTGAAACTGAATATATTTATGCTTACTTATATCTTAAACGTAATTGAAGAAGCAACTGAGGTAGAATGATTTTGTAAATATTAACAATATTATTATTACAGATACAACTATGGCCCACACTCAACCTTATGGTGTGTGAGGTTGGGTAATTTGTACTACATCACTGTCCTCCTCCCTCCCCCCCCCCCCTCCCAAACATTTATGTTTCAGTCGAGAATAGAGCGCGGAAAGAACTTCTATTCGCTCAGTCAAAGTCGACGCTCTGCGCGGTGGCTGACGGGAGCGACTGTACACTATTTTGTCAGTGACGCTAGCTCGCTTCAGCTACCGAGGCGAGCGTCAGCTTGGACTGCGCAAGCAGTATTGTTGGTAAAGCTCGTCGAATCATTGCGAAAAGTAGTTAGCGAGAAGCAATATACTGGTTGTCTATTCTAGGCACGTACGCTCTCGGAATTTTAACAGTAATCTACATAGTGATGTACAACACCTCCCTTGTACCGTCTTCCACTAGATTGGATGAGAATCTCCGTGACGCTTTCGCGCTTACTGAATGACCCTGTGACGAAATGCGCTGCTCCCATTTCGTCTTCTCCATTTCATCTAACAGACCTATCTGACGAGCAATACTCAACTTCAGGTCGAACGAGGGTTTTTTCTTAAGTTACCTACTTCACGGATGGAGTACACTTCCTTAGGGTTCTTCCAATGAACCTCAGTCTGGCATCTGCTTTTCCCATGATTACTTCTGTGTGTGGTTGTTCCACTTGTGATCCGCTCCGTACGCATACGCCCAGATATTTAATGGGCATGACTGCTTCCAGTCCCTGTTCGGTAATCCTGTAATCATACAATAAAAGGGTCTTCGGGTTTAGCTGTTCTGCCTGTGTATTACCCTTGTTTGGTGTATTACGCAAATCTAATTGCGCATGAATGTGGTTCTATAACATTCCTAGGCTCCGTGTTACATCTGCGTGCTAGCAACTGAAGAGCACTATACACTACCCGACCCCCCTGTCAGCGGTAATCGTGTAAGAGATTTCCTTTAATACAGTGGAAAACGAAATCATCGCATGGCATTGATGGCCGGGAGACCACACATGGGTTAGTTGCGGCCGCCGAGTTGCAAGGATTTACAGGTGACGCCGCACTGGACGACTTGGGTGTCGACGATGATGAAATGATGATGAGGGCAACACCACAGGCAGTTCCCGAGCGAAAAACAGTCCGACCCGGCCGGGAATTGAAGCCGGGTCCGCTACCACTCAGCCAAGGAGGCGGGCTATAATACAGTAATAAACCTACAATGTACGTACGATAAAGGGTACTCGGTTCATATTGTCGATACTCTATCCATTACGAAACAAATTATAACAGAACAGCAGAAAGTCCGACTGTCATAATCAAGATTCCGACTTCATTGCTAGGAAATCCGCGGATACAGGGCTGGCTCAGGTATGTTCGTAAATGTACGTCTAGAGTCCATAAGAATTGGATGCTGCCGACAATGTTGTCAGGCAGCATTATGGCCACACGAATTGCTGCCGCTTGTACTAAAATGTTACCAGCCACTATTTCCCGGCAATTTTTATGGCAACACATTTTCAGGCCAGAAGTATTTACACGGGACCACACTACTCGACGAACGCGAGCTAGTGGAAGTGAGTGCTGTTCTACCACTTTTACTTCGTACAAGGAATAAAACTACAAATAACAGGAGAAATCGGGATTTGTGGATGTGTTCTTTTTTAAGTAAGCAGAATGCTTCTGAAGCTGGATATACAGGGTGATTCAAAAAGAATACCACAACTTTAAAAATGTGTATTTAATGAAAGAAACATAATATAACCTTCTGTTATACATCATTACAAAGAGTATTTAAAAAGGTTTTTTTTTTCACTCAAAAACAAATTCAGAGATGTTCAATATGGCCCCCTCCAGACACTCGAGCAATATCAACCCGATACTCCAACTCGTTCCACACTCTCTGTAGCATATCAGGCGCAACAGTTTGGATAGCTGCTGTTATTTCTCGTTTCAAATCATCAATGGTGGCTGGGAGAGGTGGCCGAAACACCATATCCTTAACATACCCCCATAAGAAAAAATCGCAGGGGGTAAGATCAGGACTTCTTGGAGGCCAGTGATGAAGTGCTCTGTCACGGGCTGCCTGGCGGCCGATCCATCGCCTCGGGTAGTTGATGTTCAGGTAGTTACGAACAGATAAGTGCCAATGTGGTGGCGCTCCATCCTGCTGAAATATGAATTTTTGTGCTTCTTGTTCGAGCTGAGGGAACAGCCAATTCTCTAACATCTCCAGATACTGTAGTCCATTACTGGCCTCCAAGAAGCCCTGATCTTACCCCCTGCGATTTTTTCTTATGGGGGTATGTTAAGGATATGGTGTTTCGGCCACCTCTCCCAGCCACCATTGATGATTTGAAACGAGAAATAACAGCAGCTATCCAAACTGTTACGCCTGATATGCTACAGAGAGTGTGGAACGAATTGGAGTATCGGGTTGATATTGCTCGACTGTCTGGAGGGGGCCATATTGAACATCTCTGAACTTGTTTTTGAGTGAAAAAAACCTTTTTAAATACTCTTTGTAATGATGTATAACAGAAGGTTATATCATGTTTCTTTCATTACATACACATTTTTAAAGTTGTGGTATTCTTTTTGAATCACCCTGTATATCTTTTCCTTGAATGTCAAAAGACGATTTCGAATGCCTCGCGAGATCAGCTGGTACGAGAATTGTTAAAACACATAATGAGAGTAGGTACACCAATTACCACCCGACTGGCATTCGCCCTTCGGTTCCGAGCTACTGTTGATTCTTACAGAAGTTTAATGTACTTCTTTAAAGTGCACTATTAATTCATGAACCTCTTGGTACCAAAAGTGTGCAGTACTTTGGTAGAGGTACTTACAGACTTCATTAAGGTATGTTTGAAATGAGAATACAATTTTTAATTATATTTCCTTTCTGTTCACCAGCACACATGAACACACGATACAGCTCAGAACAAAATCAAGCGTGCCCTGATTCAGGATGCGTCCTGAAACGGCGCAGATGACAAGCTGTTGCCGGTGACGTCCGAATCACGCTTGATTTTGTTCTGAGCTGTATCACGTGTCGGCGAGGCAAATACGAAACAGGGAAGCATTTACATGCACGGGCAACGGACAGAGATAGATATTACCGTTCAACATGAAATATTCTCCGCCCTTGTGGGGCAGCATCGGCAACCTCTAGGCGACTACTTGTAACATCAGCAATATTGCCCAGGCACAGCGTTAAATTATTGCGTATGGGGCGCACATTCCAGCAATGTTGAAGGGGACGCTACTGATGTCAAATTTTGGTGTAAAATATGGCACGTGTAAACGCAGAAGATCGAAGTGAATATAAGACGAGAGATACGAAACTGCAAGAAGAATTTCACAGATGCCGTTGTGGCCGAGCGGTTCTAGGCGCTTCAGTCCGGAACCGCGCTGCTGCTACGGTCGCAGGTTCGAATCCTGCCTCGGACATGGATGTGTGTGATGTCCTTAGGTTAGTTAGGTTTAAGTAGTTCTAAGTCTAGGGGACTGATGACCTCAGATGTTGAGTCCCATAGTTCTTCGAGCCGTTTGAACCATTTCACAGAGCAATGAAAGACCAGTCAAAACAAGGCCTTGGAGTAGACAACATTTCGTCATAATTACTGATATCCTAGTGTGCAAGATGTATGAGACAGGCGAGATACCCTCAAACTTCGTGAATAATGTAATACTTCCAAAGCCAAAGAAATCAGGTGAAGACAGGTGTGAATATTACCAAGCTATCATTTTAAGAAGTCATCGTTGCAAAACACTAACACAAATTATTTACAGACGGATGAAGAAACTGGCAAAAGCCGACCTCGGAGAAGAAGAGTCTAGATTCCGGAGTAATGTAAGAACACGCGATACTGACCCTACCACTTATCTTAGAAGACAGGTAACAGAATGGAAAAACCTCGTTTATAGCATTTGTAGACTCAGAGAAAGGTATTGACAATGTTCACTGGAAGACACCCTTAAATATTCTGAAGGTAGCAGGACTAAATTACAGGAAGCGAAAGGATATTTGCAATTTGTACATAAACCAGACGGCAATTATCAGAATTGAGGGGCATGAAAGGGAAGAGGAGGTTGAGAAGGGAGTTATAGCCTATCACAGATGTTATTCGATCTGTACATTAAGCAAGTAGTAAAGAAGTTCAAAGAAAAAAAATTGGAGAAGAGATTAAACTTCGGGGAGAAGAAATAAAAACTTTGAGGTTTGAAGATCACATTGTCATTCTGTCAGACATAGCTAAGGACTTGGAAGAGCAGCTGGACGGAGTGAACAGTATCTTGAAAGGAGGAAATAAGATGAACATCAACAAAAGCAAGACAAGGGTAATGGAATGTAGTTGAATTAAATCAGGCATTAGATTCGGAAACAAGAAACTAGAAGTAGAAGATGAGTTTTGCTACGAGGTTTGGTCAGAAAGTAATGGACTGCTCATTTTTTTTCTTCAATAATTATTTATTGAGTATAATGAAAATTACACACATGAAAGAATGGTGTTTTGTCTTCACGACTTATTTTTCCAAGTAATCTCCAACCCGTTGTATGGCCTTTCTCCAGCACAAAACAAGGGCGTGTATGCCCTGTCGGTACCAATTCTTGTCCTGGTGGCAGCCCCAGTGCATCTGGTGGCAGCCCCAGTGCATCACTGTGTGAATCGCCTCCTCATCGTCCTCAAAATGTCTTCCACGAATGGCAACCGCTAATGCCCAAAGCAAGTGGAAGTCCAGGGGGCTGGGTTAGGTATGTCAGATGCGGTAGGTGTGGTTGGTCTCCCCGACCGCTGTAAATCGTGGAGCTCCGCCGAACCGCCTTCTGATGACCTCACCCTCCGTGCCCAACGACTAACTGTACTTCTGTACGCTATCTGTCGGAAGTGACGAGAACTTGGCATGCTCACTCAGGAGACTTCAAATAAGACACAAATGACGTTTCGCACTCGTAGCATTGTTTTCGGCCGAGAAAAAAAATGCGGTGCTTTACTTTTTGGGCAATCCTCGTATCTGGGCAGCAAAATAACTGCAGATGGCCGAAGTAGAGAAGATGTAAAATACACACCGGCAATGACAAGAAAAGCGTTTCCGGAGATACCTTTTCTGGGGTATTTTTCTGGAGCCTAGACACATATGGAAGTGAAACGTGGACAATAAACAGTTCAGACAAGAAGACAAGCTTTTGAAATGTGCTGCTACAAAAGAATGCTGAGGAGTAGATGGGTAAGTCATGTAACCAGTGAGGAGATGCTGAACAGAACTGGGGAGTAAAGGAAATTTGTGACGAAACGTGACTAAAAGCAGGGAAAGATTGAAAGGACACAATGTGAGGCACCGAGGTCTCACTCATTCAGTACTGGAGGGAAGTGTGGTGGATAAAAATTGCGGAAGGAGACCAAGAGATGATTACAGTAAGCAGATTTAAAAGGATGTACGTTGCAGCAGATATTTGGAGATAAAGAGCCTCGCAAAGGATAGAACAGCAGGATGAGCTGCATGAAACCAGTCTTCGGACTGAAGACAAAAATAAAAAGTATATAAGGTCTTGCACAGAAGTTGAGAATCATTTTGCGAGTTTGAGCAGCACAATGTCCGTTGGGCAGTATTAGATTAGAGATTAGATTAGATTAGTACTTGTTCAATAGATCATGAATACGACACTTTGTAATGATGTGGAACGTGTCAGGGTAATAAAATGTGTCTATACAAGATTACATTACACAAAATATTACATGACAATATTTTTAATTTTTTTTTGGTTGGGGAAATTACCCACTTACTACATCCAAAAATTTATCTAATGAGTAGAAGAAGTTGCCATTAAGAAATTCTTTTAATTTCCTTTTAAATGCTATATGGCTATCTGTCACACTTTTGATGCTATTAGGTAAGTGACCAAAGACTTTTGTGGCAGCATAATTTACCCCCCTTCTGAGCCAAAGTTAGATTTAATCTTGAGTAGTGAAGATCATCCTTTCTCCTAGTGTTGTTGCCATGTACACTGCTATTACTTTTGAATTCGTTCGGATTGTTAATAACAAACTTCATAAGTGCATATAGATATTGTGAGGCTACAGTGAACATCTCTAGCTCTTTAAATAAGTGTCTGCAGGATGATCTTGGATGATCTTGGATGAGCTCCAGCAATTATTCTGATTACACGCTTTTGTGCAATGAACACTGTTTTACTCAATGATGAGTTACCCCAGAATATGATGCCATACGAAAGCAGAGAATAAAAATAGTCATGATAAGCTAATTTACTGAGATGTATATCGCCAAAATTTGCAATGACCCTAATAGCGTAAGTAGCTGAACTCAAACGTTTCAGCAGATCTTCCGTGTGTTTTTTCCAGTTCAACCCCTCATCAATGCATACACCTAAAAATTTTGAATATTCTACCATAGCTACCGATTTCTGATCGAAGTCTATATTTATTAATGGTGTCATTCCATTTACTGTGTGGAGCTGTATACAGGGTGTTACAAAAAGGTACGGCCAAACTTTCAGGAAACATTCCTCACACACAAAGAAAGAAAATATGTTTTGTGGACATGTGTCCGGAAACGCTTACTTTCCATGTTAGAGCTCATTTTATTACTTCTCTTCAAATCACATTAATCATGGAATGGAAACACACAGCAACAGAACGTACCAGCGTGACTTCGAACACTTTGTTACAGGAAATGTTGAACATGTCCTCCGTTAGCGAGGATACATGCATCCACCCTCCGTCGCATGGAATCCCTGATGCGCTGATGCAGCCCTGGGGAATGGCGTATTGTATCACAGCCGTCCACAATACGAGGACGAAGAGTCTCTACATTTGGTACCGGGGTTGCGTAGACAAGAGCTTTCAAATGCCCCCATAAATGAAAGTCAAGAGGGTTGAGGTCAGGAGAGCGTGGAGGCCATGGAATTGGTCCGCCTCTACCAATCCATCGGTCACCGAATCTGTTGTTGAGAAGCATACGTACACTTCGACTGAAATGTGCAAGAGTTCCATCGTGCATGAACCACATGTTGTGTCGTACTTGTAAAGGCACATGTTCTAGCAGCACAGGTACAGTATCCCGTATGAAATCATGATAACGTGTTCCACTGAGCGTAGGTGGAAGAACATGGGGCCCAATCAAGACATCACCAACAATGCCTGCCCAAACGTTCACAGAAAATCTGTGTTGGTGACGTGACTGCACAATTGCGTGCGGATTCTCGTCAGCCCACACATGTTGATTGTGAAAATTTATAATCTGATCACGTTGGAATGAAGCCTCATCCGTAAAGAGAACATTTGCACTGAAATGAGGATTGACACATTGTTGGATGAACCATTCGCAGAAGTGTACCCGTGGAGGCCAATCAGCTGCTGATAGTGCCTGCACACGCTGTACATGCTACGGAAACAACTGGTTCTCCCGTAGCACTCTCCATACAGTGACGTGGTCAACGTTACCTTGTACAGCAGCAACTTCTCTGACGCTGACATTTGGGTTATCGTCAACTGCACGAAGAATTGCCTCGTCCATTGCAGGTGTCCTCGTCGTTCTAGGTCTTTCCCAGTGGCGAGTCATAGGCTGGAATGTTCCGTGCTTCCTAAGACGCCGATCAATTGCTTCGAACGTCTTCCTGTCGGGACATCTTCGTTCCGGAAATCTGTCTCGATACAAACGTACCGCGCCACGGCTATTGCCCCGTACTAATTCATACATCAAATGGGTATCTGCCAACTCCGCATTTGTAAACATTGCACTGACTGCACAACCACGTTGGTGATGAACACTAACCTGTTGATGCTACGTACTGATGTGCTTGATGCTAGTACTGTAGAGCAATGAGTCGCATGTCAACACAAGCACCGAAGTCAACATTACCTTCCTTCAATTGGGCCAACTGGCGGTGAATCGAGGAAGTACAGCACATACTGACGAAACTAAAACGAGCTCTAACATGGAAATTAAGCGTTTCCGGACACATGTCCACATAACATCTTTTCTTTATTTGTGTGTGAGGAATGTTTCCTGAAAGTTTGGCCGTACCTTCTTGTAACACCCTGTATACTGTGTTTTGTCAAAGTTTAGTGAGAGCCCATTTGCAGAGAACCACTTATTGATTTTCTGAAAAAACATCGTTATTCATTTGTGTGAACGGGTATAGCGCTTGAGACCGAAGACGGTGAGAAGGATGCAGCCGAGTGTGGCGGGAGGCGAGGCGAGGTGAAGGCTTGTGGGCCGCCCCCGGAGGCAGGCAGCGCCTCCACTAATGATGCGGCGCCGGTGCTGCCCGCTACCGGAATTAAGAGCGGGCCCTCACAATGGCCCCTGCAAGTCAGCCTTGTTGGGATTGACCCCGCCACACCTGTTGTCCGGCCCTGACTCGGCACTCTGTCAGCGCCAAAACAATAGTGCGCGCCGCCCATTACCGCGTATTGACGGCTCTTATTTGTGGACGGGGGGGAGGAGGGGGAGGATGACGTACGAGACATACGCTTCCTACTAGCGTTACTCTATCATTAGCCCGCCGAGGGCTGTCGGCGCGAGTGGGCTAACAAACAGCGCGCGCTGACAGGCTGCCCGGCCGTGAAAGGACCCCGCGCTCTGCCTGACAGCTTCGGCCTCATCTCGACACTCGCAAAAGCTCGGCGCTAAGTACTTCGCGCAGTGAACCGAGCTCTGCAGAACACTGAACCCCATGTAAATGTTCTCAGTCGGCAATCACTTCTTACTGAAGGCAAATGTAGCAACGTAAAAATGTAGAAGCCATTCACTACAGAAAGACAGACAGGTGTGCCGTGTCACTTTCGGAGGGCAGCACCAAGCATATTTCTCCTGGCAACAAAGTACGCTGCAGTCAAATAGTTGCATGAAACTATTCAAAGCCTAAACAAGCAGGGTATTTGACTGTTTTTTTAATCGTCCTAAATGGTTAAATCATGCCATTTTATGTTAATAACACGCTTTATCTTCCTCTTTGAGGTTCGCCGACGACATTGTAATTATGTCAGAGCCAGCAAAGGACTTGGAAGAGCAACTGAACGGAATGGACAGTGTCTTGAAAGCAGGATTTAAGATGAACATCAACAGAAGCAAAACTAGAAAAATGGAATGTAGTCGAATTAAGCCGGATGATGCTGAGGGAATTAGATTAGGAAATGAGACAAAGTAGTAAATGAGTTTTGCTATTTGGGGAGCAAAATAACTGATGATGGTCGAAGGAGAGAGGATATGAAATGTAGACTGGCAACGGCAAGGAAAGCGTTTCTGAAGAAGAGAAATTTGTTAACATCGAGTATAGATTTAAGTGTCAGGAACTCGTTTCTGAAAGTATTTGTATGGAGTGTAGCCATGTAGGGAAGTGAAACATGGACGGTAAATAGTTTGGACAAGAAGAGAATAGAAGCTTTCGAAATGTGGTGCTACAGAACAATGCTGAAGATTAGATGGGTAGATCACATAACTAATGAGGAGGTATTGAATAGAATTGGGGACAAGAGGAGTTTGTCGCATAACTTGACAAGGAGAAGGGATCGGTTGGTAGGACATGTTCTGAGGCATCAAGGGATCACAAATTTAGCATTGAAGGTCAGCGTGGAGGGTAAAAATCGTAGAGGGAGACCAAGAGATGAATACACTAAGCAGACTCAGAACGATGTAGGTTGCAGTAGGTACTGGGAGATGAAGAAGCTTGCACAGGATAGAGTAGCATGGAGAGCTGCATCAAACCAGTCTCAGGACTGAAGACCACAACAACTACACCTTCGTCTTGAATATCAAATATTTTTTAAAGGGAAATGAAATTTATATTATTTGAAAGCTAGCTAAAGCGCTTCATTTGAGTTATGTGATGCATGTGACATCACTGGCTAGCTGGCCGCTCCTGCCTTACTAAAAGCTCATTCACGTTGGTATGTTGTTGTGGTATTAACATTTCGGAAAATGGGTTACAAATGGTATGTAGTAGTTTAAATTTCAAACCTCTCCGCAGTGTCTCATGAGATGAGGGCATACGATACTGTTCATGGCGATCCGTCCGTCGGATAGGGACGCTAAGTTTGACGGCTCCCTTGGTGCTATTCGCCAGGAAATTTCTAAATTTATAGCAACATCCTATGAGACCAAACTGCTGACGTTATCGGTCACTAAGCAAACACACTACTTAATCTAACTTACGAGCCGGCCCTTGTGGACGAGCTGTTCAAGGCGCTTCAATCTGGAACCGCACGACCGTTACAACCGCAGGTTCGAAACCTCCCTCGGGCATGGGTGTATGTGATGTCCTTAGGATAGTTAGGTTTAAGTAGTTCTAACTTCTAGGGGACTGATGACGTGATCAGTTAAGTCCCATAGTGCTCAGAGCCATTTGAACCATTTTTTTCTAACTTACGATAATTACAACACACACACCCATGCCTGAGGCAGGATTCGAACCTCCGACGGGGGGAGCCGCGCAAAAGGTGACAAGGCGCCTCAGGCCGCGCGGCTATTCGAGAGGAGTATGCTATGTACTGGCACCGTTTTTCATCCTCTCATCATCATCATCATATAATACAAACATTACACTACACTTGCACGCGCACACACACTATACATACGTGTTTACAGATATGGAGGATGTTGTAAACAAATATACAAACAAATAAAATAAAATAAAAAATGGCGTGTAGTACCACACTGTAATAATAAATCTACAGAGGCGTCCAGAAAAATGTAGACACACGTTGATAGTCAATAGTAATGGAACAAAAGGACATACCCTTAAAATTCTTGCCCGGTGGCGAGTGTTATTTTGTGTTTTCACAGCGACCTCCATTAGTAGCCAAACATCCTCGATGCCACACAGTATGCGTCGATGGTTTCTCGTAGCTCGTTCAGTGTAGCTGGCTTCCGTTGATAAACTTCAACTTTCAGGCTTACCCCCCTCCCCCCACCACCACCACCAGATAGAAGTCAAAAGGTGTGATGTTTGGAGACCATGGTGGGTATTCAGCAGTTCCTCTCCTACCTACCCATCGTCCAAGTAGCTTTACATCCAACTGGGCTCTGGCAGTGGCAGTGAGGCGGAGCGCCATCTTGTTGTGCGTAAAATCTTTCATTTCCATAGAAACGGGCGCCAAAGCTAATTTGTTGAGAAAACAATGGACTAAGCTGCCGCGCAAAATTGCAACGATATGTCAATTTTTCCACAAGTATTAACTATCAAAGAGGGTCTACATTTTTCTGGACCCTTATGTACAAGAACTCCGGAAATGATAGTTTTTGAGTGTTCCAAAAAATGGGAAGATGCCTAAAATGTGGTTTCACTGTACCGGTAAAATGCGTCTACGTCCATGCACAAGTTTCCTAACTTAATTAAGAGTGTCTTTCACTCTGAAGTTAACACTGATTTACCTCCGAAAAACGTTTTCACATTGTCGCAAGGAAGGACAGCGTCAAACAATCAAATTTAAACTGGCTGTGAAAATTGGGAGAACTGACGGTCGTTCTATCTTATACTGTATGCACGCTTTGGTAGCTCGTTGCTAGAGCGATGGACAGTAATGGTTTATAAGTTTTTTTTATGGGTCGGTAGTTCAAATCCGGTCCCAAAGAAAATTTTAGCTTATTTGTAAACGACTCAACAGTCCTCCCATATGATAACCAAATCAGATTTGCGAAATTTCACCACACCGATCAAAAAGACTGTATTGTTGAGTTTTCTTGCCGCCTATAAGGCTTACATTTGCAATCGCTGTTCACACACGTCACCTTCACGAGTTCCAGTTAACGTGATCACACACTTTTTACTTTATTGGACCAAAACTTCTTTAATCTTCGCTCTGTCCAGAGAGGATCATTATAGTTGCAAGTTTCATTATCTTAAATAAAGATGACGTAAGTCTGCTTCAGACAATGAAGTTAGTTTCCATTCACAAACAACACAGCCCTCACGTTTGTGTTACCTGCATGTTGTACATGCTTTGCATCTCTCCGCATACGGAATCTCCCATGCCGTACGCCTCGCTGTACTGTGGGCGTCTAGAGATACGTTCGCCACTAACAATCCTTTCCAAAAAAGGTGAACTTTGTGCACGCAAACTTAATACACTTATCCTCAGTTATCCATTTCTTCGACTAAAATTAATTCCATGTTGTATCTAACATATCACACCAGCAAAACAACTGCCATAATGAGTTCTTGCTAACACTATTTTCCTATTTCGTGTAACAGTTTTAAAACTCTATAACGCTGCCCGTATTCGAACTTGGAATATTCTGACCCGTATTCAGAAGAGTTATCCGTTGCGCCACAGAGCCCTTTTACACAGCACACCCTCAATTGAATGCCATGTATACGAGGAAATCAGCACTAAGATTCGCCAAGAATTTCGTTGTGCTTCGGGTCGCAGTTCATGACTGATAGCTTACAACCTAGATATAAGACATGGCCCCACGTTTTTGCACGTATCACCGCTCTAAATGCGTGGAGCATATACATTCCAACTTTCGGAAGGTTTCCACTATAGCTTTCTTATAATTCGTTTCTACTGTCACTTAAAAGTTGTAAATGGGTTTTCCATCACTAAATAGTTAAACTCTTTGTAAAAGAAAGTACGAAAAAGCCTAGTAACTTCGGCCAACACACCTGTAACAGACATATAGCTTCGTCTTACTTCTAGTCTCTGACGTTACCAGGCGCTTCAGTCCGGAACTGCGCTGCTGCTACGGTCGCAGGTTCGAATCCCGCCTCAGGCATAGATCTGTGTGATGTCCTTAGATTAGTTAAGTTTAAGTAGTTTTAAGTCTAGGGGACTGATGGCCTCAGATGTTAAGTCCCATAGTGCTTAGAGCCATTTGAACCATTTTTTGACGTTACCAGAGCTTCAGCAAGTAAAAGAGTGTTTTTGATCACGTGACCAAATCGTAAAACCTAACGATTTTTAAGCTGTAATTACATGAAATAACAGATATTTTCTGAGAATATTGTCAAAAAATGCAATTTTAATGTTACAGTAACTCAGAATAACAACAATACGGACCATAATTTCAACATAGGAAAATAGCCTACTTTGACTGATCGGTCATTTATACGACCCATGAGCAAGAGGTCTGCGGAAAATAAAGAAATAGGGTCCGCATCTGCAAGTCTTTGATCCACATTCTCCGATACTAAAATTTTGTAAACTATTTTAACTTATTCACTAGAACGAGTTCTGACGGTACGATTTCCCAGGTCTGTTTCGTCTGCTGAAGTCGGAACTCGTAATTTACAGACTAATAATGTACAGGCTGATCAGACTTTGTCTGAGATGAAGTGAAAGATGAAGAAATTAGAGTTATATGAAACAGATGGGGGATCTAGTATCAGATTCAGAATTTACAAGAGCTGTGAAAGACTTAAGACTAAACAAGGCAGAAGGAATAGATAACATTCCACCAGAATTTACGAATTTACTGGGGCAATTGGCAACCCAACGACTATTCAAGCTGGTGTATAGAATCATCTACTCAATTCCAAAGATAGCAAGACCTCGTCTGTTAGATGACGATCTGATTGGTTTTAGGAAAGATACAAGCGTTAGAGAGGCAGTCCTGACGTTCCCTTGATAATGGAAGCAAGAATGAAGAAAAAGAAAGACACGTTCACAGGATTTGTCGTAATGGAAAAATCGTTCACAATGTAGAATGGTGTACCTTGTTCGACATTCTGTTGGGAAAGACGGGTGATAAACAATATGTACAAGAACCAAGAGCCGACAAGAAGACTGCAAGAACTGAACAAAGTGCTCACGTTCAAAAAGAGTGTACAGACAGGGATGCAGTCTCTCGTCCGTACTGTCCAATATATTCACAGAAGAAGCAAAGACAGAAATAAAAGAAAGGTTTAAGAGTGGAATTAAAATTCAGCGTGAAAATATATCAGTAATACGATTCCCTGATGACATCACTGTCCTCTGTTAAAGCTAAGAAGAATTACATACTGATAAATGAACAATCTAATAAGTAAAGAATATGAGTGACAGTAAACCGAAAGAAGACGAAAGTGATAACAAGTAGCGGAAATGAGAATAGCGAGAAGGTTAGCATCAAAATAGTCGAATTTTAGCGATCCTGCTATCTTTGAAGCAAAATAACCCATGACGGACGACATAAAAAGCAGACTGGCACAGAACAAAGAGGGCGTTCGTGACCGAAAGAAGTCTATTAGTACCAAATATAAACCTTAATTTGACGAAGGGATTTCTGAGAATGTACGTCTGGAGCACAGCATTGTATGGTAATGAATCATGGACTGTGGGAATACCGGAACAGAAGAGAATCGAAGCGTCTGAGATATGGTCCTACCGAAGGCCGTTGAAAATGTGGTGGGCAGATAAGGTACTGAATGAGGAGGTTCTCCGCAGAATCAGCGAGGAAAAGTATATATGGAAAATACTGACTAGAAGAAGGGAAAAGAAGATAGGACATGTGTAAGACGCCAGGGAAAAAATTCCATGGTTCCAGAGAAAGACGGATATTTGAATAGACCCAACAACAACCGACAATGTTGGGAGCGAGGGCTACTCCGAGACGAAGAGGTTAGCGCAAGAGAGGAATTCGTTTCGGAGTTGGTGAAACAGAATTTTTGGAGATTTCTGCGACACATTTCCGCAAATTGCGAAGGCATATGAGGCCAGTTTACAAGTTGTGACCATGTACTGCATACCATTAAATGTTAGGTTAAACAGTTCGTTTATCAAATGTACGTTAATTCACCACAATGCTAAACCATATTAATGTGTTACAGTTCTCAGTGTATTAAGCTTTGCAAAGTGTCCTTGTAAATATTTTTAAGAGAAACGTTAACAGAGTCACTGATTTTGTACCGAACATTATTACTGTCGCATGCCAAACGCAAACGGCACCACGATAGCATTCGAGAGTACAAACACGGCGAGCAAGAATCTAGAATCCTGAAGAGTGGATGATACCTGACGAAAAGGACTTCCTCGTGGGCGCAAAGAAGAACTAACTGAAAGTCACTCAGTCAAATCTGTTCTGATGTCACGAGGAGTAAAATTAATTTCCAGAGCTCAGGCTTCAGTGTGGCATCGGTGTTTTGTGAATGTGCTGCTGAGTATATCTGTCTACTTCTTACAGTGTCACGAACGAGCCTACTTCTTAAGAGTTCCAGTAACGCCCATTCTCGATACCATGCAAGAATTGTCAAAAGCTACCTACCGTCTGTTTTATCTAGATTGTGAAATTCTGGGCTGCAGTTGCCTAAGATTTGTCGTTTTTATATTCCGTCCTTTCTTAAGATGTGTATAATTTTGTTGTGCTTCTAACACGATAAATAAATATTACTGGATTACATAATAATTAACGGAAGAAAGTTAAGTCATAAAAGTACTTGGTACTAAAAAATGTGCGGGAATACGAAGTGTAACGATTAAACGGATTCGGTCGTAGATTGAATAAATGGCAGACTCAGTTTCAGTGACAAATACCGGGGAGATACAGTATGCATGCGAAACAGATTTCTTATAAAACACTTGTACGGTCTACACTGGAATACCATCGAATGTGTAAGATCTAAACCAGAACTGTTAGGGTGTATATCAACTGAAGGTACAGGACGAGAGGGTGGCCCCGGGGAGAACGTAAAGGAAATGCTGAGAAATCGCAACGGCTGGCGAAACCTCTAAGAAGGCATCCGACTACTTCACAATAACCTTCTGACAAAATTATTTCGGAACTAATTTAACAATACTTTTCATCCTTTAAGTTTTTAGGGTGTTTTAACTTCGCTTTATTGGAACACAGTTTCTTTTATCTACCCAGACAGGTTTCGACACCTGTATGTCATCTTCTGTCAGTCAAATACATTTCTGTAAAATACAATACGAAGTCTATGGATGTTTAACTACTGCAGGCATAAAAATTATGACATGCGTATTTCGTTTGACTTGTTTCGATTGCTCAACTGAAAATTACATTGCTAATGAAAATGCATTTTTACAGATTTTTTGTGCCCGTTCTTTGTCACTTTGACACCACGCCATCTGAAAAGTAATTACGGGGAGATCTGTGCATTTCTGAAAAACGTTTTTCTGGAAGTGGTTATGCTTCTTACTGCACTCACATTTTCTGTCCCGTTATGTATCTCTTGAGGACATCTAATTTTATTGCTATTAGGTACACTGTTTTCACCCCGTTTTTTATATATAATTTCTTTCTCACCTTTACTTCACAACTGCTTTCTACAAAACGTGATAAGAGCCAACACTTATGTCTCCATGCTCATCTTCTTATGTGTCGCTTCAGTACACAAAGTGCAAGATGACAGAATAATAAAACCGCGCACTAAGCAATCACGATCGCTTTGTCACAGTAACATCCGTAAATATAACTGGAAAAAGGAGAACGGAACAACTGGTACAAGAAAAATGTATCCATTCCAAACAATACACAGTGATTATTTGAATATAGATAGCGATGTACCATTATAGCTTATTCTTTAAACGTCAGACAAATGAGTGGGCCAATCGGACGACTCGTAGTACCTTTCTCTCCGAATCAGAATTGCCATGAACTTTTTTGTTTACTATCCGAAAGTAAATTAAAGGGCTCTGTCATTGGAGAATTTTTGTGTTATACGTAGATCTGAATAAAACATCTCCGGAACCGAGAGAGAATTCATGCGTAGTGTGCAACTCAGACGTATCCCGCTCGGTCAAAAAATTTCTTCATCAATACGAGTATTTGGCTTGTAAGAGAAGGCTTCCTGTCTAAGGCAATGTCGTTAGAAACTATAAGTACAGATTGGGAAACATGAACCATCCGTCAGGCTTCACAAGCCACTGTAAAGTGTATACACGTAGATGTAGACATAAATACAAGAAAACGTATTCTGCTGTTAGCAGACGTTGTGTTAAAACGAAACATCTCTTTTTCTACAGTACTTACACCTACCTTTTTTCTATTGTACCGCAGGAAAACTGGATTCTGTACACAGCGAGCAGGAAAAAGGCACATATTACTGAGTTGATGAGGCTCTATACTTTATCAAAAAATTCTCAATTCCGCACAACATTTTCAAAACTCATGGAAGCTGGCCCTGGGCAGAAAAATGTGGAAACTCTTACCGTATAGCTACAGACTAACAGCTTCCTATATAGTCAGTGCGATACAACTAGACTCCGTACCGCGCAATTTCAATTACACAATCACTAACGCTCCGAACGGCTTGTGTGGAGTTTTACTGACAACAGCAAAGTAGATGTTAACACTTTTACTGGTGCTGATTTTGTGTCTCACTACATCCGATTTTAATTATTAACATTGAAGTAACATTTACACCATCTGCCGTGAAAAGGAACTGCTCACTCATGGGAATTGGAGATAAATAGAACGAATTCCAGTTAAGATAGTCACCTGTTCCTTCATTACGCATTTTTAGTGCAATATTTTATACTTGCGATAGTTAAAATATAAACATTTTAAATTAAAAAGAGAAAAGAACAGGGTACTACCAGTAACTAGCCTCTGTAACATAAGTTCATACTACACAGGTATGACACGTTCCAAAGAATTTATAACAATACAATAAGGTGGATTTAATTTCTGTAGACACAACATAAATGGCGACTTGTGCACGATCACTTCGGCAATCATGCCCCAGCGCATGAAGCGGTAAACGAAAGGAAAATAACGTCATACACATTAAATATCGCAAATTATTAAATATCATAAATTAGTAATAAATTATTCCGCCACTCACATGCAAACGTTACAGAATAGCCGCAGTGGTCAAAAACATCCAGTATGGACGAAATGAAACAAAATAACTGTTCGCAAAGCATTAGCGAAAACGCGAATAGCGGTCCGGTTGCAGTGGTAGCACCGCCATATTTATGTCCGCGAAAGGGAAATACGAGTCTGTAAGGCAAGCACTCAGCGGTACTGTTAGCGTGGGACGGCGTGACGCGCAACGCGAGTAAACGATCACTGAAGTGATCACCAAGTATCCACAAGCATACAAACTGGGTTAAATATCTTCATATGGCTCTGAGCACTATGGGACTTAACATCTATGGTCATCAGTCCCCTAGAACTTAGAACTACTTAAACCTAACTAACCTAAGGACAGCACACAACACCCAGCCATCACGTAAATATCTTCACTCGCAGTACCGTGCAACTACTTACTATGCCAAAGTCACAACGTTCCATAGCTATGGTGGTATTTTCAACTGTTTGTGAGACTCAAGGAAGTTTTTTTCCGAATTTTAGAAATTTTTATATGAAATACTCATGGTCGAACTGAAGAACTATTTATATCAAAGAGCTGTAATACATAAACTTTAAAAGTTTAAAGGCTCTAAATTCTGTATCACGCAAGATCTCTGTCTGTCGCAAGATGCCTTATCTGCGGCTGCAACAGTCACGAAAGCGGAAGAAAAGGCAAAAATCAATAGAAGTGATAGCAAAACATGAACATTTTTCTGCTTTGCTTTTATTATCATACACCATCAAGTACAGTCCCGAAGAATTCAATTAATGTCTTCGGAATTCCTGCACAGAGTTGTGTAGCGATTTCTCGAGAAAATACACAAAAATTTAACAATGGCTAACACAGTTGTTTGGCAGTAACATCACATACTGTCGCTTTTCTAGCATTGCGTGCATGTATAATGTGTGAATCCACGTTTATATCATATCTCAATAAGAACTGATATTTTGGATGTTTCTTTCATTAAGTTGAGCGTTGAGCTGCGTGCGGGGGGAATACAAACTTTCGCCATCCGCACGCGGCTACTCGCATATACTGACACCTTTTCAAGCCTTTTTTTCCTTCTATAACCTTAAAACTTACTTCACTTCGGCAGAAAATGGGTTTTTCTTTCACAATGGCTGGTTGGTTGTTTTGGTGGAGGGACCAGATTGGATTAGGGAAGGAAGTGGGTCGTGCCCTTTGAAAGCATTTGCCTGAAGCGATTTAGGGAAATCACGGGAAACCTAAATCAGGATGGCCAGACGCGGATTTGAACCGTCCTCCTCCCGAATGTGTGTCCAGTGTGCTAACCACTGCCGCCCCCCTCCCTCCCGCCCCCCTCCCCCTCGCTCACTGTTTCACTGTGAATCTTCACTCTGTTGAGTGATGCGAAATTTTTCTGGGAGACTAAAACTGTCTGCCGAACCGGGCCTCGATGCCGAGACTTTTGCTTTAGGCGGGTAAGTCCTCCACTGTCTGATCTATCCAAACAAAACTCACGACCCGCTCTCAGAGCCGTGAGGCCAATCAATCCGGCTAGAGAAACCATCCGGATTGGTCTGACACAAACGAAATATTTCTACTGTTGCAGAAAACTAACTATCGCGCGATAGCCGGCCGCCATGACCGAGCGGTTCTAGGCGCTTCAGTCCGGAACCGCGCGACTGCTATGGTCGCAGGTTCGAATCCTGCCTCGGGCATGGATGCATGTGATGTCCTTAGGTTAGTTTAAGTAGTTCTAAGTTCTAGGTGCCTGATGAGCTCAGATGTTAAGTCCCATAGTTCTTAGAGGCATTTGAACCACTTGAACTCCGCAATATTCTACTTTAACAATTAGCTACGCCGTTAGGTTTTGTCTCCTCGAGCGAGATACTACGGTACTGTGCGCTGAGAATTCAGTGTGCACCGGGAAAGTGCAGAGATGCAGCCCGAAACTAAAAAAAAATTTAAACATTTATCCGTTATGGACGTGTAACGCTGCGACTGTGATGAATAAACGTTTTCAGAAAAAACTGTAACCAGTCGTCATTTCTGATGGTTCAATTTTTATTGCACCATAACAGATTTTTATGCACCTAACGAATCATCGTCAGATGGTACATACTTTTAATGACTGATCGGAGTATTGTGGGGGTCATGTAGCTTTGGCAAGACAGAAACAAAGAAACCAGTAAGTACTGGAACTGGCGAGCTATCAGGAATCGCTTACATCATGAGATCGATTTGACAGGGTTACTTACATGGACTCAATCCTGGATCACACATTATCAATACGCAATCCTCCAAATTGGCACACTTAATGACCACAGTCTCTCTCTTTTTTTCCAGACACGTGCAATCCTGCCGCCTGTACCACCCTCCCAAAGTCCACTTAGTTCGCATTGCTTGTCTTATTTAAGTTTTGCACCAAAATGCTAAGCTCTGATGTCCAGTTCACAATGTATGTCTATTAATCACGAATATGTTAAACATAATAATTTCGGTACCAAAAGTTATATAAGAGACGTCCTGAACTCTAGTTTTACAGACTTCGTAAATGACGTTAATTTTGCAATAATGAATACATACTTCTTATGAAATAATGAATGTAACTTAAATTGGTATATATATTTACTGTAATCCATTACAACATTACAAAATGCCAGTCGTGACCTAAGAAAATCTCTGTTCCACCGCAAATTCTTTGAACATTGCACTTACCCACGCTCTTCGATTCGTTTACATCCCGTAAAGCATGGTGGAGTGGTTGCTAGTGGCAAAGTTTGTGTAATGCTGTAGACATAAATGGAAAACAACAATTATGTTTCTCAGAATAATACGTGCACCAGGATTAAACCTATGGATGCTGATAACTGTACGCCCGGGTTCCCGGGTTCGATTCCCGGCGGGGACAGGGATTTTCTCTGCCTCGTGATGACTGGGTGTTGTGTGCTGTCCTTAGGTGAGTTAGGTTTAAGTAGTTCTAAGTTCTAGGGTACTGATGACCATAAGTCCCATAGTGCTCAGAGCCATTTGAACCATTTGATAACTGTTAAGTAATGTGTCCACGTCGATGTAATGATGGGAATAATTTCTGATACCTCGCCACATCCACCACTTACTTGATTCGTTTTTTCTATCTTGCCACATCTAATCGACTCTCACAACGCCACAATCAACCATCTGATGACGAATCGCTTGACGACTTAAAACCGATCATGTGATAATAACAACACAACCATCAAAAGAGGCGACTCGCTGAAGCAACAGGGTTGAATAAAAATATGGAAGCACCTGAAAAATGCCTGCTTGAACACAAATACAGAAACTAGTAAGCCTGCAACTTCCGCTACTGTATTTACCCACGAAAGGGACCTGTACAATTTCCTCAATACGGTGCAAGCGTCAATCGTAGTGAGAGCTATGTTCTGTGCCATACCTAACTGGAAGAGTGCAAAAAGTTGAAATAAGCAGTTCACATAATATGCAAAAAACTGGTGATTTCTCAAACTAGGGAACAATGAAGAATGGGGTGCCGCAAGGTTCGGTCTTGGGTACTCTGCTGTTCTTAATATACATCAATGACTTGCCATTCTATATTCACGAAGATGCAAAGCTGGTACTTTTCGTCGATGATACAAAGTATAGCTATCACACCCAACAGACACGAATTAACTGGTGAAATTGTAAACGATGTTTTTCAGAAAATCATTAAGTGGTTCTCTGCAAATCGGCTCTCATTAAACTTTGACAAAACACAGTATATAGAGTTCCACACAGCCGACGGAATGACACCATTAATAAATATAGACTTAGATCAGAAATCGGTAGCTAAGGTAGAATATTCAAAATTTCTAGGTGTATGCATTGACGAGGGGTTGAACTGGAAAAAACACACGGAAGATCTGCTGAAACGTTTGAGTTCAGCTACCTATGCTATTAGGGTCATTGCAAATTCTGGCGATATACATCTCATTAAATTAGCTTACCACGCCTATTTTCGTTCTCTGCTTTCGTAGGGCATCATATTCTGGGGTAACTTATCATTGAGTAAAACAGGGTTCATTGCACAAAAGCGTGTAATCAGAATAATTGCTGGAGCTCATCCAAGATCATCCTGCAGACACTTATTTAAAGAGCTAGAGATCTTCACTGCAGCCTCACAATATACATGTTCACTTATGAAATTTGTTATTAACAATCCGAACGAATTCAAAAGTAATAGAGTATACATGGCAACAATACTAGGAGAAAGGATGATCTTCACTACTCAATATTAAATCTAACTTTGGCTCAGAAGGGGGTAAATTATGCTGCCACAAAAGTCTTTGGTCACTTACCTAATAGCATCAAAAGTCTGACAGATAGACATATAGCATTTAAAAGGAAATTAAAAGAATTCCTTAATGGCAACTTCTTCTACTCGTTAGATGAATTTTGAGATATAGTAAGTGGGTAATTTCCCCAACCCCCACAAATAAATTAAAATATTAAGTTTCATGTAATATTTTATGTAATGTAATATCTTGTAAAGACACCTTTATTAACCTGACACGTTCCACATCATTACGAAGTGTCGTATTCATTATCTATGGAACAAGTACTAATCTAATCTAATCTGTGTAGTTGTGAGTGGATTACGTCTGAGCCATGTGAATTAAACGTGGGCAGTTTATTGGTGCTCGCATGGTGGGTGTTTCCGTAAACGAGGTGGGCGAACTGTTTCGAGTCTCAAGAGGAAACGTGTCGAAGATTTATACAGCATACAGGGAATGAGGAAAAGCATTATGCACTAAGTCACAAAGCGGACGAAACTGTGTGTTGCCTGATCGTAACGAACGGTCATTGATAAGGACTGTGACAACAAATAAGAGGATGGCAACTGCAGAATCCACTGCAGAATTGAATGTCGCACTCGCGAATCCGGTCAGCACCAAAACAACACGAAGGGAGCTCCGAAAGTTAAGAATTACAGGGGGAGCTATAATTCCAAAACCACATATGAGTGATACAAACACCCCTAACAGAAAAACCTGGCGCCGAATCCGTAAAACCTGGACTATGGGGTAATGGGAGAATGTCACTTGGTGGTATGAGTCTTGTGCCACACTGTTCCCAACACCGGCCACGAGTGAAATATGTCGAAAGTTTTGTGATGAATTAGGCAGCCATATCGTGGAATTCCAAGGGCCCAACGGACACTCAGCAACGTCTCATTAGTGACAACGATTAAGTGATTATATTCGCTGAGCAGGCCCAACTCATTGTAACAATGTTTGCTCGCCAATGTTGATGCTGTGTTTCAAGAAGTCAGGGTCCCTGCGCAAACAGCTAGCGTCATCTAGCACTGGTTATATTACACGGGGTGAATTATCGCGTCTCCTCTGGCCACTCACAGTTACCAGATCTCAATATTATTGAGCATTCCGGGAGTAGACAACATTCCATTAGAACTACTGACAGCCTTGAGAGAGCCAGGCCTAACAAAACTCTACCATCTAGTGAGCAAGATGTATAGGACAGGCGAAATACCCTCAGACTTCAAGAAGAATACAATAATTCCAATCCCAAAGAAAGCAGGTGTTGACAGATGTGAAAATTACCGAACTATCAGTTTAATACGCTACGGCTGCAAAATACTAACACGAATTCTTTACAGACGAATGGAAAAACCGGTAAAAGCCGACCTCTGGGAAGATCAGTTTGGATTCCGTAGAAATGTTGGAACACGCGGTGCAATACTGACCTTACGACTTATCTTTGAAAATAGAGTAAGAAAAGGCAAAGCTACGTTTCTAGCATTTGTAGACTTAGAGAAAGCTTTTGACAATGCTGACTGGAATACTCTCTTTCAAATCCTGAAGATGTCAGGAGTAAAATAAAGGGAGGGAAAGGCTATTTACAATTTGTACAGAAACCAGATGGCAGTTATAAGAGTCGAGGGGCACGAAAGGGAAGCAGTGGTTGGGAAGGAAGCGAGACAGGGTTGTAGGCTCTCCCCGATGTTTTTCAATCTGTATGTTGAGCAAGCAGTAAAGGAAACAAAAGAAAAGTTCGGAGTAAGTATTAAAATCCATGGAGAAGAAATTAAAACTTTGAGGTTCGCCGATGACATTGTAATTCTGTCAGAGACAGCAAAGGACCTGGAAGAGCAGCTGAACGGAATGGACAGTGTCTTGAAACGAGGATATAAGATGAAAATCAACAAAAGCAGAACGAGGATAACGGAATGTAGTCAAATTAAGTCGGGTGATGCTGCGGGAATTAGGTTAGGAAATGAGACGCTTAAAGTAGTAAATGAGTTTTGCTATCTGGGGAGCAGAATAACTGATGATGGTCGAAGTAGAGAGGATGTAAAATGTAGACTGGCAATGGCCAGGAAAGCGTTTCTGAAAAAGAGAAATTTGTTAACATCGAGTATAGATTTAAGTGTCAGGAAGTCGTTTCTGAAAGTATTTGTATGGAGTCTAGCCATGTACGGAAGTGAAACGTGGACGATAAATAGTTTAGACAAGAAGAGAATAGAAGCTTTCGAAATGTGGTGCTACAGAAGAATGCTGAAGATTAGATGGGTACATCACATAACTAATGAGGAGGTATTGAATAGAATTGGAGAGAAGAGAAATTTGTGACACAACATGACTAAAAGAAGAGATCGGTTGGTAGGGCATATTCTGAGGCATCAATGGATTACAAATTTAGTTTTGGAGGGCAGCGTGTAGGGTTAAAATCGTAGAGGGAGACCAAGAGGTGAATACACTAAGCAGATTCAGGAAGGATGAAGGTTGCAGTAGGTACTGGGAGATGAAGAAGCTTGCACAGGATAAAGTAGCATGGAGAGCTGCATCAAACCAGTGTCTGGACTGAAGACCACAACAACGTGATCCACTTTGGAGAGATGGTTGCGTGATCGCCTTCCACATCCGTCATCGCTACCCGAAGTTGCCACTATTTGCAGGAAGAATGATATAGCATTTCGATGAAAACCATATAGGCCCTGAATTTATCCATTCCGAGCAGACTGGACGCTGTTTCGAATGCCAACTGATGTCCTACACCATATTAGGCATCGTACCGTAATATGATTTGTTTGTGGTGTTTCCACGTCTTTGTGTGATCACTGCACGGCTGAGAACATTTAAATGAAAACTAATTACGTAACTTTATTTCTTGGAGATGATAAATAATACTTTCCGACTACACCTCGTATCGCTGGTCAGACAGTATTTTCAGCCGTAGCTACGTCGAATACGATTGCATTGTCTTTTAACTGCACAACCTGACTTTCTCGGGAAGTACGAGGAACGTTCAATAAGTAATGCAACAATTTTTTTTCTGAAAGCAGAGTCGTTTTATTCAGGAATTCAATACACCATATTATTCCCCACTGTTTTCACTACAAAAGCCTGTTCAACATAAATCTCCTTTCAATGCGACCGCCTTAAACCACCTTACTGGGAAGACTTGCATGCCCGTATGGTAATACTGTAATAGTCGAAGTCGGAGCCGCGCGGGATTAGCCGAGCGGTCTCGGACGCTGCAGTCATGGACTGTGTGGCTGGTCCCGGCGGAGGTTCGAGTCCTCCCTCGGGCATGGGTGGGTGTGTTCGTCCTTAGGATAATTTAGGTTAAGTAGTGTGTAAGCTTAGGGACTGATGACCTTAGCAGTTAAGTCCCATAAGATTTCACACACATTTGAACATTCGGAGCCAAAGTCTTGCTGCGTCAATAAACTCCACATCACCCACGTACTGCTTCCCGTGGAGAGCACCCTTCATTGGGCCAACAGATGGAAGTTGCGAAGTGCGAGATTCGGGCTGCAGGATTGATGATAAAGAACAGTCCGATTAAGTTTTGTGAGCGCCTCTCGGTAGCGTACACTTGTGTGGGGCCTTATGTTGTCATGGAGAAGGAGAAATTCGTTTGTATTTTTTGTGGCGACTAAGTCTGTTTCTACCAATGGACAGAAATGATGCAAACACCAATGAATAACGTGATTCCGTAGATTTTCCTGGCGTCTTACATGTTTCTGCTCTTCACGGGTATGCTGCCGAATATGATCGTCTTCACCGCACGATTATCTGATGACATTATTAATAGAGATAAAGGTTTTCCTTTAAGCGAGACATGGAACCCTAGTTTATCTGACATAAAACAACAACGGTCCGGTTTTCGACCCGCTACATCTTAATTTGCGATTTATCACTTTCGCCAGTTTCTACCGCAGGCGGTGCTGCAATTCTTCGCTTCGCAGAGGGCAGCTCTTCCGATTTTCGCGCAGGCGGAGTATTAAGGAGCCGCCGTTGTTAATGTTCATTCAGTTCCGGCGATCGCACCCGAAAATGGCGACCAGATGGATCGCCGAAATATCGTGCAGTGAAGACGATCATATCCGAGAGCACACCCGTGGAGAGCATAAAACAATGAATAAGGTTTAACAGCGCTTCCCCTCATCCTCAATACTCAATAATATTACGATAACAGCCTCTTCCGCCTGACGTTTCTTTAATTTCCTGAGGACGGCCCAATGTACTTCAGAGTTGATCGTTGTACCATGAGGGAGGGCATCAAACAGAATAACCTCTCCAGCGTCCCAGAAAACCGTCGCCATATCGTTATGTGTATGTGTGTGTGTGTTTGTGTGTGTGAATTCCTAAGGGACCAAACTGCGGGAGGGGCCGCGCAATCCGTGACATGGCGCATCGAACCACGCGGCCACTCCGCGCGGCGCCATGGCTTTACCGGCAGAGGTTGCCGGTTTGATATTCTTTCTTCGGAGGGGAGATGGTGTGTCGCCACTCCATGGATTGCCGATTTGTTTCCGGTGCTACGTGATGAACCCATGTTTCATCGCCTGTGATGACGATCGACAAAAATTTAGCACGATCGGCCTCGTAACGTGCAAGAATTTCCGCACACCTGGTCCTTCGCTGCGGCGAGCAATCCAGCGGGCACACAAACTTTTGAGTACCTCAATTGGTGGGCGAACTTGGCATTTTGAAGACTACGTATAGCGGCGC
Source organism: Schistocerca cancellata (assembly GCF_023864275.1). Taxonomy (NCBI): domain Eukaryota; kingdom Metazoa; phylum Arthropoda; class Insecta; order Orthoptera; family Acrididae; genus Schistocerca; species Schistocerca cancellata. The sequence continues at coordinate 758,777,911 of NC_064628.1, read as the reverse complement.
CACGTACTGGCAGTTCATGGATTTACAGGGACTGAGGCGCGATGTCCCACATCGTACTCCACATTTTTTCGACCGAGACTAGCCGAGAAAAAGAAAGTGTTGAATTACTTATTGAAGTCCCCTAGTAAGTGAAGATGGGAGGAGATACCGAAACAGGTGGCTGGCAACGAGTCAATAGAATGTGCCCGGGTAGTTGTGGACAGGCTGGCAGTGTGGGACGGACAGGCGTAACATTGGCGGTGTAGGCGGCTGGTCCGGTCCGGCCCGCTCCGGCGTGCACACCTGTGCCCTCGGCCGCGGCTGGGCGCGCTATTTTTACGGCGCATTCCTGGCGTGCCGATCGCCCGCGCCGCCGCCGCCGCCGCCGCCGCCTCCCGCTGTTCCGACGTTCGGCCCGGCCGGTGCTCGGTCCGCAGGCGGCACGCGCTCGCCCGGACGGCCCGCTCCCACTCCGCGGCAAGTATGCGCCGACACGCGGGACACGGATTCCGCACGCAGCAGCGGCCGCGCCGCTTGCCCGAGTAAGTAGATCGCGGGAGGCGCACCACACCAACTCATTCACTCACAGCACCCGCCCCCGTAACCGAGTTCGCTAACGCACAGTAGTGCCGCGAACCTAGAGGCAACTCCATCCTCGAATTACATCTACAACTTACATCAGGGTTGTAGCCTCTCCCCGACGTTATTCAATCTGTATATTGAGCAAGCAGTAAAGGAAACTGTTGTGTACATAGCTCCGCGTAGTCAGCGCGTACACAACTTTCCCACTAGAGCGCGCCCCGCTAAGCACAACAGCACAGGCGCAGCGCTCGTCCGTCTCCGCACTACGAGATGGCGCTGCCTTAGAGACGGACCAAATTCTGCTTCCGCCGATCCGCTTATTAATATGTAACGCATCCAAATGAGATTACTGCTAACGTAGAACCTTTTCTCCTAGCGGATCACACTCGCGCAGTGATACATGAACGCGCGAGGTATTATAACGAGTGTACAGACCTCCGATTAGTCAGTCTGCATTTGTCTCCACCAGTCTGTACCAGTCTATAGTCAAGTTTCAGTCTGCGCCTAATAAGATTGCCATATTCCTGTACATAGCCATGAAGATAAATGTATAGACACTTTGTCAAATATCAGAGATATGTGAGAATAAGATTAACGTACCAAGACCAAAGGAACTTCAGATTGTCAATTTAAACAGCATCCAGGATCAAGTTACGTAATGTCTATGCTTTTTATTATTTTAATAAATGTGTGTGAAAATTAATCAAGTTATGTTTACAGTTGGTCACCGTCAATCTGCTACTCTAAGCGTGCAAGTGGCATTTTTATCGTCTGACCTAAAGGCGGAAGATAAACACGCCACGATAAGACCATGAGACATATTGCTGACACTCGCCTACTTCGTTAAAGCGACAAGTCAAATAATCTGATGGTGTGTGTACCGAAGGTCTTACAGTACGGACACCACAGAAACAAAAGAAAAATTCGACGTAGGTATTAAAATCCATGAGGAAGAAATTAAATCTTGGAGGTTCGCCGATGACATTGTAATTCTGTCAGAGACAGCAAAGGACTTGGAAGAGCAGTTGAACGGAATGGACAGTGTCTTCAAAGGAGGAAATAAGATGAACATCAACAAAAGCAAAACGGAGATAATGGAATGTAGTCGAATTAAATCGGGTAATGCTGAGGGAATTAGATTAGGAAATGAGACGCTTAAAGTAGTAAAGGAGTTTTGCTATTTGGGAAGCAAAATAACTGATGCCGGTCGAAGTAGAGAAGATATAAAATGTAGACTGGCAATGGCAAGGAAAGCGTTTCTGAAAAAGAGAAATTTGTTAACATCGAGTATTGATTTGGGTGTCAGGAAGTCGATTCTGAAAGTATTTGTATGGAGTGTAGCCATGTATGGAAATGAAACATGGACGATAAATAGTTTGGACAAGAAGAGAATAGAAGCTTTCGAAATGTGGTGCTACAGAAGAATGCTGAAGATTAGATGGGTAGATCACATAACTAATGAGGAGGTACTGAATAGGATTGGGGAGAAGAGGAGTTTGTGGCACAACTTGACTAGAAGAAGGGATCGGTTGGTAGGACATGTTCTGAGGCATCAAGGGATCACCAATTTAGTATTGGAGGGCAGCGTGGAGGGTAAAAATCGTAGAGGGAGACCAAGAGATGAATACACAAAGCAGATTCAGAAGGATGTAGGTTGCAGTAAGTACTGGGAGATGAAGAAGCTTGCACAGGATAGAGTAGCATGGAGAGCTGCATCAAACTAGTCTCAGGACTGAAGACCACAACAACAACAACAACAACATCTTACATGGATACTCTGCAAATCACATGTAAGTGCCTGGCAGAGGATTCATCGAACCACCTTCACAAGTCTCTATTATTCCAATCTCGTATAGCGCGCGGAAAGAACGAACACCTATATCTTTCCGTACGAGCTCTGATTTCCCTTATTTTATCGTGGTGATCGTTCCTCCCTATGTAGGTCGAAGTCAACAAAATATCTTCGCATTCGGAGGAGAAAGTTGGTGATTGGAATTTCCTGAGAAGAGTCCGTCGCAACGAAAAACGCCGTTATTTTAACGATTTCCATCCCAAATCCTCTATCATTTCTCTCACACTCTCTCCCATATTTCCCGATTATACAAAACGTGCTGCCTTTTTTTGAACTATTTCGATGTACTCCATCAGTCCTATCTGGTAAGTATCCCACACCGCGCAGCAGTATTCTAAAAGAGGACGGACAAGCATAGTGTGGGCAGTCTCCTTAGTAGGTCTGTTACATTTTCTGTGTGTTCCTTCCAATTTAAGTTATTCGTAATTGTAATTCCTAGGTATTTAATTGAATTTACGGCTTTTAGATTAGACTGATTTATCCTGTAACCGAAGTTTAACGAGTTCCTTTTAGCACTCATGTCGATGACCTCACACTTTTCGTTATTCAGGGTCAACTGCCACTTTTCGCACTATTCAGATATTTTTTTTCTAAATCGTTTTGCACTTTGTTTTGATCTTCTAATGACTTTATTAGCCGATAAACGACAGCGTCACCTGCAAACAACCGAAGACGGCTGCTCAGATTGTCTCCCAAATCATTTATATAGATAAGGAACAGCAAAGGGCCTATAACACCACCTTGGAGAACGCCAGAAATCACTTCTGTTTTACTCAATGATTTTCCGTCAGTTACAATGAACTGTGACCGCTCTGACAGGAAATCACAGATCCAGTCACATAACTGAGGCGATATTCCATTAGCACGCAATTTCAATACGAGCCGCTAGTGTTGTACAGTGTCAAAAGTCTTCCAGAATTAGTTACCGACACAGTACGCTAACCGGTAAGCGTCAGCAAGGCTCAGGGGTGTAGGGGACAGGGGAAGAGGAGGCACTTTTCCCCTCCTGGAATCTGGTTACAGGCTTTTTTTCATCACATAATTCTCACTAATGTCCAGTGACGATTTACTGCGACTGTACCCAACTGGAGATTTAACACTGCCGAACTCAACGGGAAATACTTGGTTGGTTGGTTCATCTGGGGAGCGGACCAAACACCGAGGTCGTCGGTCACATCGGATGAGGGAAGGATACGGAAGGAAATCGGTCGTGCCCTTTCAAAGGAACCATGCCGGCATTTGCCTGACGCGATTTAGGGAAATCACGGAAAACCTAAATCAGTATGGTCGGACGCGGGTTTGAACCGACCGTTGTCCTCCCGAATGCGAATCCAGTCTGCTAACCGCCGCGTCACCAGAAGCAATATCCGGCGTTCCCCAAGGAAGTGTTATAGACCCTCTATTGTTCCTGATGTATATTAACGGCATACGAGACAATCTGAGTAGCCGTCTTAGACTGTTTGCAGATGATGCTGTCATTTACCGTCTTGCAAAGCCATCAGATGATCAAAACGACTTGCCAAATGATTTAGATAAGATACCTGTATGGGGCGAAAAGTGGCAATTGACCCTGAGTAAAGAAAAGTGCGAAGTTATTCACATGAGTACTAAAAGAAATCAGCTAAATTTCGATTACGCGATAAGTCACACAAATCTGAAGGCTGTAAATTCAACTAAATACTTAGGGATCACAATTACAAATAACCTAAATTGGAATAATATCACGTAGATAATATTGTGGGTAGAGCAAACCAAAGACTGCGATTCATTGGCGGAACACTTAGAAGTTGCAACAGGTCTACCAAAGAGACTGCTTACAATACGCTTGTCCGCCCTATTCTGGAGTACTGTTGTGCGGTGTGGGATCCGATTCAGGTGGGACTGACGGATGACATCGAAAAAGTGCAAAGAAGGGCAGCTCGTTTTTTATTATCGCGAAATAGGGGAGATAGTGTCACAGACATAATACGAGAATTGGAGTGGCAATCATTAAAACAAAGGCGTTTTTCGTTGCGACGGGATCTTCTCATGAAATTTAAATCACCAGTTTTCTCCTCCGATTGCGAAAACATTCTGTTGGCACACACCTACACAGGGAGAAATGATCATCACTATAAAATAAGAGAAATCAGGGTTCGCACGGAAAAATTTAAGTGCTCGTTTTTCCCGCGTGCCGTTCGAGAGTGGAACGGTAGAGAGACAGCATGAAGATGGTTCATTGAATCCTCTGCCAGGCACTTTACTGTGAACAGCAGAGTAATCACGTAGATGTAGATGTAGATGTAGAAACACTTGTCAATACATCTACATCAGAGGTATCTACATAACATTTACCTAAAATATTTTCAAGTTGTTTGCACATTGTAACATTATCAAGAGACTAGAATAAAACAAAACACCGTCATAACAGACTACATAAGAAAAGTCGTACTAAAGAAATATCTGTCTATATTTTTGTACAAAGTTTTCGCTAGAACAGTCAATATAATTCTTCTGCGTATGTGTCCGCTTTGTCAATGTGTAAAATTATCTTCCTGAGGGTGTTTTTGCTAGCTGCTCAATGAGAAAAGATTTGGCTCTATTATACTGGCGGAAGAGGCTGTTCTCGTAATTTTATTGGGTACTGAGGATGAGGGGAAGGGGTGTTAAACGTCATTTATTGGTGTTTGAATTATTTCTTTTCACTGGTGTAAACAGACGTTCTTGATTGATGTTTGCTTAATTGCTTGCCTGAGGAAGATCATTTGCAATAGTGGCAGGAACGTCGGATAATTTTACACATTGACATTGCGGTCACATACCCAGAAGAATTCTATTGACTGTGACAACGGCCGCGGAAGCCTGCGCTTACAATTTCAATACAAAATGAGCCCTACACTTGATCCGACTCAACCCACAGAGCAAGCTCTGAGTTTCGCATAATGTAATTGGCAATATCCTCACTCTACCTTAAACAGTTAGCAGAACAAATGGGTACATCTACTTCTTTGCCTTGTCTTGATTTTGATAATGCGTTCAACTACATCGATCACCCAGCTATGTTTGAGGATGTAACAGAATAAGGAGTAGAACAGCACTTTATCAAAATCTAATATAACAAATATAGTACCTCCGCAGCGTTTCTGAGTGTTGTTGAAGGAACCAATCAACTTCTCATTGAAAGGGATGTAAAACAAGGTGACTCTACAGCTCCAAAACTATTTTCAGCTTTCCTTGAAAAATCAGTGTATAAATTAAATTGCAAAACAAATAACCTAGGATCTGATGACGATATTTTTCTATTTGCAAATAGTATAGAGGAACTTCAAATATTACTCTGCTCTGAAGTTGGTCTAAAAATGAACTGTGGAAAAACGAAGATAATGATCATTGAATGGACGTGGGAGAGAAATATATGCGTTGGGAGTACACAACTGCAAAGGATCACAGAATCTGTCCATCTGAGTCATTTTGTAAACAAGAAAGAAGACCAAAAACCAGAGATGTTTTGTCGTATTAAATTGGGTTGGCGAGTTTCCGGAAGATACACGTCAGTTTGCCTTAGATGTCGACTTAGCTGAAGAAAACAATTTTTGACGAATGTATACGACCAGTAATAACTTATGGCTGTTAGATATGGACATTAAATGAGAACATTGTTAGAATACTTATAGCGGCACAAAGAGGAACAGAAAAATCAGAAAAATCAATGTTGGGCTATACAAAGAAAGACACAAAGAAAGCAGTAGATATCAGAGGTGCAACAGACGTCAGTGACATTATGGAAAGACCAAATATCCTGAAATGTCGCTCGAAGAAAGCACGGCAGATTGACAAAACATATACTACACTGGAACCCAATTTACCAATAAAGATCAAGGGAAATACCACTGAACAGATGGGACAGAGACTTACGAAAGATAGCTGGATTCAGTTGACAACGGAAACCTCCAGATGTGCAAAAGTGGAATAACCTGCTGTGATGACGGCCGAGGTGGCCGAGCGGTTCTAGGCGCTACAGTCTCGAACCGCGAGACCGCTACGGTCGCAGGTTCGAATCCTGCCTCGGGCATGGACGTGTGTGATGTCCTTAGGTTAGTTAGGTTTAACTAGTTCTAAGTTCTAGGGGACTGATGACCTCGGCAGTTAACTCCCATAGTGCTCAGAGCCATTTGAAACATTTTGAACCTGCTGTGATCCTATGTTGCACGCCGACTTAAAGACGCCACATCAGTGATTGAACTGGCTGATGGTGTTGTTGTTGTTGCTGCTGCTGATGAAGATGATGATATCTATACTTAATCTATGGCCCAAAATGCATCATTTGCGAAAAGAAAACATCATTTTGTGCTCTATAAGAGAGGAAAACGAGTGAAATTTTAAGGTCGAAAATATGTCCACTCCAGGAACTGGATGATTGTCATCTCCACTGGGTGTAACACAGCAGTGAATGCACTAATAGAGCTACGAACTCTGCAGTCCAGTTGCCATACACGTTAATATGTCAAACTGATAAGATGAGAATAGCCTTGGTTCAGCGTTAAGCTGTTAGAAATCGATTCTAGCGGCCAATCTGAGAGAGGTTTTGGGGCAATACTCTTGTACATCTAGTCAGATACTGGTCCTTGGCTACACCTTACCTAACCAATCCAAAACTGTAGCTTTCAAAACACATTTTGTTCAACTTACGTTATCCCAGTAAACATCAAAAAACTAGAAAGCCTAAAAATGATGTGATTAATTGCATCGTTTAGTAAACAAAAAAATGTAGTCGATGAGACCAAAGTTGAATAAGTACTGTTTTAAAAGTTATGCACTGATAATCCCTCCATTTCATGGTGTACTAGCACTACCTTTTTGTTGATTCTCTTGATTTTTCTTTCAATTATATTTCAAATTTTTAGTTTTCAATTTCAACCTAGAATTAGAAGAACTTTATTTCATACCTCTTTGGATATTCTAGATTTAATAGAAAGGCATAATTTCAAAGTTTCGAATTAAAATGTTGGCATCCTTAATCATATTAACAACATAAAAACATGTAGAGAAATCTACCTTAAAATGCTAAACAGACAAATATTAATCGATTCAGATACAAGATCTTCTTGTGTCGTTCTTGTCAAATTTAGTTCTTGGTGCTCGAGACGTTTTCAAACTAAGCGACTGAGTCTTATCAACATTGGCAGTTTCAGAACATTGCAGACGCGCATGCTGTGACCCCAACAACTCTGATAGAGACGAAAACCCTTCCTCCGCTCTCTTAATAACGGGTACATCATCCGCACGTCGACGATTTCTAGAGAGAGGGCATCATTATTTTCATAAGTATTTGACAAAGTATCAAATGGGCAGTTAGCTCTTACTATAGAGCTAGGTAAAGCTGTTCGCTTCGCGAAACGTATAAAGATGTAACATTGCTTCAGTATGATTGACGCCCTCAAGTAGAGTCAGTCAAGAAATACTTCAGAGAGCCATAACCTCAACCATAAAATTCTCATTTCCGTTATCCATGGTTTCAGTAAATAGATTAAGGTAAATACTGGGATGGCTTCACTGAAAAAAAAGGACATGGTGTAAACCCTTCATCATTATTGTCCAATTGCACCTTGCGGCTACGTCTTTAACAGCAGCGTCTCCGATTGAATGTTGAAAATTAGTCTTCCTTCATTTGGAAGAGACGAGGTACAGAACTGCGAAGTGCAATTATGGGCGGGGCAAATCGTCAGTGCTTGTTTCATTCGTAACAGGGAGAAAAGATAGAAGAGAGAGAGAGAGAGAGAGAGAGAGAGAGAGAGAGAGAGAGAGAGAGAGAAATGTTGAAAAATATTAAGTGACAAACATTCGAATAAAAGTAACATATACTCCGCAAAAACGTATTTAAGAAATTCCAAGAAGCAGCTTTCGGCACGAAAACCAAAAATATTCTTCAGTCTCCCCTGAATCGATCATGTAGATACAACGCACAAAGCCGTACTAGCAGCAGTCACTCTTTTCACGTTTCCCCCATGAAAAGAATGCAATTCACATGCCATTGCAACATCTTGGAAAGGAGTTTCAGAGAACTGGCAAAAAATTCCTGTATTAGATACTCCAAGAAATAGGAAAACCAGAACACGTTGACAAAGCAATGTGACTGACGTATTAAATTTTAGTGGTGAATAAATGTGTCGAAACGGCGGTGCGAAAGAGCACCGAATCATCTCTCTTACGCTTCTTAATATGCATATCTAGAAAAAATATTTAAAAGAAATGGAGCAAAAATTCACGAAAACAGTTACTAATGACATGTCAGAAATGAAGGACACATAATACAGGTTACAATTCGTTATTTCCCATTCAAAAAGACCTTCTCCGAGTACAATTTAGGAAATGAAAACAATTTAACGACAATTTACAGGCGGTAACAATTTAGAAGACAAAATTTGTGGAGATAAAACAGCTGTACATATTTTTGTTTGCTATTTAGGTTGCGAAAGGCAAGGAAGACTGGAGATTATTACAGACTGAGCAGAAGTTAGCACTGGAAAAAAATGTCGATCGTGTCTTTCCAAATGAAGCATCGCAACAGTAATCCTCACTGAAACAAAGGGATGCAAAGAACAGGGGTACGAAACACGCTGCGGTTTAAACTGTGATTTCAGTAATAAATGTGGCAAGAGCATAGATGAAATATACTGCATGCTATATGTCGAAGAACCGACATAATTTGAGGGAATAAATAACATTACGAAGTGAATCATTCCTTTTAAAATCGTAGTCGATCGAGGATTTCTTTATCAACTTGAGCTATGGCTACTGATAATAAAGGATGAAAACTGTATAGAAGAAGTGGAGATGAAATTCTTTAGTGCAATGAAAGGGAAAACAGTGGAATAAAGTCAGTAGTCAGATAACGTCTGAATATTTTAAACACAAATAAAACTGAAAAGAGGCAAGAAATTACAAGGACCGTAAAATTGGAAAACGGTATAATAACGAAATCATTTACAAATCAATGAATCTAAGACGTAGTGAAATAATTCAAATGAGAAACGAATGGCGATATAGTATAAATCAAAGGACCTTAATTCCTTGAAACGCAAGACGAAGAAGAAGCCTTTTTATGCAGTCAAATTGGTCGACAAAACTCACAACGAAGTATTGCCCGATGTGAAATAAGGCTTTGCTGAATTTCTTTCACCGGAAACTGTTTTTAAAATTGCTTGCAGCATCATAATACGGCCACTGTGTGTATTTACAATCTGTTACAAATTACCAGACGACTTTTTCTTATTATTTCCTTCTCGAAATATTCTGCTAAAATTCTACCTTCTTTTCTCTTCATACTCTCGCATTCCTGTTTCCAGGATTAACATAATTATGTTTTCATATCCATTCAAAGAGCGTATACCTCAGTGTCCTTAAATGTCTTCTTTTTTTACTTTCAACATCTTGCAACGTTAAGATTTGCATCCATAATATGTTGGTTGAGTTTAATGTTTACATTCTAGTAACAATAATTTTGTGTCTGTGTTCCTTATCACAGATATAGATCCTTTGAGCATGTACTTGCAATTTTTTTAAAAAAAATTCTGTGATATCAGAATAAGAAAGAAAATATTTAACAATGTGTCATGGAGTAAAAGTACATATATTGAGGCTCAGTCAATGTATTCTCTCAAAATGCACGAATTTTTGTTCATATTAATTCACTTCGCCAGAAATCCACTGACAGATTAGCAAATGACATTATCCTTCTGGTTACAAAATTTAGAATAATTGTTAAAACTGCATGAACGGGCTACTTACAATACAAGTCAGACAGACAACAAGCAACACTACCGCAGAAGCAATAAAGAATAGGGGAAACTACACTAACAACATTGAAACTATGGAACAGACAACACAGGAAACGAAAGAATTCCGGCACCTAAGAAGCTAAAAAACGGAAGATTGCTGTATGTATCAGAATTTCACATTAATATTTCCATTTCTTCAACTCAGAGAAACCATTGTAACTGAGGGTACAGGAAGAAGATTATGATGCTATGTGATACGAGTACCGCATTGAATGGATGTATAAAGCGAACAGTGGGAAAAAAAGACAGAAAGGGAGAAGGTGTCACAAAAGCATTATTAAAAATGAAACTGGGAGATTAAGTGACATGAAGCAGTATTCTACAGAACAAGTTAAGGACGCGATCTTTGAATAATTATCGCTAAAGGTAGGAATAAACTAATTGGACAAAGGCTTCGCAATATAGACCTCACTAGCCTGGAGATGGATGTAGTGAAAGAAGTCTCAAGGTGGTGAAAAAATATATAAGTTGGAATATGTAGCAAAAACTATCAAGGAAGTTGAAAGTATGGTTGGAGATATCGAGGTATTGTACAACAAGCGGGTATGTAATACATCAGCTGACGAGAAGGTCGTTAGATCAGTTGTAGAAGTATTAGCAGAAGCATCGGTCTCCGGAATGATGAAAGAAACACTGCAATATCCGACTAAGCGACTAAGGAAAACAAGGAAAATCTAAAAATTAAGATGGATCGGCTTGAGATCAGCACCCGCCTTTTCGTAAGTTTTCACGTTAGTCTCATTTTTGTAGACTTCGAAATTTCATATACTTTCAACTGCTGCTTCCAGGTTTTCTTAACGCACAAGTTTTAAAATTTTAAATACGATGATAATAAAGCACCCAAGTTATAACGTAAATACAGGTCATATTAGTGAGTTTATGGAATCTTCTCTAGTCTTGATGTTTGAACTTATCTGGCCTTTTAACTCTTTTTTCATTCTGAGATTAGATAGGTAGACACATATTCCCAGATTACACATTCTACGAGGGCATGTTGAAAAGTAATGCCTCAGAATTTTGAAGGTGAAAACTCTTAAAAGCTTTTTAAATAAAACGAACTTTATTAATATTCTACATCTTTATTCTTCATGTCTACATATTTATTTCTCAAGACAGTCATCATAGAAACGAACACATTTCTCCCGACGAGATTCCAGTTTGTTAATACTGTCGCTGTAGAATGTTCGGTTTTGCTTACGGAGCTACAACCTCACTTCTCCTTACACCGCTACCACGGAAAGCCTTCGAAGTTTTCTTTAAATTTTGGGAACGGATGAAAATTGAATGAGGCCGAGTTGGGATTGTATGGAGGATGATCGATGACAGTTAACCCGAGGTGTCGGATTGTTGAAGATGTCGCAGCGCTCGTGTATGATCTGACATTGTCATGCTGGAAAAGAGGGTGCTTCATGTGGGGACGAACTCTCCAGATTCGTACTTTCTGTTTTCTGAGGGTCACGCAGTACCTTGCAGAGTTTATGGTGGTGCCTTTAGGCATGAAATCCGAGTGCACTACACCTTGATCATCCCAGAACACTGTGAGCGTGACTTTACCTGCTGCTGGCTTGGTCTTGAAATTTTTTTGGCTTTGGTGATCCTTTGTGGCTGAACTTCATTGACGCTCTGTTGTTTACGGGGTGAAAATGGTGAACGCAGTTTTCATCACCTGTCACAGTGTTGTTACGGAGCCCATCACCCTAGCGTCCAAAACGCAAAAGAAATTGTCAGCAAATGTCCACTCTTCACTGTTTCGGATCAGGAGTGAACATTCGCGGCATCCACCGTGCACAGAAGTTTCTGTACAGCAGTTCCGTAGTGATAGCCTGCTCACGCTCTAGTGATACGCCACACTTTCCTCAGAAATGTGTGTGTATTGTCCGATGATTTTCTCTGATGAGTTCATCAAACTGATTCCTGTAAGTCAAGTCCGTTACCCTAAGCTGTCGTCATCTCCGAGCTCTGTCACACACGTTGAGGTTAGCACCACCGTTTCCTTCATTGCGAGCATTAACAACCCAACGTCACACTTTACTGATATCGATACAATCATGACCGTACCTGGCATTCATACTTCCAAGGATCTCAATTGGAGGTACGTTTCCTGCGGTCAGAAACTTGATTACAGCTCACACACCGACAAAGCTACGTTACACTCCGCCATCTTACACGCTGCAATTCGGAGCCCTCTAGCGGCAGCGGTTTGCAACTTGCATCAGCGAAGCAGCAAAGTCGATGGACTAATATTCACGACATACAATACCTCAACCGATATTGAGAACAGGATAAAAAATTCGGAGGCATTACTTTTCAGTACGCCCTCATACTCAAATGACGCATCTGAAGTAGTCTTAAACGATGATGGCAAGACGAACAGAATTAACCCTGACTTGGTCCTAAGTGACCAAACACAGTTTCATTAATCACCCTTGCTAAAGTAGCAGCAGCCAGTTGATATTTTTCTCGCCTTTAGATAATATTTTTGTGATAAGTGTTCCACACCCACATTCCATGGACTCGATTCTCCCCTGCCCCCACCCTTTATCAGCGTATTCATCACATTTATCAGTTTGTCCAAACTGCATAGCAGTCTATGCCATTACTCACATATAGAAGGTTTTTTGCTAATACATTTCTGTACTTTTAACCTTTGTGTATAAAATAATGTAAAATATATTTGTTCAGAGCTTCTCTGTGAATTGCCGGCCGGGGTGGCCGTGTGGTTCTAGGCGCTACAGTCTGGAACCGAGCGACCGCTACGGTCGCAGGTTCGAATCCTGCCTAGGGCATGGATGTATGTGATGTCCTTAGGTTAGTTAGGTTTAATTAGTTCTAAGTTCTAGGCGTCTGATGACCTCAGAAGTTAAGTCGCATAGTGCTCAGAGCCATTTGAACCATTCTCTGTGAATTACATAGGGTTGTGTTTTTCTACCAGTGTACAGTCATAAAACTCACACATTTTTTAAAAAACAATCTCTACAGATCTACGAACTGTCGCCATGTTCCATGGATTATCTGTTTATAATTTAGTGTTAACTCATCTGACGATAACCTACGAGGACGAAAGATTATTAAAGAACTATTAAATAAATATTATTGTGGAGCATCAATAGTGTGTACTCACGTTTTATTAAAACTTATTTTTATTTACAAATTAATACAACAATGGTACAACTAAAATTTAAATATGTACACATTAAAGTACACAAAAAATCTCAAGTAAGTAGCACAAAGAATCAAAAAATGGATTAATAACGTTCTCTTATTGTATGAGGAGTATTACTGCACTTGGGATATGAAAATGCCGAATATTACATAGAAGTCACATTGTATGTAATTATTAACAAAATATACTTCAGTAACGTAATTTAAGAAATTCGAAGGTAGGTGTAGAAGGACTTACTGATGACCAAGTTCCTCAGGATCCTCTTAAACTGTTCTTTGTAAGTAATTAAAATTTCAACTACTCCCGGCAAAAACTGTAAATATGAGTCCCTAAAAAATGGACCTCTGGCCCAAAATAAGTGCTTTCAATTTATATATATATATTTTTCGTATACCTAGTATTCATTATGTTTACTGAGCTGCTGGTTGCAAAAAATGGTACAGTAATTACAAACGTTAAGGAATAAAATATCGTACACTGAAGATCACTGGTTAATATACCCATTTCTCTGAAAAGGTTTCTTTAGGATTTTTCTTTTTTCCGCTGTAAGGTCAAGTTCCTTGCTATGTACACGATTCGTTCGATTAATAGTTTCTTAGCTCTTACAACATTTTCAGCCAGATAGCCAGTACGGCCGCGCATCTTAACGTTGATGTCCTTCTACAGTAAGTTTTACTTCTATATTTTCTCTTTCTTTTTTTCGTGCTCTGAGCAATGTGGTGAAGCTGTAAGCAAAGGGCTCGTAGTCGGGAGGAGAGGGGTTCCTATCCCCGTCTCGCCATCCAGTTTTAGGGTTTCAGTGGTTTCCCTAAATTGCTTAAGGATATAGTTTGTTCGAAAGCGTACGCCCTATTTCCTCGCTATTCTTCCAGATTCCGAGGTTGGGCCTCACCTCTCATTACCTCATCGTCGACGACAAGTTAAATCCTAATCTCCCTCCCTTCCTTCCTTCCTTCCTTCCTTTCATTCATTGCCTCTTCATTATACAAGCTAAACAATAAATAAACCGCATCCCCGACGTTTTATTTTGTCTGCCGCATCACCGACGTTTTAGTTTGTCTGTATCTTTAAATAAGTTAAGATTTTCCAGCAGAATGACATATGCCTTGTGAAACTAAATCTTCCACGGAACACTGTCTTTTTACTGAGATTACGCAGTTCTCAGTATCAATGTGTAGAGCTATAATGTGCGACGACAGAAAGCCTTGTTGCAGACGAAGCGCCGGCCGCGGTGGTCTAGCGGTTCTGGCGCTGCAGTCCGGAACCGCGGGACTGCTACGGTCGCAGGTTCGAATCCTGCCTCGGGCATGGGTGTGTGTGATGTCCTTAGGTTAGTTAGGTTTAAGTAGTTCTAAGTTCTAGGGGACTTATGACCTAAGATGTTGAGTCCCATAGTGCTCAGAGCCATTTGAACCATTTTGCAGACGAAGCAAATCAAAGGCTATAGTTCATTGGTAGGACACTGACAAACTGCAGTTTGTTTACAAAAGAGACTGCCTAGAAAACACTTGTACTGTCCATTACGAATACTGATTAGGTGTATGGGACGCGATTCAGGTCGGTGGTAACGGGAGACATCGAGCGTATACAACGAAGGGCATGGCGAATGGAAAATAACTAGTCTGGCTGGTGAGAATGAGCAGCACAGATGTGGGAAAATTTTAACTGGCTGCCATGCGACGAAACACGCCCTACATAACGCGGGGCCTCGCTTTAAAGCTGCGAGAACCGTCTTTACGTTCAGAAACTACGATAAGTCTTCAGGCTCCTGTGTATAGTATATTTATACGGATCGTGTGCGTAACAGCTCAGCTGGCAGTTCAGTCGAAGAGGAATGTACATCTCTAAAAAGGACAATCACAGAAGCTGGAAAGAAAAACGTAGGTACAAGGATGGTAAATTCGAAGAAACTGCGGCTAACAGAAAAAATATTTCAGTTGTTCCAAGAAAGAGGAAATTAAATAAATAAGAATTGCAGGAAAGTTACGGCGAAATGGCTACATGAAAAATGTGAAGATACCGAAGAAAAGATGTGATTGTCGCAAGGTTCAAAAATGGCTCTGAGCACTATGGGACTTAACATTTATGATCATCAGTCCCCTAGAACTTAGAACTACATAAACGTAACTAACCTAAGGACATCACACACCATCCAGTCATCACGAGGTAGAGAAAATCCCTGACCCCGCCGTTGTCGCAAGGGCTGACTTACCATACAGGAACCCAAAACAACCTTTGGTGAAATTAAAATCAAGGGAGGTAACATTAAGAGTGCAATTAAGATTCCGCTGTTAAATGCAGAGGAGAGAGCGGATGGATGGAGAGAGTATACTGAAGGTCTCTATCAAGGGAAGGATTTGTCTGATGACGTGATGGAAGAAGAAATAGGAGTCGACAGAGAAGAGAATCCAGTATCAAAGTCGGACTTTAAAATAACTTCGGACGACTTAAGATCAAATAAGGCAAGGCGGATAGACAACACACGACCAGAATTTTTAAAATTATTTGTGAAAGTTGCAACATAATGACTATTCACGTTGGTGTGTAGAATGTATGAGACGGGCAATTTATCATCAGACTTTCGCAAATACATCATCCACACAATTCCGAAGATACCAAGTGCTGACAATTCCTAATATTACAACACAACCAGCTTAATAGCTTACAAATCCCAGTAACTGACAAGAATAATATACAGAAAAATGGAAAAGATTACTGAGGATCTGTTAGATGACGATCAGTTTGACTTTGGGAAAGGTAAAGGCGCCAGAGATGCCCTTCTGACGTTGCAAGTGATAATGAAAACAAGACTGAAGAAAAAACAAGATACGTTCGTGCGATTTGTCTACCTGGAAAAAGCGTTCGACAATATAAAATAGCGCAAGACGCTCTAAATTCTGAGAAAAAAAGAGTAAGCTATAGAAAAAGACTGGTAATATACGAGTATGTACAAAAACCAAGGCGGAACAATAAGACTGGAGACGAAGAACGAAGTGCTCGGATCAAAAAGTGTGTAAGACAGATCTGAAGTCTTTCGCCCCTGCAGTTCACTCTACAAATCGAAGCAGCAATGACAGAAATAAAAGAAAGGTGCAGGAGTGGGATTAAAATTCAAGGTGAGAGGATATCAATAATAAGATTCTCTGATGACATTATTGTTCTCCGTGAAAGCGAAAAATAACTGCAGAATGTGTAAATGGAATGAACAGTCTAATGGGTACAGCATATGGATTAAGAGTAAATCGAAGAAAGACGAATGTGATGAGAAGTAACAGAGATGTGAAAACTGAGAAACTTAACATCAGGATTGATGGTCACGAAACAGACGAAGTTAAGGAATTCTACTACCTACGCTGGAAAATAACACATGGCGGACGGAGCAAGGAGGACATAAAAAACAGACTGGTACTGGCAGAAAAGTCCTTCCTGGCCAAGAGAAGTCTACTAGTGTCAAAAATAGACCTTAATTTGAGGGAGAAATTTCTGAGAGGGTAGGTTTGGAGCACAGCATTGTATGGTAGTGAAACAGGCACTTTCGGAAAACCGGAACGTAAGAGAGTCCAAGCATTTGAGATGTGGTGCTACAGACGAATCTTGAAAATTAGGTGGACTGATAAGGTAAAGAATGAGGAGGTTCTGTGTAGAATTGGAGAGGAAAGGAATGTGAGGAAAACACTGACAAGGAGAAGGAACGGGATGAAGGGACATCTGTTAAGAGACAGAATGATAGGACATATTTTAAGACGTCAGGGAATGACTTGCATGGTACTAGAGGGGGTTGTAGAGGGGAGAAACTAGAACACTAACGCGACCTATTGTTGAGTACCGATCGAGTGTTTGGGATCTCCACCACGTTGGATTAAAGAAAGACATTGAAGCAACTCAGAATCATGCTGCTCGATTTCCTACCGGTAGCTTCCACGAGCACGTGAGTGTTAACGGATATGCTTTGTGAACCACTCCGTCTACAGGCCACAAGTGACCCATCGGGACCATCCGACCGCCGTGTCATCCTCAGAAGAGGATGCGGATAGGAGGGGCATGGGGTCAGCACACCGCTCTCCCGGTCGTCATGATGGTATTCTTGACCGAAGCCGCTACTATTCGATTTACTAGCTCCTCAATTGGCATCACGAGGCTGAGTGCACCCCATATGCTTTGTGAACTAAATAGGGAATTCGTAGAGGAAAGACGACGTTATTGTCGCGAACCACTATTGAGAAAGTACAGAGAACCGACATTTGTGACTGACTGTTAATGATTCTACTGCTGCCAACAACACTTCGCGTAACTACCTGAAACGACTATATTATTGATACAAGCTACCCCCGCCACGCACCGTATGTTGGCTTGCAGAGTATATAGTTGTAGATGTACGAACAGCCGTCGCTCCTTTTGTGATGGAATACACTCTACGACCATTTCATAGTGATTTGCAGAGTATATGTGTGGATAATGAAGCCTAAATCGACAGAATATGTCGGGTAGGAGATTTGTTAATAGTTATTTGACAAAAACGGGGATGTTTTCGGGCACCTGCTTTGTTGGTGTGGCGTGGCGTGGTGTGGTGTGGTTTGACGCGCATACCGTTGCTACTCTATCCGGGCTACTCTATCCGGTGTGACGGATGTAAACAGAAAAATAAAGTTTAAAACTAACATACGAAAATATTAACAATCTAGTACACATTATGGCAAATGAACATTTACAAACGTTAGCAATGTCTCAGTTGAATCAGACATTTATGGCCAGGGATTATAACCATGCAATAATCTTTGGAGAGGCCTTTATGAAGTCATTCCAGTCTCCTAAAAAAAATTTTAATGGGCATTCGCTGATAATGTGGTCTACTGTTTGCTCCATTGTGCTACTAGCATCGTCTGGAGTATGTACTATCCCCCTTTCATAAAGGGATGCTTTGCATCTTGGATGCCTGGTTCTGACGTGACTTAGGTAGCTCCAGTTCTTATTAACAGGGGTGTCTTCTGATTAGCTATGCTTTCTCCGGTAAACAGTATCCAGTTAGATCTCTTTTGAAACAGAGGAAGTAGGTTGGCAGAGAATGAGAACATCCTATACAAGCTTTCTAGATCCAAACGTGGTATGTGGAAGGTGTGAATGAATGTTGTTAATTCTATAGTTTTTTTGGAACTGACCCATTGCATATCTCAATTGTAAGACACGACTTGGTCTCCCTCTAAGAGTTACCGCCCCCCCCCCCCAAAAAAAATAAAATTTTTTTTTTGTTCTTCCCTTTCCAAAGTAACTACTCCCTTATGTCTCAGGATGTGTTCCAAGAACCTGTCCCTTCCCTTCGTCAGGATGAACCACAGATTTCTTTTCTCCTAGATTCGTTTCATCATGTTTTCATTAGTTACTAGATCAGTACATCTAATCTCCAGAATTCTTCCGTAACAACACATTTCAATTACATTTCAAAAGCTCCTATTCTCCTCTTGTCTGCAATTTTTTAACACCACCTTCTGCTAAACAAATTGTTCTGCAGAAGGTAGAACTTTTAAAAATCAAGTTTAATTCGCAAACATGGAAAAGTTGCAAATGGGGCTTGCAAGTCGAGGAACTTGCCTGTACTGTTTATCATCTACGTTGTCCGCCCCCGGTAGCTGAGTGGTGAGCGCGACAGAAAGTCAATCCTAAGGGCCCGGGTTCGATTCAAGGCTGCGTCGGAGATTTTCTCCGCACAGGGACAGGGTGTTGTGTTGTCCTAATCATCAACATTTCAGACCCATGGACGCGCAAGTCGCCGAAGTGGCGTCAAATTGAAAGACTTGCACCCGGCGAACGGTCTACCCGACGGGAGGCCCTAGTCAGACGACATTTACTTCATCATCTACGTTACATTTCCGTGCAAGACCACACGCCAAGTAAATGATTTCAGAAAAGACTTCCTAGTACGTCGCTGTGGTCAGCACACTAGACTCACATTCGGGAGGACGACGGTTCAAACCCGCGACCGGCCATCCTGATTTAAGTTTTCCGTGATATCCCTAATTCGCTTCAGGCAAATTCGGGGATGGTTCCTGTGAAAGGGCACGGCCGATTTTCTTCCACACCCTCGGCACAATCCGAACTTGCGCTCCGTCCCTAATGATCTAGTTCTCGACGGATTGTTGCCAGTCTTCTAAGTCTAATATTAAAAAAGTCGTACACACATTTTGTAAATAATAAGTAAAGTAACCCTTGAGAAAGTGTTCCCCGTGTGATAGTACGTGTTCTAAAAGTATCCAACACCGTCCTCATCAAATTATTTGAGAAAAAAAAATACAATGACACCATGTGCACAATTTGGATCAGTTATCTTTCAGACAGTAGAAGTTACATTAGCTTATATGTATGCGGGTATTATCACATACGTCCTCCTTAAGGTTTCCTTGTAGAAAATCAGACTATCAATTTACTGGGGTAGCTATTATGCAATACAGCGCACGTGGTATGCATACTCTGCTGGTTCGGTAAATCCTCGTAGTACCAGGGCTGGCGAACTGAATAAAACAACACTTAATGTTGCCGGGAAGCGTCAACGAACACTTTGTCTTTAACAAAAGTTGTTCCCTATGACGCCATCTATCCAACCTAGACTATGATGAAAGACTTTGAAATATCCAGTATATGGGTCGGACGTTTGGGAAATGAGGACAGAAAATGATATTCCGCTAGGTAAGCAAATAATAAGCATCATTAGCGCAGAGAAACAATTGAAAGAGTTGAAAACAAATATATCAACAGGTCCGGATGGAATGTCAATTCGGTTTTTCAAAGAGTACTCTACGGCACTAGCCTCCTAGTTAGCTTGCGCTTATCGTGAATCTCTAGCACAGTACGAAGTCCCAAGGGCAAGTGAGGGCAAAACAAAATTATAGACCAATACCCCTAACATGCGTTTGCTGCAGAATCCTTGAACACATTCCCAGTTCAAACATAATATATCTTCTTGGGCCCGAGAAGCTTATGTCCACAAATCAGCACGGTTTAGGAAGCATCGCTCGTGTGAAACTCAGCTTACCCTTCTCTCACATCATACACTGCGAGCTATGGATGAAGGGCAATAGGCAGATTCCATGCTTCTCGATTTCCGGAAAGCATCTGACACGGCGCCCCATTGCGGGCTGTTAACGAAGGTACGAGCATATGGACTGAGTTCACAAATATGTGAGTGGCTCGAAGACTTCTTAAGTAACAAACCCGGTTTGCTGTTTTCGATGGTGCGTGTTCATCAGAGACAAGAGTATCAAGAGGAGCGCCAAGGGAAGCACGACAGGACCGCTATTATTTTCTATACATATAAATCATCTGACGCAGAGGGTGAGCAGCAATCAGTGGCTGTTTGCTGATGTTTCTGTGGTGTACAGTAACGTGTCAAAGTTGAGTGACCGTAGGAGAACAGAAGACGACTTTTGGTGTCCTAAACTGCAGCTAGCTCTACGTGTAGAGAAATTTAAGTTAATGCAGATGAGCACAAAAAACGAACCCATAATATTCGGATGCAGCGATAGTTGTGTCCTGCCTGACACAAACATATCGTTTAAATATCTGGGCCTAACGCTGCGAAGTGGTGTACAACGGAACGAGCATGTGAGGATTGTGGTAGAGAAGGTGAATGGTCGACTTCGGTTTATTGGGAGAATTTCAGGAAAGTGTGGTTCACCTGTAAAGGAGACCGCGTATAGGACGCTGGTGCGACATATTCTAGAGTACTGATCGGGCGTTTGGGATCCGCAACAGGTCGGATTAAAGGAAGATATCGAAGCTATCAAAGGCAGGCTGTTATATTTGTTACCGGTAGGTTCGAACAACATGTAAGTGGTACAGAGATGCTTGGGAACTCAAATTGGAACCGCTGGAGGGAAGGCGACATTCTTTTCGAGGAACAATACTGAGAAAATTTAGAGAACCGGCAATGAAGCTGACTGCAGAACGATCCTACTGCCGCCAAAATACACTTCGCGAAAGGATCACGAATATAAGAAGAAATCAAGGCTCATTCCATCACTCTGTTGCGAGTGCAACAGGGAAGGAAATGACTTGTAGTGGTACAGCGTACCCTCCGCCACGCACCGTGCAGTGGCTTGTGGAGCGTGTACGTAGAGGCAGAAATGGATTACAAGAGACGAAGTACTGGAGTCTCAAGATTGGACTACGTCAGGAATGAAGAACTTGGAAAAACGTTGAAAGTGGAAGGGAACATAATGGAAGCTATTGAGAGGAAAAGATTACTACGAGAGGAGTTTGAAAAGTGCGTGTAAAGTAAGAGAGATAGCACCACCGGCGCGTATCGAGATCATGTTTAGTTAGCAGCATCTTTAGAAAGAACGCACACCAAGTTTCAGCCATATTGGTCTATTTCTTTGTGTTTGGCATTCGTGTGAATCAAGGAAATCGAGTG
Organism: Schistocerca cancellata; assembly: GCF_023864275.1. Taxonomy (NCBI): domain Eukaryota; kingdom Metazoa; phylum Arthropoda; class Insecta; order Orthoptera; family Acrididae; genus Schistocerca; species Schistocerca cancellata. The sequence goes on along the minus strand of NC_064628.1, from coordinate 758,756,114 downwards.
ATTGTCAAAAAATGGACGAAGAAGAATTTCGTGTGGTGATTATACATTACTTTATGAAAGGCAAAATGCCTCTAGAGACTAAAGAAAAGCTTGAAAAACATTACGGCGACACTGCACCTTCGATCAGAACAGTTTATAAGTGGTTTCAAAATTTTCGGAGTGGCCATATGGACACAAGTGATGCTGAACGTTCTGGACGGCCTGTGGAGGTTACGACTCCAGAAATCGTTGATAAAATCCATGATATGGTGACTGATGACAGAAGAGTTAAGATGCGTGAGATTGCTAGTGCTGTGGGCATCTCGAATGAACGGGTACATAATATTTTGCACAAACATTTGGACATCGGAAAGCTATCCGCGAAATGGGTTCCGCGATTGCTCACGCTTGACCAAAAACGGAATCGTGTGAAGTGTTGCAAGGATGGTTTGCAGCTGTTTAGGAAGAATCCGCAGGACTTCAACCGTAGTTTCGTCACTGTGGATGTAACATGGGTACATAACTATACTCCTGAGACCAAACAACAATCTAAACAATGGGTTACCAAGGAAGAATCTGCAGAAAAAAAGGCGAAGACCATTCCTTCGGCCGGAAAGGTTATGGCGACTGTCCTTTGGGATTCTGTAAGCGAATGGGGCAGGGTGGGATTATTGTTCCGTCTGAGTTTGCTAATTGTACTCACTCACCTCGTAAATCCAATCGTCATTCGTTTCTTCCCTTGCAGTCTAGGAACAGCAGCTTGAGTATTGATGTAATAAACGATAACTGACAAAGGGAACAAAGGAGTGCCAATTACCAAAATTCAAGTTTTAGCCTAGTATAATCCACTGATGTATTTTTTAACACTTGCGCTACACAGGGCTGCACTGTTACACTCTCCACAAATAACAAATATGTTGATACACTGATACATACAGTAACAATACACCACAATACATCATCCCACACTTCAATTCAGATGCGGCGTTCGTGGCAATATAGGTAATCCAAGCTTCATTTACCGGCGCGGATGAGATGCTCGCGGGCATCTGATCATGTTCTCGCGATTGTACTCGTGGTTTATGACTTCGCGAACAGCGGATTACGTCTCGTGAGGTACACGAATGATTGCACAGCATCAAACACCTTTATAGTCACAAAATTTACTTTTTCTCTTAGCCTGATTCCTTAACATCTTCACACCACGCACACGTTTAAACACCACCACGTGACTACTTCCCTCGTTCTGGCGCGAAAAAACAAAGAAGCGACCATAGCGATGTTATCATAATCGATACAGTGCTACTCGATACATGCTTACAATTCGTAATGGATAATCCTCATCGCCTATCAGGAAAAGGTTAAAACTATTACAGGTGCATATTACTCATCGTTACTGGACCGTTTGAAAAACGAGCTGCAAGAAAAACGCCGACGATTGGGCCGCAAAAAAGTCATTTTCCATCACGACAACGCACCAGCACACACCTCAGTAGTTGTGGTCGCAAATCCTGCCTCGGGCATGGATGTGTGTGATGTCCTTAGGTTAGTTAGGTTTAATTAGTTCTAAGTTCTAGGCGATTGATGAACTCAGAAGTTAAGTCGCATAGTGCTCAGAGCCATTTGAACCATTTTTGTGGTCGCAAAATTAATGGAAATAGGATTTCAACTCGTTTCACATCCCCCCTCTTCTCCAGAGTTAGCTTCCCCAGACTACTATTTGTTCCCCAATTTGAAGAAATATGGCTGGCGGGACAAAGATTTTATTCAAACGAGGAGGTGACTGCAGCAACTAATAGCTATTTTGCAGACTTGGACAATTCCTATTATTCGGAATGGATCAACAAATTAGAACAGCGTTGTACGAAGTGTATAAGTCTACAAGGAGACCATGTCGAAAAATAAAAAAGGTTTACCCCAATCACGTAAGTAGTTTTTTATTTTTGCACGGACTTTTTAGACGCGCCTCGTATGATACGGCCAATGTGGAATGAGTGGATGATAACCTATGGCCAAAGAAACTATGGAGATGGATACCAGAGGGAAAATGGAAACCATGTCGAGCACAGGTGACAGATGTCAAAGTAGCTATGGACTCTAGGAATCATCAAGAGGGGAATTGGGAAGACGGTGGACTATGGAGTTTGAGGAGCGAGAGATGTCCAATCTTGCGACAAGTGTTCTTTTATATATATATATATATATATATATATATATATATATATATATATATATATATATATATACCGGGTGATCAAAAAGACAGTATAAATTTGAAAACTGAATAAATCACAGAATAATGTAGATAGAGAGGTACAAATTGACAAACATGCTTGGAATGACATGGGGTTTTATTAGAACCAAAAAAATACAAACGTTCAAAAAATGTCCGACAGATGGCGCTTCATCTGATCAGAATAGCAATAATTAGCATAACAAAGTAAGACAAAGCAAAGATGATGTTCTTTACAGGAAATGCTCAATATGTCCACCATCATTCCTCAACAATAGCTGTAGTAGAGGAATAATGTTGTGAGCAGCACTGTAAAGCATGTCCGGAGTTATGGTGTGGCACTGGCATCGGATGTTGTCTTTCAGCATCTCTAAAGATGTCGGTCGATCACTATACACTTGTGACTTCAGGTAACCCAAAAGCCAATAATCGCACGGACTGAGGTCTGGGGACCTGGGAGGCCAAGCATGACGAAAGTGGCGGCTGAGCACACGATCATCACTAAACGACGCGCGCAAGAGATCTTTCGCGCGTCTAGCAATATGGGGTGGAGCGCCATCCTGCATAAACATCGTACGTTCCAGCAGGAGCCCAAATTCTGCAGTTGTGGGCGTTGACAGACCCTCGGAGCGTGAAATGAGCTTCGTCGGTCCACAACACGTTACTCAACCAATCGTCATCTTCCGCCATCTTTTGAAACGCCCACACCGCAAATGCCCTCCGCTTCACTAAATCGCCAGATAACAGTTCATGACGCCGATACATTTTGAACGGATAGCATCGGAGGGTACGCCGGTGCTACGTGCGACTGCACGAGCGCTGACTTCTCCGTGCATAGACGAACCCGGTACAGTCTCCATTTCTTCCTGAGCTGTCTCAGCAGCATTACGCCTTGTGCTCGGTTGGCCACTACGGGGTCTATCGTCCAAACAACCCGTGGCTTCGAACTTTGAAATCATTCTCGCTACAGCTGCATGTGTCAACGGATCTGTACCCGTTCGAATCCCTTTCCTTTTTTTGAACTTTTGTATTTTTTTTTTTTTTTTTTTGTTCTAATAAAACCCCATGTCATTCCAAGCATGTGTGTCAATTTTTACCTCTCTATCTACATTATTCCGTGGTTTATTAAGTTTTCAAATTTATACTGACTTTTTAATCACCCAGTATATATGGGGCCACGACGATGGTTTGTCCAACTCTCCTCGCTACGTTCTGCAGAAGTGGCGACGCAGGGCGGTGCAGAGGAGAGCAAGCCAGGCATCTATAAGAGTCTCATACCCGGCGGGTGGGCCTCGGGCGCTCAGTCATAGCGTCTTCCCCGGCGCAGAGCTGTGCTGTGGTGTGGCGCGTTATTTAGGGAAGAGCGGGCGGCCGGGCGTCCGCCGCCTCAGATGCTATCAGGCGCGCCGCTTATGCGCTTAGCGGGAAACCAGCGGCCACCGCCATTGTCCACCCACGGGCCGAACAATATAACAAAAGCCGCCCGCCGATACCGGGCCGCGCCGTTCTTGCGCGCCCCGCGCAACAAATTCACAGATAAAGTAGCGCCCGAATCAAAATAAAGGACGCGCCGGCGAAAGATGGGTGATAATGTGCGCTACAAGATTTAAGATACAAATCGCGAGTTTTATGAGGCGTCCTCCACTTGTACTTTCCTGATCTGGTTCACACTACACGCGGGGTTGGAAACCGAGGATTTAATGCTTCTGCACGGCCACGCCGAGGCCTTATAACTCGAGGTGTGTTTGCTGGAATTTTTGGTTTTGTTTCCGCGCCGACGTGAAACATCGATCCCGCCTCACACAAAATTTAACGTTTCGAAAGTAAAAATAAATGTGAAGCCTTACGTGAGTATATACTGAACAGCGTATCTTCCATCACTGATAATATTTCACAGTTCTAAAATTGTGAACAAGTTGTCAAAAAACAAATAAAAATAAAAAGAGCGGTGTTACATCGCCATCTGTCTTGCTGCTGAAGAAGCTGCATATCGGTTGAGCATCATCTTGAGGGATATACATCTGTCTTGTATTTCACTAATCTTACAGTAGAGTAATTTCGACGTCGGTTAGCTAACTGCATGAAATTAAATGACGATACAACAAATTCAACTAACAAAAATTTTTATGATACTACCACAACTTTATTTTACCACAATTCGTCGATTGGCCTCGTTTCGTAATACGTTAACGTCGGTGATTTTACGGGGTGTTCAAAAAGTCTCTCCGCAGTGCCGTATGATTGTTCGCCGCGCGTGCCGTATGCCGTAGAGAATAAACCGAAATGAAACTCACTGCAGTATGGTTGCGTGTTTATTCTTTCGTTGAAAAATATGGGACCCACAATCTAAGGTCTAGAAATTGCAATCCAAACTGCTATTTTCACAGAATGAAGTGTTTCGGCCGGCCGGAGTGGCCGAGTGGTTCTAGGCGCTTCAGTCGGGAACCGCGCGACCGCTACGGTCGCAGGTTCGAATCCTGCCTCAGGCATGGATGTGTGTGATGTCCTTAGGTTAGTCAGGTTTAAGTAGTTCTAAGTTCTAGGCGACTGATGACCTCAGCTGTTAAGTCCCATAGTGCTCAGAGTCATTTGAACCATTTTGGAAGTGGTTCCTCATGAATGAACAATGGATCTGCAGTACTCCACATACTACAATTTTGCGACTTCATGTACCCGGATAAATGAAACCACGCCTCATCCCTGAAAAACGTTTCACTAAGAACATCCCTTCCATTTTGTTGAACGAAATTTTTGAACCATTCACAATAATGCAATATCTTGCCATGATTAGTATTTTTCAGTTCTTGCACGACTGTCACTTTGTATGGGAAAAGTTCTAATTTTTTCCTTACAGCTGTGTGGACCGTTCCGACACTAACATCGATTTCCTGGGCGACTTTTCTCACTGACTTGTTCGGACTCATGGGCATTTTATCGGAAATATCGAGTAGCTTATGCTCAGACTAAACGCTAGGACGACCACTTCGTGCATCTGCCACAGAACCCGTACTTCGAAATTTGTTAAACAAATCAAGCACAGTATCGTGATGTGGGAGTGTTGCCTCCGAGAAAACTGAATTAAATGTTTGACGAACTGAGACCGTGTATTTACCGCCAGCTTTGAACACTTCTTCGACTAAAAACAAACGTTCTTCAATGGTTAGCATTTTGACACTGACAAAAACGAAACAAACGAACAAAGGAACTAAACTTAAACGTTCACGACAACACGTCACGACACACAGCAACGATACTACTGACGCTGGCTGAGATAAACGAAACAATGGAATGTTGGCAGAGTCCACTTGAAGGGAAGTAACCCAGGCAGGCGAACAATCATACGGCACGCGCGGCTAACAATTATACGGCACTCCGGAGAGACTTTTTGAACACCCCGTATTTAGACAGTTTTTTTTTTTATCTCGTGATTCGGTGGTTTAGTGGGTTTATCACACTTCAAGAAGTTAAAGCCACATCTTCAGAGATGCAGCAGTTTTACTTATCGGCGTCGGCGCCAGGTCAGCTTAGTTTGTCTAGTCGGTCACTGCGGATGTCAGGTTGTCATGGCGTTAGTAGGCCCTAGGTATGTCTACGCAAGATTTTATGGTTTCCTTCCTTCAGTCCTTTCATTGAGATAATTGTGTATCCTGAATGTAGCAATTTATCTAAAGTTGACTTATCGTACAATCACTCAAGCTCTGCTTTGGGATTTATTTTATCTCGGCAGCGTGAACCACCCACAAATATTATTTGTTTTATCTTTGACATCCATATATTCTAATTCTAGTTTTCCTGTATCGCGACGATGTTCCCTACATCCTGATTTCTTTTAAATTGGACAACCGACCCCTTGACGGTTAAACAGTTTTATCAGAAGGGACAAAGAACGTGCAGTCACCTACTGCTTATCGTTTGGAATAAATTAGAAATGTGAGTACATACTTTTTCCTACATAGTTTCGCGTATAGCATAATCATATTTTAACTACAACAGGATCTTTATTCGTTTCTACTCTTATTTACATACAGTTGTATCACTGAAGATGTGGCTCTAACGCACGGTAACAAGCTGAATCACTAATAAAGACTTATTATACAGCTGAAGTGGTTTCATTCATCATGGTTCAATTCTACACCAATAGATAAAAAAAGAGTAATAAGCTCAATTCCAAACGAAGCAGTCGCGGAAAGGTGTGAAAAATACGGAACTGTCAGTGTAATAAGACTTGATTGCAAAATAATAACATAAATTCTTTACAAACACAGAAACACGGAAAAACTGGTAGAAGCCGACCTCGGAGAAGATCAATTTGAATTCCGGAGAAACGTGGAAACACGCGGGGCAATACTCACCCTATGACTTCTGTAGCATGATACGTAAAGGAAAGGCAACCCTACGTTTATAGCTTTTTTGGACTTAGAAAAAACTTTGGCAGTGCTGACCGGAATATTCTCTTCCGAATTCTTAAGGTGGCACGGGTACAATACAGGAAGGGAAAGGCTAGTTACAACTTGAACAGAAGCCGAACGGCAGTCGTAAGAGTCGAGAGGCATGAAAGGGAAACAGTGATTGGCAAGGGAATGAGGCAGGGTTGTAACCTATCCTCGATGTTATTCAATCTATACACTGTGCAAGTAGCAAAGGAAAACAAAGAAAAATTTGGAGTGGGAGTTAAAGTTCAGGGAGAAGACATAAAAAGTTGAGGTTTGTCGATGACAGTGTAATTCTGTCAGAGACAGCAAAGAACTTAGAAGAGAAACTAAATGGAATGGATGGTGTCTAGAAAAGATTATATGATGAACATTAGCAAAATCAAAACAAGGATAATGGAATGTAACTGAATTGAATCAGGTGACGCTGACGGGATTACGAGGGACATTTCATCAATAATTCGCACTAATTTTTTTACTTACACGTTTATTTTCTTTTTAAATATCTCTTTACAGTCTTTCAGAATAGTCTCCCTGCTTCTCTACGACTGAATGCCAACGTCTCTGAAGCCGGCCGGAGTGGCCGAGCGGTTAAAGGCGCTACAGCCTGGAACCGCACGACCGCTACGGTCGCAGGTTCGAATCCTGCCTCGGGCATGGATGTGTGTGATGTCGTTAGGTTTAAGTAGTTCTAAGTTCTAGGGGACTTATGACCACAGCAGTTGAGTCCCATAGTGCTCAGAGCCATTTGAACCATTTTGAACCAACGTCTCTGAAGCTCTATTATGCCATCCAGTAAACCACTCCTGTTCATCTGTCGAGCGGCTCGGGTAACGGTAGTAGAAAGCTCTTCTATCGAAAGATAACGACGTCCACGCATAGGTTTTTTTTTTCCAATTTCATGAACAAGTCGAAGTCTGGTGGACTCACGTCCGGGCTGTAAGGGAAGTCGTTTTAGACTCTAGCACGGTCTACATCAACTAGTACTGTTTACTACGTGATACACTTGACTGTGATACACTTGACTAATGACACCCACTGTTATATACACTGAAGATCACTACGTATTAGCTGAAGTTTCGCGATCCATTGCGGTTTTTTTCTCAACGTCTAAATGCTTTCTGACAACGGCTTCGAACTGCTGTGCAGTTAATGATTTTTAGCTGTAAATATAAAACATTTCAACGCAGACATTCATCTGTGTATTTCTTCGCCAGAATTAACTGCTACTATTACAACTGAACTTCTCTGAATCCAAAATTACTTTAAAATATTTTTAAAAGCAGTAACACATATGAATGTCCGCATAACATTCCTTTTGGTTTTGACGAATGGCAAAACAAGATGCCCAGTAGAATTTCACGTTCTACTTCTTCATTTCACATACACGATTGCCCCTTCTGCACACCTCTGTAATCTCGAATAACTCACCGGTAGGGGGACCACCCGAATATATTTCGTTGGAGATAACGAAGTTCAGATGCGTGTAAAAGTGTCACCATACAGGAAAAAGAGACTTAGTGATACTACTTAGCCGAGAGAAAGATACAAACCTCCACTGCAAAAATAAATTCTTCGTCCTAGTAATGTTTAATTTAAAACTTGTGTTTAGAATAAAGGGAATTACCCAGAAGGCGAAAAACTTTCGAATCAAATACAAATTTGTCTTGACATTTCGTTATTACGTGAATAATTACAGATTTTCACCAGCGCATAGCGCACAGTTTTCTGATTTACTGACTGCTTTACAAATATGTAAGGAAAATAATTGTTTTAAGGCTGTAGCTGTATATATGACTATTGATTTTAAACTGTGATAATTATGGCGAATTTTACTACTGAATTTTTATACTGCAGGAGGCGGTTCGCGCACCTAACTCATCGAACAGATTTTTGTTCTCAGTGACATTGGCGCAAATGAAAGGAGAAAATTGTTGTGTTCTACATCTCGTTCATTTCCCGTGGAAGAGTTTACGCTCTTCCCACAGTGTCAAATACAATTAGTGTTAGTGCGCTTGTTTCACCTTTGTCGGTCACGTCATTGCATGAAAATAGCCTTGATGCCGAATTATTTAAATTTGAAAAGTATTCGGTACTGCATGATCTCTGTAAGATTACTTCCGTTTGTTGTCACTTTTAATAAGAAATACTGTAACGTCAAATAATCATTACTTACAAGAATCCATGTGTTCCTTAGAATGTGATGAGCTTTTGTAGTACGTTATTAGCTCTGACACTTGTCTCTGACATCAGGTACCAACGTCCAATAAACGTTGACTGTAGCGGCAAGAAACTGCCGTACGAGATTGCATTGTGAACCCAAGTGCCACTGCTAACGACTCACTGCAGCGGAAATTATGTGCGATTTGCGCATACGTCTAGACCTGAAATTGAGATGTTTAAAATAAACAGTACCTCTATTACCTAAAATAAACAGAGATGACTACTGTAGATGCCTGCTGTTTTCGTTTCGGCCAGACGGCACCTGTAATTACAAAAAAAGCGGCTCACATAATAGCAATCCGCGACAACCTAGCAAACTGTGATACCTTCACGAAATCATTCGTTTTCAGCTTAACACTCTAACAAGTTTCATTTTTTTTATAAAGACGAGGGCACAAGAATTATGTTACAAAGATAGCTGATGGGAGTCGGAAATTTCCCATCAATTTTCCATATTTGGTATTATATCGTGTTTCTGTACATTTCTAGAAAAAAAAATTTGCAGAAATAGGTTGCATGCCATTGGTTGGTTGTGCATCAACGTGATTCAGTTCTTATGGACTTTAATATTTTCTGGCTAGTAACAAAAGTGCGAATACTTTTCGAGAATAATATAGGTCAGCCATGAGATGATATAACTCTTTGTTGTTGCCACCAGCATCGCTTAGCACAAATCATTACCAGACAAGGACGTCAAAACGCACTCTGCGTGACATCAATAAAGCAACTTCAACGGCAGAACCTCATACATAAAATTTTAAAATTTGTAACGCAGTGTGTCAATCGATAGCAAAACGTATCCAACCTCTGGGTTCTTGTTAAGTGTTGGAACATGTCGCTGTCTGACGCCTGAGCGACGATTCGCTATTACAGGTATGGGGTCACTGGTAAGATTTTAGGAATCCGCATTGTACAAACGGAAATTAATGAGTATAAAGCGGTCAGTGGATACAAACTGCACAGTGCTCAAATGTGTATGGTCCGTATTACTACTCCTCATAGTGAATATCGGACATATCTAAGTAATTGCAGCGTACTTTGCAGACAACGTGTTGTTCAGCTGAACTCAGTTTGTTAGAGGGCATTCAATCCAAGAAAGACGTCAAATATTCTGGAAAGACTTGCTTCGAAAACTTCGATGTTTTCCCTGAATAATCTTGAAGAAATCTGCTGAGTCCCTCCCTTCGTATATGACAGTGAAGAAACACTAAAAGTCTGCAGACACATATTGCTGTTCATTCCAAAAATTCCAACAACGTAATTAGTGTACTGCAGAACATGATTTTCTTACTCTTACAGACTTTAATCTTGAGGTATAATTTTCAATTCAACTAAAAGTCGGCAGGATTCGAATCTGCGACCGTTGCAGCCGCGTGGTTCCGGACTGAAGCGTCTACAACCGATCGGCCACATGGGCCGCCCAAAACGTAGTGTTCCCGTAATATTTTAGCTGTAGTCTTTGGTTCCTCTCTAACCCCCACTTCGGCAGTGGCCAAAAAAGGTTTCGAATACACATTTGGCCTGGGAACGTTTTTCGTCACTTTCTTCGACTGTTTGAGTGCAAACAAGGCCTCCGTAATAACATTGTTGTTGTTGTGGTCTTCAGTCCTCAGACTGGTATGACGCAGCTCTCCATGCTACTCTATCCTGTGCAAGCTTCTTCATCTTCTAGTACTTACTGCAACCAACATCCTTCTGAATATGCTTAGTGTATTCATCTCTTGGTCTCCCTCTACAATTTTTACCCTCCACGCTGCCCTCCAATGCTAAATTTGTGATCCCTTGATGCCTCAGAACATGTCCTACCAACCGATCCCTTCTCCTAGTCAAGTTGTGCCAAAAACTTCTCCCCAGTCCTATCCAATACTTCCTCATTAGTTACGTGATACACCCATCTAATCTTCAGCATTCTTCTGTAGCACCACATTTCGAAAGCTTCTGTTCTCTTCTTGTCCAAACAATTTATCGTCCATGTTTCACTTCCATACATGGCTACACTCCATACAAATACTTTCAGAAACGACTTCCTGACACTTAAATCTATACTCAATGTTAACAAATTTCTCTTCTTCAGGAACGCTTTCCTTGCCATTGCCAGTCTACATTTTATATCCTCCGTACTTCGACCATCATCAGTCATTTTGCTCCCCAAATAGCAAAATTCCTTTACTACTTTAAGTGTCTCATTCCCTAATCTAATTCCCTCAGCATCACCCGACTTAATTCGACTACATTCCATTATCCTCGTTTTGCTTTTGTTGATGTTCATCTTATATCCTCCTTTCAAGACACTATCCGTTCCATTTAACTGCTCTTCCAAGTCCTTTGCTGTCTCTGACAGAATTACAATGTCATCGGCGAACCTCAAAGTTTTTATTTCTTCTCCATGGATTTTAATACCTACTCCGAACTTTTCTTTTGTTTCCTTTATTGCTTGCTCAATATACAGATTGAATAACATCGGGGATAGGCTACAACCCTGTCTCACTCCCTTCCAAACCACTGCTTCCCTTTCATGCCCCTCGACTCTTATAACTGCCATCTGGTTTCTGTACAAATTGTAAATAGCCTTTCGCTCCCTGTATTTTACCCCTGCTAGCTTCAGAATTTGAAAGAGTATTCCAGTCAACATTGTCAAAAGCTTTCTGTAAGTCTACAAATGCTAGAAACGTAGGTTTGCCTTTCCTTAATCTTTCTTCTAAAGTAAGTCGTAAGGTCAGTATTGCCTCACGTGTTCCAACGTTTTTACGGAATCGAAACTGATCTTCCCCGAGGTCGGCTTCTACCAGTTCTTCCATTCGTCTGTAAGGAATTCGCGTTAGTATTTTGCAGCTGTGGCTTATAAAACTGATAGTTCGGTAATTTTCACATGTGTCAACACCAGCTGTCTTTGGGATTGGAATTATTATATTCTTCTTGAAGTCTGACGGTATTTCGCATGTCTCATACATCTTGCTCATCAGATGGTAGAGTTTTGTCAGGACTGGTTCTCCCAAGGTCGTCAGTAGTTCTAATGGAATGTTGTCTACTACCGGGGCCTTGTTTCGACTCAGGTCTTTCAATGCTCTGTCAAACTCTTCACGCAGTATCGTATCTAAATGGTTCAAATGGCTCTGAGCACTATGGGACTCAACATCTTAGGTCATAAGTCCGCTAGAACGTAGAACTACTTAAACCTAACTAACCTAAGGACATCACACACACCCATGCCCGAGGCAGGATTCGAACCTGCGACCGTAGCAGTCCCGCAGTTCCGGACTGTGCAGCGCCAGAACCGCTAGACCACCGCGGCCGGCAGTATCGTATCTCCCATTTCATCTTCATCTACATCCTCTTCCATTTCCGTAATATTGTCCTCAAGTACATCGCCCTTGTATAGACCCTCTATATACTCCTTCCACCTTTCTGCTTTCCCTTCTTTGTTTAGAACTGGGTTTCCATCTGAGACAATAACATTATTGTGGACGTAAACCATCAGTCCGAAAGTGTGTGACTGACGACATACACAGCGAGTTCAACGTGGCGTCCGGGAGACTCGGAGCTACATAAACTAGCCGTTAAATGACGGCTCGTACAGAGACATATAAACGCTTATTCTACCCGCGAAGGAGCAGTAAATAGTTATGAGGTGGCCGGCAGCTACGTGCTACCGCATTCCCTGCAGCAACTCGCAGCGGTAGCCGCGCGAGACAGTTGACGGGCGGCAGTGGCAGCGGGAGCGGGAGCGTTTAACGAGTGCAGAAGCGCGCGCCCGCGGTGCGACCGGCACCGCCTGCCCGCCGCCTCGGCGCCTCGAATCGCGACCGGCCTCGTCCATCAGGCGGGCAAAAAAGCGCGCGCAGTAATGACGGGGGCCGAGGTGCGAGCAAGAAGCGGCGGCAGCAGCGGCGGCAGAGGCGGGCAAGCCGCGGACAAAGCGACGCGCCGGCAGGCCGGCCGCTCTACTAATAAGGAATACAATACAGGCCGCACAGGTGGCACATTCCAGCCGACCGGACCGCCCGCTCCCGGCAGCCGCCGCCGCCGCCACCGCCGTGTATCACACGTGTTCACACTGCGCCAGCGCCGCCTCGCGCCCCGCGCCACTGGCGCATCACGCGCTTCTCCAAACACTATCACGACACAGCGTAAGATACTACAGAACAATCTGTTTAACAAATAAGCCACAATACGCTGTATGAGTGTCATCATAGACTATTTCATCAAAAGCATCTCTACACCTACTGCTGGTGCGGCGGCGTCGTTCCTTCCGTCCCTTTACGACTATGTACCGACTTGACAGAAACTCATAGGAAGTTCCGGTCTTACGTTAAATCAGTAAGTGGCTTGAAACAGCATATCCAGACACTCCAGGATGATGATGATGGCATTGAAACAGAGGAAGACCGCACTGCAGTTCCTTCTCTAAATCATCGCACAAACGAAAAAATGGCTGACATCGAAATAAGTGTCCAAGGAATAGAAAAGCAACTGGAATCACTCAACAGAGGAAAATCCACTGGACCTGAGAGGATACCAATTCGATTCTACATAGAGTACGCGAAAGAACTTGCTCCCCTTCTAACAGCCGTGTACCGCAAGTCTCTAGAGGAACGGAAGGTCCAAATGATTGGAAAAGAGCACAGGTAGACCCAGTCTTCAAGAAGGGTCGTCGAGCAGATGCGCAAAATTATAGACCTATATCTCTGACGTCAATCTGTTCTAGAATTTTAGAACATGTCTTTTGTTTGCGTATCATGTCATTTCTGGAAACCCAGAATCTACTCTGTAGGAATCAACATGCATTCCGGAAACAGCTTTATTTGTTCATGAGACCCAGAAAATATTAGATACAGGCTCCCAGGTAGATGCTATTTTCCTTGACTTCCGGAAGGCGTTCGATCAGTTCCGCACTGTCGCCTGATAAACAAAGTAAGAGCCTATGGAATATCAGACCAACTGTGTGGCTGGATTCAAGAGTTTTTAGCAAACAGAACACAGCACGTTGTTCTCAATGGAGAGACGTCTACAGACGTTAAAGTAACCTCTGGCGTGCCACAGGGGAGTGTTATAGGACCATTGCTTTTCACAATATATATAAATGACCTAGTAGATAGTGTCGGAAGTTCAATGCGGCTTTTCGCGGATGATGCTGTAGTACACAGAGAAGTTGCAGCATTACAAAATTGTAGCGAAATGCAGGAAGATCTGCAGCGGATAGACACTTGGTGCAGGGAGTGGCAACTGACCCTTAACATAGACAAATGTAATGTATTGCGAATACATAGAAAGAAGCATCCTTTATTGTATGATTACATGATAGCGGAACAAACACTGGTAGCAGTTACTTCTGTAAAATATCTGGGAGTATGCGTGCGGAACGATTTGAAGTGGAATGATCATATAAAATTAATTGTTGGTAAGGCGGGTGCCAGGTTGAGATTCATTGGGAGAGTCCTTAGAAAATGTAGTCCATCAACAAAGGAGGTGGCTTACAAAACACTCGTTCGACCTATACTTGAGTATTGCTCATCAGTGTGGGATCCGTAGCAGAGCGGGTTGACGGAGGAGATCGAGAAGATCCAAAGAAGAGCGGCGCGTTTCGTCACAGGGTTATTTGGTAACCGTGACAGCGTTACGGAGATGTTTAGCAAACTCAAGTAGCAGACTCTGCAAGAAAGGTGCTCTGCTTCGCGGTGTAGCTTGCTGTCCAGGTTTCGAGAGGGTGCGTTTCTGGAAGAGGTATCGAATATATTGTTTCCCCCTACTTATACCTCCCGAGGAGATTACGAATGTAAAATTAGAGAGATTCGAGCGCGCACGGAGGCTTTCCGGCACTCTTTCTTCCCGCGAACCAAACGCGACTGGAACAGGAAAGAGAGGAAATGACAGTGGCACGTAAAGTGCCCTCCGCCACACACCGTCGGGTGGCTTGCGGAATGTAAATGTAGATGCAGATGTAGATGTAGATGTACCTGCACCTACCTGTGAACATTGTCTTAGCAGATCACCAGTAGGGTTGCCGAGCGAAACCTATTGTACATCGACGTGAACCAGACTGCAATTAAAGTCACTAATCTACGTTTCGGGAGAAAGTTTTCACACAAAATGAAAGGTTGGAAATTTTGTCCTTGATTAATATACTGTGAAACTTATGTGAACAAGTATCACTGCCAAGCCCGTGATAGTTGTAACACAGTCACTCACAATCCTTTTCACTCACGTTAGCAAGTTTATAGTGTTGCATTTCCCGAAAACGTAATAGCTACAAAAATTGTTTTTGTTTGAGAATGATCGACAAATATTAAGTCCGTCGGTACCTAATGCAGTCACAGTTTTTAGCCATCGACCTGCTCAATACGCTACGCGGAACTTATGTCTTTTCTCGTCACAAAATTCACTTAAAAATTCCGAAATTTCTACACACCCATCGGAATAATTATGTCGTCACTTCAGAACACTTTTGTTGTATGAAACATTGCTAGATCCGGCAACAGATCATTTCCATCGGAACTACTACTACACACGTCAGAACTGTTTCATGGCTAGGCTCCAACTCCTCTCTAGAATACTCTAACTCTTCTCTACCAGCAGAGAAAGGCGCGCGAAGAATATTGCTTTACCATTGGTCAGTTTTCTCAATAGCCAATAGCAAAACAACATTCTACCGCGTCAGTCCGCGCTTTTCATCAATAATGAATCGTAAAATAGTAAACCTAACGACTGCACTATTTACCGATGTAATTATCTAATATGCTGAAGTTTTGTTTATGCATAAAGTTATTTACTATTGTTATTTACGCCTGAATTAACTTTCCCTTTACCATAAACTTACTTTACAAGTCTATTCTACTAAAATCTCCTTTGTCCACATCCATACTTCTTCGAAATGTTCCCACACTAAATCCCACAACATTAACTCGTTAGACAATTTTCTTCATATTAACCTTAAACCACACTCACGCATCATTCATACTGCTAAAACACGTTTATAACATTTTTACATACACAAAAAGACATAATAATACTTTATGAAAATACTAGAACAGTTTCAAAAACATACTATTACTTTAGTGCACTCTAGTGCGCACAATCGAAAGTAAATCACAGTCCCCTATCCAATACTGTCCTGTATCGGCTGATACATAAACTACATGCGCGTCCAGTCTCGTCTCACCATCTGTCACTATCCAGCTCTGAGACACATCTCCCACTTAAGCGCCTCCAAGGCAGGATCGGTAAACGGCGCTAGCTTCACTGGACATTAGCACGGGATATGTTCAACCCTTCGCCTTTATGACGGCTTGAACTCTGGTGAGGATACTTTCAATGGAGTGTCTGAATGTCTGTGGAGGAATGGAAGCCCAACCTTCCTGAGAAGACGAAACCAGAAAAGGTACTGATGTTGGCCGGTGGGGTCTGTGGCGAAGTCGACGTCCTAGTTCATCCCAAAATTGTTCCACTGTGTTCGAGTCGGAACTCTGAGGTAGGTCAGTCCATTTCAGGAATGTTGTCGTCGACAAACACAGATCCTGATTTATTCGGTTTTTACTGCTATTGCCATACCGATACAATCAATTATCGTTTCCGAACTGTTCCTCTATCGTACGGAGCACACAGTACTGTAAAATGGGTCCATACCCCTCCGCATTTAGCGCTTTCTTAACCACAATAATTTCGCGGTAGCGTTCTCGCTTACCGAACACGGGGTCCCGGGTTCGATTCCCGGCGCGGTTAGGGGTTTTCACCTGCCTCGAGATGACTGGGTGTTGTTGTGTCGTCTTCATCATCATCATCATCATCATCATCATCATCATCATCATTCGTCCCCATTACGGTCGGAGGAAAGCAATGGCAAATCGCCTCAACTAGGACATTGCATAGTATGGCGGTGCGGGTCTTCCGCGTCGTTCCCCTAAGCTCCGTCAAGGAGTACGGGACTTCATCATCACAACCACAATAAGGAGACAACCCTAATAGAGAGAAACACCCCATATCGCAACACCACCTCCTTCATATTTCAATGGCGGCACTACATATGATGGCACTTAACGTTCTCTGGGCATTCGCCAAGCCCAAAACCTCCCATCGGATGGCCACGAGGTAAGCGGCATTCATCACTATAAATCACTCGTTTCTAGTCACCCATTCTCCAGTGGCGTCGCTGTTTGCTCCACCTCACGTGTCGCTTAGCATTCACTATAGAAATGTGAGGCTTATGAGGAGCTGCTAGATCACTGTACCACGATCTTTTTAACTATCTATGCACGTTCATTGCGTTACTTCAGTGGTTCCCAACTTGCGGGTAATTATCCCATGAGTTGTAAAATGAAATTTTCTGAGAGCTAGAAACTAAACGATTCGATTCTGTTAAGTTATTTTCAAAAGATCATTACTGTCATCAAAATTTTGTAACACTCTAATACTGATTATGTAAGTTTGAAAAATTACTTTTTGTCAAGTAGTAGCATTAATGCCGTGGAGGTTACAGGTTCCTCATATAGTCCACCCACTACGCACATAGTTTCACATTGTCCCAGCCCTCGCTGATGATAAAAGTGAGACAAATGCTAAATTCCTCAAGAAAATGTCTTCTCCAGGGTCTACATAGTACCTGTAGTAGTGCAGAAATTGCTTAATTACTCGCTTAGAAACAGATAAATGACTTAATTGACAGCACGACACAGCAGTAGCTACGTGCTGTACACAGTGTTATTATTATTACTTTTACTATTAGTGGCTGTGGTCAGACACGAGGCATTAACAGCCTGAAGTGTACAATTTCTGCCAGTTCAGAAGTAAGGAGTGCAGCAATCAAGTGATGGCTCTGAGCACTATGGGACTTAATACCTGAGGTCATCAGTCCCCTAGAACTTAGAACTACTTAAACCTAACTAACCTAAGGCATCACACACATCCATGCCCGCGGCAGGATTCGAACCTGGGACCGTAGCAGCAGCGCGGTTCAGGACTGAAGCGCCAGAACCGCTCGGCCAGCAATCAAGTGATCTATGAACAATAAGTATAGTGCACACACTCACACTTGCTTGTTTTTAAATGGGTTGCAGTGTGCTGGTCAAGCAATTTCCGCAATGGCGAGGAATAATGCAGAGCATGTATGTTTTGTAAAAAGTGTTTACCCTCACTGTAGAAAGTTAGTTTCCTTTTCTGAGGAGGAGTTGTGTGTAACGCTTTCAATGCACCACGAATTCGTTTGTCATTCATTCTGACGCCCCCCCCCCCCCCACCCGCCTTCTCGACCCTCCTCCCCCCACACAAACCAATTATCATTCATCTTTCATCATTTTAAAAACAAAAGTGTTCCAAGACAGTTCTTTCATTCAACAGTTTACTTAGGTGCAAAAGTTGATGACGAGGGCAGGGGGGCCGAGCGGTTAAAGCCGCTACAGTCTGGAACCGCACGACCGCTACGGTCGCAGGTTCGAATCCTGCCTCGGGCATGGATGTGTGTGATGTCCTTAGGTTAGTTAGGTTTAAGTAGTTCTAAGTTCTAGGGGATTTATGACCACAGCAGTTGAGTCCCATAGTGCTCAGAGCCATCTGAACCATTTTTGAGGGCAGGGGAGGGGGCGAGCGAGGGCAGTCAGGGGTAATGGTCCAAGAAAGGGTGGGAACCACTGTGCTAGCTGGACAGATGGTAGCACTTTGGAACTCAAGGGTGATTCCTTGCCTGATTTCACGAGATTTTTTACAATCATCTTCCACAACGGTCCCTGTCTATCATTGCATGAGGTCTGCCTGGTCTCGGTTTTTCTGTGGTTGTTCCTTCGTGTTTCCATTTCACAGTCGCATCAGCTACAGTCGACCCGGGCAGCTTCAGAAGGGTTGAAATGTCCGTGATTCATTTGTTATCTGTCACACTCAATGACGAGTGCACGTTCGAAGTCACTGAGTTCTCCTGATCGACCCATCCAACTGCTACTGCTTACCTGTCGACATCACAATACTCTCCTTCTCCTTTTACACTGCCGCGTCCACCTCTCCTGACATCTAGTGGCCAACACAGCACTACGTTTAAGTGTCCAGTTACTTTTCATCGGATAGTGTAGTTTTCATTATCACCTCGAAAACATTAAGCTACGACAATACAGGTCATGGCCATGGTGTTGCTCATTCGCTGCATGTTCAACTTTCAGTTCAACACATTTTCCCACCGATGGATGACGTGGGAGGGACCTTTGTTGTCTGCATTTTGGCTGCTCACGAAACGTCCCACGTCGAAAATCGCCTCGCCGTCATTCTGGAAATGCCCGTCACGAAATGGTTCTTCATACGTGGAAAACTAAAGAAGCGACTGACTGGAATGTCAGTAGCATAAAAGGGGTTAGCAAAATTTGAGAGCCCGGAGAAGCAGCAAATGTGAGTGCGTTTATAGCGGTATGATCTTGGACAATGTCGTGGACCAAAAACACGCCCTTGGACAGCTTCCCAAGAGACTTCATCTTAATACCCTACCGTAAAACTTTCTGTAGACGTCGATTGTATGCTCGGTGCGCCCCTTACGAGTTAATTTCTACCCACCGCACCAATACATAAAAAAAGTCAGCGATGGTTAATGCTTGGCTTGATTCATTGCCTCATGTTCATACGTGTAAACCTAGCACTTGTCCATGGTGATAAGCTGCATCCGAGCAGCCGCGGACCCTAGATACGGTGACCTTTATCACGTTCAAAATGTCGTGCAGGATGTTTAATCATGATCCGTGTCTAGTTTTTTTTTCATTTTCGCCTAGAATCTGATCCGCCGATCTTCGAGCTACGGAGTCTGCACAAATCGGTAGCCTGCTACTTAGTTCTTCGTGAATTTACGGCATGTTGTTGTTGAGCCAGTGGTGGCAAGCCATGTACCAGAGAAAATTGCCTTTACCTGTTGAATATCATAGGGAAAATAATGACACACAATCTATGCCTGATAATTAAAGACCGCAGTGTCCAGAAAGATTGGGGTGACGAATCTAAGCTCGCGGCGTATGTAAAACAATGTAGTCCATTCGAACGTAAACAAGCGGTGATTTAAAGGACCAAAAATTTTTCTCCTTTGTATAGGTTTCTCACTCAGCTGGTTTCTCAGCTGCATCGCTGTCTTATAAATGTTTCCCTTAAACCAGATGTAGAAGCTACATTTCTGACACAGGGGGCTTAAGAAAAAGAGACCGAGATAATGAATGCGCATACTAAGAAGTACGATAAGAACATGCGTATGACATAATTAACTTTCGCAGGTTAGGAAGCATTTCACGGACTTAAACGTAGGCTGGTCCTCTACCGCTCGGGGGTAGATCAGATAGTCTCCGTTATGGTGATCCGGGTATGAGAAACTTTTCTCAGTTATAGAGGTATCTTCACCAACAAAGGTGTTCCGAGGGTAAAAACAACTGGCGATTAGTCTCGCAGAGGTTTTTCATTTAACTAGTTCTCAACCGCCGGCTGGAGTGGCCGAGCGGTTCTAGGCGCTTCAGTCTGGAACCGCGCGACCGCTACGGTCGCACGTTGGAATCCTGCCTCCGGCATGGGTGTATGTGATGTCCTTAGGTTAGTTAGATCTAAGTAGTTCTAAGTCCCATAGTGCTCACAGCCATTTGAACCATTTGAGTTCTCAACCCGATTCGGCTGTAGCAGTAAACCATTAAGAGTTTTGAGAGATGGCCAAGATGTATGCCCATCGACGCCCTTGCTTGTGTGACTACACAGGTCAAACGACGTAGAAACCTGAAGACAGTATAACTATACTTCGGCGAGGTGAGGGTGCGCGACCTTCCCATAACAATCTGTACGGATTCCGAAAACAATTCGCAAACGGCAGTCGAGGTCTTTATATGTAACATATTGACGAAATAATGACGTCATCTGCTTACAAACTCAGCCCCAATGTGCATGAAACGAGATATGCAAAGCAGCAACAGCGGTCCTGTTTATTCCACAGTAAGAGGATAGAAATAATCTGCGCCAGATACCGCCTATCGCGTCGCGTATCGACAGGTGGTGCATTGAGTTGTATATCTCAAGTGGGATCAATTCCTGCCACTCACGGCTGATCACAACCGGACATACGTTCGCCTATGGCAGAATCAAACGTTAAATTAAAAAAGAAAAGGAAAATGAGTGAACTGTGACATCAGTTTTCCATGGCACACTACTGTCGCCCATATTCATTTACACTGCGTGAGTCTCGTCGACGATTAAAGCACGTTCTCAGGTGTAAGTCGGGTAAATTTATTTGACAGAGTTCGAAATTTTATTAAACTGCGTTGGCACTGTCGAACTTCACTTTTGATAGTGACTTTTGAAGTGACATTTGACGCGGTAAATGGAGCAAAACTAGTTTCATACTGTCAGTAAACATTACTAGAGCAAAAGCGAATGAAGGTAACACCTGCTCTGCATTGACAATGGAGATAATATATCACAGGATTAATGAGTTTCAACGTGGGAGGTACAGAAGGTGGAGTACACTTCGACTGGCCAATTACAAGCACCACATGAGGAACTATTGAGAAAAATCTCGCGATATGGTAATGTAAGATGCCAAGATGAAAATGAGCGATATAGCTTATGGTGGTGCCATCTCAAATGAAAGAGTATACACCTCTCTGCAGGAAAAGTTAGACGTCGCTGTATGCACACTGCATGGTGCGATTTCTGCCGTGTCATCAATAGTTGATATGCAACAACATATCAGTGGGGAAGCTAGCGATGTAAAAGAATTCTGCAGGAATTAGGCGGTCAGAGCCATCGCAGAAAAATGTTTGCGGTTGCCTACGGTACCATGACTGTACACAGGCGTGCGCATTCTCGTCCGAAGCAAATCGACGGAACGTCTTTCTTCACCGTTCAAAAATATGGGAGTTGCAGGCAGAGAGATCGGTACTGCATGGACAATATGTAAGGGCTTCACAGCGGAACTTTTGCAGCTTAGTCGAAACAATCTGCCAACAAAATGCCCGCCCCCGCTCCCCCCCATATGTTGCCAAGGTTGTTTCAAGGACGCAGCAGAAATTTCGGTGGGATGGCCTTGCTCCATACAGTCCCGGTCTCTCCCCAAACAACTTCCATATTTTTGGAACCCTGAAGAAAGACGTTCGTAGCCGCCGATTCGCTTCGGTCGATGACTTGCATGCCAGGGTGCAAACAGTTTACTTACTTATTCCATACGCCTCGTTTTGATTTGACTGACCCATATACGAACGATTTATGAAATAGAGATGAGTATTATTAAAAGATTGTTCGCTGCCGATGCTATTTTGTACATAAAAGAATCATCGTCGGACGAACGTAAAGAATTGGAGAAAGACCTGGACAAAATTCCAATTGGTGTAATGAATGGCAGGTCTCTTTAAATCTGGAAAAATGTAGGATAATACCTATAACAAAGAGATAGGGCCCGATGGTATCGCAAGATTAGTGGTGAACATCTTGAGCACGTCGCATGTTATAATAATTTAGGAGTAATACTAAGAATCTGCCAGAGACAGCAACGGACTTGGAAGAGCAGTTGAACGGAATGGACAGTGTCTTGAAAGGAGGATATAAGATGAACACCAACAAAGGCAAAACTAGGATAATGGAATGTAGTCGAATTAAGTCGGGTGATGCTGAGGGAATTAGATTAGGAAATGAGACAAAGTGGTAAAGAAGTTTTGATATTTGGGGAGCAAAATAACTGATGATGGTCGAAGTAGAGATGATACAAAATGGCAAGGAAAGCGTTTCTGAAGTAGAGAAATTTGTTAACATCGAGTATAGATTTAAGTGTCAGGAAGTCGTTTGTGAAAGTATTTGTATGGAGTGTAGCCATGTACGGAAGTGAAACATGGACGATAAATAGTTTAGACAAGAGGAGAATAGAAGCTTTCGAAATGTGGTGCTACAGAAGAATGCTGAAGATTAGATGGGTAGATTACATAACCAATGAGGTATTGAATAGAATTGGGGAGAAGAGGAGTTTGTGGCACAACTCGACAAGAAGAAGGGACCGGTTGGGAGGACATGTTCTAAGGCATCAAGGGATCACCAATTTAGTATTGGAGGGCAGCGTGGAGGGTAAAAATCGTAGAGGGAGAAGAGATGTATACACTAAACAGATTCAGAAGGATGTAGGTTGCAGTAGGTACTGGGAAATGAAGCTTGCACAGGATAGAGTAGCATGGAAGCTGCATCAAACCAGTCTCACGACTGAAGACCACAACAACAACAACTAAGAAGCGATGTGAAATGGGACGAGCAAGTATAATCAGTACATGGGAAAGAAAACGGAGCTTTGTTGTACGGCTTCTGGGAAAATGTGGTGCCTCTGTAAAGGAAATAGCATAGTCTACCGGGCGCTATAGCGACAAATTCTTTAGCATTTTCCCGGCGTTTGGAGTCTTTAATAAATAGTTGTGACATCATACATCGAACAAATTCTAACACGCGCTGCTAGGATCGTATCCGTTCGGTATAGCCCATACGATAACGTAACAGAAATGCTCGGGGAGCTTAAATGGGATGCATTGGGAGAAGAACTATATATTTCTCGCCTACCCTGTTGAGTAAATTCGGAGAACGGGTAACGGAAGAAGACTGCTGTGCGACGATTATGACGCCAATATCGAATATTTCGTGTAGGCATCATGAGAAAAAGGTAACTGTGCCTATTCGTCATCACCGGTTGCGTCCAAATTTATGGTATATGCAGGACTTGGCCAGAAATGGAAGTGATAGAAGTGGGAGCTCTAGATGACCAAACATTAAGAAAAATTATAATTTATGGCGCGGGTCGGGCGAGGCATGTGGCATTTATCTTAGCTTAGACACAAAGCAGCGGTTGACGCAGTGGGAAGAGTACAGAACGGTAATCCGACTGTCGTGGGTTCGGATCCTCATGCGGAAACTTTTTTTATTTTCAATTTTTACGGCACTTACACTGCAAATACACCGAAATAATTTTCAATATATCGTATTTATTAGCATATACATAATGAAAATGAAACTCAAAGGAAAATTTGGGACTGGAAATAAATTTCCAAGAGGGAGTTTTAAGACATACACGGAAGCTCCGTAAGTAAAATCAGATACTTATATTAATTTACAGTTGATAATTTACACGTGCTAGGGTGTTATTCATTGCAAGAATGGGAGAAGCAATAATTACCTAGGCATCTTGCACACGTTATAAACGCCGCATTTTTACAGTTACACGATGTTTCAAATGTTCTACAGAAAGACAAACTTGATTTACATTCATAACAGGTTCTCTCTCATCGCACAGTTTGGCAGCAAACTAGGCGTGAAGTATTCTTTCGCCAAATATTGGTTGGTCGGTTAATTCGGGAGAGGGGACCAAACAGCGAGGTCACCAGTCCCATCGGATTAGGGAAGGATAGCGAAGGAACGCGACCATGCTCTTTCAAACGAACCATCCCGGCATTTGCCTGAAGCGATTTAGGGAAATCACGGAGAAAGTAAATCAGGATGGCCGGACGCGGGTTTGAACCGTCGTCCTCCCGAATGCGAGTCCAGTGTGCTAGCCAGCCACTGCGCCACCTCGCCCGTTGCCGAATATGTAATGTATTTTAGTGTAGTCTTCTTCGCATGTGTTTTCTGTTTCCCTTAAGATGAGATACGAACAGTTCTGGAGATTTCTGATCGACTTCTTTAACTGACAATAAAAAACATACATCGCAGGATTGCAGTAGCGGAGGGCATTTTGCGGGAATGAATTTATACTGCGCAATAGCTACCCTCCTCCAATTTGAAAAAGCTCCTCGAATAATTGTGGAATTGTCCTCCTACGAGTCAATTATCAAAAGGCAGTTGTTCTCATGGCCGTGGCGCTTCAGCACATTAGTCAAAAGAATTCCGTGTAAGACTGTTGTAAGTTTCCCATATTTTGATGAAGCAATAGCGACAGTCCTACAGTCTGCATTACCGCGTACTCATTCAACGTTCTTTGAATACTCGGTCAAACAGATCCAGTACTGTGTTGTAGACATACGCAGACTGTTGGCAAAAATCTTCCAGAAAGGGTTACAGTATATCGGGCTGTGTAAAGTGGGTTACTTTGTTCTCATTTCGGTTTATTTACAGTCTACGTAACGTAAAAATTGAATATAAAAATATTCGTTTCCAGAAAAGGAGTCGAACGAGCGGCTCTGGTGTTACCGTTCTGTACCCTTCCCGCCACACCAAGCGCTGGCTCGGAACTACGCTAGCATAAACGGCTCGTGTCTCGCGCGGTCCGCGCCAAAAATGCTATTTTTAGGGTTACGTACCTCATTCGGTAATAATGGAACCCTTATAGGCTCTTTTTGTTGTCCGTCCGTTGATCTGTCTGCATGTCCGTCCGACTGTTACGACCCCTTTTTCCCACGAACAGGTAAATGTATCATGTTCAAATTTATGGCACATACTAAGATCTGTTGTCCTGTCACAGTGTAAAAAATTGAAGTTTCTGAGTCGATGCAATCAAAAGATACGGCGATTTAGGTCACATCTTTTTGATACTCGCAACTCGCTCATCAAAATCTATAGGGTGCTTCCCTTTGGACTAGAACCATGAAATTTGCCAAGAAGCAAGGTTTTAAAGTTAAAAGCAAGGGGAGAAACCCGGAAAGCGTTAATTTGTAATTATACGACTCACAAAAATATTTATTTTGTCATTTCTTGTCCGACTGTCGGCCTGCTCGTCTGTTATGACGTCCTTTTCTCAGGAAGTTTATGTCACATATTAAGGTCTGTGTCACTTGGTGGCGTTCAAAAGTGTGTGAAATCTTATGGTACTTAACTGCTAAGGTCATCAGTCCCGAAGCTTTAACCTAAGTTATCCTAAGGACAAACACACACACACATGCCTTAAGGAGGACTCGAACCTCCGCCGGAACCAGCCGCACAGTCCGTGACTGCAGCGCCTGAGACCGCTCGGCTAATCCCGCGCGGCGCCTTGGTGGCGTAAAAAAGTTAAGCTTCCATGCCGGTGCAATTAAGAGACTCGGCAATTTATGTCATCTTTTGATATTCGCAAACTCACTCAGTAAAACCTATAGGGTACTTGCTGTTGACCTAGAATCGTGAAATTTGGCATAGAGCAAGGTTTCCCAGAAGAAATAAGAAAAATGAGTTTCAAAATTGTTAATGTGTAATTATATCATACAAAAAATACTTCTATTGTAATTTGTTATCTGACTTCAAACTTAAAAGATTCTCTACATTCTTGGAAATCCGGGGGCCGATATCTTGTCAGTATTAATGTCGATAACAGGCAAAAATCGTCGAGATTTCCGATTCCCAGGATGAATTTTTTTTCCACCTTTTATTTCTGGTGCAGCCCTGAATATACCATAAATCTGGACGGAATCGGTGATGCCCAGCTGGCATGATCCTCTTATTAGGGAGCGTACTGTAGCATACAGCCAGCCATTTTTCACTCGCTCAATACGCGATTGGAATTGGACAGAAAATCGGTAATTATAGAACGATGTATCCTCAGCCATGCACTGTGCAGTGGTATTCGGAGTATCTATGTCAGTGGTACCCGACGTGGGGGTAATTACCCCCTGATAACTAAAATGAAATTTTCTGAGGAGTAAACACAAAAGTGGTCAAGTGTGCTTCGGTCCGAAACTAAATTATTTTTAAGTCATCATAACTACAAGGATCATTTCTTATTGATTTACACTTTATTTTTCTCATCGTTCACGGTGCGCCATTTGAATCGTCATTACAGATGCAAGTATACAGTAATTTTATCTAACTGTAGGTGGAAAGATAATACATGGAAGCCCTGCACACTACAGCCTATTTTTACAACTGCTGACATTACGTGAGTCGACAATATGGAGTGCGACCACAAGGTCAGCGCTGCACAACGTTGTTTCTGTGGAAGTAGGATGTAAACACTGCGGATATTTACAGGCGATTGATGGAAATGTGTGAAGAGAGTGTATCGTCACGGAAAAGTGATCTTGCAACACGACAACGCTCTTCCCCATAGGAATCGGAAAATCCTCACTGCCGTCGCTGAATTGGGATTGCAGATACTGTCATACCCATCGTTTTCTCCTGGTTTGGCCCCCCTTAACTTCTGTAGGCTGTCCTCGAACCATTTTTCTGGAGTCCGTCGCGCCCAACGGAGGGCAGCTGCTCGCAGTACCTGGAAATCTGCAAAATGATGCCTACACAGGGATTGCTCCATAGCCTTAAGTAGTTGGTAATACGAGTAATGTGGCGTACTGTGAATAATACGTAAGTGTGGACCGCCCCTCGTATTGTCACTATTTGGTAAATCTGTAATACTAATTACTTAAGAAACCATTAATTACTCTTTTCATTTCATACTCTAGCAACAGTGTGTAACAAAACCTGGTCGAGGTTACAGCTTGTGGAACGAATGTATGAACAATTTCATATACCTGGTCCACGACACATATACTTCGCACTTCGTACCAAGCATCTAATTAAATATCTCATGAATAGGCATAATCCGAGTTGTAAATAGTTTCCACATTAGGCAAAAAAAAAAAAAAAAACAAACAAACTGATTCTTTATTCGCTATAACAAACGAACTAACTGACCGTAGCACGCAAGAGCAACTATGCAGTGGCTACTGCATTGATGTAAGGCACACTGATTATTATTATTATTATTATTATTATTCTTTCTTTCTTTTCTCAGACGTTACGTCTGGTCAAAAATGGAAAGTGACGCGGACCTTGATCAAGCGTGACTACCTTTTAACTGTACGGTATATGTTATACTGCATTTAGGAACTTTCGGGTAATTGAACATGTATCAATAATTACGGATTTCTGTAGTTGTATATATAAGTTTGGATGTAGCTGTATTGCATTGATGTACTGGTGGATATTGTGTGGTATGACTCCTGTAGTTGATAGTATAATTGGTATAATGTCAACTTTATCCTGATGCCACATGTCCTTGACTTCCTCAGCCAGTTGGATGTATTTTTCAATTTTTTCTCCTGTTTTCTTCTGTATGTTTGTTGTATTGGGTATGGATATTTCGATTAGTTTTGTTAATTTCTTCTTTTTATTGGTGAGTATGATGTCAGGTTTGTTATGTGGTGTTGTTTTATCTGTTATAATGGTTCTGTTCCAGTATAATTTGTATTCATCATTCTCCAGTACATTTTGTGGTGCATACTTGTATGTGGGAACGTGTTGTTTTATAAGTTTATGTTGTAAGGCAAGCTGTTGATGTATTATTTTTGCTACATTGTCATGTCTTCTGGGGTATTCTGTATTTGCTAGTATTGTACACCCGCTTGTGATGTGATCTACTGTTTCTATTTGTTGTTTGCAAAGTCTGCATTTATCTGTTGTGGTATTGGGATCTTTAATAATATGCTTGCTGTAATATCTGGTGTTTATTGTTTGATCTTGTATTGCAATCATGAATCCTTCTGTCTCACTGTATATATTGCCTTTTCTCAGCCATGTGTTGGATGCGTCTTGATCGATGTGTGGCTGTGTTAGATCATACGGGTGCTTGCCATGTAGTGTTTTCTTTTTCCAATTTACTTTCTTTGTATCTGTTTATGTTATGTGATCTAAAGGGTTGTAGAAGTGGTTGTGAAATTGCAGTGGTGTAGCCGATGTATTTATATGAGTGATTGCTTTGTGTATTTTGCTAGTTTCTGCTCGTTCTAGGAAGAATTTTCTTAAATTGTCGACCTGTCCATAATGTAGGTTTTTTATGTCGATAAATCCCCTTCCTCCTTCCTTTGTGCTTAATGTGAATCTTTCAGCTGCTGAGTGTATGTGATGTATTCTATATTTGTGGCATTGTGTAAGTGTAAGTGTATTGAGTGCTTCTAGGTCTGTGTTACTCCATTTCACTACTCTAAATGAGTAGGTCAACATTGGTATAGCATAAGTATTTATAGCTTTTGTCTTGTTTCTTGCTGTCAATTCTGTTTTCAGTATTTTTGTTAGTCTTTGTCTATATTTTTCTTGTAGTTCTTCTTTAATATTTGTATTATCTATTCCTATTTTTGTCTGTATCCTAGATATTTATAGGCATCTGTTTTTTCCATCGCTTCTATGCAGTCTCTGTGGTTATCCAATATGTAATCTTCCTGCTTAGTGTGTTTTCCCTTGACTATGCTATTTTTCTTACATTTGTCTGTTCCAAAAGCCATATTTATATCATTGCTGAATACTTCTGTTATCTTTAGTAATTGGTTGAGTTGTTGATTTGTTGCTGCCAGTAGTTTTAGATCAACCATGTATAGCAAATGTGTGATTTTGTGTGGCTATGTTCCAGTAATATTGTAGCCATAACTTGTATAATAAAGCATGTTGGATAGTGGGTTCAGAGCAAGGCAGAACCAGAAAGGACTTAATGAGTCTCCTTGGTATATTCCACACTTAATCTGTATTGGCTGTGATGTGATATTATTTGAATTTGTTTGGATATTAAGTGTGGTTTTCCAATTTTTCATTACTATGTTTAGGAACTGTATCAATTTAGGATCTACTTTGTATATTTCCAATATTTGTAGTAACCATGAGTCGGGTACACTATCAAAAGCTTTTTGGTAATCAATGTATGCATAGTGTAGCGACCTTTGTTTAGTTTTAGATTGATATGTCACCTCTGCATCTATTATCAGTTGCTCTTTACATCCTCATGCTCCTTTGCAACAGCCTTTTTGTTCTTCATTTATAATTTTGTTCTGTGTTGTATGTGTCATTAATTTCTGTGTAATGACTGAAGTTAATATTTTGTATATTGTTGGTAGGCATGTTATGGGGCGATATTTAGCTGGGTTTGCTGTGTCTGCTTGATCTTTAGGTTTCAGATAAGTTATTCCATGTGTAAGTGTATCAGGGAATGTGTATGGGTCTGCAATGAACTGTTAAATAATTTAGTTAGATGTGAATGTGTTCAGGTGAACTTCCTTAGCCGGAAATTTGCTATTTTATCTTTTCCAGGGGCTTTCCAATTGTGGGTAGAATTAATTGCTTGGGTGACTTCATGCTGCAAAATTATCACTTCAGGCATTTGTGGTATCATCTTGTATGAGTCTGTTTCTGCTTGTATCCACCGTGCATGCCTGTATGTTGTACCGGGTTTGACCATAAGTTGCTCCAGAAGTGTTCCATGTCTGTTTTGTTTGGTGGATTGTCTATTTTAATGTGTGTGTTATCTATTGTCTGGTAAAATTTATTTTGGTTTGTGTTGAATGTTTGGTTTTGTTTCCTTCTATTTTCATTTTTTTTTTTTGTATCTTATAAGTCATTTGGCCAATGCTTGTAATTTCTGCTTCTTTTCATCTAATTGCTCTATCGCTTCTTGTTGTGTGATTTTACCTAACCTTTTTCGTTTTTTTTCTGACATTTCATTTCTTATAAATTGTGTTAGCTGTCCGATGTCTTTTCTCAGTTTTTCTGTTCTGATCTGTACCCTGTGTTGCCATGCTGGTTTTGTGGGTTTCTTCTGTGTGTTGGTTGGTTCTGATCTCTGCCTAGTGTGTATATTAATTGTAGTGAGTGCTCCTACATAAACCAGTAGTTGTAACTCTTCCATAGTTGTGTTTTCATTTATTTTGTTGTGTATGATTGTGTTGATAGTTTTTGTTGTTGTTTCGACTTGTGGGTTATTTGGCGGTCTATGAAAGAATGGTCTAATGTCTGTATTTGTGTCTTTGTATTCTATATATGTAGGGCTGAAATTTTTCTTCTATATCTAACATGTGTGTTACTTCGAGTTCTATTTGTGCTTGTTCTGGTGGCTGTCTTAAGATTTTGTTTTCCTCTGATTGTTTAATTGATGCGTGTTGTTCTTTGTTTGTTTGCTCTGGGATGTTTGAGTCCATTACTATATTTTCTTCTTCTTCTGACTGTACATTATTTTGTTCCAGTATTTGTTGTATTTGTTGTTTGATGTTTTCTAATACTGACTGGGGTATCCTGTTATTTTTTATTATTACACGGATCTGATCAGCTAGTCATTGTTCTGTTAAAAATTTTAATTCTGGGTATCTGATAATAAATGTTGTGTATACTTGTGATCTGTATCAAGTTGTGTTGGTTCCTAGGTTTGTTGCTTGGTAATAACAGAACATGAGGTGTCGCTTAACTTCATCTGACCATCTCATCCTCTGTCTTTGTTTTCCTTCTAGGGTGGTTGCAGGAAGCATATCCTGCAAAACACCTCTATTTGGATGTAAATCATTTTACAGTTTATCATTATTATTTCTCTTTCCTGCCTCAGACGTTATGTCTGGTTAAAAATGGAAAGTGACGCGGACCTTGATCAAGCGTGACTTCCTTTTAACTGTACGGTATATGTTACATTTCATTTAGGAACTTTCGGGTAATTGAACATGTATCAATAATTACAGATTTCTGTAGTTTCATATATACGTTTGGATGTAGCTGTATTGCGTTGATGTACTGGTGGATATTGTGTGGTATGACTCCTGTAGTTGATAGTATAATTGGTATTATTATTATTATTATTATTATTATTATTATTATTACTATCATATTATTATTACTGTTATTATATCATTATTACTATTGTTATCATCTCATTATTATTAGTGGCAGTGCTCAGATAAAAAGTACTGGCAGCCTGAAGTGTTTCTGTCGCTTCAGAAGCAAGGAGTCCAACAATCAAGTAATTTAGAAACAATACGTGTAGTCCACACATTTCACTTGGTTCACTTTAAAAGGGCGTCCGCCACCGGTAGCTGAGTGGTTAGCCGGCACGGTAGCTCAGCGTGTTCGGTCAGAGGGTTACATGCTCTCTGTAATAAAAAAACTGAGTTAATCGATCAATAACGAACTTAAACGGTTGTCTTTCGACGTCCGCCCCTAGCAGATGCAACGAACAGAAGCGAACAAAATGAGATGAAAAAAAAAAGTGGTCAGGGCCCGGGTTCGATTCCCGGCTGGGTTGGAGATTTTCTCCGCTCAGGGACTGGGTGTTGTGTTGTCCTAATCATCATCATTTCATCCCCATCGACGTGCAAGTCGCCGCAGTGGCGTCAAATCGAAAGACTTGCACCAGGCGAACGGTCTACCCGACGGGAGGCCATCGCCACACGCCATTATTATTATTATTATTATTATTATTATTATTTTAAAAGGAGGTGCAGGGTGTGGCCGAAGGACGCCCTCCAACACTAAATTGGGGATCCCTTGATGCCTCAGAACATGTCCTACCAACCGATCCCTTCTCCTAGTCAAGTTGTGCCAAAAACTTCTCCCCAGTCCTATCCAATACTTCCTCATTAGTTACGTGATCCATCCATCTAATCTTCAGAATTCTTCTGTAGCACCACATTTCGAAAGCTTCTGTTCTCTTCTTGTCCAAACAATTTATCGTCCATGTTTCACTTCCATACATGGCTACACTCCATACAAATACTTTCAGAAACGACTTCCTGACACTTAAATCTATACTCGATGTTAACAAATTTCTCTTCTTCAGAAACGCTTTCCTTGCCATTCCCAGTCTACATTTTATATCCTCTCTACTTCGACCATCATCAGTTATTTTGCTCTCCAAATAGCAAAACTCTTTTACTACTTTAAGTGTCTCATTTCCTAATCTAATTCCCTCAGCATCACCCGACTTAATTCGACTACATTCCATTATCATCGTTTTGCTCTTGTTGATGTTCATCTTATATCCTCCTTTCAAGACACTGTCCATTCCGTTCAACTTCTCTTCCAAGTCCTTTGCTGTCTCTGATAGAATTACAATGTCATCGGCGAACCTCAAAGTTTTTATTTCTTCTCAATCGATTTTAATAGCTACTCCGAATTTTTCTTTTCTTTCCTTCACTGCCTGCTGAATATACAGATCGAATAACATCGGGGTGAGGCTACAACCCTGTCTCACGCCCTTTCCAATCACTGCTTCCCTTTCATGCCCCTCGGCTCTTATAACTGCCATCTGGTTTCTGTACAAATTGTAAATAGCCTTTCGCTCCCTGTATTTTACCCCTACCACCTTCAGAATTTGAAAGAGAGTATTCCAGTCAACATTGTCAAAAGCTTTCTCTAAGTCTACAAATGCTAGAAACGTAGGTTTGTCTTTCCTTAATCTAGCTTCTAAGACAAGCCGTAGGGTCAGTATTGCCTCACGTGTTCCAATATTTCTACGGAATCCAAACTGATCTTCCCCTAGGTCGGTTTCAACTAGTTTTTCCATTCGTCTGTAAAGAATTCGCGTAAATATTTTGCAGCTGTGACTTATTAAACTGACAGTTGGGTAATTTTCACATCTGTCAATACCTGCTTTCTTTGGGAATGGAATTGTTATATTCTTCTTGAAGTCTGAGGGTATTTCGCCTGTCTCATACATCTTGCTCACCAGATGGTAGAGTTTTGTTAGGCCTGGCTCTCCCAAGGCTGTCAGTTGTTCTAATGGAACGTTGTCTACTCCCGTGGCCTCCAAGATATCATTTTTAAAAATTAATGGAACAAAACTTTAGATGTTATTCTTTGTAAAGGAAAAAGAATTAAATTGATGTGTCTAATACTTTCTGATTTATGATTCTTTTTCAGTAAGGAAGTCTCCACGCCGCACCCTGTAAAATCTGATTGCACTAAGAAGGTAATGGTCCCATAAAGTTTGAGAGACTCTGATCTACTTAGATGTAGATACAGGTCGCCTGGTGGTAGTCCTGTTAAGTGGCTGTGTACGGCGCACACTGCTGGGCGAGGGCGGTGCGACTTTAGAGGTGTCGGGGAACGAGCCGGTAGCTATGCGGCTGTTCAGTGTTCGCCGCCCACACCGTGACAGAGACGAAGCGCGAACACCTGTAGGAAGCGCGGGCACAATGCGGGGCTTTTAGGCCGGCCCGGGGGACGCGGCTGCCTCCGCCCTCTTTCAGCGTTCGTCCTCATTGTGATGGCACGTTTTTAAAGCCTAATTGATGGATTAAGCCTCGGTGGAATAAAAGCCCCGAATTTGCTTGCGGGTCTATCACTCGCCGCATTTCTGGCGGCAGCGCAGCACGTAAGGTTCGGAGGTGCCGAGGCGTTCCCCCACGCTTCCCGCCGTTCTACATCCGGCGCCAAGGTAGAACATCTGGGAACAGCGGATGAGCAGTTCATAAATGCGCTTAAAATTACGTCCGCCCCAATTCATGTGTTTCAGTTACACCAGTGGTCGTCAAACGGCAGTCCGCGGTTAGCTGTCGTCTTTTATAGTAATACGCCCGTAAAACGAACAGCCGAAGCCGAAAATGTCAACTGACGTTAAAAGTTTCTTAAGGGTGTAGTTTTCCTGTTCAGTAAGAACCAAAAGGACTTACACTGCAGTGATATTTAAAGATGCGTTTCCTTTTGTTAAAAGTAGTGGATTCGTCTATGAGCTTAGCGAAGTTGGCCGCTTACCTCAGGGGCAGAGGGGTGAGTACCGCGGCTACTGAGGGCTTACAAGGACGTGAGAAGTGGAGAGTAAGTAAGTAAGTTTGTTTGTTTGTTTCCTTGTTTGTTTGTCTTTCATACCGACAACTCACAGGCGGCCGGCCAGTGTGGCCGAGCGGTTCTGGGCGCTTCAGTCTGGAACCGAGCGACCGCTACGGTCGCAGGTTCGAATCCTGCCTCGGGCATGGATGTGTGTGATGTCCTTAGGTTAGTTAGGTTTAAGTAGTTCTAAGTTCTAGGGGACTTATGACCTCAGATGTTAAGTCCCATAGTGCTCAGAGCCATTTGAACCATTTTGAACTCACAGGCGTCCGATGCTCGTATGATCAACTGACACGGTAAAAATGAACTAAAAAGGATTGGATGTGCATTACAGACAACGTCTTCTTCAAATGCGGTAAATACGGGGCGTTCAAAAAGTCTCTCCGGAGTGCCGTATGATTGTTAGCCGCGCGTGCCGTTTGATTGTTCGCCTGCCTGGGTTACTTCCGTTCAGGTGGACTCTCCCAATATTCCACTGTTTCGTTTATCTCAGCCAGCGTCAGTAGTATCGTTGGTGTGTGTCGCTACGTGAAGACGGGAACGTTTCTGTTTAGTTCCTTTGTTCGTTTGTTTCATTTTTATAACAGTTAAAATGGAAACCATTGAAGAACGTATATTTTTCGAACAAGTGTTCAAAGCTGGTGGTAAATACACAGTTTCAGTTCGTCAAACATTTAATTCAGTTTTCCCGGAGACAACACTCCCACATCGCGATACTGTGCTTGATTTGATTAAACAAATTTCGAAGTATGGACTCAGTGACATATGCACCGAGATGCGGCCTAACGTTTTGTCTGAGGATAAACTACTCGATATTTCTGACAAAATGTCCACGAGTCCGAACAAGTCAGTAAGAAAACTCGCCCAGGAAATCGATGTTAAATGTTGGAACAGCCCACACAGCTGTAAGGAAAAATTAGAACTTTTCCCATAGAAAGTGACAGTCGTGCAAGAACTGAAAAATACTGACCATGGCAAGAGACTGCATTATTGACAACGGTTCAAAAATTTCGTTCAACAAAATGGAATAGATATTCCTAATGGAACTTTTTCACTGATGAGGCGTGGCTTCATTTATCCGGGTGCATGAACTCGCAAAATTCTCGTATGTGGAGTACTGCAAATCCATTATGTATTCATGAGGAACCACTTCATTCTCGGGAGGACGACGGTTCAATCCCGCGTCCGGCCATCCTGATTTAGGTTTCCCGTGATTTCCCTAAAGCACTACGGGCAAATGCCGGGATGGTTCCTTTGAAAGGGCACGGCCGACTTCCTTCCCCGTCCTTCCCTAATCCGATGAGACCGATGACCTCGCTGTCTGGTCTCCTCCCATGAACAACCAACCAACCAACCAACCAACCACTTCATTCTGTGAAAATAGGAGTTTGGATTGCAATTTCTAGACATCGGATTGTCGGTCCCATATTTTTCAACGAAACAATAGACGCACAACGATACTGCAGTGATATTCTGTATCCATTCACAGGAGAACTTGTGTTATGTGAAATACTGAACGGTTATTTTCAACAAGATGGTGCAACCGCGCATACAGCTCGCGTTTCAATGTCACTGCTTGCTGATGTTTTTGGTGACCGCATAATTTCACAGGGACTTTGGTCTCCACAATCGCCTGACCTAACACCACCTGGCCTATTCTTCTGGGGTGCAGCGAAAGCAACTGTCTATAAAAACCGTCCAAAATCCATCGATGAATTGAAAACAGTAATATCCACTTTCACTGCTTCTGTTGCAGAATAAATGTTACAGCTCGTGTTTGGAAACATGATTAGACGAATTGAATTGTGTATTCAACAGCAGGGGGGACACTTTCAACATTTAATGTGAAAATTTGTAAGTAAAAATGAGTATTCAATAAATTAATAACTTGTATTTCACTGAGTTTCATTTCGGTGTACTCACTGCGGCATACGGCACGCGCGGCTAATGATCATAAGGCACTACGGAGAGACTTTATGAACACCCCGTATTTTCAGCAAGAAATATGAAATTAAATTACGGTTGTTGTAATGCAACGCAACGAGTTGAAGAAAAATGGCATTCGCGATATTTAATAAACATTCATGATCGTGTCTTACATTGCACTACGCATTTCAATGTAAGTACAAAACTGTTATTATTCAATCAACCATTCGCACAGACAGACAAAACAATACCACTTCGTCATGGAATTACAGCGTCACAACCTTGGAGTCGCTAGAGGCGGCAGCAACCTGAAACAGAGAACACACAGTGTTCTCACACTGCACAGAGCGGGGTAACGCAGTGGCTAGCGCACTGAACTCACTCGTATTCGGGAGGACGACGGTTCAAATCCGCATCCGGCCATCCTGATTTAGGTTCTCCGTGATTTCCCTAAATCGCTCAAGGCAAACGCCGGGATGGTTCCTTCGAAAGGGTACGGCCGCTTTCCTTCTCCTTCCCTCCCCAACCCGAGCTTGTGCTCCGTCTCTAATGACCTCGTTGTCGACGGGACGATAATCTCCTCCCCCTCATAATGCCGACTTTTAACAAGCGGTACTTGACGGCCGGCGTCCAACTTCCGCCACCCTTACCACAGCTACTCCACTACGGGCTCAGAACACACTACTTTTTGTAAGTCACCAATTAATTATAAGATCGGTGCATATGCGGATTGAAGTGCTGCCCCACAATGCCAGTATTGGCTCTCGAGCAAAAACGATTGACTACCAATGTGCTACACTTTCTTCAGGAACGCCGCAGCGATTTTTATACGTACATTTCCTTCTCTATCGAGCAATTTTTCGGTTCATACACTGGATGGAAGTGAAATATGAACTGTAGAAAAATCGGAAGACAATCCAAGCTTTTGAGACGTGGTTGCTCAAAATAAATTGGACTGGTAAGATAAGACATTAGGATGTGCTCTGGACAACTGCAAAGGGAAGGAATATGTGGATAAAATAAACTACAATAAGGGACACAATCACAGGGCACGCATTATGATATTAGGAAGCATTTCCCATCATACTAGAGCGAGTGCCGAGGGCAAAAACTATATGGGAAGAAAGAGATTGGGATGTATACAACAAGTAATTAAGGGCTTTCGTTGTAAGTACTATTCTGAGATGAAGAACTTGGCTCAGGACATGATAGCGAGGAAGGTTGCGTTAAACCAGAGGACTGATGGCATAAATGAACTCTGCTTCGTTATCATGTGTTGTTAATTGTCTCATTTCTTTGCATTACACCAATCTTTTAGTACAACGGGATTGGAAGGGAACACGTCTAGCAGCTTTCCTCCTTCAAGTGGAAAAGCCATTATCAGGTTTCCTACTCGGTAAATCTACATCTACGTGATTACTCTGCTATTCACGATGAAGTGTTTGGCAGAGGGTTCAATGAACCACTTTCATGCTGTCTCTCTACCGTTCCACGCTCGGACGGCGCGAGGGAAAAACGAGCACTCAACTTTTTCTGTGGGAGCCCTGATTTCTCTTATTTTATCATGGTGGTCAATTCTACCTACAACAACGGAATGTTTTCGCAGTCGGATGAGAAAACTGGTGATTGACATTTCATGAGAAGGTCCCGTCACAACGAAAAACGCCTTTGTTTTAATGATTGACACTCCAATTCACGTATCATGTCTGTGGCACTATCTCCCCTATTTTGCGATAATACAAAACGAGCTCCTCTTCTTTGAACTTATTCGATGTCATCCGTCAGTCCCACTTGATGCGGATCCCACACCACACCGTAATCCAGGAAAGGGCGCACAAGCATGGTGTAAGCAGTCTTTTTAGTAGACATGTTACACGAATCGCAGTCTTTGGCTTGCTGAACCCACAACAGTATCTATGTGATCGTTCCGATTTAGGTTATTTGTAATTGTAATCGCTAAGTATTTAGTTGAATTTACAGCCTTCAGATTTGTGTGACTTAACGCGTAATCGAAATTTAACGAATTTCCTTAAAGTACCTGTTGTGTTGGCAGAAGAGCCAACACCGTGTTACTAATGGAGGCCGAAATGCACGCGTTTTAGCTCACGCAGGCTGGCGTGAGGAGGGAAGGACTATACTGACGTGAGGTCTGGAACATGACAAGGAATTAGAATTCAGAAAGCGGACGTAGCTGGTTTGATGCTTAACTTTAATCCATTAATGATGAACGTCGCTCTTGACGGTACATGATTCACATTATTATCTGTTCAGAAGACATATAGTAATTGAATATGGCGCCTTGCTAGGTCGTAGCAAATGACGTAGCTGAAGGCTATGTAAACTGTCGTCTCTGCAAATGAGAGCGTATGTAGGCAGTGAACCATCGCTAGCAAAGTCGGCAGTACAACTGGGGCGAGTGCTAGGGAGTCTCTCTAGACTAGACCTGCCGTGTGGCGGCGCTCGGTCTGCAATCACTGATAGTGGCGACACGCGGGTCCGACGTATACTAACGGACCGCGGCCGATTTAAAGGCTACCACCTAGCAAGTGTGGTGTCTGGCGGTAACACTACAGTACACATGGTAAATGTGTTATCTACCACGTAGGCGGCCAACTACACTAATATTCGCATTTAAGACCCGAGACAAATGCTCAGAATGATAATATGGGTGTCCAAGATGCCAATCGCCGACTCGAAACTGCAGTGTAATATATTCTACGGTAAAAAAAATAGAATGAACCACAATAACTCCTATTTCTGTAACGGGCGATGGGTTTCTTCTACCTGTTCAGCACTTTTCGTTCCATTGGCAAGGAAAATCGACTCCTTGAAACAAAATGAAAAAAAGTTTTATAAGCAGCCTACTTAATTCTACGCCAGACAAACTGGTAGCACTTGGTTCGGAGGCAGCAGGTTCTGGAGGAAAATTTCTTACAGCTCCTCATCACCCTCAGACTTATACGTCAATATACTCTGATAGTTCCTCACATTTTCCCTGGAGCCACCTCGATATGAACAATATGACAATATGGCACTGTTGACAGAGATCCCCTTGCTTTCAGTTCACAAATTATAAGTAATGATACAGATATACTACTGCATTCCAATGCATGAATATTCATCACAGTCATCAACAACTGCACTGCATTTAAATTAATTTTCCTGTTTCTTGGCAAAGTCCCCTAAAACTGAATTTCAACTAATTTAAGTCACTACTGACACACTATGAAACTGGTGCGCCACACGAGAAACCGGAATAGAAATAAACAATATAACTACCATATCCCAAAACAATTTAATTATCAGTACGAAATCACTGAGCTGAAACTATATGTACAGTTCAAGCTTAATACTTCGATCAGAGTGCTCTGATGGTTGGTAACGAATTCTAGGATGTTCCAATACGACGACTGTCGAATGGCAATAGCCCCTCTGGTTGGAGGAAGAAGTGTTGAATAGGTGAATTTTGCGCAGAGTAAGTAGTTATATCTTGTCTTTTGGAACACACCATCAGTAGTTCACTGAAGCAAAGATTTGATTGATCTCCATTACAGGGTACACTGCAGCACTGCAGAAACGGCACAACTTTGATGAATTCCCCACTGTTTCCTGTTTTCCACACTTATTTCCAGAAAGATGGGAATTACTGGTACGTTCAGTTGCTCGATGAGTCCGTGTTCAGCTCACTGCACCACACCTCCAGCAATCGCACGGTCTGGGAACAGAAACTGGGACAAAGCACCAGCAACTGTCGCGTGTCCCACTAACTGCTGGTAACATGACATAATCTCCAAATTTCCATCGATGGAGAGTTTACCTGATTTGCATGTGAGCTAGTGTACGCCTTCAAAAAAACGTGAGTGGCTACCTTCCCACCCGGAAAGTGACTGCCAGAAGCTAGAAGCAGTATGAAACAAAGTTTTGTGTTCGCTAATACCAGATGAAGAACACCTCACAAAATTCCTATCCGAGACGCCTACTACCTGTCCCTACACTGACTTCTACTATTCGTGCACGCCTCACTTATGTACCGCGACATTCGCTGGTACAACGTCTCGCAAAGTGTGTTAGAGAACTATAGTGACTTTCGTTTTCCGTCGAGTATATCAGCGAGAAAAAGTTTGGAAAAGATTTGAAATTATATGCACACTTTCTTGGAAGTTGCTAAGCGCTCTCATTCTCAGACACTGGATAAATACAGTCTGTGTCATATGCTCGTTGTGAGTTAAGCTTGCTCAAGACGAATATGCAAACAGTAATGATGTCTTTGTGTGTTAAACCTTTACCGTAAGATTATGCCTCTTAATGAGTAGATTATGACAGCATTTTAAATTTTTAAACTAGGTCCATCATTACATGAAACACCGACAAGGGAAACTTCCCATCGCATCGCCCCACCCTCCTCAAATATATTGGTAACATGGCTCATTGTATAGTTCATCGAAAACTGAACACATATCAACCGTGGAAACAGGAAGAAGGGGTGATGAACTGTGAAAAAAAGAAGTAAAATAGAAAAAGTGAACGGTCCAAGCTCAAGACGTGCTACATCGAGGGAATTTGAGTAGCCACGGTGTCATGGTTATGTGGTCATATTCTATAACCAATGCACTCGTATAACAATTGCCAAGATTACAGAAGAGGAACATATACGTCAATGACCGAACGGGAAGTTCATAATTTTATTTATAAAACAGTGGAGTACGAGGGAGTTTTGAAGATGGATCTCCCGCTTTTCAGTCCAACGCCGCGACCACACAACCACAACACGGTGGTTCTAGCAATACACTCGGTGTTGAAGATCTTGAGCTTGGACCGTTCACTGTTTCTGTTTTGCTTCTTTTTTCACAATTCAGTACACCTTCTTTCTCTTTTCAAGCTGGATCTGTGTTCAGTTTTTGATGGGCTATCCGCTGGTCCATTTTACCACTAAGTCTAAGGGGTTTCCGAGGGGGAGTTTGGCTTGTGAGAGTTAAATTATTACAGAATGAGATTTTCACTCTGCAGCGGAGTGTGCACTGATATGAAACTTCCTGGCAGATTAAAACTGTGCGCCGGACCGAGACTCGAACCCGGAACCTTTGCCTTTCGCGGGCAAGTGCTCTACCAACTGAGCTACCCAAGCACGACTCACGCCCCGTCCTCACACCTTTACTTCCGCAACTATCATCAGTCTGAATCATTCATCCGTCGTTTCAGCTATTTTAAAATAAAATAAATAACTACCTTGGTTTAATAAGCTGCTACAGACTGCAAAATCCTCAGCTGCTGCCAGATAACAGGAGCATGTCTTTTGTGTTCCTACACAGTGGCTGTGTGAGTAGTTTTAAACAATGAATATAAGATGCAATAAAATGGAACACCTACAGCCGTCCTTCCGTTGTTATTTATTATATGGCTACCATTTTCGGTGCTTCAGGACACCATCTTCAAGCAACGATGTTGTGTCTCCAACTATCAACTACCAAGCTGGTAGCTAATGGGCGGCAACATTGTTGTTATAGGTAATCTGCGAGACCCAGTTCATAGATGTTGGTCATTGATGAATAGTGTATACGATTGGAGTTAACCCCTTAACATCAGTTAAGGCCTGAAGACGATGTACGTAAGTGCCGAAACTGGTAGCCACATAACATTGT
Source organism: Schistocerca cancellata (assembly GCF_023864275.1). NCBI lineage: Eukaryota > Metazoa > Arthropoda > Insecta > Orthoptera > Acrididae > Schistocerca > Schistocerca cancellata. The sequence continues at coordinate 758,714,256 of NC_064628.1, read as the reverse complement.
AAGGACGGATGGACAAAAATGATTATAAGAGGTTCGCTGTTTGACTGTTTGATGGTCGAGCAGCCCCAAGGCTACTGGCAGTTAACATGCATTTTCTCCCCTGGTACTTTTCTGTGTGCATGAAAAGTGTGAAGCTGAGCCTCAGTTCAGATTGCACTTTGAACTGATAGTTCAGCTGGACTTCGTCAACTTCACCAGTTCAGATGTTACAGGAAGCCGTTGGCATAACACTTCACGACCTCTAGCAGGTCCACTTAAGTATGGTACAATGCTGTTTCACCTAACCTAATGTTAAGTACTGCTTTCTTTTTCCCACAGCAATATGTATACATTGAGAGAGATAGCTGATTCGTTCCACGAACTGCTAAACCTTTACGTATAAAACTTCAATACAAGATCATGTCTGTAAAGTGCGAGCAACATACTTAAATCTTACGACGTGCAGAATCTAGCAAATGTCTGCATTCATGCACACTCGAGAAGAATGCACAAAAGATGCCCTGCTTCCCAGGATTATTGCAAGCGATGTACAAGCGATGGACGGAAAAACGGAAAAACACATTACCATGCCTAATAAAGTGCAGGAAAACATTTGGCATTCAAAACAGCAACCAATCGTCTCCGAATGGATAAGTACAACTCCTGAGTGGTTCTCTAGGGAATCTTATACCAGTCTCCCCGCAAAATTGGCAGGTTCAGGTAACGGAGACGGAGGTGGATTGCGGTCAAGTACCCTTTTCTCAAAAGCAAACAACAAAGGCTCAATAATAACGACATTTGGTGACTGTGGTGGAGAGGGGATAACTCATCCCCGAGCTCACAAAATCAGTCCTGGACGGTGCGAGCTGTGTGATCAGGGGTCCTATGGCCTTGAAACGCACTAACACCATTTTGGAGCAGAGAATTGTAACATGGGATGGACCTGATCACGCAAAATGGTCAGATTATCCTTGGTTGTAATGCGACCCTACGGTCGCAGGTTCGAATCCTGCCTCGGGCACGGATGTGAGTGATGTCCTTAGGTTAATTAGGTTTAAGTGGTTCTAAGTTCTAGGGGACTGATGACCTCAGCAGTTATGTCCCATAGTGCTAAGAGCCATTTGAATCATTTTGTGATGCCATCTTGCAGAGTAACTTTGGGACTTACGGAACACTGAGATATAGCTGTCAAAATCATCACCAAATCCCCGCCATGTTTAATTCTTCACCCTCGGGGAAAAAGAGTGAAAGAGGATTCATCCAAACAAATTACTTTCTTCCATAGCACCATAGTCCACGCTTTATTGCTTCGGCACCACGTTTTCCTCTTACGGGCATTTGCATCACTGATCAGTGATTCTGGAACTCCAGCTTGCCCAACAATTTCCCGCTTATGGAGCTCCCTTTGCGTTACTTTGCAGCTGACAGGGTCAGCGAGTCCGACATTCAATTCTGCCATGACTTTTGCAGCTGTAGTCTTCTTCTTTTTCGTCAGAATCCCTTTCAGTGATCATTGTCACGATCAGTCAATACATTCCTTAGTCAGCGTTGTAACTTAGCGGATGATGTTTTTCCGCTTTCACTGTACACGGTATAATTTTTCGGTACGGTCTCTCTCGAAACGGCAAACACTTCGGCTTCCTTGGTTACCAAAACTTTTCTCACGTTCGAATTCACGTGCCTCTGACATAATTCACTCACAGCTACACAGATCACTGTTCTGACCACAACTGAGACTTGCAACATATTCACGACATCGTAAAGGTACCATTTGTAGTCAAATACAAGAGCGCAACCAGCAGACTTGGCTAAAATTTGGATTTGTGTTTCAAGCTTGCATTTCTTGCTGCTTTTCCTCATCTTTGTCCGACCACTGTGTATTGTAGCTTCATGATACCAAAATGGCCGCTGGTGGTGTACCATTAAATTAAAATTTTGACAAAAGCATATAGTCCCGACAGAACCACCGTTTTAACTTATGGTAAGCTTCAACAAATGGTACATTCTTGTTCATATCAGACCGACAATGCTGGGCTTCGATACCCCCTTTCCACCAGCAGTTCTACACTGTCCTGATTGTAGATCTAAAATGTAAAATGTAAAATTGTGTGGCATTATTGACTAGGAGACGTTTAAGGGCAAATTCAGCTGCATCACTGGAAAGGTTTTTCTGTGCTTCGCCCACAATGACACGTTTCCTTCGCGAATTTCGAGAGTTGTTTGTTGAAGTGAACCTGGTAAGTGTAGATGACTATAATAGGGGTGTGCAATGTATCAAGTTTGCGTTGGAAGATGATAAGACGAGGGAGAGAGAGATAAACCCTGTGTCGACATATAGCCTACTCCTTTCGAGTAGCTTGAAGGGGACCGCCGCGCTTAACGCCCCCGTTCGACGGATTTATCACCATCAACAGTGTCACAGGCGATAACTTCATGAGACACTGTTGAGAGGTTTGGATTTTAATCCAGGACAATGCCGCAAAGATAGGTGATCAGAAACTTTACGGCACCGCCGCAGCCAACAGCACCTGACATATTCCGATGTTTACACACCGACGTATCGGCAACCCCAACGTAGCTTACCTTCGGCGATCTGACGAGAACCGCTGTATTCAATTAGACAATGCCGTTGGCTCAACTAAAAAGAACTATATGGTGCCAGAGACCTTTTCAAGTCCCAAACATTTATGATATACATATGCAAACAGAAGCGACGGATGAAAATTTATGCCAAGGCTGCAATCCGAACCCCTCTCTCCTGGTCACTAGCAGATGAGCTACCCACTACGCAACCGTGGCTCAGTGACTTTGCACAGCTGAACAGACTATCCTAGCACACCTCCTTCCTCAGTCCAAATTCCCATTCACACTTCAGCCCCCTTGGTATTCCCCGTTTCATTCAATGTCGAGGTGCTGTTCCAGTACAGTTGCAGAGCCTTTGCAATGCTATTCGAAAGTAGGGGAATACCAAGTGGTCTGAGGCGTGAATCGGAATTTGGACTGAAGAGGGAGGCGTGCTAGAGTAGTCTGTGCAGTTGTGCAAAGGCAGCGTGCCAGGGAGGCGTAGTGGTTAGCGCATGTGCCTAGTGAGCTCGCACAGAGAAATTTAAGTGCTCGTTTTTCCCGCGCACCGTTCGAGAGTGGAACGGTAGAGAGACAGCTTGAAGGTGGTTAATTGAACCCTCCGCCAGGCACTTTACTGTGAAAAGCTGAGTAATCACGTAGATGTAGATGCAGACCTGAGTTCGGATCGCGCCCTTGGCACAAATTTTCATTCGTCGTCTCAGTCTGCGTGTATACATTAACTAAACAGTGTAGCTCAGCCACTAAGAGACGGAATAATCGCTCGATCGAACAAGTATGGGTAAGGAATCACCGTTAATCTATTTGAAAGCGCTGGGCTGGTAAAGCCAGCAGTAATTCAGTATGGACATACTGAGAACGATGCGTGGTCCTATAGAAGATAAAGAATGGCAGAAAGATTTAGGTTTCAGGCCCCGTCGACAATGAGGTCATTAGAGATTCGGCGTTACCTTGGATTGTGGAAGGATAGGAAGGGAATTCCCTCATACACTTTTCAAAAGAATCGGTCTGATACGAAGGGGCGTTTGAAAAGTCCGTGCAAAGTCCGAGAGATGGCACCACCAGCGCGTACCGAGGCGACGTCTAGTTAGTAGCATCTTTGGAAAGAACGCACACCAAGTTTCAGCCATATTTGTCAATTTCTTTGTGTTTGGCATTTGTGTGAATCAAGGAAGTCGAGTGATTGTCAAAAAAATGGACGAAGACAAATTTCGTGTGGTGGTTAAACATAACTTTATGAAAGGCAAAACGCTTCAGGAGACTAAACAGAAGACTGATAAACATTACGGTGAACCTGCATCTTCGATTAGAACAGTTTATAAGTGATTTCAAAATTTTCGGAGTGGCCATATGCGCACAAGTGATGCTGAACGTTCTGGACGCCCTATGGAAGTTACGACTCCAGAAATCATAGATAAAATCCACGATATGGTGATGGATGACAGAACAATTAAGGTGCGTGATATTGCTAGTGTTGCGGGCATCTTGAATGAACGGGTACATAATATTTTGTATAAACATTTGGACACGAGAAAGCCATCGGCGAGATGGATTCCGCGATTGCTCACGCTTGACCAAAAACGGAATCGTGTGAAGTGTTGCAAGGATGGTTTGCAGCTGTTCAGGAAGAATCCGTAGGACTTTAAGCGTCGTTTCGTCACTGTGGATGAAACATGGATACATTACCATACTCCCGAGACCAAACAACAATCTAATCAAGCCGCGCGGGATTAGCCGAGCGGTCTGGGGCGCTGCAGTCATGGACTGTGCGGCTGGTGCCGGCGGAGGTTCGAGTCCTCCCTAGGGCATGGGTGTGTGTTAGTCTGTCCTTAGGATAATTTAGGTTAAGTAGTGTGTAAGGGACTGATGACCTTAGCAGTCAAGTCCTATAAGATTTCACACATATTTTGAATCTAATCAATGGGTTACTAAGGGAGAATCTGCACCAAAAAAGTCGAAGACCAGTCTTTCGGTCGGAAAGGTTATGACGCCTGTCTTTTGGGATTCGCAAGGGATAATCCTCATCGACTATCTGGAAAAGGGTAAAACTATTACAGGTGAATATTATTCATCGTTATTGGACCGTTTGAAAACCGAGCTACAAGAAAAACGCCGGCGATTGGACCGCAAAAAAAGTCCTTTTCCATCACGACAACGCAGCACACACACTTCAGCAGGTATGGTCGCAAAATTAATGGAAATAGGATTCCAGCTCGTTTCACATCCCCCCTATTCTCATGACTTGGCTCCCTGGGACTACTGCTTGTTCCCCAATTTGAAGAAATGACTGGCAGGACAAAGATTTTATTCAAACGAGGAGGTGATTGCAGCAACTAATAGGTATTTTACAGACTTTGAGAATTCCTATTATTCGGAAGGGATCAACAAATTAGAACAGCGTTGGACGAAGTGTATTAAGTCTAAAAGGAGACCACGTCGAAAAATAAAGAACGTTTACCACAATCAAGTAAGTAGTTTTATTTTTGCACGGACTTTTCAAACGCCCCTCGTATTTGCCTCAAGCGGTTTTAGGAACTGACCGAGGGAAAAATTAAACGTTGATGGGCGGAAGAGGGGTTTGAGTGCAGTCTCTTGACGCCCGCTCGTCCTTCTGAAAAAGAGCCGTGTGTTTCGCCCACTGCACCACATGGCTCGGTAACTGTTGTGGCACAGGCTTCCTCGAGTAGCGTGGGCGGGTGGCGGCGGGCGAGGCGGCAGCCGCTGGCGCATTAGGACATCTCGGCTCGTCTCGGCTCGGCCAGACCCGTCTCGTCTGCGGCTGTCCCTAGCATATTTAGTTGCATTGTGGAGTTTTATGTGGCGAGTTAATAGTGCATCCGGGGCCGTAAAGCGGGCGCGCCGGTAAAAGTATGTGTATACGGCGGCGCGCCCGGCCGGCAGTAAAGCGCCGCGAGCCGTGGCGTACCTGGCGGCGCGGCGCAGCGCCTTATTTACGCCCATCAAAGTAATTGAGGGCCGGCTTTAGTGGCTGCGTCGCGTCTGGTCGCGCCTCCAGCGGCTGCCGTCGCCGCGCGCGCGCGCTGCCGGCGGTTAGCCCAGCCACGGCTCGCAGGTGTTGCTCGCCCAGCTGTACACTGTACAGTCTCGTTACTGCCACCTCCTGCAAAACTCTTCACCTATGTTCTTCCAGCCATTTGCTGACACAACAGCATTATGCCATGGTGCACTGTCATGCTGAAAAATTCCATACTCCGTATGCTGCGGTGCTGGTAATGGGATTGCAAGTTTCTGTCTGACGTCCATAGAGGTTGCGTAGGATCTTGTGGACCCAATGGCGCGTTCCAGCTGAGCCAGACCTCCAACGGCTCTAGACTACGAGCGCGCTCAGCCGCAGCAATATACACTCCTGGAAATTGAAATAAGAACACCGTGAATTCATTGTCACAGGAAGGGGAAACTTTATTGACACATTCCTGGGGTCAGATACATCACATGATCACACTGACAGAACCACAGGCACATAGACACAGGCAACAGACCATGCACAATGTCGGCACTAGTACAGTGTATATCCACCTTTCGCAGCAATGCAAGCTGCTATTCTCCCATGGAGACGATCGTAGAGATGCTGGATGTAGTCCTGTGGAACGGCTTGCCATGCCATTTCCACCTGGCGCCTCAGTTGGACCAGCGTTCGTGCTGGACGTGCAGACCGCGTGAGACGACGCTTCATCCAGTCCCAAACATGCTCAATGGGGGACAGATCCGGAGATCTTGCTGGCCAGGGTAGTTGACTTACACCTTCTAGAGCACGTTGGGTGGCACGGGATACACGCGGACGTGCATTGTCCTGTTGGAACAGCAAGTTCCTTTGCCGGTCTAGGAATGGTAGAACGATGGGTTCGATGATGGTTTGGATGTACCGTGCACTATTCAGTGTCCCCTCGACGATCACCAGTGGTGTACGGCCAGTGTAGGAGATCGCTCCCCACACCATGATGCCGGGTGTTGGCCCTGTGTGCCTCGGTCGTATGCAGTCCTGATTGTGGCGCTCACCTGCACGGCGCCAAACACGCATACGACCATCATTGGCACCAAGGCAGAAGCGACTCTCATCGCTGAAGACGACACGTCTCCATTCGTCCCTCCATTCACGCCTGTCGCGACACCACTGGAGGTGGGCCGCACGATGTTGGGGCGTGAGCGGAAGACGGCCTAACGGTGTGCGGGACCGTAGCCCAGCTTCATGGAGACGGTTGCGAATGGTCCTCGCCGATACCCCAGGAGCAACAGTGTCCCTAATTTGCTGGGAAGTGGCGGTGCGGTCCCCTACGGCACTGCGTAGGATCCTACGGTCTTGGCGTGCATCCGTGCGTCGCTGCGGTCCGGTCCCAGGTCGACGGGCACGTGCACCTTCCGTCGACCACTGGCGACAACATCGATGTACTGTGGAGACCTCACGCCCCACGTGTTGAGCAATTCGGCGGTACGTCCACCCGGCCTCCCGCATGCCCACTATACGCCCTCGCTCAAAGTCCGTCAACTGCACATACGGTTCACGTCCACGCTGTCGCGGCATGCTACCAGTGTTAAAGACTGCGATGGAGCTCCGTATGCCACGGCAAACTGGCTGACACTGACGGCGGCGGTGCACAAATACTGCGCAGCTAGCGCCATTCGACGGCCAACACCGCGGTTCCTGGCGTGTCCGCTGTGCCGTGCGTGTGATCATTGCTTGTACAGCCCTCTCGCAGTGTCCGGAGCAAGTATGGTGGGTCTGACACACCGGTGTCAATGTGTTCTTTTTTCCATTTCCAGGAGTGTAGAATGGACGGCGGCACACACAGAGCCCCCTTGCACTTGCAGCTTGTCTGCTATGACACCGTAATTCATGCTTATTAAAGTGAACCTCATTCCAGTTGACATTATGATAGCTGGACTCTGTTTCTTGCTACGTTATTTGGAAAGAGTCTTTGTCCATTTGGACAAGTACCACTTAAGTAAATCTTTCGTTTGTTGTGTTAACTTACTCGCTAATTATGTCTGCTTAAGTCCATCTTTCCTACGACGACAGTTGCCGCACCGCTTTGTAATCCACCTCTCCTTACCCTTGTGTATGAAGTCGTACACAACAGTTGTTCGTCAGACTAATGCCATCACTAAACACTGTACAGTCACATTACTGTGGTCACCTACAAAACAGCCGGCCGCGCTGGCCGAGCGGTTCTAGGCGCTTCAGTCTGGAACCGCGCGACCGCTACGGTCGCAGGTTCGAATCCTACCTCGGGCATGGATGTGTGTGATGTCCTTACGTTAGTTAGGTTTATGTAGTTGTAAGTTCTATGCTCAGAGCCATTTGAACCATTTGAACCTACAAAACACTTCACTACGTTTTTACAGTCATTTGAAGACACTGCTGTATTATGCCATGGTGCAATGTCACGCTGAAAAATTCAATACTCCACTTGCTCCTTCTAATCCCGTCGACGGGATCCGGCTGCATACCCGGAAATTATTAGAAGAAGAAATACGCCGGGAAAACTTCAGAAGTCACACTCCACTTGCTGCTTGTCAAAGTCATGCCGTCTCTTTACAATGTACACTGACCACCTACAAAACTCTTCACTGTGTCCGTTCTGAGATTTCCTGTTAGAAATTTTTTTTATTCTAGTTGTTGCTTGTCGAAGTTATGCCTTCAGTAGATACTGCATAGTCTCATTACTGTGGCTACCTGTAGAACTCTTCACTATGTTCTTCCATTCATTTGCAAGCCTACTGCATTATACTACGGTTCACTCATGCTGAAAAATTCCATACTCTAGTTACTGCTTGTCAAATTCATGCCATCAATATATATATAGCACAGTCACATTTCCGTGGCCACCAGCGAAACACTTCACTATGTTCTTTCAGACATTTGCAGACTCTACAGCATTATGACATGGTGCACTCTCTTGCTGGAAGATTCCCTACTCCATTTGTTGCTTGTCAGTGACGCTGTCGCTACACACTCAATACTAAATTACTGTGGTCGCCTGCCAAACTCTTCACTACGCTCAACCAGCCATCTGCAGACACTACAGCATTATGGCACAGCGCATCGTTACGAACGAATGAACGTTGTTAGCATGTTGTCGTTCCGACGTCACCTTAGCTTTGGAAATTCCAAATTACGCGCCCACACAGCTGGACCCTGTCACCGCGTTTTTAGCTTCGTCGCGCATTACGCGCCAGCAGTCAGATTCCATAGTGTCAATGGACGGCCGCAGCACACAAGCGCTATGACATTACTATTAACTGGAAGTACGTTTTAACGTTGTTGTTGTCTTCAGTCCTGAGACTGGTTTGATGCAGCACTCCACGCTACTCTATCCTGTGCAAGCTTCTTCATCTCCCAGTACGTACTGCAGCCTACATCCTCCGAATATGCTTAGTGTATTCATTTCTTGGTCTCTCTCTACGATTTATACCGCCCACGATGCCCTCCAATACTAAACTGGGGATCCCTTGATGCCTCAGAACATGTCCTACCAACCGATCCCTTCTCCTAGTCAAGTTGTGCCAAAAACTTCTCCCCAGTCCTATCCAATACTTCCTCATTAGTTACGTGATCCACCCATCTAATCTTCAGAATTCTTCTGTAGCACCACATTTCGAAAGCTTCTGTTCTCTTCTTGTCCAAACAATTTATCGTCCATGTTTCACCTCCATACAAATACTTTCACAAACGACTTCCTGACACTTAAATCTATACTCGATATTAACAAATTTCTCTTCTTCAGAAACGCTTTCCTTGCCATTGCCAGTCTGCATTTTATATCCTCTCTACTTCGACCATCATCAGTTATTTTGCTCTCCAAATAGCAAAACTCTTTTACTACTTTAATTGTCTCATTTCCTAATCTAATTCCCTCAGCATCACCCGACTTAATTCGACTACATTCCATTACCCTCGTTTTGCTTTTGTTGATGTTCATCTTATATCCTCCTTTCAAGACACTGCCCATTCCGTTCAACTGATCTTCCAAGTTCTTTGCTGTCTCTGACAGAATCACAATGTCATCGGCGAACCTCAAAGTTTTTATTTCTTCTCAATGGATTTTAATACCTACTCCGAATTTTTCTTTTGTTTCCTTCACTGCTTGCTCAATATACACATTGAATAACATCGGGGATAGCCTACAACCCTGTCTCACTCCCTTCCCAACCACTGCTTCCCTTTCAGGCCCCTCGACTCTTATAACTGCCAACTGGTTTCTGTACAAATTGTAAATAGCCATTCGCTCCCTGTATTTTACCCCTACCACCTTCAGAATTTGAAAGAGAGTATTCCAGTCAACATTGTCAAAAGCTTTCTCTAAGTCTACAAATGCTAGAAAAATAGGTTTACCATTCGTTAATCTAGCTTCTAAGATAAGTCGTAGGGTCAGTATTGCCTCACGTGTTCCAATATTTCTACGGAATCCAAACTGATCATCTCCTAGGTCGGTTTCTACTAGTTTTTCCATTCGTCTGTAAAGAATTCGCGTGTGTGTGTGTTTGAAGTTTACGGGCGCTAAACAGTGGTCATCAGCGCCCAAAGAATTCGCGTTAGTATTTTGCAGCCGTGACTTATTAAACTGATAGTTCGGTAATTTTCACATCTGTCAACACCTGCTTTCTTTGGGATTGGAATTATTATATTCTTCTTGAAGTCTGAGGGTATTTCGCCTGTCTCATACATCTTGCTCACCAGATGGTAGAGTTTTGTCAGAACCGCCTCTCCCAAGGCCGTCAGTAGTTCTAATGGAATGTTGTCTACTCCCGGGGCCTTGTTTCGACTCAGGTCTTTCAATGCTCTGTCAAACTCTTCACGCAGTATCATATCTCCCATTTCATCTTCATCTACATCCTCTTCCATTTCCATAATATTGTCCTCAAGTACATCGCCCTTGTATAGACCCTCTATATACTCCTTCCACCTTTCTGCTTTCCCTTCTTTGCTTAGAACTGGGTTTCCATCTGAGCTCTTGATATTCTTACAAGTGGTTCTCTTTTCTCCAAAGGTCTCTTTAATTTTCCTGTATGCAGTATCTATCTTACCCCTAGTGAGATAAGCCTCTACATCCTTACATTTGTCATCTAGCCATGTCTGCTTAGCCATTTTGCACTTCCTGTCGATCTCATTTTTGAGACGTTTGTATTCCTTTTTGCCTGCTTCATTTACTGCATTTTTATATTTTCTCCTTTCATCAATTAAATTCAATACTTCTTCTGTTACCCAAGGATTTCTACTAGCCCTCGTCTTTTTACCTACTTGATCCTCTGCTGCCTTCACTACTTCATCCCTCAAAGCTACCCATTCTTCTTCTGCTGTATTTTTTTCCCCCATTCCTGCCATTTGTTCCCTTACGCTCTCCCTGAAACTCTGTACAACCTCTAGTTTAGTCAGTTTATCCGGGTCCCATCTCCTTAAATTCCTACCTTTTTGCAGTTTCTTCAGTTTTAATCTACAGTTCATAACCAATCGATTGTGGTCAGAGTCCACATCTGCCCCTGGAAATGTCTTACAATTTAAAACCTGGTTCCTAAATCTCTGTCTTACCATTATATAATCTATCTGAAATCTGTCAGTATCTCCAGGCTTCTTCCATGTATAGAACCTTCTTTTATGATTCTTGAACCAAGTGTTAGCTATGATTAAGTTGTGCTCTGTGCAAAATTCTACCAGGCGGCTTCCTCTTTCATTTCTTACCCCCAATCCATATTCACCTACTACATTTCCTTCTCTCCCTTTTCCTACTACCGAATTCCAGTCACTCATGACTATTAAATTTTCGTCTCCCTTCACTATCTGAATAATTTCTTTTATTTCACCATACATTTCTTCAATTTCTTCGTCATCTGCAGAGCTAGTTGGCATATAAACTTGTACTACTGTAGTAGGCGTGGGCTTCGTGTCTATATTGGCCACAACAATGCGTTCACTATGCTGTTTGTAGTAGCTTACCCGCATTCCTATTTTTTTATTCATTATTAAACCTACTCCTGCATTACCCCTATTTGACTTTGTATTTATAATCCTGTATTCGCCTGACCAAAAGTCTTGTTCCTCCTGCCACCGAACTTCACTAATTCCCACTATATCTAACTTTAATCTATCCATTTCCCTTTTTAAATTTTCTAACCTACCTGCCCGATTAAGGGATCTGACATTCTACGCTCCGATCCGTAGAACGCCAGTTTTCTTTCTCCTGATAACGACGTCCTCCTGAGTAGTCCCCGCCCGGAGATCCGAATGGGGGACTATTTTACCTCCGGAATATTTTACCCAAAAGGACGCCATCATCATTAACCATACAGTAAAGCTGCATGCCCTCGGGAAAAATGACGGCTGTAGTTTCCCCTTGCTTTCAACCGTTCGCAGTACCAGCACAGCAAGGCCGTTTTGGTTAGTGCTACAAGGCCAGATCAGTCAATCATCCAGACTCTCTCATCGTGCGAGAACGATGCGAACAACCGGCAGAAGAGACGATTATTCAACATGTCAACATGTCACCTGGAAAACCTGGAGGTTTTAATGTAGTTTTCACAGAGTAAGACGGTGTGATTTATTCTAGGAAACTGCATTCTAATAATATATGGTGAAAAAGTGACTGACTATAGGAGGAATATACAACATCTGATGAAACGTATCCGGACACCCCTACGTAATGCGAAATTGTCCAGCAGATGTCACAAGACGCAGAGTCACGAGTATCAAATGAGGCGGCGAACATTGTGTTCTCAATAGGGACGCAGTAACATCAGAATAGGTCGGTCAGGAGGCCTCCCATGACTTCCAACGTGGCCTAGTCATGAGATGTCACCTGACAAGGGAAATTCCCCATCACACCCTCCTCACATTCAGTCGTAGGTAAGATGAACCAGTGGATAGCCTGTCAAAAACTGAACACACATCAAGCTTGAAAACAGGAACAAGATGTATTGAACTAAAAAAAAAGCACTGAACGGTCCATGCTTAAGAACTGCAATACTGATGGAAGATAAAAAGCTGCGGCGTCGTGGTTAAATCATCACGGAGTTGGACTTCCAAGCGGACGAACCTTGTTCAAAACTCCCTCGTGCCATTCATTTTTACTTTATTTTTTCACAACATTATGAACTGTCCGTCCAGTCATTCAAATGTTTGTGCTCTTTCTGTAGTCTTGGCAGTTGTCATGCTATATATTTGTTATAGAATATGAGTTGCATCTTAAGAATACATTACCGTCGCAAGTAAATATGATGAATAGTGAGAGCGGGCGAGATACCATGCACTTTATTTTTTCGCAACATTATGAACTGTCCGTTAAGTCATTCAAATGTTTGTTCTCTTTCTGTAGTCTTGTCAGTTGTCATCCTATATATTGGTTATTGAATATAAGTCGTTTCTGAAAAAGAGAAATTTGTTAACATCGAGTATATATTTTAGTGTCAGGAAGTCGTTTCTAAAAGTATTTGTATGGAGTGTAGTCATGTATGGAAGTGAAACATGGACGGTAAATAGTTTGGACAAGAAGAGAACACAAGCTTTCGACATGTGGTGCTACAGAAGAATGCTGAAGATTAGATGGGTAGATCACATAACTAATGATGAGGTATTGGATATAATTGTGGAAAAGAGGAGTTTGTGGCACAACTTGACAAGAAGAAGGGATCGGTTGGTAGGACATGTTCTGAGGCGTCAAGGGATCACCAATTTAGTACTGGAGGGCAGCGTGGAGGGTAAAAATCGTAGAGAGAGACCAAGAGATGAATACACTAGCAGATTCAGAAGGATATAGGTTGCAGTAGGTACTGGGAGATGAAGAAGCTTGCACAGGATAGATAGCATGGAGAACTGCATCAAACCAGTCTGAGGAGTGAAGACCACAACAACAACAAACAACAGAATATGAGTTGTATCTTAAGAATAAATTACTGTCGCAAGTAAATACGATGAATAGTGAGAGCGGGCGAGATACCACACACACGTCTCACAGAAATGAAAACAACAGATAAACGGGTGCAAACTATGTTACAACAAAGAAATTCAAGAGCCAAAAATTCCAATACGGAACGCAACTTCAAAAATGTTAAAAACATATGTTTTGACAGAGCACAGAGAAACTGTGTGATTGTGAAACTGTTCCGCTCATTTGTTGGAGCTTATGTACAAACTACTACGGTTTCATCATTTCCTTGAGAGTGATCACATTCATACGAACACCTAAATCGGGGAAGAAGGTGTATCTCACTCAGTCCTCAGGCGTACAAATTACGTGCGTCGATAAGAGATTCCTGTCATATGACACACGTACTGTCACTAATGGCGTGAATGACACACCAAACGTGTTTTCCGGCGGGGGATTCGGTTGACTCGTCGCCTTGTCACCAAACGTTTGCGGTTCCAATTCGAAAGCCACTTCCTTTCGGGTTCTAATAGACTAGTTGTGGAGAATCAACTGTCCTTGTACACCTCGCTGTCGTAAAAGGACGTTATACCATGACATAGACACAAATTTAAATACAGCGACAGCGAGTTTAATTTGAACACGGCTCGTCCGCTTGGCAGTCCAACACCGCGACCACTTAATCACGACGCCGTTGCTCTTTCAGGCTGCCCTATATTCCACTTCTTGTCCTTGGAGCGTTCACTCTTTCTATTTTGCTGTTTTTTCACACTTCGGTACACCTTCTTCCTGTTTTCATGCTTGATCTGTGTTCAGGTTATGACGGGCAGTCCATTGGGCCCTTTTACCACTGAGTCTGAGGGGAGCGCGATGGGGAGTTTCACTCGTGCGTAACAGGCTCTTCCACAGCTGCCCAAGTCGACGGTTGGTGACGTGACTGCGAGCTGGAAACGCGAAGAAATGACATCCGTAAAACCAAGACCAGGCAGATTTCAAGTACTGACTGACACGGGCCGTCATGCACTGTGGAGGGTGGTTTAAACTATAGTATGAAATCATCGGAAGGAATGACTTGTCAAGTTCCTAAGTGTTACCAGCAGTCCAACCAGCACAATCACAGTGCACAGGAACTTAAAAAGAACGAGAAGAGACGGAAGAACAGAGTTTAACGTCCCGTCGGCCGAATTTTAATGGTTCAAAATGGTTCAAATGGCTCTGAGCACTATGGGACTCAACATCTTAGGTCATAAGTCCCCTAGAACTTAGAACTACTTAAACCTAACTAACCTAAGGACATCACACACACCCATGCCCGAGGCAGGATTCGAACCTGCGACCGTAGCAGTCCCGCGGTTCGAATTTTAATGATTCTAGGTGAACGGGAAGCCAAAGGCCTTGCCGCAGTGGTAACACCGTTTCCCGTCAGATCACCAGAGTTAAGCGCTGTCGGGCACGTGGATGGGTGACCATCTGCTCTGCCGAGCGCTGTTGGCAAGCAGGGTGCATTTAGTTCTTGTGCGGCGAACTGAGGAGCTACTTGATTGAGAAGTATCAGCTACGATCTCGTAAACTGACACACGGACTCCTCCATATTCGCATCCAGTGACGCCTGTGGGCTGAGAATGACACGGCGGTCGGTCGGTACCGTAGGGGCCTTCCAAGGCCTGTTCGGACGGAGAGGTGAACGGCAAGTACCCTATAGGGTTTGATGAGTGAATTTGCTTCAAAATACGAGACATAAAAGGCCCAATCTTTGCATCGTATTGACGGAAAGAGCTTAAATTATTTAGAACGCCAAGGAACCTTAGACTTTAGTCCGTGACGAATTCGAACTAGATGCGTCAACCTGTTCCAGAGAAATGGGTCTTAAGAGACGGACAGATAGACAGATGGATAAAAAGGATGAAAAAATAGATTTTCGTATTATATTATTACAAATTACACATTTTCGGATTTTTGTACTCTGAAACCCTGGTTCTTGCGAAATTTCATGATTCTACCTCAACGGGAAGTACCCTATAGGTTTTGATGAGTGAGTTTTCGAGTTTCAAAATAAGTGACGTAAATAGAGTACCTCCGCACGTCCACCAATTCCAGAGAAAAATGGATCTTAACAGCCGTACAGACAGATGGACAACAGACCAATTCCACGCGGGTTCCGTTTTTACAGACTGAGGCGAGGAACCCTAATAAATGGGGTGAATCTGAGAAGTGAACAAGGAACATGATAATGTGCGTTTCACTCGGTTGGCACAGCCCCGCAAGATATCTGACGAGGGGACCCTCCATACTGTAAATCACGGAATTTGATGCTTTTCAAATATGTTGTAGAGGCACTTACCCTGAGTATCTGGCTATCCGGTTTTCTAGCGACGGGCCTTGGTTTCTGAGAAAATCGATCTTGAAGTGTTTTGTATATTCGTTACATAAGAAGTAGTTCGAGCGTAGCGCAGCGGTAAAACTTCAGGGCTACAGTGCTGGAGGTACCGTGTTCGAATCCTGCTCGTGTACTTTTTTTTTCAAAATCGACCGAATTTTTTAATTTTATTTCAAAGAATATCAACAAACAGTGTAAGGTGTGCGAAATTATAAAGATGCATTCGTTACTATTTTTTTCAAATATTCATTCGGTTTGTGGTTCGCAGTTGGAGTTCCAAATGTTCGTACAACAGTGGTTTCTTATATTATGTAAAATCCATCTCCGCCCATTATCGTCCCCTCTCCCGTGAATACTGTTAGCCATAAGGGGAATCACAGCTCCTAGGCCAATGAGGATGCGAGTTGTATTCCTTTACGGTCGCATGTAACTACAGCGACAGTTGTTCGCAAAGCGTCTCTAGTGCCGTGTGTTAGAAAAATTCTGTGAAATGGAAGAACCAAGTGTAGTGCAGCCAGAACAAGATCCACAAGTAGAGGACTTGAACGAAGACTCAACAGGCGAAATTACAAATTCCATTAATTTTCCGCGATTTGAATCTCGTAACGAATACACCGCCCAACGTGATCTCTGCCAATTCCGTTGCAATTGGCGAAGAGATATGTACCGCAATACAGGATCTCTTGGTCGAAAGACGGATCATTATTGATGATGAATTGATAGAGTTCAACGAAGAAGGTGAATTGGAAGAATATAATGCGAACTACAAATGAATATTTGAAAAAATTAATAACTGAATACATCTTTATATTTTTGCACACCTTACACTGTTTGTTCATATTCTTTCGAATAAAATTGAAAAATTCGGTCGATTTTGAAAAAAAAAGTACACGAGCAAGATTCGAACACAGTACCTGCAGCGCAGTAGCCCTGAACCTTTACCGCTGCGCTACGCCGACTTGCCAGAATGGAGGATCCCCTTGTGGGATCAGGGACGGTCACTATTGGCATGTTGTTGTGGTCTTCAGTCCTGAGACTGGTTTGATGCAGCTCTCCATGCTACTCTATCCTGTGCAAGCTCCTTCATCTCCCAGTACGTACTGCAGCCTACATCCTTCTGAATCTGCTTGGTGTATTCATCTCTTGGTCTCCCTCTACGATTTTTACCCTCCACGCTGCCCTCCAATGCTAAATTGGTGATCCCTTGATGCCTCAGAACGTGTCCTACCAACCGATCCCTTCTTCTAGTCAAGTTGTGCCACAAACTCCTCTTCTCCCCAATCCTATTCAGTACCTCCTCATTAGTTACGTGATCTACCCAACTGATCTTCAGCATTCTTCTGGAGCACCATGTTTCGAAAGCTTCTATTCTCTTCTTGTATAAACTATTTATCGTCCATGTTTCACTTCCATACATGGCTACACTCCATACAAATACTTTCACAAACGACTTCCAGACACCCAAATCAATACTCGATGTTAACAAATTTCTCTTCTTCAGAAACGCTTTCCTTGCCATTGCCAGTCTACATTTTATATCCTCTCTACTTCGAACATCATCAGTTATTTCGCTCCCCAAATAGGAAAACACCTTTACTACTTTAAGCGTCTCATTTCCTAATCTAATTCCCTCAGCATCACCCGGCTTAATTCGACTACATTCCATTATCCCCGCTTTGCTCTTGTTGATGTTCATCTTATATCCTTCTTTCAAGACACTGTCCATTCCGTTCAACTGCTCTTCCAAGTCCTTTGCTGTCTCTGACTATTGGCACACGAAGGTGATTACCGTCGTCCACTGTTGGATCCGTGTTCAACAGGAACGCAGGCAGGAGCCGTGTGGCGGCGCCTGGCAGCTGCACCTGTGGAGCGCGCAGCGCGCAGTGAACACGTTGTGGCAGAGTCGCCGCGCGTGGGCGGGGCGTGGGTGGGGCGCCGTAAAGCCGGCATGGGAAGCGTTGTTTTACGCAGTCGTAAATAAGTCCGGCCGGCGCGCCAGTCGTCATCCGCCGACCCTGATGGGCAATTGCTAGCTCCGCCAGCACTTAAGGCCCCACACTCTGCGGTCCAGGAATAACTAGCTCACAGCCCCGAGGTTCAGAGCAAACCCATCAGCTGAGTCACAGAAAAGGACAAGAGCGCAAAAAAGTGAGTCCACGGCAAAACACCTGCGGCGGAGCTCGGGCGGAGGCCGTAACTTATTTGCTATGAGGCGCACACTCGTCATATGAAACGGAATGGTTTCTCGCCACGACAAAGAATATGGTTTTGCGTGGGGGGGTTACAACAGAAGCTCACTGATTTGCTCAGAAAATAGCAGCTCGGCCCTGAAACACACTGAGTTCATCAAGAGCGTTACCACTAGGCTGTAGTGCCCCTATTTCGAGTGGTTGCCTGCCTAATTGCTGGTAGCTACTTGCCTCGTTTCGTGCTACACCCCCGTAGCCCACACCGATATCCAGTAGCGTAGGTCGTTCTGATACGCCACAGTGAGTTTGGTGTCGATGCTGTTGACGTTTCATTCTCCACAGCTACTTTTACAGTGTGGTCAAGATAAAAAAAACTTTCTACAGCGTTCAGCTGGCAGTCCTTCCTCAAGCCAGGTACGGCGTGCTTTCAAACTATTTCAAAGCACAAACTAGACTGAAGCACGCACTTTCTTATGTATTTAATAAAACGTGTCATTCAACGTTCACTTACGTGTTACGTTGAGTCTAAATAGATTTAACGCATGGTGCCTCATAACACAGGTAGTAACAGGTTGCACTATATCGAGTACCCGAAATTTTGTGTCAGTTTATACAAACAGACGTTCTGAATTTTATTGCAGATGCCAGCTTTCCACTGTTTGAGAGACAAATACGTTGTTCCATTGGTGGGATGGGCATACTGTAGAGCCGCAACAACAGAAGTGGCCCCAAATGGTTTCAAAAACTGTGGGATCTATCCTTGTGACTCCCTGGTTTCTTCATCTACGGAATTTTCCTCCTCGGCAATCTGCAGCAAATGCCGATAAGACCTCAAAAGCCACAGCAGAGCCACTGCCGACTGGAGTTTATGAAATGCAAGACGCAGCGGTTTCTAGTTTTGAAATCAGTCGACCTCCTGTACTTCCACCGTCAAGTCCAACAACACGAGCAAGTAAAGCACTAGTGTTGACGTTATCGCCTTTGAAAAGGATTTGAAACAGTTCCTGACTACAGGGGAAAGGAAAGCAGACAGCAAGACTACAGTGGATACGCCACCTTCAACAAAACCTACTCCACGAACGTCATTTGATGCATCTCACATACCTTCCACATCTGGGGCTACCAAAAGGAATTTCTTCGAAGGAAAAACCAGAGTGTCACGAAGCAGCAGGGTCATGGTGGAGAAGACTTCGATTCAAACGCTGATGAAACCATGGTGAAAGATTCATGACCCTATTTATGAAGAGGAGGGGAAGTTATCTCACTGCGACCAACTGATACCTCTAAAAAGACCCGATGTTATGATCTTTGTGCATGTGTCTACGATGATACTTGGGACGTTTTTAAATCTGACTTCTGTATCAAAAGGTACAAAGACTGAGCTTTATTACTGTTTTGTCTCTAACGTCCGCAGAGTAACCGACAATCGCGCAGCACGCACTCTTTACTTTTGGAACAAACATCTGTTGCAAATGAAGGTGTTGTTACTAATTCATTACATTTTAGTGTTTATTTACAGCCCGAAATTAGGAACCATATTTTCCTGAGGTAAAAATTACACGATTTAATTCCTTACTCTGTTATTGCAGAATGAGTAAATATTAGGAAGATTTTTTTGCAAGGATAATATTATATCCCCTGGTAATAGCAAAGCACATTTTACATAGTTTTTTTTCTTTTCTTGTCATCAGTCTTCTGACTGGTTTGATACGGTCCGCCACGAATTCCTCTCCTGCGCTAACCTCTTAATCTCAGAGTCGCACTTGCAACCTACGTCCTCAATTATTTGCTTGACGTATTCCAATCTCTGTCTTCCTCTACAGTTTTTGCCCCCTACAGCTCCCTCTAGTACCATGGAAGTCATTCCCTCATGTCTTAGCAGATGTCCTATCATCCTGTCCCTTCTACTTATCAGTGTTTTCCACATATTCCTTTCCTCTCCGATTCTGCGTAGAACCTCCTCATTCCTTACCTTATCAGTCCGCCTAATTTTCAACATTCGTCTGTAGCACCACATCTCAAATGCTTCGATTCTCTTCCGTTCCGGTTTTCCCACAGTCCATGTTCCACTACCATACAATGCTCTACTCTAGACGTACATCCTCAGAAATTTCTCCCTCACATTAAAGCCGATATTTGACATTAGTAGACTTGTCTTGGCCAGGAACGCCTTTTCTGACACAGCTAGTCTGCTTTTGATGTCTTCCTTGCTCCGTCCGTCACTGGTTATTTTACAGCCTAGGTAGTAGAATTTCTTAAATTCATCGACTTCGAGACCATCAATCCTGATGTTAAGTTTCTCACTCTTCTCATTTCTACTGCTTCTCATTACCTTTGTCTTTCTTCGATTTACTCTCAATCCATAGTGTGTGCTCATTGGACTGTTCATTGCGTTCAGCAGATCATGTAATTGTTCTTCACTTTCACTCAGGATGGCAATGTCATCAGCGAATCGAATCACTGATACACTTTCACCTTGAATTTTAATTCCACTCCGGAACCTTTCTTTTATTTCCATCATTGCTTCCTCGATGTACAGATTGAAAAGTAGTGGCGAAAGGCTACGTCCTTGTCTTACACCCTTTTTAAGACGAGCACTTCCTTCTTGGTCGTCCACTGTTATTATTCCTTCTTGGTTGTTGTCTATATCGTAAATGACCCGTCTCTCCCTATAGCTTATCCCTACTTTTTTCAGAATTTCGAACATCTTGCACCATTTTATGCCGGCCGGTGTAGCCGAGCGGTTCTAGGCGCTACAGTCTGGAACCGCGCGACCTCTACGGTCGCACGTTCGAATCCTGTCTCGGGCATGGATGCGTGCGATGTCTTAGATTAGTTAGGTTTAATTAGTTCTAAGTTCTATGGGACTGATGACCTCAGCAGTTAAGTCCCATAGTGCTCAGAGCCATTTGAACCATTTTGAACCACCATTTTGTATTGTCGAACGCTTTTTCCAGGTCGACAAATCCTATGAACGGGTCTTGATTTTTCTTTAGTCTTGCTTCCATTATTAACCGCAATGTCAGCATTGCCTCCCTCGTGCCTTTACCTTTCCTAAAGCCAAACTGATCGTCATCTAACGCATCCCCAATTTTCTTTTCCATTCTTCTGTATATTATTCTTGTAAGCAACTTTGATGCATGAGCTGTTAAGATGACTGTGCGATAATTCTCGCACACTAGTCAGCTCTTGCCGCCTTCGGAATTGTGTGGAAGATGCTTTTCCGAAAGTCAGATGGTATGTCGCCAGACTCATAAATTCTACACACCATCGTGAATAGTCGTTTTCTTGCCACTTTCCCCAATGATTTTAGAAATTCTGATGGAATATTATCTGCCCCTTCTGCCTTATTTGACCGTAAGTCCTACAAAGCTCTTTGAAATTTTGATTCTAATACTGGACCCCCTAACTCTTCTAAATCGACTCCTTTTTCTTCTTCTGTCACATCAGACAAATCTTCCCCTCATAGAGGCTTTCAATGTATCCTTTCCACCTATCCACTCTCTCCTCTGCATTTATCTGTGGAATTCCCGTTCCCTCTTAGTGTTACTGTTGTGACTCGCCGATCATTCAAAGCGCCGCCGCGCAATTACGCGCGTCCTCTACGTGCGGCGCTGTCTGCCAGCCATGCAGCAGCTGCACCACCTAAGCGGCCAGACGAGCAGCAGCCGCTAGACTGGGACTCAGTGCTCATTCGAATGCTAACATGTACACATGTCTTGCTTGTCAACTTACTCTGTGACTTATATGTGTTGTGTCGTTCTGAAGTATATGTGTTAAACTTGACCTTATAACAGTAACCACCCTCGTTTTTAATGTCACCGAAGGTTGTTTTGACTTTCCTGTATGCTGAGTCTGTTGTTTCGACAATCATTTGTTTTTCATCGCCGTCACATTTTTTCTGCAGCCATTTCGTCTTAGATTCCCTGCACTTCCTATTTATTTCATTCCTCAGCGACTTCTATTTCTGTATTCCTGAGTTTCCCGGAACATTTTTGTACTTCCTTCTTTCATCAATCAACTGAAGTATTTCTTCTGTTACTCATGGTTTCTTCCCAGTTACCTTCTTTGTACCTATGTTTTCCTTCCCATCTTCTGCGATGCCCCTTTTCAGAGATGTCCATTCCTCTTCAACTGTACTGCCAACTGAGCTATTCCTTACTGCTGTATCTATAGCCTTAGGGAGCTTGAAGCGTATCTCGTCATTCCTTAGTACTTCCATATCCCACTTCTTTGTGTATTGACTCTTCCTGATTAATGTCTTAAACTTCAGCCTACTCTTCACCACAACAATATTGTGATCTGAGTCTATATCTGCTCCTGGGTACGCCTTACAATCCAGTATCTGATTTCGGAATCTCTGTCTGACCGTTATGTAATCTAACTGAAATGTTCCCGTATCACCTGGCCTTTTCCAAGTATACCGCCTCCTCTCGCGATTCTTGAACATGATATTCGCTATTACTAGCTGAAACTAGTTACAGAACTCATTTAGTCTTTCTCCTCTTTCATTCCTTGTCCCAAGCTCATATTCTCCTGTAACCTTTTCTTCTACTCCTTCCCCTACAACTGCAATCCAGTCCCCCACGACTATTAGATTTTCATCCCCCTTTACATACAGTATTACCCTTTCAATATCCTCATACACTTTCTCTATCTCTTCATCTTAAGCTTGCGACGTCGGCATGTATACCTGAATTACAGTTGTCGGTGTCGGTTTGCTGTCAATTCTGGTGAGAACAACCCTGTCACTGAACTGCTCACCGTGACACTCTCTCTGCCTACCTTCCTATTCATAACGAATCCTACTCCTGTTTTCTGCTGCTGTTGATATTACCCTATACACATCTGACCAGAAATCCTTTTCACTTCACTGAGCCCTACTATATCTAGATTGAGTCTTTGCATTTCCCATTTCAGATTTTCTAGTTTCTCTACCACGTTCAAGCTTCTAACATACCACGCCCCGATTTGTAGAACGTTATCTTTTCGTAGATTATTCAATCTTTTTCTCATGGTAACCTCCCCCTTGGCAGTCCCGTCCCGGAGATCCAAATGAGGGACTATTCGGGAATCTTTTGCCAAAGGAGAGATCATCATGACACTTCTTCAATCACAGGTCACATGTTCTGTGGATGCACGTTACGTGGTTTAATGCAGTGGTTTACACTGCCTTCTGCATCCTCATGCCGTTGATCATTGTTGATTCTTCCGCCTTTAGGGGCAGTTTTCCAACCCTAGGGCAAGAGGGTGCCCTGAACCTCTGTCCGCTCCTCCGCCCTCTTTGACAAGGTCGTTGGCAGAATGAGGGTGACTTCTTATGCCGGAAGTCTTCGGCCGCCAAAGCTGATTATTTATCAAAATTTAAGCAGCGACGCCGGCCGGGATGGCCGAGCGGTTCTAGACGCTACAGTCTGGAACCGCGCGACTGCTACGGTCGCAGGTTCGAATCCTGCCTCGGGCATGGATGTGTGTGATGTCCTTAGGTTAGTTAGGTTTAAGTAGTTCTAAGTTCTAGGGGACTGAAGACCTCAAAAGTTAAGTCCCATAGTGCTCAGAGCCATTTTTTTAAGCAGCGACGGGATTCGAACCCGGGACTGAAGACGTTTTGATTATGAATCAAATACGCACCCCTAGACCACGGGTTTTAAAGACAGCTAATTTACTGGTAATTTTAAATTTAAAATCGGTACCCCGTAATAGGGCACGTTCTCCTATGATCGTGATAGCGATCATCGTCATCATCATCATCATCATCATCATCATCATTCTGTAATCACCGCATCTGTAGACTGTGCAGCTTAAAAACTTGCCTTTATCTTTGCCGACCTAGGGCCCTTTCCTTGCACTCTTCTGAACTACCCATCTGGTTAACATTTTTCTCAGCTCATCCCGCTAATGCAACCGTGGCTGGCCCTCGTATGTCTGTTCATTCCACTGAATTCAAGACAAGTGAAAATTCTGTTATATTTACAAATTATTTGTTGAGGAATTGGTTTTGTGATTTGAGGGTTGAGTTCATTCTCCATATTTTTTTTGGTTACTATAATGATATGTACAAGTGAAAAGACTGCAAAGATTTAAACACTGATATCCATGTTATCTGTCTGATACGCACTGTAAGCTGGTAATGCTGTTCGATTTAAAAGGCACTTGATTTCTGCATCTGTACAATCTCTGGATTGTTTGTCTTATTGTTTCGTGTTAGCGTAGCATTTAATGAAGCAAATGCAAATTTAAAACGGCCTTCAGGGTGCTTTCTGCTGGAATATCTTTCAAGTAAATTTATTATTGTTTAAACTTTATAATTTCAGTGCTATATTACGATAACAAGTGACAAATTATACCTTATTTAAGGCGTAAAGAAGTTCACAACAAATAACTGCCTACATCCAGCAAATGAAATCAGAATGTAATCCACTGAATCACAAGGAGAATAATCTCTCGAAATGCGTTGCGGAAGAAAATAAAACTTACTGACACAGATAAATGTTTTTCATTTATCTTTTTTGGTGTAATATCTAGTTACTATTAAAAATTTGTCCCTCGTTTCCTGTTTTTCGCGAGTAGTCACCTCAACCATTAGGCTAATGTGATAATGCCTAGAGGCCCGACGGAAACTATCATTGTCATTAGTATTTCTTTATATTACACACGAAGTTCTGCCCGCGGGGCATGAGGAAATTGCGCCACTGCGGGAGAAGATTTCGGGGGAGGACCCCGGATCGTGAATTATCATGCCACAGGGAATAAGTGAGAACTGAATTAAACTCACAAGATAGCCTTTTAACATTTCTTCCTTTCGGGCAGTAGCCAGTATCTGGCCTTTTCTGAAGTCAGTGCATTAGGACAGCGCTACCCACTGCTGGTCATTCTCGTCCCTTCTCGCCGACCTGCTGCGATGTGCGGTACGAGCGTTTGGCCTTTTTTTTTTTGGGGGGGGGGGGGAGACCATCAGTCTTATGACTGGTTTTGATGCGGCCCGACACGAATTCCTCTCTTGTGCCAACCAACCTCTTCACTTCAGACAGTCACTTGCAACTTACGTGTCAATTATTTGTTGGATGTATTCCAATCTCCGTCTTCCTCTACAGTTTTTGCCCACTACAGCTCCCTATAAAAGTCGTTCCCTGATGTCTTAATAGATGTCCTATCAACCTGTCCCCACTCCCTGTCAGCGTTTTCCACATATACCTTCCCTCTCCGATTCTGCGCAGACCCTTCTCAAACCTTACCTTATCAGTCCACCCAATTTTCAACATTCGCCTCTAGCACTACATCTCAAATGCTTCGATTCTCTTCTCTTCTGGTTTTCCCACAGTCCATTTTTCACTGCCATACAATGCTGTGCTCCAAATGCACATTCTCAGAGATTTCTCCCTCAAATTAAGACCTATGTTTCATACCAGTAGACTTCTCTTGGCCAGGAATACCCTTATTGCCAGTGCTAACTTGCTTTTGATGTCCTCCTTGCTCCGTCCGTCACTGGTTATTTTGCTAACTAGAATGTAAAATTACTTAACTTCATTTATTTCGTGACCATCAATCCTAATATTAAGTTTCTTGCTGTTCTGATTTCCACTACTTCTCATTACTTTCGTCTTTCTTCGATTTACTCTCAATCCATATTCTGTACTCATTAGACTGTTAATTCCATTCAGTAGATCATGTAATCCTCCTTCACTTTCACTCAGGACAGTATTGTCGTCAGCGAATCATATCACAGATATCCTTTAATCTAGAATTTTAATCCCACTCATGAACCTTTCTTTTATTTGCATCATTGTTCCTCGAATGTACAGATTGAACAGTAGGGGCGAAAGACTACACCCTGTCTTACAACCTTTTTAATCCGAGCACTTCGTTCTCGGTCGTCAACTCTTATTATTCCCTCAAGGTTCTTGTACACTCGTATTGTATATTACCCGCCTCTCCCTATAGCTTACCCCTATTTTTCTTAGAATTTCGAACATCTCGCACCATTTTAAATCGTCATACTTTCTTTCCGAGTCGACAAATCTTATGAATGTGTCTTGATTTTTCTTTAATCTAGCTTCTATTATCAACAGCAACGACACAGTTGCCTCCCTGGTGCTTTTACCTTTCCTAAAGCCAAACTGATCGTCATCTAACACTTTCTCAATTTCCTTTTCTATTTTTCTATATTTTATTCTTGTCAGCGACTTGAATGCATGAAGCGTTAAGCTGCTCGGACTTCTCAGTTCTTGCAATCTTCAGAATTGTGTGAATGACATTTTTCCGGCCGCGCGGTTAGAGGCGCCATGTCAAGTATTCCGCGGCCCCTCCCACCGGAGGTTCGAGTCCTCCCTCGGGCATGGGTGTGTGTGTTATTCTTAGCGTAAGTTAGTTTAAGTAGTGTGTAAGTCTAGGGGCCGATGACCTCAGCAGTTTGGACACTTAGGAATTCACACATATTTGAACGTTTTGAACATTTTTCCGAAAGTCAGATGGTATGTCGCCTGACTCATGCAGTCTGCACACCATCGTGAATAGTCGCTTTTTGCCACTTCCCCCGATGATTTTAGACATTCTGATGGGATGTTATCTATCTCTTCTGCCTCATTTGATCTTAAGTCCTCCGAAATTCTTTCAAATTCTGATTCTAACATCAGATCCCATATTTCATCTAAATCGACTCCTGTTCCTTGTTGTACCACATTAGACAAATGTTCCCCCTCATACAGGCCTTCAATGTACTCTTTCCACCAACCCGCTCCGTCCTTTGCATTTAACAGTGTAAAGCCCGTTGCCCGTTTGGCTTACTCGGGGTTATTTGGATGCCACAAGCGTAACTGCGCTCTGGCACCATGCGTCACCTCGCACCGCAGAAGCCTCGGAAGCCGCCATTCTCGGAGCTGTGCTGCTGTTAGAAGACATATCGCCATGCGCGATATGGAACTTCAAGTTTTCAAGAACAGGCTTATCATATGCCTACAGAAAGAATGAGGTAATACTCCCACAGTAAAGTATGCAAATCTTCCTTTGCTTCTCGTGGTCGAAAAACAGCGCTCGCCGCCTTCGTTCACGTGACTCGAGCGGCGTGTGACGCAAGCAGTTCAGCTGTCCGACGTAATTACCCCACGGTCGGGAAAGAAAACATATTAATCTCGTACCCGGATCCACCTCCTCCACTACCGGGTTCATTAAATTGTTATAATGCACAGTTTTAACCCGCGCGATGGGGCTAATTAGGCTCGGCTCCTATATTACTCGGACATAACCCCGTTGCTAAATGATGGTACTCGTAAAACCTCACATCTCTACACTGAACCAGGAATTATAATCTTCTTGCCATCTCAATTTAACAGCAAAGTCCTTGAACCCTAGGGGGACAAGTCTGAGTATACCAGTAGCAAATGCGAGACCCAAAGTCACTCTGATGTAGACATATGTTGCCTCAAAAGTAACACAGTTTATCGTCATCTAGTCAAGTGTGTTCCTTCGATTAATGCCACCTCCAATTAGCTAGCAGCAACCAGTCGCTGGGCAGCGAGTGAAAGGATCTGAAACCCCACACTACAACAGAAAAAAATCTCTGCAGTGTCCTCTCCCACAAGGACAACTTTTATCGCAATTCCCTATTTTGTCTCTGCAACTGGATTGTAAATTTTACGGTACCTCTGTATCGAAACTATAGCCTTCGAAAAAGTACAACTGTCCAAAAGTTATCGTAAAGATTCCGTCCCTCCACAGGACTAAACGAATCCAGAATTTGCTTAGCAAAATTTCAGACCGAACTCCTAAAATTCGCACGTCCTGAACAGATCCCACAGATCGCTCATCATTCAGTTTATCGGTCAATCAGAACTGCGTCTACTGAATAATTAATCTTTTGGCGATTGTTGTTCTTATTAGAGACGTTTATTTGCCCAGATCGCATGAAAATACACAATGATTACTAGTTTCAGAGGCATTAAATTGCCATCTTCAGATGATTTGTATAGAACAAAAATGTTTACTGGGACAATCCACTTCGTCAACTGTTCACATTAACTGAACAGAAATGTATTGTGTATAAAGGTATCATTATGGAAAATTCTAACGTCAAACCAACATGAAATTCATACAAATTCAAAGTAAACATACCTTATAGAGACGACATTCCGTAGTACCGTCTCTCGTTCTACAGTAAGAGAATAGCTGTGCGAACAGCGCACAATAGTTACAAATAAAATACATAAGACATGAATAAAATGTTTTCATGCAATGTCAACAAGACATCTGAGAGGAAACTGTTCCAAGGCAGTCAGTGGAATACATCATGTTTTGAGGCGCCACTAGATAATAGCACTCTTCTGCAACGTAAGATTATGTCTTCGAAATGCAATGTTAAAAATTTTATATTTTTAATTTTTTTATATTTCCTATATCTTAAAAATCTATAGAAGTAAAGGGATTATATACCTAGTCTTCCAAATATACACGTCAAAAACTGTTACGAAAATATTATTACTATGTCTTGTATCAGTCTTATGGTCATTGTTACCAGACACGTAAAGTGGTAGACTATTAACGTCACAATGATAAATACTTGGTTTATAGAGATTAAAAATATGAAAAAGGTGTTGTGCGACTTTACTTCATACGAGTCTACAATCTTGTATAATAATGTATTTTCAATGATCAACTGATGTATGCTGAGTAGCTCGAGGTCTAGGTTATCGTCCAATGTATTCTGTTATCTGAGCAATGGGCTAGGTCACGATAAGTGTTACACACGGAGTCACTGCACAAATGTTTCGAACCAATCTTCATATTTTAACTTTAAATTTTTTGTTTAAAAATAATCTGAAGATGGCGATTCAATTTCGTTGAAACTAGTAAATCATTGTCTATTTTTATGCTATCTGGGCAAATAAACTCCCCAGAGACATCCTCAAGTAATCCCTACTGCAACAGCCCGATATACCAGATTCAACTTGTATAACAACACTTTTCAAATTGAAATCAAAATCCCATTATGCACAGCTAAATAAACTCGGTTCAATAGATCTGTGAAACGATTTGTAAAACATAAAACGTATCACTGTAATTAACAATTTGTTGTGAACAATGTAAAAGTTGATTATAAATTAATGGACTTACTGGCGAATATTCGGATAGCTTACGAGAATGCAGATAGGTAACGTCTTCGAAAACCGCCAATATCCCGATAGATCAGTTTCTAAACACAAATGACGGTGTCTTCACCTGTCTAGAAATCGGCGGTTGTCGAAGAGTTACCCCTCTGCATTCCCGCAAGTTGTACGAACGTATGTTATACTGTAAGCCTGCTAATTTATATTAATTACATTAATTAACTATGGCAAAGGCACGTGAGTGCAGCATTTGTAATCAATGTTAAATAAATGGATTAGGTTCTGCAGTGGAAAGAGTATAATTATAAAAACGCAAATTTGGTTTGCATCACAACTACACTGAATGCATTTCGTATTTTCAAAGGTTATTCTGACGTAATTAACGGAAGTTTCCATAATACAATAAGCGACAGAACCTCCGTGTTGTTATATTCCATAGGATGACCATTGCCAAGTCAGTGTTCTGCAATACTAGATTTGCTCGGTTGTTGTAATCCTCCATACAACGGTCTGTCGACGGTCCTAACGGTCGGACCAATGTACAACACGCCACACAACTGTAAGGTATACGGCAGACACCCAACTTATGCATACCAACATCATCATTTTTACACAAAAGCACTATGGGACTTAACATCTGACGTCATCAGTCCCCTAGAACTTAGAACTACTTAAACCTAACTAACCTAAGGACAGCACACACATCCATGCCCGAGGCAGGACTCGAACCTGCGACCGTAGCGGTCGTGCGGTTCCAGACTGTAGTGCCTAGAACCGCTCGGCCACCCCGAGCGGCCATTTTTACACCGTAAAAACACATTTCACATCAAGTTTTCCTGTTGGAAATTTCAATTTCTGAAACAGGCATTTGTATTGGTTCATAGCAACATTTTCTGTAGAACGTGCGTTGTTGCATAGGTGTCTAAGTGACATCTCCGTTATTTGTCAGCTTCAAAATAGCATCACGAAGTGGAAGAAATCTCCCAGCTTCTTCCTCACACGCTATTGGTTAATGACAACGACATCCACAAGAGTAGGAGTTATTTTACATTATTACTAAAATTTTATTCTATGGAACTCGCAATGTCTCCTTCTATTGGCCACTAAGAGTCGTGCTTTGACAGAGACAGGCCGACCACTGTGACCGACTGGTTCTAGGCGCTTCAGTCCGGAACCGCGCAGCTGCTACGGTCGCAGGTTAGAATTCTGCCTCGGGCATGAATGTGTGTGATGTCCTTAGGTTAGTTAGGTTTAAGTAGTTCTAAGTCTAGGGGACATGACCTCAGATGTTAAGTCCCATAGTGCTTAGAACCATTTGAACCATTTGACAGACACAGTAACGTTTCAGAGCATTAAGATAGAAAACACTTGCTCCTACGAGATGGAGGAGTAAAGAGTTGCTGCGTGGCAAGGAGAAAGTAATGAGTCGGCGCTGGGAAATGGAAGAGTGAATACGGCTGATGGGACGAGCCCTGCTGTCATACAGAAGGCTGTCTGCACTTGAGCGCACACGCACGCACGCACACACACACACACACACACACACACACACACACACACACACACAGAGAGAGAGAGAGAGAGAGAGAGAGAACTCAAACCCCCTCGCCGCTACCTTCCGCATTCACGCTACGAGTTTGGTAATATTGGTAAGATAGGCCAGCGTGTCGAAGACCGATGCGGCAGGAATGCGAAATTAGTTAACTCCGTTCAGGAGCTAACTGTACAGTTCTAACGTTTCACAGCCGGCTAGTTCCTCTCATTATGCAATTGGGCGATTTTTCTGGTGTTCCTAGTGGGCAGCCTCTATTAATTACCATATCTTTAACAAGTTTCCGACTGCGAAACACGATCATTTCCTTTAAATTAATTTGCATAACCACATGACGTACTTCCTTTCTCTGCAGGTGACCAGATATTGGACTATAGCATCTAGGGGTGTGTTAAACAGCACAACGGAGACCTCACACTAGCTACACATGCATGGAGTTCAGAAAAGTCATTGAACGGCGATATGCACATTCACAGATGGCAGTAGTATCGCGTACACAAGGTATACAAGGGCAGTGAAATCAGGGGATTCACGTGAAGAGGATTCCGACGTGACTATCGCCGTTCGACGCGCATTAACTGATTTTGAATGCCGAATGGTAGCTAGAAGCTAGACGCATGGGACATACCATTTCGGAAATCGTTAGAAAATTCAGGATTACAAGATCTACAGTGTCAAGAGAGTGTCGAGAATACCAAGTTTCGGGTATTACCTCTCACCATGGACAAAACAGTGGCCTACGATCTTCACTTAACGACCGACAGCAGCGGCGTTTGCTTAGAGATATCAGTACTTTTTTGTGTGAAATCTTATGGGACTTAAATGCTAAGGTCATCCGTCCCTAAGCTTACACATTACTTAACCTAAATTATCCTAAGGACAAACACACACACCCATGCCCGAGACTCGAAACTCCGCCGGGATCAGCCGAGATGTCAGTACTAACAGACAAGCAACACTACGTGAAGTTAGCGTAGAAATCAATGTGGGAAGTACGGCGGACGTATCCGTTATGATAGTGAAGTGAAATGTGGAGTTAATGAGCTGAGGCAGCAGACGACCGAAGCGTGTGCGTTTGCTAACAGCGCGAGATCGGTTGCAGCATCTCTCCTGGGCTCGTTACCGTATCGGTTGGGACCTAAACGACTAGTAAACAGTGGCCTGGTCAGGTGAGTCCCGATTTCAGTTGATAAGGGCTGGCTGGAGGATTCGAGTGTGGCGCTGACCCCACTACGCCTTGGACCTGTGCTCGATGGTGGTGGCTCCATAATGGTGTGGGTTATGTTTACACTGAAGGCACCCAGTCCTCTGGTCCAGCTCAACAGATCTTTGACTGGAAATGCTCATCTTCGGCTACTACTAGGCGACCATCTGCACCCGTTCATGGACTTCATGTTCCCAAAAAACTGTGGCATTTTTATGGATCACAATGCACCTTGTCAGCGGGCCATAGTTGTTCGCAATTGGTTTGAAGGACACTCTCGACAATTCTAGCGAATGCTTTGGACATCCAGATCGCCCACCATCGGTCCCATCGAAAAAATATGGGATATAATCGAGAAGTCAGATCGTGCGCAACATCCTGCAGTGGCCTTAGACTGTTTGCCGATGATGCTGTAGTCTACAGGAAAGTAGTATCACACAAAAGTTGTGAAAAAATCAATGAGGATTTGCAGAAAATAAATTCGTGGTGTAATGCCTGGTACTTATCTCTCAATATTAGTAAGTGTAACCGACTGCGTATAACAAGGCGAAAACACCATTAATGTGTGAGTACAAAGTAAATGATCAGTCTTTGGAAGCGGTAACATCAGTCAAATATCTGGGTGTGACTATTCGAAATGATCTTAAATAGAATGATCAGATTACACAAGTAACGGGTAAGGCGAACTCTAGATTGCGGTTTATTGGTAGAATCCTGAAGCGATGCAGTCCTTCAACAAAGGAAATAGCTTACAAGACGTTAGTTCGTCCAGTCTTGGAGTCTTGTTCGTTTGTATGGGACCTTTACCAGTTGGGTCTGATTCAAGAGATTGAGAAGGTCCAATGAAGAGCGGCAAGATTCGTCACTGGTACATTTAGCCATCGCGAGAGGGTCAGAAATCTCATAGAAAGTTTGAAGTGGGACACACTTGCAGATAGACGACGCGCTAAACAGAAGGGGCTGCTCACTAAATTCCGAAATCCAATCTTCGTCGTGGATGTAGAGCATATATCATTACCACCAACTTTCAAATCGCGTAATGATCATCATTCAAAGATAAGGGAAATAAGAGCTCGTACTGAGGCGTTCAGACAATCGTTTTTCCCTCGCGCGATCCGCGAGTGGAACATATGGGGGGAATATGACTTTGGCGCGAATTGTGCCCTCCGCCACACACCGCTTGGTGGCTAGCGGTGTATACAGGGTGTTACAAAAAGGTACGGCCAAACTTTGAGGAAACATTCCTCACACACAAATAAAGAAAAGATGTTATGTGGACATGTGTCCGGAAACGCTTAATTTCCATGTTAGAGCTCATTTTAGTTTCGTCAGTATGTACTGTACTTCCTCGATTCACCGCCCGTCGGCCCGATTGAAGGAAGATAATGTTGACTTCGGTGCTTGTGTTGACATGCGACTCATTGCTCTACAGTATTAGCACCAAGCACATCAGTACGTAGCATCAACAGGTTAGTGTTCATCACGAACGTGGTTTTGCAGTCAGTGCAATGTTTACAAATGCGGAGTTGGCAGATGCCCATTTGATGTATGGATTAGCACGAGGCAATAGCCGTGGCGCGGTACGTTTGTATCGAGACAAATTTCCAGAACGAAGGTGTCCCGACAGGAAGACGTTCGAAGCAATTGATCGGCGTCTTAGGAAGCACGGAACATTCCAGCCTATGACCCGCGACTGGGGAAGACCTAGAACGACGAGGACACCTGCAATGGACGAGGCAGTTGACGATAACCCTAATATCAGCGTCAGAGAAGTTGCTGCTGTACAAGGTACCGTTGACCACGTCACTGTATGGAGAGTGCTACGGGAGAACCAGTTGTTGCCGTACCATGAACAGCGTGTGCAGGCAGTATCAGCAGCTGATTGGCCTCCACGGGTACACTTCAGCGAATGGTTCTTCCAACAATGTGTCAATCCTCATTTCAGAGCAAATGTTCTCTATACGGATGAGGCTTCATTCCAACGCGATCAAATTGTAAATTTTCACAATCAGCATGTGTGGGCTGACGAGAATCCGCACGCAATTGTGCAATCACGTCACCAACACAGATTTTCTGTGAACGTTTGGGCAGGCATTTTGGTGATGTCTTGATTGAGCCCCATGTTCTTCCACCTACGCTCAATGGAGCACGTTATCATGATTTCATAAGGGATATTCTACCTGTGCTGCTAGAACATGTGCCTTTACAAGTACGACACAACATGTGGTTCATGCACGATGGAGCTCCTGCACATTTCAGTCTAAGTGATCGTACGCTTCTCAACAACAGATTCGGTGACCGATGGATTGGTAGAGGCGGACCAATTCCATAGCCTCCACGCTCTCCTGACCTCAACCCTCTTGACTTTCGTTTATGGGGGCATTTGAAAGCTCTTGTCTACGCAACCCCGGTACCAAATGTAGAGACTCTTCGTGCTCGTATTGTGGACGGCTGTGATACAATACGCCATTCTCCAGGGCTGCATCAGCGCATCAGGGATTCCATGCGACGGCGGGTGGACGCATGTATCCTCGCTAACGGAGGACATTTTGAACATTTCCTGTAACAAAGAGTTTGAAGTCACGCTGGTACGTTCTGTTGCTGTGTGTTTCCATTCCATGATTAATGTGATTTGAAGAGAAGTAATAAAATGAGCTCTAACATGGAAAGTAAGCGAATCCGGACACATGTCCACATAACATATTTTCTTTCTTTGTGTGTGAGGAATGCTTCCTGAAAGTTTGGTCGTACCTTTTTGTAACACCCTGTATATGTAGATGTAGACTTTCGATAGTATGGACGACTACAGAGGAAGCATGGCTCAATATTTCTGCAAGCGACTCCCAGCGACTTGTTGAGTCCATGCCACGTTCTGCACTACGCCGAGCAAAACGAGGTCTAAAACAATATTGGGAAGTATATCATAAGTTTTGTCATCCGAGTATATTTGCAAAGCAAGTGCTCTTCCTGCGCCACCGTAGCGGGACGATACTGCTCACTGAGTCCTTCGGCAGCACCGTCGTCGCTAGGATGGAGCGCCGCCAGTGGCCGATGAATTAGCGGCAGCTCGCCGCCGCCACGGCCGCGTCCCCCAGGACTCGGGCGCGACAAACGAGGCGTCAAATTACGCTCCGTCCCGTCCCGACGCGTCGCGACGCCTCCGCTCCGGCGACGCCTCTTCTGATTACGACGCCCCAAGAAATGAGCGCCGACCGCATTATGCGGCTCCCCTGCGCGCGCCTGCGTCCCTTTTTGCGCGGAGCTGCTCCTCACCAGGATATTTAATTATCAAAAATATACCTCAGACAGGGCTTTATGGCAATTAAACAGCGGCGCCGTTATTACACACGCTTCCGCGTGAACGTGCGCGACGTCAGACTGTTAACAAGACTGCGACGGGCGACTGCTGTGAGGAGGTTTGGGGGGAGAGCCAATCCAATTAAGTTACGCGACAAGCGAAGTACAGAATCGGCCGACACAGTGCGGCCGAGAGTGCGCTCATCAAGGACTCGGCAGGTCTCCGTAATGTTCACCATTCGCCGTCGGAGGCTCTTCGCAGCCGGCTGTTCCTTTTGAGGCTACCGACGGCGGAAGAATCCGCTCTGGCGCTCAGTACTTCTCTAAGGCGCATCTGTACGGCAAACACACGCACACACCTCGTGGTCGTTGTTCTCAGTATCTCCTGGTCCGTAAAATTATGCATCAAAGTACGAAATAGGCTCATCAAGTCGTCAATTTGTGTAAATCTTCCTCGTTCCTCGGACTTGTACCGCTGCGGGATTACTTTCTCGCGCTTCTCCCGGGGACAAGAGTTCAAGCGGTCTCGAACGGCATCGCAGCGTTTCACTTCCTGGAGGAGACGGGCGGCCTTTAATGGACACTTCACGAAGAGAGAATATTACAAGGGTGTAAATTATACTTTAAATTATGAGCATCCCCGCCTTATTCATTCCTTTTAGAAGCAAAGAACTGCACGTACAGCGTATGGCTGTAGGACGGCCAAATTATTCTCATTACTTAACGAGCACACGATGCTCTCCCATACCGTGTCTAATTCTTAGCGGAAATTTAAACACCCCCATCGAACACAGCAACGAATTTGTTCACCTTAAACAGGAGCGTTATTCAAAAGAACATTACGAAGAATCGCCGAAGTGACGAACACCTGCCAATTAGAGGCGCTGCTAGTCACACGAAGCGCGGCTCCTTGCTAACTCTGCAGTCCA
The DNA here is from genome assembly GCF_023864275.1 of Schistocerca cancellata. Classification (NCBI taxonomy): domain Eukaryota; kingdom Metazoa; phylum Arthropoda; class Insecta; order Orthoptera; family Acrididae; genus Schistocerca; species Schistocerca cancellata. The sequence continues at coordinate 758,678,173 of NC_064628.1, read as the reverse complement.
CTACGCAGAAAAGAGAAGAATCAGGTCTGAAGATTCCTTAAACAGCAAACCGTTCGCAGTCATCCCTTGACGCGATATCTTATTCAGCGCTGTATTTTTATGTCCTTTTTATGCGACTCTGTGAGATCTTCAGTCGATTATACCGCACCAAGTTGCGTCTCTAATTGGTAACCAGCAGAAATTTGCTACGCAACGACAGCTGACATTCGGATAAATACCAGACTGACTCGTTAAGCCTTTTTATTTCTCATTATTGTAAGTGGCGCTCTGTACGAGGGCCGATAGGACAGAGTGAGAAGTTAATCTTTACATCGCGTAAGGCCAAAAAGTTTCGAGCCCGGATTATTAAAAAAAATTAGAGAAACGTTAAGATCGTGGTTTTAATGCTCCACGTGTTCCACATCGTGTCTCCCCACTTGAGTATAACGCACAGAACGTTTATACAACCACATGACATTCTCAGAAAAGTCCTTTGAGATGATTTGCAACTCGTGTGTCACAAAAACTTTAAGTTCGTTTACGTCGTCAAAACGTTCCCCTTCACGTGAATTTCCGCACACTTTCGATTCCTGGTAGGTTGTCAGTTCATCCATGATTACTTCTTTCAGAAGAGAATTATCTACGGTTTGCATTTCAATCAAGTCGCGGCAGCGTCCACACGTACTTGGTTTTGCTCGGGAGTCAAGGTGCGCGAGACTATCGTTGCACATAGTTCTCTCTTCTTAAGAACATTGTGGAGAATGTCTTGAACACGTGACTTAGAGAAATTGCTGCTTTGCGATTTGCATGAATTGTTGTCTCACAGAACAGGAATCAATGTATCTTTCTCGTTGGTGAAATGTTTATAGCTTTTAAACCATTAGCCACATTTAACTGGAAAAAAATTTCATATAACTTCCTTTGATTTAGACAACAAGGCAGTTCTTGCCGTGATTCTAGTTCACTGGCACCTTTTAAAAACTTTATGGCATTTTTGAAAACTTGAATACGAATGGTTAATGATACATATAAAACTGAAAACGTCTATTCCAGAACATCCGATTCATGGAATTTATTACCGAATTTCACAAATAACTCCGATATTATAATCGAAAGTTTCCTCCAGAGTAATAAGGGTCAGATTTGGTTCTTCCCCCTCACCTTGAAGGTTTCTTCTTCCTGCTGCCTGTGTACTCTTGGCATTATATTCAGCTGCAACTGAACCTTCCATTATCACTATTTGTTTAGACGCTGAGGTATTCGTACCTGGCACAATGACGAGCCCTTCCAGGACCTTTAACCTACGCAGAATACCATCATTACATGAAATAACGGCGTCTATGACCCCTCATCCCAACGTTTTTATCCCAACAAACGCATTTTTAAACACTAGAGTGTACAGGAGGTGTTTTTTTTCTGGACACAACCATGAAGAAATTTTCTAAGGAGGTTAGGATGCCTCAGATCTCTGTGCGGTGGTTTAATTGTTTCTGTAACAGTCACTGTGCTATAATTTTTATGGTGATAAAGGAATCCCATAAGAACGAAGTATTTCGCGACGGCACTGATATTTAAAACGTTCTCGGTTTTCTTACCGCGTCAGGGCAGTATTGCCTCGCGTGTTCCTACATTTCTCCGAAATGTAAACTGGTGTCCCCCGAGATCGGCTTCTACCAGTTTTTTTCCCATTTGTCTGTAAACAATTCGGAAGTGGAATAGTTATATTCTTCTTGAAGTCTGAGGGTGCTTCGCCTGTCTCATACATCTTGCACATCAGATGAATAGTTTTGTCATGCCTGGCTTGACCAAGACTACCAGTGGTTCTGACAAAATGCCGTCTACTCTCGGGTCCTTGTTGCGAAGTATGTCTTTCAGCGCTTTGATTATCTGCAGGAAAAATTCAAATCGTTACTTTGCGTGTCTCTCAAAACATTTTTTTTTTTAAATGTGTGTGGAATCTTATGGGACTTAACTGCTAAGATCATCAGTCCATAAGTTTACACACTACTTAACCTAAAATATCCTAAGGACAAACACATGCACACCCATGCCCGAGGGAGGACTCGAACCTCCGCCGGCACGAGCTGCGCAGTCCATGACTGCAGCGCCCAAGACCACTCGGCTAATCCCGCGCGGCAAAAAAAAAAACAGTCCCTCTTTTGTTTCGGTATAAAATGATCTGTGGAAGTATACAATAGATCTTGCAGAGCCAGGTAATGACTCGAAAACTGAGCGTAAAGAGACAAAGGAGTCGCAACTGATGCAGCACGAACAAATGGAAAAAAAATGTCGCGAATGTCTGATGCAGCCGGCATGTCACATCTGTGTGATGAAACCCGTATGGACTCGGAGTGAAGGGAGCAGGCCGATTGTCAAGCGGCGAGGCTCCGCAGCAAACGGCGTGAACCACTGCAGAAGAGGATGGCGCCGAGATTAAAATAAGAAGAGCGGAGAATGCGCGGAGCGGAAGAAAATCAGACGGGGGAAATAGCTCTGAGGGGATGACCGTCAGCGCCAGGCAGAGGCCTTCACTGCTGCGTCACTGCTGTGTCCCCCTCCCGCTATCCGGGAAACACGTGTCCCCACGTGCGCTACCGGCTCAGCGGGAGCCGGCGCCGTTTAAAAGGAGACTCCCCAGCTGCTGGCACGCTAACAAACACACGTAGCTCCACTGACGGAGACTGGGCACCTCTGCAGCGAATGTATTCGCGCCTGTGGGGTTCACACGTAATACTGATGGTTTCGATGACCTTGAACCAATTACTTAATCTGTGTTATGTGACGAAAATCTTCATACAATTTGAGAAATGAAACTTCCTGGCAGATTAAAACTGTGTGCCCGACCGAGACTCGAACTCGGGACCTTTGCCTTTCGCGGGCAAGTGCTCTACCATCTGAGCTACCGAAGCACAACTCACGCCCGGTACTCACAGCTTTACTTCTGCCAGTACCTCGTCTCCTACCTTCCAAACTTTACAGAAGCTCTCCTGCCAACCTTGCACAACTAGCATTCCTGAAACAAAGGATATTGCGGAGACATGGCTTAGCCACAGCCTGGGGGATGTTTCCAGAATGAGATTTTCACTCTGCAGCGGAATGTGCGCTGATATGAAACTGCTGTGAGTACCGGGCGTGAGTCGTGCTTCGGTTGCTCAGATGGTAGAGCACTTGCCCGCGAAAGGCAAAGATCCCGAGTTCGAGTCTCGGTCGGGCACACAGTTTTAATCTGCCAGGTAGTTTCATATCAGCGCACACTCCGCTGCAGAGTGAAAATCTCATTCTGGAAACATCCCCCAGGTTGTGGCTAAGCCATGTCTCCGGAATATTCTTTCTTTCAGGAGTGCTAGTTCTGCAAGGTTCGCAGGAGAGCTTCTGTAAAGTTTTGAAGGTAGGAGACGAGGTACTGGCAGAAGTAAAGCTGTGAGTACCGGGCGCGAGTCGTACTTCGGTAGCTCAGATGGTAGAGCACTTGCCCGCGAAAGGCAAAGGTCCCGAGTTCGAGTCTCGGTCGGGCACACAGTTTTAATCTGCCAGGAAGTTTCATATCAGCGCACACTCCGCTGCAGAGTGAAAATCTCATTCTGGAATTTCAGAAATATCGGACTGGCGACTCATGGTGTAACTTGATACGTGTTGTTGATGTTGTCGTCATCAGACTGAAGACAGGTTTGACGCAGCTCTCCACGATAATCTGGCCTCTGCAAGCATCTCTTTCGTCACACTTCCCTCCCCACCAAATCAACTAAATGTCCCTGCGTTACACACCAATATTCAAGAAAGGTAGTAGGAGTAGGTGCTTATGGAATATCGTCTCAGTTATGTGACTGCATTTCTGATTTCCTGTCAGAGAGGTCACAGTTCTTAGTAATTGACGGAAGGTCATCGAGTAAAACAGAAGTGATTTCAGGCGTTCCCCAAGATAGTGTTATAGGCCCTTTGCTGTTCCGTATCTATATAAACGATTTGGGAGACAATCTGAGCAGCCGTCTTCGGTTGTTTGCAGATGACGCTGTCGTTTATCGACTAATAAAGTCACCAGAAGATCAAAACAAACTGCAAAACGATTTAGAAAAAATATCAGAATGGTGCGAAAAGTGGAAGTTGACCCTAACTGACGAAAAGTGTGAGGCCATTCACATGAGTGCTAAAAGGAACTCGTTAAACGTCGGTTACATGATAAATCAGTCTAATCTAAAAGCCGTAAATTCAACTAAATGCCCAGGTATTACGTTTACGAACAATTTAAATTGGAAAGAAGACATAGAAAATATTGTGGGGAAGGCTAACCAAAGGCTGCGTTTTATTGGCAGGACACTTAGAAAATGTAACAGACCTACTAAGGAGACTACGCTTGTCCGCCCTCCTTTAGAACACTGCTGCGCAGTGTGGGATCCTTACCAGACAGGACTGACGGAGTACATCGAAAAAGTTCAGAGAAAGGCAGCACGTTTTGTATTATCGCGAAATATGGGAGAGAGTGTCACAGAAATGACACAGGATTTGGGCTGGACATCATTAAAAGAAAGGCGTTTTTCGTTGCGACGCAATCGTCTCAAGAAATTCCAATCACCAAATTTCTCCTCCGAATGCGGAAATATTTTGTTGACACCGACCTACATAGGGAGGAACGATCACCACGATAAAATAAGGGAAATCAGAGCTCGTACGGAAAGATATAGGTGTTCATTCTTTCTGCGCGCTATACGAGATTGGAATAATAGAGAATTGTGAAGGTGGTTCGATGAACCCTCTGCCAGGCACTTAAATGAGATTTGCAGAGTATCCATGTAGATGTAGATAGACAATATTGCTGTGTCATGGACACGTAAGAAGATTTAGAGGAGGTCCTCAAGCACAATGGGAAATTTTTTCTGTTATCAGTACGGTATGAAAATAAACAACCGAAAGAGTAATGCAGTAATGAAACAGAATATGAACCTCTAAAAATGAGAACTGAAGGAGAGGGGTTAGAAGTCATATACGAACTTTATGGGAAGCAGGATCACAAGGGATGGTAGAAGTTGGAAAGGAATTGCGATAGCACCCCAAAATTGCATTCAATTTGAGAAAGAACATACTCACCAGCAAGAATGGCAATTACGAAATAAGGAAACGGATTGTGAAAGCATTTGTTTGGAGTGTGAACCTATGTGAGTCTGAAACTTGGACGACTGGGAAACAAGAGAGGAGCACTGGAGATTTGGTTCTACATATGTCACAGATGGCCGGCCGGAGTGGCCGAGCGGTTCTAGGCGTTACAGTCCAGAACCGCGCGACCGCTACGGTCGCAGGTTCGAATCCTGCCTCGGGCATGGATGTGTGTGATGTCCTTAGGTTAGATAGGTTTAAGTAGTTCTAAGTTCTAGGGGGCTGATGACCTCAACAGTTGTCCCATAGTGCTCAGAGCTATTTTGTTACAGATGGGGAGACTGTGTTACCAAAGAGGAGGTGCGGAGAAGAGTACTAGAAACAGGATGCCTCTGGAGACTCGTCCAAACAATACGAGATGAAACCGTAGAAAGCATTTTAAGACACAATAACATTACTGCAATAACAGCAGAAGGAGCTATCGAAGGAACTAATCGATGAGAACGAGAAAGGACGTCGCACATGTAGCAGATTATGAATGAGAGAGAGAGAGAAGAAGAAGACTTAGATTCTGCCCTGTCAACTGATCCCTTGTTTCAGTTTTCTTGCGTCGACAATTTTTTTTTTTCTATCCAGTTCTGCGAGGGCGTTCAATAAGTACACTTTATTTCCGAAATAAGATTGGTTTAATTCAAGATTCCAGTACACCATACTGTTCCCCTCTCTTTCGGCTACAAAACCCTATTTTTTAACATAATCTCCGTTCAGTGCGACGGCGTTACGCTGCCATACTGGTGGTAACACTCTGCTGGTCGACGTCGGAACCAACGTCTGGCTGCATCAACAATCTCCTCATTATCTCTTATTTCTTTCCGCGGAGTGCATCCTTCATTGGGCGAAAGAGTGAAGTCGGAAGGTGCGAGATCCGGGCTGAGGGAGGATGAGGAAGAACAGTCCGATGAAGTTCTGTGATCTTCTCAGGATGAGCAGACCTGTGTGATGACCTGCGTTGCCATGGAGAAGTAGAAATTCTCTTGCATTTTCGTGGCTACGAACACACTGAAGTCGTTTCTTCAATTTCGTGAGGGTAGCACAATACACTTCAGAGTTCAAATGGTCCAAATGGCTCTGAGCACTACGGGACTTAACTTCTATGGTCATCAGTCCCCTAGAACTTAGAACTACTTAAACCTAACTAACCTAAGGACATCACACAACACCCAGTCATCACGAGGCAGAGAAAATCCCTGACCCCGCCGGGAATAGAACCCGGGAACCCGGGCGTGGGAAGTGAGAACGCTACCGCACGACCACGAGCTGCGGACTACTTCAGAGTTAATCCTTGCACCATCGCGGAGGATATGAAACAGAGCAACCCCTTCAGAGTCCCTGCAGACTGTCGCCATGACTTTACCGGCTGAGGGTGCAGCTTTCAGTTTTTTACTCGGAGGAGAGGTGGTGTGGCGTCAGGACTGCCGTTGTATTCCCGGTTCGAAACGATGAACCCATGTTTCAATGCCTGTGACAATGTTAGAGAAAAGTTGTCACGCACAGCCTCGTAACGCACATGCGACTCCGCACAGATGGTCCTTCGTTGCTCTTTATGGTCTTCTGTTAGGCGGCAAAGAACTCAGCGGGCATACACCATTGAGAACCCCAACTGGTGAACGAGTGTATCAGCACTACCAACAGATACGTCAAGTTGTGCTGCGAGGTGTTTGATGGTGATCCGTCGATCACCTCGAATGAGTGTGTCCTCTCGTTTCAACATTGCAGCAGTTACAGCTGTGTGAGGCCGGCCGGTATGCGGGAGATCGAACAGGTTTGGGCGACCGTGTTGTGCTGGTGACAGACGTCTCGCTCCACGACTCACCGTGCTTTTTTTTCACTGCCAGGTCTCCGTATACATTCTTCAGGCGGCTAGGGATATCTGCGATGCTTTGATTTTCCGCCAAAAGAAACCCAATGACAGGTTCTTGGTTACAGTCGCCAATTTGAAGACTACGTATAGCGCTGCCACCTTGCGCAACTTCATGGAACTGTATGGGCTAAGCCGGCCGCGGTGGTCTCGCGGTTCTAGGCGCTCAGTCCGGAACCGCGCGACTGCTACGGTCGCAGGTTCGAATCCTGCCTCGGGCATGGATGTGTGTGATTTCCTTAGGTTAGTTAGGTTTAAGTATTTCTAAGTTCTAGGGGACTGATGACCACAGATGTTAAGTCCCATAGTGCTCAGAGCCATTTGAACCATTTGTATGGGCTAAAGCAAGAATAATCCGCGATGTCCCTCAACAAATTGTGTATTTTTTTCAACCGAAATTGTCCGAGAAAGTAAATGTATTGGATTACTTAGCGAACGTCCCTCGTATTCATTACTTCCTCTTTAGCTAAGCGATCTATCCATCTAATCTTCAGCATTCATATGTAGCACCACATTTTAAAATGTTCTATCCTCTTCTTGTCTGAAATGCTAATCGTCAACGTTTCACTTCTGCAGAAGGCTACATTCCATAGAAATAACTCCAGAGAAGACTTCTTAAGACTTACATTTATATTAGATGCTAAGAAATTTATGTTTCTCAGAAACGTCTATATTTCATATCTCCTCCACATCTGCAATTAGCAGTTACTTTGCGGCCCAAATAGCGAGACTCATCTCCAACATTTAGTGTCTGATTTCCTAATCTAATTCCCTCGGCATCGCCAGATTTAATTCGCCTACATTCCGGTACCATTGTTTTATTTTTGTTGTTGTTCCTCTTATAACCTCTTTGCAATGCACTGCTCATTCTGTTCAACTGATCTCCCAAGCCCTTTGGTTTCTTCGGCAGGATTACAATGTCATCGGCAAACCTATATGTTTTGTAGGGTTCTGTACCTCAGTCTATAAAACCGAGCCCTTATAGAATCATTTTTGTTGTCCGTCTGTGTGAGTGTCTGTCTGTCCGACGGTTCAAAGTCCTTTTTCTGAGGAACGGGTAGAAGTATCATGTTGAAATTTATGTCATTTTTATGGCAGATCTATAGTCCCTTGGCGATGTAAAAAAGTGAAGCTTCTACATTAATGCAGCCTAAAGAAATGGGCATTTTTGTCACATATTCTGATAGACGCAAAATCACTCATCAAAACCTATAATTCTCTTTTGCCGAAAACAAGGTTTCACGCTACAACCAAAGGAAAAAATCCGAAAATTATGAATTTGTAATTATATCGCACTACGCAAAATTTTGACATATCGTCCATATGTTAAGATAGCTTTTTCTCAGGAAAAACTACACGCATCACGTTGAAATTTATGTCACATACTAAAGTACACTGAAGTGCCAAAGAAACTGGCACAATTGCCAATATCGCGTACGGCCACCGCGAGCACACAAGGTTCCGCTACGCTACGTGGGATGGACTCGACTAATGTCTGAAGTAGTGCTGGAGGAAACTGATACCATTAATTCTGCAGGGTTGTCAATAAATTCGTAAGAGTACGAGGGGGTGAAGATCTCTTCTGAACAGGGCGATGCAAGGTATCGCAGATACGCTCAATAATGTTCATTCTGGGAAGTATGGTGGTCAGCGGAAGTGTTTAAACTCAGAAGAGCGTTCCTGGAGCCACTATGTAGCAATTCTGGACATGTGGGGTGTCGAATTGTCCTGCAGAAATTACCGAAGTCCGTCGGAATGGACAATGGACATCAATGGATGCAGGTGGTCATACAGGATGCTTATGTACTTGTCACCTGTCACAGTCGTATCCAGACGTATCGGGAGTCACATATCACTCCAATTGCAAACGCTCCAAACCATTACAGGGCCTCCAGCAGCTTGAACAGTCCCCTGCTTACATGCAGGGTCCATGGATTCATGATCTTGTCTCCATACCAGTACACGTCCATATGGTCAATACAATCGGAAAAACGAGACACGTCAGATCAGGCAACATGTTCCAGTCATCAACAGTCCAATGTCGGTGTTGACGGGCCAAGGCGAAGCGTAAAGCTTCGTGTCGTGCAGTCATCAGGGGTACACGAGTGGGCCTTCGACTCCGAAAGCCCATATCGATGATGTTTCGTTGAATGGTTCGCACGCTGACACGTGTTGATGGCTCAGAGCTGAAACCTGCAGCAATTTGCGGAAGGGTTGCACTTCTGTCACGTTGAACGATTCTCTTCAGTCCTCGTTTGTCTCGTTCTCGCAGTATCTTTCTCCGGCCGCAGCGATGTCGGAGATCTGATGTTTTTGCGGATTCCTGATATTCACGGTACACTCTTGAAATGGTCATATGGGAAAGCCCCCACTTCATCGCTACCTCGGAAATGTCTCACATCGTTCGTGCGCCGACTATAACACCACGTTCAAGCTCACATAAATCTTGATAACCTGCCATTGTTGCAGCAGTAACCGATCTAACAATTGCGCCAAACACTTGTTGTCTTATATAGTTGTTGCCCACCGCAGCATAGTATTCTGCCAGTTTACATATCTCTGTATATGAAATCGCATACCTATACCAGTTTCTTTGGCGCTTGAGTGTATATAGTCCTTTGGCTGTGTGATAAATATAAGCTCCTATGTCAATGCAACCGAAAGATATGGTGATTTGTGTAACATATTTTGATACTAGCAAACTGACTCATCGAAAGGGGTAGGGGACCTCCTGTTGGTCTAGAAACATGAAATTTGGGAAGAAGGACGGTCTGACACTACCAGTGAAGAGAAAAATTTGTAATAACGGCCCACGAAAAAAAATGTTTTTTGCATTTGTTATATGACTGTCCCTTCGTTTCTCACGAACAAGTAGATGTACCAATTTAAATTCGTCACAAAAATCGCTCTGAGCACTATGGGACTTAACACCTGAGGTCATCAGTCCCCTAGAACTTAGAACTACTTAACTTAACTAACTTAAGGACATCACACACATGCATGCCGGAGGCAGGTTTCGAACCTGCGACCGTAGCGGTCGCGCGGTTCCAGACTGAAGCGCTAAGAACCGCTCGACCACAACGGCCGGCCAAAATTCGTCACATACTGAGGTGTAAAGTTATTTGGCGGTGTAAAAATGTTAAGCTTCTAAGTCGATGGAATCAGAAGATACGGCCACTTATGTCACATATTCTGATTCCCGCAAACTCACTCATTAAAACGCAATGATTACTTCTTATGACGTAGAATCACAAATTTTGGCAACAGGAATGGTTTCACAATACAAGTACAGGAAAAGAATGAGTAATTTGTTAATCTGTAATTGTATCACACGAAAAAATATGTCGTTTGTCATTTGTTATCCGACTTTAAACTTAAAAATAAAAGATTCTCGACAGTCTTGGAATCCCTGGTACCGTCGTCTTGCCACTATCGATGTCCACAATATGTATAAATCGTCGAGGTCCTCGAGTTCTGGAATGGATAGTAATAATAATGATAATGAGTGTATGACATTGGTGGCCGGGAGATCCCTCGCGACTTGCGAGTGAATGAGGATGAAATGATGATGAAAGGCACACAACACTCAGTCATCTCGAGGCAAAGAAAATCCCTGACCCCGCGGGGAATCGAACCCGGGACCCCGTGCACGGGAATCGAGAACGCTACCGCAAGACCACGAGCCGCGGACCTGGAATGGATGATATGTCTATATACACATGTTTGTACGGCAGTACGCGTGAGCTACTCGCATCTGGCCAATTTTTTTTATTTCTGCTCCATGATCTCAAACTACATTTCCCAATTTCTACATGGTTTCGTTTACGTGATATGACTATCTTGAAACGAAGCCTCTGAAATGCTGAACACTTTATCATACTGATTTTCAACAGCGGTACAGGAAGCAGTAATGGTGTTCGCCAGCGAAAGGCCACAGGCAGCCGATGCAAACTGGTGGGCCTCCGGTCTTCTGCGCCTGGCGAATCTCTCGGCTGCAGCAGAATTGGGCGAGGCGGGGCGGCGCAGCCGAGCAGAAATCAGGTGGCGGCGACGGGCGCAGGATATGAGATATGAGAACAAAGGCGGCGTGTGAATGAATGTATGAGTGGGAGGAATCCCGCGACACCTAGCTCGTCGGCGCCCGGCCGCGGTCGCCAAGTTAAACAACAGCCTCGCTCCCCGCGGCGAATAAAAGGAGGGCGGGCGAGAGCGCGGAGACGGCCGTTAGAATCATACGGACCGCTCTCGGCGCATCGCAGCTCGGAATAAAAGACGCAGCGGCGCGGCGGGAACCGAGGTGGCGCCAGGCGTCGGAATTGCAGAGCGGTTCGAACGCCCGCGGCCACGGAGGCGGCAAGGAGTATTTGCCGGCACTGTTTGCATGGCGGGGACGGGGAGCAGAGGCGGGAAAGCCTCGATTACGTCGCTGTTTGGTGGCCCGCCATCTCGGGCCACCGAGACTATTCAGCGCACCATAGCTCGAACAGGTAGGGCTTCTATGGCAACCCGAGTATGCGAAAAATGGCGCAGTTGTTCCACGTGAATGAAGTTCTGCTCATATCTAAGGTGCTCATGAACTACTGATGCATTCCTAAGAAATACTGAATGAACTTACGTGATAGATAATTACGAGGGTCACTCCAAAAGAAATGCACACTACTTTTTTTTAAATCCATCTTTTATTCTACATGTTTGAAAGTTTTACACTGTGTAGATACATCCTTTAGGAACAATATTTTCATTTCTCCACATCATTTCCATCCCTCTCAACTGCCTTACGCCATCTTGAAACCCGCGCCTGTATACCCGCACGGTAAAATTCTGGACCAACCTGTTGGAGCCACTGTTTGGCAGCGTGCACAAGGGAGTCATCATCTTCAAACCTTGCTCCACGAAGAGTCTTTCACTTTCCCAAAGACATGATAGTCACATGGAACCAGGTCAGGACTGTAAGGCGGGTGTTTCAGTGTTGTCCATCCGAGTTTTGTGATCGCTTCTATGGTTTTCTGACTGACATGTGGCCGTGCATTGTCGCGCAACAGCAAAACATCCTGATTTTGCCGATGTGGTCGAACACGACTCAGTCGAGCTTGAAGTTTCTTCAGTGTCGTCACATATGCATCAGAATTTACGCTGGTTCCACTTGGCATGATGTCCACAAGCAAGAGTGCTTCCGAATCGAAAAACACCGTAGCCATAACGTTTCAAGCAGAAGGTGTGGTTTTGAATTTTTTTTTTCCCTTGGGTGAATTTGTATGATGCCACTCCATTGATAGCCTGTTCCGTCACTGGTGAAAAATGATGGAGCCATGCTTCATCACTTGTCACAATTCTTCCAAAAGTTCGCTGCATACCGTTTTTCTTGTTTCTTTGTGAGCCACTGTCAACATCCTGGCAACCCACCTGGCACAAACCTTTTTTAACGCCAACACTTCCAGTATTCTGCAAACACTTCCTTCCCCTATCCCAACGTAGCGTGACAATTCGTTCACTGTGATGCGTCTGTCAGCAGTCACCAATTCGTTAACTCTCTGCACATTGTCTGGAGTGTGTGCAGTACGAGGCCTGCCGCTGCGAGGACAATCCTAAATATTGCCATGCCCGCTTTCATCACATAACCTGCTTGCCCACTGACTAAGTGTACTGCGATCGACAGCAGAAGCTCCATACACCGTTTGCAACCTCTTGTGGATGTTTCTCACTGTCTCGTTTTCACAGCACAGGAATTCTATGACAGCACGTTGCTTCTGACGAACGTCAAGTGTAGCAGCCATCTTGAAGACATGCTGTGACGGCGCCACTCACGGGTACAGGTTGAACTACGTTTGAAAACAAGCGGGAAGGATATATCTACACACTGTAAAACATTCACAAATTCCGAATGAAAACTGTATTTTCACAAAAATAGTGTGCATTTCTTTTGGAGTGACCCTTGTACAAGGGACATCCAATACGAGGTGCATTCAAGTTCTAAAGCCTCCGATTTTTTTTCTCCGGACTGGAAAGAGATAGAAACATGCGCATTGTTTTAAAATGAGGCCGCGTTCATTGTCAATACGTTCCAGAGATGGCAGCGGCGAGAATGAGAACTATTTTAAATAATTAAAATGGCGACGTTTTCCTTACTTGAACAGCGTGCAATCATTCGTTTTCTGAATTTGCGTGGTGTGAAACCAATTGAAATTCATCAACAGTTGAAGGAGACATGTGGTGATGCAGTTATGGATGTGTCGAAAGTGCGTTCGTGGGTGCGACAGTTTAATGAAGACAGAACATTGTGTGACAACAAACCGAAACAACCTCGGGCTCGCACAAGCCGGTCTGACGACACGATCGAGAAAGTGGAGAGAATTGTTTTGGGGGATCGCCGAATGACTGTTGAACAGATCGCCTTCAGAGTTGGCATTTCTGTGGATTCTGTGCACACAATCATGCATGACGACCTGAAAATGCGAAAAGTGTCATCCAGGTGGGTGCCACGAATGCTGACGGGCGACCACATGGCTGCCCGTGTGGCATGTTGCCAAGCAATGTTGACGCGCAACGACAGCACGAATGGGACTTTCTTTTCGTCGGTTGTGACAATGGATGAGATGTGGACGCCATTTTTCAATCCAGAAAGAAAGCGCCAGTCAGCTCAATGCAAGCACACAGATTCACCGCCACCAAAAAAATTTCGGGTAACCGCCAGTGCTGAAAAAATGATGGTGTCCATGTTCTGGGACCGCGAGGGCGTAATCCTGACCCATTGCGTTCCAAAGGGCACTACGGTAACAGGTGCATCCTACGAAAATGTTTTGAAGAACAAATTCCTTCCTGCACTGCAACAAAAACGTCCAGGAAGGGCTGCGCGTGTGCTGTTTCACCAAGACAACGCACCCGCACATCGAGCTAACGTTTCTTCGTGATAACAACTTTGAAGTGATTCCTCATGCTCCCTACTTACCTGACCTGCCTCCTAGTGACTTTTGGCTTTTTCCAACGATGAAAGACACTCTCCGTGGCCGCACATTCACCAGCCGTGTTGCTATTGCCTCAGCGATTTTCCAGTGGTCAAAACAGACTCCTAAAGAAGCCTTCGCCGCTGCCATGGAATCATGGCGTCAGCGTTGTGAAAAATGTGTACGTCTGCAGGGCGATTACTTCGAGAAGTAACGCCAGTTTCATCGATTTCGGGTGAGTAGTTAATTAGAAAAAGAATCGGTGGCCTTAGAACTTGAATGCACCTCGTAAGTAATGCAACGCATTCTTTTCTGAAAGCAGGTTGGCTTTATTCAGGTCAGCAATACACTATATTGCTCCCGACTCTTTCCGCTAGAAAACCCTAGTTTTCGCTATAAACCCTGTTCAATGCGACGGCCTTACGCCACCTAACTGGTAGAGCCTGTACGCCTGCATGTTACTGCTCTGGCCGTGGACGACGGAGCCAACGTACTGCTTCCCGCAGAATGCAGCCTTCATTGAGCCAAACAAAGGGAGTCTGGGGTGTAGAGTGGAACAGGAATAACTGTCCAACGAAGTTTTTTCAGTTCCTCTTGGGCGCAGACTTGTGTGAGGCCTTGCGTTGTCATGGATAAGGAGAAATTCGTTTGCATTTTTGTGGTGACGGATCACGCTTCCTTCGTTTTCCTGTGGAGCACAATACACTTCTGAGCTGATCCTTGCACAGCACCACGAGGGAGGACAGAATACCCCTTCAGAGTCCCAGAAGACCGTCGCCATGGCTTTACCGGCTGAGGGTGAGGCTTTGAACTTTTTCTTCGGAGAAAATGTGGTGTGGCGCCACTCCATGGATTGCTGTTCTGTTTCCGGTTCGAAGTAATGAGCGCATGTTTCATCGGACAGTGACAATGTTCGACAAAAAAACTGTCACGATCGGCTTCGCGACACGCAAACAGTTCTGCACGGATGGTCCTTCCCTGACCTCTAGGGTCTTCTGTTAGGCGGCGAGGAACTCAGTGGGCATCTGTCCCGAGTACCGAACTGCTGGACGAATATGTCACTACTACCTACAGTGACGTCCACTTGAGCAGCGCGTTGTCTGACGGTGATCCATCTATCACCTGGAGTGAGAGTGTCCGTACGTTCGAACATTGCAGGAGTCACTGCTATGTCCGGACGGACGACATGTCGGAGATCTGACAGGTTTGCGCGACGTTGCTGTTTACATGATAGACGTTACGGCTGGCCGGTATGGCCGAGCGGTTCTAGGCGCTTCAGTCTGGAACCGCGCAACCGCTACGGTCGCAGGTTCGAATGCTGCCTCGGGCACGGATGTGTGTGATGTCCTTAGGTTAGTTAGGTTTAAGAAGTTGTAAGTTCTAGGGGGCTGATGACCTCAGATGTTGAGTCCCATAGTGCTCAGAGCCATTTGAAACATTAGACGCTACGCCCAACGACTGATAGTGTTTTTTTTTTTTTTTCCACTGCCAGCCCCTCGTAGACATACTGCCAGCGCCTCTGAGTATCTGCAATGCTCTGGTTTTCCGCCAAAAGAAACGCAATGACAGCTCTCTGCTTGGAACGCGTCTCCGTTACAGAAACCATTTGAAAGGGTACAGTACCGCCCGACACTGAAAATAGGTACAACATACTTCATTATTTTTGTCAGTACAACATATTTTTTTCTAATAATAACTAAATTTCAATTAATTCAGCGAAACCGCATACCAGTGTGGGAAAGAATGACAATTTATTTATTTAATTGATCACATGTGCACTCCCACAAAATAAATCCCTACATCCAGTTTGGTGAGATCTGTGAAATGAATGAATGTATGGTCGTCTGCTAACCGCAGATAGTGAATGTGAATATATGATTATCTTTGAGACGACCCTTTGGTCACCTTTGGTAGAACCAAAGAGATGAAATTTACCGGAGCTTTGAGCGCCTGAAATGTGGCTGACCAATACGGTAGCAAGGTGCTCCCCCACTTCGGCAGAGGTGCGAGAGGACCTGAAGAACAGCCATGTTTCAGCACTCTGCCGCTGGATCTAGTGTTGGTAAGACCTGTCTTAGGTGTGCTCCGTAAAGACAAAAGAGTGGAGACATGGTATGCATGTGAAATACTTAAGAGTAGTTTGGAATAATAATTCCTCTATTTCAGGAATTTTTGTGGGGAGAATTAAATGTCAGGCAGGTAATATTAAGGGGATCGTAGTAATCTTCGGAAGTGACCAACGGTCACAATGAAACCACGTGTAGCAATAAGTTGAAACACTTCCGAGTGCTTAAGTTAAGCTGAATTACTAGCGTGTGTTCTGTAAGTTGGAAATATTTAAGAAATGGCGTGTGCAGGACTTGAAATTAGAGACGAGTACTTCCACGTGGTGAGTACTGTGTGAGTCTCAATCTGTGTATGGGACAAAGGATAAAGAGAAGTACTCGTCCATGGTATCAGTTGAGGACTCGCGTGTGTGATGAATATGTTCTTAATATTACTTTGCGTGTTATGTTTCCGTGTGACGCTTTATTCAAACTATAATACTCTGAGAGAGAAGCAAGGTGAGTCAGCCGTCTATCCAGCAACGCCACTTGGCTTGCATTGCACAGGAAGACGTGCATATATCCTCCAGAGTTCATAGTAGGAAAGAAAAATTACGAAGTGGGGCAGTGTCGTGTGAAACTGGGATAAATACTAATTGGAGTGGGAAAGCTGAAAGTGATAATGTTGTGACTATTCCTTGTGTTGTATTCCATGTTGCAATGTAGTGTATGTCATGTGATTTAAGTATGTGTCGTTTGCATGGGAGAGTAGCAAGGTAGTTTCAGAGTTAGTGGGTTATGCATGTTCCTTTTGTACCGCTCTGTCTGGAGGGAAGTTTCGTGATGATGGTTGTGAGAGTCGAAGTGTGAGATATAGCAAAAGATCCACCATCCTATCCAGAAAGTGCACTGTAGCGTTAAATAATTACGAGACCATAAGATAGAGAATCACCAATGTAAAGCCATGCCCACTGGGCGGAATTTCTCATGTGTTATTGTTGTAGGTTATAGAATTTGTGTGTTTAGGTTATAGAATTTATCGGGATAAATAAGATAAAGAAAAGAAAAAGATTGGTGGCCTTTTCCTTCGAATTGTATGTTGTCATGATATCCAGAATTTATAATGTGTGCGCCATTCATATTCAGTGCGATGGCCACGTGTTGATAAAAGCCGTTAAATAAGAAAGAAAATGTGCTATTGCCAGTGCGTAGTGAACAGTCAGTGTTGTGTAAATTACTAATAGTCAGATGCGCGTTTCCGTTGCGTTATATCCAAGCAGGAGAATAACTTTTAACTTATTTGTGAGTACTAGAGTTCATGTTACTCGATAAATAAAAAATGAATCCACTCGCTTGGCAGACCACTCATCTTGCAGGCGTGACTGCTTGATGCCACAGTATGAGCAAGCCACGCGGGCGCCTCTCACATTTAAGTATACATATAGCGCCGCCACCTATCAGAACTTCATGAAACCACAGGAGCTGAAGCAGGAATATTCACCATGTCCCCATAGCAAATTCTCCATTTTTTTAACCGAACTTGGCCGAGAGAAATATGTGTGTTGCGTTATTTATTGAACGCCCCTCGTACAATACATTACCGTGATAATGTGTGCCTTTTCTGAGCACAATCGTAACATATGGCGGTTGTTAAGGCATATGTCCACTAGCAAATAAACTTGCAGACGTTACTTCTGCCAGTTCTTTTAAGTGGAAGGACCCCATGCCAGGCGACTTCCTCAAGTCCCGTCAACTTTCGTGGACGTAGCTTCCCAAAGTTACTGGAACTAGTTTCTTACACCTTGGTGCAAGAGTCTGCCGAACTTGCCAGTTGATAAATTTTCTTTTCAAATTTGCAGAAGTTCTGTGTATTCAATACCGGTAAGAAAATGTCAGTGCCCCTTATGGCAGACTTCTACGCCATGTTGCGCAAAGAATCGTGTCAACATTTAGGTTTGATTAAAGGAAGTCAGAAAGTTGGAAGCTGAATCATCTGCTGTGGTGCTGAAAGAATGTACTTTATATACACGAAGCAGATTTGCTGAATCTGCCGGCCGCGGTGGTCGTGCGGTTCTAGGCGCTCCAGTCCGGAGCCGCGCTGCTGCTACGATCGCAGGTTCGAATCCTGCCTCGGGCATGGATGAGTGTGATGTCCTTAGGTTAGTTAGGTTTAAGTAGTTCTAAGTTCTAGGGGACTGATGACCACAGCAGTTGAGTCCCATAGTGCTCAGAGCCATTTTTTTTTTTTTGCTGAATCAGCTTTTTAGAAAATGTTTTACGTGTAGCATAAAAAACGAAACATCACATATTTTGGATTTGCATTTTTTTCACTATGCAGTTGTTCTCAAACGACTGCAACAGAAGGGGGTAGTGCAGTGGTTAGGACACTGGACTTGTTTTCCGTGATTTCCCTAAACCGTTCTAGACAAATGATGGGATGGTTCCTTTGAAAGGGCATGGCGGATTTCCTTTCTCATCCTTGACACAATCCGAGCTTGTGTTCCTTCTCTGATGACCTCGATGTCGATGGGACGTTAAACCCTGTCTTCCTTCCTTCCTTTCAAACGACTACAGGGAAACTGTAAATTAAAAATATTTCATTATTTCAAGTCTCACATCACAGCCTGGTGATTACGTGATTAACTTTTTGTTATTGGTAATATTTATTACGATACTTTATAAAGCTGAATAACTCACCGCCCGTTGTTTGAAGAATTTGCACTGAATTAACAGTGCGAACCGCGATTGATAACCTGAGGGAAGCAGAAATTGGCCTGGAATTGTCGTCACATTAGGAAATGCCTAGCTTCACATAATTGAGAGGCGAATGCTTGGTTGAGAGGCAGGGTGTCATCTGGCCAGGATTCGATTCCACAACCTTTCGGTATCCAGCCACACGTTCTGCTGCCAGACGTCGACACCAAATGCGAGTTCGATCCCGCACTGCATTCTCGAGGCACTGTTGCTGTCTCGAGTTCTGGCGGCTGTTCGCTAGGTGGCAATGACATCGTTTTAACAACTTAGCTTTAATTCTTCACAATTCGGCCAATTTGTACGATATATTTATAATTTATGTACGAATACCTTCCTTGGGAATCAGTGCCTCTGTCAGCCAAAACCGGATCAGAATCCCTAAAGCCGTTCCTGAGATTAGCCTACACCCAAGAATGACGCGAACAAGCCGCTTCATTACATATTAGAGAGAGAGAGAGAGATTTCACTGAATTGTATTGAGTGAATATACTGTTCTTTTCTTCAATTAGTTATAATCCAAAAACCATTCACTTTCCGCAAGCTGTATACAAAGTGTGATGGACGCTCTTAACTAGTTACAGTTTCAATGTGAACTTTGGGCTACAACTAGCTACCCACACCGGTTGCGCGCGGGTAGTACTAACAAGGGCACCCTTCGAACTCCTGACCGATTTCATTCATACTGACTGGGTGTGTAGGGCACGACTAGGACTTGGACGTATGTAAACAGGAAGACGCTACTGTCAACCGTTTTACAGAAAATCGAGTTTGAAAGTTTTAGACGTAATTATGTAAGTCGTATTGCCGTTAGGAGTCAGAGAGTCCGTACCCCAAAGAGTAAGCACCTGGTTTCACAAGGATAAGAGCTGTGGATCGAATTTCGCTGCCGCTACTGTTTTTTTTTTTCACGTAATTCTAACAATAGATATGTGTGATACACCATGAAATGATGACCGAGAACCGTTTGTCAATGCAAACCGAGTCTTATTTCCCAACAAAGACACTGAAAATACCAGCACATGGTTCAAATGGCTCTGAGCACTATGGGACTTAACAGCTATGGTCATCAGCCCCCTAGAACTTAGAACTACTTAAACCTAACTAACCTAAGGACAGCACACAACACCCAGTCATCACGAGGTAGAGAAAATCCCTAACCCCACCGGGAATCGAACCCGGGAACCCGGGCGCGGGAAGCGAGAACGCTACCGCACGACCACGAGCTGCGGACAAAATACCAGCACATGCAAAAATTCGGCGTTCACTTCAAGTGCCGTATCTTGCAATAACTATTGTTTTCCTTGTTTCTGTGATCAGTATTATGCTGATACTACGCCACAAGTTACATGTTATGGTTGTCACACCTGTAGACAATATAAATGAAATAACTATACTGAGTTGATTGAAAGTTCTTGCGTATTGTATTTTATTTCCAGTCTCATTACGAAACTTTTTTCCTCCTTTTTTTTCAAAATAAATATCATGAAAATAATAAATGCATAATTAAATAGTGTCAACTTACATAGTCATAATAAATCTGTACTATAATTAAGTGGGGAAAAGCCGAAGTGTCGGCACGGAAGTTCGGTCCAAAGACATCGCGCTTTTCAAACTCAGCGCTTACTCGCTCGGCTACGGCCTTCTTGAACATTAGTGGCCACACAAAGTGTATAAGGACGCGTAAAATTTATAAACTCCATTTTCTCGAAAACAATTGACACGTGCATGTACCTGTTTACAAGTGTTGAAGTCCTAGTCATGCGCTACACGTACTGTCAATGTGAATCAAATCGGTGAGGGGGAGTTCTTACGGTCGCCTCGTAAGTATCTACAGTCTGACGCAGCGGTCTGCCGTAACAGAATATCTAAACAAGCCTTCCTCGTGAATCATTCTGTCTTTGGGTGAAAATCATATCAAACTCGCTGGAATAGAGCGTGGCATTAACCTTCACATACAATAAGAAAAACACAATCAGAAAGTTTCCTATATGTACAGAAGATAAGCTTACACTGTTTATGGACTCAGACGGAATAAGTTTTAAGAGAATTACAGTAGCCATCGCTGTTAGTTCTCTGTGGGCCTTACCAGGAGTGTAGATCTTGGAATGCTACTATCGAGTTATGCATTTATGAGCAGCAGAATCTACGACTAGATACTTATATTGATATGGTGTCTGTTCTTTCCGACATGTCCGAAAGAACAGACATCACTGATGACCTGCAGCCGTCTAGAACGAAATTAGAATTATATATTAATACCTTCAGCTGCTGATGGGCGTTGATATATATCAACGGAGCAGGTCCGAAAGAACAGACACCATATCTGTTGTCTACATAGTTCCGCGTAGTCAGCGCGTACAAAACTTTCCCAATAGAGCGCGCCCCGCTAAGCACAACAGCGCAGGCGCAGCGCTCGTCCGTCTCCGCACTACGAGATGGTGCTGTCTTAGTGACGGACCAAATTCTGCTTCCGCCGATCCGCGTATTAATATGTAACGCAGCCAATGAGATTGCTGCTTACGTAGAACCTTTTCTCCTCGCGGATCACACTTGCGCAGTGATACCTGAACGCTCGAGGTATTATAACGAGTGTACAGACCTCCGATTAGTCAGTCTGCATTAGTCCATAGTCAAGTTTCAGTCTGCGCCTAATAAGATAATCATATTCCTGTACATAGCCATGAAAATAAATGAATAGACACTTTGACAAGTATCAGAGATATGTGAGAATAAGATTAACGTACCAAGACCAAGGGAACTTCAGATTGTCAATTGTAAACAGTATCCAGAATCAAGTTAAGTAATTTCTATGCTTTTTGTTATTTTAATAAATGTGTGTGAAAATTAATCAAGTTCTGTTTAAACTTGGTGACCGTCAATCTGCTACTCTAAGCGTGCAAGTGGCATTTCTATCGTCTGACCTAACGGCAGAAGATAAACACGCCACGATAAGACCACGAGACATATTGCTGACACTCGCCTACTTCGTTAGAGCGACAAGTCAAATAATCTGATGGTGTGTGTACCGAAGGTCTTACAGTACGCACACCACACCTTACATTGCCTCCTTAAAATTTGATGCCAGCAGAAACCCTTAATAGAACTAAGTTTTGTCACTGCTTATGTTAACCTTTACTGGGAGCAATATATCATATAGTTAAATTTTGTCTTAAAATGTGTATTTCTCTGATATAATAAACGAGCGATAAAAAAAAAGAGGGGCCTGGACCTTCCTATTGTGTCCGGTTTGTAACACGTATCAGGAGGAATTGCCTTGATGTGAATTTCACTCGACGAACTAAGTCTGATTATTTTGCGCATTTCTCGAAAAATAACTGCTGCCTTGTAGAGCAATCGGCAGTAATTTCAACGGTGTAAATGAGCGAAATTACGAACGCAAAGGCGCATGCCGAGGTGAAGTCGGCGTCGCGTTGGGAAAATAATGGCCCGAAAGCAAGTGTAGCGGATTACACGGGGGTAGAGGGATAGGAGCAGGGGGGCTGGCAGCGCAGTCATCACGGCGCGAGGCAGGGGGCAGCGGCGCTATCAATATTCAGAGTGGCCACCATTAGCGGCGGGGGCTGGGCAAACTTCCGTGACAGCATGCGAGCCGGAGCCGAAGCAGGGCCGGCAGTGGGCGCGCCCAGCGCCACCTGCCGGCAATTGCGGCGCGCTTAATAATACACGAGAGGGGCGCCGCGCTGCCCGCTCCTGTGTGTGTGTGTGTGTGTGTGTGTGTGTGTGTGTGTGTGTGTGTGAGACGCACTCGCATCGCCAAACACTTTGCGGCCGGCGTCATTTCATCACCATATGGTACGTCATCACATCGTGCAGATAGCAGAGAATCTGTCACTCTACAGCCGAGTGTAAGTTGTCCTGAAACATCCTGCCACATTAAAAGTGTTTACGGGAACGGACATCGGATCCGGAATACTGCCTCTCGCCGCAATGCTCTCCATGAGTGGCTATCCAACGACGACTCACGACCCTCCCTTCACAGCTTTATCTGCCTAGGATCTGTTTAAGGTCCAAGCGACACAAGAGGTCCCGGGTCGGGAATTTTCTCCGCCTGGGAACTAGGAGTTTGTGTTGTCATCATCATTTCATCATTTGGAAGGTGGGAGACGATATACTGGCAGAAGTAAAGCTGTGAGGACGGGGTGTGAGTCGTGCTTGGGTAGCTCAGTTGGCAGAGCACTTGCCCGCGAAAGGCAAAGGTCCCGAGTTCGAGTCTCGCTACGGCACACAGTTTTAATCTGCCAGGAAGTTTCATTTCATCATCATTCTGGAACTGGCGAGACTGGACAGTGCAAAGATTGGGAATTTGTAAGGGCGCTGATAACCACGCCGTTGAACTCCCCACAAACCGAAATAATGATGTCCACAAGAGGCCCCTATGTGTGCCAAGTTGAGGGGGGAGGGCGCCCGACGTAACATTTTGTAGTGTGTATCACAACCAGTAACAACAACTGTCACAGCTAAAACAACAAAGGGGTCCAATAGGAAAAGCAAAACATTTTTTTCCGAAATCAGGTTAGTTTTAATCAGCATTCATATACAGCATTTTATACTCCCCTCTTTTGGCTCTTGTTGTTGTTTTCAGCCCAGAGACTGGTTTGATGTAGCTTTCCATCCTACTCTATCCTGTGCAAAGTTCTTCATCTCCCAGTACCTATTGCAACCAACATCCTTCTGCATCTGTTTAGTGTATTCAAATGGCTCTGAGCACTATGGGACTTAACTGCTGAGGTGATCAGTCCCCTAGAACTTAGAACTACTTAAGCCTAACTAACCTAAGGACATCACACACATCCATGCCCGAGGCTGGAGTCAAACCTGCGACCGCAGCGGTCGCGCAGTACCAGACTGTAGCGCCTAGAACCGCTCGGCCACTCCGGCCGGCGGTTAGTGTATTCATCTCTTTGTCTCCCTCTACGATTTTTACCCTCCACGCTGTCTGCCAATACTAAATTGGTAATCCCTTGATGCCTCAGAACACGTCCTACCAACCGATCCCTTCTTCTAGTCAAGTTGTACCACAAATTCCTCTTCCCCCCAATTCTATTCAGTACCTCCTCATTAGGTATGTGATCTACCCATCTAATCTGCAGCATTCTTCTGTAGCATCACATTTCGAAAGCTTCATTTCTCTTCTTGTCTAAACTATTTATCTTCCACGTTTCACTTCCATACATGGCTACACCCCATACAAATACCTTCAGAAACGATTTCTTAACACTTAAATCTATACTAGGTGTTAACAAATTTCTCTTCTTCAGAAAGGCTATCCTTGCCATTACCAGTCTACATTTTATATCTTCTCTACTTCGACCATCATCAGTTATTTTGCTCCCAAATAGCAAAACTCATCTACTACTTTAAGCGTCTCATTTCCTAATCTAATTCCCGCAGCCTCACCCGATTTAATTCGACAACGTTCCATTATCCTCGTTTTGCTTTCGTTGATGTTCATCTTATATACTCCTTTCAAGACACTATCCATTCCGTTCAATTGTTCTTCTAAGTCCTTTGCTGTCTCTGACAGAATTACAATGTCATCGGCGAACCTCAAAGTTTCTTATTTCTTCTCCATGGATTTTAATTCCTACTCCGAATTTATCTTTTGTTTCCTTTACTGCTTGCTCAATATACAGATTGAATAACACCGGGGACAGGCTACAACCCTGTCTCACTCCCTTCCCAACCACTGCTTGCCTCTCATGCCCCTCGACTCTTGGCTCCAAAGCCCTATTTTCCAGCATAATCTCCGTTCAACGCATCAGCCTTACGCCACCTTACTGGGAAGGTCTGTATCCTCGCATCGTACCACTCTACTGGTCGACTTCGGAGCCAACATCTTCCTGCACCAGTAACCTCCCCATCATCCACGTACTGCTTTCCACGGAGTGCTTCCTTTATTGGGCCAAACAGATGGAAATCGGAAGACGAGAGATCTGGGTTGAGGCTGGATGAGGAAGAGCAGTCCAATGTAGGTATGTGAGTTCCTCTCGGGTAGCACAATACACTTCAGAATCGGTCGTCACTATCGTGGCATCATTATGGAGGACATAAAACAGAATTCCCCCTTCAGAAACTCCTCATGACTTTACCTGCTAAGTGTGCGGCTTTGAACTTCTTCGGAGGTGATGTGGCGCCACTCAATAGATTGCAGGTTTGTTTCCGGTTCGAAGTGATGAATCCATGTTTCATCGCCTGTGACGAAGTTCGACATAAGATAGTTACGATCAGCCTCGTAACGGTCAAACAATTCTGCATAGATTGTTCTTGGTTGCTCTTTATCATATTCTGTTAGGCGGCGAGGGCCCAGAGGGCACACGTCTGGTGGACGATTGCGTCAGCACTACCAGCAAAGACGTCCAGTTGTGCAGCGAGGAGTTTGATTGTCATCCATCTGTCACCTCGAATGAGAGTGTCCGCACGTTCCAACACTGCAGGAGTCACAGCCGTGTGTGGCCGGCCGGCAGGCGGGAGATTGGACAGGTTTGCGGGACCTTCTTGCGACAGTGACAGACGCCTCACCTAACGACTCTCCGTGCTTTTGCTCACTGCCAGGTCTCCGAACATATTCTGCGAGCACCTATGTATATCTCTGATACTCCGATTTTCCGTCAAACTAAACAATGGCAGCGCTCTGTTTAGAACGCTCCTCCGTGACAGACAGCATTTTGAGGGCTACGTATAATGCCGCCACCTATCGGATCCTCATTAAACTAAAGGGGCTGAAGCGGGAATATTCCGGAACGTCCTACTAAAAATCCTCCACTTTCTCAACCGAAATTTGCCGAGGAAAAAATATGTTGCAACGCTTATTGAACGCCCCTCACATGGAATAACAGAAAGGAAAACGTTTCAATAAACATAGTACTGCAAACAAGCCATCTGCGAAATAAATGCAATGTGAAGTTACGCTCCGTCGCAAGAAATACAATAGAGCTTCAGCACACATTATAATCCACTGTACACTCGTACTTGTTGAAAGGAGCTATTCCACCTGTGGTCTTCGCATCTGCATGAAGTACTGCACAAGCCTCTGCAGCAAGGTATGAACTTTTTCAGACAGTCCCTGATCATATCGTAGATCTTGACAAGACTGCACAGTTCGCTGCTACAATTCTTCAACCTTCTCAACGAGAATGCTGTACTCTTCACTTCCGAGATAGCACCTTACAGAAACATCTAGAGGTCGAAGTCTGGCACTGCTCGATCTATCCATCTTGCAGCGCACTGGCGCGTTAGATGTCTTACTTCATCACCAAAATGTGCCTATCATACGTGCACCACATATCCCAATCGCCGTCCCTGGGTGAAATTTGAGCCTAATTTGCTGGGAACTTCACCGAAACGTTTACATTTTAAATACATTTATTGTAACTACAACAACATTTCGTATTTAAGTCAGTGGCTGCTCATAACAACACATTTGCAATTATCTTCCGTACGGCGAACCCATGTTTACTGGAACGTTTAAGCTTCTATTATATTATGCTTCCACATGTGTCAGCTTTCCCTATCGATTGAGATCCACCTTTAATATGTAGGTCTAACAACAAAATTTTTATCATAACGTTAATGTCTGTCTTTGAACACGCTAATTTCCAAAAAATACTACACGAATTTCCATGTAGTTTTCGCAGGTAAATTGAAAGTACTTTGGGATATCATACAGGCTTCATTTCATCAAAATCGGATCACAAAAAAATATATTCATAGACATTATAAAAATATATCTACGTATGTATGTTCCACATGTACTCCGAAATCACTGGACCGATTTCAACCAAACTGGGTATACGTATCATTTACTGTCTGAAAAGAATCGGTGTTGGGGTTTAGAACCACCTATCTACCAAAGGCGTGGGGATGAAAAAGAAGTGTAGGCCACGACGCGCGAATACGTTACCCACATTTTATCCACGCAGTAACTGAGAATGGGTGCACTTAGTGACTTGAGATAAAATTTACCCATAATTTCAAACCTTTACGTAAATTTTTCTAGCTTACAATCTAATCCCCACAAAATGATGAAAGGGGAAAAAATTATCGCTTATTACGTTTTCGCTGTTTATACAGTAAACGTACCTGATGTTTTAATTTGTTCCTTCTTTACTACGAACTGGATTCCTGATACATTTTGTTAACATACATTGTTGAAAGTAGGGCCTACCTACGACATCATATCATTATACCACACATCGTGTGTTCGGAGAACTTGCGAGAAGGGGGCAGCGGGTTGCACATCAGAAGCTTTGCTTACCCGAACAGGCAGACACATGAAGGAAGCTGATGTTATTGCACGTACAGCAGCTTACTTAATCACCATCACTCACCATAGCGTCGCTACTGATATGCGAACTCGGCCACGGTTAACAGCTAGTAGTAACAATAAATAACAAATTTCGCGTGGCTCACAGCTTGGTGAAAATATTTTCATCTGAAGCCACATCAGTGGCGGGCGAATGAGTTTAAGCTGGTGATGTCGCCGGTAATCGAACCCAGTTCCATCGCGCAAGAATGGTGAACGCTGTCAGCTAACAAAGGGGGGATCATTATATCAGTAAAATGCAAGCCCAAGAAAGTTAACTAATATCTGAGGTAGAGGAGGAGGGGAGGGGGCGAAGTTATCCTCCATACCTTTCAGAAGTAGCACTCATGGGAGAAAGGATATTGCGGAGAAAAGGTTCAGCCAGAGCTTAAGGGAATTTCTCCGGAATCGTGTGCGTGTGCATGTGCGTGCGTGTGTGTGTGTGTGTGTGTGTGTGTGTGAGAGAGAGAGAGAGAGAGAGAGAGAGAGAGAGAGAGAGAGAGAGAGAGATAATGGCGGAAGTGTAACTGTGAGGGCGAGTTGTGACTCGTGCCTCGGTCGAGCATTGCCCGCGATAAGCAAGGGGGGTTGGATTGTCTGTGGGGAGAGACCAAACTGCGAGGTCATCGGTCTCGTCGAATCAGGAAAGGACGGATAAGGAATTCGGCCGTGCCCTTTCAGAGGAACCATCCCGGCATTTGCATGGAGCGATTTAGGGAAATCACGGAAAACCTAAATCAGGATGGCCGGACGCGGGATTGAACCGTCGTCCTCCCGATAAGCAAGGATACGGGTTCGAGTGCCGTTCCGGTGCACAGTTTTAACCTGCCAGAAGTTTCATATCAATGCACACTCCGCTTCCACTTTTTTTTCCAGGTAAGTGTCGGGCGTGTTGCCATTTTTCGGGGAGCACTCAGCCTCGTGATGCCAATTGAGAAGCTACTCGATCGAACAGTAGCAGCTCTGGTCAAAGAAAACCATCGTAACCACCGGGAGAGCTGTGTGCTGACCACACGCTCCTCCTATCCGCATCCTTATCTGAGGATGACACGGCGGTCGGATGGAGTGCTTCACATGGTCGTCTAGCTTATCTCATGATGGCAGCCCCCCCGCCCCCCCCGGTCTATTGCTGATTTCGAAGTCACTGACCTAGATCTTTTACTTTCACTTTCAAGTGGTTGTAACTTCCTTGGAACGGATTTTCGGCCACATGTCCGTAAGGCCTTTTTCTTTCTTATCCAGTCAGTAACAAAGCACAATAACAGCTAACAACACTGCATATTTATTGGGTAACCTATCACCACAGTTCAGTGATTAAAACCGTTTCTACCGAGACTGGAAAACTGTTTCACATACTGATCCAGTCAGTTAGGCAGATTATATGCAAGCGAAGTGACACTCACATTAGTTGAAAATTATTGTTTTTTTCACGCGAAATTAGGAGGATGCTCAGTTTAGTAATAATTTCCGTCTTTGCAACAGAAAACGGCAAAACGAAAAAGAGCAATCTACACAGTGCAAAGACAAATTGGGTGCTTGGTATTTTTTCGTTTGTTGCACGAGATGGCACCTCTGCCAAGAAGGGAATCCATTGTCAAAAACTGTGAAGATGTTACATATTACAGAAGAGCCAGCTCATGACAGATTAAAAATCTGCAGGGTGAAAGTAAGTTGGCGACTGTCTGATGTATGAATGATTTCATACGTCAACAGAAAAGTTTGCATTGCAGTCGACAAATAAATTATTACGTAATCCGAATGAAGTTCTTTTTGAGAGTAAAGGGTAGTAAACATTACGTCTGGCCAGTACAAGCACGGAATTACTAAAAACGCGTTGCGATAAAGGACACATTCAGATGCTACCAGTCGAAGGCACACAGAGGCCGATTTGACAAGCGATTTGAGGTAAGAGATGGAAAGGATCCACACGCCAGGAGGGCTGGGTGCATCACGACAGTCCAGGCACGCACAATGGACAGTTCAGCTTAACCTCACTTATTCAGTCATTTCCATAATACGGGTTCCGCTCCAAAAACAAGCTGGGTTGCCGGGATGTTTTCCTAGTCTGTTATCAATAATGAACTCAGTCGTTGTCGGGAACAGGAACTGTCCAATAAATGAAAACAGTATTGAAAATACGTTACAATGTTCGTAAATCGTATGTAGACGGCAAAAAGTAGATGATTAGGGACTGCGAAATACTCATATGTCAAGGATGTGTGTTGAAGAACTCAATACTAGGACTAGTGAGCAATGTCATCAATACCTCCCAACTTCCTCCTATTCTGTGACACCACACACACTTTCTCCTGGTTCGGTCCTCGCACACGCCCGCTGAGATATGGCCTAGGCCATAGACTCGTCTCCGGAAGCAGCATGTAGAAACGTACCAAGTCAATTTTTTGCTATATATCGTAAAAAAGTTAATTTTCTGTATAGGATTTAACCAAGTCTACATTTAATTTTCAAGCACGAGATGGCATTAGGCCTCATCCTCTGAGGTATACAGTCAATTGTGTTCAGAGTTATACTGAACCAGGTCCACATGACATTTGTTTTGAGCTTAACAAATGGTTCAAATGGCTCTGAGCACTATGCGACTTAACCTCTGAGGTCACCAGTCGTCTAGAACTTAGAACTAATTAAACCTAACTAACCTAAGGACATCACACACATCCATGCCCGAGGCAGGATTCGAACCTGCGACCGTAGCGGTCGCTCGGCTCCAAAATGCAGCGCCTAGAACCGCACGGCCACTCCGGCCGGCTGAGCTTAACAGATTCATGGAGTGTTGTTTCGGTTTAAATGTTTTGTGAACAGACAGTGAAACTTGTATTTGAGTTTTTAGTTTTACGAAGTCGTAAGACTTCTTTTTAAATACGAGGACTGTTCGGAAAGTAACGCCCGATCGATCGCGAAATGAAAACCACAGTGAAAATCAAAAATTTCTTATGCGCAACAGCCACACCTTCCGGCTATCTCTCTAAATAGTAGCCGTTCCGATTCAGACATTTGTCGTGGCGTTGTACACACTTTCCAGTATCTTCGTCACAGAAAGGAGCCGCCTGTGCTTTCCGCCAATTCTCTACGCAGGTCTGCCTTTCGTTGTTTGTGCCAAAATGTTGTCTTCGTAACCAGCGGTTCATGTGAGCACAGATGAACAACGGAAGGAGCCAATTAAGGGCTGTACTGTGGGTGATCAAACACTTCCCATCGAAAACGCTGCAGGAGCGTCATCATTGACCCTGCCGAATGCAGTTGAAAATTGTCTTGAAGAAATAAACGCCTAACATTTATGTTATGTGGGTTGCATAGCTTCCGGCGAAATTTCTCACCAGATCCACATACTTGGCGGGAGACACTGTTGTTTTAGGCATTTCTAAGTGATCACTTTGCGCTGTGAACTGAAAAGAGCAACTTGAAACGATCGACAAGCACACTAAAGACTCTGTCAAAAACATCTGTGCAACGTTCCATCGGATTTTCACAGTGGTTTCCATTTCGCACCTAATCGGACCTTACTTTCCGAATACGCCTCGTAAATTCATCATCATCTTGTATCAACAAGCATTTACGAGAAAATGCGCGGAACTTCAAGTACGTCCACCTGCTTTTAGACTTGTGGAAAGTTTAATATCGAAACATATAATGTTTAACTATTTTCCAACTAGCTCAACCTCCTAACCTGGAAACAGAAACTAAGGATTTGAAGTTCCTCGAGTCTGAGAATTCATTGTCGCCTAACAATCCTGACTTCGGTATAGTCGAAAAAGCTAGTACAAAGAGAGCTATACATTTACATGACAGAAGACTGGATGAAAATTATAAATTCAAGCAAGAGGAAAAGGCTTACATTCACAGTCGTTTTAATGTACAGAAAAGAATTACAAAGCACGAAGGCATTGGGAAATTCCAGTAGTTAACTGTAAGTGAACACACAAGGACACCCTGTCAAACTGGTTAACTATACGGTGGCCGAAATTTGAAAGAGACTGCCTTAACGAGTACATTCAAAGAAACTAACAACGAACTCCGTACTTCCTTTCGAGAGAGTAAACTGTAAAAGAACGGAAACGAAACACCAAAGCGTTTCGTAACAAACGTGAGTCAAGATTAACTTTATCGGTGCAGAAGACCGAAGAGTGCGCAGAGGTAATATAAGATGAAATCAGTCACGCTATAAATGCCATCAATATATCACACAGACTTCAAAAACATCCCAGTACATCTGAATACAAACGCAAGCGATATAACTTTGTAGCATGACGATGACATTGTTTATTACTTGAATGTTAAGAACTATTGTAATATGCAGGTGTCCCAGCTGTAATAATATTACAGGGTTTTAAGACACTACTTACACCAAAACTTAGGAAATAAAAGGTATGTATATTAATATACTACGAACCAGATTTATATATTTTGTAACATAAAATCAATACTGATAAAAAACATTACGTCATATATTTTTCTTCAAGGATCAGACGAAAAGAGAACCTCCAAGTTCCGTATATAGTTAAATTTTATTCTTCCCACCAATAACTGCAAAGAGGTGGTGGATATAATACAGCATAACAGCCAATTTAAGTACTTACCAAACACACCTAAAATTCGAAAACGAGTTAAATCGTATGGATGATAAACTCAAGAGATTTAACTTTTCAGTCCACTCTCTCTAAACTGATTTTACTCGACTTGGACGTATTTAATTATGAATCCTCCAAATCTCGGTCTGCAATCCGATAATGGTTTTTTCTGGCGTCGAAATCACTGCAAATTCCCGCACAGTTTCTCAGTTACTGTGTCTCCAACGACGCTTGTCTCGCCAAGGGCGACTCTAATCTTCTTTATTTACCAAGGAAAATCGCCAAATAGCTGTATGTTTTGAGAAGTTATTTTATTTAGACAACGCGTTTCGGCATCTCAATAATGCCATCTTCAGGCCCCTATGCCTTCCATGTATAGGTAATCAGAGATATAGATACTTGCATACTGGAGCCGTCAACAACTGGATTCTGTGAATTCATGTTCGGAGTGTTTACTTCGAACACCTGACAACAACTGAGTCCACCTACAGTCTGAGTAAGTGGCCAAAGATGATCACATACCGTAATGTCTAGATATGGAGTGCATAAGGGCGTGAAGACCGCATTACTGAGATGCCGAAACTGGTCGCCTAAATAAAATAATTCCTCAAAACATTTGGTTGTTTGGCGATCTTCTTTGGTAAATATTTGACAGGACGCTGTCCCGCATCCATATTGGATCAACAGGCAACTAATCTTTTTCCCTCTCACTCGCTTCTCCTCATGCCGGTGTGCTCTTCCGTTTAAGTGCCATCGCTTGTGTAATGCAAAAAAAGATGCAGCTAACTACATTTACTAGCGGTTTACCTTGCATAGTTGCGCCCTGTTTGCCCCTGAGATATGAGAAAATGTTTATGTCAAACATTTAAGGTATTACAACGTCCGTGGCCGATCAGAAGTCGACGATATGTTAAAAACCCAAATTTAATTCGTACGCACGAAAAAGCGACAATCCCACCAGCGAATTTACTTTTAATTTAGTTTCTTGTTCTTTGGATCACTTTTACGATTACTCGAAATGATGTGGAACGATTAATTTGATGTACATATGTAAAAGTGACCACGTTCTGACTATTTTTAAGTCTTTGTTGTTGTTGTTTGTGTGTGTGTGTGTGTGTGTGTGTGTGTGTGTGTGTGTGTGTGTGTGTGTGTGTCAGAATAATTAATTCCTGTCCACCAGTGCTTTCACATTACATAATATAAATTCTTTTACGGAATAGAAGAAATCAAGAAGAAACTTTTTTTTTTCAATTTCCTTTCAAATTTAACTTTGCTGCGTATCAGATATTTTATACTACTGGGTATGTATCAATAGTTTTGGTGGCAGCATTATGGATTCCTTTTAATGCCACAGACAACCTTAATGAGAAGTAATGAATACAGTTTTCTCTTGTGGTATTCTAATCACGTACAGCACTGTATCTTTTGAAATGTAGTGGGTTATTATTCATGAGGAAATAAATCTACTGGGAAGCGGTAGACAAAATGCCTAGCTCCTTAAACAGACGTGTACAAGATGATCGTGGGTGAGTAGGACATATCATTCGCATACTATGCTTTTGAAGAATGAAAACTTTCTTTCTTAATAGATCAGTTACCTTTGAACATCATTCCACACGATATTATCAAATGAAAATTCGCAAAATATCTTAACTTCCTGATTTGTGTCGAAGAACAACTCTCGCTCAACTGAGTTGTTTTAGGAGTTCAAGAAATTTTTTCTAATTTTAAATTATTTTCAATATGGATACATAAAAATATTGACTTTTCTGTCCGAGTTATTACTTAAGTTTCTCAAATGTGAAATCATCTAGATGACTAGAATTGAATAAATTGGTCTTTTTGATGCCATTTCCAGATTATCACTCAATAATACTTTTAACAAAATTATTTACCATTTTTTCTGTTGCTGTATGTATGTATGTATGAATTGATGGGAACACTAGCGTCGTCATTTGAAAGAACTGTTTTACTTGTTGTATATTAGACGAATGGTGTTCCATATATAAGAGTAACAATAGTGGACTCAATACTGAGCCTTGTGGAAGCCACACGCAGGGGGGGGGGGGGAGGGGGGGGAATTTCCCTGCTTAAATTGGTTTAATGACGAAGTACAACGTTCCAGTACATTTTGTCAGATATGACACTATCCACTGGGTAAGGATACAGTTAACTCCATAAAAGTCATCAAGTAGTAAGGTGAGTTATTGTGATCGTTTCTTAGCTTTGGTTACTGATAATAACTTGATACCAGTGCCTACGAGTTTAATTTGCACACCACAGCATTGAAGATGATCACTATGTGATTGAAAATCGCTTTTGCTATCAATAAACCATCAATATTACGGCCAACGCTGACCTTCCTTCTAATTAAGTAGTAAGTAGCTATAAACACAGAAAAATTATCGATATGCCAAATTTACTGGCTTCAAATACTATATGGTGTACTGGGGAACAGTTTTATCGAACACTGCGACGCAGTTCCAGAAACTCGAAGGGAACAATGGGCTAATACAGTCGTCTGCGTGCGTCATTGCTACAGACCAACCACGGTACCGAACGACGGCTTAATTCGGAAATAGGGACGCAAACAGAAGGGCACACGATTACCGACGGCATGCGGCAGCCTTCCTGAATATGCACGGGAATCCCGAGCAGTTAATGTCACGGAACAGGCCGAAGACACCGACGGAACTACGGCGCGGTCCCCAGATCAATCAGCGGACAGGTACGTCGTTGGAAGGTAGGCCGCAATCCGCTGAATGTTGCATGAAAATAGCAGAGCAAACGGGCGCGCACGCGATTAAATACGGAGCGCCGGCAGTTAGCCCGACTCGTTACTCCGGGCTGGCCCCGGTATTCGGCGCGCAAATATTTATGTAGCACTTAGCGAAATAAAAGCGGCGTCGGCGGCACTGGCGGCTTACGCAACGACAGACCGCAATCCCCGGGATGGGGGCGCAAATACAGCGAAAGGCTCGTGGCGGGTGGGTTGTGCAGATAGCGACGAGCGCGCTCTGCCTACCTCACTGCTACGCGCCTTCCGATGTAGATGTACATTCGAGATAGCCACACCAGGAATAATAAAAACTCTGGTTCATGTGTCGATATTTATTCAGCGTGTCCCTCCTAACGCTGACGTCTACAAAAATTACATCAATTTTTATGTACACTATTGGCCATTAAAATTGCTACAGCAAGAAGAAATGCAGATGATCAACGGGTATTCACTGCACAAATGTACTATACTAGAACTGACATGTGTATACATTTTCACGCAATTTGGGTGCATAGATCCAGAGATATCAGTACCCAGAACAACCATCTCTGGCCGTCATAACGGCCTTGATACTCCTGGGCATTGAATCGAACAGAGCTTGGATGGCGTGTACAGGTACAGCTGCCCATGCAGCTTCAACACGATACCACAGTTCATCAAGAGTAGTGACTGGCGTATTGTGACGAGCCAGTTGCTCGGCCACCATTGACCAGACCTTTTCAGCTGATGAGAGATCAGGAGAGTGTGCTGGCCAGGGCAGCAGTCGAACATTTTCTGTATCCGGAAAGGCCCGTACACTGCAATATGCGGTCTTGCATTATCTTGCTGAAATATAGGGTTTCGCAGGGATCGAATGAAGGGTGAGCCACGGGTCGTAACACATCTAAAATGTAACGTTCACTGTTCAAAGTGCCGTCAATGCGAATAAGAGGTGACCGAGACGTGTAACCAATGACACCCCATACCATCACGCCAGGTGATACGCCAGTATGGCGATGACGAATACATGCTTCCAACGTGCGTTCACCGCGATGTCGCCAAACACGGATGCGACCATCATGGTGCTGTAAACAGAACCTGGATTCATCAAAAAAAAATAACGTGTTGCCATTCGTGCACCCAGGTTCGTCGTTGAGTACACCATCGCAGGCACTCCTGTCTGTGACGCAGCGTCAAGGGCAACCGCAGCCATGGTCTCCGAGCTGATAGTCCATAATGCTGCAAACGTCGTCGAACTGTTCGTGCAGATGGTTGTTGTCTTGCAAACGTCCCCATCTGCTGACTCAGGGATCGCGACGTGGCTGTACGATCCGTTACAGCTATGCGGATAAGATGCCTGTCATCTCAAGTGCTAGTGATACGAGGGCGTTGGGATCCAACACGGCGTTCCGTATTACCCTCCTGAACCCACTGATTCTATGTTCTGCTAACAGTCACTCGATCTTGACCAACGCGAGCAGCAATGTTGCGATACGATCAACCGAAACCGCGATAGGCTACAATCCGACCTTTATCAAAGTTGGAAACGTGATGGTATGCATTTCTCCTCCTTAAACTAGGCATCACAACAACGCTTCACCAGGCAACGCCGGTCAACTGCTGTTTGTGTATGAGAAATCGGTTGGAAACGTTCCTCATGTCAGCACGTTGTAGGTGTCGCCACCAGCGCCAACCTTGTGTGAGTGCTCTGAAAAGTTAATTATTTGCATCTCACAGCATCTTCTACCTGTGGGTTAAATTTCGCGTCTTTAGAAAGTCATCTTCGTGGTGTAGCAATTTTAATGGGGAGTAGTGTATAAGAAAAATTACTCAGGCAAGGGTTGTTTGGTTTCAGAAGCCGTATCTTCCTGCGCTACCGGAAATCATGTGAGAGAAGGATGTACGAAAACTGCGCCCAAAAAGAATTGGTGCCCAAAGAAATGTCTGAATATCAGCCGAAGAATTCCTGGAAACTACCTGTTCATCGAGCGAGGTGGCGTAGTGGTTAGGACATCGGACACGGACAGTTCAAACTCGCGTCCGGTCGTCCTCATTTCGGTTTTCCGTGATTTCCCTAAATCGCTTAAGGCAAATGCCGGGATGGTTCCTTTGACAGTGCACGGTCGACTTCCTTCTCCATCCTTCCATAGTCCGATGGGACCGATAACTTCGCTGTATGGTCCCCTCTCCCCGAATCAACCAACCAAACTACCTGTTCACTAAGTCACTGCTACTTCCTAGAGTCACCGCCACTTGCACTGCGAAAGTCCTGGTTCACCCCAGTTTGGTTTGAACAATCACCCTTCCACACGGGACGAATTAGGGGACGTCTATTAACTACGTGAAATCTAAATTGGCGGGGAGGGGGGGGGGGGGGATGTGGAAGTGGAAGGTCCCACGTCATCTTTTTAATTCAGAGGGCATACTGAACCCACCTATCTTCATGGCCTCTCTGAACTGAAGTGAATGCTTCATTCAAGGTGTGTGTGCTACGCCAACGAAATCACTGCGTGCCTGTCAGACGTGATATTGTGCAACGCTTATAAATCCTTTGTTATGGTGTTCAGCATTAATTACTATCAAAACTTTTATAATGTGTAGGTTAAGTGGGGTGCCAATATGCCGAAGCACACGTGCAAGCAAGAGGATAATAGTTTGTGGAAGAAAGCAAGGCTGATGTTCACGGACAGGAATCCTCTTAGTGATCATATAAATCTAGAAATTGAAAAGCTGACACGTCTGCTCACGAGAGGTTACTAAAATGTGTGTGATGACTTTAAATAGAAATTGAAATTAATCACTGGAAATAAAACTGTTAAAATTAATTGGAGCAGACGGCCATTGTTGATGGCGGATGCATCTTTGTTAGTGGCCAGACAGACTTCTAGAAAAATGCTGTAAAATTTAGAAATATCACTATCAGTTTTGCGGGGCCGGTATCTATTATTTACGGATGAAACGCAATTACAGCTTGGAGACTGTGGGCAGATCATTTAAGGTTCCGCTTTTGCATTCAAGTTTGCAAAATGCTTCGTGATAATCGGAAATTCATCTCAGGGACGCCGTAGCAAGTTGCAAATGAATAAGTGGCAGAATACTAATTGTATTCGTCCATCGCATGTCCACGACACGATCCGTTAAGCTCGTACTGATCGTTGGCTGTAACAGTAAGGCACTAAATCATACTACGTGTCCTATACCTATTAGGAGAACTGTTAAAATGAGAACTCAGAGGCTTAATTTACATTAACTTAATTGCAAATGGTTCTAAAGCTCACACATGACACTTCAGTCAGAATTGAGAGAGAGAGAGAGAGAGAGAGAGAGAGAGAGAGAGAGAGAGAGAGAGAGAGAGAGAGAGAGAGATCCGAGCAGGAACGCTCTTCACTTACTTTCGAAAACAAAAACGTATTACAATCGATCGCATTCAGCAGCAAGCTGATTGCCGCTATATGTTTGAAATATTATTTATAAAATAATAATTACATTTCACGAAATTGATTTATATAAGTTACTTAAATTTGAAGTTATTTACATTTAACAAATAAATAAGTGAAAATTTTTGTGCTTTGCGTCGTTTCTGCGACGTAAAATTTACATAGAATTATGTGGGTCTCACATGTGGTGTTTCAAAGGTACGTAATCATACGCTTCAAGGGAAGGTATAAACAATGTTGTCTTCCATCTGCAAAATAAGTAAAGGTAAAACGACATTTAATGTATACCAATAAAACGTCAATTTTTTTAAGTATTGGTCAAAATGGTTAGTATACGGTTAGTACTATTTTTGTGGAGCGTTTTTGTCCGTCTCGGTCTCTCTCTCCGTCCAAACACTACTCACGGTTGGCATGTTTACAGTAGTGTTTTTACTATGTGTTAAAAACACTGATTCTCTTTCTAAATAAAACATGGTTTTTGAAAAGTCATGATATCCAGTGTCAAAGGGAAAGCTGTTGTTTGTTATTGCGTTAAGTTATTTTATGATGCATACTCTCTCTTTTTACTGTATAACTTACTTAATGTACAGTTTCATAAAGCTAAAATAATTTTCAACTTGGAAATACTGAAATTGATATGCAGACTTTTATTTACAAACAATTCTGTTTCCGTGTTTCGAAGTCATACCTACAGGAAGTACACTTGTAGCGCTAAGAGTGCGAGGAGAAGCTATGTACAACTTATATCACGTATACACCTGCATAATCCTACCCTTTTAGTTTGTATAACAACACAGCTTATTTATACAACATGTATCATCTGCTGACCCCAGGGTATCGACCATATGTTATTTCAACATATGCTTCGTCGAGCACTAGAGATACGAATTTTAAATTCCGTGTTTGTAATTTTATTTTTCCATTCTACTTTGTAAAGATCCGCTCATCAGAAAAAAATGTTGTGATTGCCTCAAACTGAAAATAAAATAAATTATAATCATTTTGGAATGTGTAAGTCTTAACATTACAGTTCCTGTTCGAGTGTCTTCAGTTCTCTTTACCAGGACACGACCTAAGGACAATCGCTCTTCTTTCCTGCCGCGCAAGTTGCTGAGTTCGGAGAGGGGGATTATTGCACCTATCCTCAACCTTTTCTGGACGCAAATTTCATTGGGCGCAGTTTACAGAACACCATGAATGTCTTCCTCTAAAAACAGGAAGATTAGTAGCATTTTTTAAAAATGGAGCTAATGTATTTTTCGTGACAGAGTGATAGACGCGCGACAAAATCAAAAATATTACTCTTTTATAGATCTGCTACGAAATTAAGGACTAAGTAGATACTCACGGAGTAGCGAAGCAACTTAAGCCACTTAATAAAGACAACTTGTCCGGTCCACACAGCATACCACCTAGGTTTCCTTTTGCAATACCTAAATACTGGAAGGTTTGCACACATCACATCGATATCCAAGATAGAAAACAGAAATGATCCACTGAACTACAGGTCCGTAACATCGAATTCTAGCCGGATTTTTGAACATATACTGTGTTCGAACATTACGAAATACCTTCAAGTACACGGCACAGATTCATTAAATATCGTTCTTGTGAAACCCAATTGGCTCTTTATTCTCACGAAGTAATGACTAGCATTTCAGAAGGCTTTAGACACTGTTCCTCACAAGCGGCTTCTAATCGAATTGCGTGTCTTGTAGAGGGTCGTCTCAGCTGTGCGACAGGATTCGCAGTTACCTTTCGGAAAGGTCACAGTACATAGTAATGGAAATGAGCGTTTGGCGTCATTGGCTGGAAGGCCCCTTGCGCGGCAGGTCCGGCCGCCTTGGTGCAGGTCTTATTACATTAGACGCCACATTGGGCGACCTGCGCGCCGGATGGGGATGAAATAATGATGATGACAGCACAACACTCAGTCCCTGATCGGAGAAAATCCCCGACCCAGCCGGGAGTCGAACCCGGGCCCGTAGGACGGCAATCCGTCACGCTGACCACTCAACTATAGGGGCGACACAGTACGTAGTAATTGAGAGCGAGTCAGCTATTATAACAGAAGCATTAGAAGCACCCTCCTGTTCTTAATCTATGTAAACGTCTTAACAGACGTTCTGAACAGCCCTCCTAGCTTGTTTGCAGATGATGGTGTCTGTCCTCTACTGGGGTATTGTTGCGCGGTATGGGGTAGATACGACTGACGTAGGGTTTCCAAAACGTTCCAAGAAGGGCAGCTCGTTTTGTAATATCGCAATCGAGGGCAGAGAGTTTCACAGATATGATTAGGAAAATTGGTGTATTAAGCATTAAATTAAAAGTTTATTCACAAAATTTTGATCACCAACTTTCTTCTCCAAATGTCGAAATATTTTTTTTTCACAATTACCTATATTGTGAGCAACGAACAACCCAATAAAATAAGAAATAATAGAGTTCGCGCTGAAATATTTAGGTGTCCATTTGTTCCTAAGTGCTATTCGAAGTGGAGAGATTCAGAAATTGTCTCGAAGTGGTACTAGGAACCGTCTGCGAATCACTTAAGTGTGAATTGCAGAGTAGTCATGTAGAAGCAGATGAGAAATGAATATGGGAATTTTTGTGCTGTTGATACGGCTGTCAGAATGGTGCGCCTTCTAAAAGTGGCGTAAATATCGCCTAATGACTTGCCTCAGCGAAGCTAGTTCCCTTGGAAAATGTCTCCAGAATGGCGGGGGATTCATATAGCCGTACAAACAGCACACAATTTCTCACATCATATGTATTTTTACTCAGTAATTTCTTATCAGTACTACAAAAATTTCACTAAACTGCCGATCAGTTATTCTGATGCGTCATCCAAGCGATTTTCGGTAGTGTGGGCATGTCAGGCATTTTGATTTAATATCCTTTCTCTGGATCTATCCAGATTACCGATACTGTTTAAAACTCAGCCATAGTCTTGAGGTATTTTTCATTATATTTTTCAGCCGCAGTTAAGTCAAATGGTACCATTACAACTTTTTTCACTGTAGGTGGTATGTCATAATTCTCGAACGACATGTCAATGGTATCACTCCGTTAGTTTTGGGGAGGATCTACAGTTTCAGAACTACTGCGATAAATATTTTTCTGTTTTACATGCAAAAAGCACTACCGAACTTGACAGCCATTGACATGAAAAAGAAATTATACACGGTGTCTGATTATCACAGATACAAACGAAAGGGGTGAAAATAAGCAAACAGTGCTAATAAACAAAGATCCGGAAACGAATGTTTTCACTGATACGACATATCACGACTGAGTACATGACCACATTCTAACACAGTCCCCGCCTATCCAATTACACGTATGCGCTGGAGGACAAACGCAACAGAAGAAGTGTTGACTTTGGCAACGTTCATGTGAAGACAGGTTTCAGCACCTCACACCTTCTGTACAAGCTAAAAATCCTAGGGGTGTTCCGAGTTCATTGACAACCGCCCACAGAGCGATCCCGGAGTTCACCGACATTACCAACATGGCTAGAAAACGCTACAGCGTTTAAATATCCACCACAAAAAAAATCAATGAGTTCTAGTCGGGTGGCTGAGAGGGTATGCTATTGACGAGCCATGGCCGATACACCTGTGGAAGATTTGTGCTGTGTATTCCCGAACAGATGTTTTTAAGTGTACTGGTGCACCACAGTGCAGGTGCCTTATACGCATACTTTTAGCATAAGGGACATCATCCAAACATTTGCGCCGGCCGCTGTGACCTAGCGGTTCTAGGCGCTTCAATACGAAACCGCGCTGCTGCTACGGTCGCTGGTTCGAATCCTGCCTCGTGCATGGATGTATGTGATGTCCTTAGGTTAGTCAGGTTTAAGTAGTTCTAAGTCTAGGGGACCGATGACCTCAGATGTTACTGACTCTGTCAGATGTTGTTAATATACTCAGTCTTAGTACGTCGCGGATGGTGGAAAACCATTGGTTTCCGGACGTATGTTGTTGTTGTTGTTGTTGTTGTTGTTGTTGTCGTCGTCGTCGTCGTTATCTTCCGGCAGAAGATTAGTTGATGCAGCTCGTACTGCTACTCTATTCTGCGCAAGCCTCTTCATCTTCGAATAACTGCTGCAACATACAACCTTCTGAATCTGCTTGCTGTGTTCAGCTCTTGGTCTCCCTCTACGATTTTTACCCGCCACACTTCTCTCCAGTACTATTTTGGTGATCACTTGGTATCTCAACTGATCGGTTCTTTGTGCCACAAATGTCAAATTCTATTCAGTACCTCTTCATTAGTTACGTGATCTACGCATCTAATCTGCAGCACTCGTCTGTAGCACTATATTTCAAAAGCTTCTCTTCTCTTCTTATCTAAACTATTTATCGTCCATGATTCACTTCCATTCTTGGCTACACTCCATGCAAGTACCCAGTACCCATGTTTTGCTTTTCTTGATATCCATCGTGTGCCCTCCTTTCAAGATACTGTCCATTACTTTCAGCTGGCCATCCATGTCTTTTACTGTCTCTTACAGAATTACAGTGTTATCAGCAAACCTCAAAGTTTTTACTTCTTCTCCCTGAACTTTAATTCCTACTCCAATGTTTTTTATTTGGCTTCCTTTATTGCTTGTTTAGTGTACAGGCTGAATAACATCAGTGATATGTTACTCTCGGTCCCTTCTCAACCACGTTTCCCGTTCATGCCCTTCGACTCACAACTGCCGCCTGGTTTCTGTAAAAGTTGTAAATGCCTTTTCACTCCCTGTATTTTACCCCTCCTACGGTCAGAATTTCGAAGACGATATTCCAGTCAACATTGTTGAAAGTCTTCTGTGAATTTACTAAAGGTATAACCATAGGGGCCGCGCGGGGTGGCCGTGCGGTTTGAGGCGCCATGTCCGGATTGCGCGGCCCCTCCCGCCGGACGTTCGAGTCCTCCCTCGTGCATGAATGTGTGTATTGTTCTTAGCATGAGTTAGTTTAAGTAGTGTGTAAGTCTAGGGACCGATGACCTTAGCAGTTTGGTCCCTTAGGAAGTCACACACATTCGAACATTTTTTATAAACATAGGTTTGCCTTTCCTTAAACTACCTTCTGAGATAAATCGTAGGTTTAGTGTTGCTTTGCCTTTCCTTAAACTACCTTCTGAGATAAATCGTAGTTTAGTGTTGCCTCGCGCGTGCCTACATTTCTCCGGAATCCAAACGGTCCTTCCCCGAGGTTAGTATTCTACCACTTTTTGCATCGTTGTACCTATAATAGTTAAACACACTGTGTATTCTAGAACCAACCGAGTGCTAAACCAAGTAGCTTACGATATGTAGCCACACATTCGATGAGCTGTCTAGACTCAAATAGCTGTAACAACAGCACCCAATTCGCCACACTAGATTTATTTTTACTCAGTAATTTTTGTCAGTTCTACAAAAATGTTTCCGAACTGTACATCACTTGAATGACGCGCAAGATGCGATAACAGAGAATACTGTAAAAGGCAACGTGAAAGATGTATGTAAGGAATGTGGAATATGTATGTAACGAGAGATAACAAATTACAGGAAAATTTAATAAAGCTATATGCGGTGCAACACTGCATCTGATGAAATTTCGGGTGTTGTTCAGGAGTATTTTCTGAGTTTTTTTAATACAGGCATCTGTGGTGTCTGGTATTTGCATTTCGTTTAATTAAGTGCCCCCATTTATCTTCGAAATTGTATTGCACTGAAAATACACGCTCATCACTGTAAACGACGGCAGTGAGCGCTTTGTACCTTGAATGGAAACAAAACTAAATTAGAATTATATTAACACCTTCAGCTGCTGACGGGCGTTGATATATAGCAACGGGGACAGGTGAAAATGTGTGCCCCGACCGGGACTCGAACCCGGGAGCTCCTGCTTAAC
This sequence comes from Schistocerca cancellata, assembly GCF_023864275.1. NCBI lineage: Eukaryota > Metazoa > Arthropoda > Insecta > Orthoptera > Acrididae > Schistocerca > Schistocerca cancellata. The sequence continues at coordinate 758,634,456 of NC_064628.1, read as the reverse complement.
ATGGCAGACGCTCTATCCATCTGAGCCACCGAGGGCACAGAGGATAGTGCGACTGCAGGGACTATCTCGCGCACGCCTCCCGCGTGACCCACATTCTCACCTTGTATGTCCACACACTACATCCGGAGTGTCCCACCCCAACATACTCATTACTCGTGGAAGACATTCTTACCAAGTCCCGTAAGAGTTCGGGGAATATGTGTGCATCCGCACAGAAGAAGAATGTAGAAGCAGGGCCGGCCGAAGTGGCCGTGCTGTTCTAGGCGCTGCAGTCTGGAACCGCGAGACCGCTACGGTCGCAGTTTCGAATCCTGCCTCGGGCATGGATGTGTGTGATGTCTTTAGGTTAGCTAGGTTTAACTAGTTCTAAGTTCTAGGGGACTAATGACCTCAGCAGTTGAGTCGCATAGTGCTCAGAGCCATTTGAACCATTTTTTTGTAAGCAGGAAATCCCGGGTTGGAGTCCCAGTCGGGGCACACATTTTCACCTGTCCCCGTTGGTATATATCAACGTCCGTCAGCAGCTGAAGGTATTAATATAATTCTAATTTCGTTCTAGGCGACTGCAGGTCATCAATGGTAGTTGCTGTCCGACTCTCTCTTTGTCCTTCACGATGAGAACACAACATGTGACGCTATCCACGATCCTTGTATGTCCTATTCTGATGACAACACTGAACACGAACAACACTAATCCATTCTGGTGCGAATTGCAACTAGAATCATTTACATATCAGCCGATGGTGTGTACATGTACCTTCGTAAATTACACTGACGTCTGACCATGTGTTCCGGGTGATTCACTTTTTTAATCATGCACTGTAATCCCGTACATAGCTTCGGAGGTTACATACTAGTATTAACCAAGAAACAACTAACATTAAGGATCACCCATGTGAATATCGTGTGGCACTAACACACGCCAAAGGATTAGCCTCATGACACTGTAGTGTTTGCGAACTGATGCCCTAGACGAGGGATGGAAGTGCTAGTACGGCTGATGCGACTACTTAAGGCGAGAGGGGCGGAGGGGGGGGGGGGGGAAGAGGGGGACGCGAACCGCAGGCAGACGTCGCCTTTGGCATATGCGGAACCCGGCGCGAGCAGGGCGGCTACAGAGAGGTCGCAGAGGACGGCAGCCGGCGGCGCATTAGCGTAAATGTCACCGCGCTGGGATCGAATACGTGGCCCCGGCGCCATCAGAGGTGGCATTTCCTGCGTCGCAGCACACTCATCTCAGTCGCGATGGGGCCGCACTAATCCCTTAAAAGTCAACGCCGCAACCCTTCCGAACGACGCACGAGCTGCGTGGGACCGAAGCACAAGTTAGCTATCTGAGCATAGCGCTCTCTCCTCTGATACCTCCACGTTAGCACGTCCACCTGCTCATGTTCTCAGTACATTGGAAGACCCCAAACTACAGAAAAAATGGAAATTCTTTAACTCAATTAGTGTTACTAGTAGCGCAACGCGGTTTTCCACAGAAATGCACAAAAGAGTATAGAATTATTTTTCACTAACGAGAAAATGTTACTGCCATAATAACACGTTTTGTACTCGCGTATTACTACCATTCGGGAGACTGGAAAAATCTCATGTGCAGGAATCGACGTGGATTCTGCGATATGTAATGGGTCAATATTTCCAGTTATTGGCATCTGTCTTACAAACATCTACATCTACATTTATACTCTGCAAGCCACCCAACGGTGTGTAACGGAGGTCACCTTACGCGCCACTATCATTACCTCCCTTTTCTGTTCCAGTCGCGTATGGTTCGCGGGAAGCCGACTGCCGGAAAGCCTCCGTCCGCGCTCGAATCTCTCTAATTTTACATTCGTGATCTCCTCGGGAGGTATAAGTAGGGGGAAGCAATATATTCGATACCTCATCCAGAAACGTACCCTCTCGAAACCTGGACAGCAAGCTACACCGCGATGCAGAGCGCCTCTCTTGCAGAGTCTGCCACTTGAGTTTGCTAAACATCTCCGTAACGCTATCACGCTTACCAAATAACCCTGTGACGAAACGCGCCGCTCTTCTTTGAATCTTCTCTATCTCCTCCGTCAACCCGATCTGGTACGGATCCCACACTGATGAGCAATACTCAAGTATAGGTCGAACGACTGTTTTGTAAGCCACCTCCTTTGTTGATGGACTACATTTTCTAAGGACTCTCCCAACGAATCTCAACCTGGCACCCGCCTTACCAACAATTAATTTTATATGATCATTCCACTTCAAATCGTCCCGCACGCATACAAACAAGGTGAAACTTTCAAAAACGTTGCTCAGGACAGTGTTATTGGACCAATTTTTATTGGGTTTTGAGACAATATACCCCACAGAAAGTATGAAGCATGCTGTGGAATTGTAGCTACTAATGACCGCAAGAGTCAATGATTTGCTCGACATGTGTTTCAGTCTATCTCACACTCATATCACCCTGTCATCAGGCATGTTTTACGTAGGAATTTTGCAGAGACTTAGCGTGTGTATTTCAACAATTCGCTGCATTCAACATACAAAAAGTGCACTAAAGCATGCAAATTAGGTTTGATAATGCGCACTTTTACTCCATGCTTCTCTATTATTTTCAGTCATTACTACCTACAGTATTTTAAGTTCATGGGATTAGTAGGAACCACAAACTAATGCGCATGTGGCATACCGGTACATGAAAAACTTGCACACACATGATTTCATGTCATTGCATCGATAAGGTCTTCATCACCGTCCATAAATTAACTTCATTTTAGCGCATTTACCCAACGGCCTTGCCGGAGTGGTATTACCGGTTCCCGTAGAATCACCGAAGTTAAGCGCTGTTGGGCTGGGCTAGCATTTGGATGGGTGACCATTCAGTCTGCCGAGCGCTGTTGGCAAGCGGGGTGCACTCAGCCCTTGTGAGACAAACTGAGGAGCTACTTGAATGAGAAGTAGCGGCTCCGGTCTCGTAAACTGACATACGGTCGGGAGAGCGGTGTGCTGACCACATGCCCCTCCATATCCGCGTCCAGTGACGCCTGTGGGCTGAGAATGAAATGGCGGCCAGTCGGTCCGTTGGGCCTTCAGGAACTGTTCGGACGGAGTTGAGTTTAGTTTATTTTAGTTAGTGGATTTAATTCACAAACTCAGTTCTAACCAGAATTGCCCAATCCGCTGACAAATTAATCTGCATATCTGGAATCCAGGATGACCTATTGAGCGTAAGCATGTTTTTTTTTTTTCAGTGCAAGGAGAAATGGAACGTGTCTAATGTGGCGGGACACATCACAGGGTCGCATTAGCACTATGTCAGTTGTTCACAACTGTTTACCTTTCACTGATCACGTTTTGCTCTCTCCCGAGTGTGCTACTACGACGTTAGGTAGTTTGATCTTCATCTGCATCTACGTTTCTATCACCACGATGGAAAGCATTGTGCAGTGCATAGCACGGAGTGCTTCACATTGGACAAATTAGTAAGGCTACTTTCCGTTCCATTCATTCATGCGAGAAGAGTCATTGCTTAAACGCGTAAGTGCGCACTGTAGTTAGGCTAATCTTGTCTGCGATCCCGACGGGGGCGACATATATATTAATAGATTCTTCACTTAAATCTGGTCTTTCAAACTTACTAAGTAAACTTTCAAAGGATAGTTGGGGTCTATCTTCAAGCGTTTGACAGTTCAGACCTTTCAGCATCTCCGTTACGCTCTCCCATGTGTCAAACAAACGTGTGACCATTTTTAATGCCTTTCTTTGAATAACTTTAACATCTCCTGTTATTCCTATTCCGTTCGGTTCCCACAGACTTGAGCAATATACCAGTGCTTTGTAAGTACCGTCTTTGTAAAATCAGGGGAAAAACAGTCTAGATGGCGATGGTAGTTTACCAAAACGACCGGTTTCGGCCTAGCCTTAGGCCATATTCAGACAGCGCTGTGAAAGACAGACAACGTGCTAGTTACACAAAGAAGTCAGTGATTTAAAATAATTTATACATAGTAAAAGTGAAGAGTCGTTAACCATCACTGAAGTTGACGGCGCATTGGACAGTTGACCTCAGTCGCTGATATTGCTGCTGTTGGCTAGGCAGCATTACGTTATATAGGTCTGGTAAGGGCGTGTTTGTGCTACACGACGTCAATGTCAGCCAATGAGGAACGATTTACATAAATTACATATCAGTAGAAGACACAGCTTTTCTAAAAGTGAATAATTATAAAAAGTAGTGCATGTAGGACAGAACAGAATATTAACAATATGAGTAACATAATAAGATTATTTAAAAATTATATATATTTCATGTTGTACCACCTGGCGGAAATAGTTTATTTGACTAGTCTAAAATATCGATGGCATCGGCTACTTAATCAGTAGAGTGTATGTATAAAATAAACAAATGATTTAAGATAAAATAACTATCGCCTATGATAATTATGCAGTAATTAAAATTGTATACTGAATATTACGAAATTTAGAGGAACATCGGCGCACTCTTCTGGTCTGAAAATGCTATCTATCGACGCCATTGCATATAGCAAAAACACGCTCTCACCGGATCTATATAACGTAATGCCGCCTAGGGAACAGCAGCAGTTTCAGTGACAGACTGTTCTACGCACCGTCAACTTCAGCTGATGGGCAAAGGCTCTCAGTTTTAATATGTGTAAATTATTGTAAGTCACTGACTTCTTTATGTAACTAGCACGTTACCTGTCTTTCACAGTGCTGTTTGAAGAAGGTGTAAGCCAAGGCTGAAATCGGTCATTTTAAGAAAGTACCATCGCGATCTAAACTGTTTTTCACTGACTTTATATAGTCTACAAGATGGCTGCTTCCCGAAAATGTTATCAAAAGTTTCGAACCTTCTTTGTACACTGACTGCATTTCCCTAATATTCTACCAATGAACAGAAGTGTGTCACCTGCTTTACTTTAGACAGAGCCTATGTGATAGTTCCATTTCATACAACTGCAAACAGTTACACCCAAGTATTTGTATGAGTCGACCAGTTGCAATTGTGATTATTTGATTTTGAAGTCACGGGATACCACGTTTTTTTGTTTTGTGAAGTTGTCAATGCTTGCACTTTTTGAAATTTTATCAAGTTCTGAATGAATGTTTGTGCATCTTTCTTCAGACAGTATGTAATTACAGATACCCATATTATCGAGCAAAAGTCCGAGGTTATTATCTGCAGGTTTATTAATACACAACATGAACAGCAAGAATTTCCAACACACTTTGCTGGGGCACAGCTGACGTTACTTCTGTATCTCTGACGGCCACTACCATTCAGAGTAACTTGCTGCATCCACCCTACCAAGAAATCCTCGACACAGTCCAAATATCTTGACACTCCATATAATTGTACTTTTCACAATAAGCGTAGATGTGGTACTAAGTCAACTGCTGCTCGGAATTCAAGAAATACTGCCTCTACATTGATCCATGACTTTCAAGATCTCATGTGATAAAAGAGCGCATGCTGGTCGGAGTGGCCGAGCGGTTCTAGGCGCTACAGTCTGGAACCGCGCGACCGCTGCGGTCGCAGGTTCGAATCCTGCCTCGGGCATGGATGTGTGTGATGTCCTTAGGTTAGTAAGGTTTAAGTAGTTCTAAGTTCTAAGAGACTGATGACCTCAGAAGTTAAGTCCCATAGTGCTCAGAGCCATTTGAACCAAAAGAGCGCATTGACTTTCATTTCACCGATGTTTTTGGAATACATGCCGAGTGACATCGAGACCATTCCGTTCGAGTTAAGCTCGGAATATGTTCTAAGATTCTACTACAAATGGATGTCGTGGATACACCTAATACACCCTTCGTCGATAGACATTCGACAACGCACATCGGTACCATAGACATTAGCGATGTCTCGCAGCAATCCGCAACGACAAATGAGCGAGGCTGAAGCAGACACGGCCTCTCTCTCAGCACAGCAGAGTCCTCAAACAGAGGTCAATGATGAGCCCAGCTTGGAAGTACTCTGCCCAATTCGTGACGTGGGCTGAAGCAGTCAACATCACTGAGCAAGACTAGCGTTGGTCAAGTCTCAGATGGATACATACTTCTGTAAATGTAGAACATTCTACCTCAAGAGAACAGTGTTAATTAGTGTATCAAGTGACGCTTTAATAGTCAATGAACGTTGTAAATTATCAAGTATTCCTGTGGAAAAGTATTGTATGAAGTTCAGTAAATCTTTTTATCATTCATGTAATAATGTGAACCAAAACTTCATCCACTGCAAATCAAATGACCTGTCTCTCAGAGCAATGAAAAAACCCACTGTTATGGCCAGACGATTGTAGTTTCATCTCGTCACAATACAGAGAACTCCTCTCACTAAAAGTAGGAGAAGCAGTCGCACAGATGAATATGCGATACCCTATCTACAGTACTGCGGGTCAACTCCCTTCGAAGCAATTGAGAACGAACGTGATAGCACTGAATGATCAGTGTTTCCGCCAGGCGAGAGCGCTGTGCTGCGGAACACAGGTGTTGTTAGCATTACTTTGACATTTATGCTAACGAGGCCGCGTCGGCCGCTCTGCAGAGATTGGCGACTGTCAGAGGGGGCAAACCACCCTCCGCCGCAGGCCTCGGCGTCGCTCGCCGGAGAGCGATTCCTTCGGAATGCCACATCAAAGGAGTCGGTTGGGCGGCGCTATCCCTCAGCGAGACATGCAGTTTTACGAAGTTTCGCCCGTGGCGCTGAGGGGTGCGCCCTTGGAACGTTCGGTAGAAAACTCCTGCAAACTGGCTCCGCGTACACCCCGGTGACGAACTGAAAGCCTGAGACTCGAAACAAAAAGAAGAAAAAGGTAATAAACTGGTGCTTTAGCCCTTTTGAGCCACTTAACAGTCTTCAGAAACATGTTAAAATATTTAACATGTTTTTCATTAAGCTCTCTGTAAAAGAATTTAGCCGAAGTCCTATAAACAGATTCTGTCTGACAAGGGACGTCTCTCGGCTCGAAATTTGTATTTAAACATTTCTCCCCAGACCCATCTTACATCTCTGACTACGCCTGCGATAGCTTGTGATTGTACTGCTCTTGGTTTAGACACAACAGCGCTTGCACGCGTGGTGGATGGGAGTTTAACCAGTCAATCAGTTACTCCAGCAAGTAGTTGACGTGTTTAGTATACGCGAGTCAGTATTGTCATACGTATCAGCAAAAATAAACGGAACCATTAATGTCTGAAACGTTTTACATATTGTAGCGTCCGTGTTAAGAAGGCGTCATCCAACGGAACAAGTAGTACGACTGGATGATGACACTTTCGCAATGTTTTTGGTGGATCTGAATATTCAGAAACATGAATATGTATTTCACTGCTCAACTGGAGTTTTACTGTATACACAGGGGATGAAGACAACGAGTTTGTAAACTATAACGCGACTAAAACTGTTCAAGATTGTGGTGTTACTGGCAATGGCAGAAACACAACTCCTCAAAGAGAAGTTAACTGTTCTAGTGACTATGAACATTCGCCAGAAAATAAATCCAATACCGTTAGTACTTAAATAAAATTTTTGGAAGGACGTCTTGAACAAGCACACGCACACGCACACGCACACGCACACACACACACACACACACACACACACACACACACACACACACACACACACACACACACGAGGGTTGGAACTTTAATAGTGGTAACTATTTACAGCTCGCACAAAATAGATACGTGTTTCAAAGGTTTAGTGACCTTCAAAGTAGTCACCAGCATTGTGTATAACCCGTTGTAAGCGATGTGGAAGTCGTAGGATACTTTTAGCAGTGCCAGTTGTGTTGACAGTTAGAGCGGCGCGTTCTATTGCCCGACGAATTTGTAGCAGTTCTAAATTGAATGCCGTGAAGGGTTTCCTTCAGTTTAGAAATCGAGTTGAACACACGAGAGCTTAAGTAAGGGGAGTGCAGTAGGTGGTTTAGCACTTAGTAGCCCCATCACTCAAACAAATCAGTAACAGCTTGCACTGTAGGTGCTTCATCATTGTCCTGCAAAATGATGGTCAGGTCCTACAGAAAGTGTCATCAACAGCAGCAGCAGCTGACGTCACGCGTATACTGAGAATGATCACAGGTTTGTCTGACTTGGCGGACAGTCTAACACAAGCGCTACACATCCTGGCCATGCGCATACAATAAAAACACAACTGTTATCTCGCGGAAAGCTCTTAAGAAAATTCCAAAAACCATCGTCAGTTCCGAATTTATAAATACTTTTAATGCTATACATGTCGCTCCCATACAACATCTAATCAAAAGTATTCGGACATCGTTATGTAATGCGCAACTGACCGCCGGATCTAACGAGAGGCGGTCCCGCCAGTATAAAATGAGGCGGGGAATATTGTGTTGTAAATACAGAAGCACTAACAACATAATGGGTCGAGCAGGAATAACTTCGAACGTGAACTTATCATTGGATGTCACCGAAGTAACAGATGGTCAGAGACATTTCAACCCTTACAAACTGGCGAAGTCGACAGCTGGTGAGGTGACTGTGAAGTGGAAACACGAAGCAAGAAACAGAGGTTGACCAGGCAAACCTCGTGCACTGACGGTCACAGATCAACGAGCATTGTGTAGCGTGTTGATAGAAAATCGCATTAAATCGGCGGAAGTAATAGCTCGTCAGTTCCACAGTGCTATCCGTTGTCCTGTTAGAACAATGACTGTGCGTAGTGAGTTAGGAGCAACGGTGTGCAATGGTCGAGCAGATCCTCATAAGCCACGATTTCTATGGTCAATGCTAGGTGACGCTTGACTTCGTGCAAAGAACGACGACTGTGGACAGTGAATGAATGATATGGAGTGATAAATCACACTGTACCCTTTGACATTTTGATGGAAGGGTTTTGAGGTCGAATAGCTGGAAAACGTTACCTGCCTTCATGTGGATGTGCACATAATTTACAGCGTTGTGTGCTGTGTGCAGTAGAGGAACAGTTCGGAGACAATGATTGATTGTATCAGCATGACAATGTACCCTGTCAGAGAGCAGTATCTCTGGGGCAGTAGTTTATGAACAATAACATCCCGAAATGCACTGCCTAGCCGGATTCCCAACATGAACCCAATGGAAGATCTCCGGGATAAGTTAGATTATTGAATTCACTCTAGACCCCACCATCTAACATCACTACGTTCTGTGGTTTCGGGCCATGACGAAGAATGGGCTGCCACTCTTCCACAGACAATCTGACATCATATTGAATATGTCCCCAACAAAGTTCAAGGCGAAAGGTGAAACACTCACCTTGAAAATAATCACTAATACGAGGATCGTTCAATAAGTAATGGCCCACATTTTTTTCTCATAACATATTTATTGTTAAGAGTCAGAATTTGGTGACAATATACATCAACAAGTCTTTCCATGTCCTATTTTTCTACGTAGCCTCCATCACTTTCTATGGCCGTACGCCAACGTTGCGGAAGAGCATGTATTCACTGCTCGTATAAGCTCTTGTCCTGTAGGCGTAGCCATGTTTTCACTGCATGACTGACACTCGCGTCATCTGCAAAGTGTGTTCTCCGTACAGAATCTTTAAGGGGCCCAAAGAGATCGAAGTCCATCACCATGTATTTTCGGCACCATGACTTGTCTTTAATTTCTTCCTTTGTGGTGAATGGGGATGATGCCGCTCCATGGACTGCCTTTTTGTTTCTGGAGCAAAGTAGTGCCCCAGTTTTTGTCCGCTGTAACGATCCGTGACAGAAAGGCCTCTCCGTCCGTCTCAAAACGCTCCAACAATTCAGATGAAATGGCCTTTCGTTGAATCTTGTGGTCCGCTATGAGCATTCATGGAACCCATCGTGAGCACCTCTTTCAATATCCTAGAGTATCGATCATTGCAGACGCATTTCCAATGCTGACCTACAACTGTAGAGCCCATTGTCGAGTTGTGATGCGCCGGTCGGCACGAATAACGGCATTCGCAAGATTCAACATCTCTGGAGCAGTGGTTGTGAAAGGACGTCCCGAGCATGGCTGATCATGGATCTCTGTTTCTCCATTTCCTGGGGCTGTAACTTTCTTTACCCATCTCCCATCTGTACTATCAACTGCAGCATCGCCATACACTGTTACACAAACGTTTATGGATGTTCACCATGGTTTCTTTTTCTGCACTCAAGAATTCAATAACTGCACGCTGCGTGTAAAGTGAGCCGTATGTAGACCCCATTCTGAAGCTGTACTACGGCTCTGCCATCTGCCAGAACTGTTCGAAACTTCACCGGCGCACAGAGCAAACACCAAATGTGAGGCACCAGCAAGGACGTTGTCTAGGTATACTAATGGCTTTTTTAAAAAATGTGGGGCATTACTTACTGAATGACCCTCATAAACATCCAGATAGTTTTGATCAGATAGTATAGAGTCTATAAAGGTGTTACTGCACAAACAGCTGCTAGCAGAAAAGTAGATGACCTTTATCTTCCCACCTCACATTCGTCGAAGCAACGGGAATAAACTGTAATATTAAAATGCATTTTGGTATACAAATAACCGTGTTTTGCACATTAAAAAGTAAACAGGAACGCGTCTGCTAAAACGTCAGTGAATTTAGGTTCAAATGGCTCTGATAACTATGGGACTTAACTACTGAGGTCATCAGTCCCCTAGAACTTAGAACTACTTAAACCTAACTAACCTAAGGACATCACACACATCCATGCCCAAGGCAGGATTCGAAACTGCGACCGTAGCGGTCTCGCGGTTCCAGACTGTAGCGCCTAGAACCGCTCGGCCACTCCGGCCGGCTCAGTGAATTTAGTGCTATATTTAAATCAGCATGATGCAATCATCTATTATTTAGTAATATACGAGTTGAAATAGTGTGTATTATTATATGGAAACTTCCTAGCAAATGAAAATTGTATGCCTTACCGGAACTCGAGCGCGGAACCTTGCTACTTATGAGCTGTGCACTTAACGACTGATCTATCCTGGCATGACTCACATCCCACCCTCATGGCTTCACTTTTGGCAGCACCTCTCTCCCATAGCTGTCACTTGCCAGAATGCTTCAAAACGATGCATATTTCGCTGCATGCTACAAGATTCATTTCCAGTACAAACCTTTTTGCTGTGCCTACTCCATAACTCTGCAATATTCTTTTTTTCCGAGAGTAATAGTTCAGCACAACAAACTGGTGAGCTTCTGAAAAATTTGCAGAGTAGGAGAAAGGTACTGACAGGTGAGTGGTCCAGCACATCTCACACAGTAAGAGCAGCGCCCTCAAATAGCAAGGTTCCACTTTCGTATCTCGGTCGTGCAGTTTTGATGCATCAAGAATCGTTCTAACCAGCGCACGCAATATCTCTGCTGTGATGCAAACTAGACTCATTGATCAATCAGCTACTTGTAAACAGTAAAACAGAACAGCTATTCCAGAGAGAATACACGAATGGTCACACAAGCAAACTCATATCACCTGTTTTACTGGTGTGTTTTCCAAGCACATTTCAACGAAGATCGAGAGTGAAATCTATTGGCTGTGATGCCATCTACCTTTCATTATCTACATTCACATACATACTCCGCAAGCCACCGTATGGTGCAGGGCGGAGGGTACCCTGCACCACTACTAATCGTCTCCTTTCTCGTCCCACTCGCAAACAGATTGAAGGAAAAACGACTATCTATATGGCTCAGTATGAGCCCCAATTTCTCGTATCTTATCCTCGTGATCCTTACGCGCGATGTACATTGGTGGCAATAGAATAAATCTGCAGCCAGCTTCAAATACCGGTTCCCTAAATTTTCTCAATAGTGTTCCTGGCAAAGGATGCCGTCTTCCCTTCAGGGACTACCATTTGAGTTCAAAATGGCTCTGAGCACTATGCGACTTAACTTCTGAGGTCATCAGTCGCCTAGAACTTAGAACTATTTAAACCTATCTAACCTAAGGACATCACACACATCCATGCCCGAGGCAGGATTCGAACCTGCGACCGTAGCGGTCACGCGGTTCCAGACTGAAGCGCCTTTAACCGCACGGCCACACCGGCCGGCCCATTTGAGTTCGAGAACCATCTCCGTAACACTTACGTGTTGTTCGAACCTACTGGTAATAAATCTAGCAGCCCGCCAGCGAATTGTTTCGATGCCTTTCTTCAATCCGTCCTGGTACGGATACCAGACACTAGAGCAGTACTCAAGAATAGACCGCACTATCTTCCTATATGCGTTCTCCTCTACAGGTGAAGCACACTTTCCTAAAATTCTCCCAATAAACCGAAGTCGGCGAGTCGCCTTGCTTGCCACACTCTTAACATTATCGTTCCATTTCACATCGCTTTGCAATTTTATGTCCAGTTATTTAAACGACTTGACTGTGTCAAGCATGAGGTAGTAATACGAACGTTACAGGTTTGTTCTTCTATTCATCCGCATTAATGTCCGCCCCCGGTAGCTGATTAGTCAGCGTGACAGATTGTCAATCCTCTAGACCCGGGTTCGATTCCCGGCTGGGTCGGGGAATTTTCTCCGCCCAGGGACTGGGTGTTATGCTGTCATCATCATCATCTCATCCTCGTCGACTGCAGGTCGCCGAAGTGGCATCAAACTCAAAGACCGGCACCCGGCGAACGGCCTGCCCAACGGGTGGCCCTAGCCATACGATTAAATAAATAAATCAGCATTAACGTACATTTTTCCACATTTAGAACTAGTTGCCATTCATCACACCAATTAGAAATTTCATCTCAGACACCTCATATCACCCTACAGTCACTCACCTTCGACACCTTACCGTACACCACAGCATCATCAGAAAACAACCGCAGATTGTTCTCACCCTGTCAGCCAGATCACTAATGCATACAGACAATAACAGCGGTCCTACCACACCTCGCTGGGGCACTCCTGACGGCACCCTGCCCATCCATATCCGCATCCAGTGACGCGTATCAGCTGAGAATGACAGGACGGGCCGTCGGTAACGGTGGGTGTTTCGAGACCTGTTCGGCCGGAATTTGATGAGCACGTGCAAACACGGTATCTTCTTTCTGTCACGTTTCTGCGACGACCTTGCTTACTACGGAGATTCCGTACGATCAGCTGCCACACACACTCACCACGTCACTACAACGATTTACCTCAGCTGTGGAAGGATAACAAGATCGCCTGGTACTAGTTTCACGTCATATACAGAGCTCCAAGTGGACCGGTTGCCTCTTTTAAAGGGCGATCAATATTTTGTTTTGTTGTTTTACGAATTTCATAAGCTGTTTTTAATACCTCAATTTTTGCCGTAAGGTACTTCTGCATCCTTTAACACACGCTCCCTGATCACCTAGTCCAATTAAATTGGTAATCGCTAAGGATATACAGGACAGGCCATTATCATGAAACGAGTAAGCGGACTGACATCCAGGGCGTTCTCACTGTGGAAAATGCACCGCCCATACTTACAAGTAAACCTGTCTAAGGGATACAATTAGATTTTGATCAGCATTCAATATGTTGTAGTGCAGAGCAAAATAAGAGACACAAATACTTTTATATATGCTCATACGGCTGTTAAGAGGCTGAAACAACCTCTTGAAAAAAATGAAGTTTAATATTTCTGAATGACTACTGTTGCAGTGGTAACAGATTTTAAAAAATGTACCCCGATTTGTCGAAGATACATTTTTTTTTCGAATTGGATTTGCATTCAACATTTTTTAACCAAAACAATTTTGAGTTTCCTCATTATTGTAAAGATTTACAATAATGTTAAACTATAATGCACAAACAATTTCAAATCAACATCATTAAATCTGGAAAGGTTACAACCTGAAAAAAGTACAGCAAATGTAAAAAGAAAACACAAATACAACGCAAGATATTTCATAAAATTAAAAGAAAAAACCATATAGAACAATGTATGTAGCATATACAATTTAGAATATACCCCCCAGGGTAGTCGAGAGCACTAACGCGCTGCTTCCTGGACTCGGGTAGGCGCGCCGGCCTCAAACGACGAGGGCCAGTGTGCCAGCCAGCCTGGAGGTGGTCTTTAGACGGTTTTCCACATCCCGCTAGGTGAATACCAGGCTGGTCCCCACACACCGCCTCAGTTACACGACTCACAGACATCTGACCACGCTCGCACTATTCCATTAATTACACTCGACGCAGACAGTCGGGGTAACTCATTCCATCCCGGGGGGAATGGGGTGGCAGCAGGAAGGGGATCCGGCCACCCCTTTCCACTAACCTTGCCAATCCGTTTCTAAACAATGCCGACCCTACGTCAGTGCGGGACATGGCACCAGTGAAAGAAAGAAAGAAAGAATACAATTTAGAATATATTTACCTGGGTGAGACTTGTTAAACAACCCAGCATGACAAAAGGCATTGAAGCATACACACATCGGACATGGGTACAGCAATGTATTGATATTTCTAGCTTATTTCTGACAAATGCGTCTTTGGAATATCACTTCATCATACATGATTAAATTTGCTGTTAACAATGCTATACATTTTGCTATTAGCCAAATGCCGAAATGAAAACTAAAATAGTGCGGGGGAGAGGATTTCGAAAAAAAATGGTTTTTTCGACAAATCTAGGTGCACTGCTGAAATGCATAAAAACCATAGAACTTTTATTTGTAATTTTTTTGTATCTTGGTTTTGTTTTGCTTTAGGGCGCAAAAAACAACTGGGGTCATACACGCCAAGGTCAAAACTATAGAACACATAGACAGGGAGGAGTTAAAAAACAACTATATGTTACTCCCAATTGACATAATAGAAGACAGCTAAAAACAGGCACGTGGAAAAGGGCTAAAAGAGACCATAGAGAAACGGAGGTCCAAAACTAACAATTTAATTGCCTTCGCCATATTGTTTTGGCGGATAAAAAGTAAAACAGGGTCGACAGCCAGCGCGTCATTTGCTAAACGGCCGTAACTCAGACGGCAAAGCCAAACGGGGGAGTAAACGGTTAAAAAATGGGCATTCCGTCAGGAAGTGGTGGACAGTTGTTACCATTCAACGGTATTCATTCAGAAATATTAAACTCAAATTTTTCAGGGGAGTGTTTCGTCCCCATAATAGCTACATGGGTACGTATAAAAAAAATGTGTCTCTTATTTTGCTCTAAACTACAACATATTCACACCCAATCAAAATAGATGTGTAATCCTTGGGTAGTTTAACTTGTTACACGACACGGCAAGAACATTAACCATGGGCGGAAGTCCTCTGTTATTTATATGTAAACAGGGAGGAGTTGGCGAGCTTACGTTTAGCGTAGAATTCATTCTCAAATGGAGATAACAACGAGTATAACGAAGTTACGGGAGCCAGATGTTAACAGACGGAAGTCTTATTCTGTTTTAAGCTCAAGATATCCCTGCAACGATAATTATCTGACGCTTAAACTAATGTCAAGCACCGGCTCGATTATATCAAGACATTAAGATTAAGGGTGAAGTCGTAATTTAAAATTCAGACGTTGAGAGACTTTGTAAAATTTTCCGGTTTTCAGTAAACGCTCTTGATTTAAAGAGATTTTTAAGAATTTAGTCGGCAATGAATATGCAGATGTAGTTACTCCAACACCCTTAATTTCTTCACCCTTCTTGGAGAACGGGGTTCATGAATTTTTAATGCAATTAAGTGAAGGTGTTACTTTTGACGTTCGAACTCGCATCTCATTGATGACGAGTAAGTCAAGGGCATAACGAAATTATTTTATTAGTTTATCCAAATAAAGACCTTACTACAAAGATATCGTAAATTATTTACACTGACAAAGCCTGGTAGGCCACGAACAATAACTAAATCACAGTTTCACCACTTAACTTATTTCATCTTTACAGAAACCCAAATATAAATAACCCAGGCAGAATAATGAAAACACCATTCCCAGAATGAACATTAATGAATATTATTCCTTGAGATTAATCTTTACTTTCATCACCTTGTTAATTTTGCAGCACATCACGAACTTCCGAAATTCAATAATTTCCTTCTTCGTTTTTTATTGCTATTTCTTCAACAACTACTCCCTTCAGTCCCTACTGCACATGGTTTACCAGCACGTTGCACTGTATCGCGAACTATTATTCCTCAAATTACAATCGTAAAGTTCTCTGAAGCAAAATAAAATGTTTTACATTATTTAATGTGTACGATAAAATAAAACGAAATGAAATGAAACTGATACAGACGTCCCACCAACTAAATAAACGAAACTGAAGTCCTTTTATGTTCTAAAAACTGGAGGCCCTTATCGTGCATTTTAACACAACTGAGTATATTTTATCTAATCTGCTCGGTATCTTCCACGCTATCAGACACTTACGGTGTTAATTTATGCTGCAATGGACGCTGAAAATAGTTCAAACGCCAACACCAAGAAAAAACAGATGTAAATCACTTTTAGTATCGCATATGTTCTATTAGAGCACAGAAAAACAGGAAACCAACATCATAAAACTTCTAATGTTATTGAAGACAGCGTAAGCCATCTGAAGATTTGTTTACTGTATATTATAAAACACCGCATCAAAAAGAGCTATCTACGCTTTGGATCAGAACTAGGTTAATTGCCAACTGTACAGTATACGACATCTTTAACGGGGTGCATTTATCCTATGCCTAGGTTTATCTCTGTTGGCAACTGGACAAACATTACGACTGCATCATGTGAAGAAATCGTTGATACGCAGAACAGGCGTCGTGTCGGAACGGGGAAGTCAAGGTGAAGTAGTAGCTAAGATATAGAGAAGTAGTCTATGTCGCCCCATGTGACACTGAGCATAGCATTTTCCCGTTGGAATATAACTCGGATAATATCTTGAAGAACGAAAAACAACACATTCATCCTTTCCTGATATGACGGTGGCAAGTGAGAGAACACACAATTCCGTGTTGTAGGAATGACAATGATACCTTACGGGAGTTCAACATTTGGAGGGGACGTGGAAACGATGTTCTCATCCACAAAAGCATATTTTGAGTTACTACGTATTATATCTTTGATTAAATTCAAAAACAGTAACATACGGCAAAACAAATTTTGTATTATACAGCTCTTTCGAGTGGTGCATATGAAGAAAGTTGTTACCAACATGTTGCGCATTCGAAACCACAACTGATAGTATGCTCGGCTAATTCTTGCTAAATTGATAGTTAGTATTATCTTCCACTGACCCCTTTCACTTCATAAATAATTCGTCCTATTTTGATCACGTAGCCTGTTCAATGACACTCATCTCTATGGCGTGCAACTCAGAATGAAGCAACCATCGATGGAAACACAGCAGACCAGAAACACTCTTTCGTACGACAACTAACAGTCTATGGAACGTTCAAAACCAAACGACGCAGATGAGATGACGCATGCGAGCGTCTGCATTTGAGCCAATCTGACTGCTTTTGCCATCTACATTTATACAGCCTAACATCAGATTGAAACAGGAATGCTGATATCACGTAAATCATAATCTAAACCGTATGATAATCTACGCTGAGTGTCTAGTTTTATACGCAAACTGACCTCTGACAATCTCATTGGCATGTTACAGGATTGAGACCGTTGCCGTTGGTCCAACGTGAGCAGTAACAATGGCAACTTTGTACACTTGCACGAAAAGCTACTGCTGAAAGTACATGAACAGCCCTGCCATCGGTCCAGACTGTCACAGAGGTCTTTTTTTGGTTTTCAGGGATAGCCGTGGCACTTTCTTCCCCCCTCTGCTCTACGTCGCTAGCATTCAAATCTTCTGTCTCCTACATCCCAGACGGGGCAAATATTAATGCGTGATGGCGACAAGAAATGTGGACATCATCGCCGACCAGCATCCGGTGTATCCAAGACAGCAAACTAACCCTTCTCCAAAGATAAGATTAGAACTTTTTGTGATGGTCACGGTGACAGTGGAGGCATTTTTCAAAGCTAGTTTCGTCGAACAGGACGGTATGTAGTCAATGTACTCACAGGAACGACGCTACCTGTACCGAGCAGCTCATTGTATCCAGTGGCAGTGTCCCATTGGTATCGGTTATTTCCTGTCCAAATCAATGACTCCCTTCAATACACAGATCAACACACTCCAAGAAGATGTGGCACAGGAGAATGATTCATTTGCAACCGTTTCCTAATAATGTACCAACATTCGAAATAAAACTCTAGTCCACCACCGTAATGCTGATGCAATGTCTTGCATCCCCTGGTGAAATTATGCTCTGTGACCGTTGAGTTGCATTCGGGAGGACGGCGGTTCAATCCCGCGTCCGGCCATCCTGATTTAGGTTTTCCGTGATTTCCCTAAATCGCTCCAAGCAAATGCCGGGATGGTTCCTTTCAAAAAGGGCACGGCCGACTTCCTTCCCCCTCCTTCCCTAATCCGATGAGACCAATGACCTCGCTGTCTGGTCTCCTTCCCCAAACAACCCAACAGCAACCGTTGAGTCGGTTCACAACTGTAAGGTTAATTTCGTCTCACAAATTCAAGTTATCTCTCTTTGCAATAGCAATGTAACACCACCCCAACCCCAGCCCCCTCTCACGAGATGCTGTTTAACAATGCAACAAACCGTGGCCGACAAGTCCAAACAATCGCTCATTTTAGTCATACTGGAGTTGGCCGTAAACAGCAGTGCTTACAGTTTAAGCCATTAAGTAATGTCGTTTACAAGAAGGAAAAAAGATTTTCAAAACCATGTTAAGATTAATTATTAGACAAATTGTTTATGTGGTCTTACGTACCACATTTCTCTGCGTTACACGAGATTACTCTTTTCAGGCAGGTTGTAAAAATACAGCTACCATTATATCATCATTACTTGTCGATTAGACACTCGTCCCTACGACAGACTTCATGTTTCGTTGCGAAATAACAGCATCAAACAGGAGTAACGGTACGGACGGTTAACAAATCTACAATTTTACGAACACTATATCACTGGAGAATCAATATTAAGTACTGGAAGATGAATGACGATCAGCAGTAAAATGTGCTGCTGGCCTGCAGCGCTTCATTCTTATTCTGAAGTAGTAGTTCCAGATCTACGTCCAACCATTCCGACAGTTCACTAGCGCTGGGTGGTATGGTTAAAAAAAACTCCAGGTGACAACCCAAAAGCCTCCACGACAAGGACGTCTGCACGTTCATTTCTTTATTATTTTGGACCGGGTTACACCTTAAAATAAATAACTTTGTGACTGAATGACCACTATGGGAGAGGTGGGGGCCTCCAGTGTCGCCGGGATCAAGCCAATTATCTACATCAGTGGTTTGGGGGATGGCAAAGTCTTGCTCAGGGGGTCGCGGTCGCAGGAGAAAGCAGTTACATCATGGCTAAAAGAAAAAAAAAAAAAAAAACTTGTCCATTTTATTCTCGCTCAGAGCGAAGCGCGAAGACAATAATCGCGCCCGTACTTGCTGGCGTATTAGGACAACATTGTAATGACCGAAAACGCGCGACTATGCCATCGCTGACTCCTCACTCCTACGCCTCTAGCGCTGCAAAGAATATAATTATATCTCTGCCCGCAGAGCACTGCGATCTCCTTTCACAATGCACTTGATTTCTCGATCTGTATAGTATCAATAGAAAGAAAATTAAATAGGTTGCCTCTGAAATTGCTGACATACTTTTGTTATGGTTCTGGGGGTCGCCAGAATTTTTATTTGGAAAGGGGTCACGTATTCAAAAATGCTGAAAACCACTTATCTACATCATACTCCGGAAGCCACCTAATGGTGTGTGGCGGAGAGTACTTATTGTACCACCGACTGAGCCCTCCAACGCTCTTCCATCCGCGAATAACGCGTGGGAAGAATGATTGTCGATAAGCTTCTGTATTGGCTCTGGCTCATATGGTTCAAATGGCTGGAGTACTATGGGACTTAACTTCTGACGTCATCAGTCCCCTAGAACTTAGAACTACTTAAACCTAACCAACTCAAGGACATCACACACATCCATGCCCGAGGCAGGATTCGAACCTGCGACCGCAGTATTGGCTCTAATTTCTCGGATTTCCTCCTCGTAGTCTTTACGCGAGACGTGTGGGTGGAAGAAATATGTTGTACGACTTTTCCCGGAAAGTTCTCTCTCGAAATTTTAGTAGTCAACCACTCCGTGATGCACAATGCCTCCCTTGTAACGTCTACCGGTGAACATCTCCGTAACGCTCTCACGCCGGTTAAACGATCCTGTGACGAGCGCGTCGCTCTTCGTTAGACCTTCTCTCTCTCTCTCTCTCTCTCTCTCTCTCTCTCTCTCTCTCTCTCTCTCTCTCTTCTATGAGTGCTACGTGATAGGGATCCCAGACGAATGAAGGACACTCCAGAATCGCTCGAACAAGCGCCTTATAAGCCACTTCCATTGTGGACGAGTTACAGTTCCTTAAGATTCTTCCTCTGAATCTGAGTCTGGCATCTGCTTTTCCCACTGTTTGTTTCATGCGGTCTTTCCACTTAACGTCGCTTTGGATAGTTACTCCCAGATATTTCACGATAGATACTGTTTCTAGCAGTTTGTCATGAATAGTGTAGTTGTACAGTAGTGGATTTCTTTTCCTATGTATGCGCAATATGTTACATTTATTTACGTTCAGAGTCAACTGCCAGAGCCTGCACCAATCGTCCATTCTCTGGAGGTCATTCTGCTAATCGTTACTATCTTCTGGCGTTGCTACTTTGTTATTGACAACCTTATCATTCGTGAACAGCGTTAAACAGCATCCAACGCTTCCCACTAGATCATGTGTAGATACTGTAAACAGTAACGATCCTATCACACTTCCTTACGGTACTCCAGAAATTACCTTACATCTGTCGGTTTTGTTCCGTTAAGAGCGACGTGTTGAGTCATGTATGCAAGGAAGTCGTGAATCCAGTCGCAAATCTGCTCCGATACTCGAGAAGCTCGTATTTTTTTCACTAGAAGGAATTACGGGATGGTGTCAAATACCATCCTGAAGTGAAGAATACGGCATCAGCCTGAGCGTCATTGTCTACGGTGCTGTGGACCTCGGGGAGTAACAGAGCGAACTGAGTTTCGCAAGAGCTCTGTTTGCAGAATCCATGTTGATTTTTATAGAGGAGATTTTCGTTTTCCAAAAACGTCATAATTCTTCCGCATAAAACATGTTCCATAATTCTACAACAGACTGATGTCAACGACAACGACATAGGTTTATAATAGTGTGAATCTGTCCTACGCCCCTTCCTAAAAACGGGGATGATCTGCGCTTTCCTCCACTCACTAGGTATCCTTCGTTGCTCAAGTGATTACTGCTAAAAGGGGAGCAAGTTCTTTCGCATAATCTTTGTAGAATCTTAATAGGTACCTCACCTGGTCCTCATGCCTTTCCACTACTAAGAGATTCTAGGTTTTTTTTTTCTGTTCCACGTTCGGTTACCTCAATATCTGCCATTTCGACGTTCGTGCGACGATTGAAAGGACGGACCGTGTTACGATCTTCTGCGGTGAAACACTTTCGGAAGAACGAATTCAGTATTTCGACCTATTCCCTGTTGATCTGTCGTTTCGGTGCCAGTATGGTCACTGAGTGGACGCAAAACTGCATTTAGTCCGTACACCACCTGAATTTCACGGTGAATCTGTGGGCAGTTTAGACGTTTTTCTTTGCAAGAATCGTACTATCCCCGCCTGCTTGAACTTTGAAGTACGTACCCAGTTGCTGCACCATTTTACTCCGAGGCTGTGATACACTTGCTACCCGCACCGCAACAGAACTGTCTGTAGGAAACCCAGAGCGTGAACCCTCTTCTGACAGTGCGCAGTGGTCTTAATATGTGACGACAGGTGTAACTTACTTCTTGAAGTCATGTCGTGCCACTGACTAGCGGCTAGCTTCACCACTCGACTTGCTGAAGCGTCAGTCACGAAGTTATTTCAGTGGAAACATCCACTGAGGAGACAAAAGTCATGGGACGCCGCCTAATATCGCGCAGGACCTCCATTTGTCCGGCGTAGTGCAGCAACTCCACGTGGCCTGGACTCATCAGATCGTTGAAAGTCCCATGCAGAAATACTGAGCCCTGCTGCCTCTATAGGCGGCCATAAATGTTCGATGGTGTTCATGTCGGGCGATATGGGTGGCCAAGTAAGTTGCTCGGATTGCCCAGAAGATTTTTCAAACTAACCGCCATCACCTGTGGCCTAGTGACTTGGTGCATTGTCATCCACAACAATTCCATCCTTTTTGGAACATGCGGAGGTTATGGGTAAATTTGGAGAGGATATGGAGGCCAACAGGAACGGGAAACAACTCTTGGATTTCTGTGCCAGTATGGGCTTAGTAATCACAAACTCCTTTTTTAAACATAAGACTTGGGAAGGCAGGGGAACCAGATCTGTCACTGACTATATAACAACAGATCAGGAATTCAGGGAGGCTGTGAGGGACACACGTGTATTCAGGGGATTCTTTGATGACACTGATCATTATTTAATCTGCAGTGAAATTGGGATTGTGAGGCTGAAAGTGCAGGAGGTCAGGTCCATATGTAGGAGGATAAGAGTGGAGAAACTTCAGGATAAGGAAATCAGGCACAAGTACATAACAGCGATCTCAGAAAGGTACCAGTTAGTTGAATGTAGTCAATTACAGTCATTGGAAAAGGAATGGATTGGTACAGGGACGCAGTACTAGAAGTGGCTAAAGAATGTCTTGGAACAGTAGTGTGTAAAAGTAGGATGAAGCAAACAGCTTGGTGGAATGACACAGTCAAGGCAGCCTGTAAAAGGAAAAAGAAGGCGTATCAAAAATGGCTACATACTAGAACTCAGGTAGACAGAGAAAGTTATGTTGAAGAAAGAAACAAAGCCAAACAATAATTGCAGCATCCAAGAAGAAATCTTGGGAAGACTTTGCAAACAGGTTGGAGACTATGGGTCAAGCTGCTGGAAAACCATTCTGGAGTGTAATTAGCAGTCTTCGAAAGGGAGGTAAGAAGGAAATGACAAGTATTTTGGACAGGTCAGGAAAACTGCTGGTGAATCCTGTGGATGCCTTGGGCAGATGGAGGGAATATTTTGAAGAGTTGCTCAATGTAGGTGAAAATACGATCAGTAATGTTTCAGATTTCGAGGTAGAATGGGATAGGAATGACGATGGAAATAGGATCACATTTGAGGAAGTGGAGGAAATGGTCAATAGATTGCAGTGCAATAAAGCAGCTGGGGTGGATGAAATTAAGTTGGAACTCATCAAATACAGTGGAATGTCAGGTCTTAAATGGCTACACAGGATAATTGGCATGGCCTGGGAGTTGCGACAGGTTCCATCAGACTGGAGAAAAGTAGTAATCACACCAATCTTTAAACATGGAAACAGAAAAGATTGTAACAACTACAGAGGTATCTCTTTAATCAGCGTTGTGGGTAAAATCTTCTCAGGTATTGTTGAAAGGAAAGTGCGAGTATTACTTGAGGACCAATTGGATGAAAATCAGTGTGGGTTTAGGCCTCTTAGAGGTTGTCAGGATAAGATCTTTAGCTTACGGCAAATAATGGAGAAGTGTTATGAGTGGAACAGGGAATTGTATCTATGCTTTATAGATCTAGAAAAGGCATATGACCGGGTTCCTAGGAGGAAGTTATTGTCTGTTCTACGAGATTATGGAATAGCAGGCAAACTTTTGCAAGCAATTAAAGGTCTTTACATGGATAGTGAGGCAGCAGTTAGAGTTGACGGTAAATAGAGTTCATGGTTCAGAGTAGTTTCAGGGGTAAGACAAGGCTGCAACCTGTCTCCACTGTTGTTCATATTATTTATGGATCATATGTTGAAAACAATAGACTGGCTGGGTGAGATTAAGATATGTGAACACAAAATAAGCAGTCTTGCATATGCGGATGACTTAGTTGTGATGGCAGATTCGATTGAAAGTTTGCAAAGTAATATTTCAGAGCTAGATCAGAAATGTAAGGACTATGGTATGAAGATTAGCATCTCCAAAACGAAAGTAATGTCAGTGGGAAAGAAATATAAACGGATTGAGTGCCAAATAGGAGGAACAAAGTTAGAACAGGTGGACGGTTTCAAGTACTTAGGATGCATATTCTCACAGGATGGCAACATAGTGAAAGAACTGGAAGCGAGGTGTAGCAAAGCTAATGCAGTGAGCGCTCAGCTACGAACTACTCTCTTCTGCAAGAAGGAAGTCAGTACCAAGACTAAGTTATCTGTGCACCGTTCAATCTTTCGACCAACTTTGTTGTATGGGAGCGAAAGCTGGGTGGATTCAGGTTACCTTATCAACAAGGTTGAGGTTACGGATATGAAAGTAGCTAGGATGATTGTAGGTACTAGTAGATGGGAACAATGGCAGGAGGGTGTCCACAATGAGGAAATCAAAGAAAAACTGGGAATGAACTCTATAGATATAGCAGTCAGGGTGAACAGGCTTAGATGGTGGGGTCATGTTACACGCATGGGAGAAGCAAGGTTACCCAAGAGACTCATGGATTCAGCAGTAGAGGGTAGGAGGAGTCGGGGCAGACCGAGGAGAAGGTACCTGGATTCGGTTAAGAATGATTTTGAAGTAATAGGTTTAACATCAGAAGAGGCACCAATGTTAGCACTGAATAGGGGATCGTGGAGGAATTTTATAACGGGGCTATGCTCCAGACTGAAGGCTGAAAGGCATAATCAGTCTTAAATGATGATGATGATGACGATCCATGAATGGCTGTAACTGGTCTCCAAGTAGCAGAACATAAACATTTCTAAGTCAATGATCGGTTCAGTTGGACCAGGAGACTCAGTTCATTCCATGTAAACACAGGCCACACCATTACGGAGCCACCAGCAGCCTGCACAGTGCCCAGTTGATAACCTAGTGCCATGACTTCGTGAGGTCTGCACCGTACTCGAACCCTACTATCAGCTCTTACCAACTGAAATCGGGACTTACCTGACATGGCCACAGTTTTTCAATCGTGTTGGGTCGAACCGATATGACCAGGAACCCAGGAGAGGCACTGAAGGCGACGTCGTGCTTTTAGCAACGGCACTCGCGCCAGTCGTCTGCTGCCGTAGCCATTAACTCCAAATTTCGCCGCACCGTCCAAACGGATACGTTCGGCGTAGGTCCAATATTGACTTCTGCGGCTATTACTCGCGGTGTAGCTTGTCTGTTAGCTCTGACAACTCTACGCAAAAGCCGCTGCTCTCGGTCGTTAAGTGACACTGTAGACCTTGGAATACTGAATTCCTTAATGATTTCCGTAATGGAATGGTCCGCGCGTCTAGCCCATCTACCATTCCGCTTTCAAAGTCTGTTAATTCCCGTCGAGGGCCATAATAACGTCGGAAACCTTCTCACGTGCATCACCTGGGTGTAAATGACAGCTCCGCCAATGCATGGATCTTTTATATCTTGTGTACGCGACGCTACCGCCATCTATATAAATGCATACCGCTACCCCATAACTTTTGTAACCTTAGTGTAATGTTCCCATATACAGGGTGGTCCACTGATAGTGACCGTGTTAAATATCTCACGAAATAAGCATCAAATGAAAAAACCACAAAGAACGAAACTCGTCTACCTTGAAGGGGGAAACCGGAAGGCGCTATGGTTGGCCTGCTAGATGGCGCTGCCATAGGTCAAACGGAAATCAACTGCGTTTTTTTAAAAGAGGAACCCCCATTTTTATTACATATTCGAGTAGTACGTAAAGAAATATGAATGTTTTAGTAGGACCACTTTTTTCGCTTTGTGATGGATGGCGCTGTAATAGTCACTAACGTATAAGTACGTGGTATCATGTAACATTCCGCCAGCGCGGACGGTAATTGCTTCGTGATACATTACCCGTGTTAAAATGGACCGTTTACCAAGTGCGGAAAATGTCGATATCGTGTTGATGTATGGCTATTGTGATCAAAATGCCCAACGCGCGTGTGCTATGTATGCTGCTCGGTATCCTGGTCGACATCATCCAAGTGTCCGGACCGTTCGCCGGATAGTTACGTTATTTAAGGAAACAGGAAGTGTACAGCCACATGTGAAACGTCAACCACGACCTACAACAAATGATGATGCCCAAGTAGGTGTTTTAGCTGCTATCGCGGCTAATCCGCACATCAGTAGCAGACAAATTGCGCAGGAGAATCGGGAATCTCAAAAACGTCGGTGTTGAGCATGCTACATCAACATCGATTGCACCCGTACCATATTTCTATGCATCAGGAATTGCATGGCAACGACTTTGAACGTCGTGTACAGTTCTGCCACTGCGCACAAGAGAAATTACGGGACGACGACAGATTTTTTGCACGCGTTCTATTTAGCGACGAAGCGTCATTCACCAACAGCGGTAACGTAAACCGGCGTAACATGCACTACTGGGCAACGGAAAATCCACGATGGCTGCGACAAGTGGAACATCAGCGATCTTGGCGGGTTAATGTGTGCTGGGGCATAATGGGAGGAAGGATAATTGGCCCCCATTGTATCGATGACAATCTAAATGGTGCAATGTATGCTGATTTCCTACGTAATGTTCTACCGATGTTGCTATAAGATGTTTCACTGCATGACAGAATGGCGATGTACTTCCAACATCATGGATGTCCGGCACATAGCTCGCGTGCGGTTGAAGCGGTATTCAATAGCATATTTCATGACAGGTGGATTGGTCGTCGAAGCACCGTACCATGGCCCGCACGTTCACCGGATCTGACGTCCCCGGATTTCTTTCTGTGGGGAAAGTGGATGGATATTTGTCATCGTGATCCACCGACAACGCCTGACAACATGCGTCACCACATTGTCAATGCATGTGCGAACATTACGGAAGGCGAACTACTCGCTGTTGTGAGGAATGTCGTTACACGTATTGCCAAATGCATTTGAGGTTGACGGACATTGTTTTGAGCATTTATTGCATTAATGTGGTATTTACAAGCAATCACGCTGTAACAGTATGCGTTCTCAGAAATGATAAGTTCACAAAGGTACATGTATCACATTGGAACAACCGAAATAAAATGTTCAAACGTACCTACGTTCTGTATTTTAAATTAAAAAACCTACCTATTACCAACTGTTCGTCTAAAATTATGAGCCATATGTTTGTGACTATTACAGCGCCATCTATCACAAAGCATACTAAACGAATATGTAATATAAAATGCGGGTTCCTATTTTTAAAAAACGCAGTTGATATCCGTTTGACCTATGGCAGCGCCATCTAGCGGGCCAACCATAGCGCCATGTGGTTTCCCGTTTCAAGCTAGACAAGTTTCGTTCTTTGCAGTTTTTTCGTTTGACGCTTATTTCGTGAGATATTTGGCCCGGTCACGATCAATAGACCACCCTGTACATACGCCTCGACGTCATCCAAAATCGCCCGCCCTCTGTTTCCACAAAAGCAATGGTAAATATTTTAACGAAATTTGCTGACAAGGAAGTTCTTTATGTTGCAGCGACATCTGGCGTTGCGGGCAACGTTCTTTATCAACTGACCCCACAATACCGCGTACACTTCGCTGCTGAATATGTTATTCATTATGGCCACAAACCTTCTACTCTGTGTAAGCCGTTTCCAACTTGTCTCAATGGGGCTCTGGTGTAAAACAACGTACGACGGAGAGACTATGTCGAGACAGTAAAGTAGGAGAGAGAAAGCACAGAGTGCACTGAGTTGGGCTATGGTGCGTGCCTGGATAGGTAAATTGGCAAGACATTTTCAACCTCACAAAAATTGAGTTGTAGCGTTGAAGGCGGTGCGGAGTGAAAAATTCATTTCAGAAACATTTTTAATTGCACATTCAGCATTGATACAAACGGAACATGCTGTTGCAGCTTTGGTGACCATTGCGTAGACACGAAATATTTGAAAACTGTCAATATTAGTATCAGCACGCGCGCGATTCCTAGAGAAACACAGTGACACCTCAGCAATGCGCACTGCCTTGGCGAACATGGGCGCCGTGTGCGGCTGCGCGTCAATGTTAAAGGCAACATTTTTCGCTCGCGAGGACCGAAGAGGTGGGTAATGGAGTGGGAGGGACGGGGTCGAATTCTGCGGGGTGGGGGATGAAAAGGGCAAGGGGCAAGAGAAAGAGAGCACACAACCGGCAAGGGGCAAGGGGTGGGGCAGGGGTGTGGGTGGTGGAAGAGAAGGGGGTGGGGCAGGGCGCAGGAGGCAGGCGCGGGCGCGAATGATTGGATGGAAACGAAGGAAATGTGGAGGGTGGCTTCATGAATCTAGACATTTGCGAAACGGAAAAAGGGCCCTGATGAGACACCCCTCGAGCCGTACCTATTTGGGCGGGAATTTACTTTTATATCACCGCGACTTTGCTCCTCCCTCAATTCTCCACGCGCCGTGCGTTCCCTACTGGTCGTGTGGCCGAAATGAAAATTACCCTCCACCCGGTTGGTACCACGTCACATACGTGATATCAGCGACTGGTCGTACAGTAAACATTAGCACTTCCTCAGCGCAGGCTTCAGTGACATTTGTTTACAAGCTTTTGCGGAGGATGTAATTCCAAAATACTGGAATTATTTTAGGGGTAGACTCAATTCCCTCCTAGTTAACATCTTATTGGAGGACTACCTCTGATTTCTTCTGGGCGTTTGATATGTTACACGCCAAAAAGTCTACCCGAGGACACAGAAATTGTAGTATCGGATTAGATTTCTTCGCACTGCAGATGACAAGTGTTATCATGAAAAACGTAGAAAGTAACACAAAAGACGAAGCTAATAGGATATTACAATGAAATGACACCCTTAGCTGCTTACAGGCGTTGACATACGTCGACGGGGACAGATGAAAATGTGTGCCCCGACCAGGACTCGAACCCGGGATCTCCTGCTTACATGGCAGACGCTCTATCCATCTGAGCCACCGACGACACAGAGGATAGCGCGACTGCAGGGATTTATCTCTGGCACGCCTCCCGCGAAACCCACATTCTCAACGTATTGTCCCGCACTACATTCGTAGTGCCCCCGCCCATTATACTCATTACTCGCGGCGCGTTACCGATTCCCGTAAGAGTTCGCACAGAAGAGGAAGATGGTCAAGTGGCCGGTGAGCCTTAACTATATATTGACGTATGTCAACGCCTGTAAGCAGCTAAGGGTGTCATTTCATTGTAATTTCATTCTAACGAGCTGCTTGGTCACCGATGGTATCTGTTCTTTCGGACATGTCCGAAATAAACAGATACCATCTTAGTAAATAATAGGATTTAGATTTGATTTAACCAGAGAGACAAAACAACAGTGGTCCTAGCCCCCTGCTGTCCATACCGAAACTTCGTTTATTGTGCGGTCTCTTCCTCTGCCGTTTTAGTAAATCCAACCAGTTTCCTTATGATGTAGTGGGAGTATTTCCACTAAATTTCCGTAAGCCACAATTTCTTCATGAATTAATGAAGCAAATACTTTTATCTTCTAGCCACCAGTGCTTCGCACTGGAAGAATAAACGTGCCACAGTTTCATCCCCCTCATTACACAGTCTGCACTCAAGGGCTTTTTTCTCTATTCCCATCGTGTACTGGTGTTTCATGAAGATCACAAAGCCAGTCGTTAAAGTTAGCACGAATTTAACTTGCTTCCTGTTCAAGCTTGGAGCTACAGAACTTCTCCTCAAGCATGATTTCGGTATCATTAACTTGCTGTGTTTTTGTTCTTGGATCTTAGCTCAAAGCTCTAAGCGCTGCCTCCTGATCCAGCTACGTAGTTTTAATTTTACCATCGGCTTAGTGATAGGACAGGTTCCGGACCAATAAATGGAGTAATTGCACCTGCTCTTGCCAACCTATCGCCTTGCTCGTTACCACTAACACTTGAGTGACCGGAGACCCACAGCAGATTCACAGCAGTGCTTGCTTTCCCGTAGCCTCACAAAGGTTTCATGGCAGTCTGAAACAATCTTTCATCTTATTAGAAAAGTGAACCAGAATAGCTGCTTCTAATAATTAATCTTTATTCACTATAGGCTGTTTTGGAATTTATTGGCTTGTCAAGCATGTCTAGAATAACATGATGACATATTTACGTCATTTACCATCTAATCAAAGCCCTGACAATTATAAGACATTTCACAAGCGACGTAATATGGATGTCGTATCATTCTAGACGAACTTGACAATGGCGATAAGTGCCGAAACAGTCTGTCGTAAATAAAGATTATTTGGTTGGTTGGTTGGTTGATTTGGGGGAGGGGACCAAACAGCGAGGTCATCGGTCCCTTGGGATTAGGGAAACCGCTCGTTTTCAAAAATCTTTATCCTTTATCGAGAAACACCACAAAAAGTTAATTTTTGGGTATGAAAACCCAACCAATTTCATCTTCATATCTTCATCCGTTTTCGCGATACAAAGGTTCAAAGTTATTCTTCTTGTACACCTAAAACAGGCACATAAAATCCGCTGTCAAGCGAAAACGTAATATATAATGTGACGTAGCATGGAGAAATATTCTGTAGAGTGTCTACGATATCTGAGAACACCATGTTGTAGTACTGAAGCACGTGCAAAATTTTTTTGCACGTAAAATCTGGTCTGTGGTGTAAAAGCAATTTTGCGTTATCTCAGTTCCACGTTAATAAACTATCTTGATTTTACTGACCAATACATTCCTTTTCATATGAGATACATGCCCTGCTGAAGCAAGGAAGTGGCCGAGCGGTTCTAGGCGTTACAGTCTGGAACCGCGCGACTGCTACGGTCGCAGGTTCGAATCCTGCCTCGGGCATGGATGTGTGTGGTGTCCTTAGGTAAGTTAGGTTTAAGTAGTTCTAAGTTCTAGGGGACTGATGACCTCAGAAGTTAAGTCCCATAGTGCTCAGAGCCATTTTAACCATTTTGAAGGAAGGAAAAGAAGGGAATCAGCGGAAAATGCTCTTACCGGAGCACAAAAAATGAGAATAAGTCACTGTTCATTTAAATTAAAAGATTCTGGCTGAAACTACCTCATTCTGCCTTCTTCAGCACCTTGAAAAATTTTCCCCAAAATTTTGGAGTGCGAACGTGTTCGGCATTTTTTATGCTGAGAGAGAAGAAGACTGTGGTAGTGACAAATAGACGGAAAAATAATAAATGGTGGAAGATAGTAGATAGTGGTTGTGTTACAGAAAGAGAGAGGTACAGTGACTGTGGAACGTAACTAACAGGACAGAGCAGTGCTTGGAAAGGAGTGAAGGAGAAGTGCGGGAGTGTGTGTGTGTTTGTGTGTGGAGAAGGGGGGGGGGGAGGGTTAGGAATACAGAGAAAGTGGACACTGGAAATGGGCGCGACAGCCAGTGATAATGAGAGACAGAGTGTATGACAATGACAACAAGGAAAAGAGACTGACAGTGAGAAGAGGCAGCAACTGATGGACGATTGTGTCAGAACTACCAACAGAGAAGTTCAGTTGAACAATGAAGTGTTTGATTGTGATCCGTCGATCACCTCGAATTGACAGTGTCGACACGATCCAACACTGCAGGAGTCAGAGCTTTGTGCCGCTGGCCGGTAGGCGGGAGATCCGTCAGGTTTGCGCGAACTTGTTGCGATGATGTTAACAGCTCGCCCAACGACTCGCCGTGCTTTTGTTCACTGCCATGTGTCCAGATACATTCTGCAAACGCCTATGAATATCTGCGATGCTCTGGTTTTCCGCCAAAAGAAACTCAATGACACCTATCTGCTCGGAACGCATCTCCGTTACAGACGCCATTTGGAAGACAATGCATAGCGACGCCACCAGTGGGAACTTAATGAAACTACATCTACATCCATACTCCGCAAGCCACCTGACGGTGTGTGGCGGAGGGTACTTTGAGTACCTCTATCGGCTCTACCTTCTATTCCAGTCTCATATTGTTCGTGGAAAGAAAGATTGTCGGTATGCTTCTGTGTGCGCTCTAATCTCTCTGATTTTATTCGCATGGTCTCTTCGCGAGACATACGTAGGAGGGAGCAATATACTGCTTGACTCCTCGGTGAAGGCATGTTCTCGAAACTTCAACAAAAGCCCGTACCTAGCTACTGAGCGTCTCTCCTGCAGAGTCTTCCACTGGAGTTTAGCTATCATCTCCGTAAAGCTTTCGCGATTACTAAATGATTCTGTAACGAAGCACGCTGCTCTCCGTTGGATCTTCTCTAACTCTTCTATCAACCCTATCTGGTACAGATCCCACACTGGTGAGCAACATTAAAGCATTGGGCGCACAAGTGTACTGTAACCTACTTCCTTTGTTTTCGGATAGTATTTCCTTAGGATACTTTCAATGAATCTCAGCCTGGCATCCGCTTTACCGACGATCAACTTTATATGATCATTCCATTTTAAATCACTTCTAATGCCTACTCCCTGATAATTTGTGGAATTAACTGCTTCCATTTGCTGACCTGCTATATTGTAGCTAAATGATAAAGGATGTTTCTTTCTATGTATTCGCAGCACATTACACTTATCTACATCGAGATTCAATTGCCATTCCCTGCACCATGCGTCAATTCGTTGCAGATCCTCCTGCATTTCAGTACAATTTTCCATTGTTACAACCTCTCGATATACCACAGCATCATCTGCAAAAAGCCTCAGTGTTTATGTATATTGTGAATAGCAACGGTCCTACGAGAGTCCCCTGCGGTATACCCGAAATCACTCTTACTTCGGAAGACTTCTCTCCATTGAGAATGACATGCTGCGTTCTGTTATCTAGGAACTCTTCAATCCAATCACACAATTGGTCTGATAGTCCATATGCTCTTACTTTGTTCATTAAACGACTGTGGGGAACTGTATCGAACGCCTTGCGGAAGTCAAGAAACACGGCATCTACCTGCGAACCCGTGTCTATGGCCGTCTGAGTCTCGTGGACGAATAACGCGAGCTGGGTTTCACACGATCGTCTTTTTCGAAACCCATGCTGATTCCTACAGAGTAGATTTCTAGTCTCCAGAAAAGTCATTATACTCGAACATAATACGTGTTCCAAAATTCTACAACTGATCGAAGTTAGAGATACAGGTCTATAGTTCTGCACATCTGTTCGACGTCTCTTCTTGAAACCGGGGATGACCTGTGCCCTTTTCCAATCCTTTGGAACACTACGCTCTTCTAGAGACCTACGGTACACCGCTGCAAGAAGGGGCAAGTTCCTTCGCGTACTCTGTG
Organism: Schistocerca cancellata; assembly: GCF_023864275.1. Classification (NCBI taxonomy): domain Eukaryota; kingdom Metazoa; phylum Arthropoda; class Insecta; order Orthoptera; family Acrididae; genus Schistocerca; species Schistocerca cancellata. Next base: position 758,601,319 of record NC_064628.1, on the reverse strand, counting down.
TAAAATCGAACTGGCATCCCGTTAGGTCCAGCGGCCTTTCCTCTTTTGAGCGATTTTAATTGTTCCTCTATTCCTCTGTCGTCTAATTTCGATATTTACCATTTTGTCATCTGTGCAACAATCTAGAGAAGGAACTACAGTGCAGTCTTCCTCTGTGAAAGAGCTTTGGAAAAAGACATTTAGTATTTCGGCCTTTATAGTCTGTCATCCTCTGTTTCAGTACGATTTTGGTCACAGAGTGTCCGGAAATTTTGTTTTGATCCACCTACCGCTTTGACGTAAGACCAAAATTTCTTGCAAGGAAACCTCCCCATCGCACCCCCCTCAGATTTAGTTATAAGTTGGCACAGTGGATAGGCCTTGAAAAACTGAACACAGATCACTCGAGAAAACACGAAGAAGAAGTTTTGTGGAACTACGAAAAAAATAAGCAAAATATACAAACTGAGTGGTCCATGCGCAAGATAGGCAACATCAAGGATAGTGGGAGCTCAGGAGCGCCGTGGTCCCGTGGTTAGCGTGAGTTTTTTTTTGTTTTTTTGTTTTTTTGTTTTTTTTTTTTTTCATACAATTACTTTGCGAAGCTGCACAGGTACACAGAGCAGTATTGTTTACGTGATCGTGTGTCAATTATCAAAGTTCAGGCAGGCACACATAATCAACTTCGCTCACCAAACTTCAAGGACATGTTCACATTTGCTTGGAGATATGCAGGATTTGACGGTCTACACACGGAAAAATTTGAAAACGTTAAAAACGTATGTTGTGACAGAGCACAGGGAAAACTGTGCGACTGTGAAACTGTTGCATTCATTTGTTGCAGTTTATGTGACAAACTCTTATGTTTTCATCACTTTTTTGGGAGTGATTATCACATCCACAAGGAAACCTAAATCGGGCGAGGTAGAAGAATCTTTTTACCCATTCGCCAAGTGTAAAAGTTAGGTGGGTCAACAACATATTCCTGTCATGTGACGCACATGCTGTCACCACTGTCTTATAGAATATATCAGACGTGTTTTCCTGTGGAGGAGTCGGTTGACCTATGAGCTTGCGATCAAATGTTTTCGGTTCCCATTGGACAGGCACGTCCTTTCGTCTACTAATCGCGCGGTTTTGCGGTGCGGTCGCAAAACACAGACACTAAACTTATTACAGTGAACAGAGACGTCAATGAACGAACGGACAGACCATAACTTTGCCAAAAATAAAGAAAGTAAACTTTTCACTAGAGGGAAGACCTGAACCTGGGACCTCTCGTTCCGCAGCTGCTCACGCTAATCACGGGACCACGGCGCTCCTGAGCTCCCACTATCCTTGATGTTGCCTATCTTGCGCATGGACTACTGAGTTTGTATATTTTGCTTATTTTTTTCACATAGTTCTACATAACTTCTTCCTGTTTTCTCGATTGATCTGTGTTCAGTTTTTCAAGGCCTATCCACTGTGCCAACTTATAACGAAATCTGAGAGGGGTGCGATGGGGAGGTTCCCTTGTTAGGATGGGCTGAAGCGGGAATATCCACGATGTATCACAACGAATTCTGCATTTTTTTTTTTTTTTTCCCCAGCTGAAATTGGCCGAGAAAAAAAGTCTTGTATTCATTTTGAATGTCCTTCGTAGAATAAGCATGGGGGATAGCTAGGTAAATTATTCACTTGGCGATGTTATACGTTGAACGTAAGCGAATTTGCACTTTTTGGACAGTGCTGAGAAGCAGATAGGTACTTTCTATTCTGCAGGAATGTCCTCAGCGCGGAAAAGGGAAACAAACATCAAGAAATCTGGCACGATAGCTACAGATTTATTCCATTACACGAAAAGCGCGATCTGACTCGCTCAGACGGCGCCTCAGATTGGACCCTTCTAATCAGGCGCGGGCGTCTGGAGTAAGACAGGAGGAGGAGGAGGAGGAGGAGGAGGAGGAGGACCGCGTGGGAATGAGTGTAGTAGTTCCCCCACGCCAGACGGCGGGCGTCCTCATTTCCAGTTCTTTTAACGCGGTCGGACCCTTTGTGGCGCGCCTCATCAGCGCGGAGAAAAGGAGCCGTATTACGGGACGGCGGAATAACCCAATAAGGGCGGCACCGACGCCTCGGGGCGCTGACGAGCCGAGACAGCGGCGGGCCGGGCCGCGCCGGCCTCATGCAGCGGGCGCGCGATAGAACACGGAATCTTTTAAAGGGCGCGCCGGCCGTCTGGGTACACAGGGCGGTTTTTAAGTCGGCGGCGCGCTGCCGCGGCACGTATGTGGGGGCGCGGCCGGCTATCTGCGCCCCGCGCGCGGCGCCTAGTCCGCCGGCGCAACCCCCGCTCACGGCCGCATCTCCGCGTTTTTAAACTCGGGGGCGCAGGCGGGGCCGCGCCGCGCCGCGCCGCGCCTTCCGGAAGCGCCGGCACGGGGGTGCGGAGGAACGGCGGCTGGGGCCGTGTAATCCGAGGCGGGGCTGCAGCAGAGTGCGTTCCCTCGTCGACTCCGACTCCGCGCGCGAATGTCTTGATCGAAGCCGAACTCCGCAGAGGTGAAGGAAACTTTATAACGTCTGCACCTTCACTTTTGATCGCAAACTGAGACATCAGCTGTACAATTGATTTGTGACAAATTAAAATTTGTGCCGGACCGGGACTCCAACTCAGATTTCGCGCTTAACACGCGCTTTAACCCTTTAGACTATCCGTGCATGCCTCCTGGATCGATCCAACCCTCCATATGTCACTGTGTCTACGTCTTGTGCTGTGATTTCAGCACAGGGAGAGCCTTTATTATTATTGTCGCGCGCGCTGCGCCGAGTGGCCGCGGGGTTTGAGCAACACCGACTCAAAGGAAGGCCTCGGCGCTTGTTCGTGACGTCACGTCAGCTAGACACGGCGAACCCCAGGTCTGTTGCAGGCATACTCATAATGGTGGTGTCTCCTCTCTGACACAGGAAAATGTGAAACTATTGGCGATAGTTGACCAAGACATATTTTCTTTTCTTTTAATGGTTCAAATGGCTCTGAGCACTATGGGACTTAACATCTATGGTCATCAGTCCCCTAGAACTTAGAACTACTTAAACCTAACTAACCTAAGGACATCACACAACACCCAGTCATCACAAGGCAGAGAAAATCCCTGACCCCGCCGGGAATCGAGCCCGGGAACCCCGGCGCGGGAAGCGAGAACGACCACGAGCTGCGGACCAACACACATTGTTCTGAGAGATTTCTGCAATCAATTAATTGTGCAATTCATTACACTTCTTAACAAATGGTGTACTCCTGAACTTAAATTTCCACCTGTTTTAAGGATTGGCATACAAAAACAACTACATGGTCCAGCAGCAAAAGAATTCGAGCTTCTTTACCTTATTTCTAAATATGCGGAAGTTAGTTTGTACTGGGTTGCTTTTACAAGAAACTGTGAACATATTGGTGCTCTTCTTTAGATCTTGGTTGACTATGGGGTGAGCAGCACTCAATGTTAATGAAATATCTTGCGATTGTACACCCTGGAGGGAGGGGCTGGGGGACAGAAGAAGAGGCAAAAGAGAGATACTTGTTTTATCAAATAATTTTTTTTATCTTATAAAGTTTCTCCTTTCAGTTGCGAGAGGGGAATATTTATCTTTTCTAATGTGCATGTTTAAAAAAGTTTAAGCTCAGCAGTATTTTCGATGTATGAAACTATGTTGTTTCCTGTTTTGAATTCCTTTGGTTGAAAACGACTGTAATGTAATGACTGGCAACAGTTCGACATTTACGCATGTAAATTAGTTCACATTTCCAGTGACGATGTCAAATGAAAATAAACAAATAAATAAAAGAAACGAGTTAATTGTAAGGGGGTTGGGGTAAGTTTCGATAACAAAATGGATCAAGTAAATATGGTTACTTGAATGTAAAATTTCCGAAGCTTGCAATGGGGCAAAGCGTCTTCTCATATTGATCTATGTTTGTTTCGACAGGATTCAGTAATACAGAACTACGATCTTCATTTGTAGCTTTACGATAGTAAGAAAATCTTTCATCTAAATAAAACTGCAGAATCCAAAACAATACCAAACATTTTGCCCAAAAATAACAGATTTATAGTGATAAGCTCGCTCAGGCGTTTCTGTCTGCAACAGATCTGGCATTCGCCGCGCCTAGCTGACGTGACGTCACCAACAAGCGCCGAGGCCTTCCTTTGAGTCAGTGTTGGTTTGAGGCGCCATGTCACGGATTGCACGGCCCCTCCCGCCGCAGGTTCGAGTCCTCCCTTGAGCATGGGTATTGTGGTGTCACCGCCAGACACCACACTTGCTAGGTGGTAGCTTTAAATCGGCCGCGGTCCATTAGTACATGTCGGACCCGCGTGTCGCCACTGTCAGTAATTGCAGACCGAGCGCCACCACACGGCAGGTCTAGAGAGACGTACTAGCACTCGGCCCAGTTGTACGGACGACTTTGCTAGCGACTACACTGACGAAGCCTTTCTCTCATTTGCCGAGAGACAGTTAGAATAGCCTTCAGCTAAGTCCATGGCTACGACCTAGCAAGGGGCCATTAACCATTTCTAGAGAGAGTCTCACTTGTATCATCAAGAATGCTGTAAACAAATGATGGATTAAAGTTAAGTATTCCAGCAGCTACGTACTTTTCTTTATAGCATTCATTACGTATCCTGTTTCAGACCTCACGCCAGGCGCTTGAGTTAAACGCGTGCATTTCGGCCTTCTCTAGCTATATAGCAGGTATCGGTGTTGTTCTTGGCATAAGTTAGTTCAAATGGCTCTATGCACTATGAGACTTAACATCTGAGGTCATCAGTCCCCTAGACTTCGAACTACTTAAACCTAACTAACCTAAGGACATCACACACATCCATGCCCGAGGCAGGATTCGAACCTGCGACCGTAGCACCAGCGCGGTTCCGGACTGAAGCGCCTAGAACCACTCGGCCACAGCGGCCGGCTCATAAGTTAGTTTAAGTAATGTGTAAGTATAGGGGCCGATGACCTCAGCAGTTTGGTTCCTTAGGAATTCAGACACGCACATTTTATTATTGTAGCGGCCTGAAAAAACTTTTACTGCGAAGACAGCACTCATGAATGAGATTTTCACTCTGCAGCGGAGTGTGCGCTGATATGAAACTTCCTGATAGATTAAAAGTGTGTGCCAGACCGAGACTAGAACTCGGGACCTTTGCCTTTCGCGTGCAAGTGACCTACCAGCTGAGCTACCCAAGCAGAGCACTTGCCGGTCCGGCACACACTTTTAATCTGTCAGGAAGTTACAGCACTCATGCATTACAATGTGACATTACTATGTGACATCAAACGAACCATCACACTCGATAGACTACATGCGGGGATTCCTGTAGAATGAAGAGTATTTAGTAGCACTTAGTTATACAGTAGTTCATTTCACGATCGAAGGTGGCTTGCGCAGGTGCAGGGAGTGCAGCAACCGGTTTCAAACAATGGGTGCTCACTTATTTCATTGTCGCTTCGAATAACCACTGAGCGCTTGTTGGCTCACGCAGGGCGCGTCACGTCAGATGCGCAGGAAAGGCAACTCGACTGTCGTCGTTCGTGGTAATAATAATAATAATAATAAACTACACAATTGGGATTCTCAGCGCATGGTAATATTTCACGACTTCATACGTGTATAACTATGCCGAAACCACAATATACGCAAAAGTTTCGGAATTTTTAGCTTCAAGATCCACATTTAAAAGATTGGCTTCAAGTTACGGAAAGTACTACGGCTCAGGTAGCGAAGTGCAAATTTTGTGGTACAGTTTTAAGGAGTCACTGTGGAGATTTGAAGTCTCATGGTTTGTCACAGAAGCAAGCATCTACAAAATAAAAATAAAAGAAACTTTTTTTTTAAATTGATTAGTCATCCACTGATCCTTTTTACATCTTTGAGCACTCTCTAAGTAAACTGTAACAATGTAGCCTAAAATTGCTTTTAAGTCAGAGCCCATTGGAAATAAAACAAAAGGAAGAAACAAGACTTGCATTATCCACAGCCATGCATACTAGTATACGGGTAGTAGACGGTTTGGGAGAGGTAATTATTCACAGTCATGAAACAGATAACGAAAAGGTTCATCTGCACCGAACCTAATGCACCAGAGTTACAAAATGTTATCACAGCATTTCACTGACGTTCTAAAATAAAATTGCAAAGATCAATTATTTAGCTTATTAATTGATGAATCTGCTGATACTGCTGTACATAAATATTTGGGATTGATTATAGTTTACCACAGTAAATTACACAAAAAAATAGTATCTACATACCTTGATCTTGCTCAACTGCACGAGTGTAATACTGAAGTTATTGTCTCTGCTAAAGGAGACACTTCACAGATTCGATCTGCGACATGAAAATTTAATGGGCATTGGTACAGATAATACCTCTGTCATGGTTGGATTAAATAACGGAGTATTTACGAAATTGAAAGAAAAGGTATCACACCTGATTTTAGTACGTTGCTTGTGCCATTCCTTGCAACTGGCTGTTTCAGCTGCTGCAAAAGAATTTTTACCGAGAAATTTAGAGCTTTTAATTAAAGAGACATATGACTGGTTTAGTCTCTCCTCTCCCAGACAATCTAAGGAGTTACACAAAACAAAACTAGCTCAAGCATGCCAGACAAGGTGGTTATCAATGCAATCCGCTGTACCAAGAACATACACGCAATGTTCAGAGCTAGAAACACAGTTTCCCGTAGCTAAATCGCGCGAAAGGTACCACATGGCGAGTTATTGCACACTATGTATGCGAACAAGATTGATTACGCATACATTTCATTTTTATATCCAATAGTAATTTAAATAAACAGAGTCAATAAAATGTTCGAGTCAAAAGATACAGATCGCACTAAACCTTTTGATGAGTTGACCAACCTGATAGATATACTTGTCGCAAAGTTACGTTCCTACAAATAAAATTAATATTCTTACTCAAAATATTCGTGATTTCTTCGACTGAAGATGTTATCTGAGATTCCGCTTTGAAAAGAGTTGGCTGAAATGAGAGAAAAAGGATTACCACGGGAAGACGAAGAAATGTTGCGTAATCGGTGCATAACATTTATAGTAAGTCTGATTCAAGATATAAAAAACAGGTTACCAGAAAATTTGACGCTGTTGAAGAAAATTTCCAGAGTAAGTGTTGAACAAGCACTTAATCACATCAAATTAAATCTAGCTGATATAATGGCTCAGTTCAATAAAAGTGTAGAATTTATAGCAAGAGTGGATGATCAGTGGCGACAAATTCATTTGTTGAACTTGAATGAGACCAAAGATACAAAAAAACTTTGGAATCAAGTATTGCATTTAAAAGACGGTCAAGTGAAATCCAGATCTGAGGAATTAGCGACTTTTGCGATTACTCTCCTAATACTGTCTCATTCCAATGCCGATTTTGAGAGACTATTTAGCAGTATGAATGTAATAAAAAGCAAGCTGTGGAGTGGAATGAAGTTAAATCTTTTAACTGCTTTATTAAGGATACGCTGTGGCTGGAGGTTAGAAGGAAAATGCTACAACGTGTATGAAATTCCAGTAAACCTTGTAAAGCAAATCGGTATCAAAGAATCGTATCAATCTGAAACCAACACACTGGACTCGCATTCGGGAGGACGACGATTCAATCCCGCGTCCGGCCATCCTGATTTAGGTTTTCCGTGATTTTCCTAAATCGCTCCAGGCAAATGCCGGGATGGTTCCTTTCAAAGGGCACGGCCGACTTCCTTCCCCGTCCTTCCCTAATCCGATGAGACCGATGACCTCGCTGTCTGGTCTCCTTCCCCAAAACCACCAACCAACCTGAAACTAACGATGATGCAGACAAAAATGATTCATCTGAAGAAGACGAATTCATTTCAATAATTAGCTATTGTTATAGAACTTTCTGTATGTTCCTGACTTTCTTAGTTATTTATTGTATGATCGTGAATATTTCATTACTTAATAATAAAGGAAATCTCAAACAACTAAAATAACTTCTACTGTAAACCTCAGCGATTATGAGAGCAGGGACCTTTTAATAAATATTCGTGTGGTGTTTACAATAAATTAAAACTTCCGAACACCGAAAATTTTATATAAAGGAGATCTTTGATTTGTGGCTGCGAGAGAGAAAATATGTGCTCTAAGGCGCGTAGCACTTCTCTCTGGACTTTGCAAATAAGCACTGGAGGAAACGAAACGACTCACTCTGATATTAATTATCCACTAGACACACGTGTACTGATCTTTGTATCAAGGTAGCTGACTATAGAGTTGCAAGACAGTCACCTTGTGAATTTTTGGCACTGTAAAATTTATTGAATTGATGACGTCCAAATAAGTTAAATAGAAACTCTAATCCGCACCGTATAAGAAGAATACTGAAAAATACATTCTTATTTTATTTGAGATGGTAACTACGATTTTATTTCAAGTGATATTATGTATACGAATCCAGGTGTGTTGCACATCGGATGAGTGGACTTTCGTATAAAATTCACTAGCCTACGCACGGTTAGAACTCTTCTGGGAGAATTTTCATTCGTCGCCAATGTGTTCCCCATTTTTGAGGTTTTCCTTGGACGGATAATACTATCATATTCCAATCTAGAGTGATGTCCTTGCATAGAAACTTCAGAATGTTCTACTGCGAAAAATGTAATTTCTTGTGGAGTTACGGCCTACGACGAACTCAGCAGCGGGACGTCGGGCAGCAGGGAGTAATTTCGCCGAGCTTCAGAAAGCAAATATGCCAGAAGGAAGCGCCATTTGATAAGCGCGCTGATAATTACACAATGATTACACAAATACTTAGGACATTATCCTCGATTTCGTAACTAAATTTCAGCTAATAGATAACTTCAAACAACACTAAACGAACAACAGTAGCCGGCCGAAGTGGTTGTGCGGTTCTAGGCGCTGCAGTCTGGAACCGCGAGACCGCTACGGTCGCAGGTTCGAATCCTGCCTCGGGCATGGATGTGTGTGATGTCCTTAGGTTAGTTAGGTTTAACTAGTTGTAAGTTCTAGGGGACTAATGACCTGAGAAGTTGAGTCCCATAGTACTCAGAGCCATTTGAACCATTTGAACAACAGTATACGTTTTCCTTTAGCTTATATTAAAGGCCATGCATCCATGTGTTTGTGAACGAGAATAAATGCAGAGTTTTTCCTCAGGTTTGGGAACTTATCTTGTTACACAGACAATATGGAAATCATTTTAGAATTTCACGTGTGTAAACATTTTTGAAGAAAATGTCAGCATCACCTGCACTTTGATTTTTATTTTAAACCACGACTAGTTTCGGCCCTCAAGGCCATTATCCAGTGGCATATGTCAGGCGTCCTGAGAAGATACAGGACGATCAAAACGCCTGACAGATACCACTAAACAATTGCCTTGGGGGCCGAAACTGGTCATGGTTTAAAAAAAAAAAAAAAACAAGCAAAGCGTAACTGGTGCTGACATTTCCTCAAAATCAGTACCAGAGTTGCAGAATCGTCGCCAAGATGCTCCATTTGTTGGACAACGAATAAATATGTATATTCTCCGAATTTAATCACTTCTACTGTAGCATAGTAATGTTACAGTTTCCTTCCCTTTCTCCGCATCTCGAATGGTTCTATAAAAATCATCTGACACTACATCGATAAAGTCATGATTTTCATTAGTAAGCACCTGGAGCTCCGATTCATTTTTCAACTGCCGCGCGGGGTAGCCGCGCGGTCACGGCGCCTTGTCACGGTCCGTGCGGCTCGCCCCCGTCGGAGGTTCGAGTCCTCCCTCGCGGGCGCGCGCGCGCGTGTGCGTGCGTGCGTGCGTGTGTGTGTGTGTGTGTGTGTGTGTGTGTGTGTGTGTGTGTTTTGTACATAGCGTAAGTTAGTTTAAGTTAGATTAAGTAGTGTGTAGGGTTAGGGACTGATGACTTCAGCAGTTACCACAAATTTCCAAATTTCATTTCTCAACTGTCCAAATACTTACAGAAATCTTGGATTGCTTACAAATGTTCTCTCTGTTGTAAGTTAACATGTCCGTCTGCGCGCCTGAGTGGTCAGTGAGTTGACTGCCACGCACAGGAACCGAGTTAAATTCCTGGTACTACCAGGGACGTTACCGTAGCAGTAGGTATAAACAGGCTGTACTCAGTCTCGTACGAATGGAGGAGCTGTTTCAATGAGACAAGGCGGCTCGAAGTTTGGGTTCAAAATGGTTCAAATGGCTCTGAGCACTATGGGACTCAACTGCTGAGGTCATTAGTCCCCTAGAACTTAGAACTAGTTAAACCTAACTAACCTAAGGACATCACAAACATCCATGCCCGAGGCAGAATTCGAACCTGCGACCGTAGCGGTCTTGCGGTTCCTAACTGCAGCGCCTTTAACCGCACGGCCACTTCGGCCGGCTCGAAGTTTGGGCAACGGCTGGGAAAGCAGTAACGAGAAACCAATCTACTGCATCCAAAATAAACTGTAGATAAAAGGTGACAAGATGCCCGGGCATTATCGCGTGGTCTGCACTGTTTCCTGAATGAATTTTTACTCTGCTTGCCAGAGCGAGGGATGCATTCTGTAGGCAATTTTCTAGGCTTTGTGTAAGTCACTCCCCTGCACGTCCTATCTTCCAGAATCGCGACTCCCACAGTTTCGCAGGAAAGCTTCAGTGAAGTTTAGAACGTAGGAGAGAAGTACTTGCAAGAGTAAAACTATGAAGGCGGGTCGTGAGTCGTTTCTGAATAGTTCAGTCGGTAAGAACATTGCTCGCGAAAGGCGAGGTTCCAGTTTCGAGTCCCGGTCCGGCACAGAGTTTTAATCTGCCAGAAGTCACTTGCAGGGAGCCCTGGAAATATCGAAATCACATTTAAGGCGTCTTGAAGAGTAAACATACGAAATTCTTAGTCGCACAGGAACCGCTGATGAGACGTAGATCCATCACTATGAACAACAGATTTAAGTTGTAGAGCATGGCGTACGAACATCCTTATTCATCTAAAGCAAAATAGAACAAAAGCCGAGCTTCGGTAAAAAAGTTGATGAAGGCAATACAAAAGGTCCACCGCTGATGCACTTCGCTAGTAGGGGTCAAACACTACTGCGAGATCTAAACCCAAACTCAAACCGCAGAGGAGAAGGAAGCTTTCAAAGCGCGTAATTTTGCTTCAGGGTAAATGTCACGCTTATACAGCTGGGAACACAATGCAGTGTATTCAGAATTTTGGTTTTAAGCCGCTGGAGCACCCATCGTAAAGCCCTGACCTAGGGCTAAGTGATTTTCACATTTTTGTTCTGATGAAATATGGGAATCTAAGTTTTCGTCGGCTGATGAAGTTGTGGAGATGGACCAAGATTCAGGCGATGCGACAATTTGTTTTATCGACGCAATTAGGAATGTTGTCAAAAGGTAGACCAAGTGCATAGAACTTGAGCGACATTATGTATGCAAATGGTGTCATTTGCAACATTCTTTTCCTACTACAAGTTTCTTTAAACATTTAACTATTATTTATTTTTTAGGCTTCATACGTAGTAAAGTTTTCTGTCTAATGGCTATGGCAAACCGTGCTAACTAGTTCAGAAAATTTAAAAAATATATATAAGAGTGTTAAGAAATCCACATTTTGAAAGGTGGTAGTAAGGACCGAAACAAGACAAAAATGCCCAGTAAACAAGGGCTCTGAAATGCATACCTTAAGAGCGATGAGCGCTTGTTCATATGCACTACTGTGAAAAACACCTTTTCTACTGCAAGCTCTACGTACTACCAAACACGTTGGATGGTGGAAGGTATACTGAGTTCCTAACAGACGACTAGCTTGCCCCGTTAGAAAGAGTGCCGGCCGAAGTGGCCGTGCGGTTCTAGGCGCTGCAGTCTGGAACCGCGAGGCCGCTACGGTCGCAGGTTCGAATTCTGTTTCGGGCATGGATGTGTGTCCTTAGTTTAGTTAGGTTTAAGTAGTTCTAAGTTGTAGGGGACTGATGACCTCAGAAGTTAAGTCCCATAGTGCTCAGAGCCGTTTGAACCATGTTGATAGAAAGAGTACGATCCAAATAACGGCTGGAGATATGACTGATACACGATGGAGCACCAGCTGAAATGTTCGAGAACACCTTACACGTTGGCCAGCTCTTTCTCTCAGTTTTGATTCTTTGGATTTTTGGTTGTGGAGACACCTAAAATCTTTGGTGGATGCAAACCTAGTTAATGTTAATGATGTATAGGCACTACAGGAACACGTCATCAATGCCTGTCAGCGCATGTGTGACCAATCTTGAGTTTTTCAGTGTGTGCAAAGACGTTGGACAGAAGTATGCCTTCCCTGTCAAATAAATGCACAGCATATTGAAAACCTCCTTTAGTGATTGGTTCAAATGGCTCTGAGCACTATGGGACTTAACATCTATGGTCATCAGTCCCCTAGAACTTAGAACTACTTAAATCTAACTAACCTAAGGACATCACACACATCCATGCCCGAGGCAGGATTCGAACCTTCAGTGATTCCTCACAAGAAAGTTTGTACGTAGTGACTACAGATTACATAAGAAAGTGTGCTGTTTTACGGTAAGGGAATAATGTGTTCTATTTGTTTACTGCATCGCTACTCGGAAAAATTCTACGCCGATTTTCTGAGTAGAACCACCCTCTTTCTAAATCACCACGTCCATACAGACAAAGCAATGAACTTCTTTATATTCTGATAGTACGTAAGTGACTGGATCTCAATCATAATGATCTTTTACTTATTCACTGACAAGTCAAGTTTCTCATTTTCTCTCTTAACTCTGTCCAGCAGCTCCTTCACTTACACTTCTGATTCTGCGCACCGCGTATGTCACCAGTGAATCTTAAATTGCTCACCCTTCGTCCCCCAGTTCGGATACCACCATGAAGACTTTTCTCATCACATTTTCTTTTCTTTTTAAGTCATCATCAGTCTTCCGAATAGTCTGATGCGGGCCGCCACGAATTCCTCCCTTGTGTCAACCTCTTCACCTCAGAGTAGCACTTGCAACCTACGTCCTCAAGTATCTGCGTGATATATTCTCTAATACCATGGAAGTCATTCCCTTATGTCTTAACAGATGTCTTACCATCCTGTCCCTTCTCCTTGACAGTGCTTTCCACATGTTCCATTCCTCTCCAATTCTGCCTAGAACCTCCTCATTTCTTACCTTATCAGTCCATCCGGTATTCAACATTCGTCTGAAGCGTCACATCTCGAATATTTCGATTCTCCACTGTTCCGGTTTTCCCACAGTCCATGACTCACTGTTATAAAATTCTGTCATACGTTCTCAGGAATTTCTTCCTCAAAATGAGGCTTATGTTTGATGTTAGTAGACTTATCTTGGCCAGAAATGCCCTTTTTGCCAGTGCTAGTGTGCTTTTTATGTCCTCCTTGCTCCTTCCGCCATCGGTTATTTTGCTGCCTAGGTAGCAGAATTTCTTAACTTCATCTGTTTCCTGATCACCAATTCTAATGATAAGTTTCTCGCCGTTCTCATTTCTGCTACTTCCCATTACTTTCATCTTTCTTCGATTTCCTTTAAATCTATATTCTGTACTCATTAGACTGTTCATTCCATTCAACAGAACCTGTAATTCTTCTTCACTTTCTCTCAAGATAGCCATGTCATCAGTGTAACTTATCATTGATAGCCTTTCATCCTGAATTTTAATTTCACTCTTGAACCTTTATTTTATTTCCGTCATTGCTTCTTCGATGTACAGATTGAACAGTCGTGGCGAAAGACTACATTCCTGTCTTGTACCCTTTCCAATCCGAGCATTTCGTTCTTCGTCTTATACTCTAACTGTTCCTTCTTGGCTCTTGTACATATTGTATAGGCCTATTACCCGTCTCTCCCTATAACTTACCCCTACTTTTCTCAAAATTTCGAACATCTTGCACCATTTTACACTGTCGAACGCATTTTCCAGATCGACAAATCCTATGAACGTGTTTCCACTATCAACCGCAATGTCAGAATTCTCTCTCTGGTGTCTTTACCTTCCCTAAAGCCAAACCGATCGTCGTCTAACACATCCTCAGTTTTCTTTTCCATTCTTCTGTATATTATTGTTGTAAGTAACTTTGGGGGATTAGCTGTTAAGCTGATGGTGCGATAATTCTCGTACTAGTAAGCTCTAGCAGTCTTTGGAATTGTGTGGATGATATTTTTCCGAAAGTAATATGGTATGTCGCTAGACTCATATATTCTACATGCCAACGTGAATGGTCGTTTAGTTGCCACTTCCCCAAATGATTTTAGAAATTCTGATGGAATGTTATTCATCCCTTCTGCCTTATTTGATCGTAAGTCCTCCGAAGTTTTCTTAAACTCTGATTCTAATACTGGACCCCCTACCTCTTCTAAACTGCTGTTTCTTCTCCTATCACATCAGACAAATCTTTCCCCTCACAAAGGCCTTCAATGTACTCTTTCCACCTACCCGATATCTTCTCCACATTTAACAGTGGAATTTCCGGTGCACTTTTAATGTTACCACCCTTGCTTTTAATTTCACCGAAAGTTATTTTGACTTTTCTATATGCTGAGTCAGTCCTTCCGACAATAATTTCTTTTTCGATTTATTCACATTTTTCATGGAGCCATTTCGTCTTAGGTTCCCTGCACTTCGTATTTATTTCATTTCTCAGCGACTTGAATTTTTGTATTGCTGAATTTCTCTGAACAATTTTATATTTTCTTCTTTCATCGATCAATTGAAGTATTTCCTCTGTTACCCATGGTTTCTTCCCAGTTACCTTCTTTGTACCTACGTTTTTCTTTCCAACTTCCGTGATTGCTCTTTTTAGAGATATCCATTCCTCTTCAACTGTAATGCCTATTGAGCTATTCCTTATTGCTGTATCTATAGCCTTAGAGAACGTCAAGATTATATCATCATTCCTTAGCACTTCCGTATCCAACTTCTTTTGCATTGATTCTTCCTCAATAATCTCTTAAACTTCACACTACTCTTGATCATCACTACTAAATTGTGATCTGAGTCTATATCTGCTTCTGGGCATGCCTTACAATCCAGTATATGATTTCGGAATCTCTGTCTGTAATCTAACTGAAATCTTCCCGTATCACCCGGCCTTTTTTAAGTATATCTCCTCCTCTTGTGATTCTTGAACGGAGTATTCGCTACTAGTAGCTGATATGTATTACAGAACTCTTTACATATTCTCTGCAAATGTTAAATGAAACTGGTGATAGAATTAACTCTTCTAACTCGTTTACACGGATTAAAACGACTTGAAATAGTAGCTGCGGTATCGTTCAAAGATCGTGGTGCTATACCAAAGTCTGCAACTCGCACCGATACCGAACAAGTTAGCGATGACTACAATCCGCATCGACTAATGGGAGGCACAGGTGGAGCCAAATCCTTGTTCCGAGCTTCGCAACACCGCCGCATGGAGGCCGATATACAGCCAAGCATGGGATTGCTCAGCATAGTTCGTTACCTCTGATCCAGCAGACATCGCCTAGTTAGGACACAAGTGTTATTCATGTCTCAGACGGAACTCTACTTTTGAAGTTTGTGATCTGCATACTTCAAGAGAACAGTTTTGCACTAGAGCTTTTCAGTAAGTATGCAAAACATTTTTTACTCGCCCTGTTTCGGTTGAAAAAAATGCGGAATGTGTTGTGTGACATCCTGGAATATTCCCACTTCAGTGTCTATAGTTCCATGAAGTTCCGACAGGTGTCGACGCTGTACGTAGCCTTCAAAATAGCGTGTTGAACGGAGGTGCGCTCCAATCAGAGAGTTGTCACTGAATTTCTTCTGGCGGAAAACAGAACACGGCACATATTCAGAGGTGCTGGCAGTATGTCGACGGAGACATCACAGTGAAAAAACCACGGCAGGTCGTTGGGGGAAGCGTTCTGTCATAATCGCAACATGGTCGCGCAAACCTGCCAGGTCTCCCGTGTGCCACACGGCTTTGACTCCTGCAATGCTGCAACGTGTGGACACTCTCAGTCGAGGTGACAGACGAATCACAATCAAACATCTCACCGCGTCCACTGAGTGGTCTGTGCGTCTGGCATGCACCAAGCTCGGGTTCGATTCCCGGCCGGGTCTGAGATTTTCTTTACTCGGAGAATGGGTACTGTGTTGTCCTAATCATCATTTCGTCATCAGTGATACGGAAGTAGCCCAATGTGACGTCAACTGAAAAGACTTGCCACTCGGCAGCCGAACTTCCCCATGTCGGAACTTCCGGCCATCAGTGCCATACGAGCATTTCATTTCACCTCACTGCACAACTGGACGTCTTTGTTGGCAGTACTGCCACACTCGGTCCAAAAGTTGGGGTACTCAAATGCATGTGTCCGGAATTGCACCTTTCGACTACTATCTGCTTGGCTCAGAGAAGGATCCACTCCGCAGGAACCAGTACGGACCGATGACCTCAGCAGTTTGGTACCTTAGAAATTCACACATGTGAAGGGAGCTGTACGCAGATGAGGAGGAGGTTGTTAATGATGCAGCAAGAAGTTGACTCCGACGTCGATCAGCATAGGTGTACCATGTGCGCCCGCAGGTGACCTAGTAGATAGTGTAGGAAGTTCCATGCGGCTTTTCGCGGATGATGCTGTAGTATACAGAGAAGTTGCAGCACTAGAAATTTGCAGCGAAATGCAGGAAGATCTGCAGCGGATAGGCACTTGGTGCAGGGAGTGGCAACTGGCCCTTAACATAGACAAATGTAATGTATTGCGAATACATAGAAAGAAGGATCCTTTATTGTATGATTATTTGATAGCGGAACAAACACTGGTAGCAGTTACTTCTGTAAAATATCTGGGAGTATGCGTAGGGAACGATTTGAAGTGGAATGATCATGTAAAATTAATTCTTGATGAGGCAGGTGCCAGGTTGAGATTCATTGGGAGAGTCATTAGAAAATGTAGTCCATCAACAAAGGAGGTGGCTTATAAAACACTTGTTCGATCTATACTTGAGTATTGCTCATCAGTGTGGGATCCGTACCAGATCGGGTTGACGGAGGAGATCCGAAGAAGAGCGGCGCGTTTCGTCACAGGGTTATTTAGTAAGCGTGACAGCGTTACGGAGATGTTTAGCAAACTCAAGTGGCAGACTCTGCAAGAGGCGCTCTGCATCGCGGTGTAGCTTGCTGTCCAGGTTTCGAGAAGGTGCGTTTCTGGATGACGTATCGAATATATTGCTTCCCCCTACTTATACCTCCCGAGGTGATCACGAATGTAAAATTAAAGAGATTCGAGCGCGCACGGACGCTTTCCGGCAGTCGTTCTTCCCACGAACCATAGGCGACTGGAACACGAAAGAGAGGTAATGACAGTGGCAGGTAAATTGCCCTCCGCCACACACCGTTGGGTGGCTTGCGGAGTATAAATGTACATGTAGATGTAGGTACTCCAAGTAAGGTAGCATACAGCTGTCGCATTTAATGGAGATTGTGTCGGAAAATAGGGTTTTGTAACCAAAAGAGTGTGGAATAATATGGTGTATAGGAATACTGAATAAAATCAACCTGCTTTCAGAATAAAAAGTGTTGCATTACTTATTGAACACCCCTCTTAAATGTTGGCCTGAAGTGATGCTTTAATATTTAGACAGAGGAATATACGAGGTGCGACAATAAAGTAATGACACTGATGTGAAGAAAAATGTAGCGTACCGTTTTTGTCAAGTTTAGTGTTGTCTCCTTCAAAGTAGTTCCCTTCTGATTGCACACACTTTTTCCAGCGCTTCTGCCATTGATGGTAACATTTCTGGAAGTCATCTTCTGTAATATCCTCCAAAAGCCTCGTCAAAGCTTTTTGTACATCTTGTGTTGTTTGAAAATGGTGTCCCTTGACCGCCGTTTTGACTCTTGGAAATAGAAAAAAGTCGCACGGAGCGATATGTGGTGGATAAGGTGGCCGTGGTAGGACTGAAATTTGTTTTGAGGTTAAAAATTGCTGTACTGACAGAGCAGTATGGGATGGCTCATTATCGTGATGCAGAATCCAATTATGAGCAATGTTGGCACGGACACGAAGAACTCCTTTACGAAGTCTTTCTAAAATTTCTTTGTAGTAATATTGGTTAACTGTTTGTCCAGGAGGCACCCACTCTTTATGAACAATTCCCTTGGAATGAAAGAAGCACAAAAGCATGCATTTCACTTTTGACTTTGACATGCGAGCTTTTTTTGGTCTAGGTGGTCCCTTTGAGCACCATTGCGAACTTTGGCGTTTTGTCCCTGGATCGTACTGAAAAAACCAACTTTCATCACCAGGGATAACACGGCTCAACAATTCTGGATTGATTTCCGTTTGCTCTAACAGATCAGCTGCCACATTTTTCCTTGTTTCTCGCTGTTATGGTGTGAGATTTTTGGGGACCATTTTGGCACAGATCTTTCTCATACCAGTTATTATTAGACCAACCGTTTCTCGATTGATGTTCAGTTCTTCTGCAATCATTTTCACGGATAATCTTCGATCAGATCGTACGAGTTCACGCACCCTGGCCAAGTTGACATCCGTCCGTGAGGTTGATGGTCGTCCACTGCGATCTTCACCTTCAACATTCGTTCTGCCTTCACTAAACATTTTATACCAATGAAAATCTTGAGATCTTTACATAAGCTCCTCTCCAAAAGCCTTCTGAAGCTTGCTGTAAGTCGTCGTCGCGTTTTCACCCAATTTAATGCAAATAGAAATGGCATACCTTTGCACAATATTATGCAGTTCCATTTTCATGACGAGAGATACAAACATGTGTTAACTTATTACAGCACAACTCACGGCTGAGCAGTTGCATCGATGTGCCGCTTGGACTAGAAGCAGCTTATAGACCAAGGTCAAAGATATTGTGCCTACGCAAGCCTGCAGGGATGCCACATCTTGCAAAGAAAATCAGTCTCATTAATTTACTGTCGCACCTCGTATCTGGCACATTTCTGTGGCAATGGGCTGGCCGGTGTGGCCGTGCGGTTCTAGGCGCTTCAGTCTGGAACCGCTACAGTCGCAGGTTCGAATCCTGCCTCGGGCATGGATGTGTGTGATGTCCTTAGGTTAGTTAGGTTTAAGTAGTTCTAAGTTCTAGGGGACTGATGACCACAGATGTTAAGTCCCACAGTGCTCAGAGTCATTTGAACCATTTGTGGCAATGGATGGTATAAAGTACATCGTTTTATCATTCTTGTAATAAAGTGAACTAATATTTCGTAATAACGTGAACTAATATTTCATATGCTGTACTTCTGATCAACCATCTCCCAGAGCAATCAAAGAATCCACAGTCATGACCGAACAATTGCTGTTTCATCAAGCAACTGTATACTGACTGAAATTGTATGTACCGATGTAGAGCCAAACTTATTTCTTCTCGGGGACTGGGCATTATTGAAATGTGTGTCATAACCTGAAACCATTTCTTTTCGCAGTGTGCCCACGTAGCTTCGTGCCCGACACACGTACGTGAATAAGGAGGCCCGTCACAATCCGGATGGAGCAGTTAGGAGGGAGGTTTCAGCCGCAGACACCTAGCGCCGCCTCCGCCTCACCAGTGAACAGAAGAGAACAGCGCTGGTCCGCGCCGTCTCGGCCACTTAGCCATGCAGGAATTTACTGCCCAGATTCGCCACGCGCTTCGTCGCAGCCCCAAGGGCCGCGGAGAGGCGCTGGCGTCGAGCCGTGCGTTACACGTCCGGCAGAGCACAATGCGCCACCACTGCAAATTTATGGGCGACTTCGGAGACGCATTAAAACGATATCGTGCAAAAACATAATTACGCGCTGGCACATAAATTACCTTTTACCACTAAACACTCCGGAGACACAGAATACGAATTATGCGCTGGCCGCAAGTCGAAGCAGCATGACTTTTCACACACACACATACACACACACACACACACACACAAACACACACCTAAGCAGCATGACTTCACACACACACACACACACACACACACACACACACGCACGCACGCGCACACACGCACGCACGCGCACACACAAACGTCTGCACAGCAGGCGAGCGGTATGAGACTTACTTCCAGCAGCTCGAATTGGCGTTCAGCAGCCGGTAGGTGTTTTACGAGGCTTGGAACGCCAAGGGAAATAAAGAGAAAAGGAACAGAGACGACACGGATTTTACAGTGGAAATATGAGAAATATAGCAGTTCGCCCACGGACTGCATCGTATCACGCGAGAGTCTATTACGCTGGTAATATACACCGGCATTTGACAGTCGGAGATATTATATCTTGTACGCCACACCTAATTATCCGATATGTAAATTACGATGATACCATCTTTCACAAACCTGGTACGAGGAAAATTCGACAATGACCAAACTGCTATAAAATGGTAACACAATTGTCATTTATACCGACCGTCCAAAAAGTTCCAAAACTGTTTTTACTCCTGAAATCGCAATGGAGCAACATCTCTACATCAAGTGTTCAAGACATTATCCCGAATGTTTCGAATAAGAGAAAAGTGTGTGCGAAGTTTGTCCCACACACCTGGACTCCCGAACATCCGCTTGGACGCCTGCGGCTTGATTGAATGCAAAACGTGACAGTTCTTTTCTGTAAAAACAATTAGCA
Source organism: Schistocerca cancellata (assembly GCF_023864275.1). Classification (NCBI taxonomy): domain Eukaryota; kingdom Metazoa; phylum Arthropoda; class Insecta; order Orthoptera; family Acrididae; genus Schistocerca; species Schistocerca cancellata. The sequence continues at coordinate 758,580,715 of NC_064628.1, read as the reverse complement.
AATGCGACGAGACTATAATAGGCACCTGTAAAAAGATGACAAAGTGCAGAAATTCACATGAAGGGTCATAATCGACATTCAAGCCAATGCGACGCGTGAACTGAGCAATGCCGTAAGTAAGGACTTTCCCCGACTGTCTCACATAAGTTGTATGAAGGTTCTACACGTTCAAGAGAAGCAGAGTATTTGAACACTTAAAGCATTAAAATTATCTTAATTTCTCTCTATTTTTCTTAATACAGTCCTGATACTTTTTTGACTGATGAACTATATTATCCGCAATATCTAAAGAGCTGGAGCAATATATAAGTGAAAAGCATGTAAACAACGTGCGAAATGCATGCTTGGACATAAATGCAGAATTTGGCTGAAGTAGCAAGATGCGCTGTTGTATTTGACCACGGACGGCACCTATGCAACGTCGCACGTACGCTGCAAGAGTTAGTCCTGGTCACGACAATGTTCTGTGTAATTGTGAATGCATTATATCGGAGCTGGGAGAATTCGATCATGACAAACTGTTGGTGCTTGTATGGTGGGTGGTTCCATGATGAAGGTGGCCGAACTGTTTCCTGTTTTAAGAGGCAGCGTATCGAAGATTTACACCGCATACAGGGAATGCGGAGAAACATCATTTGATGAGCCACAAGGCGGACGAAAGAGGGTATTGAGTAATCGTGACATACAGCCATTGAAGACGATTGCGATGGGAAAAAAAAGAGGACGACAACTGTAAAAGTCACTCCACTAAATGTCAAACCTGCGAATCCTATCAGCACCAAAACAAAAGGAGGTCCATAAGCGAGCTGCAATTCCAGAAGAACCGCAATCGCCCGAAAACACTATCTGCACTATCTTATGCCATTCTTTTCCCCAGTGACGTCGTTCCATACACCACTGCCGTCTAGCATGTTTCTGCACATTCGTCGGAGGTAGGCAGAGAACTGGACGACGCGCACGTAGCCCATGCCGTAATAAATAGCGACGGACTGTCACCCCTGATAGTGTACGCTGTGTTCCACTCTTCCACTGTTGCCCCAGAGTCCAGGAGGACGTGCCTTTCCGGTTTCTTTGTGGGCATCCGTCACCATTCTCGGAATCCAGTTGCCGCACACCTTTCTCGACTACAATTGTCTCAACGTTCTACACGCACTCGCTTCTGCTACTCCCATTCGGATTGACAGTGCGTTCACTGTTGCGCGTTTCTCGGCCAAAATCAGACTGTGAATACGCTGCACATTATCTGGAGTCTCTAAAGTCCTCGGTCTGCCGCACCAGAGAATCTGCTTGCTCAATTATTAACTGTACTGGAATCTGTTGTCATCTCCACATACCTTCCTCAACCTCTTGCGAATCTTTGTCAATGTCTCGTTCTGTCCGCAGCTCGTGGTCGTGCGGTAGCGTTCTCGCTTCCCGCGACCGGGTTCCCGGGTTCGATTCCCGGCGGGGTCAGGGATTTTCTTTGCCTCGTGATGACTGGGTGTTGTGTGATGTCCTTAGGTTAGTTAGGTTTAAGTTCTAGGGGACTGATGACCATAGATGTTAAGTCCCATAGTGCTCAGAGCCATTTGAACCATTTTTTTTGTCTCGTTCTCACAACAGAGGACGGCAAGTTGCTTCAGACGAATACCAATACAACACCAATCTTGACGAAGTCCTAAGACAAATACCGAAACAGGTAGAATTAAATTTGAATACAAGCGGTAGGGATGTTTCTATGATCTTCATGAACATAAAAGGTGTAGAACCCAGGTTGGACTTTTGAAAAAATGCTGCGCATTTATTTTGGAGTGACCTCGTATTAATCAAGCCGATGCACAAAGGGGGGAGGGGAAAGATCACAGCCAAACGTCTCGTCGACGACGCAGTCATTAGAAACCTAGCGTCAGCTAGAACTGAACAAGGCTGGGGACTTCAATACTGCGTCGCGCCTGTGATACTCGGAGAATGCCGGTGATGTTATTTGTGCGGATTGTTGTTCCATCTTTGGCAGGGATAAGCTAGGAGATCGTAGAAAATACGTCACACGGGAGAGGGGCGGGGGGGGGGGAGGTGCTCATTTAGGGGCCATTCCATGCCAAGTGCCACGCGAGGTAACCGAGCGGTCTGGGATACCTTGTCACGGTCCGCGTGGCTCCTCCCGTCGGAGGTTCGAGTCCTCCCTCGGGCATGGATATGTGTGTGTGTGTGTGTGTGTGTGTGTGTGTGTGTGTGTGTGTGTGTGTTTTGTCCTTAGTGTTAGTTTAAGTTAGATTAAGTAGTGCGTAAGCTTAAGGACCTATGACTTCAGCAGTTTAGTCCCATTAGACCTTACGACAAATTTCCAAATTTCCATGCCAAGTGGCATAACTTCGGAGAAAAAGCTCCCGCACAACTATCGTGGACTTTTCTGAAACTTTGTATGAACGTTCGTGCATGTTCCCGATGAACACTGGTAATTTCTTATTTTCGCCAATTTCATACGCACTTGCGAATATACAGTCATTTGTTTGATGCCATAGGGCAGTTATCAACAGTGCACCCGCGAGTTTTCGGCAAATTTGAGACATAATATATTCGGCATTATTTTTCTGAAAGAAAAAAAGCTACGCCATCTTTTATAACTTTATGCACTCTCTTAAGCGAAATAATAAAAGAAGATTTTCTGAGCAATTTTCATACGTATAATTTGAAGTCGACCGAAAAAATTGACGCTCGAAAAAAATCTGAAGTTTGGATTTTTATAGGTCCAGAAGTAATTTTGGAATCAATCTGAAAGTTTACACTTAATAACTTACCAATACAAGGCCTCAGAATATAAAATTTCATTCTCCTATTGATTTTCAATAGTTTGCAAATTCAGGGGGAAAGTGACGATTTTTCTAAAAACGCAAAAAATTGCTCTTTTTGGCCCAATTTAACAAAAAAGAGTCTCCTGCAAACTGTCTTAAATCGTTTTCATTATAAAGTCCATGTTCTAAACCACCTAAAAACTAAATTTGGTTTTGCAATGCGAGCATATAAGGTCCTAAAAACAGTGACAACGTGAAGCTGCATTGAAAATGAGTCCATAGTCGACTGGTACTCAAATTAGATCTGATATCTTTTATCATGTTCTACAATTGTTTAGTATTCTCTGTGGATGATGATATCGAAAGTCCTGATGATTAGGAAATGAGCTCGAGTTACGAAAATTGCAAATAACTAATCTTTTCTGTGTTTTTAGACGTCTCTACAGCATGCAGCTATGCAATATGTTTTTAACAAAAAATGAAATGGAATGAGGAACCCAATGAAAAGAGTAGTTTTCTCCTTTTTGTTGCTCTAATAATTTGAAAAGTGTAATTTTTTGGTTTCTGTCTTATCAAAATTCCGTCCGAAACAGTATGACCGGCCCGCAGTATAGCTTTTCTCATTACATTCTATAGCAAATTAATAAAAATCCGTAAAAAATTCAAGTAGCTTGAAGGAAACATAAGCTTCGGATCGTAGAAGAGAACTCTTCTAGCTTTGGTCTCTGACGCTTTTAGAAATATATCATCAGACTTCCTGTGTAGAAGATCCCTTATTAAGGTTGGAAACTTGTTGTAAAGAAACCCCTCTCCCTATAGCTGCTGTTGCACAGCTGCGCCTATGGCGATGAGGATTCTGGCTGTCTCACTTAAAAGGAACCACAGCGGCTAAGCCACCATGGACCACAGCAACACATGTATACAGTTTTTAATCAGTACACTAATGATCCACAAAAACTGCAAACTACGCTAACACAAAGAATGAAACTGACAATCAATAGCGTTGAAGAACGAAAAAATACTAATAATTCTCTGTAACATGAAAAAAAAAAAATTGTCAGGGAGACTTCTGTGAACTTTACCAAAATTTATACAATTTAACAATGATGTAAAACCTGAAAGCTATTTAACGATGTATGCGGTAGCTATTAAGCAACAATTTTACTATCACGTTCTCCACTGCCTTGGTAATGCACAATTGAATTGTGACATTTATAACCAGTTTGATTCTGAATGAATATGTCATGATGAGTCGTCATAGAAGACACCTCTTTTTTTACGTTTTACGAATTATTCGGACCTTATCTCACTTCCTAATCACCTAGCCTTTTGATATTGTCTTTCCCAGAGAGTACTAAACAACTGTAAACCGTAGTAAAAGGTGTCAGATGTAATTTGAATATCAGCGAAGTATGAGCCTATTTTCAATATACCTCCACCTTGTCGTCGTGTTTCACGACCATACGTGCTCGCATTGCAAACCCAAATCTAGTTTTTAGGTGGTTTAGAACATGTTATTTCTAATGAAAACAGTTTAAAAGAGTTTGCAGAAGACTTTTTTTTTGTAAAAGTAGGACAAAGTAGCCATTTTTGGCGATTTTTAGAAATATTTGTAAACTACTGGAAAGCAGTAGGAAAATGAAATTTTCTATTCTAATATCTAAAATTGGTGTATTACTACGTGCAAAATTTCAGGTGTATCCTGCAATTACTTCCGGAGATACAAAAAACTAAAATTCAGCGTCAATTTTCGCGGCCAACTTTGCTTCACATTGACGTTTTTTAGGACCTTATATGCTAGCGTTACAAAACCAAATAGTTTTTAGGTGGTTTAGAGCATAGTATTTCTAATGGTAACGGTTTAAAAGAATACGCTGCAGTCTTTTCTTTGTAAAAGTGGCCCAAAAATAGCCATTTTTGGCGTTTTTTAGAAAAATCATCAACTTTGTCTTCAGTTTCCAAACTATTGGACAACAGTAGGAGAATGAAATCTTATATTTTATTGTATTGATAAGTTATAACGTGCAAAATTTCAGGTTGACCCCCCCCCCGCCCCAATTGCTTCGGGAGCTGTAAAAAGCTAAACCTCATTTTTTGAGCGTCTAGTTTTCTAAGCCGAAATCGCTTCAAATTACCCATATGAAAATTGCTCAGGAATTTTTTTAAAATTATTTCGCTTACAAGAGAACAAAAAGCTGTACAAGATGGCCTAGCGTTGGAATTCTTGTCTCAAAGTTGCCGAAAATTCGTGGTGCACTTGTTGAAAGTCGCCCTATGTGGTCAAACAAATGACTATATCTCCGGAAGTATTACGTATATTAGAGATAGTCAAACTTTCCCAATGTTTACTGGGAACATGTGCAAATGTTCATACAAAATTTCATAAAAATCCCTGATGGTCATGTGGGATGCTCTAGACCACTTGGAACGAAATAAATAACCAGCTTGGTGAGTGAATTGGCAGTTCGCGTCGCGTCATTGAAGACTTCGATAAGCCGATTTTCCAATACAATTGGACCCAGACTTCGTTTTGGACGTTTGATTGTGTGTAGTGTTGTGATTTTGTTTATCGGAACTGATATAGGTTCAAGTTATCAGCAGACGCAAAGTTCGCTCTCTACGGCATTTTTGGACACCGATTTAGGGTCGTCTTCGATTTCCTAGCGCTAGTTGGATCGCGGCATTGAGCAGCCCAGTTAATGTCAGATTGCGGGACAAAGCAAAGGAACTATCTGGGCATTCGTCATGAAAATATAAATCCGGATAGATGGAGAACGATTCGAACACTGCTACTATCAAATGCACTCGCATTGTAAGTCCACACTGCTACCTCATTCGATCGATATACAGATTCAGTGTCCACAATTTTTTCCCACTGCAGATGCAATCTAGCTTTAAACTATGTAATTCACAAAGGCTGTTTCGTTCATGTGATACCATGCCTCACAAAAAAGTCAGACATCAATGTAACTTCGTATACATGCACACCATCAGCGGATATGTCAATGATTAGAGTTCTCTGTGTTAGGTACAACGACCAGAGTGCATTAGGGTTGATCGTGTTTAGTTCTGTTACCAGGCCTGGTATGCTACTTAAGGGGAGTAAAGAGCGTCAGATTTTGAGTGTTCAGGTGAAGCGTGCTCAGATGCTGCTAACTCTTGGAGACAGCATTATCAGCAGCTGACACATTTTGAAAGATGGATCAGTGTGGTTCCCCATATGGCCTGCTAGTAGGGTCACGCAATATCCACATTTGTGAGGGAACTCGGATGAAACAGTGGTAAGGGATACTGATCATCAAGGATTCGACTGGGCGCGTCTGACCATCACAAGGGAGGCTTGCCATTCCGTGCACCAAGCACATTGTAACCCTTTCACATCTGCGCCTGCCGGCCGAGAATAAGTAACGAATTATCTTCAACATTCTGCGTCATCTAGCACCGTTGGTTGGAGACTAACAGTGCCAGACCAGAGAATTATCGTCCCATGTACAGCCGGTTGTTATGACCCTAACACAAACGGCTGCGTTTGGAGTTGAGACGTGACTAGGAACCATGAACTGTTGATGAATGGAGGTTCTGTTCTATTGCGGATGACCATAGTCGGCGAGAATGGTGGCGTCCCGTACATTCAGTGTATCGGGGAGGCACAATTGTGTTAGTCGTGGCGCCATCGAACCTGATTTTAGGTTATGGCTGGGTCTGAGGGAACTCTGACGGTGCATCATGGACATCCTGTATCCTGATATTTCAGCTCTCATGCTTCACTATCGTGTTGCAATTTTTCAACAGGATAATGCTCATCAGCACATGACACGTGTCTCTATGAACTGTCTGTGTGAAGCTGAGGTACTCCTGTGTCCCCAACAGAACCTGTGTGGGACCAACTCGGAAGTCAACACTGTCCCAGTGTTTGTACCCACGATACCAAGGACCAGTTACAACAGTTGTGGGCCACACTGCTTCAGGAGTGGATCCAACGGCTTTAAGAAATCCTTCCCAACCGAAGCAGTGCATACGTCCAGGTCAGGGAGTGTTTAATGTTATACTGACAATTTTTTGGTAAATCTGACTGGATTTTGTAATCACTGAATCAACATCACGTACCCTCTCAGCCCGTGAAGTTTCATTTACGTTCCTCCTCAACTCCTGGGTACTTCACTTTTCTTCTGAGGCAGTGTTTCTTCGACATTCTTGAGGTTAGTTGATTAGTAGGAAAGGCCAGACTAAAGGTGTCTTAATGGATAAGGGTAGCCACGTGAGGCTGCTTGCACTGATCCAGCTTCCAACTCATATACGTTCTTCAGACCTGATGGTAAAACCATGTGGCTGCCGAGGGAGCATATTTAACTGAAAACAATAAGGTGTGAACAGTAAGACCTCCACGTAAAAGAAATGCCGCTCTGATGCGCGGAAGAGGCCACGCAGCGGGAGAACAGAGGGAAGAACGCGAAAAGGAAGAAGAGCGGCGGGAGACGCGTAGCCGCGAGGAAGAGGAGAAGAGATTGAAGGCGCTATAGCGGCTCCCGCGCGCCCATAATGCCCCCAACATCGCACCACTTTGCGAAATAAAGAGCTTTCTTTCTCGCGCCCGCGCCTCGCCGCCAGCTCTTTGCAGACCCGTTCCCACCCACGCCTCGCGCGCCGAGGCCAACCCCGCCGATCAGCCCTCTGCCCCCCGTTCCCTCCCCCTCACCCGCCCCTCCCCCTTTCCGCTCGCATCCGCATCCGTTCCGCAATGTTAATACGAAGGCGGGGATGATTTCCGTTGCAGGAGACCCAAGCCCGAGGAGAGCAGCAGACAAAGCGACGCATTTGCCGAAGACCGCCTATTTTCGGCTTTTCCAAGGAGCGCCAGCAAATTTTCCGACTCACTTTAAATAGGTATCAAAACTGAATTAAGATCACCGTAACATCTCAGTCACTTCTTTGTATCTGTCATTCTGCCACTGCAGGTTCTATGAAGCAGAGGGCCGGAGTGGCCGTGCGGTTCTAGGCGCTACAGTCAGGAACCGAGCGACCGCTACGGTCGCAGGTTCGAATCCTGCCTCGGGCATGTATGTGTGTGATGTCCTTAGGTTAGTTAGGTTTCTTTAGTTCTAAGTTCTAGGCGACTGATGACCTCAGAAGTTAAGTCGCATAGTGCTGAGAGCCATTTGAACCATGAAGCAGAGGGTGGAATAAATATGTAAGTCTGCGAGCCTTTTAAGAAACTCATGCGTATTCTTATTCGATACTGCAGTAAAGCAATGGCATTCGGTCCGAAAAGACAATGGGGCAAAAGCAGAAATAGATCTTATAACTGAACTACATTTTCAGAAACAATATTGGCCTTCTTAAAAGAACCTTGTCAGATCTATGAATAATTTCTTTAACCATAAATTTGCAGACAAAACTGGATAATTAATCCAGATACAAATCCTGACCATTAGATTTTTGTTCAGACCCGAACTTGTCTGGGTGTCTTGCGGAATTTATATAACATTACAAATTCCGGTGGTTAGTTCAGTAATTTTTCGAAAAATACGAATCACTCGCACTGGATTCTCACTGGCTGGAGTACAATTCACTTCAGTAATGAGTCCCTATTGAACTCAGCTCCGACGACCAGCAAAGACGTGTCTCGAGACGCTGCGGACAGCTATGAAGCACCAAGTTGACTGTTATCCACCATACGGCCCAACAACCATGAGTGATGGTCTATGGTACCATTTCTTTTCATAGCAGGACCCCTTTGGTTTTCATCCGTGGCACCATTACAGCACCCAGCGGTATGTCGACAACATTCTACGCCCCGTTTTGTTGTCCTTCATTGCGGGCCATCCTGTGCTCACATTTCAGCAAGATAACGTCCGCCCGTACGCGGCGAAGGTTTCCACTGCTTGTCTTCGTGCTTGCCAGACCCTACCTTGGTCAGCAAGGTCGCCAGATCTGTTCGCAATTGAGAATGTTTGGAGCATTATGGGCAGGGCCCTTCAACTAGCTCGAAAGTTTGACGATCCAGCGCGCCAATTGGACAGATTTTGGTATTATATCCCTTACGAGAACATCTAGCAACTCTAACCAGTGCCAAGCCAAACAATTGATTGCATAAGCGCCAGACGTCGACCAATGCGTTATTGACTTGCTGAATTTGTGAAGCACTTTCTCTTGAATAAATGATCCAATTTTTCCGAAATTGTAATATTTGTTTGTCTTTACATATACATGACATCTACCGATTTCGTCTCATTTAGAAAAATCCTTCGTCGGGTGCCTTTTTCTCCCTTAGAGTGTAATTTAGACACTATGTGAGGCGTATTCATAAGACAATGAGACAGGTGGAAAAAGGTATGTAAACTGTTCATTATCTCAAAATTAATCGTCACAGCTATTAATAAAGTCATCTCACTGAGATAAGACGGTCAATGCATTCGTGGAAAAACCTTTATTTAGCCTACGGAACCAAGATTGTATCGATGTGTGCACCTTTTTGTCCACAGCAAATCGACGGCCAGTCAAGTCTCCCTTAAGATCTCCAAAAAAATGAAAATCGGATGGGGAGAAAAATGGTTCAAATGGCTCTCAGCACTATGGGACTTAACATCTGAGGTCATCAGTCCCCTAGAACTTAGAACTACTTAAAACTAACTACTTAAACCTAAGGACATCACACACATCCATGCCGGAGGCAGGATTCGAACCTGCGACCGCGCGGTTCCAGACTGAAACGCCTAGAACCGCTCGGCCACATCACCCGGCTGGGATGGGCAGAGATTCGGACTGTATGGAGGATGTGTACTTGTTCCCAGCAAAACTTCTGCAGCTAGTCGAAACAACCTTGCGAACATGTGGGCGCACCATAAAGTCCCGATCTCTCCCTGTGAGATTTCTCTACATTTGGAGCCCTCAAGAAAGACGTTCGTGACCGTCGAATTGCCCAGCACGAAGAGGTGCTCTCCTGGGTAAACATGTTTCCATGAAGGCACTGACCTTCTTGTCTCACAGTGTGATAAATGCATCGACTTTTGAAATCATAAACAATTTACTCATTTTTTCCATTTATTCCGTTTTCATTTCACTTGCCCTTATAAACTCGAAATATGCATTTACCATTATCAGTATTTCTCTTAACACTACAGTTGTGTACCAAAAACTGAAGACTGGCTGTGCAAGCGTGTAAAACTGGGCACCGCCGTTTCTTTCACGTCTTTCCACCCACATTTGGGAAGATAAACTTTCTGTTTGCTTTCTTCCCCTTCTTGGAGGACCTATCCCCGTAGGCCTACGAACCGCAATGGATTTGACACTGACAGCGCATACTGTCGGCCTGGGAACGTGCACATTTATCTGACAAGAACGTTACCGGTCGTGTCCAAAGCGCAACACCATGGGCAGATTCTCAGGCAACTGAATTAGAAGTATCCTGCGTCAATTGAAGTTTGTAATTTAAAGAGTTTCTTGGCACTGAAAAGTTTCTTTCGTCCGTACGCTGAGGCTTCTGCAGCGGCGCGCGGAAACAGACTCGTGGCGGCGGTCAGAAACCAAACACTGTCGATGGCGTGCGACAGCTGAGACAAATTCCGCGACATAATCCTCCGCGGATTTAACCGTAAACTTTTACTAGCCGATCCACACTAATTCTCTGCTCTGCTGCACAGATAAGTCAATATAACTAAGGGTCGCCAGCCTCACTTTGAGCCGCGAGACAGGGTTAAACTTATCACAACTCAAAACTCATTGATTAAATGTCCAATAGCTATCTAGGTACCCTCGCGAAGATTCTGAGTTCTAACCACTGGACTGGAATCTGTTCAGCGCTAGCCGTTATATGGCCGTCACAAGTCGTTACTAGCAACTACGCCGACAGCTACCACAAAAACGAAACAGGAATACAGTTCAACGTCAACAGGGAAAAAGACGCACAAAAACAGCACACTCAGATCTGCACGTAAACACTTGAAATTGCCACGTATTAAACCTAGCCAAGTGCGTCATTTTTGCCAGCTAGCTAACGGTTCCGCGCTCTCCTCGGACGTCTGACTCTTTTGACCGAACACGTCTACGCTTTTTAATCCGCAACGCTCACCGAGAGAAACAAAAAAGTGCCTATGCAGAATTTGGCGTCCGCTCACGTTGACGCATTTTCGAATGTTTTGTGGATTTCCAGTACCGTAAAAGTAATCTCGCTCATCACAAAGGGTCACGAACTCCGGACCTTAGAAATAATAACTACTCTGAAACACAAACTCGGCCCCAGACGGCGCACGACCAGCCACCTCAACAATCCGATGAGGGAAGACGGTCGACACGTCGATTACGCGAAGCCCAAATGCCTCCATGAAATCATTTAACTTTATCCACTGCCGCCATTGCTTCTTCCGCGGCTGTACTGCTTTCGTAGAATACAGAACAACCGCCTTCAGCCACAATCGCGACTTTATTTCATTTCGAGCACTTGGAGGCTTATCTTCAGGTCTTTTGACTGTCTAAATCAAGTTTTTTTCAGATTTGGGTTAGTTCTGGCCTTCGTGCGACTACATTGGTATATTAAAAAGTGGCGCAGTGTGAGTATAAGTTTACAAAATTAAGACAAATCGAAAGATAACTTACCGTTCCCAGTAGTCGAGACATGATTTTGAATCACAATATAACTAAACATGTTTATGTACACATAGACAAGTTTCATTCCATAGCACATTTATACACACAAGCAGAAACTAGTCAAAAAATTTCAAATGAAAAGATGCTCCATTTCTACAAATACACTGGTGTTGTTATTTCAAAGAAGACACAAAGCTCTTACATTATTAAGTACAGAGAGATATCATTCCTAAAGCAAATATTCGTGAATACGTCAAATGTCCCTGTATGCAATCAAATGGCTGCACTATTAAATATTTGTTACTTTGGGATAAAATAAACATTTAGAATTAGGGAAAAAACGTGGCTGTTAAACTCCGTTTGTTCACTCAGTATTTCTTTCAGAATATCTTTCTTTGTGTAGCATTATTTATAATTGTTCTAGAAGATCAAGTTTTTTACATTACAAATAACGTTACACAAAGAAAAATCTTCTTAAAACAAGTTGAATAAACAAACGGAGTGTAACAGCCACAGGTTTATTAGTATTTTAATAGTTTATTTCTTCCGAAACAAAAAAATATTTAACGGCGTAAGCATCTGATAAAAAGCAGTCACATTTTATATTTACAGAAATATTTGTTTTATAAATTATATCTCTGTATAATTAATAATGTAACAGCTTTGTATCTTCCTTGAAATAATAACATCTATGTATTTGTAGAAATGCAGCATCTTTGCATTTGAAATTCTTTGACTTGTGTTTATAAATTTGCAGTAGAATGAAAAATGTATATATGTACATAACCATGTTTACTCATACTGTGATTCAAAACTATGTATCCACTACTGTGAACACTAAGTTATTTTTCGATTGGTCTTAGTTTTGCAACCTTATATTCACAATATGCTACTTTGTAATATGCCCATGTAATCTCAGCAAACCCAGCGAATTAGCGCAGTGGTTACCACAGTGGACTCGCATTTGGGAGGACGACGGTTCAAACCAGCGTCCGGCCATCCTGACTTAGGTTTTCCACAATTTTCGTAAAACGCTTCAGGCAAATGTCGGGATGGTTCCTTTGAAAGAGCACGGCCGACTTCCTTCCTCATCCTTCCCTAATCCGATGGGACCGATGACCTCGTTGTTTGGTCCCCTGCCCCAAATCAAACAACAAACCAATCGATTTCAGCAGGAGCAGAAGTAATCTAAATACGAAAGAAAAAAAAATGACGTAGACTGGCAAAGCACCTGAAGATGGGCCCCCAAGTATCGAAATGCATCGTGCATCGAAATAAAATCACAACTGTGACTGAAAGTGTTTTTTTTTTTTTTTTATTTACGTGCCGAGTGCTAATGACAAGGGATTTCAGATCGACTCCGTATTTCTGGATTTCCCGGAAGGCTTTTGATACTGTGCCACACAAGCGGCTCGTAGTGAAATTTCGTACTTATGGAATATCGTCTCAATTATGTGACAGGATCTGTGATTTCCTGTCAGAGAGGCCACAGTTCGTAGCAATTGACGGAAAGTCATCGAGTAAAACAGAAGTGATTTCTGGCGTTCCCCAAGGTAGTGTTATAGGCCCATTGCTGTTCCTGATCTATATAAACGATTTGGGAGACAATTTGAGCAGCCGTCTTGGGTTGTTTGCAGATGACGCTGTCGTTTATCGACTAATAAAGTCATCAGAAGATCAAAACTAACTGCAAAACAATTTAAAAGAAATATTGGAATCGTGCGAAAAGTGGCAGTTGACCGTAAATAACGAAAAATGTGAGGTCATCCACATGAGTGCTAAAAGGAACGCGTTAAACTTCGGTTGCACGATAAATCAGTCTAATCTAAAAGCCGTAAATTCAATTAAATACCTAGGTATTACAATTCTGAACAATTTAAATTGGAACACACAGAAAATGTTGTGGGGAAGGCTAACCAAAGACTGCGTTTCATTGGCAGGGCACTTAGAAAATGTAACAGACCTACTAAGGAGACTGCCTACACTACGCTTGTCAGTCCTCTTTTTAGACTACTGTTGCGCGATGTGGGATCCTTACCAGATGGGTCTGACTGTGTGCACCGAAAAACTTCAAAGAAAGGCAGCACGTTTTGTATTATCGCGAAATATGGGAGAGAGTGTCACAGAAATGATACAGCATTTGGGATGGACATCATTAAAAGAAAGGAATTTTTCGTTGCGACGGGATCTTCTCACGAAATTCCAATCACAAACTTTCTCCTCCGAATGCGAAAATATTTTGTTGACACCGACCTACATATGGAGAAACGATCACCACGATAATATAAGGGAAATCAGAGCTCGTACGGAAAGATATAGGTGTTCATTCTTTCCGCGCGCTATACGAGATTGGAATAATAGAGAATTGTGAAGGTGGTTCGATGAACCCTCCGCCAGGGACTTAAATGTGATTTGCAGAGTATCCATGTAGACGTAGATGTTATGAAATTATTTAAACTTAAGGCATCCCAACCATTCAGGAGCATACAGCAGGCATTGTCACTGGCCATTTCAAATGGTTCTGAGCACTATGGGACTTTACATCTGTGGTCATCAGTCCCCTAGAACTCTGAACTACTTAAACCTAACTAACCTAAGGACATCACACACATCCATGCCCGAGGCAGGATTCGAACCTGCGACCGTAGCGGTCTTGCGGTTCCAGACTGAAAGGCCTAGAACCGCACGGCCATGTACTGCTCTTGCAGGCAGCGCTTCTGCAAGGTGCTGCCTTCAGGCAATGGGGTAATTAATCTCCCTATAGACCTGCCGTGAATGTTACGGGCACAACCCATTTAGGAGGTTTAGGGAATGCACGGCGCATATTCTTCAGGCTGAACAAGAAATCCTTTCTATCTGCAGGCGGAAAGTGGCTGAGGTGACTGCAACAGCGAACACGCCTACCGTGAAATGATACGTTGCACGGTTTTCGGAATTCTTTGCATTCATGCTACTTTACTGTCCGAAAGTTAGATGTGGGAGGTAGATCACGACCCTTCCCACATGGATCGACGCCCGGCCTGACGCTGGCTGGACACACGAGTTGAAGGTGATCACCCACATCTGGCTGCTGCACGGCAAGTGCAAGCAACGACTCCTAGAACGGTGTGCAGCGGGGACAGAGACTGGATGGGAGACTGGAGGCGCCTCCGACACGCGCCAGCCACCGGCCACCGGCGCAGCTTGTTGCATGCGGGAGGAGCAAGGCCCCCCAGCGGGCCGGATGAAATATCGCGGCGCGAGCGTTAATCGCGCTAACTGCGGCGGGGGCGGGGCGGCTGCCCGCGCCGCGCCGGTGCGACGCCCTGGACGGACGCTTAATCACGGTCGCCGAGTCCTGCTGCGCTCAGCGCCATCCCTCACGCCACTCACGTGACCCTCCGGCAGCGCAGAGTCCCATCACTAACGGTAAACGAACCACTGGTCCACGGACTAAATGTGCTCCACGGGGATTAAAACAATGCCGTCCGGAGTGGCCGAGCGGTTAAGGGCGCTACAGTCTGGGACCGCACGACCGCTACGGTCGCAGGTTCGAATCCTGCCTCGGGCATGAATGTGTGTGATGTCCTTAGGTTAGTCAGGTTTAAGTAGTTCTAAGTTCTAGGGGACTTATGACCACAGCAGTTGAGTCCCATAGTGCTCAGAGCCATTTGATTAAAACACTCCTGGGTCACATGACATATCCGAGACGGCGGTCAGACCTCACTCGTACACTCGCATTGCCAACGTCCGAGCAGGACAACGGCTGCATCGTTATTGTCGGAATCGCTTGAAAACACTGCCACCTTACGCTTCTTTACAGGTATAATGTCACTGTCACTGAAATCGTCCTATAGCCATAAAACCATTCATTCATACACTCCAGGAAATTGAAATAAGAACACCGTGAATTCATTGTCCCAGGAAGGGGAAACTTTATTGACACATTCCTGGGGTCAGATACATCACATGATCACACTGACAGAACCACAGGCACATAGACACAGGCAACAGAGCATGCACAATGTAGGCACTAGTACAGTGTATATCCACCTTTCGCAGCAATGCAGGCTGCTATTCTCCCATGGAGACGATCGTAGAGATGCTGGATGTAGTCCTGTGGAACGGCTTGCCATGCCATTTCCACCTGGCGCCTCAGTTGGACCAGCGTTCGTGCTGGACGTGCAGACCACGTGAGACGACGCTTCATCCAGTCCCAAACATGCTCAATGGGGGACAGATCCGGAGATCTTGCTGGCAAGGGAAGTTGACTTACACCTTCTAGAGCACGTTGGGTGGCACGGGATACATGCGGACGTGCATTGTCCTGTTGGAACAGCAAGTTCCCTTGCCGGTCTAGGAATGGTAGACCGATGGGTTCGATGACGGTTTGGATGTACCGTGCACTATTCAGTGTCCCCTCGACGATCACCAGTGGTGTACGGCCAGTGTAGGAGATCGCTCCCCACACCATGATGCCGGGTGTTGGCCCTGTGTGCCTCGGTGGTATGCAGTCCTGATTGTGGCGCTCACCTGCACGGCGCCAAACACGCATACGACCATCATTGGCACCAAGGCAGAAGCGACTCTCATCGCTGAAGACGACACGTCTCCATTCGTCCCTCCATTCACGCCTGTCGCGACACCACTGGAAGCGGGCTGCACGATGTTGGGGCGTGAGCGGAAGACGGCCTAACGGTGTGCGGGACCGTAGCCCAGCTTCATGGAGACGTTTGCGAATGGTCCTCGCCGATGCCCCAGGAGCAACAGTGTCCCTAATTTGCTGGGAAGGGGCGGTGCGGTCCCCTACGGCACTGCGTAGGATCCTACGGTCTTGGCGTGCATCCGTGCGTCGCTGCGGTCCGGTCCCAGGTCGACGGGCACGTGCGCCTTCCGCCGACCACTGGCGACAACATCGATGTACTGTGGAGACCTCACGCCCCACGTGTTGAGCAATTCGGCGGTACGTCCACCCGGCCTCCCGCATGCCCACTATACGCCCTCGCTCAAAGTCCGTCAACTGCACATACGGTTCACGTCCACGCTGTCGCGGCATGCTACCAGTGTTAAAGACTGCGATGGAGCTCCGTATGCCACGGCAAACTGGCTGACACTGACGGCGGCGGTGCACAAATGCTGCGCAGCTAGCGCCATTCGACGGCCAACACCGCGGTTCCTGGTGTGTCCGCTGTGCTGTGCGTGTGATCATTGCTTGTACAGCCCTCTCGCAGTGTCCGGAGCAAGTATGGTGGGTCTGACACACCGGTGTCAATGTGTTCTTTTTTCCATTTCCAGGAGTGTACAATCAATCGGATCTCCACTGCAACTAGGAACGTCTGAATACTCAGCGTCACAAACCTCCCAATATTTCAGATTCCATTATCTCCTTCCGCTTTCTGAATAGGACTGTCTCTACAAGCAGGAGGAAGCAAAAAGTACATGGGGGGCAATCAAGTTTCATGCATTGGCTACTGGTGTATACGCCCAATTATTCAAATTAGCTAAAAATTGACTCTAGCAGATGGCGTCTACAAACAGCCTGCCGAAAACACAGGTTATCTCGACATCCATCTGTAACGGAAATAGGTATCTAAGGACAATTCATGGACAGTGTGTGTCATTGATGACGTCATCGATGAGTCGCGGGATTTCCCTATCCCCACCCTCACCCCTTTCCCCTCAGAAAAGGTCAATTGCCCTATGTATACAATGGCGCGAATTCAAATTTTTGCCGGTAAATTCAAAACTTTAGAGGAAAATTCAAAAGTCTGCCCAATTGGAAATTTGTGGTAAGGTCTTATAGGCCCAGACTGCTGAGGTCATCGGTCCCTAAGCTTACACACTACTTAATCTAACTTAAACTGACTTACGCTAAGGACAACACACGCACCCATACCCGAGGGAGGACTCGAACCTCCGACGGGGGGAGCCGCGCGGACCGTGACATGGCGCCCTAGGCCGCTCTGCAACCCCGCGCGGCCTTGCCTAATTGTACTAGTGTGTTTCCTATGGAAGGAGGGTGGTTGTCCTAAGTATAAATCGGCGGGAAATCTAAGATCATGCATTGTCATCCTGGCTGACTTGTGTTCCAGGTCAGCCATCTTGGATTCTGACGTCAAAGAGACTGTCCCAGGATTCCAAGTCTTGGGTTCTGACATCCTGTCTCAGTATTCCAAGTCAGCCAGCATGACAATGCGTCATCTTGGATTTCCCGCCAATTTATACTTAGGACAACCATCCTCTTCCATAGGAAACATACTAGCACAATTGGGCGAACTTTCGAATTTTCCGCTAAGGTTTTTTAATTTACCGCCAAAAATTTGTATTCGCGCCATTTTATACGTAAGACAATTGGCCTTTGTCAGAGAAGGGGAGTATGAGGGGATGAGTGGCGAAATCCCACAGCTCATCGATGACATCATGAGTGATACACATTTACCGTGAACCGTCCTTACACACCTTCCAACGGACGGCGTGCGAAACCCGAATAAACTCGCGAAACGTCCACAGTCTGTTAATAATGGCCACCACCTAAATGTAATGTGCAGAGCCCAGTGGTTCAAAACTTAGATTGACTACAAATGTGGCACCCAAGAGGAAGAGGGGGGGCGCCATAAGCTGCCGTCCTTCCCTGCCCCAAAGAACGTTTTACTAACAGCAGTTTAAAGTTTTACCAACTTTATTTTCCAAGTTTCTCAGCTAACATTTCTAAAATAAAGTAGTAAGAAAACTAAGAATCTCGGAAACGACACTTTTATGTTCCTCAGCTGATGGCTGGGGCACCGTCGATAAGCTTGCAGTCTCACCGGCCACATAAAACATAGTAGCCACGTCGAAGCGCACGTTCGCTGGCTCACTGCACCTGCTGTCAGTAACAAATCATACATGGTTCCTTACTCCGCTGGTACAAAACAGGCAAATTGCAGGAAGCTGAGTATGCAGACATGGCAAAGAAACTTTTAATCGTTATTCCAAGGGATGCATAGCAGGTGGCGGGCCCAGAAAAATGGTCTCCCTCAGGGCAGCGTACTGGCACCCTTACTTTTCAACATATACACCAATGATCAACCACTGCCAGCTGGTACGGAAAACTATATCTACGCCGATGACCGTGCTATGGCCGTACAGGGTGACTGCTTTGAGGATGTTGAGACAAAGCTCACGGATGCGCTAGACATGCTCTGTCAGTACTACGCCAGCAATCAACTCAAGCCGAACCCTAGCAAAACACAAGTTTGCGCCTTCCATCTCCGTAACAAGCAGGCATCCCGTAAGCTGCGTGTCTTCTGAAAGGACACACTCCTCGAACACTGCGTTAACCCCAAATATCTAGGAGTAACCCTAGACAGGGCTCTGACGTATAAACAGCACTGTATTAACACCAACATGAAGGTGAGCGGCAGAAATAATATTCTTCGGAAAATAACAAACTCCTCCTGGGGCGCAAAGCCAGAGGTAGTGAGGACTACAGCACTAGCAGTTTGCTTCCCAGCAGGCGAATATGCAAGCAGTGTCTGGTACAACTCTACCCACGCTGAACAGGTCGTCATTGCTCTGAACGAGACCTGCAGGCTCGTCACTGGAGTCTGAAACCGACGCCAACAGACAAGCTCTACCATCTTGCTGGGATTGCACCTCCTGCAGTGCGAAGAGAAGCGGCAGCCTATAGCGAAAGAGCGAGGGCTGAGATGGGAGAGAGCCACCTCCTCCACAAAACTCAGCCAGCCACCAAACGCTTGAAATCTAGACGCAGTTTTCTCAGAGCAACCGAAGATTTTGGCGACCAACCCGGATCTAGGGTGGAGAGATGGAAGCGGTCGGGAGAAGGGCACTGGATGGAACCAAAGGAAGAATTGGCACCAGACTACGATGAGGACTGGGTGGTCTGGAGATCACTAAACAGGCTACGCACCAACACTGCACGGTCAAGAGATAACCTTCTGAAGTGGGGATATTCTACTACATCTAATCTCTGCGACTGTGGAGAGGTGCAGACGACCCAGCACATGTATAACTGCCCTGAATGTCCTTTACACTGCACTTTAGAGGATCTGATGTTGGCAACCCCAAATGCTGTCGACGTAGCCCGCTTATGGGCCAAATGCCTATAACATTTTGTTTCTGTGCACACATATTTGTATATATATATTTATAAATATATATTTTCATATGCCTGTAATTAATTTTTTTCTCTGTGCTATTCACTTTTTTATATTCCTGTATCCATGGTGCTTCAGACACGAATAAAAAAAATCGTTATTCTGAATAACACAGGTACTGCAATATCGTATTTATTCGCTGACACCGGGCAAGCGACTTTCAAGTAAAATGTCTCACCTGTACTGGAATGTACGTTATAAAATGTATGAGTACAGGTAGTAGACGCATAGTTAACGATATACAGAAGTTTGGGTCTGGCCGTGAGTTGTGCACGGATAGCCAAACGAGAAGCGGGAAATCCGGGTTCGAGCCCCGACCCGGCACAAATTTTCACTGTCCTCATTCCATTCTACAGCTGATGGTTGTCCATATTCGCAACTACGAATACCTTACCTAAAGTTCGGCACCAACTAGCACCACGGAACAGCCGGCCGGGGTGGCCAAGCGGTTCTAGGCGCTACAGTCAGGAACCGCGCGACCGCTGTGGTCGCAGGTTCGCATCCTGCCTCGGGCATGGATGTGTGTGATGTCCTTAGGTTAGTTAGGTTTAAGTAGTTCTGAGTTCTAGGGGACTGATGACCTCAGATGTTAAGTCCCATAGTGCTCAGAGCCATTTGAACCACGGAACTCTCACTACAGTCTAGTAGTACGGAATTACAAATAGAAGTATATGAGTGGTGCCCAGGTTGCAGCCGCTTATGACATCGTCCTGGCGGACTTCACTGGTCGGCGCCCCGGATGTTCTTCATTGGTAGCGATGTTCAAAGCGCAACTCGCGCCGCCGTATGAAACTTTGAGGCACCGGCTCTGGCAGTACCGGTAAGCCACGATACTACAGTTTCAATGCCAAACGAATGTAGCGGAATGCAGGAAAACCTTCAGAAGATCGACACTTGGTGCGAGAGCCACTACTGATCGATTATACTATTGGTGATAAATCAACCGAAACTTCAACTATCGTAAAATATCTAGGCGTAACGAATTGCAGCGACCTAAAGTGGAATGACAACACGAAGTACACTGTAGCAAAAGCTAGTGTCAGATTAAGTTTCACTGTGAGAATCCTAAGCAAATGTAATTCATCTGCGAAAGAAATGACTTTCTAAACTATTGTAAGAGAGAGAGTCTTGAGTAGTGCTCATCAATCTGAAGTACCTTCCAGAATATCACTACATGGATATTCTGCAAATCACACTTAAGTGCCTGGCAGAGGGTTCATCGAAGCAACTTCACAATAATTCTCTATTATTCCAATCTCTAGCAGCGCGCAGAAAAAAACGTACACCTATATCTTTCCGTGCGAGCTCTGATTTCCTTTATTTTATTATGATAATCGTTTCTCCCTACGTAGGTCGGCGCCAACAAAATATTTTCGCATTCAGAGGAGAAACTTTGGGACCTAAATTTTGAGAGAAGATCACGACGCAACGAAAAATGCCTTTGTTTTAATGAGTCCACCCCAAATCCTTTATCATGGCAGTGAAACTCTTTCCCCTATTTCGCTATAATACAAAAGTGCTGCTCTTCTATGAACTTTCTCGATGTACTCTGTTACTTGTATCTGGCAAAGATCCCAGACCGCGTAGCAGTACTCCAAAAGAGGACGGACAAGCATAGTGTTAGCAGTCTCTTTAGAATATCTGTTACATTTTCTAAGTGTTCTGCCAATAAAACGCAGTCTTTGGTTAGCCTTCCCCACAACATTTTCTATGTGTTCTTTCCAGTTCTAGTTGTCCCTAATTGTAAATTCTAGGTATTTAGTTGACTTTACGGCCTTTAGATTTCACTAATTTGTCGTCTAACCGAAGTTTAACGGATTCACTAATATGGATGACCTCACATTTTTCATTATTCAGGGTCAAGAGATGGAGAATATCCAATGAAGAACGTCGCGTTTCCTCCTGGGATACTTACGTCGGCGCAAGAGCTTTACTCCAACTATACTGGCGGACGATATAAAAGAGGTGTTACGCATCACGGAGGTGTTCTATTATTGAAATTTTGACGTCGTACATTCCAAGAACAATCGAGCAACACATCACTTTCCTCCGCACACGTGTCATCAAATGATCACGACGAGAGTATCAGAGACATTAAAGCTCATTCAGAGACTCTTCCCACGTGTCATTCACGAATGGAAGAAGCAATAGGGAGGGAAGGTACTGACACGAGAAATACCTTCCGCTTCACACTGTTAAGTGGCATGTGGAATATAGACACAGATGTTGGGATGAGTGCGAGATCTATTAAAAAAAATTCCGAATCTTTCTCCACAGGATTTTTCTACGCTTACCTTTTACTTATAGTGTATGGTCTCCTTCAAAATACTCTCCTCCACAATTCATACACCGGTTCCAACGCCGTTTCCACTTCCGGAAGCAATCTTGTACTCCTCTTGCTGGATCGCGCGAAGCACTGTTGCAAATTTTCTTTTAGCTCGTCTGTGGTTGAGAATTTTCGTCCTTTCAACGGAGTATTCAACTTTGGAAATTAAAAAAAGTCCGCAGAGGCCAAGTCTGGAGAGTATCGAGGATGAGGCAGCACAGTATTTTTTTTTTTTTTTTTTTTTTGTTTTGTGCGGCTGTCACGCACGAACAGCAATGAATGTGCGGGTGCGTTATCATGATGCGAGAGCCGTGAATTGTCTCGCCGCATTTCCTGCCGTTTCCTGCTCACATTTTCTCGCAGAAGTCGATAATACCATCGATTAACAGTTTGTCCCCGTGGCACGAACTCATGATGAACTAATCCTGGAAAGTCAAAGTAAACTACTAGCTGCAACACGATGCATTCCAAGATGCTGTGTCAGGATTTCATGCCACGATCCAACTAAAATGTTACATTCTTCTGCACTCTCTCGAACAACGTCTTCGATTGGCACAGACATTTTCGTTGGCGTTGCTGACTTGAGCGTCGTCGGTAGACGTCGAAAGGTGTCCTGAACGAGGGTCATCTTTAACTAACGTCCGACCATTTTTAAACCGTGTGAACCATTCGTAACACCGAGTACGTCGTGAGCAATGATCATGGTGGGCTTCCTGAGTCATTTGGCGTGTCTCTGTAAAGGTTTTCTTGAGTTTCACCGAAAATTTAATGCAAACGCGTTGCTCCTCTGTCATCCTGAAAATCGCAAATTGTGCGACGCAACGTTCTACTCAATACAGCACTGAACAATTCCTAACAGACATGCAACAATGAAACTACTGGCAGTTACAGATTAACCACAGCATTGTGCACGGATACTAACCGCATTTCGCTCCAACACACTATTGGCGCGAAATTATGTATGTTCCGGAATTTTTTGAAAAGACCTCGTAGGTGTACCCTCCAGTGCCAATTTTCTGAGAGGTAAAAACTGAAAGTGATAAAAATAATTTTGTTATTTACGATAAAGTTGGAAGCTGAAGAAGTGAATTAAAATTTGTGCTGCGGCTGGGGAACTCGAATCCCGGTCTTCTTGCTTACTAGGCAGATATGCTGGCCATTACACCACCACAGCATTATCGTCAACACAGCTGCACGAACTACTCAAGTCAAACACCCTCCCCAACACAAACTAATTCACATCTCCCCTTATATTGTCACTCTTACCAGGACTCTCCGACACTGGAATAGCACCCCAGCATTGGACGTATTGGGGAAGTGCCATATTACATGTGATCGTATCGATCTTAAATTAAATTTTCCCTGAGACATTTAAGTCTCTAATTTATCTATGATATCGTCGGAGAGCCCTGGTAATAGTGACAATATAAGGGGAGATGTGAATTAGAGTTTGTATCGGGGAGGATGTTTGACTTGAGTGGTACGTACAGCTATGCTGACCATAACGCTTTGGTGGTGTAATGGTCAGCATATCTGTCTAGTAAGCAAGAAGACCTGGGCTTCAGTCCCGGCTGCAGCACAAATTTTAATTCACTTCTTCAACTTCCGACGTTATCGTAGATAAATTAGAGACTTCTCAGGGAGAATTTTATTTAAGAAAAAAAAATTGTTGTTATTACATTGCCTCACAAAAATAGTGAAGCATCCTGAACGCAAGGAGGAAGCGAACGACACTTCATGAGTTTTGAGGGTATGTGCTGATATTACAGTGACGACAAAACAAAGTCATTTATCAAGTACTTGGCAGTATGTGTCTAGTTATCAATATAATGTTGCTCCCCCCCCCCCCCCCTCTCCACTCTCCTTGACGTGTATGCATTCGATTGGCAACGGTTTTGGGTAGTTGTACCTTCTTCTGTGGCAACCTGGTCCACAACTGTTGTGATTGACCATTGACACCAGCACTGGGGCAGCGTTGACATCCGCACTGGTCCCATACAAGTTCTATCGGGGACAAATATGAGGATCTTGATGTACATGGGTGTACCTCAACCTCACGCAGACAGTTCGTACGAACATTTTCCACGCATGGATGCACATTGCCCTTTTGAGAAATGGCACCACGAAACTGTCGCATGATATATAACACATGAGGATGCAGGATGTCCGTAACGTACAGCTGTGCTGTCAGAGTCCCCTCAGTCACTACCATCCGTGACCAGATCTCATGTCCAATGTCTCCTCACACCATGACACCATGTGTAACATCGCTAAGTTTCTCCAAAACACTGAAAGAATGGGACCTATCCCCAGGTCGGCGCTAAACTCGCCGACGATTGTCGTCTGGCGTAGGGCAGAATCGTGATTCATCGGTGAACACAATGCGATGCCATTCATCAGCTGTCCATGCTCCCAGGTCACGGCACTACTCCAAATGCAGCCGTTTGCATTGTGGTGTTAGCGGCAGCAAACGCATGGGACAGCAGTTCACTAGTCCGGCTGCTGCTGAACTCCGACCAATGGTGTAAGATGACAAATAATGTTACAGCCGAGTCCATTGCCTGTTCTTTGCAGGCACAGACAATACGGGGATCTTTCGTTGTGTAGTCATTCGTGGTCGACCAAAACCTTTGGGAAGGGGGGGGGGGGGATGAATAGAAGACTGATAACTTTCGCTGTTTGGTCTCCTCCAACACACAATCAGCATCAGCAGCAAATATACAACGCGGTCAGTGATGAACACAGCTTACCGCAACGATCTATTCCACTCTTACTTAGCGGGGTGTGAGCAATGGTTCCGCTGAATTATAGCTCCGCATGTTGTTCACTGTTTTGTCGGAAGTTCATCGTTCGCCGACGGGGCCAAAATAACAGATAATGTATTTCCAAACTGCCAAATTTGACATATTTTTTTGCGGAATAATATTCTTAACCTTGTCTTGCAAAGGAAACATGACGAATTTTTTAACAGCGCAAGACAAGGTAGGCAACTTTCTCCGAAAATTGATGCTTTACCAAAGCAGAACTTAAGTTGGTTATTCTCAGATATGACTCTTAATGCTCTACGTAGTGAATTACATCTGCAGTTGTTTTATTTGCGCATTTATTTCGCCTGGCATGATTACCCGCCCAAAGACCCTCTCTTACATCTAATCAGACATCCTTAATGAGTCGAAATTACAAATTGTACATCAGCAGTATATAATGATAATAAGTAATGAATATCTAAAATTTAAGAAATGTAAGTCTATTTAACATCGTGTTAAGCATCTTTCTCACCGTGTTTCTTCGAATGTCAGTAACGACATCTAACAGAAATTATGACAGATGTACAGAAGGAATCAATGTGGAGAAGAAGTTGACTCGTTAGAGGAAGAGTGAGAAATAACAGGGTAAGATTACAGGATGATATGGAAGGAAAAAAAAAAAAACGTGTGTAGTCAGCAGTAACAAATGGTATTACCAAATATTTCCCCGATTCGGAAAATATGATAGTAAATATCTTGGTGCTAAGATCTTTGTGAGTTACTCAAGAAATGAAGAGATTGTTGGGAGAGAGTGCTAAACCACAAGAGCCTGTTTTCACGTCTTGCGTGAGAGAAGGAGATAAATACGAGACAAAGTAACTTCTATAGAATAAGCCTACAGTTTTTTCTGGGAGTACACAGTGAGCTACTTGTTATCAGAATGTGGTGCATTCGAAAACACAACAGATTAAGTGATGAAACTAACCCTCACTAAACGAAGAGTTAGCACTCTCTCCCGCCGGCCTCTTCAGATACCTTCAGGTACTTAAATTCGATGATGATGGCATTTGGTCTGTGGGGCGCTCAACTGCGCGGTTATCAGCGCCCGTACAGACTCCCAATATTTACACAGTCCAGTCTCGCCACTTTCACGAATGATGATGAAGAGATGCGGACAACACAAATACCCAGTCACCGAGAGGAGAAAATCCCCGACCCGGCCGGGAGTCGAACCCGGGACCCCGTGATCCAGAGGCAGCAACGCCAGCGACTAGATCACGAGCTGCGGACACTGAAATTCGAGTCAGAGTATGATTACTCGGTTTTCGCGATGACAACAAGTGAAAATATGTTTTGATGAAAACAGAGCTGATAAAATTTTGGCGAAATGTTGGTGAAGAGTATTAAATATTACAGTCTTAAGAATTCTGATTTCGTACACCAAAACTGGCAAGTATGAAATTCACCAGAATGAATTTTTATTCTGCAGCCAAGTGTGCGTTAATTTGAAACTCACTGGCAGATAAAAGAAGTGAAACTATGAGAGTTGGTCATGAGTTTAGCTTGGATAGATCAATCGGTAGAGCGCGCTTGGCTGCGACTAGCAATGGTCCGAGGTTGGAGTCTTAGTCTGGAACAAAGTTTGGATCTGCCTGAAAATTTCGAGCGCGACAGTGATTTTTCGGTTGATGTGCACTGGCCATTACCTCACAGTTTCCCAGAGAACTGTATCAGAAATAAGGAGCACCAATTTTCACAATGACTTTTCATTTTCTGGTTTACTAGTATCCCTATATGCGAGTTTCATGTCTTTGAGCACTAACTAAATACACTCCTGGAAATGGAAAAAAGAACACATTGACACCGGTGTGTCAGACCCACCATACTTGCTCCGGACACTGCGAGAGGGCTGTACAAGCAATGATCACACGCACGGCACAGCGGACACACCAGGAACCGCGGTGTTGGCCGTCGAATGGCGCTAGCTGCGCAGTATTTGTGCACCGCCGCCGTCAGTGTCAGCCAGTTTGCCGTGGCATACGGAGCTCCATCGCAGTCTTGAACACTGGTAGCATGCCGCGACAGCGTGGACGTGAACCGTATGTGCAGTTGACGGACTTTGAGTGAGGGCGTATAGTTGGCATGCGGGAGGCCGGGTGGACGTACCGCCGAATTGCTCAACACGTGGGGCGTGAGGTCTCCACAGTACATCGATGTTGTCGCCAGTGGTCGGCGGAAGGTGCACGTGCCCGTCGACCTGGGACCGGACCGCAGCGACGCACGGATGCACGCCAAGACCGTAGGATCCTACGCAGTGCCGTAGGGGACCGCACCGCCACTTCCCAGCAAATTAGGGACACTGTTGCTCCTGGGGTATCGGCGAGGACCATTCGCAACCGTCTCCATGAAGCTGGGCTACGGTCCCGCACACCGTTAGGCCGTCTTCCGCTCACGCCCCAACATCGTGCAGCCCGCCTCCAGTGGTGTCGCGACAGGCGTGAATGGAGGGACGAATGGAGACGTGTCGTCTTCAGCGATGAGAGTCGCTTCTGCCTTGGTGCCAATGATGGTCGTATGCGTGTTTGGCGCCGTGCAGGTGAGCGCCACAATCAGGACTGCATACGACCGAGGCACACAGGGCCTACACCCGGCATCATGGTGTGGGGAGCGATCTCCTACACTGGCCGTACACCACTGGTGATCGTCGAGGGGACACTGAATAGTGCACGGTACATCCAAACCGTCATCGAACCCATCGTTCTACCATTCCTAGACCGGCAAGGGAACTTGCTGTTCCAACAGGACAATGCACGTCCGCATGTATCCCGTGCCACCCAACGTGCTCTAGAAGGTGTAAGTCAACTACCCTGGCCAGCAAGATCTCCGGATCTGTCCCCCATTGAGCATGTTTGGGACTGGAAGAAGCGTCGTCTCACGCGGTCTGCACGTCCAGCACGAACGCTGGTCCAACTGAGGCGCCAGGTGGAAATGGCATGGCAAGCCGTTCCACAGGACTACATCCAGCATCTCTACGATCGTCTCCATGGGAGAATAGCAGCCTGCATTGCTGCGAAAGATGGATATACACTGTACTAGTGCCGACATTGTGCATGCTCTGTTCCCTGTGTCTATGTGCCTGTGGTTCTGTCAGTGTGATCATGTGATGTATCTGACCCCAGGAATGTGTCAATAGAGTTTCCCCTTCCTGGGATAATGAATTCACGGTGTTCTTATTTCAATTTCCAGGAGTGTATATTTAATTCATTTTTCGTCATTTTCAAACCAAGAGCATTAATTTTCTTTTTCAGTGTTAAACTTAGTTGGATTATGGATTTTCTTGGGATGTTGGTTGATATCTAGCTTTGATCAGGAGTTATGATTTCCGAAAGGATGGGAACCACTGCTATAGCCTCCTCAGACCTTATGTCAGTTATGACGCACAGAGTTTTTTTCTGTCCTGCTATGAAAGATTCTGCATTTTTCGTCGTAATACCTGTGGTCCATTTGAATTTAAAATGTGGTGCAGCTATCTCGACAGGGAAACGGTCATTACGATCAACTGGCGCCAAGCAGCAGTTTTGTTTACGACGTATTACCGTGGAAGGTGAGTACCTCTACGTTACCGTACATTTTTCGAAACTTATTTCATGAAAATATTCAATTATAGTAGAAAATATCTATAAGTGTTGTTTTTATGGCCTTGCTGTGTAATGAGTTTTTGTAGTACTGTATTATTGTAACTAAATAGAAATGTCCACTGTAATGGCAGTTGGGACTTGGACCCACACTTCCGAGCACCGGCTCTTAGACATAAGTGGTGATTATTTTCGCTGATTTCCAATCCAATTCTTGTTGTGATTGGTCCTAGTGGCATTATCTGACATAATAATAATAATAATAAAGCACAGTCTTTTTCTGGAACAATAAAGAAGCCACGAATAAACAAAGAAGTGCATGTGAGAGCAGACATCAATATTCTTGCATATCGAGGACAATGAGAAACCGGGCAGCGAGAAACACTAATTTACGTTGCAAAATGCTATAACTAAAAGCCAGCCGAAACTGCATCGACTGAAACTGGGAAGTAGCCTATGGATGAATGTTGAAGATGGTTCCTCGTCCAACAGTAATCGGCTGCTGAAATAAAAGTTTTGGTGACACAGAGCTAATTGACAGGAGAATAACTTTCGATAGGATCTGCGCTAGAACCAGACAAAAGATTGTAAAAACTATTTTTAACTTAATAAATTTTGGAACTGAAAATAGCTGGGTTCAACACACGATTAAGAATGATGAGCCAAGGAAGATCATCCTGCAATATCTTGATTTCAAACTAACAATTGCACAAAATTTGTTAAGTGGCCAAGAGGAACAAGACTGCGACTCAACTACTGGAAGGCAAAGACTATTGGCATCACGATCACCTACTGTAGCTCGTTTGTCCATGAATGAGTCGAAGTAAAGCATAAAATGAACGAACGAAGGAAACCAACATAAAGTACCACGGCTGTTCAGCTTTCCTCTGTCTAACATAACACAATAACTGTACAGAAATAAAATTGTCACAATTCTTGTCGTTTTTAATTTATAATTAATGTGTATGTGATATCTGCGTAATAATAGTGCATTTTGCTACGCAAAATACCTACAACGAAACTTTCCACTTTCTTTCTAATGCTTCCTTACATGCCACCACGTCCCAGTGTCCACTGCAATGGACACTCCTGAAAAACATTAATATATTTTTTTTAATTCAAAATTTTTCGTGAATTTCATTTCACTATCTCCTGCTTAAGAGGATCATAAAATCTATTTCAAATTAATTCACGACAAATGCCGCCAGGTCTCAGGAGGACTGTATCGCGATATGCAGTGCTAAACAAAGGGGTTGAGCAAAACGAATTACGAAATGATGCATTCATCATTCAGTTATTTACAGGAACTACAGAGAAGTTAAAAATGGATTATCAGTCATGAATTATCACCATGCTCCTCATCGATGGCAGTACAGTGCCATAACCACTTCGCCGCCTCATTAGTCAAGATCCAGAAAAATATTTACAAATTAGGTGCTACTATTGAAGTAACACACTAACAACACAGGAAAAAGGCAAAAAAACACTCACGAACTATAGCGCAGAACCACCCAAAACATCGACAGGAGATTCCAAGCAGCTAACAGCGTTGATTCCAGCTTTCAGCCGCTGCAACGCTTACTGAAAGCCATGGCTGCCTAGAAGGATGACAACACTGAGACGTTTCCACAGAAACGTAAACAAAATCGCGTTACGTGATTGGTCGTAGCAGACAAGCGGAGTAGCCGCACCAAGCACACTGTAACTGCCAGAATTTTCCCTTGCCGTATGAACTGCATATTTGCATATTCTCCTGAGAGAGGAAAAAATAAATAAAAAATGCTTAAAACCTTTGATTATGGAAAATATGATTATATGTGGGTCCTTGCAAAGCAGATGTTACAATTGCCATAATGAGCACTTAACACCATTTTCAAGTAAGAGCACGACATCCTTTATATTCAAAGGTGGCTACTGTGAAGGTCTGAGAGAAAGTGTTTGCCACAGACATTAATAAACACTGTTGCCCCTGGGTCTCCAAAGCAAACATGTATTACCTGCTCCTTTGTTAAAGATGGTGAAACGACAAAAGAGCATTTGAATTTGATGAGAATAGCATCTGGATTAGTACTGTTACGCTGTGGAAAGCATTCTTCGGCGAACCACGTTTCCAGCAATGGCTGACCCTGGATGTGTCTCAGTAGTTTGCTGCTTCACAGTATGGATGGATGTCTGCATTGCCATCGAGGAACGTCGAGGACCAGCTGTGGCTGGAAGAATACAACTTGATTGTGGCAGTGTCATGGTCTGGGAAATTATAACTAGAAAATTCTTCCCTCGACCCCAAATTCTCGAGATGTCACGGAAACCGAACATACTGACCTATGTGAACA
This sequence comes from Schistocerca cancellata, assembly GCF_023864275.1. Classification (NCBI taxonomy): domain Eukaryota; kingdom Metazoa; phylum Arthropoda; class Insecta; order Orthoptera; family Acrididae; genus Schistocerca; species Schistocerca cancellata. The sequence continues at coordinate 758,550,182 of NC_064628.1, read as the reverse complement.
GGTTGTGTATTGTCGCGCCGTCCAACAGCGGTCGGAAGCACTGCAGGTACCGTGACTCCAGATACCATAGAGACATTCCACCAACTGATTTTACTACTATGCATATCGTTTCACTGCAAATGGAGGCTACAACGGATCAGCGAAGATGGTCACAGTAACCAGATTTAACAATGTACATTAATACACTGAAGCGCCAAAGGACCTGGTACAGGCACGCGTATTCAAATATGTAAATAGACAGAATACGGCGCTGCGATCGGCAACGCCTATGTAAGACAAGAGTGTGGCGCAGTTCTTAGATCGGTTACAGCTGCTACAGTGGCAGGTTATCAAGAATTTTTAAGTGAGTTTGAACGCAGCGTTACAGCCGGCGCACGAGCGATGGGACACAGTATCTCCTAGGCAGCGATGAAGTGGGGATTTTCCCGTACGACCATTTCACGAGTGTACCGTGAATATCAGGAATCCGGTAAAATATCAAATTTCGGACATCACCGCGGCCGGAAAAAGGTCCTGCAAGAACGGGACCATCGACGACTGAGGAGACGCGTTCAACGTGACAGTAGTGCAACCCTACCGAAAATTGCCGCAGATTTCAATGCTGGACTATCAACAAGTACGAACCATTCAACGAAATATCACCAATATGGGCTTTCAAAGACCCACTCGTGTATCCTTGATGACTGCACGACACAACGCTTTATGCCTCGCCTGGGCCCGTCAACACCGACATTGGACTGTTGATGACTGTAACCATGTCGACTGGTCGAACGTGTCTCGTTTTATATTGTATGGAGCGGATGGACGTGTACGGGTATGGAGACAGCCCCATGAATCCATGGATCCTGCAGGTCAGCAGTGGGTTGGTCAAGCTGGTGGAGGTTCTGTAATGGTGTGGGGCGTGTGCAGTTGGAGTGATATGGGACCCCTGATACGTCTTGATACCACTCCCACAAGTGACACGTACGTAAGCATCCTGTCTGATCACCTGCATTCTTTATGTCCAATGTGCATTCCGTCGGACTTGGGCAATTCCAGCAGGACAATGCAACATCCCACACGTCCAAAATTGCTACAGCATTGCTCCAGGAACACTCTTTTGAGTCTAAACACTTCCGCTGACCTCCAAACTCCCCTGACCTGAACATTAATGAGCATATGTGGAATGCCTTGCAACGTGCTGCTCAGAATAGCTCTCCAAAGCCTCGTACTCTTGCGCATTTACGGACAGCCCTGCAGGATTCATGATGTCAATTCCCTCCAGCACTACATCCACGCCGCGTCGTGTTGCTGCACGTTATGCTCGCGAGGGTCCTATACGATATCAGGCAGGTGTACCAGTTTCTTTGCCTCTTCTGTGTTATACAGGGTGATTCAAAAAGAATACCACAACTTTAGGAATTTAAAACTCTGCAACGACAAAAGGCAGAGCTAAGCACTATCTGTCGGCGAATTAAGGGAGCTATAAAGTTTCATTTAGTTGTACATTTGTTCGCTTGAGGCGCTGTTGACTAGGCGTCAGCGTCAGTTGATGCTAAGATGGCGACCGCTCAACAGAAAGCTTTGTGTGTTATTGAGTACGGCAGAAGTGAATCGACGACAGTTGTTCAGCGTGCATTTCGAACGAAGTATGGTGTTAAACCTCCTGATAGGTGATGTATTAAACGTTGGTATAAACAGCTTACAGAGAATGGGTGTTTGTGCAAAGGGAAAAGTTCTGGACGGCCGAGAACGAGTGATGAAAATGTAGCACGCATCCAGCAAGCATTTGTTCGCAGCCCAGGAAAATCGACTCGCAGAGCTAGCAGAGAGCTGCAAATTCCCCAATCAACTGGCGCCACCACATTGGCACTTATCTGTCCGTAACTACCTGAACGTCAACTACCCGAGGCGATAGATCGGCCGCCAGGCAGCCCGTGACAGAGCACTTCATCACTGGCCTCCAAGAAGCCCTGATCTTACCCCCTGCGATTTTTTCTTATGGGGGTATGTTAAGGATATGGTGTTTCGGCCACCTCTCCCAGCCACCATTGATGATTTGAAACGAGAAATAACAGCAGCTATCCAAACTGTTACGCCTGATATGCTACAGAGAGTGTGGAACGAGTTGGAGTATCGGGTTGATATTGCTCGAGTGTCTGGAGGGGGCCATATTGAACATCTCTGAACTTGTTTTTGAGTGAAAAAAACTTTTTTAAATACTCTTTGCAATGATGTATAACAGAAGGTTATATTATGTTTCTTTCATTAAATACACATTTTTAAAGTTGTGGTATTCTTTTTGAATCACCCTGTATATCACCAGATAATTATTAATTTTGAACGTTTTCACCCCCAAACGTTAATACGATCAGTAAATTAAGAAAAAGGCTCACTCATGAAAGAATGCTATTCCAAGTCCCTACAGCCCCGCGAACCACAGACAATGTCGAGGTGGGGCGGCTTGCGTGCCTCAGCGATACAGATAGCCGTAACGGAGGTGCAACCACAACGGATCGGTATCTAATGGTGATGCCAGACAAAAACGTGGTTCCTGAAGAGAGGCAGCAGCCTTTTCAGTAGCTGCTGGGGCAACAGTATGGATGATTGATTGATCGTAACATCAATCAACATGACCTTGCTACACTGGTAATACGAACGGCTGAAAGCAAGACGAAGCTACAGCCGTTACTCTTTCTGAGGACATGCGGCTCTGTTATGTGGTTAAATGATGATATCCTCTTGGGTGAAATATTTCGAAGATAAAATAGTCCCCTATTTCATTTCCGGAAAGGGACTACTCAGGAGGATGTCGTCATCAAGACAAACAAAACTGGTATTCCATGGATCGGAGCGTGGAATATTAGATCCCTTAATCGGATACGTAAGGCACAACATTTAAGAAGGGAAATGGATACGTCGAAGTTGATACAGTGGGGTTAGTGAAGTTCGATGGCAGGATGAACAGGACTTCTGGTCAGATGATACACAGATAAAAATACAAAATAGAACAGAGGTTATGTAATAGTTGGTCTGATAATGAGTAAGAAATGGGAATGTGAGTAAGCTGCTACGAGCAGCATAGTAAACCCATTATTGTGGCAAAAGTAAGACACGAAGCCAACACCCACCACAGAAGTACAAGTTCATATGTCAACTAGCTCCACAGATGATGACGAGAATGAGAGAATGTGTGGTGAGTTCAAAGAAATTATTCAGGTAGTTTAGGGAGACGAAACTTTAATTTGATAAGTTGCCACAATTCGGTAGCAGGAGGAGGAAGAGAAGGAAAAATTGTAGGACTATGGAAGAAATGAAAGGAGAAGGGGCTTGGCAGAAATGTCCACAGAGCACAATTTAATTATCACCAGCACTTGGTTTAAGACTCATGATTGAAGGTTACATACGTAGAAGAGACCTGGAGACACTGGAAGTTTCAGATTGATTACAAAATGATATGACACATTTCAGAACAACGTTTTAAGCTGTAAGACACTTACAGGGGCAGATGCGTACTCTGAGCATAATGTATTGCTATATGTTATGAACTTTGGATCAAAACCGAAGAATTTGCAAAAAGGTTAGAAATTAAGGAGATGGGATTTGGGTAAGTTGAAAGAACCAAAGGTTGTTGAGAGTTTCAAAAGGAGCATTAGTCAACGATTGACTGAAACAGGGGGAAGGAATGCAGTAGAAGACGAGAGGGTATTTTAGACAGAAGAAATAGTACGCGCAGCAGAGTATCAATTTGGCTTAGTTGAAATCTCTGTATATCACAGGAGATATCAATTTTAATAAACGGAGGGAGAAAATATAAAAATGTACCACATAAAGCAGGTGAATGGGAACACAACGTCTAAAATATGAGATTGACACAGTGGAAAATGGCTAAGCAGCACTGGCTAATGGTCAAATGGAAGGCTATTGAAAAACGTGCAACAAGAGGAAAGATACATACCGCTCGCAGGAACATTAAAGAAGCCTTTATAGAAAAGAGAAGAAGCTGTGTGAATATCAAGAGCTCAGATGGAAAATCAGAACTAATCAAAGAAGAGAAGGCCGAAAGCTGGAAGAAGTATACAGAGTGGCTATGCAAGGGAAATGAATCTGAAGGCAATGTTATAGAAGGAGAATAGGAAATAAATAAAGGTGAGATGGGAGATATGATACTGCGAGAAGAATCTTTTAATAAGCCAGGGCTGCAAAGTTCTGACACTGCTAGAAACCGATCTTGATGAAGATCAGTTTGGGTTCTGGAAAAATGTCAGAAGGTGCGAAGCAATACTGACCCTACGTCTTACATCTTACAAGATAGATAGGTTGTTCACAACTTGTATAGAAATCAGACGGCAGTTATATGAGTCGAGGAGCATGAAAGAGAAGCAGTGGTTGAGAAGGGAGTGAGACAAGATTGTAACCTATGACCGATGTTATGTTATTCAATCTGTAGATTGAGCAAGCAGTAAAGGAAGGCATAGACAAACATGCAGAAGAAATTAAAGTTCCAGAACACAAAGTAAAAACATTAATTTGTCAGTAAGTGTCATATCAGTGCACACTCTGATGCACGGTGAAAATTCAGTTCTAAAAATTTTGAGGTTGTTATCAGAGATAGCACGGGACTTGGAAGTGCAGCTGAGCGGAGTGGACAGTTTCTTGAAACAAGGATATAAGATAAACATCGACAAAAGCAGAACTAGGGCAATGGAATGTAGTCTAATTAAATCAGACGATGCTGAGAGAATTAGATTAGGAAATGAGACAATTAAACTAGTATACGATTTTAGCTACTTGGGTAGTAAAATAACTGATGATAATCGAAGCAGAGAGGGTATAAAATGTAGACCGGCAATGGCAGGAAAAACGCTTCTGAAGAAGAGAAGTGAGGTAACATCGAATATAATTTGTATGTTAGGAAGTCTTTTCTGAAGGCATCTTTCTGACGTGTAACCTTGTACGGAAATGAAACGTGGATGATAAGCAGTTCAGGTAAGAAGAGAGTGGAAGCTTTTGGAATTTGGCGCTACAGACGAATGCTGAAGATTAGATGGGTAGACTGCGTAACTAATGAGGTGGTACTTAACACAAATGGGGAGTAAAGAAGTTTGTGGCGTAACTTCACTAAAAGAAGGGATCGGCTCATAGAACACATTCTGAGACATCAAGGAATCGTCCGTTTAGGAATGGAGGGAAGTGTCGGGTTAGAAACTGCAGAGGGAGACCAAAAGATGAATACAGTAAGTAGATTCAGTAGGACGTAGAGTGCAGTAGTTATTCGGAGATAATGAGGCTTGCACAGGGTACTGTAGCATAGAGAGCTGCACCAAACCAGTTTTCGGAAAGAAGACCGCAACAACAACATACTCACATCATGTTCAACGTCATATCATTTGCAAACTGTCTTTAACTTAATGGTCTTAAAAGATTAAAATTATTGGGAGTCATGTTGGAGCCGTATGAAGGGCAATGCTGAGTCGTATCATCTCGAGCGTACCACCCTATAGTACATCATTACAATTGTGCATTGGATGTACTAAGTGCCAAAAATCATTGGAAGACACTGGAACACGAATTGGTCCTCGGGTGCCGAAGCCTATGGCGGTGCATCTGTTTCTGTACAGACTGGTATAAATGAGTTTGTGACGTCCCACACTCAAATCGGTGGGCGATTAGGCTCAAAAGCAGACTGTCCATGGTCTGTGCGGCTGTTTACGTGTGTCGAAACACTGTCTCTATGATACTGCATATCCACAGTAGAGAATGTAGATCCTGGAACCGAATTCCTGAATAATCTACGATACACCATGAGCACTCCATCTTGCACCAGTTACAATCCTACTTTAAAAGTTAGTTGACTCGCGACGTGCTGCTATTTTCATTACACACCTGTCTGTAACAGAATGCTCGGATATAGTTAATACACTCGTGTCATCCGCCAACATTCGGGTGTCATGCACTGCGTATCTTCAAATGCGGCAGTCGCTCTGTTGTCTTTAGACCACTCATTTATTTATTTTCTATAACCAGTCCACATCCTCCGTTTCTGAATCGTCGAACAAACCAATTCATTTGCGTCGCACTTTTTCTATCGACGAAGGCGCCCAAGATAAAGTTTCGCAGGATTAGACAAGCATATTTATACATTTTTATATCAAAAGATTGTTTCGTATATTTCTTATTATTTCGTGAACACATGCAGTCAACAGCGCATCGTAATGACGCTGGAATTCCCACGTAAGAAATCTAAAACTAATCTCGTTCCATTTTTTCCGTAGGGGAGTTTCAATATCGCAATGCAAAGATCACGATAAGAGACGTACGACTTCTTTTTCCCGTAACCCGTTAATCAGTTCATCAGACTTCAACTCCAAACGACGTAATCAATCATATTCGTGTACTAATGACATCAAGCTAAAGTAAAGACTAAATCTCCCTAACTTGAAATTCAAGCTGCTAATGTTTGTGAACGAAGATAAAAAACGACAATGAAATCAAGTCTTACCTTTCATGAAATTGCCTAATCGCTTCAAAATCTGTCCAAACAACGCCTCCAATGTTTTAATTTCGTTTAAATACAGAATACAGCATTTCTAAAATACTTCTCACAGAACATATGGATAATATCTGGACTGCGGAGTTTGAAATTAAAGCGGGGTTTGCTCTCTCTGAAAATATATGTTGTTGTTGTTGTGGTCTTCAGTCCTGAGACTGGTTTGAAGCAGCTCTCCGTGCTAACCTATCCCGTGCAAGCTTCTTCATATCCCAGTACTTACTGCAACATACATCCTTCTGAATCTCCTTAGTGTATTCATCTCTTGGACTCCCTCTGAGATTTTTACCCTCCACACTGCCCTCCAATACTAAATTTGCGATCCCTTGATGCCTCAGAATATGTCCTACCATCTGGTCCTTTCTTCTTGACAAGTTGTGCCACAAACTCCTCTTCTCCCCAATTCTATTCAATACCTCCTAATTAGTTATGTGATCTACACATCTAATCTTCAGCATACTTCTGTACCACCACGTTTCGAAAGCTTCTATTCTCTTCTTGACTAAACTATTTATCGTCCATGTTTCACTTCCATACATGGCTACACTCCATACAAATAATTTCAGAAACGACTTCCTGACACCTAAATCAATACTCGATGTTAACAAATTTCTCTTCTTCAGAAACGCTTTCCTTGCCATTGCCAGTCTACATTTTATATACTCTCTACTTCGACCATCATCAGTTATTTTGCTCCCCAAAAAGCAAAACTCCTTTACTACTTTAAGTGTCTCATTTCCAAATCTAATTACCTCAGCATAACCCGACTTAATTCGACTACATTCCATTATCCTCGTTTTGCTTTTGTTGATGTTCACCTCATATCCTCCTTTCAAGACACTGTCCATTCCGTTCAACTGCTCTTCCAGGTCCTTTGCTGTCTCTGACAGAATTACAATGTCATCGGCGAACCTCAAAGTTTTTATTTCTTCTCCATGGACTTTAATACCTTCTCCGAATTTTTCTTTTGTTTCCCTTACTGCTTGCTCAATATACAGATTGAATAAAACATTGATTGAATGAAAATATATAAAAACGAATTTTTTGTCTTTATTGTAGTGTTCATCCCTAGTTGGCCAGAATCTCCGTTACCGAGTTACAAGCCAATCTGTGAAAAAGTACCTCCGAAAACCATTCACAGCGAAAAGAAGAGTAGTCAATATCGCCGCCAGTGTGGCAGCATGTAATTTCAACGACAGCCTAACAGGCATTATGGAAATTATGAAAGCGCTCGATCTTTAGATCGGGTCAGCCTGTTACAACTTCTGCACAAAATCGGGTGAAAAGCGTATCGAGCGGGCAGAGCAGAGCATGACAGAAGCCGCCAAAGAGGCTCGCAATACCACCATACCCACGAAGACGAGGGAGGAGTATCTCCTCTTTTTATTTGGAAGGACTGATGTACGGTCCCTGGATCGCTGACTATCGGTATGTTTAATTTAAGTACAAAAAATGTAACCCAAAACTATAAACTCATTTTTCTCGAAACCATATTTCCCAAATCACCGGGAAGCTAGACTTAAGAACAGTGCATACGATTATCATCGGAATTTGATGACGGCATTCTAAATTGAATTATCAATGTACGTAGTCATTTTGCGATATCTTCAAAATATGTTTCGGTGTACGCTGCTGCCTCGATTTTTTGGGGGAAATGAATTATATTTATCTCAACAAGTCACCATTTTGTCGAACTTAATATTTTTTTCAGTTACCATCCGTACTGAAAATGACTTACACAAAATTATTTTGTTACAGATCTACTACGAGGGCTTCAGGAATTGCTGCCGATGACCAATGTTGTGGCTGCAAAGGGCTCTTCTAGCCGGTGCAGCGGTTACAGGGAGAAGCTTCCGATGTATGGACAAAAATTTCTTAAAGGCAAAAGCGTACGGAATAAAACTATATCATCAGATTTAAGATTACTTTTTATTTACTTGTAAAAATACACTGACGGAAAAAAATCGCAACACCAAAAAATAATGAATGTAGTAATTAAGTTTCGAGATTACCTCTGCCTAGGTAACCCATGTTAGTGACTAACATTGAAAAATCCCAGGTTAATGTAAGCGGGAGATAAGTCGTCTCAAATGTGAAATCGCGGTACATTAATAACCGGTGTAACCGCCAGAACGTTGAGTGTAAGGAAGCAAACGCGTGTGCATTGTGTTGTACAGATACCGGAAAAAAGACCCGTGGTCCAGAGGCAGCGTCTTTGATTCATAATCAAAACTTCTTCCGTCCCAGGTTCGAATCCCAACGCTGCTTAAATTTTGATTAAGAATCAGCATCGGCGGCCGAAAGCTTCTAGCATAAGAAGTCACCCTCAATTCTGCCAACGGCCTTGTCAAAGAGGGCGGAGGAGCGTACAGACGCCGTCTTAGGTTGTTTCCAGATGACGCTGTCGTTTATCGACTAATAAAGTCATCAGAAGATCAAAACAAATTCCAAAACGATCTAGAAAAGATATCTGAATGGAGCGAAATTGGCAGTTGACCCTAAATAACGAAAAGTGTGAGGACATCTACATGAGTGCTAAAAGGAATTCGTTAAACTTCGGTTACACGATAAATCGGTCTAATCTAAAAGCCGTAAATTCAACTAAATACCTAGATATTACAATTAAGAACAACTTAAATTGGAAGGAACACATAGAAAATGCTGTGGGGAAGGCTAACCAAAGACTGCGTTTTATTGGCAGGACACTTAGAAAATGTAACAGACCTACTAAGGAGACTACGCTTGTCCGTCCTGCGCGGTGTGGGATCCTTACCAGATAGAACTGACGGAGTGCATCGAAAAACTTCAAAGAAAGGCAGCACGTTTTGTATTATCGCGAAATATGGGAGAGAGTGTCACAGAAATGATACAGCATTTGGGATGGACATCATTAAAAGAAAGGCCTTTTTCGTTGCGACGGAACCTTCTCAGGAAATTCCAATCACCAACTTTCTCCTCCGAATGCGAAAATATTTTGTTGACACCGATCTACATAGGGAGAAACGATCACCACGATAATATAAGGGAAATCAGAGCTCGTACGGAAAGATATATTCGATGAACCCTCTGCCAGGCACTTAAATGTGATTTGCAGAGTATCCATGTAGTTGTAGATGATGTCAGTTTGTGTGATGGAGTTCCATGCCTCTTGCACTTGTTCGCTACATAAAAGGCACGGTTAATGCTGACTGTGGATGTCGCTGGAGTTGTCGTCCGATGATGTCCCATATGTTCTCGACTTCAGATAGATCTGGTGATCGAGCAGGCCGAGGCAATATGTCGACACTCTGCAGAGCATGCTGGTTTACAACAGCGATATGTGGACGGGCGTTATCCTGTTGAAAAACAGCCCCTGAAATGCTGTTCATGGCAACACAACAGCTCGAATTACTAGAATGACGTCCAAACCTGCAGCCAGGGTGCGTGGGACAACTACGAGAATACCTCCGCTGTCATACAAAATCGCAGCCCAAACCGTAACTCCAGGTGTAGGTCGGGCGCGTCGAGCGCGCAGACAGGTTGGTAGCATGTTCTTAAGTGACCTCCTCCTATTTGGCCATCACTGACACCGAGGCAGAACCAGCTATCATCGACAGACCTCCACCCTACTCTCCAATGACCTTTCGCTTAACACCTGTTTAGTAGCAAATGGTGCTGTATGGTGTCCATGAATGCAAGTTACAGGGTGTCTGTCTCGGAGCTGTCCTTGATGTAACCGATCTGTAACAGTTCGTTGTGTCTCTGTGGTGCCAACTGCTGCTCATATTGCTGCTGCAGATGCAGTACGATGCACCACAGCCTCACACCCGAGGCCCACGAGAAAGACAGGCAGCGGCGCGTACGTCACGAAGGTAGTCCTGAACTCGCTCGCTCGCTCGCTCGCTCGCTCGCTCAGCTCAGCTCAGCTCAGCAGACAAAATGCGTTTCTGAACCTGTTAACTCGCAGCTGGGCGTGTAAATACTAACGAGAATTGCATCTTCCACTGGAATCTGCTGTTATGAAGTCTTACTGATTAACAGTACTACAGCAAAATTTAATTTAAGATCAATACTCGATATAAATGGTATAACGGCTTGTTTACAGCATTTAGGCGCTTCTGCTTAACAGTTCTCATTACATGCTGGAAGTGGTGCCTTATGCAACTGTTAGCATGATTTTATTTTATTGTACGCCAGTACAACCGTAACAAATTATAAGTAGGCCCATGGACTTCTCATCATTATAGGGCTAATAACAGTAAGATTCCATAACAGCGGATTCCAGTAGGAGATTCAGTTTTCGTTTGTACGGACACGCCTAGTTACGAGTTAACAGGGGTTGAAACGTAGATTGTCTGCTGATTTAAGCGAGCGAGAGAGCGCAGGACTACCTTCGTGACGTACGCGCCGCAGCCTGTCTTTCTCGTAGGCCTCGCGTACACCAAACACGATGGTCTTCTGTCGGTAGTGCCCCGTGACCACCGCTGCCAGCAGTTATGTACAATGGTTACATTCCTGCCAAGTATTTCTGCAATATCGCGGAAGTAACATCCAGTTTTCGTAGTCCTATTACACGGCCTCGTTCCAACTCAGGCGGGTGTCGATAATGGCGTCTTTTTGCCTTAAAGGAATTCCTGACTAACATCAACCCACCTTGTCCAATCTCACAGGTAACAAACGCTCATCACCGTTATATAATGTACTTAAAGCAAACCTGATTTGCATCCTCATAGTGGTGCTGTTGTCCGCAGCTCGTGGTCTTGCGGTAGCGTTCTCGCTTCTCCCGCACGGGGTCCCGGGTTCAATTCCCGGCGGAGTCAGGGATTTTCACTGCCTCGAGATGACTAGGTGTTGTTGTGTCGTCTTCATCATCATCATTCATCCTCATTACGGTCGGAGAAAGGCAATGGCGAACCACCTCCGCTGGGGCCTTGCCTCGTACGGCGGTGCGGGTTTCCTGCATCGTCCCCTATGCTCCTCGGAGTATGGGACCCAATCGTCATAAAAAAATTTAAAAAAATAAAAAATTTAAAAAAATTGCTCTGAGCACTATGGGACTTAACGTCTGAGGTCATAAGTCCCCTAGAACTTACAAGGGAACCTCCCCGTCGCATCCCCCTCGGATTTAGTTATAAGTTGGCACAGTGGATAGGCCTTCAAAAACTGAACACCGATCAATCGAGAAAACAGGAAGAAGTTCTGTCGAACTATGAAAAAAAAAAAGCAAAATATACAAACTGAGTAGACCATGCATAAGATAAGCAACATCAAGGATAGCGAGTGCTCAGCAGTGCCGTGGTCCTGTGGTTAGCGTGAGCAGTTCCGGACCGAGAGGTCCTTGGTTCAAGCCTTCCCTCGAGTGAAAATTTAATTTTCTTATTTTCAGACAATTATTATCTGTCCATCCGTCTGTCCGACGCGATCACTTTTTTGGGAGTATTTATCACATCCACAAGAAAACCTAAATCGGGCAAGGTAGAAGAATCTTTTTACCCATTCGCCAAGTGTACAAGTTAGGTGGGTCGACAACATATTCCTGTCATGTGACGCACATGCCGACACCTGCGTCGTATAGAATATATCAGACGTGTTTTCCTGTGGAGGAATCGGTTGACCTAAGACCTTGCGATCCCATTGGAGAGGCACGTCCTTTCGTCTACTAATCGCACGGTTTCGGTGCGGTCGCAAAACACAGACACTAAACTTATTACAGTGAACAGAGACGTCAATGAACGAACGGACAGGTCATAACTTTGCGAAAATAAAGAAAGTAAAATTTTCACTCGAGGTAAGATTTGAACCATAGGCCTCTCGTTCTGTAGATGCCCACGCTAACCACGGGACCGCGGCGCTGCTGAGCTCTCATTACCCTTGATGTTACCTATCTTGCACAGGACTACTCAGTTTGTATATTTTGCTTATTTTTTTCGTAGTTCCACACAACTTCTTCCTGTTTTCTCGATTGGTCTGTGTTCAGTTTTTCAAGATCTATCCACTGTGCCAACTTATAACTAAATCTGAAGGGGGTGCGATGGGGAGGTTCCCTTGTTAGAACTACTTAAACCTAACTAACCTAAGGACATCATCACACACATCCATGCCCGAGGTAGGATTCGAACCCGCGACCGTCGCAGTCGCGCGGTTTCGCACTGAAGCGGCTAGAACCGCTCGGCCACAGCGGCCGGCTCATCGTCATCATCAGTGGTGCTCTTAGCGCAGTATTTATGAGACTGACGCGAAATTGGAATAGACATCATTTTTCAGATGTAGAAGTACGCCTACCAAGTTTAGTTTACGTCCCAGAACTCCTTCTTGGTGTTGGAATTTTTTCTCCGTCAGCGTAATAACTAAAATCACCTATTTTTCATGCGTTCTCGCGAAAATCAGATCATCATATTCAAATTGCTTGTCTTCCAAGCGATTTCTACGAACACGTTGTCACAATGCAGTTTGTGCGTTGGATTCAACTGCGAAATTGTTTACTGTTTGTCACACTTATAGGAAGGAGGTGGAGTTGCGGTGTTGGAAAACTGATATTTTTTAAATTACAAGATCTACAGTAATGAGACCGATCAAATGCAAAGCAGTGAAAATTATGGGCTGTGTTATAGTGGCACTTTAAAGCAGCGCAGAAGCGAATACATTCAACCCAAGCTCTACATCGATTTCATACGGTATCAATAAATTTTATGAGTCTTCAAATCTGTGGGCACTCTCTTTAGCACGCAAAGTTCGTAAAATTGTTACCTGAGCCGGTCTGCACCCTTCACACACAATATATTTCCACTTGTAATGTCCTCTCTGCAAGACAAATAAGGCAGGAATGCGTGAATGTTATGAAGACAGAAATATGACGTCATGGAGAGGGGCAGAAACGATGGAGGGTGGGGGAGGCTGCTTGCACGCTGACTAGCCGCTACAGTGTATTCACGCTAGATTGGAGCGTTACGTGGTCATAAAGCAAACTCCCATCAGCAGTTCCACAAATGAATGTGCCAGTCACTAACGACGGGACCTACGCACTGAACCCGTCGCCTCGCAGATCAGCGGCGTAATCTTAATCATTCATATGCACTACAGGCTGTTGTCGGAAGAGTAACTGCGGATTCACAAGCAAACAGTGGCGCTCGGGCAACGCGATGCTCGGCCGCGCACGGCGCTGCGTACTTATTGTGACTGGGGGCACTGCGGCAAACATTTGTGAACTCTGGCATGAAAGGACCGGGAATTGCAAGTCAGCGCGCAAACATGCAGATGGCATCAAGCGGCGGAACAGCTGCTGCGTGAAACGCAAAAGGACTCCCTAGTACGTCTCATTTCTGTTGTCCGGCAGAATCACTGGTGCGCCAACTGTTTTGTCGACTCTGATCACCTAACGGTTCACAAGTATTTCTGAAGTTCGCTAATCTGTTCACGATGGTAAACAGATAGCAACATACCCGAATACTGCACATTTTAGACAACTACCTCAAGCGGAAACACCCAAGTAAAATTGTGTGCCTGCTGGAGTTGATCCATGGTGGAGGGGGTAATTATTCAAGCGGGGTCATGCCTCCCCCAAATAATATTTCATTAAAATCGTTTATACTTTTAGATATATAAGTTCCAAGGTTCCTCACCTAGCTTTCGGAAAATGGAGTGTCACGAAAACTAATCGTCTCAAAAATTATAAGGAATGCTAAAACATGATAATCTATGTTTAATACATAACACATTACAGTAGCTCGCCTGAGTGCTGGACCACGTGGATGCGCTTGTCACTTGACCTGCTGCGGAGAACATTCCAGCATGGAACAAGTAGCACATTCACAGGCAGACTGAACCCGCTGCCAACAATTCCGATAGTTTTTTTTTTATACGTACAATTATTTATTTCATTTTGCATACAGTAGCCACACAAGTGATATTTTTACTAGCTGTGCCCGGCATGCGCTGCTGCTATGACTCTTTCTCTTTCCAAGCTGCTATACATATCTACAGCAGACATATTTACATGCACACTACAAATGAATGAGAACGATTTATTGTGCATTAAATTACATTTGAAAAAGTTTATTCAAATGCTTTGGACTATACAATATCTTTGGTCTTTCTGTCTTCGGAATAAACAAAATTTCTCGACTGCACCACTCGTGAGCATGCGATATACATATATTTACATACATTTAACATGTTTCTCATGTGTTTGTACACATATTTCATCCGTGTTCCTATCAAATTTCACCACGCAGTTTCATCCGAATTCTGAGGAAACCTGTAATACTGCTAGTAACAGAATGCAGTTTCGAGAAAAAGGAGTGTCCTTGGAAAGTGTCCGACACACTTCTGTTTTACGCCATGCGATTCTAGAGAGGACGCTAATGTACCTGCGGTATTGAGCCGAGCGGCATTATCTTCGACCAAGAAACACGATGTGGTTCAGGTACTGAACAACGAAAATGAGACACAAATTGCACTTCATAATTTTTAAGTATTGCAAGTCAACTAATTACAGGAAAATACAAATAGGACGTTTTCGCTTCTCACCATCACCCCCACCTCCAGCGGGTGTTTAGACCAAATTTGGTTGAAATTGCTCCAGGCGTTCTTGAGTTATGCTTTTACATCACGCCTTTTCGCCCCGATCCCTCGGACTTAGCGATGCTAGAGGTGTCCTATGAACTCAGTGGATTTTTCCAGACAGCAAATGATATGTGTATCAATTTTGGTAGAAATTCTTCCAGGCATTACGGAGATATACTGATCTCTCTCTCTCTCTCTCTCTCTCTCTCTCTCTCTCTCTCTCTCTCGCCAACCCCACCCCAACCCCAATTCTGGGGTTGAAACATCACAGTGACTGTCACCAATAAGCCTAGTGACCCCGAATACTATGGATTTGCTACTAGTATCAGTCATTATCAAATATTTTTACTTATCATGTCTTTTCACCCCCACCCATTGGGGTGGTTGGGGTACATTACTCTCACAGTATTTTTATATAAATAATAAATCATATATGTACAAAATTTGACTGAAACTGCTCCAGACATTCCTGAGTTAAGCTTCTATGTTACCACTTTTTCATCCCCATCCCTATGGGCAGCAGGTGGTTCTTACCGCCACAGAAACTCTCACAGACACAAGCACAGTGTACCAACATTTCATCATAATAGAATGAATGATACTGGAATGTACAGAAGAAGAACAAACAAATAACAGAAGAAAATAATGATTGCAGTTTTAAATTTTACATGTGAAAGAGTGTTTAAACATTATCAATAAAATGTTAAAGAAAAAGGTTAGAAACAACAGCAGTGCTAAGTGCTAACTGAAATACTGATAATGGTGACATGTGTATTGTGAGACTCTATTGCTATTACAGTTCCAACTTCAAGAGACATGTAAAATAGAACCAATGTAAACAAATGTAAAAATACATTTTATTGTTATTATTATTAAAATCATAGGATCTGTGGCACATTAAATATGGGGACAACAGTAAATTATATTTGGGAGAAGGATGGGGAAGATGGAGGGTTGCAGAAAATAAGGAACCATGATCCCCTCCAGATATCTGAATCCTGGATCCATGTATGTATGCATGTATGCTTATCCTTGTTCCATTAAAAGCAGACATACAAAATCCAAGATGTTTCTTTCTAGATTATCAATTGACAGATATGGAAAGAAGGAACTACTGATACATACATGCACATCCCCCCCCTCTCCCATGAAAACACAGTTCTAATGAAGAAACAACACACAATGCTGCAAAACAAGAAAACTGAGGCAAACAAGGAGCAGAATTGGTAGGAAAGAGATACCTAGCATACAAAATCAAGAGCATGTTAAGATGAAACTACAGGTCCTGTATATTCCACATAGAAAATGAGACCAACTAAGGCTGCACAAGAATAAATATATTTAAAAAAAATTATATTGATGGAACATGAAGCAGATGCAGGGTCCACGACATGGACATTCAGAAGTGAAGAAAGATGAACAGTGGTGCTTATTGCACAGAGGTATTCAAACAGTTATTCTTCCAGCAATATATACCAAATGGAACAGGAAGAAACCCCAGTGAGTGTTACATAGGCAAGTACCTTCTGCCATGAAGTTCACAGTGGTTTGCAAAGAATGAATGTAGATGACCACAGAGATTAAACAGAAGAAAGTAATTTTTATCATTCAGTCAGTTTTTTGCAGACAGTTTTTTCTTTTTTCCTGACAAAATGTAATTAAAGAGGGAGAAAACACTTCATTATCTTTCCTTTCATGATTATTACAATTATTGTATAGTGGCAAGAACCCACAGGAAAACTACATTCACTGAATTTTCCATTGGTCCTTGGCAGAGCACATCTCTTAATGTTCTGCAAAATTATATTTATTCAACCACGAATCAGCTTTCAGCTTCTTAGTTCCTACTCTCACATATTTTCACAAGTGTTACACCCTGTATACAAATATTGCACTTGGGTACCTCCAGTGCCCCTCTCAAACTTTGTGCCCCACATGGCTACTTGTGCTGCAGGCCCTGAACACACACATCACATTCTGTAAATCCAATCACAAAGGATAGAACTCAAGATGTGGATCGAGGCAAGTTCTTCTGTGTATTATGACTACTGCTAATCTTCTCACACTGATAGTTGTGGGAATTACTTATATATTACTTTACATAAGTATTCTACCAGAAAAACAGCTACTGTGGGAAATGGCACTTTCCTTCTTGTACATTACTCTGTTGCTGCTTTTCTTTGATACTTCAAACAAAGCATTTGTGTAATATTACGAACACCACCATCAGCTCTCTGTATATGATACTGGTGAAGTCAAGGTATAACTAATACAGATATTAGAGTTACGCAGAATTTACGGCCCTGGGTCCAAATGTTCTGCTAAATTGTAGGAAGTGTGACTAATGTGATATTCTTTAACTTCTCTTTTTTTTTGTTTTTTTAATATGTAGGGATTTTAGCATCTCCCTGATGTCTACCATTTTCATGCTACAGGTCATTCCACCAGAGCATAACATGCCATTCTGAATGTCAGAGAGGGATGCACAGTATGTATAAAAATTATTTTATCACTAGTATTGTGGTAGTGAACTGCAACATTCACCCTAAATTCACTCTTCATATTAACTACAGTAACTACTCCTTCCCTGCTGAGCAGTATATTATAAACTTTATTTTCCTGTGACATCATAATTGCTTCGGTTCAATGGCAGCATTTCTACAGCAACTGTTTAAATTATTTGTTTTAGGACAAATTATCTTTTCCATGCTTGACTTTAGCAGTAATATACGGGACATTCAAAAAGAAACGAGCTGGAGTCTGGAATGAGCAAACCAGTGACAGGAGGATAACATCGTGACATATGTGGTTCTGTCCAGAGCATGGAAGTTTACAGCCCGTCGATAGAGGGCACATGAGCACGTCATGTGACTATACAGAGCTAGCAGCACCATGCGTCAACTGTCCAACGCTGCCAGTCGCAGGTTATGCTGACATTCTTCTTTGACCAAGATGGCCCCCTTCTCATTCACTTCCTGCAGCACGGGACAACAGTGAATGCCCAGCATTATTTGCAAACCTTGACTATCCTTCGAAAAACGATCAAATCAAAACAACCAGGCAATCTCACCTGTGGGGTCATTATGTTCCAAAACAATGCAAAGCCTCATACGGCCAACAAAGTCATGGCACTCCTGCATAAATTCAAATTGGAGGTTCTCAGCCACCCTCCATACAGTCCGGACCTCTCTGCCTGTGATTACGCCATGTTTGGTCCCCTTAAAAAGGCTCTGAGGGGCAAACGATTCATCTCTGAGGACGACGTCCAGCTGTAAGTGCGGATCTGGTTAACATCATAGCTCCGGTAATTTTATCAGAGCCATTCACTGTCTTGTGTCATAGTGGGACAAGTGTCTCAACAGCCAGGGTCAATACTTGTAACATACGGGTATTGGTTTCTGTAATTATGACTCCTGCTAGTTTCTTTTTAACACCCGTTATATAAACAATAAACAAGAGCTATTGTCAGTAAAAATTTAAACTTATAAAATTTAATCATAACTACCGCATTATGTGGACCCATGGTAGCCTGGTTAGTAGAGCACTAGAGCCCAGCACAGGAGGTCCCAGTTTGAAACCAGGGTAGGAGCAAGGAATTTTCTTCACTCCATTCCCCCCCAGGACAGCTGTCAAAATGAGTACTGGGTATCTTTCCAGAAGATCCACCTCCTAGTTCACCAGTCAATAAAAGGGCTGCATTCTACCGGCAGTCAGGCCTATAGTACAATCATGGGGTTGCATCACAGACTTTACCTTTTACCAACTGCATTATGTAACTGCCAATCATTTGGTAGGTATCAAAGATGTAGTGCACTTATTTGCTTTTATGTATGGTCAGTTACTGGGTGTGGATCATTTTCTGAGGGGCTGTTCTGACAGCTGTTTTGCTGATGTCTCTGTCCATGAACATTAGAAGGGAAGTTCATGTCATTCTTCTTTACGATACAGAATTCAACAGGAACAGCACAAACTGTATAATTTACTGTTTTTCTTTTTAGAGCTGTTTGTTACAGCCACTGCCAATTAAATAATTTTTCTCCATGTGACAGCATAACTGATCTGAAAACTGGTCTGTGTAAGGCAACAGTTAACAGTCATATGGAGCATTACAAATGGTAATTGAGGTGCCAAAAAATGTTTTAATATAAATTCTACTGGTGACTGTCCACACAAATCATTTATTAATAATGTCATGCAATCATGGTGCCTAATGATTTGGTCACATATGGATAGAGGAATTGGTAATTTATCAGAGAAGAAATGTATGGCACAACATTACTGAAAGAAAGGGCAGGTTGATGGAACATCAAGGAACAGTTAATATTTTAATATGGGAATGTGATGACAATGGAACTGTAGAGGGAGATGATAGCTTGGCACAAACAGATTCAAAAGGATGTAGGTTACAGTAGTTATGCTGGAGAAATTAACAGACTTAACCAGATTTTGGACTGCAGACTTGAACAACATCTAAATTAATTTTTCTATGTATTTTTCAAAAAGATTCTACTGCAGGTGTAGTTGATGACTGAACTTGACTTAGAAACAGTGTAATAATCAAATTTTTCATTTCTTGAAACCATGTACATTACTTACAATCTTAACTCCAAATAAACATCACTCATATACTATGAAGATTTTCACTAACTTCAACAGATGAGTAAATATTGTTTGATCATTACCATTGAAATGGCAAACTTAATTAACACTGTCCAGTTGCATACCATAGCACATAAGTATAAGGAGTTTTCAAAAACCTAAGTGTGACATCAATTTGTATGAACCTACTACTGTTTCGTGCAACATTTTTCATATACGACATTGTACACGAGTGTCAAGGCTAACAATACCTTATTTGAAAATGTGGACTGACATGATGGAAAGCTACATATTATTTGGCTCTGATTGTGTACTAGTCTCACTGTTCTCTGTATATGCAAGCATGTGTCACTGTTGGGAAAGAAACATATTCACAAACGGCAACATAACAGCACAGTTGGTAGCATGATAATTTTGAAGTATATAGATGGACAAAATAAAAAAAGAGACAATTATTAATGTTTTAAGACAATATGAGCTGTGAACATAAATGCTTTCTGGAACATTATTGTCCAATGATTATCTGAGGTTACTTACGTATTTCAGTTGCCTCATTAGTAACTGAAATGTATTTGTAAGGAAGCAGAGAGAAATATGTCATACCTTCCAAAATAAAAACATGTCTAACTGTCAAGAAAGGCTAGGGTAGGAGCACCTGAGGAATTAGGGCAAGACACCTAGTGAATCATACAACGTTAACAACAACATCAGACAGTACAGAATTTTACATTTGTTGCAACAATGTAATGCAGGTAAACATAGTAAACTATGAAAGCCAACAATGAACATTTAATACATTATTTTGTGGAAACATAGTTTCCCTCTAAAACAAAAACTAAACATTGCTTGAATACTTTTCACTTTCTTATTGTGCCAGCCTTCACATTCAGATATGCATTCATTCTGTCTGATCATGTTAATTACCTAAACAAATACATAATATGAACTTTGAAACACATTTCATTTTAAACCATGAAAGTGATACATCTCAGCTCACAAATTAAAACAGAAAATCCTTTACATTGTGAAATAGCTAAGGGTAGGAATACGTTAATAACATGGATTCTACAGTGTCTCACATTGCCATATTTTTTTCTTTTAAAGATAGTCACATGAAAAAAGTAGTTACGAGGCAGCTGTTTCCATGTTCTAGAAGCAGAACCACTAAGAATATGATTAGTATGAACACATGCAGTTTTCAACGCAGTGCATGTGGTATGGAGTACCCGCATCCATATAAGTAATGTTCTACAGAAACTGAAGCTACAGTCTTTCAGTGATATTTCTTACTTACTTTTCCAAGCAAGAGAACACAAAAACTGTTCATGCCCACACTAAGTGCACTCTTGTTGTTACTTGTATTCACTCACCTCTGAAGTTTGAATCTTATTCAAAATCTCCTCTCAATGCATACTGACATCCACTTTAACTTTTTGTTAGCTAAGTAATTTTCTCTCAAGAAATATAATTTACACAATCATGTCTAAGGTTCAGAAAAATACACTGCCATCTGCTACTTGGTTTTAAAAACAAAAATTCCCTGACATATGTAAGCAGTGAACTATCAGTACTGCTTAAGACATGATAGAAGGCCTATTACTCGAACTCCATCGAATTTTCATCACGAGTCTGTGGATACACAAACGAGATAGCTTTCTAAGTGTGTAATGAAAAGAGGTGACACACATGAGCTCGTACTGAACAAAAACTTCACTGCCACTGTGGGATACAATTTTTGCACTAATAATCAGAAGCAATGGAAGCGCTTTTAAATGGCACTCTCACCATTCGGAGACACTCTAAGGTATGGAATTTCGTCTAGAGAATAACATTCACTTCGAGACACTTGTATTCAACGAACTCAGTACAAATTAAACACTTAATGCCGTGTTTACATTCAGCAATAAATACTCCACTATCGTGCTACAACACATTGGTAAGGGCACGATTCTTTCCAATAATACTATCAAGTTTACTGAACATATGCCAGCAGCTGAACGTAACCCAAGCAAAAATAAAAAATTTGCTTACCTGTCTCTTGTCCATTCTTTGCAGCTTCTCGTCCTGTAGATATTTCAGGTATAATGTTCTTGCGAGGGATCCATTTGGTCTGTAGATTCTCTCGTAATCGAAGTTAGACGTAAGACTGCTGCCACTTCCATCAAAATGTTGTACGACTTGAGTATTACTAGCATCAATCGTTGTGTTCTGTGATAAACACGTGTTACAGTTTTCGTAATTGCTGCACAGTTCCATGATATAGTTTTCTGCGAAAACACTTAGTTCATCTGATGAAATTTGATAGACTCAGGAATAAGCTACAGTTTAACTAAAGGCGAATTTTCGGATGTCAACAACGAATGCAAAGTAGTAGCTTTCGTAAAACGGACAAATATTACTGTCTGAAAATTATGACAGTCAATCACAAAGATACTAATTCATTAACGGAAGAACCAAGAAGAACAAATTCAAGCTAAAACAAGATGTACTAAATAAATTACCGATAATTACGCGAAACGTCAATGTTTACTAACTTTGTGGAGCCATATTGCGACCGTTGTGCGCCCTTGCGGAGAGAGCATGAACGACACAGACAAGTGACGGAGGAAGTGCCGGGCTAGATGCGGCGAACAGCTGTTCACTCATCGTGCTCTTGCAGAATATGACACCTTCTGCAACCGCATTGTATTAAAGGCGACAGTCAAAATGTGCTGTTCCAACAGTGCCTTACCCAGCTTTACCATTTGACATTTCATTATTGAGAAATGCCAAGTTGCCGACGACGAAGGTTTAAGAATTTTAAGGCATGAAAATCTTCCACATACGCCTGCTACTGCTATCAGATTTCCCGGAACGCCTGTCACAATTCTTGCTCTGTTTCAATCACACCTGTGGAAGCTGTGTAGCAATTCTATCGTATTTAGAGAACAGGGGCCGTCGTCCCTTTCAGGTAGGTTAATTCAGGCTTTTGTAATAATTACTGAAATCGATCTGCAGTCAGGTTGGAAAAGTACGGTACTCACCGCCAATAATATGACTAATAGTTTCCTTCACTTGCTTCCACTGGAACATTAATGGAGACCAAAGTAGCCTCTGAAAGAGGATACAACGATATTTGTTGCGGTGTACTTAGATAGTAATACGACGAGACCGAGATTTATTTTACAGCGGGGAGTGACAACAAAAGAAGGAAACAAACGCAAGTGACAATAGAGCTGGATTTATTTTCATCAGGCTGCTAACGAAACAGCTTTGATAGTAGCGCTAACACATACAGTTGGCATCTGTCACTCCGGCAGGTAAGTAGCATTGGGATTATATATACGCGATATGTGCCGGTGTAAGAAACAAGGAAAGGTGAAACATGATTTACAGTAAATGGTGATGTTTAGGTTTTCATTAATACGAAACGCATGTGGTGATGTAGATATATATTTCATACACTGAATAGACAGATTCATAGTTCATTAAATATTTAGTAGTAATAGCGGATATCAAGTTGAATCAATGAAAACTTTATATAACAACTAATGATATCACAAGCGTACTGAAGTAAACATTGATGCAGGGTGTGTAAGGATAACTCTGTGTGACAAATTTCAAGTTCCAAAATATAACGACAAAGCAATTGCAACGCAGGTTGTTTCTTATTTTTGTGGGTGAATTCCAATAATGTTTTTGGTAAGAGTTTCTCAATTTTTTGTATCACTGTGAAATCTTATTCTACAGCACGGTTTTTTTTTCATTGACCACTGAACTGCCTACTGGCACACAGGTTCTTTACTACAACTTAATTCAGCCAATTCATTTCACCACATGAATTCTGATGATTATGTTCTCAACACAATAATAACACGTAACAGTTTAGTAAAGTATGCTTCAACAAAGAATCAGTGTCCCACAAACACGTGAATGGCGAACGTTACGTGCAGAAAACTGTACTTATTACGTGTCCACAATCTTCACATTGACAGCAATGTCACAGGACTTCAGCTTTGTCACTGGTCAAATGACAATAGTGATTTGCTTTCATTAATACTATTGACAAATGAGGCCACGTTTGCACCGAACGAAATCAACAGTACAAAAATGTTAAAATGTGAGTGAATTCCTATGGGACCAAACTGCCGAGGTCATCAGTCCCTAGACTTACACACTACTTAAACTAACTTATGCTACGAACAACACACACACCGGGGGAGGACTCCAACCTCCGGCGGGAAGGTCAACAGTACGCTAAATAATCACTGATGGTTACAGGAAAATCGACACCGTACAGTGGAAACCAATGTCACTATCCGTTTTTCGATCAGTGTTTGGTGCCGCATGATAGGTAACATGTTGAGAGGTCCAGTCATTTTACAAGAGCGAATCACGGTACATAATTACTTGCATTTAGGAAAATTCGTTTGTTGAACACTTTGAGGACGTTCCTTTGGCCACGCGGACTGGAAAATACTTTCACTACGACGGAGACCCTCCACATTTTACGAGACGTGTCAGGGAACATCTCAACCGCACTTACCGTAATCGCTGGATCGTTTGCGGTGGTTTAGTTAAGGGGCCACCAAGGTCATCAGGCCGTACGTCGTTAGATCTTTGTTTATGGGTTAGATGAAGTCTGAGTTGTACATACGATAGGTGAATACTACAGATGAGCTGCTTGGTCGCATCACGGACCCTGCTGCATAAGCACTCAGCATGCAACTCAACATGGTCTCCCAAGAGTGCACAAATGTACTGAAGTTGATGGTGGGATATTCTAACAGTTACAGTAAACTGTACAACAGCTTGGACAACCTGTATAACTTGTCTTCTCACACCCTTTTAACGTGCCACAGGTGCCTACGATTTTAAAAGTAATAACCACGAAATATATAAAATGTTTGATAAAAACTGAATTACGCATTATTGATGTTCCACAATAATATTTATTTTAGATTTCATTGTAAACTGGTTTTCGGCTTTCTAGGCCATCTGCAGACAACTTAAACATACAGCAAACAGAACATCAGCGAGAATTGACACCTGTCCAAAAACTGTTTTCCGACTGATATGTGATAATTTGACGACTAAAACTTTTTAAAACTCATATCGCGGATGGTATGGCAACCAGTAATATACGACGAAGAAACCTACCGTCTTGGTTCCAGGGTTCTAATTATTATTTATTTACCAATGAAGCGCTTTTCCTCGTTCAGGCATCTTCAGAACGGTTCACACAAAAAATATACATTTTGTTAGAAGCGGCAGGACCCCATTTTGCAATTGTATGTTTTTTGCGTAAGCCAATCTGAAGAAGCCTGAATCAAGCCTAAGGGGTCATTGTTAAATAAATAACAGTCACAGCACTGCAACCAAGACTGTTTGTTTCCTCATTTGACGACTATTATCTATATGAAAAACATAAGCATATTGAAATACAGAAAGAAGCTACGAACAAATAAATCTTTACTCAAAGACTAAAAACTCAAGCATGTAATGCCCAGAACAGCACACTAGTGAATAGTGGCATGGACTAGTGCGTCTGTGAACAAAAGAACTGCAAAATTTGATGAAACAGCAAAACGGAGGTGGGGGGCAGAGGGGAGGTTCAAATGGCTCTAAGCACTATGGAACTTAACATTTTAGGTCATCAGTCCCCTGGAATTAGAACTACGTAAACCTAACTAACCTAAGGACATCACACACATCCATGCCCGAGGCAGGATTCGAACCTGCGACGGTAGCAGCCGCGTGCTTCCGGACTGAAGCGCATAGAACTGCTCGGCTTTAGCCAGAGGGGAGGAAGGACTCAATGATTTGTGGGGGATGGGGAACAGTCATACTGTTTGCAACAAGGATATTATCTTGTGATTAGAAAAATATTAACTGCCACTTTAACAAGAGTGAATAACGGAACTGTATTTCATCATTAAGGATAAAGCCAGGATTCTGTGACT
The DNA here is from genome assembly GCF_023864275.1 of Schistocerca cancellata. NCBI lineage: Eukaryota > Metazoa > Arthropoda > Insecta > Orthoptera > Acrididae > Schistocerca > Schistocerca cancellata. The sequence continues at coordinate 758,524,571 of NC_064628.1, read as the reverse complement.
GGTGTTTACTGACAATCAGAATTACAATAAATATTAGTTTCTGCCTCTATTTTCTCTTTGGAGCACGCCACATTTAAAAAGAATGACATACTTGGAGCACGTTCAACAAATGTGGAATCATTCTTTTTTCTGTCTCCAACTCCTTTCATGCTCTGTCACTCTATTAGTTATAGCCCTAACTGATTGACCTGCATATAAATTGGCATACAAATTGCAGAAAATGTATAAATGCCACTATGTTAGAAGATAATTTGGATAACAGTTTTCCTGGTATAGAAAGTTATAAATTTCCTGGATTTTAGTTTGCTTGCAATTATCTGTGAAGTCCTACGTACATACACTGACAAAAGTCATGGGATAGCTATGCGAACATATGAAGGTGTCGGTAGTATCACGTGCAGAACGTATAAAAGGGCAGTGCATTGGCAGAGCTATCATTTGCACTCGTGTGATTCATATGAAAACATTTCGACATCATCATAACCACATGACGGTTATTAACAGACTTTGAACGCGGAATGGTAGATGGAACTACAATCATGCTCATAAATTAGGGATAATGTTGATACATGGTGAAACAATGATCTGGTGGGCGGTTTGAGGGTTTAAATCATCTTGGAGTAAGACCACGCGGTGCATTTGACCTGCGGTCGTCGCACGGTGGCGCTGGCAGCAGTCCACATATGCAGAGGTGTGTTGGTGCATGTCAGACTACATAGCAGCGAGTAAGTGTGCAGACGTTTCCAGACGTGCTAATGGTGACTGTGTGTTGAAAATTGCTCAAAGAACATATATTGATGATGTTATGAGGAGTAGAATACTAGGGCGACTGGAGGCTGGTCAAACACAGCAGGTCGTAGCACGGGCCCTCCATGTGCCACAAAGCGTGATCTCAAGTTATGGCAACAATTCCAGCAGACAGGAAACGTGTCCAGGCGCTACAGTGCGGGACGTCCACAGTGTACAACACCACAAGAAGACCCATATCTCATCATTAGTGCTAGCAGATGCCCACGGAGTACTGCAGGACCTTACCGCTGGAACAGTTGTCTCCAGACACACAGTCTCCAGACGACTGAACAGACATGATTTATTCGCCTGGAGACCTGCAAGGTACATTCCACTGACCCCTGGTCACATGAGAGCCCGTAAAGCCTGGTGTCAAGAACACAGTATATGGTCATTGGAACAGTAGTCCCAGGCTATGTTCACGGGCGAGGTCTGAACAGTGATTCTCGCCGGGTTTTCATCTGGCGTGAACCAGGAACCAGGTACCAACCCCGTAATGTCCTTGAAAGGGCCTGTATGGTGGTTGTAATTTGATGGTGTGGGGTGGGATTATGATTGGTGCACCTATACCCCTGCATGTCTTTGACATAGGAACTGTAACAGGTCAGGTGTATCGGGATGTCATTTTGCACCAGTATGTCCACCTTTTCAGGGGTGCTGTGGGTCCCACCTTCCTCCTGATGGATGATAACGTACGGCCCCACCGAGCTGTACCTGGAAACAAAAGATATCAAGCGAATGGAGTGGCCTGCCTGTTCTCCAGACCTAAACCCCATCAAGCACGTCTTCGACGCTCTCGGTCGACGTATCGCTGCACGTCTTCAAACCCCTACGACACTTCAGGAGCTCCGACAGGCACTATGCAAGAATAGGAGGCTATACCTCAGCAGCTGCTTGACCATCTGATCCAAGTATGCCAAGTGTGCGGCCTGTGAACGCGTGCATGCTGACATATCCCATATTGAAGTCTGGATACATGCGCAGGAAACAGTGGCGTTTTGTAGCACAAGTGTTTCGGGACGGTTTTTTCAACTTATTACTAATACCATGGTCTTACAGGTCTGTGTCGTGTGGGTTCCCTATGTGCCTATGCTATTAGCGCCAGTTTTGTGTAGTGCCAAGTTGTGTGGCACCATATTCTGCAGTTATCCTTAATTTATGAGCATGAGTGTAGATGCATGGGACATTTCATTTCGGATATCGTAAGGGCATTCAATATTCCGGGATTCACCTTATCAAGAGTGAGCCGAGAATAAAACACGGACAACGCAGTGGACGACGACCTTCAGTTCACGAACGAGAACAGAAGCGTTAGCTTAGAGTTGTCAGTGCTAAGGAACAAGCAACGCTGCGTGAAATAGACACAGAATCATTGTAGGACTCAAGACGAATGTATCCGTTACGACAGTGTGGCGAAATTTGGCGTAAATGGGCTACGGCAGCAGAGGACCGACGCGAGTGCCTTTGCAGTGCCTCTGCTGGACTCGTGACCATATCGGTTGCACCCTAGACGATTGTGGCATGGTCTAATGAGCCCCAATTACAGTTGGTAAGAGCTGATGTTAGCGTTCGAGTGTGGCGCAGACCCCACGAAGCCATGATAACGTTTTGTGAACCAGGCACTGTGCAAGCTGGTGGTAGCTCCCTAATGGTGTGGACTGTGTTGACATGGAATGGACTGTGTCCTCTGGCCCAACTGAACCGATCACTGACTGGAAATGGTTATATTCGGCTATTTGGAGACCGTTTGGATTCATTTTAATGGATGACAATCCGCTATGTCACCGGGCCACAACTGTTGGCGATTCGTTTGAAGAACATTCTGGACCATTCGAGCGAATTATTTAGCCACCCATATTGATCGACACGCATTCCATGGAACATTTATGGGACATAATCGAGATGTCAATTCGTGCATAGACTCCTGCATCGGACCGAGCGAGGTGGCGCAGTGGCTAGCAGACTGGACTCGCATTTGGAAGGACGACGGTTCAATCCCGTGTCCGGCCATCCTGATTTAGGTTTTCCGTGGTTCCCCTAAATCGCTCCAGGCAAATGCCGGGATGGTTCCTTCGAAAGGGCACGGCCGACTTCCTTCCCCGTCCTTTACTAATCCGATGAGACCGATGACCTCGCTGTCTGATCTCCTTCCACAAAACAACCCAACTCCTGCATCGGCAACACTTCCGCAGCTATAGACGGTTAAAGTATACCGTGTTTGGCAAAATGGCGCTGTCCAAAACTGGCGCCGAGGTGACTTTTGTGTATCACGGGCCGTAGATGAGAGGGGTGAGCGATGCCTGCGGAGATGTGTACGGGCGAATAGACGTGCAACTTCTGAGTATCGGACTGCCCAGAAGAACCGAGGGGCGACCAAAAGTGTCTTCTCAACGACCGTCCAGGGAATGTTGCTACATATGGGCTTCCTCAGCAGGCACCTGGCTCATGAACCCATGCTGACAGCTGTTCATCGGCGAAGAAGGCTAGAATTTGCACGCCAGTACTGCTAACTGGGCGTCCTTCGAGTGGTGACAGGTGTCCTTTCCAGATGAATCACGTTTCGCGCTCCATCGGACAGATGGCCGTTGGGATACCTGTATGTGGCGTGAGACGTCTGAAAATTAACACATTGCAACAGTTATGGTCTGGGAAATATTTTTGTGGCATTTTCTGGGTGATATCGTTATTGTGAAAGCCACAGGGGACCAACACAACTATGCATCCATCCATGGGGACTATGTCCACCCCCGCATGCAGTTAGTTTTCCCCCGACATTATGGCATCTACCAGCAGGACAATGCAACGCGTCACATAACTATCAGCATACGTGCGTGGTTCGAACAGAATCAGGATGAGTTTATCGTATTTCCTTGGCCACCAAACTCCCAGGAATACACCCAATCGAGAATCTGTTGGACCACCTTCATCGGGCTTTTCGCACCATGCATCCTAATGCAGCTGACCACGACACTAGTCAGTGTTCAGGGATATGATAGGAACAATCATCAGAAACAAAGAAGTTTAGTAGACATGGGTTCTAAAATGCATCATCTTCGATACGGTGAAACGAATCTCTTCTACTGCAAGCTCTTTGTACTCTTAATGTTGGCGGCCGTTGTGGCCGAGCGGTTCTAGGCGCTACAGCCTGGAACCGCGCGACCCCTACGGTCGCAGGTTCGAATCCTGCCTCGGGCATGGATGTGAGTGATGTCGTTAGGTTAGTTAGGTTTAAGTAGTTTTAAGTTCTAGGGGACTGATGACCTCAGAACTTAAGTCCCATAGTGCTCAGAGCCATTTGAACCATTTTTGAATCAGTCTTTCTCGGACCGTGGCTCCTTACCTCAGAGTGATACACTTCCGCTTCTCCTAACCCAGAAAGCTTACACCATCCTCACAGAAGCACCCTGTAAGTCATTATTCGCCAGTATTTGGTATTTTCTGTTACGGAATAACGAAGTATGAATCCATCCGAGGACTAACAGAGTTGCCTGAAATAGGTTATTGTGAAACTTGACAATTAAATAACTAACTACGTGATCCCATTCTGAAGACTACACTGTTCTACTTGACGATCCTCTGTTTACAAAATTTCACGTGGTATAACTGAGAACATGAAACCCAAAATGCGCTGGATGCAAGAGGTATGAAGTGCTGCTGCTGCTGTTGTTTTGATAAAACAGCTTTAAGAGCCCTGCTCAGCTTCTCCAGGCACATTTTGACTGGAAATGTAATGCACACAGGTGCTTGTGTTTCAACCCTATGTCGCTGATGGTGTTTGGTTTGTTGGGCCTTCAACTGCGCGGTCATCAGCGTCCGTACAAAATCCCAGTTCACGCAATCCAATCGAGCCACTGTCACGAATGATGATGATTATGATGAAATGATGAGGACAACACAAACACCCAGTCCTCGGGCATATGTTGCTGAATCAGTACCGGTGCCTAGTGGCAAGTCATACCACTAACTCCACTACCAACGCAAATCCAGCAGCGAACAGTCCGAACATCATTCCTACAAAGTTGTGCACCCACACGGTAAACAGTTTTTCGTCTAGATTAGTTCAAGTAGCGAAAGCTTAATTACAGCCATCTTATATTCGACCCCACTGAAAGAATGCGAGTTATACTTTGTACCATTGTCTGTTACGGATGTTGCGCCAGTTGATAGTTTTCTCTTTAGCTTCCTCTTCACACATTTCACACCCATGCTTTGCTGGACATTACTTATCTTGGTTTCTTTTCTTTCTCATTTAGTGCATTAGCTGGTAGCGATAGCTTATCCTCGTTACATTTACCACTAAATAATATTCATTTTGTCTCTTTATCGACTTTCACGTACTAACCTATAGAGAAGTGATTTCGGTCTGAGAAGAAGGTGGAAGAGAATTGTCCATGTCTCCGAGCTATATAGAACAACGCTCCAAAGAAAAGCTTTTACGTACCGTTTCCTGAAGTTTATACAAATATTTGACAATGTTAGCAGCTTCATGGTGGATATGACGCTGTTTTAGCTTGTGCATTTAATCTCATGACATGATTTGCAATCCTCTATTACTGTGCTACTCAGGTACTTAAGGATGGTGATTTGCTTCTCTCCATCCTCTGAATACCTTGTTCATGCATTCTATAGTCTTTTGGCGACTGTTTTAAGATTCAGGTAACATTGTATACATTTTTATGTTTTTTTCCATCTATAACTATTTTTCAAAGTATGATTCTCTACATTCATTTACTATATCTCAGTGTATAAGTAAAAAGTTCGTGAAGGCTGCGTTCCTGGCAAAAATCATTACTTACTCTTGCAGATTTCGCATCATTGTCTTTGAGATTCCCGTAAATGTGGTGGATTATATTCCTGACTCGGTGATCCAACTTACAGTGCATTAAAATTTGCATTATTTTAGACCAGACCTCATGGTCGAAAGCCGTTTCTGAATCGATAATGTTCATAAACAGCGGTTCATTAATTCTAAGTAATTTTTCACACAGTATGCTTAATCCAATTATTGCTTCTCTAGCACAATTGAACTAAATCCAACTTGGTTTTCAACCAGATTTTGATTATCTTAGTTTGGATTTTGTTACTTAGGACCTTTGTCAGTATTTTGGAGGCATGGGTTAGCAAGTTTTCTACACAATAGCATTCACATTTTCCTGATATTCGCTGAGGAATTGGAACAAGGACTGATTTTTGGAAATCTTCAGGGACTTATACTTTTTCGTAATCTCATTGATGAATGCATTACTTGAATAATTTCTCCAGTTATTGCATAGTATTCAGGAGCCTTTTTTGGCCTTAGAAGTTTAATTGCTTCTATCGAATTCATCTCTGAGTATTTTTTCCCAAATTAGTCCTATAATACATCTGTTGCGTTTTTCTATAACTCATCCTTCATCCCATGTCCATAATATGAATTGTTTAAGTATTCTTTGCAGTGTTCTGCTAAATTATTACTGTCTATGATGGACACTCCATCTTTGTTTTTTGGCTGTTGCTCTTTGTGGCTTTCGCTCTCCAAATTATGACTTGACTAACTGCTAAGCTTTTTCTACATACCATCTTTTCCTACTTTCTTCAATTTTAGTACATCTGTCCTCAATCCAAACTTCTTTAGCTTTCTCTGATTATTTACAAAATTTTTGAGTCTATTATAATTTGCTCTACCTTCTTCACTCCTAGAATTTTTGCATTTCCTTCTTTCCTCAACAAGCTTAATTACTGAACTGTCTGTCAGTGGCTTCATGGTGTACTTGGAATTATCTGTTCCTCTGCCTTTGCAGGTTGTTTCTCCTGTCGTCTGTTGTGCTGGCTTTCGCTTGGATCAAACTTCTTTGGACAGAGTTTTGAAATACTCTAGAGTTCTCCTTCTCTAGGCTCGTTACATCGAAACTTACTTTAGACTTGGTTTCTCTTATTTTCTTTAGTTCCAGGTTACATTACATGCAGACAAAGTTATGGTCCCTGCAAACATCAGCATGGCCTTACGCTGTTTGTTTTGGTTTCGGTATCTCTGTCTTCGGTAGCTCAATAATCTAATCGATTTGGTATTCGCCTGCGTCTCCTGTGCATTCCACGTTTATCTCTTGCTCTTCTTTTGTGTGAACACCATGTTTCAACTGCCATTTCCATTTTTTGACACAATTCAACCAGTAAATGTCGTCCGTTATTTGTTTCCCCAAGCCCGAAATTCCCAACAATATTTTTGTCTGTGCTCTCTGCAACTACTACGTTGCATCCACCAATAACCACAACATTCCTCTTTCCACCAATGACATCCTTCGTCCTATTTTTCATATTTTTGCATAATTATTTACCTGAATGTCTCGTATAGTTATCATATGAACCTAAATAATTATTAGCTCAACTAGACATGCATCAGCTTTTAACACGACTGTCCTGTTGCTACACAGTAAAATATTTCCTTGCGTCCCTAATTCCTTAGTTAGAATTGTCCCTATTCCTGTTACTCTGTTTCCATCTCCAGAGAAAATTACTTTGTAGTCATCACTGTAAAAATCTCCTGTCCCAGGCCATTTAATTTCACTCACATCCATTACATCAAACTGTAGTCTCTTTATTTTTATGTTAACATTTTCTAGCTTCCCACAATAACCTTAATACATCGGTTCCCATGTACCAATTGTATAACTCGATAGTCCCTTCCTTGGGACAGCCCCGACCCTGAAGTCCCGGCATCTCTGCGTCTTTAACAGTCATCACTCAACATCTGACGCTGTTCACGTCCCTGATATACCCTACCAGGTCGAGTAACAGCACTACGTCGCTCTACTTGTCACTGTATATTGCAACTCTAATCATTTTCACACTCGCCGATAGTGTGTACGTGTATGAAGTTTCATTGACAGCCAAACCTGTTTTCTGCTTCCTTCACTTGTTGTGTCAGGCGGTTTATCTGAAACCCTACGGTATTTGATTTGGACAGCACAACTTTGAAACAGAATTTTGTCGAGTCAGACTATATTAATAATATTCGATCTGTTTTAAATACGTTGTAATCAATTAAAATTAATTAAAACATAGTCGTTTATTTTAAGCTTCTGCTTCGACTGAGTTGCTTCAAAAGGCGTTTTTGTTGTGAATAAACAAGTTGAGCTGTGCTCTCGCATTGGTGGGATCAGCTCATGGAAACTGTTAGCTATAAAACCCATCGTATCGCTTCATATAACAGATGATTTTAATTTTCAATAAATGTTAGTAATGATTCACATGATTTCTAAAAAAGAAACTAAAGGCGAGAACTTAAACCACACGACTGTAGTTAACAGAGTGATTGAAAGTTGAATGACTGATATGAAAAGAGCCGGATAATTTCAAGCAATTTAATGTTGCACCGGAAGTATTTTGTTATGCAGTATCAGAACTAGAGTTGTAAAACTACCGTAAGCTACCGCAGACTATCATAAGTAAGTGAAAGCTACGGTGGTTTTCCTAGTAGCCCTCGTCAATTAATACCGTAACCGCGTTACCTGTACGTTAGGTGTGTTGCATAGCAACGGGCGTTATCCCATTTCGATCGCTTCGTTTGCGTAAGCGATCAGTGTCTTACTAAGTTCCTCTAGAAATTGGAAGCGGCGAAGAGCCCAGAAAATGAGGGATGATATATAAAAAAGGGCAGTGTAGCCTACGGCACATCCTTGTACTACATAATTATATTCCTATCTATTACCTAAAAATAAACGGTACATACAGCTAAATTGAAATTGTGAATGTAAAATACAACAAAAACTAAAAAACATATCAAATTCGCTTCAGTACTTTGTCGAGCTTTTATAGGACATGTTTCTGGTGCTCATAACAAGCTTCGATGTATCAACAATAACAGGAAACTCTTGCCTTTCATCACGATGAAGAACCCTCTACTGAGAAAAAAAAGTTATAGTTTTTTTGTTTGTGCATGTAAACCGTATTTGCATCAAAAATCAAAAGAAATTGCTCTGGTCACACGAAAGCGTTGAAGTTACGCTATCAGCTAATTTTTGTTACATATAAAATACAATTTATATTTGATAAGGATATAGAGTACACAATGGACTAACACTAATCGATGTGTGATTCTAATTATACGTAAACAAACAAACAAAAACAAAGAGAACTTGTCGTTTCCCAGTTTTTCTCTCACACATTCATTTATGTTTCTTTTCATACCAATGTCACAAGTACTACCGGTAATCCTACCATTTACTACGTCATTTATGTACTTTACCAAAACAATCTAACCGTGGTTTTTGTAGAGTGCATCTCTAATCAAAACCAACTTTTGTAATTTGAAAATTTAGGTTATTGTGAACAAAGTGCTTTCCGTCTGCGGTAGTCCATTAGATGTAGATTAGTGCTTGTAATCGATCTTAGATTTAGAAAAAGAGCGAAGACTGCAACAGAAGTGTATCACAATGTGATTTTCTGTTGGTACAGATTCTCAACACAAGGGACATCAAGTAGTCTCATCATATTCACAGGAACCATATTTCACCCACTCAGTCTTATTAACTGATTGAAAGTCAAATAGCGATCATCATCCTGTAATTATGTCAGAGATGATGATATACAAAACAAACTCTGGTGGAAGCCAGGAGACTTCTCGAATTATTGCAGACAATAAAGAGAGTAATATGATTGACAGTTACGGTTAAGTGGTTAAAACTAACTATGGACGCGTTAAAAACCGTGAAATTTACTGCCACTGGTTTCTTTGTGTACCACTGAAAGAATATTTTGACTCCGCGTATTATAGTCCCAATAATGACTTAACGTTCTGTACCCTTTTAAAAGGGAAACGAAAAAACCCACTCCATCTGCAGTAATAGAGTATTGTTTTCACATTTCCCAACACATTATCCGGCCCCCGGCTCGGTAATTTCACGGTTATCGACGGGCCTAAGGGAAAATAAAATCCACGGTATTTCTAATTAACTCTTTCAAATAAACTGTTTTGAGCCACGAACTAAGGACGCGTGACTGCAAAAAGAAGGAGCGCCATCAATGAGCGAACCAGCTGATATGAAGGTTTGCTTCATTTCGAAAGTAATTTCCTCGGCCTTTTCAATGAGGAGTAAAGCCGCGGTTGCCTTTTTTTGTGCTGTTCCTGGTTTATGCGCCGCAGAGCTGGCGAGCAATGAATGTGCAAAGTTACATTTCCTGTTTCAGCAAAAACTTGTTTATAGCTCGCGGGGCAATGGAGTTCTTACCGCGCATTAACCGCCCAGTCACGCCGTGTGACCACTGGCACCAAAGACACCACACCATCTCAAGAAACCGAGCGGTCACAGCTCGAACGACAACCGCTGTAGCTCTTATTGCATTCCTGAAATGTATTTGCAGTTGCGAATACGAGAAACCGTCAACTGTACAAGGGAATGACGACAATGCATGACGGCATAGCATCGTAATTCTTAACAACAGGTATTGCAATATCGTAATTATCCGCCGGTACTAGGCAGCGAACTTCATTAAAATGTCCTACCCTGTGGAATTACATACACTACTGGCCATTAAAATTACTACACCAAGGTGAAATGCAGATGATAAGCGAGTATTCATTGGACAAATATATTATACTACAACTGACATGTGATTACATTTTCACGCAATTTGGGTGCATAGATCCTGAGAAATCAATATTCAGAACAACCACCTCTGACCGGAATAACGGCTTTGATACGCCTGGGAGTTGAGTCAGACAGAGCTTGGATGGCGTGTACAGCTACAGCTGACCATGCAGCTTCAACACGATACCACAGTTCATCAATAGTGACTGGCGTATTGTGACGTGCCAGTTGCTCGTCCATTAACCAGACGTTTTCAATTGGTGAGAGATCTGGAGAATGTGCTGGCCAGGACAGCAGTCGAACATTTTCTATATACAGAAAGGCCCATACGGGACCTGCAACATGCGGTCGTGCACTATCCTGCTGAAATGTAGGGTTTCGAAGGGATCGAATGAAGGGTAGAGCCACGGGTCGTAACACATCTGAAATGTAACGTCCACTTTTCGAAGTGCCGTCAATGCGAACAAGAGGTGACCGAGACGTGTAACCAATGGCACCCCATACCATCACGCCGGGTGATACGCCAGTATGGCGATAACGAATACACGCTTCCAACGTGCGTTCACCGCGATGTCTCCAAACACGGATGCGACCATCATGATGCTGTAAACAGAACCTGGATTCATTGCCATTAATGCACCCAGGTTCGTCGTCGAGTACACCATCGCAGGCGCTCCTGTCTGTGATGCAGCGTCAAGGGTAACCGCAGCCATGGTCTCCGAGCTGATAATCCATGCTGCTGCAAACGTCGTCGAAATGTTCGTGCAGATGGTTGTGGTCTTGCAAACGTCCCCATCTGTTGACTCAGGGATCGAGACGTGGCTGCACGATCCGTTACAGCCATGAGATAAGATGCCCGTCAGCTCGACTACTAGTGATACGAGGCCGTTGGGATCCTGTATGGCGTTCCGAATTACCCTTCTGAACCCACCGATTCCATATTCTGCTAACAGTCATTGGATATCGACCAACGCGAGCAGCAATATCGCGATACGATAAACTGCAATCGCGATAGGCTACAACCCGACCTTTATGAACGGCGGAAACGTGATGGTATGCATTTCTCCTTCTTACAAGAGCCATCACAGCAACGCTTCACCAGGCAACGCCGATCTACTGCTGTTTGTGTATGAGAAATCGGTTGGAAACTTTCCTCATGTCAGCACGTTGTAGGTGTCGCCACCGGCGCCAACCTTGTGTGAATGCTCTGAAAAGCTAATCATTTGCATATCACAGCATCTTCTTCTTGTTGGTTAAATTTCGCGTCAGTAGCACGTCATCTTCGTGGTGTAGCAATTTTAATGGCCAGTAGTGTATATTACCTTGACAGATGTATTCCCGAAATTTCATTACTCTACATTAATTTTCTTTTGGTCTTTGTTCTGTCATTGTATAAAAAAAAATTTTTTTAGGACACACTATCTTATGCCAGTGTGAAATAGATATCAACTCCACCCAGTTTCTACCAGCACCTCCAACCCTGAACGCCACACACTCTGCATCGCTTAGTTAATCCGCTCGAATCTCTTACCCAGTCATCCAATTCACCTGTCTCCTCTTTCGATTTCCGTTTATCCCACTCATCTAGAAAACTCGACTCAAAAAATACTTCGTTTTCTTCCCAGATTTTGTATGCTTGCGAGCTAGTATCAGCAAGCCTACGTCCATGCTCCCTTCATATTGCGTCCCAACGCAATTTCAGCAGCCATCGCACCCTTCCCAGAAAATGAAAGCTGCCCAGAATCTACTCCTCCCATCAAGTACAAGTCTGTTATTCTTATTCCATTCCGAATCAGTGTTTCCTCCTCCTTTCCTATGATTCTTCTCAGTAACAATAGCCTGTGCTTATTACCCCTACCTCCAAGCCCAATTTTTCTGCCATTCATTGATATTACAAATTCCCACAAATGAGTCCAACAACACCGTTACCACCCCACTCATCATAAAAACACTTAACCGTCGTAGTACTAAGTTATTATGTGCCATTGCCTGTCCTACAACCTATTTCACTGCTGTGAAGAGCCTCGTTCTTGCTATTATGAAGACAATCCTTCATACCAGTTTTTAAAGACAACAGTAGTGTCTGACATCACCAACGTACAACCGCCTTGTTAATAATTTTTAAGGAGATGTAAATATTTGGCCTTTTTAATGTTTAGCAATATTTTTGTATATTTTAAAACGCCTTTGGATTAAGTTCATCAGATGTATCACTGACAGACCACCCGCGACCATCAGGACAACAGAATGAAATTGCAATATACGACAAAAAATGTAAACAGAGACCGAAGCATTTACTTGAAGCGTGTGACGACTACTTAGAATTTCATTGTAATTTCGCAACACTGTTCTACTTGTGTATTTGTCAAGTACGCACTTACGTGTGTGATTAATTTTAGAAGCCAGTTCAGTTAGACATTTGCTTCCTGGATGTAGGTAGCCGTACTGATGGGCCCATATGATGATCCTCCGGCAGACTTCCGCCCGGATATGGCAGGGTGACGCCTACATGGATAAATGAACCAACATCTCAACCGGCTAGAGGACTGATCCCGGTACACTGGTGGGGCTGCGACTGGGAGGAGCTTTAGAGCAGCTGTGACATTTCGCGCGCTCTACAAAAGTCGCTTAACTGGCAAACTGCCTGCATTTCCAACCGTTAACGGGCGGAGAGCCAAAGACCAATCGTTATTATTCATACCCGTCTCTCAGCATTGTGTTTTGGCGGGCGGACGGAAAGTTTGCCGAGCTCCAGAATCAGTGAAAGGTGCTCACGAGAAACAAATGCCAAGGGTGACGCCCCCTGCAGCAGCAAGACTCCGGGCTAAAATAAACATATTTATAAAGCAACACTTTCTCAGCTTAAGTCACGTTTCTACTCCAATATTTATTGGCACGGCACGTTTCGGCAGCATGCTGTGATCGTCAAGGTCATCGAATTTCTCTCCTGGGAATTACATTGAGATAGTGTTCCAAAATACAGTTCCAGAAGGGTTCTTCTTCTTTCTGTTTAGTTATGAGTAAGTGTTGAGAAGTAATTTATTTCAAAGGTGTTTGTTTGTCCTTCATGTATATCACGAAAAAATGCAATCGAGATCATTTTACTGAAAAGAAGGAGAACTGTTAGTTATTGAATCAGAGTAAGAGGAAGGGGAATATTTTTGTACTCAAAATATTCAGAAAAGTGACTAATTAATTTGCCTGAATTTGAGTGGAGTTTTGGAAGCAGTATTGTCATTCAAGATCAAATTTAAAAGGCAGTTAATTCTGTCTAAGTATCTCGTGTTGTAAGTAGGCTGTTTAGGTTCTTATATTGGTAACGCCGCCGCCACGTAGCGCTCTCTGTATGAAAATCACTGGCTGTGCTGTGTGCAGTCTGTGGCTAGTTTGCATTGTTGTCTGCCATTGTAGTGTTGGGCAGCTGGACGTTAACAGCGCGTAGCGTTGCACAGTTGGAGGTGAGCCGCCAGCAGTGGTGGATGTGGGGAGAGAAATGGCGGAGTTTTGAAATTTGTAAAAATGGATGTCATGAACTGCTGTATATATTATGACTTTTGATGAATATTAAGGTAAATACATTGTTTGTTCTCTATCAAAATCTTTCATTTGCTAACTATGCCTATCAGTAGTTAGTGCCTTCCGTTGTTTGAATCTTTTATTTAGCTGGCAGTAGTGGCGCTCGCTGTATTGCAGTAGTTCGAGTAACGAAGATTTTTGTGAGGTAAGTGATTTGTGAAAGGTATAGGTTAATGTTAGTCAGGGCCATTCTTTTGTAGGGATTTTTGAAAGTCAGATTGCGTTGCGCTAAAAATACTGTATGTCAGTTTAAGCACAGTCTTGTATAAATGTTTATAAGGGGACGTTTCAGTGTTTTCAAAAGTCGAAAGATGGTACATTTTTTGACGTTTACGTGACGTTAGTTCATGGATGTAAGCTATATAACTGCGCTATTGACTGATTTGTTGTATGCGCTAATAACGTTGGTTGCCTTAAAGGTCTTAAGAAAGGATCATTACAACTGCATTCCGATACAGTGGACACTGATACAAAGAATGAATTTACGTAGTGCTGCACAGCTTATTTTATTTTACTTGCTAGGCAGAAAACAGACAGGTACAAATGTCCTAAATTCAAGCCACAGACCCGTCCTTTATGTCTGCCTGATGGCATTTCCGGCGTTCAAAACTACCAGTCACATTTGAATTTTATTCGTTCGGTCCACATAACAAGAAAAAAAACAATGTTTGGGCTAGTAAACAGTCAAATGTCATCTTGTATTTTGGGTCTCTTACCAGAAAGAAAACTGATAACAGCCACGCGGGATTAGCCGAGCGGTCTAGGGCGCTGCAGTCATGGACTGTGCGGCTGATCCCGGCGGATGTTCGAGCCCTCCCTCGGGCATGGGTGTGTGTGTGTGTGTTTGTCCTTAGGATAATTTAGGTTAAGTAGTGTGTACGCTTGGGGACTGATGACCTTAGCAGTTAAGTCCCATAAGATTTCACACACAACTGAACAAATTGAAAACTGATAACACGCCGAGATGGCCTTACAGTAACATGCCAAGACTAGCCAAGAGGGTAGTGCTGTCTTGACGAGACCCCAGGTCTCCGCGAGTCGACATCGCTAACATCGATCTCTTGCAGAATTCTGGATGATGTTTTGCGTACAGGTATCATGACGATTGTAGAAACAAAAATCTTCTCAGTCTCAGGTTTTGGAAAATTTATTTTACTCAACTCCGCGGCCAGAGGCCCTTCCAGTCGTCGCAGTCTTCAGTCACCTAAAGGAGTGAAACTTTGCTCTGTGTGTTGCCGTACTTTAACTGATGGCGTATCGTATTTTCTGAGACGGAAGTGGGAGCCATCTCTGCATATGCCTATACGAACCTGAGAAATTGTCTAAAAACTACATTGAGGTTGGTCAGTGTACCATCCAAGGTCGCTAATTCGTTGCGTGGGGTCGATCTTGATCATACACGACTTTCTATCTCAGAAGCTGGCACGCTACACGTTACACCGGGGCTTCACAACATACGTGCTCGCGGAGCAAGCTGTGAGCAGCAAGGCACGAGCACGGAGCAGCGCGAGCACGCTACCCCCACTACCGGACCAGAGCGGAGAGTCGGGAGAGTCACGTGGGGCACACAACAGCTGCCGCCAGTCAATGTAAATCCGCGGCCACCTGCAGGGATATCACTCACAAATAAAGGAGAATGTACACATGCCACATAATTTTATTAGCTTAGTGTATGCCTCTACATTCGCATTAATTTGTGAACTGTTACGCAATAAAAAGTGTCACTGAAGTGTGGGATTCTCGGTTATCTTGTACTTTTTGCCCTTTACAATTGCGCCTATGTTCGGAGTAATTGTTCTTGTGCATTTTAGGCGCAGCGTGCAGTTTAAATTTCGATCAGACAATGCGTTTCTCAGGCGCGTCTTGTTACATTTCATTGCAGACGACAGTTGTTCACAAACATACGTGGAACCGAACATTGATATTATTGTAGCCGCCAGTTTGTGCAAACGAGGAAATCTATCCTGAGGGAAGTGTCAGTAGAATTCCAAAATGTTTTTCTTGTTCTGAAATTTGTCTCTGTATTCTCTGTCACACTGCAGGTCAATAATTTCTTGCTGCAGCTCAGGACGAATCTCTTAAATATTCGCTGAATATGGAGAGAACAGATCAAAATCACTGTCTAGTGCTGTCAGATCTGGAAAGCGCTGATCAACTAAACTATGTGAATAATGTTCACAGTCTTTGTGAACATCTTGCATGGATGATAATTTAGGAAAATGAGCTAGGTTTCCTGTTTCCAGCTGACTCACCCAAAGTGTCAATTTCATTTTAACAGCTCGTATTCGATCTATGAAATGAGTAATTCAGATGGCTAGTTAAATCTGCTAAGATCGCGAGATCACATTCAAACGTGCGCGCGCATTTCCCCTCCCTCCCCTCCCTCCCTACTCCGCGATCTTGCACCTGCTCGCGAGCAGTGCCTGAGCAGGCGCGAGTACTCGCGCTCAAAACCGGCCAGTTTTTAAGCCCTGCGTTACACTATACCAGCAAGGTCCTGTCCAGAGAGATTAATTCATGGTACGTGTAACATTATTTGTTATGTTAGTTAAATAATCTTAAATACATGTTTATTTACATATAGTGGGTGTGTACACTACTGTTTGAAAAAGTGAAACAGAAGCAGCGGTCTGCAACATGCCGCAGTAAGAGGACGTGTAGAACAGCAGAACTATAAAAAGTGATTTAAATGGCAGAAAAGTGGCTTGCACATAGGCGCAACAGCGCCATCTTTCTTGTTGTGACCACACTGGTCAGTGTTAAAGAACGTTCAGTCGGTGCGGAGTCGTCGTACGAAGTGGAAACGAGTAACCGAGTGCCACTGTGTCTCGCTGACCTCACACTGTGGATTTTTGGTATACGAATGCGTTAGAACGGGACGGAACTATTGGTCTCTGGGAGGCGGCTCTGTCGTTCCATGACATTGTGGCTCGTACAGGGCGCACTGCCTCAACAGTGAGGCGTATGTGGAACCAGTGGAGAGAAGAGGGCAAAACTCAGCGCTGACAGGCTACTGGACGACACTATGTTAGAACAGCGAGAGATGACCGCCGTCTTGTCCGTTTGGTCGTAACGAACGAAATAGCTTCGTCCAAAGAACTGACGCGAGGCTGGGGCACGGCAGCGGCTGTGGTCAGGTCTGTGTCGACGGTTCAACACCATCTTCTGCCGGCTGGGCTGGCGCCACGCATACCTTTGCGTGGGCTTCCATTGACCAGTACCCAACAACACCACAGACTGCAATGGGCACGTGAACGCCGACACTGCGTGCTTAGTGGCAAAATGTAGTGTTTTCGGACGAGTCTCCCTTAAACTTGGTCTACAGTGGTGCCCACACAAGCTTTCCACGCCGCTGCGATGAACTCGATGGGGCAAACTGTATTGCTGAGCGGCATAGCGGACAAGCGCCAACTGTGATGTTTTGGGGTGACATAGCAACGGAATGAACAGTCTAATGAGTACACAGTATGATTTGAGAGTAAATCGGAGAAAGACGAAGGTAATGAGAAGTAGTAGAAATGAGAACAGCGAGGAACTTAACATCAGGATTGATGGTCACGAAGTCAATGAAGTTAAGGAATTCTGCTACCTAGACAGTAAAATAACTAATGACGGACGGAGCAAGGAGGACATCAAAAGCAGACTCGCTATGGCAAAAAAGGCATTTCTGGCCAAGAGAAGTCTACTAATATCAAATACCGGCCTTAATTTGAGGAAGAAATTTCTGAGGATGTACGTCTGGAGTACAGCATTGTATGGTAGTGAAACCTGGACTGTGGGAAAACCGGAACAGAAGAGAATCGAAGCATTTGAGATGTGGTGCTATAGACGAATGTTGAAAATTAGGTGGACTGATAAGGTAAGGAATGAGGAGGTTCTACGCAGAATCGGAGAGGAAAGGAATATGTGGAAAACACTGATAAGGAGAAGGGACAGGATGATAGGACATCTGCTAAGACATGAGGGAATGACTTCCATGGTACTAGAGGGAGCTGTAGAGGGCAAAAACTGTAGAGGAAGACAGAGATTGCAATACGTCAAGCAAATCATTGAGGACGTAGGTTGCAAGTGCTACTCTGAGATGAAGAGGTTAGCACAGGAAAGGAATTTGTGGCGGGCCGCATCAACCCAGTCAGTAGACTGATGACAAAAAAAAAGCTTATAACACGCGATCTCACCTCCTACATCTTGAGAGCAACCTGTACAGCTATCGCTACATCAGGGAGGTTTTAAGGCCCGAGGCTCCGCCCATCCTGCAGGCCGTGCCACATGCCATATTCCAGGAGGACAATGCCCGGCCGCATGTCGCAAGGGATGCGCAAGCCGGAGAACGACTGGAACCATTGCTTCACTGGTCAGCCATTCGCCTGAAATGTCCCATCGAACATGTGTGGGATATGGTTGGTAATTCAGGTGTTCCTACTGCCCCAGTTAATGCTTTGTGGAAGCGTCAACAAACTACACTACTGGCCATTAAAATTGCTACACCAAGAATAAATGCAATTGATAAACGGGTATTCATTGGACAAATATAGTATACTAGAACCGACATGTGATCACATTTTCACGCAATTTGGGTACATAGATCCTGAGAAATCAGTACCCAGAACAACCACCTCTGGCCGTAATAACGGCCTTGTTACGCCTGGGCATTGTGTCCAACAGAGCTTGGATGGCGTGTACAGGCACAGCTGACCATGCAGCTTCAATACGATACCACAGTTCATCAAGAGTAGTGACTGGCGTATTGTGACGTGCCAGTTGCTCGCCCATCATTGACAAGGCGTTTTCAGTTGGTGAGAGATCTGGAGAATGTGCTGGCCAAGGCAGCAGTCGAATATTTTCTGTATCCAGAAAGGCCCGTACAGGACCTGCAAAATGCGGTCGTGCATTATCCTGCTGAAATGTAGGGTTTCGCAGGGATCGAACGAAGGGTAGATCCACGGGTTGTAACAAATCTGAAATGTAACGTCCACTGTTCAAAGTGTCGTCAGTTCGAACAAGAGGTGACCGAGACGTGTAACCAATGGCACCCCATACCATCATGCCGGGTGATACGCCAGTATGGCGATAACGAATACACGCTTCCAACGTGCGTTCACCGCGATGTCGCCAAACACGGATGCGACCATCATGATGCTGTAAACAGAACCTGGATCTATCCGAAAAAATGACGTTTCCCATTCGTGCATCCAGGATCGTCGTTGAGTACACCATCGCAGGCGCTCCTGTCTGTGATGCAGCGTGAAGAGTAACCGCAGTCATGGTCTTCGAGCTGATAGTCCATAATGCTGCAAACGTCGACGAACTGTTGGTGAAGATGGTTGTTGTCTTGCAAACGTCCCCATCTGTTGACTCAGGGATCGAGACGTGGCTGCACGATCCGTTACAGCCATGCGGATAAGATGCCTGTCATCTCGACTGCTAGTGATACGAGGCCGTTGGGATCCAGTACTGCGTTCCGAATTACCCTCCTGAACCCACCGATTCCATATTCTCCTAACAGTCATTGTATCTCAACCAACGCGAGCAGCAATGTCGCGATACCATAAATCACAATCGTGATTGGCTACAATCCGACCTTTATCAAAGTCGGAAACGTGATGGTACGCATTTCTCCTCCTTATAGGAGCCATCACAACAACGTTTCACCAGGCAACGCCGGTCAACTGCTGTTTGTGTATGAGAAATCGGTTGGAAACTTTCCTCATGTTAGCACGTTGTAGGTGTCGCCACCGGCGCCAAGCTTGTGTAAATGAAAAGCTAATCATTTGCATATCACAGCATATTCTTCCTGTCGGTTAAATTTCGCGTCTGTAGCACGTCATCTTCGTAGTGTAGCAATTGTAATGGCGGGTAGTGTACATAGTATTCCGCAGCAGCATGTTCAGGCGCTCTTTGATTCCATGCCACGACGCTCTGAATGGACCATATGATGGCACTACTCCGTACCGAATTTCCACAGTCACAGTGCATGTATAAGTCTGCAATGTTAATCATTTATGTAGTGGCATGTCATTAACCGTTGGAATAAATTTCTCTGTGATCACATCTTTCGATCTTTGTGTTTCACTTCTCCCAAATGGTAGTGTATTATCTAGCACACAGAACAGATACTACAACATGTGATGTCTGTGCCAGATAAGGATATACACTGATCGGCGACGACATTATGACCACCAACCTAATAGCCAGCATGACCACCTTTGGCACCGATAACAGGGCGATGTATCATGGTGTGGAACTAATGAGGCCTTGATAGGTAGCTGGAGGGAAATGGCACCACATCTGCACACAGAAGACACTTAATTCCCGTAATTTCCGGGGACGGGGGGGGGGGGGGGGGGGGCGATGAGCTTTGATGCTACGTTCAATCACATCCCAGATGTTTCCGATCGGGTTCATGTATGGTGAATTAGAGGGACCTGCACTTCAATTGGAACTCGTCACCGCGTTCCTCGAACTACACCATCGCACTGCTGGCGCAGAATCTTGCTGAAAAATGCCACTGCCATCGAGAAACATGATCGTCATGAAGGGTATACGTGGTCTACAACCAGTGTACGAGACTCCTTGGCTGCCAAGGTGCCTTTGCACGAGAGCTTCACTGGACCGATGGATGCACACGTGGATGTTCGCCAGAGTATAATGGAGCGGCCACCAGCATGTCTCTGTCCTACAGTGTAGGTGTCAAGGAGCTGTTCCACTGGAAGACGACGGATTCGCGCACTCACATCGGCATGACGAAGTAGGCATCGGGATTTATCAGACCAGGCAACGTCCAGTGTCGATGGTCAAGTGCCCATTTCTGCCATAGTTGCCGATATGGTGGTGTTAACATTGGAACATGCATGGGTCGTCAGCTGCGGAGGCCCATCGTTAGGAGTGCTGGGTGCACTGTGCGTTCAGACACGCTTGTACTGTACCCAGCATTAAAGTTTGAAGCTAGTCACAGTTCGCCGCCTGTCCTGTTTTACCAGTCTGCTCAGCGTACGACGTCCGACATTTGCCATGAGGGGTAACCGCCCAACACTACGACGTCTGGACGTGGTTTCACCTTGGTTTCGCCACGTGTTGAAGTTATTCACCACAGCACTCCTCGAACACCCGACAAGTCCTGCAGTTTCCGAAATGCTCGTACCGAGACACTGGACCATCACAATCTGCTCCAGGTCAAACTCAGATAGATCGCGCGGTTTCCCGATTCTACACTCTGACAGTATGCTCACTGATACTAAATGCACTCTGCGTGTGTGTAATTCCTCGCCAGGTGACTCTGATATCGCCTCGACGAGTCAATATCGATATTAGGTTGGTGGTCATAATCTTCTGGTTGATTATTGTATGCACACTACATGTAAGTAAAATTTCTTCGAGATTATTTCAATAGTACAACACACAGAATGTTGTAAACTAACACAAATTAATATTTGTGGACATGGGGACCGATATTTGGAAACTTAACATCAGTGGCACATGGCTGTACAAAATTCGTTTGCTCTTCAAAGTAGGGTGTCATGTTACAATACATGTATAGATAACTGCTAGGACCCGATGCCGTAGAAAAACGTGGTGCCAATAATTACTGGAATAAAGACGTCACTGAAGTTTGTACCGATATACATGAGGGATTATGGCACATCCTGGTTGTCAGCTCTACCTTCCTCCAGTGCCGCGATTCGTTGTATGGTTTGTAGTAAGTACACTGTGTGTATAGTATTTATGTTAAAGAGAATATAGTCAAGTTGTTGACCATAATGTGAAAAATATGTATATCTGTAATACGTATGGTTTATGTTGAAAATAGTTTGTACTGTGTGCTCTTATTCATTCTGTTATGTGGGCTGGAGGACACTGGAGAAACAGTGGCAGACTTGCTACAGCAGGTTAGGCATTATTGGAAACTGGTTACCATCCGCGCCAAGATGACGGCCATGCCAAGCTAGAAGACGTCGTCGTTGGTGCAGCGGCCTTTGATCATTATTAAAAAGAAAAATGGAAACATTTTGTATGATTTCAAATCTGTATCACTTACTCACTTCATCGTCTTCATTGATTAAGGTGAAACTAATACGTGTGAACAATCAGACTTACTATTGCTACATTAATGAAATGTATTATGAACACCAGTAAAACTGCACAGAAGATGCCATTTATGAAAATCTAAAACCAGTGGCGAGAAATGATTTGTTTCAAGAGGGTTTGTGCCTGATGTCTACCATGATAAATGCAATCAAGATCATTTTACTGAAAGGAAGAAGACTTATCAGTACAGTGGATCTGAGTAAAAGGAAGTGGAATATCTTTATACTCAATAATCTTCAAAAAAGTAACTAATTGATTGTCTGAATTTGAGTGGGGTTTTGGAAGCAGTATTAGCACTCAAGATCGATTTTAAAAGGCAGCTACATTTTCTCAAAAGTGGAAAGATGGCATATTTTTGAGGTTTATGTGACAATAGTTCAGAATATAAGACATGTATTTGCGCTCATGATAGATTTGTTGTGTGGACTAATATCACGGATTGTCTTAACGAAGTATGGTAACAGCGGCATATTGAGCTACGAAAACTCTGTTTTGCTTGAGATTATTAAACAAGGACCTCCTAGGATACATGATTTCTACGGAAGCGGAGACGGATATATCGACCCATTCAGTATTATTGGAGTAGTTTGCGATATTTTCGTAAAGTTATGCTCTTAGCAGTGCGACCTTATGAGTCAGTTATCCAACTAGCTGCTAAGCGCGTTCAAAGACCAAATCGGCTAACATAAAATATCAGAGTTACGAATATCGTTCCGAACCAACTGCTGAATTACATGGTCGAGAGATCGACTGGCAGGGTGAAATGACTAGTTTGTGCTCGCCGCCCGTTGCAAGTTTAAAAAAGTTTTGCTTCATGAAATATTTAGTACAGTCGGAGACATCAACCATTTCCATACAACATCGACAAATTAATGTCAAAAATAAAGATAGAAAGTGCAATAAATTCTAGCAGGTCCTTTCCCAGTGCCGTTTGGCAACACATCCACATATATATGACACATACCACATTTCTAAAAGGGAAATCGTGTGATTAAAATGTATCCTCTTTATCAAATACATAGATACATAATTGTTTTCTAGTAGTTCCAGCGAATACAACAGCAGCGCGATATGTGGAAGGACTGCGACACATTGGAAGCAGATGCAGCTGACGAGCCTTCTGTGTAAGTTACCTTCGTGCCTTAGACACTTTCTTATGATGTTTCAGAGAAGCTGTGTCGTATCAATTACAGTTATTTAATTGAAATGGAAGTTTGAACTTTTATTTTGAGTACAGTACATTTTTCGATCCACATTCATGAAACAGTGTGTACTGACAAGGAGATTGAATTTACACAGTGCTGCAGAGTTTATTCCATTTCAAAACAAAGTAGTTTTGAAGCCACACCATCTTGTTTGTTTCCCGGATGGAAAATGCACAAGTACAAATCTCTTAAATTCAAGCGATAGACCTGTGCTCTACGTCCGCCTTTCACGCGTTCGAGACTACCAGTCCATTTGAATTTTATTCGCTCAATTCAGATAACAAGGAAAAACCACTGTTTTGAATAATAAACAGCCAAATGTCATCCCGTGTTTTGCATCTCTTGTTGTTGTTGTTGTCCTCTTCTGTCCAGAAACTGGTTTGATGCAGCTCTCCATGCTATTCTACCGTGTGCAAGCTTCTTCATCTCCCAGTACCTACTGCAACCTACATCCTTCTGAATCTGCTTAGCATATTCATCTCTTGGTCTCCCGCTACGATTTTTACCCTCCGCGCTACCTTCCAATACTAAATTCGAGATCTCTTGATACCTCAGCACAAGTCCTACCAACCGATCCCTTCTTCTAGTGAAGTTGTGCTAAAAATGTCTCTTCTCCCCAATTCTATTCAATATCTCCTCATTAGTTATATGATCTACCCATCTAATCTTCAGCATTCTTCTGTAGCACCACATTTCGAAAGCTTCTGTTCTCTTCTTGTCTAAACTATTTATCGTTTATGTTTCACTTCCATTCATGGCTACACTCCATACAAATACTTTCAGAAACGACTTCCTGACACTTAAATCTATACTCGGTGCTAACAAATTTCTCTTCTTAAGAAACACTTTCCTTGCCGGAACCAGTCTACATTTTATGCCCTCTCTACTTCGACCATCATCAGTTAATAGCAAAACTCATCTACTACTTTAAGTGTCTCATTTCCTAATCTAATTCCCTCAGCATCACCCGGTTTAATTCGACTGCATTCCATTATCCTCGTTTTGCTTTTGTTGATGTCCATCTTATAGCCTCCGTTCAAGACACTGTCCATTCCGTTCAGCTGCTCTTCTAGGTCCTTTGTTGTCTCTGACAGAACTATAATGTCTTCGGCAAACCTCAAAGTTTTTATTTCTTCTCCACTTACTTGAATTCCGAATTTTTCTTTTGTTTCCTTTACTGCTTGCTCAATATACAGATTGAATAAGATGGGGATAGGCTACAACTCTGTCTCACTGCCTTCCCAACGCTGCTTCCCTTTCATGCCCCTCGACTCTCATAACTGCCATCCGGTATCTATACAAATTGTAA
The DNA here is from genome assembly GCF_023864275.1 of Schistocerca cancellata. Lineage (NCBI taxonomy): Eukaryota > Metazoa > Arthropoda > Insecta > Orthoptera > Acrididae > Schistocerca > Schistocerca cancellata. Next base: position 758,500,041 of record NC_064628.1, on the reverse strand, counting down.
ATAGCCTTTCACTCCCTGTATTTTACCACTGCCACTTTCAGAATTTGAAAAAGAGTATTCCAGTCAACATTGTGAAAAGCTTAGTCTCCAAATGCTAGAAATGTAATTTTGAATTCCCTTAATCTGTCTTGTAACATAAGTCATAGGGTCAGTATTGCCTCACGTGTTCCAACATTTTGCGGAATCCAAAGTGATGTTCCCCGAGGTCGGCTTCTACCAGTTTTTCCATTCGTCTGTAAAGAATTCGTGTTAGTATTTTGCAGCCGTGACTTACTAAGCTGAGAGTTCGGTGATTTTCACATCTGTCAATACCTGTTTTCTTTGGGATTGGAATTACTATATTCTTATATTTATAATTATTATATTCTTATATTTATATACTATCAGTAAGAAAATCGACAATACGCCGAGGTGGCCCTGTAGTAACATGCCAAGACTGGCCGATGTTAGAGGCGAGTGCTGTCTTGATTAGACCTCAGGTCTGCACGAGTCGATATCACTAATGTCAGTCTCTTGTAGAATTATGGATCGTGTTTTGTGTTCACGTATGATGACGATTTTCGCGAACGAAAATCTTCTCTGTAAAGAGTCGTCAGACAGATTTTCTCTGGTGTTTCGACAGATATTTGCAATTATGTTTTTGGAGTATGTAGATGGAGTCAGCCCAGGCAAATTCTGCTCGTCATGCCTTTCCTGCCCAGTATCGCAAGAAAGCGTCGGTTTGTTTCCAGTTACAAACAAAATTATTTTTAAAGCGGGATTTTGCGTGCCCATTCGATAGACCGGTCTTAAATTAGTCTAGCACGAGTTTCGTTTTATCGATACATTTTAATGGGGTCAGTAAAATACGACGAATAATCACTACTTCAGTAGTGACAGCACCGCCCCGGTCGAGCTGACTACTGCCGCCATGCAGCGGCGGTACTGAATCGCTGCTGAAGAACCGGCTGTTCCTTATGTTTTGCTGTCCCTGTTAACACATGGCGATAAAGCAAGTATCGCAATAGACTAATCTGGGAGTGCTCTATCAAACGAGAACGTAGAATTCACTTTAAAAATAGTTTTGTGTGTTAAGGGATACAAACCGACGCTTTCCCTCGGCGCTGCCGGCCGGAATGGCCGAGCGGTTCTAGCCGCTTCAGTCTGGAACCGCGCGACCGCTACGGTCGCAGGTTCGAATCCTGCCTCGGGCATGGATGTGTGTGATGTCCTTAGATTAGTTAGTTTTAAGTAGTTCTAAGTTCTAGGGGACTGATGATTACAGCAGTTAAGTCCCATAGTGCTCAGAGCCATTTGAACCATTTGTTTTCCCTCGACGCTGGGTGACTCCAGCTACACACTGCGAAAAGGAAATTACAAATATTGCTGAAACACCGGAGAAATTGCACATAAGGACTCTCGACTTTTAGGAGAGACGTGCAGATATTCTTATACGTGGTACCTTATGTACACACATCAGTGTGTTGGTTCTCTTTCCTCTACGTCGAACAGTCTTCCCACCGACGCGTCACAAACTCATGGTCTGATGTTTTCTGCATGGCTGTAACTGTACCGAAAAGTGGACAACGCCTGTTAGTATGGAGTAACCATTTTGTGTCCACATGTCCACACTTCTGTACCAGAGCTGCTGCCCATGGGAAAATAAATATTAATGGCTTGTGTAGCACCGCAGCAATTTCGCGATTGCAGATTTTTGCAGTAAGTTTTGTTACGTTATGGCAAGCTGTTTTGGAAGGCCGCAGTATAGTAGCATTCGGTGGCGGCCGACTTGTGGCTTGCCGTATGCGTCATAGCCACACCTGTCGCTAAAGCGGACCGTGAGAATGCTCACTGGGGCGTGTAATAAAATCACTTATTCACCTCACCTAAGAAACTAAATAACTATGTTCAATATTATCTGTTTTATTACAAATTTGCTACGTGACCTTTTGTTATTCAGACGAACTTTGTGTCAAAATTTGATACCGCTACCTATAACAGTTTCGGAGATACAAAAAAACCCATTAAAAATACTTACCCGACACTTAGGAAAGAAAATTCAGACAGGAACAATAACAGCTTATTTTCTTTTGTTATTTGAAAACAGTAATAGCACTCTTATTGTGCTGATTTACTTCCTAAAGATTTTCAATTCTAAACTTTCGATAATTTTCCTTTCGTAATGAAAATAACAGTTTAAAAGTTTGTATTTTGTGTTAGGGTGAGAGTAAATGAGAGTGAATGTGAGTATATATGTGGGACATACGTCAAATTTCAATTCCATATTGTATTACGCCTTACATAACTACGCCACCAGGGCGTCACGAAAACTGTAAATCCTCCTAACTGGCGGATGACGTATGTCTACGAATGTTTGCTATTGTAATGAGGCAGCCATAAAGGTAATAAGAGGATAATCAGTTCTAAAGTATATTTCAAGCATAGTTTTCTCTTCGTTTTCCTTTGGTTTGGTTTGGTCTAACATTTGTTAATACTTGCAACATGAAACGACGTAAATGCACCTTTGAATGTTGACTGGAGTAAAATAGTTTGAGCGCGAATATGATCTTGAAAGACTGATCTGACTGACTGTTCCTTTTGATCAACCAATCAGAGTAAAGTCTTTCCCGCGCATTGGAATGAGCTATATGCCCTGAAAGCTACGGCATTCAGACAGTCGTAGGCTCGTTGTCGGACGTGCAGGTCATGTTGGACGTGTCCGAAAAAGTTATATGTAAAATGAAGAAGACAGTGTTATTTCGCGATCGGTTTATATCGCCGTGAAATCAGATGCATTTATGCATTTACGCACAGTTCTGTGAAGTTTGCGAGATTTTGGAGTGTTTGTTGAAGAGAAAACCGCGAGTGAAACTATTGGCCTTTGTGAAGAATTGTGCATGACGTGTTCAGTATACATTTACAGAACATTTTTTGGCGAGCATTTTCCTTTGAAGAATCCACTGAAAAGGACCGAGTGTGAAACTCATTTCGTGGCAGAATATTGACTGTATTAATCTAGTAATATTTCGGGTTAGACTTAGAACATTTCTGACTGTCTTGCTTGTGATATAAGCTGCATGAACTAGTAGTAGATGTGCTATCGACGTAAATGTGGGCTTGTTGACACCATAACTAAAAGACAATAAAAAACATTACTATCGGGAAGCGGACATTTTAAATGAAGGAAGGAAGCATCCACTTTTGCCTGTTATTGCCAGAGATTTAAAGGTTTATTTTGTTACCTGAGTTACGCGGACTATGCAATTGTAAGTATGGACGATGGTTTTCTTCAACGCTGCTTTTAACATCGTCCACATATTACTTACAAATGCAGAGCAACAGTTGGTGAACGAACGCTGTACTGAGGTAGGTGTACATTAATTTGCAGCTTGCTTCAGTCAGTGCTAGCGAACATTTTTAACACCGCTCCGTCACCCCTGCTCTTGTATTTGGAGGTACTATCCAAACTAAAAGCATGCTATTCCAACTGGCTATATTTATTAGCCTCCAAGTGAAGTAAACATTGAAGTAGTGTTGTTCAGCACATCGTTCTCAGTCGCCAATGGAAATATCAGCAGTTAAACGCGTCACGCCCTGCATATATAAACATAGATTCTGCAAACAAATCCTGCAAAACTCAGCTCCCTCTCTTCGTCCATGAGATCCAGAGCACCGCAGATTCCGGCATCCAGGTTGATACGGTACTCGGTCACTTCATGGAGGCAATTTGATACAGCTCTGCTCTGTTGTTTGGTGAACAAAATACGAGCTTTCCGAGTCTAGGAACAGAATTGTGACTGCATTCAGGACTTTCTTGCAGCTAGAACTCATCACGTCGCTCTTTACGGAACAAAATCGGCAGATGCAAAGGAAATTTCAGAACTATCTCGAGGATGAGTTATAGGACAGTTATTGTTTACAGTCTATACCGACATTAATAATAAAACAGCAAAACCGTCGCGTCCATCTGTTTGCACACGCTAATCTCCAAATCCAATTTTTATGCGATTTTCACAAGTAGCTTGAGCGTAGCTTGGGGCTACGTGTAGGCCTTATTTCATCAATATCGGATCATGAAAAACAATGATGTAGTTATTTAAAGTTTTATCTAAAACTTCACGTCTGCCTGTCTGATTGAGCACGCAAATCTCCAAAACTACTTGATGATTTTCATGGGGTTTTCACAGGTAACTGGAACGTAGCTTGGGGCAACATACACGTTCCGTTTTCACGCCGCGTATTGCAGTGAGGTAGTGGAGAAGCGGTGTGCAGGCAGGCGGGGCTGGGTGGGGAGAGGCGTACCAAACAAGCGATGCTTACCGGAAGGGGCAGACCCGTGAAGGTAGCTGACATTATCACACTTACACCAGCTTTCCTACTCATTATGACTTGTCACAACAAAACTACTGATAAGCGAGCACAGCTGCTGGCAACAGCTACTATTTATACAGGACGACTCTCCTAAAAGTCGTCAAGTGCATTTTCTCTCGTCTTTCGGCAGATATTTGAAATTTTGTTTTTGCATTGTGAAACTGGAGTCAGCCCAAGTAAATACTACCCATGACGTATTTCACGCGACGCCCAGTACCGCTGGAAAGCGTCAGTTTGTTTCCAGTTATAAACAAACTGGTTTTTAAATCAGAATTTTACGTGCCCATTCGATAGAGCGATCCCAAATTAGTCTAGTGCAATAGTCATTTATTCGATACGTTCTCGTAGGAATACTAAAATATGAAGAATAACTAGTATTCTGACAGTTTCAGCAGTGCCCTAGCCCCTGCTTACTGCTACACCCATGCAGCAGCGCTGCTTAGTCGATTCTGGAATGGTGTTTATTCTTCATTTTTTGCTATCACTGTTAAGACATAACGATATAACGAATATCGCATTAGACTAATAGGGGACCTCTCTATCGTATGGGCACGTAAAATTCCGCTTTAAACATGAGTTTACTCGTAATGGGAAACGAACCGACGCTTTATTTCGACATTAATCGTCGCATGAAAGAGTGATGAGCTGACTCAGCTACATACTGCCAAAACGAAATTGCAAATATCTGCCGAAATACCAGAGAACATTCGCGGACGACTCTTAGGAGAGATACATGATACATGAAAATGATGTAGTGGACACGTTGGAAACTCCATGAAGCTGTTCCAGATGATGCAGTTGTCTACAAAATGATAGCAACACCAGAATACTGCAACGTATTGCACAAAGACCTCCGGAGGGTCGATGATGGAAGCATGGACTAGCGGGTGAAAGAAACTATCATTATTGATTGTGCCAATGTCTACAGGGCACTGAAGTGGAATGGCCACATAGATTAGTTGTAAAACAGCAGATGCTAGGCTAAGATTCAATGGATGAAACCATGTTTCGTTTCTTTTTTTTAGTCGTTCAGCCTGTGACTGGTTTGATGCGGCTTGCCATGAGTTCCTCTTACGCACCACCCTCTTCACCTCACAGTCGCACTTGGGACCTACATCCTCAGTTACCTGCTTTCCTGTTTTTACCCTCTACATCTCCCTCTCGTATCATCGGAGTTATTCCCAGGTGTCTCAGCACATGTTCTATTATCCTGTCCTCTCTTCTTGTCAGTGTTTTCCATACGTCCCCGCTTTCGTCAGTCTGAGGAGGACCTCCTCATCCTTTACCTTACCAATATGCCCAATTTTAGACATTCTTCTGCGGCACCACATCTCAGATACTTAACTTCTCTGCTGTTTTCCCACAGTCCATCGTTCACTACTGTACAATTCTGTGCTCCAAACGTAAACTCTCAGAAATTTCTTCCTCAAATGAAGGCCTAAGTTTGATGCTAGCAGACTTCTGTTGATCAGGAATGTCTTTCGCCCTGTTCTAGTCTTCTTTTTATGTCACACTTTCTTCGTCCGGCCTGGGTTATTTTGCTTCCAAGGTATCAGAATTTGTTAACTTCGACTACTTCGTCATCACCAACTATGATGTTAAGTCTCTCTCTATTCTCATATCTGCTATTCCTCATTACTTTTGTCTTCGGTATCTTTTCATCGGTTTACTCTGTACTGATTAGACCGTTTATTCTATTCAACAGATACTGTAATTCTCCTTGACCACCACTGTCGTCACCGGATCTTATCATTGATGCCCTTTCATCCTGAACTTTAATCCCACTCTTGAATCTTTCTTTTACTTCTGTAATTACATTTTTGATGTGTAGATTGAGTAGCAAGGGCGAAAGACTGCATCCCTGTCTTTCACTCTTTTTAGTCCGAGCACGTCGTTCTTGGTCTTCCAGTCTTATTGGTTCTTGTACATACTGCATGACACCCGTCTTTTCATACAGCTTAGTTCCAGATTTCTCAGAACTTCGAACATCTTGCACCATTTTACGTTATCGGACGTCTCCTATGAATGTGTCATGATTTTTTTTTCAGCCTTGCTTCCATTATCAAGCGTAACACAGAGACTGGCTCTCTGGTGTCTTTTCATTTTCTAAAACCAAACTTCGTCATTAAACAAAGCCTGTTTCATTTTCCATTATTATGTATATTATTGTTGTAGAAACTGGGATGCATGAGCTGTTAAGCTGATTATGTGGCAGTTCTCTCACTCATCCGCTCTTGCTGTCTTTGGAATTGTGATGTTTTGCCGAAAGTGTAATGGTATGTCACCAGTGTCATAGATTCTACATATCAACTTGTTTAGTCGGATCCCCGTATGGAGGGCATAGGCATCAGCATCTCTGGAGCTGAGAAACAACTGAAAGAGTTGTAAACAAATAAGTCACCTAGAGTGGACGGTATAACATTTGCGGTTTACAGAGAGCTCTCTACGGCATTGGCTCCTTACTTAGCTTGGATTTATTGCGAATCTCTCGGCTAGCGAATTGGAAAAAAAACACTATAAGAAAGGTAAACGAACCGAATTCGCAAAACTACAGTTTCATATCTGTAATGTCGGCATGATCCAGAATTCTTAAACATGTTATACACACCTGGAAATGGAAAAAAGAACACATTGACACCGGTGTGTCAGACCCACCATACTTGCTCCGGACACTGCGAGAGGGCTGTACAAGCAATGATCACACGCACGGCACAGCGGACACACCAAGGACCGCGGTGTTGGCCGTCGAATGGCGCTAGCTGCGCAGCATTTGTGCACCGCCGCCGTCAGTGTCAGCCAGTTTGCCGTGGCATACGGAGCTCCATCGCAGTCTTTAACACTGGTAGCATGCCGCGACAGCGTGGACGTGAACCGTATGTGCAGTTGACGGACTTTGAGCGAGGGCGTATAGTGGGCATGCGGGAGGCCGGGTGGACGTACCGCCGAATTGCTCAACACGTGGGGCGTGAGGTCTCCACAGTACATCGATGTTGTCGCCAGTGGTCGGCGGAAGGTGTACGTGCCCGTCGACCTGGGACCGGACCGCAGCGACGCACGGATGCACGCCAAGACCGTAGGATCCTACGCAGTGCCGTAGGGGACCGCACCGCCACTTCCCAGCAAATTAGGGACACTGTTGCTCCTGGGGTATCGGCGAGGACCATTCGAAACCGTCTCCATGAAGCTGGGCTACGGTCCCGCACACCGTTAGGCCGTCTTCCGCTCACGCCCCAACATCGTGCAGCCCGCCCCCAGTGGTGTCGCGACAGGCGTGAATGGAGGGACGAATGGAGACGTGTCGTCTTCAGCGATGAGAGTCGCTTCTGCCTTGGTGCCAATGATGGTAGTATGCGTGTTTGGCGCCGTGCAGGTGAGCGCCACAATCAGGACTGCATACGACCGAGGCACACAGGGCCAACACCCGGCATCATGGTGTGGGGAGCGATCTCCTACACTGGCCGTACACCACTGGTGATCGTCGAGGGGACACTGAATAGTGCACGGTACATCCAAACCGTCATCGAACCCATCGTTCTACCATTCCTAGACCGGCAAGGGAACTTGCTGTTCCAACAGGACAATGCACGTCCGCATGTATCCCGTGCCACCCAACGTGCTCTAGAAGGTGTAAGTCAACTACCCTGGCCAGCAAGATCTCCGGATCTGTCCCCCATTGAGCATGTTTGGGACTGGATGAAGCGTCGTCTCACGCGGTCTGCACGTCCAGCACGAACGCTGGTCCAACTGGGGCGCCAGGTGGAAATGGCATGGCAAGCCGTTCCACAGGACTACATCCAGCATCTCTACGATCGTCTCCATGGGAGAATAGCAGCCTGCATTGCTGCGAAAGGTGGATATACACTGTACTAGTGCCGACATTGTGCATGCTCTGTTGCCTGTGTCTATGTGCCTGTGGTTCTGTCAGTGTAATCATGTGATGTATCTGACCCCAGGAATGTGTCAATAAAGTTTCCCCTTCCTGGGACAATGACTTCACGGTGTTCTTATTTCAATTTTCAGGAGTGTAATTTCGCATGTAATAAATTATCTTGCGACAGCTTCTGTCCACAAATCAGCACGATTTTAGAAAACATGCCTACTGCGGAACTCAGCTTTCTATTTCCTCGAAAGATATCCGGCGAACTTTAGAGGAAAGGCAACAGGCGAATTCCGTATTCCTAAATTTCAGGGACACGTTTGACACTTGCCCTACTGCGGACTAGTACAAGTATACGGAATAGGTTCCCAGGTACGTGAGTGGCTCGAAGGTTTCTTAATTAATAGAACCAAGTACATTGCCCTCGATGGTAACTCTTCATCGGAGATGAGGTTTCGTCAGGAGTTCAAGCAGTTCCCCAGAGAAGTGTGATAGGACGGCTATATACATAAATGATCTGATGGTAGAGCAGCAGTCTGCGACTGTTTGGTGATGGGGCTGTGGTAGAAAGGAAGGTGTCGCTATTGAGTGACTGTAAAAGGATGTTGGATGGAGAAGACAGAATTTCCCTTAGGTGTGGTGAATGACAGCTTGATCTAAAACGTAAGTTAATGCAGATAAGTAGGAATACAATCGTGTATTGTTCGAATACAATATTAGTGGTGTATTGCTTGATACAGCCACATCTATTAAATATGTAAGAGTAAGATTACCAAGCGATATGAAATGGAATGAGTACGGAAGAACGACACTAGAGAAGGCGAATGAGCGACTACGGTTCATTTGGAGAGTTCTACAGGGGCTGGACAAAAATACGGAAAGACCGCGAGAAATACATGCTTGAAAATAAATACAGATGGTTGCCAAGGATCCAGGTGGCGGTGTTGTATTTGACCAAGAACGGCGCTTGTGCAGTGTCATCAATACGTTGGAAGTGTCAGTCGTGGTCATAACAGATACCTGCGTAGCTATGAGTGCATTATTTCAGAGCTAAGCGAATTAGAACTTGGGGAAGTCGTTGGTGTTCGTACAGCAGGTGCTTCGGTGAACAAGGTAGCCAAACTGTTTGACGTATCAATAGGCACCACATCGAAGATTTATACCACAACGCGGACGAAAGAGTGTGATGAGTAATCGAGACAGACTGTCGTTGAAGAGGATTGCGTCGAAAAGTAGGAGGATGACAGCTAGAAAAGTCACTGCGGAACTGAATGTCACTCTCGCCAATCCTGTCATCCTAAAACTACAAGAAGGAAGCTCTAATAAGCTGAGAACTGCAGGGCGATCTGGATTTCCAAAACCACTCGGGTGATGCCAGTAACAGGAAAACGTGATGCCGATGCCATAAAACCTGAGCTATGGAGCAATGCAAGAATGTTATTTGGCCGGTTGAGTCTTATTCATTGTTCGACTGTGTTCGATGATGATTTGGGGATCAATATGGTGGTATTCCAGCGCAGTGGTTAGCACACTGGACTCACATTCGGGATGACGACGGTTCAGCCATCCAGATTTTTCGTAATTTACCAAAATTGCTCCAGGCAAATGCCGAGATGGTTCCTTTGAAAGAGCACGACCGAGTTCCTTCTCCATCCTTGACAAAATCCGAGCTTGCGTTCCGTCTCTAATGACCTCTTCCTTCCTTCCTTTTTAGTAGAATTCCATGAACCCCATTAGGTTAGGTCGCATTACTGCCAAGGTTTATGAGACCATATTGGCTGACCAGGTCCATCACATGGTACAATGTTTGTTCCCAAGTGGTGCTACTGTGCTCTAAGGCGACAGGGCTGTTCACACAAAACACGTCATCCAGGACTGGTTTTGTAAGCACCATGGTGAACTGTAACATCTCCCCTGGCCACCTTAGTCAGCATATTTTAATATTATTGACCCTTTGTGGTCTACTTTGGAGAGAAAGGCACGTGTTCGCTACTTCCTTGCCACTATTTTGCAGAAAGAATAGCATAGGATTCCCTTGAAACCACACAGTCCTGTATTTATTCATCCCTGGACGGCTGGAAGTTGTTCTGGACGCCAACGTCTTTTCTACACCATGTTAGGCATGATAATGTGTTGCGTTTTTTGTGTTTCCAGTGCCCGCATCTCGTGATCGTGCGGTAGCGTTCTCGCTTCCCACGCCCGGGTTCCCGGGTTCGATTCCCGGCGGAGTCAGGGATTTTCTCTGCCTCGTGATGGCTGGGTGTTGTGTGCTGTCCTTAGGTTAGTTAGGTTTAAGTAGTTCTAAGTTCTAGGGGACTGATGACCATAGATGTTAAGTCCCATAGTGCTCAGAGCCATTTGAACCATTTTTTGTGTTTCCAGATTTTGGCGCATTCCCTGTAGGAAAACGTGGTAATCTACAAAGGAGACAGTACATAGAACACTGGTGCTGCCCATTCTAGAGTACCGCTCGATTGTTTGTAATCCCGACCAGGTTGGATTAAAGGAAGACCTCGAAGTAGTTCAGAAACGTGCTGCTAGATTTGTTACCACGAGATTCGATCAGCACGCGGGTATACAGACGTTGCTGCTGACTGCAGTATGATTGTATTTCCATCAAGGCACATTTAGCATAAGGATCCCGAAGAAGTTACGGCTCTTACGGAGGCATATAGATAGTTGTTTTACCTTCCTCTCTTTGCGAATAGAACAGAAAAGGAAGTGCCTAGCAGTGGTACATAGTACCCTTCGCCATACAACATATGGTGGTTTGCGCAGTATGTATGTAGATCTAGATCCTTACCAGTTTGGATTGATAGATGAGATGGAGAAGATCCAACGAAGTGTGGCGCGCTTCGTCCCGGGATCGTATAGTCTGCGTGAGAGCGTTACGTAGACGCTCAAGAAACTCCAGCGCTACAAGTGAGGCTTTGTGTGTTACTGAGAGGTTTGCCACTGAAATCGCGAGAGAATATATTCTGGGAAGAGTCGAGCAACATATTACTTCCTCCCAAGGTCTCGGGGAATGACTACAACGAAAACACCAGAGTAATTAGAGCTCATGTGCTGGTATAAACCTGCACATTCTCTCCATGCGCCAATCTCAATGGGACGGGAAATGGGATGAAAAGATAATGATACCAGAGATGCCGTCCACCACGCTCCCAGAGGTGGCTTGCGTAATAGATGTGAACGTAGATGTACATTCTACATCATTTAAATACACTCCTGGAAATGGAAAAAAGAACACATTGACACCGGTGTGTCAGACCCACCATACTTGCACCGGACACGGCGAGAGGGCTGTACAAGCAATGATCACACGCACGGCACAGCGGACACACCAGGACCCGCGGTGTTCGCCGTCGAATGGCGCTAGCTGCGCAGCATTTGTGCACCGCCGCCGTCAGTGTCAGCCAGTTTGCCGTGGCATACGGAGCTCCATCGCAGTCTTTAACACTGGTAGCATGCCGCGACAGCGTGGACGTGAACCGTATGTGCAGTTGACGGACTTTGAGCGAGGGCGTATAGTGGGCATGCGGGAGGCCCGGTGGACGTACCGCCGAATTGCTCAACACGTGGGGCGTGAGGTCTCCACAGTACATCGATGTTGTCGCCAGTGGTCGGCGGAAGGTGCACGTGCCCGTCGACCTGGGACCGGACCGCAGCGACGCACGGATGCACGCCAAGACCGTAGGATCCTACGCAGTGCCGTAGGAGACCGCACCGCCACTTCCCAGCAAATTAGGGACACTGTTGCTCCTGGGGTATCGGCGAGGACCATTCGCAACCGTCTCCATGAAGCTGGGCTACGGTCCCGCACACCGTTAGGCCGTCTTCCGCTCACGCCCCAACATCGTGCAGCCCGCCTCCAGTGGTGTCGCGACAGGCGTGAATGGAGGGACGAATGGAGACGTGTCGTCTTCAGCGATGAGAGCCGCTTCTGCCTTGGTGCCAATGATGGTCGTATGCGTGTTTGGCGCCGTGCAGGTGAGCGCCACAATCAGGACTGCATACGACCGAGGCACACAGGGCCAACACCCGGCATCATGGTGTGGGGAGCGATCTCCTACACTGGCCGTACACCACTGGTGATCGTCGAGGGGACACTGAATAGTGCTCGGTACATCCAAACCGTCATCGAACCCATCGTTCTACCATTCCTAGACCGGCAAGGGAACTTGCTGTTCCAACAGGACAATGCACGTGCGCATGTATCCCGTGCCACCCAACGTGCTCTAGAAGGTGTAAGTCAACTACCCTGGCCAGCAAGATCACCGGATCTGTCCCCCATTGAGCATGTTTGGGACTGGATGAAGCGTCGTCTCACGCGGTCTGCACGTCAAGCACAAATGCTGGTCCAACTGAGGCGCCAGGTGGAAATGGCATGGCAAGCCGTTCCACAGGACTACATCCAGCATCTCTACGATCGTCTCCATGGGAGAATAGCAGCCTGCATTGCTGCGAAAGGTGGATATACACTGTACTAGTGCCGACATTGTGCATGCTCTGTTGCCTGTGTCTATGTGCCTGTGGTTCTGTCAGTGTGATCATGTGATGTATCTGACCCCAGGAATGTGTCAATAAAGTTTCCCCTTCCTGGGACAATGAATTCACGGTGTTCTTATTTCAATTTCCAGGAGTGTATATAAAAACCAGAGGACTATATCGCATTCTGCCTCTGTCAGATTCGTGAAATGTGTGTTAGTGCTCTCGTAATGAATTAAGACCTGCCCCTCCAGTACCATGTTCTGTCATTACTGCTCCAAATTCTTTCCTGAAATTAACTATTAAAATTTTAAAGGAATTTGTTGGACAAGCCTCCACATCAGTCTTACAACATCTGATATTATGCTACAAATTTTGATGGCCACATGTCGCGACAGTTTCCAGTTTCTCAGATAAATACCACGAACAAACCTTACCTCATCATCCCTCGAAAAAGAAAACTTCGAGAAAGTACTGCTAGAACACCCACCTAACATCCGGACGCGAGCAGTTTTCTTGGATTTCTACATCTACATCCACATGGTTACTCAACAATTCACACTTCAGTGCCTGGCAGAGGATTCATCGAACCATTTTCATACTGCTTCTCTACCATTCCACTCTCGTATGGCGCGTGGGAAAAGGGAACACCTAAATCTTTCCGGTCGAGCTCTGATTTCTCTTATTTTATTATGATTATCATTTCTCCCAAGGTAGGTGGGTGTCAACAAAATATTTTCACATTCGGAAGAGAAAGTAGGTGATTGAAATATCGTAAACAGACCTCGCCGCAAAGAAAACCGCATTTGTTTCAGTGACTACCACCGCACCACACGCATCATATCAGTGACACTCTCACTCCTATTGGGCGATAACACGAAACGAGCTGCCCTTCTCTGCACTTTTTCGCTGTCCTTCGTCAATCTTACCTGGTAAGGATCCCACACCGCGCAGCAATATTCCAGCAGAGGACGGCCAAGTGTAATGTAGGCTGTCTCTTTAGTGGGTTTGTCGCATCTTCTAAGTGTTCTGCCAACAAAGCGCAGTCTTTGTTTCGCCTTCCTCACAATATTATCCATGTGGTCTTTCCAATTTAAGTTGCTCGTAATTGTAATTCCTAGGTATTTGGTCGAATTGACAGCCCTTAGATTTGTGAGATTGATCGTATACCCAAAAATTATCGGATTTCTTTTAGTACCCATGTGGATGATCTCGCACTTTTCTTTGTTTAGTGCCAATTGCCACTTTTCGCACCATACAGAAATTCTCTCTAGATCGTTTTGTTATTGGAACTGATCGTCTGATGATTTTACTAGACGGTAAATTACAGCGTCATCAGCAAACAATATAAGGGGGCTGCTGAGATTATCACCTAGATCATTTATGTAAATCAGGAAGAGCAGAGGGCCTACGACACTACCTTACGGAACACCAGATATCACTTCTGTTCTTCTCGATGATTTACCATCTGTCACTACGAACTGTGACCTCTCTGAGAGGAAATCTCGAGTCCAGTCACACAACTGAGACAATAGTCCATATGCACGCAATATGATTAATAGTCGCTTGTGAGGAACGGTATCAAAAGCCTTCTAGAAATCTAGGAATATGGAATCGATCTGAGATCCCTTGTCGACAGCACTCATTACTTCATGGGAATAAAGAGCTAGTTGTGTTGCACAAGAACGATATTTTCTGAATCCGTGTTGGTTATGTATCAATAAGTCATTTTCTTCAAGGTGGTTCGTAATGTTCGAGTACAGTATATGCTCCAGAATCCTACTGCAAATTCAGGTCAGTGATACGAGTCTGTAATTCAATGGGTTACTCTATTTCCTTTCTCGAATATTCGTGTGACCTGTGCTACTTTCCAGTCTTTAGGAACAGACCTTTCGTCAAGTGAGTGGTTGTATATGATTGCTAGGAAAGGTGCTGTTGTGTCTGCATACTCTGAAAGGAACCTGATCGGTACACCATGTTAACCAGAAGACTTGCCTTTCTTAAGTGATTTGAGTTGTTTCGCAACAATCATGCGAACAGCTGTTCTGGTTTCGAATTCTGGAATATTTACATCTTACATTCTCTTTGTGTTCATTGGTGATCACATGCTGAACGTTTTTCACTACCAACTGTTTTTTCACATGAACAACAATAAAGTATTTTGTCATCTCTTGTTATCATCTACCCCCGAACTCCCGGTTATACTGTTCAAAAAATGGTTCAAATGGCTCTGAGCACTATGGGACTCAACATATTAGGTCACAAGTCCCCTAGAACTTAGAACTACTTAAACCTAACTAACCTAAGGACATCACACACACCCATGCCCGAGGCAGGAATCGAACCTGCGACCGTAGCAGTCCCATGGTTCCGGACTGCAGCGCCAGAACCGCTAGACCACCGCGGCCGGCGGTTATACTGTTGCAATCTAGTCTGATCACATGGTTTTGCTTTTGGCATCGCACTTAATTGTGGAGAATTAAAACACATCACCAAGCCATCAGCCAGTAATCGCCGCTCACTACAAACGTCATCTGATTTTCAGTGTACGGAACACGGAATCAATTGAAGATAGGTAACTGACGGACGATTCGAAAATGAATCATTCGTCACTTTAGTGCTGTATTATTTTAAATGGATGAATATTTTGGAATGAAACATTTAAAAAATCGTATACACATTAAATAACAATGTGAAACGTGTTGCATGGTGCTACATTGTAAGCAGCTCCAAAAGATACAGTTCCTACTGATCCCTTAATATCCATGTTGGTGCAACTGTTCAGGGAGGCCGGGGAAGTCCCGTAACCAAGGCCACGTACTACCTGAGCAAGCGCGTACGGAAACTCCTAGCAGCGAAGCGGGAATATAGGAAAATCATAAATAAATACATAAAGAGAAGCTTTCACAGCAACGTAACAAGTGAACACACAATTTAAAAATCAATATTTTTTAAAGAATAATTATTTTAATTAAAGCACCCGCAAAATATGAACCACAATTAAAGATTTTCGAAAATATTATGTTTATTCACAAAACAGGCAAAGTACGCAGTTATATGAGCTATGAAACCATGTCTAAAACGTTAAGAAAGAGAGTACTTCGAACATATTACCCAAAGAGCTTATTTCTAGAATAACAGGTAAAATATGAATTTGCATAAAAATCCGGTCCTTATTAATTACTCTCACAGGCAAGACGTCCTTTCGTATCACTTAAATTCTATGTTAATGTCAACAGTAAATGCCTTGCTGGATAAGTTACTGACTGACTCAGAGACGCGATGACCAAGAAATAGAAGATGAATCAATTGCAGTACTCTTAAGGGTTGCAACGAAATCACTTTACAACCAAAGACGACATTTGCCCTAAGTGACTGCAGAAAATTTCATTACAGTGTTATACGTTTATAATATAACGTAAATTGAGGCATAGAAAGTGTGTTAATTGCGTTGGGCAAAAAGAAAAAAATTTACTACTGGCAGTGCAGAGTAACTGGGAGATGTTTATCGTGCTTCCTTATTTCTACGGCGATTGTTTTGTTGTACTCGTATTTTTATGGCTGCATCAGTACTTCAGAGAGATCGTAACGACTTTTTGCAGCGCAAGGAGTTTTTCCCTCGGAAGGTGTGCGCTGCCCTTGACGTGTGGAAGGGAGACGTGATCGTCATAACCCGGCGCCAGGCGAGATGGCCCGCGCCTTCGGCAAGGCAAACAGGGCGGCGGCAAGTATCGTGCGAAGGGGACAGCGGCTTAATCCGGCACCGCGCCGGCGGCAAATGAACGCCGCACGCCGCTCCGCAGATGAAAATTGATACCGAGATTGTATTTATAGATAATCTCGAGGACCGAGCAAAGTGCGAGGCGTCCGCGGACCAGAGAGGCAGAGAGAAGGAAAAAAAAAAAAAAAAAAGTTAAAAGCGAGGCTCAGGATTTTTTCCCCCTGCTCCACCCTCCTATCTATAGCCATCTTCAAAAATCTTGGCACGTCTCCCCCATTACCGGTAAGAGGAGGTGGGAGGGAAGAAAAACTCATTCGGCGACAAAATATTACAACCTCAATCATTCTTAATCCCCTAGGCACTCTCTCTCGCGCGGCGTCGAGAGGGGCGAACAAATTAAAAATCGAGGGAGCCCCGTGCGGCCGGCGGGGTGGGGAAATGTTAAAGGGAGCAATGCAATTAATGCGGACTAAGTTTTTTTAATGAGGAATTTCGCTGCTTAATTTATTTTAATACTGTTCTCATTCCGACTTCTCAGCTGGAATAATGAACACGGCGCTACCGCTCTGCAGATCAGAGCATTTTCCCGCACAGTTAGAGAATTCGGGACCCTGGGGGCGGAGCTGGTACGCCAGCTAAGGCACTCGGCAACTGATGACGTCAGTAACAGCTACTTGTTCGTTAGCTGGCTCGAGCGACGAGATTTCCTGTAGCAGTCAGTTTGGAAGGATATTAATGGAGAAATTTTCTTTCCAGTTACTGAGGTCACGAAAATAATGGAGTATTATGTATCAATTAAACAGTGCTTGAATATGAAAAGGTGTCTCAGGAATGCTCTTCTGTCGAAATAACATTAAGCACGATGACGCAGCGCCAGAACCAAATTCATGTATTGCTCAGTTTAGTCGTACATAAAAGAAACTAGCTGTTAACTTTTGCCTTTTATAGTCCGCAATAAAAAAATAGTTCAAATGGCTCTGAGCACTATGGGACTTAACATCTGAGGTCATCAGTCCCCTAGAACTTAGAACTGCTTAAACCTAACTAACCTAAGAACATCACACACATCCATGCCCGAGGCAGGACTCGAACCTGCGACCGTAGCAGTCACGGGGTTCCGGACTGAAGCGCCTAGAACCGCTCGGCCAGCGCGGCCGACTAGTCCACAATAGCAGTATACAATGAGTTTGCTTGGGTCTCTTGTGGAAGAGGACGGGGATCTACGCCTTTAAAATCAAAATCAATACTAGTATGCAGTTGGATATTTGTTGACATAACTATGCAAATTTTATTATATAACCTATTAGTTTTCTTAATGTCGTTGTATATACTGGGGGACTATCACTAGTTCATATCTGCAAGGAATGCCAGCCACAATCGTAATTTTCTCGTACAGTGTGTTGAGTGTCACTCTTTTGAGTTCATTTTTATAGAAGTAGCCTAATTGTAATCGACTATCAATACGACAGATTTTTTACTTAGATTCTGGTCCTTGTAATGAACTTTCTCAACGACTTCCGCTGTAGCCTCATCGTCTTTGACGACACTGGTCACATTGTCATGCTGATTATTTTGCAGAATTTTTGCGATTCCGAATGACGAAGCACGGATCGCAATTGTATTTATTCGGTTTTTTTGTTGTTGTGCCGGACGGAAATACACTTGCCGGTACAACGGTGGGTTCTTTACTTGGCTCTGGGAGAACACCGAGTCGAAAGTATAACACATGAAGTATTAGTTCACTTTATTACAACAGTAACAGGAAGATGTACTTAACTTTTATAGTCAATTTCCACAGGAACGTTACGAGTAATTACGCTGTCTCTGAATATTAGCGTATCACATGATATAGAGAATATACAAGTTTTCCTCTTAAAGTACATCGACATGATGTACACAACACTGAGGTGACAAACGTCATGGGGTAGCGATATGCACATCTACAGAAGGCGGTGGTATAAGAGTGCAGCGAATTGGCGGAGCTGTCGCTTATACTCAGGTGATTCATGTGAAACCGTTTCCGACGTGATTAGCCGGCCGTTGTGGCCGAGCGGTTCTAGGGGTTTCAGTCTGGGACCGCGCGACCGCTACGGTCGCAGTTTCGAATCCTGCCTCGGGCATGGATGTGTGTGATGTCCTTAGGCTAGTTAGGTTTAAGTAGTTCTAAGTTCTAGGGGACTGATGACCTTAGATGTTAAGTCCCACAGTGCTCAGAGCCATTTGAACCATTTTTTCCGACGTGATTATGGCCGCACGATGGGAATTAGCACAGGCTGAACGAGGAATGGTAGCTGGAGCTAGACGCGGGGACATTCCATTTTGGAAATCGTTTGGGAAGTCATTATTCCTAGATCCAAGGTGTCAAGATTAGGCGTAGAATACTAAATTTCAGGCATTACCTCTCACCACGGACAACGCAGTGGCCGACGACGTGAACTTAACGACCGAGGGCAGCGCCGTTTGCGTACAGTTGTCAGTGCTAACAGACGAGCGACAGTGCGTGAAATAACTGCAGAAGTCAATTGGGACGTACGGCAAAACTATCCGTTAGGACAGTGCGGGGAAATTTGGTGTTGATGGGTTATGGTTCGTGACCATAACGCGTGGACTATACAGGGTGAAAAGTATTTAAACCGACAAACTCTGCGAGGTTGTAGGGAATATCAAAATAAATATTTTTCCCTAATGTCATTTTTTCCTATGAGGAGTATTTAAACTGGTAGAGGAAGATTTCTTTGGCGGCAAATTAATTAAACCAACAAACACTGTTCCACTTTTTATGAGCAAGAGACAGCACATTAACACACCCCAATTTCAATTACAGTAGATTTTCGAAAATGCCTCCATTGACACGTAAACAAAGGTTCCACCGTCGGATCATGTTCTGTCTGACACGGGCAAAAACCCCAGCAGTATCCTGAATTGTTCCTGCTGTTGCTACTATCCGGGCAACCAGATCCTCTTCTGATTCTATAGGAGTAGCGTAAACAAGGTTGCGCATCTCTCCCCACACAAAAAAGTCCAGAGGGGACATATCTGGGGATCACGCAGGTCATGGTACAGGACCACCTCTGCCAATCCACGTTTCTGGGAACCGTCGGTCCACGAATCGTCGCACACGACGATTGAAATGTGCCGGCGCCCCGTCATGTTGGAACCACATGCGTTGTCTTGTAGGGAGCGGGACGTCTTCCAGCAATTCTGGCAATGCTCTGGCGAGAAAATTGTAATAGTGCCTGCCATTTAATGGCTTAGGTAGCAGATACGGCCCAATTAAAACAGTGCCCAACAACACTGAACCACACATTAACGAAGAACCGCACTTGATGAGCGCTAGTAACTGTGGCATGTGGGTTATCCTCACACCAAAGATGCGAATTGTGCATATTGAAGACTCCATTACGCCCGAACGTTGATTCATCGGTAAACAACACAGAGGATGGAAACGTAGGATTCATTTCAAACTGTTCCACGTACCACTGCGAAGTTCTGACGTTCGTCTGATTCCTCCCCATGTTACGTGCAATTGCAGGAGTGCTGATTGAAGGATCCCACTCCACATGCTGCAAGACGGCTTTCTCAAATTGCAACGTTATTACCGTGCGACGGCGTTCCTGTCCAAGTGATCTGCTAAATGACCCGGTCTCACGCAGGCGTTGGTAGACAGCAGCAAAGGTCGTATAACACGGGATACGGAGATTAGGATATTGTTGTTGATAAACCCGCTGTGCAGCTCATCCGTTGTGATGCGCTACGTAGTACGCACCAACCATACCATTGTACTCACTCCAGGTGTATCGCTCCATTAGTAAACAGAGACAATGCACTACTACACTGGTGGACAGCAGTTAACTACAAATGAAGAGTGTAATACGCCCTCTAACAACTGAAGGTCGCAATATGGCCTCTAACGACTGAAGAGAGTAATATGACCTCCACCGGTTTAAATAATTCTCATAAGAAAAAAATGACATTAGGGAAAAATATTTGTTTTGATGTCCCCTACAACCTCCCAGAGTTTGTCGGTTTAAATACTTTTCACCCCGTGGTCTAGTCAGATGAGCCCCGATTTCAGTTGGTAGGGTTCGATTGCGGCGCAGATACCACGAAGTAGTCAACGAGACAATATGCAAGCTTGTGATGACTCCACAGTGGTGTGGGCTGTGTTTATGGGGATTTCAGTGGGTCCAACTGAACCGATGATTAACTGGAAATGGTTATGTTCGGATACTTGGAGACCATCTGCAGCCATTAATGTTCTCATGACAATGTGCCATGTCACCGGGCCACAATTGTTCGCGAATGGTTTGAAGAAAATTCTGGACATCTCCAGCGAATGATTTGGCCACCCAAATCGTGAAGGACATTTATAGTACATAATCGAGAATACATTTCATGCACAAGATACTGCACCGGCAACACTTTTTCGGTTATGGATAACTACAGGGTGGAGGCAACATGGCTCAATATTTCTGCATGCTACGTCGAGTTGCTGCACTATGCCATGCAAAACGAGGTCCGACACAATATTAGGAGGTATCTCATGACTGTTATCCCTTCAGTGTAGTTCTGCCTAAGACACAGAACACATTGGTGGCCTAATCTAAGACGATGCTGTCGTCTTGCTCGGTGATTACGAACTGGAGTGAACGTTCCTCTGCTCAGCCGTAAGTCGAACATCGATTGTGGTACCGTAGCGTAACTTTTGAGGGGTTGGCTACGCCAGCATGGTCCATACGAGTATATCGGTATCGTTTGCATAACTATCTTCTTCCGTGATTTCGTTGCGAGGAACCAACCTTGCTTTGGCACCTCACTCTTTAAACGAAACCACAGTTTTTCTGAATGGTATTTTGTCGTTATTATTTCGTTCAGTATGTTTAACTGAAGGTAGAACGGATGTGCTATTTCGCTTCGTCTACTGACAGAATATTTTCCATGGCAATTGCGCTTGTTTCATTTGGTTGCAGCTGTTCCATTATCAATTTAACCTCAAATGGAACGTTATAATGCATGAATTTCGTATCTGTTCCGTTGTATCACTTGACAGACGAATAGTATTATTCAGTACTGGACAGTATTTCTGCATTCTCTGTGAGTTCTTAATGGCCCGCCGACCCCGCAACATACACTACTGGCCATTAAAATTGCTCGTGGTCGTGCGGTAGCGTTCTCGCTTCCCACGCCCGGGTTCCCGGGTTCGATTCCCGGCGGGGTCAGGGATTTTCTCTGCGTCGTGATGACAGGGTGTTGTGTGATGTCCTTAGGTTAGTTAGGTTTAAGTAGTTCTAAGTTCTAGGGGACTGATGACCATAGCTGTTAAGTCCCATAGTGCTCAGAGCCATTTGAACCATTTTTTTGCTACACGTTCCCATCTGTTGACTCAGGGATCGAGACGTGGCTGCACGATCCGTTACAGCCATGCGGATAAGATGCCTGTCATCTCGACTGCTAGTGATACGAGGCTTTTGGGATCCAGCACGGCGCTCCGTATTAGAACCCACCGATTCCATATTCTGCTAACAGTCACTGGATCTCGACCAACACGAGCAGCAATGTCGCGATACGATAAACCGCAATCGCTATAGGCTACAATCCGACCTTTATGAAAGTCGGAAACGTGATGGTACGCATTTCTCCTCCTTATACGACGCACCACAACAACGTTTCACCAGGCAACGCCGGTCAATTGTTGTTTGTGTATGTGAAATCGGTTGAAAACATTCCTCATGTCAGCACGTTGTAGGTGTCGTCACCGGCGTCAACAACAAAAAAATGTTCAAATGTGTGTGAAATATTATGTGACTTAACTGCTAAGGTCATCAGTCCCTAAGCTTACACACTACTTAACCCAAATTATCCTAA
This sequence comes from Schistocerca cancellata, assembly GCF_023864275.1. Classification (NCBI taxonomy): domain Eukaryota; kingdom Metazoa; phylum Arthropoda; class Insecta; order Orthoptera; family Acrididae; genus Schistocerca; species Schistocerca cancellata. The sequence continues at coordinate 758,477,740 of NC_064628.1, read as the reverse complement.
GGACTAACACACACACCCATGCCCGAGGGAGGACTCGAACCTCCGCCGAAGCCAGGTGCACAATCCATGACTGCAGCACCTTAGACCGCTCGGCTAATCCCGCGCGGCCAGGCGCCAACCTTGTGTGAATGCTCTGAAAAGCTAATCATTTGCATATCACAGCATGTTCTTCCTGTCGGTTAAATTTCGCGTCTGTAGCACGTCATCTTCGTGATGTAGCAATTTTAATGGCCAGTAGTGTAGTTATTGATCTTTGAAACATTGTCAAGATTTTTATTTTCATTTTTTTTATTTTTGCGATCACTAAGTTGCTGCGGAATGAATTTGTCACGAATTTCCACACCTACACTGCACATTTCAACCGTAGATTCAGAGATAATCGCGTTCAGTTTTCACTCGCACGTTTCGCATTTGATGTGAGTTTGCACAAAGCCCGATACCATATATATCTGTGACAGATATATTACTGAACCGTCAGTTAAATAAGTCAGAGCTACAAAATACTAATCGCATTGTCTAGAGAAAACTGGATTCCGGAGAAATGTAGGAACATGCAAAGCATTACTGCCCCTAAGGAAGGACAATGAAACCGAGATTAACCACTACGGAACTAACGCAAGAACCTGACGTTGTGGAGGACTTCCGGGGATATCTTGCTACTGAGAGGTTGCAACGAGTACTTCCAATGGATCGTCATAGAGCAGCGGTTCTGCAGGGAGAGCAAATTCGAAATGGATACGGACTGCTGTTTCGATCGTGATCACAAATGATACTTATTTTTTAAATAAGGATACTGCAAACGCTCGAGCGATCCATAGATCTGAAATGAAATGTCGTGTGCCTAGGGCCTCCCATCGGGTAGACCGGTCGCTTGCTGCAAGTATTTTTAGTTGACGTCACTTCACCGACTTTCACGTCGATGGAGATGAGATAATGATGAAGACACACACAACACCCACTCAGTGAGCGGAGAAAATCTCCGACCCAGCCCGAAATCGATCCCGGGCCCCTTAGTATGGCACTCCGTCGCGCTGACCACTCAGATATCGAGGAGGACGTCCATGGAGCTAATCTGAACTGGCAGATCAGTGACTAGTAAACAAGATACCTATCCTCACCGTACGTAGCTTTGGAAGTAATTGCTGTACCTGTGGAATCTATTTTGAGCTATACTCTGTAAATCTTTTTGTCACATCTGTTGTTGATTTGTTTCCATAAATGTTTGTTATACTTTTCTCTCTAGTGAAAGAGACTCAGCTGGCAAATCTGTTCATTCTGAAATAGAATTTGACATTTTGTACCACGTTGAACACTCGAGTATCTCCATTTGATCAATCACAAAAGTGTGGTAGTGGCCGGCCGCTGTGGCTGAGCGGTTCTAGGCGCTTCAGTCCGGAACCGCGCTGCTGCTACGGTCGGAGGTTCGAATCCTACCTCGGGCATGGATGTGTTGATGTCCTTAGGCTAGTTAGATTTAAGTAGTTCTAAGTCTAAGGGACTGATGTCCTCAGATGTTAAGTCCCATAGTGCTTAGAGCCATTTGAACCATTTTTTGTGGTAGTGACTCACAGCCGACGCCTAGATGCTGGATTCCACATTATCTGATTTCCTTGTGATATGGTGGTCAAAGAGGGAACTTACTCTGTGACGTGACTCTCAGAAGCTTTGGTGCCTTTAACGTTTCGTACTGTTGTCAATTGCTCCGTTTGTTCCTCCCCAGATGGATATCTTTAAATCGTGTATTTCTACAATCTACTGCTTATCGAGCCAGAAGACTTACATGCGTCGGAGGCTTTTACAAATGCGCTAGTCGGGTAATAAGCAAACTGAGAACACTTCAGACAACAGGTAATATGATCGACAAGTACTAGTAGCCGTAATACACAGTGTGTCCCACCTAACTCTGCCACCTCATGTATTTACGAAAAGAAACACTGTGAAAAATACGATCGGCCAGGAATGCTAGTGTGCCAGGGGCTCACAAAATGGACAGAAATGCTCAGTCCCTACAAGTAAACAAACATCACTTTCAATGCAAAGTTATCCTTTTTCTAAAAATTGCACATCTATGTTTTTCGACGGAAATGAAAACTGAAGATTTAATTAGTGATGGCAGACTTGTTTTTACTATTCTGTACCTCTTACGTTCTGAAATACGTGGACTTCAAAGGATGGTAACAGCTCCACAGTTTCTGCTGTAATGCGCAGAGCAAGGAATGCTTAAGCAGGCTTCAGGACAGTGCAGGCAACCCGCATTACAGCATTGCAGCATTACGGCAGAAACTGTGGCACCGTGTCATTATTTAAAGTCTAAGGATTCAGGAACGTATAAGGTTTATATCAATAAACCAAGTCTGCCACCTTAACTGCACGTCTAGTTCTCATATCGAGAGAAAAAATTACAAGCAAAAAAAAAAAAAAAAAAGACTGTGCATTCCTGCTCATTGTTTGAGCCCCTGAGATATGTGCATACTTGGCCTATTGCATTTTTCACATTTTGTTGCATTTCGAAAATCTATGAGGTTGCAAAGTTAGATGGGACACCTGCAGAATTAAAAACTGTACAGCAAGTATAATCATTAATAACATTGGTCAAAAAGACAATTCTTCTGTTATGTCGACTCTTATTCAGAAACATGTGATGTCCCTGTTCGGCTCAATATATTTTATCCTAATTAGGGCGTAATAATCGCTTTATTAGCCATGTGTGGCAATCGGACTCGTAAATTACGGAAGATAGATGCTCATCTACGTGATGGCTGTGAGAGTTTAAATGATAGGAAAGTGGTATTAACAACAAATGATCGTAGAGAAAACCTAATAATTTTAATGTTACCTGCCTTTTAGGTGACGATCTTAAGGGATGCTATTTCGACATAGAGCACTTAATTTTGCAAGAACTGCTAATATTAATGTATCAGTATCCACACACACTTAATTAATTTGAAAAGTGTATCACTTTTTATCAAAATTAATATAATAAAGTTTTAATGAGTAACCTGATAAGCACTGAAGATACTTTTCTGCTGTGGTGGCAAAATATTTAATGTTAATGTTATAAAAAAATTTCAGGCAAGGTATGAAAATGTGTAAATCTCTTAGTAATAACTGGTCAGAAATTACGTAATGGGTCTCAGTTACAACCTGTACCTGGCTCTAATTAACAAGCTCAGAGTTCGTCACCTGCCACTGGTTTCGTTTTGCAAACTACACAAACCACCATACTTTTCTGAAGAACATAAGTAGAAATTTCACTTTACCTTGTAGTGTCTTCTTCTCACCAGTAACAGCGACGCAGAGCACCCATAACGAAATGTGGCTGGTTTATAATTTATATATGAAAGCTCAGTGTAAGTCGGCGAACGATTTTGTATTCAACTAAATACCAGCTTGCCCGCCTGGCTAGCCGCGCGGTCTAACGCGCTGCTTCCCGAACGGGAAGGCATGCCATTCCCCGGCACGAATCCGCCCGGCAGATTAGTGTCGAGGTCTGGTGTGCTGGCCAGCCTACATTTGCTTTATAAACAACCTGTATATTACTATTCAAGTTGCAGTTCTTATTATGTCATTTCTTTTTGACACTTTACTAATGTGTTTTCCCTAATTGGAATCCACTTTCCATGGTAACACAGACAAGGCTGTCATATGTAGTAGCACAGACGAGATAAAACTGTTGTATTTCACGTGATGCCGACCTATGTCCAAGCCTCTTCAACAAATGCTACTGAAGCGTGAAGTGGCAGCTTACTATTTGTGATGCTGAATGGTAGATGATCTGCAGTTGTGTGTATAGCCTGCGATGTGTCTCTTGCAGCTGGCAGAGCCCCATGATCCACAATGCAATTGGGTTTTTACACAACAATAAGTCATAGAAAAACTCTTCTTCTGTAACATACAGTTTAGCTGCACTTTTTATAAAATAGCAGCAACATTCAGCAGTCATCTGAGGCCAATTTCACCAGTGCTTGATTTTCACCACACAAACACCATACACATGCACAACGCTCACACTTCTACTGAATAATTAGACAATGTGTTCAATAGCTTTCTCTTCTCAAAAAAAGGCTCAGATTAATATTCGGAAATTCCCTTAACAATTATTACCTATTTCTAAAGCTGTGACTATTTATAATACAATAAAAAATGGTTCAAATGGTTCTGAGCACTATGCAACTTAACTTCTGAGGTCATCAGTCGCCTAGAACTTAGAACTAATTAAACCTAACTAACCTAAGGACATCACACGCATCCATGCCTGAGGCAGGATTCGAACCTGCGACCGTAGCGGTCGCTCGGCTCCAGACTGCAGCACCTAGAGCTGCACGGCCACTCCGGGCGGCATTTATAATATGCAATACATAATTTGACAGTCATCATAACACTCTAATGTTTTTAACAAAATAAACAAAACAATCTATTTAAGTATTTCTTAATATAGTTTAGTAAATGTGCAACTTATATTGTTTGACATTTCTGCCATGAGGTGGCAGCATGTTCTAGTGTTTCACAAGGCACCTTTTTTTACAAATAAATTGTGTCGTTGCAATCACTAAATGGCATGGGTGTCTACATTAGGTGTGTGATACAGTGCCTCTTTCAATGCCAACAGACCACTGCTTCAGTGGTGCCAGCTGTTATGTTTCAAAGCTGTGGTGTATAAATACGAAATTTAATAATTCTGTTAATAATTGTTTAGTGCTGCAATGATACCTGTATTGTTACTGATTCTCCTCCATTTCATCATCGGTTATCAAAACCAAATACAAGATGAAATGCCATAGGACTATGTACATGAGTTACACTATGTATTAATGTAACTGTTTATGCAGTGTGCTGAGTCTAACCTTGTCCTAATGATAATAAAAAAAAATAATTACACACACAATTACATATTTTACATCTTCATCATATTTTAACACAACACAGATTGTTATACAAGAATGTCTGAATTTTAATTTACATATTACATCTCTGAAGTTTCTTTTAAATAAAGTTATTCAACATTATTATCCACTAATTATTTAAACTGACACAAATTATTTTATTTTTTGCGAAGTATTACATAAAATTTTGGTGAAAATTAAGATGTGTCTTTGATTTTACTTTTTTCTATAAGTTATTTCATCCACAGATTCCTTTTAAATCTCATATTTAATTAACCACACCAAATCTGATAGCAACAATGCCAGCACTGCAAAAACTGTGGGACAAAGGCACAGGCAAAAGTAAAAAAAAGAAGAAGATATTATGTAAAATCAACATTATTTCAGTAACTTTTGAACTTGTGTGTTTCATTATCAGCAATATTTCACAATGATTTCAACTTAATTTAAGTATCTGCAACAAAATTTGTTATACTTGTTCTTTTAGTTTTGTTTTAAACAACTTTTAGAATATACAACACATATTTTTAAAATTTCTTTCCAATTACTCTAGATGAAAACTCTCTTTCTGGGATAATCAATTAATCCTATTTACTAATCATACAACTGCAGCTTCCAAAACTGATTTGTACTTTACACACTTCCTTTTTGAACTTAACAACACAGGCTGTCCGTACATTTTCCTAACATTAATGCAATGTCAAATTTGAATTCATTAATCGAAAAATAGTACACATGACTCTACCCTTGAGTTATCACAATTCATTTTCTAGATGACTGTCCACAGTATTTAATTAATTACATAGTACTTTATATTTCTTCCAATTTAAATTTGCTTCATCCAGCCAGTGATCTTTTCTTACAAACATTAGGTTTATTATATTTTGTACTTCATATTTCTTTTTAGATTTTGTGAGGATTAGGTAATATGTGTTGGGATGGTGTATTTTAACCATCTTAAAGGGACCTTTATATATATGGAAAGACTAAGAAATTTCAGCAGTGATGCCTTTAGATTTCTCATCTGATCTGGCCAACACTTGGTCTCCAATCTGAATTTTAGTTAATTTTACTCTTTCATCATGTCTTTTCTTATGCTTTATCATCTGATTTTCCATGCATTCTCTAATTTCTTTTTATCTAACAACAATGTATGTCTCCTAGCCAGAAATGTAACATTCTCTCCTATTGTATTTTTTTTCCTTATAATTTTGGTAGGTGTGAATTCTTTTGCTTAAAATATTCTCCATATCTAGTACATATTTTCCCTAATTATTAAGTTTGTCATCACAAAATATACTACAAAGTCTACCAGTCTCCCTCATGCATCATACTGTGGGATTACTAGCTGTATGATATGCTGCTATATATTATTATATATTATATATGCTATTATTATTAATCTCATCTGGTGATTTTTTCTTCTTCCTATCCCACGTTCATCTGAAGGCTTTTCACTTTCTCTAACAGTCCATTCCGATAACGTTCCTGGAATAAACTCATCCTCTTTATATGGAGGCTTTCTCCCCCTTCCTATATCAAATTCTTTCTGTGGTATCCTTGTCCTCTTTTCCGTTTTCAAATTCACTTAGATTCCATTTCTCCAGCTATCTCCTGTTCGTTATAACTAAAGTTTTGACTATTCTCCTCCTTCTTCCCGAAAAATAACTATATGTTATTTTCTACATTCAAAGTTTCTGTTCCCTCATCACTATAATCTGACACATGGGTATTTGCCAACGTTTCCTGCTCTTTACCTAATGGGTCTTCTACTATTACTAGACCACCCTCACTCTCTGTAATTACTTCTTGCCCAGTTATCTTTAAGTTCTCTGTGTCCCTTCAAACCCGACAACACTAATCCCTCTCTATAAGTATTTCACTGTCATTTGATCCATTGATATTCATTTACTCATCATGAATGATAACACTTGCCTCAAGTATTTCAAGATCATTGACAGTAGCACTTACACTGCAAATTTCCTTATCATATGCTTCATTAATACTATCGCCATATTCACTTTGGTCACTAGAACTCCTACTATTTTCCTCAACATCACTATATTTCTCAATAATATTCATAATAGCCTCCTTATCGACATGACACTTCAATTTTCTCACACCTACTTCTGACATGTTCTCCTTTTTCCAGTCTATATTCTGTTACACAATACATTATCTACATTACTCCTCTGCCCAGTGATCATAATCTTGTTTTACAACGTCACTTGCCTTACTGTTAGTTCAAGTAATTACATCTCCCACCTGTTCGTTGGTACCACTTCCTTCTACTTTTCCTATGCATTTGCAAGATACACTCCCTTACTTCTTTGGAACATGACCTTTTTTATGAGAAATGGTATCAATTTCTCCCTGTATATCGGCTGGGAAGGTTTCATCTGTAACTATCTGATAAGCTTTCCTGAATTTGTTATACCTTTTGCTTTCCTTTTCTCTAATCATCTCAGGTAAACCTTGTACCCACATTAATTTGGAATCCCTTTCCCTTTTCCCCCATTTATTCATATTCATAGTATTCTTCATTTCTATTTTTCAAACAAGAATTTGTTCTTTCCTATCATTCTGTCTATTCTCATAATATCTATTCCCACTGTTATATCTAACCCTTCTACCCTCTCCAGCTCGGCCCATCACTGTCGCAGCCTTTCATTTTCCTTCTGATTGTCACTGTAAAATGGTTCAGAACTATGACCACCTCTACATCCAAAATCTCTCCCACGTTGCTGCCTCTACCCATTCTCACAGCTGTCATACCATATTCGGTGTCTCTGTCAATTCCATTATTATTGCCTCTGTTTTGGTTATTGTATCATTTGTGGTCATCTGATCCGTTCCATATATCCAGTTCATCTAATGCTGACTTATCACAGTTCCCCAAACTAATACAACCCTTCACACTTCAAAGTAATTTACGGTGCAACAAATGTAATAAGTGTCCTTCACTAACCAGTCCCTTCACATGTTCTACCTTTCTACATAACTCCTCACAGTGGATCTTTATGAAGCTGCATTTAAAAATTCCTGGTAGATTTCACTTTGTTAACCACTTGACCAAAATTCCTCTTCAAATTTACTTAAAAATTCTTTCAAAATGCTACAGTTCTCAGTAGCCCTAACTGCCCAATTTCTTGCAGCACCACTAAGTTTTGTTTCAGCTATTAAGATTCTACTATTAACTGCCTGCATGCTTTCATAAAAGTTACAGGGTAGATTTTTTCCTTTGCATCAAATTTTTCTGATTCAGCTGCAACCTGATTATAAAATGCACCTCCAAATGCAAAAATGGCGGTTAACCTCTTTATGTTTTCTAAACCTTTCACCCTTTCAGCAATACTGTCAGTAACTGTCCTCAACTCTTCTATCTCTGGCACTTTGATATCTGAAATTTGTTGATTTATGTGTTCCACTAATGCTTTATTCTTATTACTGACATCTGTATTAAGTTTTGTTACAGTTCTCTTTAATTGCCCACCTACAGCCTCCCCAAATTTCAGAATCCTAGCTTCAGTATCTACCTGTTTCTAACAGTGATTTATACTGTATCTAATCTTTCTTCTCACACATCTATCCTTTCATTAACATCTTTTAGGCCTGCTTTTATTCCTGTTTCTACATTTTCTTTAATTATTTAACTCATTGTTTTCCTACTCATTTCCTAAATGTCTTTCTTTAATGATTCCTTAATATCTTTATATGATAGCCCTACTTTTTCACCTTAAATTTTGTTTAATGATTTATTTAGTGATTATTGCTGTTGTTTCCTTTCAGATTTTACCTCTATTGTTAACGACTGCAATGACTAACTTACTTCTGTCTTTATTGCCATCATTGACTTACTCAATGATTCATCAAACTTCTTCCTTTCAGGTATTGATTCTGTTCTCATTGCCTCTATAGAATGACTTAACCCCAATAATACACTCTCAAGTGTATTCCTTTTTACTGTACCATTAACTGTTATGTACCTAACTGTACTTCACAACCCTCTTTGACGTAAACATATCATTTCCTGCTTCACAGTAACTTTCGGGTACATAACTGTTTCTTCCAAACTTCCTTGATCAAAGTCAATCACTTCTTTCTTAACTGTCAAATGAACTATCTTCTATCACTAATGTTAACATTCCCGCTAACTGTGTCTATGCTGTCTACGTCAGCAAAAAATCTTTGGTCCTCTACATTAGCCCCCTTGTCAGCCTTCTTGAAAACTGGTTTTAATTTTACCGACAAAACTGAACAAATTTTTGCAAGGCCCTTCCACACATTCGCCAGTCGTGATTTTACGAGTGGAACGGCCCTGAAACGGTTGCCACTTGCGATGTTCCCGTTTGGTTCAATTTATTTTATCCTAATTGGGATGTAATGATTGCTTTATTAACTGTGTGTGGCAATCAGGTTCGTAAAATATGGGAGGCAGTCTCATGCAGTAGATAGTCAGCTATGTGATGGCTCATCACTCTCTTCTGCCTGTGAGGGTTTGCAATCCATCACACGAATTAGTTTAAATGATAGTAAACAGATGTGAACAGCAAATGATCGTAGAGCAAACATAGTAATTTTAATATTAACTGTCTTTGAGGTGACTATCATACAGGATGCTAGTTCGACATGCAGCATTTAATTTCCCAAGAATGCCTAATATTTATGTGCCTGTATTCACACACATATAATTGCTTTAAATAGCGTAGCGCCTTTCATCAAAATTAACATAATAAACTTTTAATGAGTAACGTGATAAGCACTAAAGATACTTCTCTACAGTGTTGGTTAAACATGTAATGTTAATACCTAACTAAGTAGACAACCTTCGTTCGAGAGCTATCTCTTCTCAAAAAGAGCGGCATACGGCCGCTCAGATTAATTTGCAGGAATTCCCTTAGCAGTTATTACATAATGCTAAAACCATGACTGTTTAAAATACACAGTACTTACATTTACAGTCATTTTAACACTCTAAGCTTCTTAAAAAATAAATAGAACGTAATACATTTAATTATTTCTTAATACAGTTTAGTAAATGCGTAACAGGTTGTTTTCCATTTCTGCCTTTATGTGGCAGCACGCTGCAGTGATACGTAGCATACCTGTTTTTACAACCAGACTTCGTCATTGCAACCGTCAGATGGTATGAGCATCTACATTAGGCTTTCAACGCTAGTGAAACACTGCTTCTGCGGTGCAAACTGTTACTTTTCAAAGTTATGATGTATAAAGACGAACTGTTTGCCTGATAGAAATTTAGTAATTCTGTTGATAAAGAAATTGTTTGGAGTTGTAAGGATATCTGTATCGTTCCAAATTCCAGAGACTAGTCGATAAGAAGCATGGGAAATTTGGAATCCTAAATAGTTGGGAATCAAGAGTTTTTCAGGATAGTAATAACGGTTTTTACTCTGGTAGACGCAGCGAGTAACCGCGACCGATTGAGACAGGTTGTTGCGGGCCATCCAGATTTTTCCACAGAACTAGAATGTTGTACACAGCGAGGGTTTATATAAGGGCGAGGAGGTCGCTTACTGATGGGGGCTGAAATGATGCTGGCAGGGTATAAAAATTGACGGAATCGAAAGATCTGACCACTGAATAATATGCCCACTCTAGCCCTGACACCATCAAGAATATAAATTAATAAACACACAGGAAAAAAATTAGCTAGCCACAGCAGATATTACAGTAATACCGAGTAACGCCGCCACTGGACTTGATAATGACCTCAATTCGGCGAGGAAACGAGACCAAGAGCTTCATCAGGTGCGCCATTTCTAGCTGAAGCCATTCGCTGATTATTACACCCCGTAGAACTAGCAAATTGGGGGAATGCTGACAGTCATGTTTCATCTACTGAACCAAATAGTCCTATACATTTTCGGAGGTTGAGATCGGGTGATTTAACATGCCAGTCGAGGTGTGGTGGGGTCGCTGAGTATTTGTCAAACCAGAAACTTATTAATATGCGTGCAGCCGTGCGAACATAGCTGAGACCTGTGTGGCTCGTGTTCCCGCCTTCATGTATTTTACACCCTGTTTGTAACTTACTTCCACCTTACTACGTTAATTGAAATTGCTACTGTCACTGAGTTGCTGTTTTGCCTGACCGTTAGCGGCGTTAGCAGCGCGTATCGATATATCCCCTCTCGTAGTATCTTTGCTCGACTGCTATTACTTCCCGGTCGTTGTCTGTCGGAGACGAGTTCGTCGCAAGTTCGGGTGGCGAGTTCCGGTCTGTCAGTCAGTTGGAACGCATCTGAAGCGCAGTCCGGACCTGCCAGTCGGGAAGTTGCAATGCGGCACTAGTGCAGTCGGGTTGGAGCAGCAGTGAGGTCTGCGTCGACATGGCTCGTCCGACCATTGCCGCCACGCATCACTTGAGCCGGGCCACAGTCTTGGTGGATCGTCGGCCGGTCGTCCTACCGGATGACGCGTTTTGGTTCCCCGATCGTTCATGAGTCGGCTGTGTGTGTGTGTGTGTGTGTGTGTGTGTGTGTGTGTGTGTGTGTGTGTGTGTGTGCGCGCGCGCATCGACTCCCGATTTGTCTTCATGTGTGCTTAGTTATTGTTGGGCACCGTTCAGGTCTTAGTGCAAGTGTTTGTCAGGTTGTGTGTGTGTTGTTGGTGTTACTTCCACTGACGACTATTTTAGATGTTGTCGGCATTCTAAGTGAGTCGGTCGGTTGTTGCGGACGAGGGAAGTTATCTCCACGCATTGCAGTCTGCTGGGTCCGCTGGTAGTCCTTGTGCAGTGTCGGAGCGTTTGTGGAACTCTCCGATCGCTACGAGCTTCGTGGTTCACCGACCCAGGACGTCAAAGTTGAGTAGTGGTTTCAACTATCCAAGCCACGTCCATTTATGTTGTGTGGTTCGTTTCGGTGTTTCGCTGTTGGGACAGAGTGTTTCTGTTGCTGAAATTTAGCCGTAGTGCAGTTAACTATGTTGATTGACTACAATTCAAGTGCACCAGCGGAATTTTCTGCCTTCTGGCCGTTAGTGTTCCAGTTAACTACCCTGGCCACAAACGTAGTTGCCGGCCAGGGTGGCCGAACGGTTCTAGGTGCTACAGTCTGGAACCGCGCGACCGCTACGGTCACAGGTTCGAATCCTGCCTCGGGCATGGATGTGTGTGATGTCCTTAGGTTAGTTAGGTTTAAGTAGTTCTAAGTTCTAGGGGACTGATGACCTCAGATGTTAAGTCCCATAGTGCTGAGAGCCATTTTGAACTAACGTAGTTTCAGGCAGCGTCCTTTCCTCACCTGTTGGCGCTGTCCAACATGGTGTGTAGTTTTGACAGCTAATACATATTTCATTGTGGATAATCACGTTCGTAACTTTTGTGTTTGAGTTCTCATGTACCGATTGGTGGCAAGCAAGTCGTTTTGTCCGTCGGTCCGTGGCTGTCCCCTGGTTGGGTTCCGACGGACAAGTATAGTTGGGCTGACCACCTGTCTCACCTAAGTGAACGAGGGCAGACCGACGTCCCTGGAGGCTTGCGAGTGCAGTTTTCTATATTGTCCTTCTCACCTGTGTTTAATTGTCTGCTTATAACCTATCATAGCCAATGATTTAAACAATTCTTGCTTTTACTGGATTAAAAAAAGAGAACATTGCGGCCTTCTGCCTTTGAAAGATTATGGTAATTTATTTTAAAGTCTTGAAAATTTTATTGCGGGCTTTCAGCCGTTTGTATGGCATCTTGTATATCTTTGTCTATTCACCCTTGCCTGAGGCTCTCAGCCTCGCTGTGGAGTTATATGTTAATTATTTTATTTGCAATTTTAACTGCATGTTTTACCACTTGAGATTTGTCATGTTGCTTTAAGATTTCTTGTTTGGAGGCCTTCAGCTGTGACATAATCGCCTTTTTGAAACTCGTAGTTCTCAAAGGTGCGGCTATGTGACGTTTTGGTTTAAAGGTGTTATTAAATTACAATAAATTGCAATTTTGAGTGAACCTGACCGACACCTTATTTGGCCCTTTCCACAATCATAATCACCTGTTCTGTCCAGCAGGTTTAGGGGGAGTTTCAACAGCTGTTGTCACTTTGGTAGACGGTAGTACCTGTAGCATACTCATCATTAAGATGCAGAAGGAAGGGTAAGACTTCGACAGTGAGAAGACCGAAATAAGCATTCTGACTCACGCTCACACAGATCTCGATGAGTGGGCCCAAGCCATAGTATGGCAAACGTCACAGAACCACCTCTGGCCTCAACTAATTCCTTCACACACTGTGGGTTACGTGTGACTGATCCCGTCAGAGTTTCGAGTCCTCCCTCGGGCATTGGTGTGTGTGTTTGTCCTTAGGATAATTTAGGTTAAGTAGTGTGTAAGCTTAGGGACTGATGACCTTAGCAGTTCAGTCCCACCGAGCGAGGTGGCGCAGTGGTTAGACACTGGACTCGTATTCGGGAGGACGACGGTTCAATACCGCGTCCGACCATCCTGATTTAGGTTTTCCGTGATTTCCCTAAATCGCTCCAGGCAAATGCCAGGATGGTTCCTTTCAAAAGGGCACGGCCGACTGCCTTCCCCGTCCTTCCCTGATCCGATGAGACCGATGACCTCGCTGTCTGGTCTCCTTCCCCAAAACAACCCCCCAAGGTCAGTCCTATAAGATTTCACACACATTTGAACATTTTTTGAAGTCTGGGTTAAACGCCTGAGTGCACTCGGAGCCCTGCTTCGTTTGAAAAGAGGCGTAATCACGAGTCGCTGGACGACATTAGAAGCCTCCAATCATTACTGTTTGGCCCGTTGAAGACGTGTAGCTTTATGTGACACGCTGAACAATGGCCTTTTCTTACGGACCCGACTCCAGGCGTCCACTGAATGCAGTTCTATTCAAAATATTGGTCGGAAACCGTTTGAGATGGACCTAAATTCACGGACAGCAGCAATTCCTGTCGGGTTCCAAACCGACTGTCATGGACAAGGCGTAACACTCGTCTCTGGTCCCTGTCGTTTGGAAAGTTTCACGAACACTGTCCTTACGCCATACTACATGACTGCTGATGGTACACCAGTCCTTGTATACACGCTCGACAGTTCGTGTTCGTACACCAACAAATCGGGCGACTTCATTAACGGTGTGGTCATTGGCATGTCCAAACACGGTAGCTACTTTCTGCCATTCGGTATGAAGTCTCGACAAAGACCTGTCTCAATGCGCCAATTCCACACAACGAACGAGTACACCACTTTACACTAGCACTGGATCGGCTGGTACATCTTACATCGCCTACAGCGCTCCAAAGCGGCATGTGTACTGTTTTACAGCGCTCCAAAGCGGCATGTGTACTGTTTTAAGGTGTGACTAATGTTTTATCCCGTGAAATTAATACTAATCTTCTTTTTATTGTATTTTTGCGCCGCATTGCCGCGTGTTCGGCATGGTGAATACCCTTCCTGTGGCGACCCCATTACCCCACAGGGGTTACTTGCGTGTGACGTTATTCATGTGAAAGTGGACGAAAGGTTCCTATTTGTTGCGAATTGTATAACTGAGGCAGGATTTTGGTAGCAACCCGGTATTCACCTATTGGGATGTGGGAAACCGCCTAAAAACCACATCCAGGCTGGTGGCCCAGCAACCTACGTCATTAATCCGCTCAGCAGATTCAAAAAATTGGTTCAAATGGGTCTGAGCACTATGGGACTTAAAATATGAGGTCATCAGTCCCCTATAACTTAGAACTACTTAAACGTAACTAACCTAAAGACAACACATACATCCATGCCCGAGGCAGGATTCGAACCTGCGGCCGTAGCGGTCGCGCGGATCCAGACTGAAGCGCCTAGAACCGTTCTGCCAGCCCGGCCGGTCAGCGGATTCGTTCTGGGACCAGCACGGTAGATTACTACCCCTGCGATGTGAATCTGCGTGATTAGCGTTCTTCGCATCACTCGCTATGCTCACTCACGGGGGATCACGCGGCTGCCAGTTCACTCACTGGGTATCATGTGACGCTTACTCACCATATGATAGGCAATAGCTGCGTGGCTTTGCAACGTGAGTAAGGAAACACTGACTCGACCTATACAGCTTTGTCACAATGTAGCGGCATTAATGGGACCGGCAAGCGAACGAAAACATTTAGTGTTAGAATTTCTTTTTAGCTGTAGATTTTCCATGTTTTCTATGAGAAAGTGTGTGCTACGTACCTGAGATTCACCAAGTGTGACCGCAGTATAACGAAAATTACATTGATAATCATGTACTGATTGTTACTGACGTTCACTGATTTAGTTGTGGAAGTTCATACACTCCTGGAAATTGAAATAAGAACACCGTGAATTCATTGTCCCAGGAAGGGGAAACTTTATTGACACATTCCTGGGGTCAGATACATCACATGATCACACTGCCAGAACCACAGGCACATAGACACAGGCAACAGAGCATGCACAATGTCGGCACTAGTACAGTGTATATCCACCTTTCGCAGCAATGCAGGCTGCTATTCTCCCATGGAGACGATCGTAGAGATGCTCGATATAGTCCTGTGGAACGGCTTGCCATGCCATTTCCACCTGGCGCCTCAGTTGGACCAGCGTTCGTGCTGGACGTGCAGACCACGTGAGACGACGCTTCATCCAGTCCCAAACATGCTCAATGGGGGACAGCACCGGAGATCTTGCTGGCCAGGGTAGTTGACTTACACCTTCTAGAGCACGTTGGGTGGCACGGGATACATGCGGACGTGCACTGTCCTGTTGGAACAGCAAGTTCCCTTGACGGTCTAGGAATGGTAGAACGATGGGTTCGATGACGGTTTGGATGTACCGTGCACTATAAGGTGTCCCCTCGACGATCACCAGTGGTGTACGGCCAGTGTAGGAAATCGCTCCCCACACCATGATGCCGGGTGTTGGCCCTGTGTGCCTCGGTCGTATGCAGTCCTGATTGTGGCACTCACCTGCACGGCGCCAAACACGCATACGACCATCATTGGCACCAAGGCAGAAGCGACTCTCATCGCTGAAGACGACACGTCTCCATTCGTCCCTCCATTCACGCCTGTCGTGACACCACTGGAGGCGGGCTGCACGATGTTGTGGCGTGAGCGGAAGACGGCCTAACGGTGTGCGGGACCGTAGTCCAGCTTCATGGAGACGGTTGCGAATGGTCCTCGCCGATACCCCAGGAGCAGCAGTGTCCCTAATTTGCTGGGAAATGGCGGTGTGGTCCCCTACGGCACTGCGTAGGATCCTACGGTCTTGGCGTGCATCCGTGCGTCGCTGCGGTCAGGTCCCAGGTCGACGGGCACGTGCACCTTCCGCCGACCACTGGCGACAACATCGATGTACTGTGGAGACCTCACGCCCCACGTGTTGAGCAATTCGGCGGTACGTCCACCCGGCCTCCCGCATGCCCACTATACGCCCTCGCTCAAAGTCCGTCAACTGCACATACGGTTCACGTCCACGCTGTCACGGCATGCTACCAGTGTTAAAGACTGCGATGGAGCTCCGTATGCAACGGCAAACTGGCTGACACTGACGGCGGCGGTGCACAAATGCTGCGCAGCTAGCGCCATTCGACGGCCAACACCGCGGTTCCTGGTGTGTCCGCTGTGCCGTGCGTGTGATCATTGCTTGTACAGCCCTCTCGCAGTGTCCGGAGCAAGTATGGTTGGTCTGACACACCGGTGTCAATGTGTTCCTTTTTCCATTTCCAGGAGTGTACTCGCGTGAAAGAATAGCTGATGAAATAATGCTCGCTTTCAGTCAGCTGCTAAAATTGTACTCACGCTGAGGTACATTTTGAACGGAACAAATTCAAAAGAAGTTTATGTTTAGGAGCATGACAACAGAATATAAATGTCAACTGTGCTTGTAATAAAAAATTCTCCAGCTACACTGGTTCAAATGGCTCTGAGCACTATGCGACTTAACTTCTGAGGTCATCAGTCACCTACAACTTAGAACTAATTAAACCTAACTAACCTAAGGACATCACACACATCCATGCCCGAGGCAGGATTCCAACCTGCGACCGTAGCGGTCGCTCGGCTCCAGACTATAGCGCCTAGAACCGCACGGCCACTCCGGCCGGCCTCCAGCTACACTGATGGCTTTCGTGATAAATCGAGCAAATGAGTAATAAGACTCGTTACAGTTGATAACGGAAAGAGAAAGAAAGTGTAAAGTGTAATGATGAGAAGAGATGGGTATCATTCGAATTAATTTCTGTCTGGATACTTATTCGAATAAGCCCTCACGCGACTGTGCCAACCGCGTAGCCGGGTGTACATCCACTCATGCGACTGTAATTACCATCGGTAATGTTCGGCCACTTCCGCCGACGTTCGCGAAACGTATTCGCGCCCACACTCGTAAATTACAGGCGCGCGCGGGGCACTCGGATAGGCCGCGCGTTTCCAGGGCTCCGGGCATACCTCCGCCTCCTGGAAGGGTGCTTTAATACGCATGTCTTCCGGTCGGCTGGTGGACTTAAGACTAACAATAGCGAAGTACACCAGTTCGAATGAGACTAGTTCGACGCCGTTTATCTTTCTAAGGCGATTAAACTTAAAAGCTGCTTAGATGCAACTGGATTATTTACCCGTTCCATCAGACATATCCCCTGCCAACTTTCCCATCCCTGAAATCACACTTCTCCTTTAATATAAATTCTTATCATTCGATAGCATTCAAAAACCAACGGGTTTTCTACATAAATCACAGCATTAATTTTCTGAGTGCAATTCTAGTTATGAGGGATAGTGCAGAGACAGTTACCGCTGTTGTTCGTAGACTTGTGGCCCCGAAGGTCTTGAGGCACTAAAGTGTCTTTCCAGCAGTGCTATCGTCTTTCCAGTATCACTTCAGGCAAAGGAATAGAGAGGTCAGAGAAGGGTTCACGTGATATTTATAAAAGTAACATTATATAGATTATGTGACTCACAGTCAGTCGTAAGCGTACTGCTGCATGCTGCCAAGTGCGTTAAAGAAGCTAATAATATCATGTTCGGGAGAAAACAGTAACGAACTACGTCCTCAAACATATCTCTGAACAAAGCTGAGGGACCTATTTGTGCAGTGGTAGCCTGTGCTCCGTGGTTGTTCACTGGCTGAATAGCACCTTCGCTCTGCATTGGAACGGCAGGGAAGCAGACAGAATGGCTCCAATATTGCAGCATTCTGATCTCGCAGCCTTTGATAAAGAAGTACCTTTGTTCAGTTCGTTATCGGTGCTGTTAGAGCGCACGTGCAGCGTTATTTCTGTTTGACTCCAGCGTCTCAAAGGGAGAATTTTCTAGTTCGACTATTTTAAACGCCCCTTCCAAGTAAAAATACACGCTGGATGACTTCAGTAGCCCATATTTATATATTGCTTGTGGCACCTTCCCTTCCGGAAGCAAGTTACCCTTTCCGGGCTCTGCAGCGAAAAATTGTTTCAGTTTCAGAGGGTCAAATGGTCTCGTACTCATAGGCTTTACTCTGTCATTATGCAAAACAAATTCTCATTTCGGTATACGAAGGTGGAGAGAAGAAGGTAGCCATGGAATGTTATAATTGGATAATGGGATATACTTTGGCAGGTATTTGTATGTGTATGTAGCTGACCAAACAGAAGAAACCGTTGAAATAGTCGCTACTATACATTAAACAGGGACCTGCGCCTACTTTATAATTTATCTGGAAAGTTCGTAACACAACCATTAGCCACGAGGAATTCTCGTGTTACATGTTGCTTTAACTAGGATTTCGCTATAGAGTTTGGTTTCCTGTATTGTTTGGGACATAAATCGTCTGCTTATTTTAAGACCAATGGTGTTAGTGTGGTAAAACGATGCTTTTGTAGCTCGGTGCACAAGACGTTGGACAATAAATGACCTTCAAACGGAAACTGCAGAAAAAGGAAGTTGCACAGCTACGCCTTCAACAGCTTGGCAACAAAGTACACTCCTGGAAATTGAAATAAGAACACCGTGAATTCATTGTCCCAGGAAGGGGAAACTTTATTGACACATTCCTGGGGTCAGATACATCACATGATCACACTGACAGAACCACAGGCACATAGACACAGGCAACAGAGCATGCACAATGTCGGCACTAGTACAGTGTATATCCACCTTTCGCAGCAATGCAGGCTGCTATTCTCCCATGGAGACGATTGTAGAGATGCTGGATGTCGTCCTGTGGAACGGCTTGCCATGCCATTTCCACCTGGCGCCTCAGTTGGACCAGCGTTCGTGCTGGACGTGCAGACCGCGTGAGACAACGCTTCATCCAGTCCCAAACATGCTCAATGGGGGACAGATCCGGAGATCTTGCTGGCCAGGGTAGTTGACTTACACCTTCTAGAGCACGTTGGGTGGCACGGGATACATGCGGACGTGCATTGTCCTGTTGGAACAGCAAGTTCCCTTGCCGGTCTAGGAATGGTAGAACGATGGGTTCGATGATGGTTTGGATGTACCGTGCACTATTCAGTGTCCCCTCGACGATCACCAGTGGTGTACGGCCAGTGTAGGAGATCGCTCCCCTCACCATGATGCCGGGTGTTGGCCCTGTGTGCCTCGGTCGTATGCAGTCCTGATTGTGGCGCTCACCTGCACGGCGCCAAACACGCATACGACCATCATTGGCACCAAGGCAGAAGCGACTCTCATCGCTGAAGACGACACGTCTCCATTCGTCCCTCCATTCACGCCTGTCGCGACACCACTGGAGGCGGGCTGCACGACGTTGGGGCGTGAGCGGAAGACGGCCTAACGGTGTGCGGGACCGTAGCCCAGCTTCATGGAGACGGTTGCGAATGGTCCTCGCCGATACCCCAGGAGCAACAGTGTCCCTAATTTGCTGGGAAGTGGCGGTGCGGTCCCCTACGGCACTGCGTAGGATCCTACGGTCTTGGCGTGCATCCGTGCATCACTGCGGTCCGGTCCCAGGTCGACGGGCACGTGCACCTTCCGCCGACCACTGGCGACAACATCGATGTACTGTGGAGACCTCATGCCCCATGTGTTGAGCAATTCGGCGGTACGTCCACCCGGCCTCCCGCATGCCCACTATACGCCCTCGCTCAAAGTCCGTCAACTGCACATACGGTTCACGTCCACGCTGTCGCGGCATGCTACCAGTGTTAAAGACTGCGATGGAGCTCCGTATGCCACGGCAAACTGGCTGACACTGACGGCGGCGGTGCACAAATGCTGCGCAGCTAGCGCCATTCGACGGCCAACACCGCGGTTCCTGGTGTGTCCGCTGTGCCGTGCGTGTGATCATTGCTTGTACAGCCCTCTCGCAGTGTCCGGAGCAAGTATGGTGGGTCTGACACACCAGTGTCAATGTGTTCTTTTTTCCATTTCCGGGAGTGTATATCTGCCGTTGTATACGAACCATCGTCTTCTAAATTGCACTAAGATGGTCTGAACGAAAGCGCAATGTTTCTAAGATGCCAAGTCTGAATGGATTAAACATATCTGTAGTACAACCAACAACTTCTGTTGTCTATCATTTTCCAGACAAATGAAAAATAATAAACCATTCGTGGAGTTGAAGTACTACCCCATTATCCACCCCAACAAACCCCAATTTCCCGTAAGGATCATACTGTATCTCCATAACTATTTAGGGTATGGATTTTCCAGAAAAAGCCCAGTTCTAACATATTCTGTTATGCGTTACTGGTGATTTTTGTTTTATGGGCATAATTTCTTATCTAACGTTTCGCCTTCCAATTGTAGAAATATCTCAGACACTTTAATGACTCTGCAAACAGTTAGTGTTAAACAAGTTCAGAAAGAAGAACTGTTTATATGTATCCACGCAACCGCCGGTTCTTGACGTCATCACATCGCTGCGAATAATGGCGGAGTAGTGCCGGGGTAATGATGAAGCGTTTAAATCAACAAGAATGGTACGTGAATTTTTGAACACTGCAAAAGACCTACGGCCCCCGCTTGCCTCAACAGGTGTGTATACAATCCCTTATACTTGCGGTCAAGTACATATATCAACTACAAAAAGAAGCATTCCCCCTCCCCCCCCCCCAGTCTTAAGACTAAGAAGAGAAACTGTCGTCTCGGGAATATCGATAAACCAGCAGTAGTATGGATTTGTGTAAACAGTTCAGATTGCTGAACTTGTTTGTGACTGTAACTAGGTCATTAAAGCCTCTGGAGATGTCTCTACCACTGGAAGACGACACGATAGGCAGAGGATTATGCCTTGGACCACTCATAAATTACCCAAATATCGGCTGTGAAAGCCTGTTTTCTATGTTATACTGCATTACAATTCTGTCATTACTGAATATTATCTACGTCAATACCAAAATTATCTCATTATTACTTTTTTTATCCTTTGAGGAATTATCAGAGCATTCGATGCAAAACAGCCTGTTAGCGTTTTGTGTCAAGTCTTTTGATTTTCAGTTGTGCAGACTGAGTCAAAACATTGTGACCACTGCCAACCGCAAGGTTGTATGCTACCTGGTACGCCGAGGGCCCGCGACGCGGTAAGAGGAATACGTAAGCGGAGCAGAGACGAATGGGGAATCTACATCTACATCTTCATCTACATACATATTCCGCAATCCACCATACGGTGCATGACGGAGGATACCTCGTACCACAACTAGCATCTTCCCTCCCTGTTCCACTCCCAAACAGAAAGAGGGAAAAATGACTGCCTATATGTCTCTGTACGAGCCCTAATCTCTCTTATCTTATCTTTGTGGTCTTTCCGGGAAATATAAGTTGGCGGCAGTAAAATTGTACTGCAGTCAGCCTCAAATGCTGGTTCTCTAAATTTCCTCAGTAGCGATTTAAGAAAAGAACGCCTTTCCTCTAGAGACTCCCACCCGAGTTCCTGAAGCATTTCCGTAACACTCGCGTGATGATCAAACCTTTTTTCTTTGGTCATCAGTCTACTGACTGGTTTGATGCGGCCCGCCACGAATTCCTTTCCTGTGCTGCCTCTTCATCTCAGAGTAGCACTTGCAACCTACGTCCTCAATTATTTGCTTGACGTATTCCAATCTCTGTCTTCCTCTACAGTGTTTGCCGTCTACAGCTCCTTCTAGTACCATGGAAGTCATTCCCTAATGTCTTAGCAGATGTCCTATCATCCTGTCCCTTCTCCTTCTCAGTGTTTTCCACATATTCCTTTCCTCTCTGATTCTGCGTAGAACCTCCTCGTTCCTTACCTTATCGGTCTACCTAATTTTCAACATTCGTCTATAGCACCACATCTCAAATGCTTCGATTCTCTTCTGTTCCGGTTTTCCCACAGTCCATGTTTCACTACCCAGGACCGAAGACGTTTTGAGTATAAATCAAAGACGCTACCCCCAGACCACGGGTACCCCTACTGGGGTAACCTACCAGTAACAAATCTAGCAGACCGCCTGTGAATTGCTTCTATGTCCTCCCTCAATCCGACCTGATAGGCATCCCAAACGCTCGAGCAGTACTCAAGAATAGGTCGTATTAGTGTTTTATAAGCGGTCTCCTTTACAGATGCACCACATCTTCCCAAAATTCTGCCAATGAACCGAAAACGACTATCCGCCTTCCCCACAACTGCCATTACATGCTTGTCCCACTTCATATCACTCTGCAATGTTACGCCCAAATATTTAATCGACGTGACTTTGTCAAGCGCTACACTACTAATGGAGTATTCTAACATTATAGGGTTCTTTTTCCTATTCATCTGCATTAATTTACATTTATGTATATTTGGAGTTAGCTTCCATTCTTTACACCAATCACAAATCCTGTCCAAGTCATCTTGTATCCTCCTACAGTCATCGACGACACCTTCCCGTACACCACAGCATCATCAGCAAACAGCCGCACATTGCTATCCACCCTATCCAAAAGATCATTTATGTAGATATAAAACAACAGCGGACCTACCAGACTTCCCTGGGGCACTCCAGATAATACCCTCACCTCCGATGAACACTCACCATCGAGGACAACGTACTGGCTTCCATTACTTAAGAAGTCTTCGAGCCACTCACATATTTGGGAACCAATCCCATATGCTCGTACCTTATTTACTAGTCTGCAGTGGGGCACCGAGTCAAACGCTTTCCGGAAGTAAAGGAATATGGCATCCGTCTGATACCTTTTATCCATGGTTCGCAAGGTGTCATATCCTTTTAGCTGCGATAACTGGCGCAATTCCGGATATCTTCCAACCTAAGGACTTTGACAAAATCCAGACTGTTGTGTCCCAGTGCCTGCCGAACATCTCGGAAACGGCGAGGCTGGTCGACTGTTCGCGTTCCAGTGTCGTGAGCATCTACGGAAAGAGGTTGAAGAATTTTGAAACCACGAGTAGGTGACAAGAAGTTGGAGGTGCGCACCTCATCACGGAACGTAGGGATCGGAGGCTTGTCCGCTCTTTAAAGTAGAATAGGCGGTGATCTGTGGTCAATGTAATGACAGAGTACGGCGTTGGCTCAGGCACAAGTGTTTCGTAACACAACGTTCAGCACACAGTTTTGAACATGGTGTTCCGCAGCAAAGAACCTCTACGTAATCCCACGTCAGTTATGATCACGGTGGACACAGGATAATCGAAATTGGACCGCAGAACAATGGAATCGTGCCGCCTGGTAGGATGAATCTCGCTTATTGTTAAACGTGTCCAGATGCGCCGTCATCAAGGCGAACGGCTACTCGAAATAGGGAGCGCGGCATGGGCACAGGCCGATGGGAGCAGTATGATGTTATGGGGGACATTCACCAGGGCTTCCATGGGATCTGCACCAGTAATCGAAGTTACCATGGCAGCTGTGGATTATGTGAACAGTATTAGGAAACACGCGTAACCCCTAATGGTTGATGTATTCCTCAACAGCAATGTCATATTCCACTACGATAACTGTCCGTCCCGCAGGAGGTTAGAGTCCTTCCTCGGGTATGGGTGTGTGTGTTGTTCTTAGCATAAGTTAGTTTAACTAGTGTGTAAGTCTATGGACATACGACCTCATCATTTTGGTCCTTTAGAAATTTACACACTCACACTCACTCACTCACTCACTGGTCATATCGACTGGAGAGTCCATTACCGCAGCAACGTATTTTCGCCACCTGTCCCTGTCTTGGGCTGTTTCCTTACATTCACCTTCAATACCTAGGCTCCTCAAATCAGCCTTCACATTGTCCTCCCATCTATGCCTCGGTCTCCCCACAGGACGTTTTCCTTCTAGGTGCCCTACCAGTACTCTGCGTGCTGCCCTGCCCTCATCCATTCGAGCTATGTGATCCGCCCATCGCAGCCTACGTGATTTAATAATACTGATTATGTCAGGAATAGAGTTCGTGAATCTCTTCGTTATGCAGTTCTCGCCACTCTCCGCTAATGTCATCCCTTTTTGCTCCGAAAATTTTCCTCAAAATTTTATTTTCAAATACTCGAAACGGCTTTTCATTTTGCACAGCGAGAGACGAAGTCTCACACCCATACAGCATAACTGGTAGAATAATATTTTTGTATATTCTAATCTTTATATTCCTAGACGATATCCATGATGAAAGTAATCTATTCAGTGAGAAATAGCACGCATTTCCACCCAGTAATTTCTTCTTCAGTTCGGATTCAATCTAATTTCTCGAAGTGATGTCCACGCCTAGATACTTAAATGTGTTCACTTTTTCAAACTGCATGTCTCCAGCTCTTAACATTTTCTGATCTAGAAATTTACACGCATTTGAACATTTGAACTGTCCGTGCCACAAGGCCAGAATCGTGCTGCAATGGTTTGAGGAGCATGATAGTGAACTCATTGATGTCTTGACCACAAATTCGGCTTACCTGAATCCGATTAAGCCCAATTGGGAGGCTATCGAGCGCCAACTCCGCGCCCACAAACGAGCCACCCATAAATTACGCGAAGCGTGTGAACTGTGCATAGATATCTGGTGCCACAAACCTCTGGAAACCTACCAAGTACTTGTCGAGTCCCTGGAACGCAGAATCAGTGCTGAATTGCGATCCAAAAGTGGACCAACACGATTTTAAGTAGGTGGTCGTAATGTTTTGGCTCATCAGTGTACTTTACTAATAAACTGCAGTCACGATAAATTTGTACATGGAATTCATCTTTATAATTTTGATTGTTACATATTGTGAATGAAGAGTGAGATATTCTTTGTTTTCACACATGCATGAAGTTTAAAATGCGTTTCATTCCATGAGCTGTCAAACAAAAGTAACGCACAGCAGACTATCAACGTAGACCTCCACTCACTCTGTACTCCTGATTTGTCTATACGTCTCAGTTTTATGTTCTGTGATGGTAAGAAAAAGAAATGTTTGTGGAGTAC
This sequence comes from Schistocerca cancellata, assembly GCF_023864275.1. Lineage (NCBI taxonomy): Eukaryota > Metazoa > Arthropoda > Insecta > Orthoptera > Acrididae > Schistocerca > Schistocerca cancellata. The sequence goes on along the minus strand of NC_064628.1, from coordinate 758,452,544 downwards.
GAAAGAGAGAGTCGTACGGCGTTGTTGGGTGGGAGAACCCATGAGGTCGTGAATGAGGTTTCTTCCTCCGCGTGCAATGGCCTCTTTTAGCACAATTTGTGAGAGCTGTGTTTTTAAGTGTATCTGTTGAGTGTAGAAGACTGTAATGGGTGTGTATATAACGTGGTGTCATGTTTGTGTTGAACAGATCACCAGATATCACATGCCCTCACTTCATGAAACACTGCGGATAGGTTTGAAATTTAATACAGTACAATGATTCACCAGAACTTTATACCACCACTCCTCTTATTGACGGACACATATTGCTGGTGAAAATTTCTTCCGTCTCCAGGATTCCAAGCGGCTACATAAGTATCGTCGACTGAAGGTTTTGTTTGTAACGTTGTCATGTAGCGTTGCAAACAAGTTTCTTTTCTTAAGAAATATAAAGGAAGTGGAATCTCACTGGATAGAATGCACTAGCCGGCTGCTGTGGCCGAGCGGTTCTAGGCGTTTCAGTCCGGAACCGCGCTACGGTCGCAGGTTCCAATCCTGCCTCGTGCATGGATCTGTGTGATGTCCTTAGGTTAGTTAGTTTTAAGTAGTTCTAAGTTCTAGCCGACTGATGACCTCAGATGTGCTCAGAGCCAATTGAATCATTTTAGAATGCACTATTGTCAGCAGAGGTAAGGTAGAGCTGCCATCAAACGCAGGATTTGTTTGAACACTACAGCACCTTAATAGGGATGGTCTGATTGGAGAACCCAACAGTGGTCAAAAGACTGGAGAAATTCGATATTCATTTCTGTTCCAAAGCTGGGAATTTCGAAACAGTGTTTGGGTCACCGAACAATCGCTAAACAAGACATGCTTAAAATTTCACAAAGCAGACTTCATCAGTATTCACACCAAGCACTACCTAGGAACAAGTTCGATTTCGTGAAGGAAAAGCGACCAGATATCAAACTGTCAACACCCTATGAATTCAGAATGAGATTTTCACTCTGCAGTGGAGTGTGCGCTGATATGAAACTTCCTGGCAAATTTAAACTGTGTGCCGTACCAAGACTCGAACGCGGGACCTTTGCCTTTCGCGAGCAAGTGCTCTATCATCTGAGCCACCCAAGCACGACTCACACCTCGTCCTCAGAGATTTACTGGCGGAAGTAAAGCTGTGAGAACGGGGTGGCATAATATCTACGGACGAATATGGGGCAATGTGGACATGGTGTTGATATTTCCCCATGCCCTAAACTTCCGAAAAATTTTTTTTGTCCTGAAGTAAGGTCTTATAACCAATTTAAGATGGGGAGGACAAGAAAAGAAAATCAGAGAGATACAAATGGACCGAGGAACCCTAAATACGGTATTACGTTTAGCGAAGTCAGGGAGATCACTGAACAGGATATCGAAGGAGGTGAACATACTGATTATACTTAATGATAGATTAAAATCAAATTCAGTTAGGGAACCGTGCGTAGGGTTTTTACACCGGAACCGCACAAAAAGCAGTCAAACAGATGACTACAAAGGCACAATTATTCTATGGCATCTTCCTGGCTGAACTGCGGCTAAATGCCTATGACGTTGGCAAAGCTAGGCCTTGATGAAAATTTCGGTAAAATTAACAGAACGGCTGGAGAAGACTGGGTTTCTGGTTTTAAAAAGAGAAGTTCTCATGTACGCTTAAGAAAACTGTCAAACTAGTATCAACAGGCTTCTAGGTTTTCAATAAATTCAAGTCGATTTTTTTTCCAACTTGGACACCATTTTCAAAAAAAGCATATCGTGTACTGATTTTGATACATGAGAAAATGTTTATGTAGCCCAGAAGGTATCAAATATTTTTCGATTTTTCTTGTTCAGCTATACAGAGTGATTTCGTGATGGTTATAAACTTTCAGAGATGATGGAGGACTGAGGGGAAAGGTATATGCGAAAATCTACTCAAGTTACGCCTTAGCCTCGCGGAGCTCTCAAACTAGGGACACCAGCTTCAGAACCCCGATCATGAAGTACAGATTTCCCACAGAATACTCCCAATACCCTGAGACAATTTCCCTTGTTGATGAATTAGTAACGGCACATCTAACTTGATGTCAGAGAGACCGAAAATCCAAAGTCTACAGTACACCAACAATTAATTCCATTAACCAGCACAAGTTCCACAAGTTTTTACATTTACAATAGTTGTTCAAAACGGCGTTTCCCCATGTCAATGCAGGCTTATCATCGTCGCACGAAGTCCAGTTGTAACATCCCCCGTGTCGTCTGAACAGAGTCGCAGACAAGGAGAATTCGAAACAGGAGATCCTCTTCAGACTCAACAAGCGCCTCGTACACAAGACTTTTCATATGGCACCATAAGAAGAAATCAAGTGGGGTGAGATCAGGAGAACGTGTTGTCCCCTGCCTATCCACTTTCCAGGAAAATGTCTGCTACAGGTGTTCACGAATCCTCAGGCTAAAGTGAGGTAGGACTCCATCGTGTTGGAACCATATATGATAATCTGTATTGATGGCTCTTCACAACGATTGTGACTATTTACTACCCCATCTCGGGTGGAACAAGTTCATCCGTGAAAAGTACACACGCAGGAAAGTGAGGGTTAACTGTAAATCGCTGCAAGAACCATTGGCTGAGGTCCTATGTCAGCGGGAGTCAAAGCATGCACTTTTTGTGGATGTAGGGGTGTACTTGTATTTCGCATAATAGTCGTCAGACATTACTTCATTCATTTCACGTGCAACTTGTCGGCTGCCTCATCCAGTTGTAAGGTGCCCACATCCATCTCGCTCAAGTCCATCACCTTGTTGCAAAAAACATTCGCCAACCTCATGCTTAAACATTCATAGGATTGTGTGAAATCAAATTATGTGATGTAGGAACTGTGCAAAGAAACGTGTGGAAAACTAAATAAGTTAAGCACACCAGACAGCTAATAAACTACAAATGTAAGTAGGCTGTTTAGGTTCTTATATTGGTAACGCCACGTAGCGCTCTCTGTATGAAAATCACTGGCTGTGCTGTGTGCAGTCTGTGGCTAGTTTGCATTGTTGTCTGCCATTGTAGTGTTGGGCAGCTGGACGTGAACAGCGCGTAGCGTTGCGCAGTTGGAGGTGAGCCGCCAGCAGTGGTGGATGTGGGGAGAGAGATGGCGGAGTTTTGTAATTTGTCATGAACTGCTATATATATTATGACTATTAAGGTAAATACATTGTTTGTTCTCTATTAATATCTTTCATTTGCTAACTATCCCTATCAGTAGTTAGTGCCTTCTGTAGTTTGAATCTTTTATTTAGCTGGCAGTAGTGGCGCTCGCTGTATTGCAGTAGTTCGAGTAACGAAGATTTTTGTGAGGTAAGTGATTTGTGAAAGGAATAGGTTAAAGTTAGTCAGGGCCATTCTTTTGTAGGGATTTTTGAAAGTCAGATTGCGTTGCGCTAAAAATATTGTATGTCAGTTTAAGCACAGTCGTGTATAAATTGTTCTAAGGGGACGTTACATATGTCGACCCTTAGCCTAGGATACCTCACTGGAATCTTCTGATTTTTTCTTGTAGTATGTGTATTTAGTGTAGCTTTTGTTTATTGCTAGCGCGTAATTATAGAGAGAATCTCCTTTGTAGTTGCAGTCTTTCATTGTTGTACTGTAAAACAGTTGTGGCATGCATGTAGATTTGCACCAAGTATTTCGCAGCTGCACTTGCAATTAACTAGATATTATTTTCAGTTCTATGTTAATGTGTTCTCTTATTTTTGCTCTTCAAATTGTGTTTTTTTTGTGTTGTCGTGTGAAATATTGTGACAATAATGGTGTGTGAAAAACGTAATACTAGGCTCCAAAGCAAACTGAGAAATGACAGTGAAGACGAAAGCAGTGAGTTAGCGCCACCGAGTAATGAATTAACTAATGTTGAAAGTAGTAATTTGGTAATTGTACATAGGGAAATAGAGCGGGCTGCAAACAATGGTGTAGACAGTGAAACAATTAGTGAACAGGGAAGCATTATCGATCGATCGGTCGGCAACAGCTCGCCTCAGGAATCCGAAATGACAGAACACAATACTGCAAATACTGTAGATTCAGGTTTTGCGTCCTCACCGTTTTCTCAAATAAGTCAAGACACATTTTCTGCTTGTCAAAATGTGAATGTTGATGGTGCAAATGCACTGCCGAAAAGTGTAGAGGAACAGGTTCCAGACACTAATGCATTGTTATTACAATTAATGCAACAAATGGGACAAAATCTTCAAAAGTTAGACACAATGGAACAAAATCAGAGACAAACACAGCAAAAGCTTCAAAAGTTAGACACAATGGAACAAAATCTTCAAAAGTTACACAAGACCGAGTAAAACATAGCACCATAATGATGAAACGTTTCGAACAATCTGAATTTGCCAGTCTTACGAAATATTTTGAAGACATGTTGCACAAGAATCAGTATCTTTCAAACCCATACAGCCCCTCAGAACTCATCCGCATTTGCTTAATCAAACTGCCTGAACATTTACGACATATTATTTTGGCAGGGCGTTGCAAAGACGACATTGAATCTTTTCAGGGACTCTTACAAGAATTAGAAATTGACACAGACAGTCGCGGGATGCGAAAACAGGAAAACAATCATTACAGGTCACATCCGTCACAATTCCGTGACGACAGAAACAATAAATGGCCACGACAAGCCTATTCTTACAACGTAAATCGTGACCAAAACAGACACCACCCGTATGACAACCACTGGCAGAGTAATAGTTACAGAGAAAGATCGCATTTCCTTAGTAATGAATATGACAGAGACAATCATAGAAACAGACAATTTGGCAACCAGAACAATTATTATCAAGGGAGACGGAATAACTTCAGATGCAACGCTCCACCACGCAGTTACGATTCCGGGAGAAATTGTCCACCACATGACCGACAAAACAGAAACTATGTAAACTACCGACAAAACGACAGATCTGAATTCCATCAGAACTGGCGAACTTTAAACAGGGCAGAGCCTTCTCGTCACGGTGAATTTGTGGAAGTTAGTGTGGCGATGCGCGCCAACAAAGAAACAGACAATGACTCGCACCGCAGGCAGCCACTTGCACCCGCTGGCTCAGGGAAAAATAACATAGACGCTAACCTTGAGCAAAATTCCAGTATTCTTTACGGACGAATACCGCATGATAATTGCATTCAAGTTGAAACTCTGCGTACTAAGAAGAGTAAAGGTTTACACCACATTTCACACGTAAAACCGTTTATTGAAAGATAATCTGCTTTTTAACTTTGTCTTTGCCATAAAACGTTTCACTTCACGTTACTAGTATGCTTTAGAAACTGTTACCATGCAACAATGTTTAAAGTTAAGTATCCAGTCAAGAACCAAGAGAACTTATTCAAACAGAAATTACGAATGCATTGTTATTGCGAACAGATGACACAGTGGTTAGTTAATGTGACAGCTACACGATTTTATCACGACGCTACTAATGAGTGACAATTTACAATGTTGCTTTTGCGGTGTTTCTGTTTTATATCTGCACAGTTTTTCTGAATTATTCTGGAAAGTACAACATGTTTTAGTAGTAACTTTTGTGGTATAGCTACAAGGAGACAGCCTTTTCTGTAGCACAACAATACGTTACAGCACAGTACTTTCTTCATCACGGCAATAAGCGTAATAACTAAGATATCTCTACGCAAAGCATTTCACTTTTGTTTATCATGAGGTCAGTACATTGACTTCTGCAGAACTTAGCTTTTGGAGGACGATAACTACGACACTTCCACAGAGATTATCTTACAACAAGACGCACAGTTCAGCGCTACAGGACACGTATTTGAGTGATTAATTTTGTACTTAAAACATTTATTTTTAAAGATTTTTGAATTACAAAGAAAGTTTTCCATGATACATTTCATTCCATTGCTGTAATCTGTAACACCTGAGGGCATAATTACAATAAACCTCAGGGGGTACACGCATACTTTGTGTACCATGTGTCTGGCAAGCACAAGGAGCTCTAGCCAATATGGTATTTGCTTATACAACTTTACACATCGGTACCATATTCCTCTAACACATAATTACACAGCTATCTGATCATTTAACTGAGAGAGACAAATTTTTTTACTACGTCAGTGACACATGTTTACGCAATTACACAGCTGGATAACTTCACACTTATGAAATTGTATTTTGTCTGTACTTTGTGAACTGTTCATATTTTTTCGGACCCATTGTGATATTATGAGAGCTTTGAATGATATATTTGGTATGGGATCACGATTTTTAAAGTACGTTTGAGGCAGATGACACTTTTGACATGAGCAGAGAATTTTTTTAATTATTGGAGGAGGCTACGACGATTTTGAGAGTTGACTGAGGTGTTATGATGTTATTAGTACAATGACGATGTGTATTGTGCTGTTGAGGAATGTTGATTATGCTATGTATCTGTTATGATGAAATATTGAAGAAGTGTCGACGAATAAGGTAAGGAATATGAGTAGTGGTTAGGCACTCTAATTTGTGAAAAAGGTTGTTGGAAACCAAGAATCGTACTTTTAAGGGTTATGAAATGTGTATGTAAATCCGTGAATGTATTAAAATGCCGACGAAAGTTTTTTGGACATTGTTATATCAATAGCATTTTGTTTCTACACATTTGCAACGCAAATTCTTGACCTGTGAAATATTTTTATATGAGACTGCCACTGTAGCAGAAACTGCTGTCATAAATATTTCAGTAAGAAAGGTAAGTGACCTTGGCATAATGCGTTTTGAGCGCCCAGCTGAGAGGTAGTCGTCTGACAAAAGAAAGCCATTAGGTGGAGGAAAAAAGAGGCCATTATCCTCGCCATTGACATTCCTTTAGAGAAAGCACCGCAAATACGACACGCTTACATCTGCACACCTGATTATGACAAGCGTCTTTCTCTAGAATTGAGGGAATTTTTACTGCGTTATGAAATGCCATATGGCTAATGAATGATGTTTCATGCTGTCCTTTGTACATATTTGCTCATTTTCTTTAATATCTAGTTTCTAGCTGCACTGCAGCATTGGTTAAAATAAGATTTAATATATGTACTAATATAGTTATTTTATGCCTACAGATCCAGTCAATAAGAAATTTATGATTTACTTCCAAGAAAACGAGGGCACATAAATAGCCATTTCCCTTCACAGGAATTGCATAAATAATTTCTTTACGATTTGGTAACTTATCTGCTAGTGTAAGTTCTTGTGATGCATCACTCTAGTGTTAAATAGTGACATAGGTATTAGACATGGCCATTTTAGTGTAATATTTTTTCTGGTTGAGCTATGTCATGTTTAGATATAAGTTTTGTTATTTGGTGCTGCTGTTTGCCAGGCATAATGTTACAGAATTTGACTTTGTATTACTCTGTTAAGCCAGTTTTACTACGGATTTCGTTTTCTTGTTTGCTGCACAGTGCCTTATATTAGTTGTAATATTGCAATTGCTTTGCCAATTTGAATTTTTTTGTCATTGATGTTTGTGTTAATCGTTTTGCGCTGCTGTATTGCCTCGTCCCTTAGTTTAGCATCTGAGCTCAGTAGATTTAAGTTAGCTTAAGAGGGGGTAGACTATATAAGAGAATGAGTTGTGATGAATTGGAAGAAATGCATTGAGAAGTTATAGGAAAAAAAAGTACAGAAAACAGGTTTAGGTAGGATTTTCTTGGAAATAAATGATGAGGTAAAAAATGTGTGAACATATAAATACAGAAAGCATGCTTAGATAGAATATTTTTGGTGGAAACAAAGGTTGAAATAAGACGAAAGATGTACGGAATGAAGTTTTGGGGTGGACTGCAGTACCAAATGTTACACTGAAAACAAACCCTGTCCTTTCCTTTTGTGTTATCCCACTATGTGTTTGTGTACCCTTGTGTAGTTTCTTTTCTTCCTGTCTCTGTGTAGTTTCATAGAATTTTTTCTTCTTCTAATACTAAGCTATATTCACTATGATGAGGAATACTGTTATCCTCAAATATAATTGGCATTAGTAATATGTTATTTACCTTATAAAGATGCTTAGTCATTATTTATTCTGTTTTGTTTTAATGCTCATGTGTAAAGTTGATGTTTCAAAAGTTATTCTGATCGTTTATGTACTTACTTATGTCATAATTCCTGTAACACTGATGTATATGTTTATTTCTATTCTGTTGTAAAGCCTGTACTACGAATGTTATCTGTATTGTTATGTTCTTTAATGATGTATTTTGTACCTTTGTAATTGTATTCTCATGTTATAATATTGTAATTGACACCAGTTCATCAATTTAAGTAACTTGTAAGTTACATTTCACTGCACACTTTTCTGTTGGTCATAGTAATGCACAATATGTGAGAAGTAGGGACTGATAGTGTTTACATGTGTGTTGATAATTCAGCAAGGGACTGGATAACAGCATTGCTGGTTCTAAGGACAATTCCAAAAACTTTGTGAGTGCTCAAGTGGTGGTTATGGACTTGCTATATTCTCCGCAAGACTCTTAGACGGTGAATGTGCACCTGCACCGTCGCAGCAGATGGCTGCTGGCCATCTCTACCAGGACTACAGTGGGTCTACACCTTTGATGACCCACCAATACCATTATTTCTACAAGGACTACAGTGGGTCTACACCTTTTATGACCCACCAATACCATTATTTCTACAAGGACTACAGTGGGTCTACACCTTTGCTGACTCACCAGTACCACAATTTCTACAAGGACTACAGTGGGTCTGCACCTCTGGTGGCCCAACAATACCACAATCTCTACCAGGACTACAGTGGGTCTACTCTGTGACGACTTACCTAACAATCTTCTTCAAAACGTCGAATGACTCTGCTGTGGGTTTGCTCTGTTGTGGCCCATTACCTGTCAGCATGTCAAGAGTCAGCACTGTCTTTCCGTTGGAAGGACAACACTACTTCTTCAAGACTGCATGGAAATCCACTACTTCTGTGTGCAATTTCTTTTACTAATGAGACTTTGTGAAAAAAACTGTAATTACTATTATGATGAATGATCAGGACTATCTTTATGGACTGTGAGAAAATTTTAGCTTTTGACCAACATTGTATTAATAAGTGTGTGCATTTGATATATTTCTTACTGTAATTATGAAAAAATTTTTCAAATCTGTATTGGCCACTGCCCAAAAACAATTTGTAAATTTTTTTTTTTGGAAGCATGGGGGCTATGTAAGTAGGCTGTTTAGGTTCTTATATTGGTAACGCCATGTAGCGCTCTCTGTATGAAAATCACTGGCTGTGCTGTGTGCAGTCTGTGGCTAGTTTGCATTGTTGACTACCATTGTAGTGTTGGGCAGCTGGACGTGAACAGCGCATAGCGTTGCGCAGTTGGAGGTGAGCCGCCAGCAGTGGTGGATGTGGGGAGAGAGATGGCGGAGTTTTGTAATTTGTCATGAACTGCTATATATATTATGACTATTAAGGTAAATACATTGTTTGTTCTCTATTAATATCTTTCATTTGCTAACTATCCCTATCAGTAGTTAGTGCCTTCTGTAGTTTGAATCTTTTATTTAGCTGGCAGTAGTGGCGCTCGCTGTATTGCAGTAGTTCGAGTAACGAAGATTTTTGTGAGGTAAGTGATTTGTGAAAGGTATAGGTTAAAGTTAGTCAGGGCCATTCTTTTGTAGGGATTTTTGAAAGTCAGATTGCGTTGCGCTAAAAATATTGTATGTCAGTTTAAGCACAGTCGTGTATAAATTGTGCTAAGGGGACGTTTCACAAAATAACAGTCATTGACTATAGACTTAAGTAAAAAATAGACTATCGGTAAAAATAAGTCATTAGTTCTGAAATGGATAGTATATAAGAACAAAAGTAAGGCATAATAAACACTAAAACTATATGCCACTTATTTTCTCCTCATAAAAATGAAAGAATAACTATATTTTACTTATTTTCCCCTTATAAAAACAAAGAATAAAAAATTATCTTGTTGGATGTTTCCCTTTTTTTTAACATTTGTACCATAAGGAATTAGTTAGGATAAAGAATAATCAAACAGAAGACATTGATGGCAAATGGGAACTTATAAAAGACACATTAAATAATGCATGTAAAAACACAATGGCGACCAAACACGACAACATGAAAAAGAAGTGGATGACAGAGAAGATATTACAATTGATGGAACAAAGAAGAATACTTAAAAATAGAGATGAAAGTGAGTATAAAAGATTACATGCAGAAATACGAAAAGAAACATGGCGAGCAAAAGAAGAATGGTACAAGGAACAATGCTCTGAAATTGAGAGTTATGAAACAAGACATGATAGTTTCAACTTACACAAAAAAGTTAAAGATTTAGCTGGACTTAATAAAAAGAAAAGTACAAGTTTATTGTTAGATAAAAATGACAAAATAATTCCTGATGTTAAAGGTAAACTGGACAGGTGGACAGAATATGTCAAAGAACTATTTGAAGATACAAGAAAAGATCAAAAATTTTATGATAACATGATCGGAGAATGAGGACCAAGCATATCGAAAGAAGAAATATTACAGTTATCAACAAATCAAAGACAGGAAAAGCCCCTGGACCGGATAAGATACCAAATGACATCCTGAAACTCATAGGAATAGACCATATAGATATATTTGTACAATTGTTTAATGATATTTATAATTCGGGAATTATTCCTAGGGATTGGTTGACATCTACCTTTGTTACATTACCCAAAAAGGCTAATGCCAAAACTTGTAATGATCACCGTACAATAAGCTTAATGAGTCACACCTTAAAGATATTTCTAAAAGTTATACACCAACGAATATACAAAAAAGTAGAAGAAGGTATAAGTGAAACACAATTCGGTTTTAGAAGTTCCCTCGGTACAAGAGAAGCATTGTTTGCTTTTAACATATTAGCGCAACGATGTATGGAGGTTAATCAGCCACTATATGTGTGCTTCCTGGATTATAATAAAGCATTTGACAAAGTTCGTCATGATCATCTCATAGAATTGTTAGAAAAGAAAACACTTGATAAGAAAGACATCCGCATTATATATAACCTCTACTACAATCAAACCGCAACCGTGAAGGTAGAAAATGAGTTATCGAATGATATAGAAATAAAGAGGGGTGTGAGACAAGGTTGCGTTCTCTCACCCTTATTGTTTAATATGTATTCAGAAGACATATTCCAGGCAGCTCTATCAGATGAAATAGCTGGCATTAAAGTGAATGGGCTAAACATTAACAATGTTAGGTTTGCTGATGACACTGCACTACTAGCTGGAAACCTCAAAGATCTACAATTACTTCTTGACAAAGTCGCAGAAAAAAGTGAAGAATTTGGCTTGACTCTTAACGTAAGCAAGACTAATTTCATGGTGATATCTAAAACACACCAACAAGAAAATCTTACAATCAATAGGGAAAGAGTCGATCAACTACGTAAATTTAAATATCTCGGAACAATTGTAAATGAGGAGATTGAAAGCTCAGAAGAAATTAAATCGAGAATAGGACAGGCCAGAAGTATCTTTAATAAGATGAAAAATGCATTCTGTTCGAGAGACATTTGTTTAAACACAAAAATGAGGTTGCTGAGATGCTACGTATTCTCAAAATTACTATACAGAATGGAAGCGTGGACATTGAAAAAGAAGGACATGAACAGTTTAGAAGCTTTTGAAATGTGGGCATATAGAAGAATACTTAGAATTAGTTGGGTGTCGAGGATTACTAATCAAGATGTCCTAAGAAGAATGGGAAAGGAAAAAGAATTAATTAAAACTATTAAAGTAAGGAAGCTACAATATTTAGGCCATGTTATTAGGGGAGTAAATTACAAAATATTGCAAATAATACTAGAAGGGAAAATTTGTGGGAAGAGAACGAGGGGTAGAAGACGGACATCCTGGATTGACAATTTAAAAAATTGGTACAACTGCTCAACGTCAGAACTCCTTAGATCAGCCAAATCAAGATCAGAAATTGCCATGATGACAGCCAACCTTCTTAGAGGAGACGGCACATGAAGAAGAAGACCATTTGCTAGGATAATATCTCAATACTTGTGTATGTATATTTCTTTGTCAAAGCAATTCTTGGAAATAATTCTTATTTGTTATTGTAGCAATGTTGAAATGAGTGCCTGGAAACAAGAACATTTTACTTGTATATGATATTTAGAAAATGTGTTAGGAATAGATTATACTTAATTACTACATTTATAAAAACAATATTTCTAAGAAAATCGATGTGGAAGACTCCTCACTTTCGATAACAAACTTCTTAAAAACCAAACTTCACAATTAAATAAAGAAAAAAATAATTAAAAACAAAGATTATAATAGAATAAAAATATTCTTCCCTTGTCAATATAAACATATTTTTGATAATAATGTGGAAGAATATAAAAGTATAAATTAGTAATACGAACTATCATAGAACAGAATAACGTGGCTCAACAGTAGGCAACAAAATTTAGATAACGGAATAATTTTTGACTGGCTTAGACAACGATTCAATCATTGCCTAACTTCAGTACAAAAATTAAGTTCGAAGGGTGGTGATATGTAAGGTGTCAGGCAAATCCAACACCTTCCATGAAAACCCTGACATTATAAGCAAATTCAGTAGTATGTCACATAGCTCCGAATAAATCGTGACATTAAATTAACCAAAGTAATACGAGTAACGAGTGAGCAAATGGAATACCACAGACTAACACAAGAATGCCTAAATGCATGTCATACCTTCCCACCGTGAGACAGACGCAGTTCCGAGGGGTAAAACGAGAACAGAAGCTGAGAGCAGAACCATGTTAAGCTGGAAGGCCCTACGATAAGGGACGGACACCCACGTCGCCAGCTAACCGCTAGGACCACCCCCCAGCCCCTGTTAGAAGCTAGAGCCCTCCAGAAGAACCGTATAGATCTTACGATAACACAAAAAGGGCCACCCCAGCAGCAAGTTTTAGCGTGAGACTTTTTCGCATCTGTGTTACATCAGGACCACCCCCCAGCCCATGTTAAAATATAGGGCCCTCCAGAACAACAGTATAGATCTTACGATAACACTAAAAGGACCACACCAGCTGCAAGTTTTAGCATGAGACTTTTTCGCGTCTCTGTTATGTTGCAAACTTTAAAAACATTGCCCCCCCCCACGAAAAGTATAGCGTTTCTCATTGGATAGACAGAATTTTTGTAGGCGGAGCTTAAGGTTAACATTGAGACCCTGATTGGTCAGATGAAAACACAGCCAGATAGTTTTTTTAAACCAACTTCGGTAAATTGTAGTAAGGAGGAGTTGCTTCCGAGACTGCAGGTGAGCGGAGCTGTGCTGCCCGCCGCCCCCTAACAAACGCCGACAAGGTAATGAACGCACGCGATGCCGCGTAACAGCGCATAAAGTTTCACTCAGAACTCCAAATGTCTCATCTGGTACACCCCCTTTTTGCGTAATACTGGTGTCGATCGTCAATTAAATCTCATGGTGTTCACATTTGCCACTTAAAGTAAAAATCTGAAATGCGATGATTTTTCTGTTACATAGTTATTGAGAAGCCACGTCAGCCACTGTAATTTACGACAAATTAGATAAGTAATTAAAGATAATTGAGGGTCACTGTAGACCATTTAGATAGTTTTCTCTCTTGTGAAACTTAATTTAAACCTAGATTATAGATGTGATATGGCATAGGTCATCCTTCGATCCATTGTAGAACTTGGAAACCCACTCAGGGAATATTCGTTCACATTTTTGTTGAACACAGTTGGTTTTTATCATCCTGTATTAAAACATTTCCTTTTATCAATAGTGCAATTTATAAACAATGTTTTGTGAGTAGAATAAAATTTCCAATGGTAAACTTAACTGCTTTTTCGACGTTATTTTACCAGCTAACTAAAAATAGGAAAGCCTTGAACCCCTTCCACTAAATTTAGTTAGTATTAAGATTCTTTTACAGGGAGTGCAGTGGAGCTGACGCTGAAATCATTAAGTATTTTGTTATATCATCGCTAGTCTCACTGAACTCTTCTGAACTCTACATGTCATGTGTGGTCTGGCGTCTCCTTACCAGCAACAGGTCCCAGGTTCAAACTAGTCAATTCCCTAAAAAACACGCTCAGAGCGTCGTTGCGCGAAGGTGGTAGGGAGACACGATATAGTACAAACAGACACCACGCAGAATGTTACAGTCTAAGAAGCACTGCATCTTCCAGATCGGGATTCCGTGTAGTTCGTCGTCCTCTTCGGCTGGTGTACTGTGGTACCAACAGCATTGTTGCATTTAGTATTTAGAACGGTCATGGAACCATGATGTGAGCCGGATGTCTTCTAAGCTGATATTTGGTCCCGTACAACTTTTCCCCTTCTCTGCCGCTTCCATTTTTTTGTCCATACAAGAAAATCATATCTGCAAGGTACGTTACAGGTACAACTCCATTTGGTTAGGGGTGACCAGCGTTGGTACTTCATCTTGTAAACACAGAGTACAGTCCACTTCAGTGCGGATACTGTACACCAGGACTGCTCATGTCAGTACATGGCAGGCCATCTGCATTGGATTAGTTGAGTTATTATCCCAGACCCTACATCAAAGTGCTCGTAGGGATTGTCTGCTCTACAATCTGAGCAAAAACAGTACCGGCAAATACATTCCACTGTGACAAGTATCACACTGATTTTCGCGTATAGATTTGGAATCCGTCGTATCAGCATCACGGTCCCTTACCTCAAATTGATACATTTAGACTTCTCCGTCATCCCTGAAAGTTTGTAACATCACGAAATCACGCTGTACGTCTATCACTCCTGGATCACACGTGTAAGTGACATACCGGTACTAAAAAAAAAAAAGAAAAATCTCTTAAAATGTCATTACTCCGGCACTCACCCCAATGCGTAAAAATACGAGGAACGCTTAATATGTAAAGCAACATATTTTTAAAGCGACCAATATCAACTGAAAAAAGGAGAAAATTGTTGTGGGATATTGTGGAATATTCCCGCTTCAGCCCCTATAGTCTCATGAAGTTTCGATAGGTGGCGGCGCTATACGTGGCGCCTGTAACGAAGGTCTTTCCAAACAAAGATCTGTCATTGAGATCCTTTTAGCGGTAAACCAGAGCACCGCAGATATTCATAGGCGCTTGGAGAATGTTTACCTTTTTTTTTTTTTCGGCCATCGGTCTACTGACTGGTTTGATGCGGCCTGCCACGAATTCCTTTCCTGTGCTGACCTCTTCATCTCAGAGCAGCACTTACAACCTACGTCCTCAATTATTTGCTTGACGTATTCCAATCTCTGTCTTCCTCTACAGTTTTTGCCCTCTACAGCTCCCTCTAGTACCATGGAAGTCAGTCCCTCATGTCTTAGTAGATGTTGTTTTCCACATATTTCTTTCCTCTCCGATTCTGCGTAGAACCTCCTCATTCCTTACCTTATCAGTCTACCTGATTTTCAACATTCGTCTATAGCACCACATCTCAAATGCTTCGATTCTCTTCTGCTCCGGTTTTCCCATAGTCCATGTTTCACTACCATACAATGCTGTACTCCAGACGTACATCCTCAGAAATTTCTTCCTCAAATTAAGGCCGATATTTGATATTAGTAGACTTCTCTTGGCCAGAAATGCCTTTTTTGCCATAGCGAGTCTGCTTTTGATGTCCTCCTTGCTCCGTCCGTCATTGGTTATTTTACTGCCTAGGTAGCAGAATTCCTTAACTTCATTGACTTCGTGACCATCAATCATGATGTTAAGTTCCTCGCTGTTCTCATTTGTACTACTTCTCATTACCTTCGTCTTTCTCCGATTTACTCTCAAACCATACTGTGTACTCATTAGACTGTTCATTCTGTTCAGCAGATCATTTAATTCTTCTTCACTTCCACTCAGGATAGCAATGTCATCAGCGAATCGTATCATTGATATCCTTTCACCTTTTATTTTAATTCCACTCCTGAACCTTTCTTTCATTTCGATCATTGCTTCCTCGATGTACAGATTGAAGAGTAGGGGCGAAAGGCTACAGCCTTGTCTTACACCCTTCTTAATACGAGCACTTCGTTCTTGATCGTCCACTCTTATTATTCCCTCTTGGTTGTTGTACATATTGTATATGACCCGTCTCTCCCTATAGCTTACCCCTACTTTTTTCAGAATATCGAACAGCTTGCACTATTTTATATTGTCGAACGCTTCTTCCAGGTCGACAAATCCTATGAAAGTGTCTTGATTTTTCTTTAGCCTTGCTTCCATTATTAGCCGTAACGTCAGAATTGCCTCTCTCGTCCCTTTACTTTTCCTAAAGCCAAACTGATCGTCACCTAGCGCATTCTCAATTTTCTTTTCCATTCTTCTGTATATTATTCTTGTAAGCAGCTTCGATGCATGAGCTGTTAAGCTGATTGTGCGATAATTCTCGCACTTGTCAGCTCTTGCCGTCTTCGGAATTGTGTGGATGATGCTTTTCCGAAAGTCAGATGGTATATCGCCAGACTCATATATTCTACACACCAACGTGAATAGTCGTATTGTTGCCACTTCCCCCAATGATTTTAGAAATTCTGTCTACCTAGCAGTGAACAAAAGCACTGTGAGTTGTTGGGTGAAGCTCCTATCATTATCGCAACAAGGACCCGCAAACCTATCGGTTCTCATTCGTGCCGGCCGACCGCACACAGTTGGGAATCTTGCAATGATCTGCGGATCCGAATCAAATACCTCGCTGCTCAACGGGACGTCTCTGTTGGTAGTATTCACCCACTCGTCCACCAGTTAGGGTATTCAAAGGTGTGTACCCGCTGGGTTCCTCGCTGCCTAACAGATGGCCGCAAAAAGCTATGAACGACCATCTGTGCGGAATTGCTGGCGCGTTACGAGGCCGATCGTGACAATTTTTTGTCGAACACCGTCACACGCTATGGAACATGAGTTCATCATTTCGAACCGGAACCATAACGGCAATCCGTGGAGCAGCGCCACATCACCTCTCCCCCGAAGAAAAAGTCCAAAGCCTCACCTTCCGCCGGCAAACTCATGGTGACGATCTTCTGGTGCTCTGAAGGGGTTTATTTATTTAATCGTATGGCTAGGGCAGGCCGTTCGCCGGGCGCCTGTCTTTTAAGTTGACGCCACTTCGGCGACCTGCAGTGAATGATGATGATAGAATTATGATGACAGCACAACACCCAGTCCCCGACCCAGCAGGGAATCGAACCTCGGCCCAGAGGACTGACAATCCGCCACGCTGACCATTCAGCTACCGAGGGCGGACTCTGAAGAGGTTATTCTGTTCGATGTCCTCCCAAATGGTGCCACGATCAACTCCGAATTATATTGGTCTAATCCCAGGAAATTGAAGAAGAAGCAACTTTAGCGTGTTTTTCGCTCTAAAAACGCAAACGAACTTCTCGCTTTCCGTGATAGCGCAAGGCCTGACTCAAGTCTGCGCATCAGACTTCATTGGTCATCCGCCTTACAGCCTTGATCTCGCATCTTCCAACTGTGTGGCCCAATGAAGGCTGCACACTACGGGAAGCAGTACGTGGATGATGGGGAGGCTACTGATGCAGCAAGAACGCTCAGACATCGGCATGTAGATTGGTACCATGCGATCATACAGGCTCTCCCAGTAATACGGCGTGAGGCCCTCGCATCCAACGGAGATCGTCGAAATATTGTGCACGTAATGGGATCAACAATTCGCCTGAACGCCCGAGAGAACATCATTAATGGTTCAAATGGCTCTAAGCACTATGGGACTTAACATCTGAGGTCAGCAGTCCCCTAGACTTAGAACTACTTAAACCTAACTAACGTAAGGACATAACACACATCCATGCTGCGACCGTAGCAACAGCGAGGTTCCGGACTGAAGCGCCTAGAACCTCTCGGCCACAGAGGCCGGCGAACATCATTAATATTGTGAAAATTTTTATTTTGCTCAAAAATGTTGTTTACCACATTATTTAGCGAAATTAATCAGTCTACCCCTTAGCAAGTGGCCATACTTTTGCGGTCTGCCATGTCGGCTGTCTCCAGTTATCGACATTACGTGCGGTAAAAAAGCCCACTGCAGAATTAAGGAGGAATATGGTTCATTAAAGGGCGACGGGTGAAAAATGTGTGGGTGGCGGGCGGGCTTCTTGGAGAGCGGCCGTAATCGGGCTCGGGATCTCCGGGCCGTTCGATTGCTGTGCTGAGAACGCTCGCCGCTGGAACACCTGCGCGTCCGCTTGTCTAGCCACGCTAATGGCGTCCTCCCATACGGCCGCTCCCTGCGCTCGTTTAATGCCGTGATATCAGCAATGATTACAATCTCCGGCCGCGCTTCCTTGACGTAAATCCTCTTTCTATTTTTCGCTTCATTTGTATAAAAAACGAAGTGGTCGCTTCGGCAAATGCGCGATTTATCATCATCATCATCAACAACAAAAATGTTTTTCCTTCCTTTCGCTTTCGGTGGACATGAAATTTTCTGCCTAACAAAGGAGGTCGGGATGATCAGTACGATATTAGAAGAGATGCGTTCAATTCATCGATGCTAATGCAAAACTAGTAGCCGGCTGTATTGTAGGACAGCTTTTAATGATAAATGTCCCTAAAAGCAACGAACATTACAGAAAATGCTGGCGATAGAGATTCATCGTTATAAGCCAGGAAATATGATGTGAACGTATGTATATCATTACTGTGCAGCCATTTCACAAACAATACAGGTAGCGTATCGCGAGCGTTTTGTGCAGCTTAACCCATCTGAACGACGAAACAAGTAAGCACCAACGTGACCCTTGCCACATCGATACGATACTATGTTCTACACAACGTAAGTTTGAAAGAATAAGCTTCTTTGACTTAGGTCTGTCTCGAAATAGCCAGTCACAGCCACGGTTACACGTGTCATTCCTCAGCGAAACAAGCCGTTTTCCTAGTAAACGTTACGGTATCGAATAGAAATGAGCGACAGCTGCTTTGAATAACTTCATTCCAAGCCTAAAGTGAGTGGTGAGCGATAAAAACCATTTCAAGAATCAATTTGCAGTTAAAATGCAGCGTCTCGCTCAGATACATAGTTACGTGATCAATGGGTCACTAATGTCACACACAGGGTGAACCACCCAAACCACTCACCCGAAACACTTCTGAAACAGAAGCTGCTGATGATGTCCTGTTTTCACAGAAACGAAGTATAGCCAATGACACAGAATTGTATCTGAAACACAGCTTTTCACAAGCACTCGAATGTGTATTTAGCTTAGAAAGTGGAAGTCTCCTTAGTTTTGGGCTCGACCTAAACTGAGTACATAGATTTGTGAATTGAGTAAAATGCCTGAAAATATTGCCGTTTTATACGAAATTTTTGACCCATAATAATTACTAACGCTATTTGACCATCGATTACTTAAAATATTCACTGACAGGATATACTTTCATTGCGCTACAGAAAAGGAAGAGAGAGCTTGAAATAATCCAAGATCACTATCAAATGTTGTAACTTCCTAGCACGATTCGTAAGCATTTATGTGACCTCCCTTATGGGCAGATTGTGGGCAATGAGGACGTGTAACATCACTTTGAAACTCTAGTGCCTGTCCACCAAAAGAGCATGAAACATAACCGTCACATTGAACATAACCTGTAGCAACCCAAAGTCTCTTTAACACTGACTTATTTTACGGCTTGTAAAAACATGCAAAGTATTGAAAATATTTATGCTGATTGCAGTTTTCCTTTTGAATAATAATTACCTTGTAGGCAGAATGCATATAATAACATGTTCTCAAATCAAACACAATCTCAAATACGTATCAACATAAGAACACGTCTGTAGGCAGAATGCATATAATAACATGTTCTCAAATCAAACACAATCTCAAATACGTATCAACATAAGAACACGTCTGAACAGTTAAAAAATGGTGTATACTTCATAAATGACTGCGGGATGGACAAAACTCAAAGACGCTTTAGTGAAAATCCTGATTATTGATAGGCAGCTCAATAAGCCCTTGTCCTGTTATGGACCACGTGGTGTATACTTCTACAAATCATTGTTGTGGTTGTGGTCTTCAGTGCTGAGGCTGGTCTGATGCAGCTCTCCATGCTGCTCTATCCTGTGCAAGCTTCTTCTTCTCCCAGTACCTACTGCAGCCTACATCCTTCTGAATCTGCTTAGTGTATTCATCTCTTGGTCTCCCTCTACGATTTTTACCCTCCACGCTGCCCTCCAGTACCAAATTGGTGATCCCTTGATGCCTCAGAACATGTCCTACCAACCGATACCTTCTTCTAGTCAAGTTGTGCCACAAACTCCTCTTCTCCCCAATTCTATTCAATACCTCCTCATTAGTTATGTGATCTACCCATCTAATCTTCATCATTCTTCTGTAGCACCACATTTCGAAAGCTTCTTCTTGTCTAAACTATTTATCGTCCATTCATGAGAATCGGAAAAACATGTTCTGAGGCATCAAGGGATCACCAATTTGGTACTGGAGGGCAGCGTGGAGGGTAAAAATCGTAGAGGGAGACCAAGAATAGACTGAACAATGTAACGAGTGCCGTAAACTAATCTGACAAACGGACAACTGAAATACTGATAGTATGTCACGAGCATGGAACAAGAGCTCTCTCTCTCAGAACAACAATTAAGTCTTGACACGACTAATAGTACTGTACATGTATGGTCCAAAAGGCCTTGGAAACAAAATACCACGTCAAACTGCGAGAGCCGGACGGAGTGGCCGTGCGTTTGGAGCCGAGCGACCACTACGGTCGCAGGTTCGGATCCTGCCTCGGGCATGGATATGTGTGATGTCCTTAGGTTAGTTAGGTTTAATTAGTTCTAAGTTCTAGGCGAGCTCAGAGCCAGACAAACTGCGAGAGTAGTTGGCAGCATGGGAATGGTCGTCGGAACATAACCTGAACTCAGTACAAAGCCTTTCTTTTTTTTTTAATTTATTGACTTTCGGGACGTACCCTTACCGCAATCTCAGTAGCGGAATTATGATGATGCAAATGTAAGAACAACACAACACACAGTCCCCGACCAGGCCGGTTCAAATGGTTCAAATGGCTCTGAGCGCTATGGGACTTAACATCTTTGGTCATCATGAAAGGGTACAGTACCGCCCGACATTGAAAATAGGTACAACGTACTTCATTATTTTTGTCACAACAACACATTTTTTT
Source organism: Schistocerca cancellata (assembly GCF_023864275.1). Classification (NCBI taxonomy): domain Eukaryota; kingdom Metazoa; phylum Arthropoda; class Insecta; order Orthoptera; family Acrididae; genus Schistocerca; species Schistocerca cancellata. Next base: position 758,431,347 of record NC_064628.1, on the reverse strand, counting down.
TTGTAAAATAACTCAATTTCAATTAATACAGCGAAGCCGGATACCAGTGTAGGAAAGAATGACAATTTATTTATTTAATTTATCATATGTGCACTCCCACAAAATAAATCCCTACATCCAGTTTGGTGAGATCTTTTGAAATGAATGAATGTATGGTCGTCTGCTAACCACAGATAGTGAATGTGAATATATGATCATCTTTGAGTCGATCCTTTGGCCACCTTTGGTGGGACCAAAGACATGAAATTTACCAGAGCTTTGAGCGCCTGAAATGTGGCTGACCAATAAGGTAGCAAGGTGCTTCTCCCACTTCGACAGAGGTGCGAGAGAACCTAAATACGGCCATGTTTCAGCACTCTGCCGCTGGATCCTGTGCTGTTAAGACCTGTTTTAGTTGCGCTCCGTAATGACGAAAGAGTGGAGTCATGGTATGCATGTGGAATATTTAAGAGTAGTTTGAAATAATAATTTCTCTATTTCAGGAACTTTTGTGGGGAGAATTAAAGGTCAGGCAGGTAATATTAATGGGATTGTAGTAATCTTCGGAAGTGACCAACGGTCACAAAGAAACCACGTGTAGCAATAAGTTGAAATACTTCCGTGTGCTTAAGTTAAGCTGAATCACTAGCGTGTGTACAATAAGTTGAAATATTTAAGAAATAGCGTGTGTACCATAAGTTGAAATATTTAAGAAATGGCGTGTGCAGGACTTGAAATTAGAGACGAGTACTTCCACGTGGTGAGTACTGTGTGAGTCTCAATCTGTGTATGAGACAAAAGGATAAAGAGAAGTACTCGTCGATGGTATCAGTTGAGGACTCGCGTGTGTGATGAATACATTCTTAATATTACTTTGCGTGTGACGCTAGATCCAAACTCTGAGAGAGAAGCAAGGTGAGTCGGCCGTCTATCTAGCAACGCCACATGGCTTGCATTGCACAGGAAGACGTGCATATATCTCCAGAGTTCATAGTAGGAAAGTAGAATTACAAAGTGGGGCAGTGTCATGTGAAACTGGGATAAATATTAATTGAAGTGGGAAAGCTGAAAGTGATAATGTTGTGACTATTCACTGTCTTGTATTTCATATTGTAGTGTGGTGTATGTCATGTAATTTGGGTATGTGTGGTTTCCATGGGTGTGTAGCGAAGCTAGTTTCAAGAGATTAGTGGGTTATGCTTGTTCCTTCTGTACCGCTCGGTCTGGAGGAAAGTTTCGTGATGATGATTGTGAGAGTCGAAGTGTGAGAGATGATAAAAGATCCACCATCCTATCCAGAAAGTGCACTGTAGCGTTAAATAAATTACGAGACCATAATATAGAGATTCACTAATGTAAAGCCATGCCCACTGGGCGGAATTTCTCATATGTTATTGTTGTAGGTTATGGAATTTGTGTGCTTAGGTTAGAGAATTTATCGGAATAAATCAGATAGTGAAAAGAAAGAGATTGGTAGACTATTCCTTCAAATTGTATGTTGTCATAATGTCCCGAATTTATAATGTGTGCGCCATTCATATTCAGTGGGATGGCCACGTGTTAATAAAAGCCGTCAAATAAAAGACAAAAAGAAAATGTGGTACTGCCAGTGCGTAGTGTACAGTCAGAGTTCTGTAAATCACTGATAGTCCGGGCAGTCGCAGAGGGTGGGCTTACTGGTAGTTGGGAGCTCCAACGTCAGGCGCGTAATGGGGCCCCTTAGGGATATGGCAGCAAGGGAGGGGAAGAAAACCAAAGTGCACTCCGTGTGCATACCGGGGGGAGTCATTCCAGATGTGGAAAGGGTCCTTCCGGATGCCATGAAGGGTACAGGGTGCACCCATCTGCAGGTGGTCGCTCATGTCGGCACCAATGATGTGTGTCGCTATGGATCGGAGGAAATCCTCTCTGGCTTCCGGCGGCTATCTGATTTGGTGAAGACTGCCAGTCTCGCTAGCGGGATGAAAGCAGAGCTCACCATCTGCAGCATCGTCGACAGGACTGACTGCGGACCTTTGGTACAGAGCCGAGTGGAGGGTCTGAATCAGAGGTTGAGACGGTTCTGCGACCATGTGGGCTGCAGATTCCTCGACTTGCGCCATAGGGTGGTGGGGTTTCGGGTTCCGCTGGATAGGTCAGGAGTCCACTACACGCAACAAGCGGCTACACGGGTAGCAGGGGTTGTGTGGCGTGGGCTGGGCGGTTTTTTAGGTTAGATGGCCTCGGGCAAGTGCAGAAAGGGCAACAGCCTCAACGGGTGCGGGGCAAAGTCAGGACATGCGGGGACCAAGCAGCAATCGGTATTGTAATTGTAAACTGTCGAAGCTGCGTTGGTAAAGTACCGGAACTTCAAGCGCTGATAGAAAGCACCGAAGCTGAAATCGTTATAGGTACAGAAAGCTGGCTGAAGCCAGAGATAAATTCTGCCGAAATTTTTACAAAGGCACAGACGGTGTTTAGAAAGGATAGATTGCATGCAACCGGTGGCGGAGTGTTCGTCGCTGTTAGTAGTAGTTTATCCTGTAGTGAAGTAGAAGTGGATAGTTCCTGTGAATTATTATGGGTGGAGGTTACACTCAACAACCGAGCAAGGTTAATAATTGGCTCCTTTTACCGACCCCCCGACTCAGCAGCATTAGTGGCAGAACAACTGAGAGAAAATTTGGAATACATTTCACATAAATTTTCTCAGCATGTTATGGTCTTAGGTGGAGATTTCAATTTACCAGATATAGACTGGGACACTCAGATGTTTAGGACGGGTGGTAGGGACAGAGCATCGAGTGACATTATACTGAGTGCACTATCCGAAAATTACCTCGAGCAATTAAACAGAGAACCGACTCGTGGAGATAACATCTTGGACCTACTGATAACAAACAGACCCGAACTTTTCGACTCTGTAAGTGCAGAACAGGGAATCAGTGATCATAAGGCCGTTGCAGCATCCCTGAATATGGAAGTTAATAGGAATATAAAAAAAGGGAGGAAGGTTTATCTGTTTAGCAAGAGTAATAGAAGGCAGATTGCAGACTACCTAACAGATCAAAACGAAAATTTCTGTTCCGACACTGACAATGTTGAGTGTTTATGGAAAAAGTTCAAGGCAACCGTTAAATGCGTTTTAGACAGGTACGTGCCGAGCAAAACTGTGAGGGACGGGAAAAACCCACCGTGGTACAACAACAAAGTTAGGAAACTACTGCGAAAGCAAAGAGAGCTTCACTCCAAGTTTAAACGCAGCCAAAACCTCTCAGACAAACAGAAGCTAAACGATGTCAAAGTTAGCGTAAGGAGGGCTATGCGTGAAGCGTTCAGTGAATTCGAAAGTAAAATACTAGGTACCGACTTGACAGAAAATCCTAGGAAGTTCTGGTCTTACGTTAAATCAGTAAGTGGCTCGAAACATCATGTCCAGACACTCTGGGATGATGATGGCATTGAAACAGAGGATGACAAGCGTAAAGCTGAAATACTAAACACCTTTTTCCAAAGCTGTTTCACAGAGGAAGACCGCACTGCAGTTCCTTCTCTAAATCCTCGCACCAACGAAAAAATGGCTGACATTGAAATAAGTGTCCAAGGAATAGAAAAGCAACTGGAATCACTCAACAGAGGAAAGTCCACTGGACCTGACGGGATACCAATTCGATTCTACACAGAGTACGCGAAAGAACTTGCCCCCCTTCTAACAGCCGTGTACCGCAAGTCTCTAGAGGAACAGAAGGTTCCAAATGATTGGAAAAGAGCACAGGTAGTCCCAGTCTTCAAGAAGGGTCGTCGAGCAGATGCGCAAAACTATAGACCTATCTCTCTGACGTCGATCTGTTGTAGAATTTTAGAACATGTCTTTTGCTCGAGTATCATGTCGTTTTTGGAAACTCAGAATCTACTATGTAGGAATCAACATGGATTCCGGAAACAGCGATCGTGTGAAACCCAACTCGCATTATTTGTTCATGAAACCCAGAAAATATTAGATACAGGCTCCCAGGTAGATGCCATTTTCCTTGACTTCCGGAAGGCGTTCGATACAGTTCCGCACTGTCGTCTGATAAACAAAGTAAGAGCCTACGGAATATCAGACCAGCTGTGTGGCTGGATTGAAGAGTTTTTAGCAAACAGAACACAGCATGTTGTTCTCAATGGAGAGACATCTACAGACGTTAAAGTAACCTCTGGCGTGCCACAGGGGAGTGTTATGGGACCATTGCTTTTCACAATATATATAAATGACCTAGTAGATAGTGTCGGAAGTTCCATGCGGCTTTTCGCGGATGATGCTGTAGTATACAGAGAAGTTGCAGCATTAGAAAATTGTAGCGAAATGCAGGAAGATCTGCAGCTGATAGGCACTTGGTGCAGGGAGTGGCAACTGACCCTTAACATAGACAAATGTAATGTATTGCGAATACATAGAAAGAAGGATCCTTTATTGTATGATTATATGATAGCGGAACAAACACTGGTAGCAGTTACTTCTGTAAAATATCTGGGAGTATGCGTGCGGAACGATTTGAAGTGGAATGATCATATAAAATTAATTGTTGGTAAGGCGGGTACCAGGTTGAGATTCATTGGGAGAGTCCTTAGAAAATGTAGTCCATCAACAAAGGAGGTGGCTTACAAAACACTCGTTCGACCTATACTTGAGTATTGCTCATCAGTGTGGGATCCGTACCAGATCGGGTTGACGGAGGAGATAGAGAAGATCCAAAGAAGAGCGGCGCGTTTCGTCACAGGGTTATTTGGTAACCATGATAGCGTTACGGAGATGTTTAACAAACTCAAGTGGCAGACTCTGCAAGAGAGGCGCTCTGCATCGCGGTGTAGCTTGCTCGCCAGGTTTCAAGAGGGTGCGTTTCTGGATGAGGTATCGAATATATTGCTTCCCCCTACTTATACCTCCCGAGGAGATCACGAATGTAAAATTAGAGAGATTAGAGCGCGCACAGAGGCTTTCAGACAGTCGTTCTTCCCGCGAACCATACGCGACTGGAACAGGAAAGGGAGATAATGACAGTGGCACGTAAAGTGCCCTCCGCCACACACCGTTGGGTGGCTTGCGGAGTATAAATGTAGATGTAGATGTAGATATGCGTTTCCGTTGCGTAGTAATCATATAGGAGGATAACTTGTAACGAAGTGTGAGTACTAGAGTTCACGTTACTCGTTAAATTAAGAAAGAATCCACTCGCTTGGCAGACCACTCATCTTGCAGGCCTGACTGCTTGATGCCATAGTATGAGCAAGGCATGTGGGTGCCTCTCAATCAGTCCCCTAGAACTTAGAGCTACTTAAACCTAACTAACCTAAGGACATGACACACAGCCATGCCCGAGGCAGGATTCGAACCTACGACCGTAGCAGTCACGCGCTTCCGGACTGAGCGCCTAGAACCGCGAGACCGACCAGGCCGGGAATCGAACTAGAGCCCCTTCCTTTAGCAATCCTCCGCGCTGACAGGGCAGCTACTGAGGCGGACGTACACAGCGTTCACAAGGCAGCCTCAGCTCCGACAAGCGCCGATAAGCCGATAAACAAGAAAGTCGTCAGTAGAACGCCGAAAACAGAGGTGCCTTTGTCTCCGGCAGAATGGGACAATCTTTGACTCAACTGCGTCGTGCGATCATCTCACTGATCAGCCAGCTGCACTAACCAGGTAGAAAATTTGTGACCGCCGACCTACTGTTGATATAAACCGGTCCAGCGATAGCAGCGTCACCTGGCGAGGAATGGCTGCTAGTCAGACACAGACATGGTGAATGTAGTATCAGTGAGCGGGTTGTCCGTGTGTAGAATGAGGAAGGCAGATTGTGATGACCCGGAGGCTAGGCACTAGCATTTCGGAAACTGCATGAGTTGTCGAGTGTTCGAGGAGTTGTGTGGCGAGTGTCTTCAACACGTGGCGAAACCAACGTTCAGATGTCGTGGTGTTGGGCTGCCACCCCTCATCACAGATGTCGGATGTCGTAGGCTGGGCAGACTGGTAAAACAGGACAGGCGGCGAACTGTGGCGGAAGTAACATCAGACTTTAAAGCTGGGCAGAGTACAAGTGTGCCTGGATACACAGTGCACCGAACGCTCCTAATGAAGGGCGTTCGAAGCCAACGACCCTTGCACACGCCACTGGCACTGGACGTTGGCGTAATGGCAGAGCGTTGAGCGGTCCGATGAATACCGACACCTTCATCGTGCCGTTGGGGGGGGGGGAGGCGGGTGTCCGGGGAAGGGGGGGGGGTGAGGCGAGGCGGGGGTCCATCGTCTTCCAGTGGAATAACTCCTTGACACCTGCACTGACGGACGGAGACAAGCTGTCGGCGGCTCCATTATGCTCTGAGGAACATTGATGTGGGCATCCATGGGTCCCTGGGAGCTCGTGCAAGGCACCATGATGGTTCCAGACCATGTACACCCTTTCATGACGATCATGATTTCAGATGACAGTAGCATTTTTCAGCAAGATAATGCGCCCTGTCACAAGGCCAGTAGTGTGATGTAGTGGTTCGAGGCACACAGTGGCGAGTTCTAATTGATGTCTCCCCCCCCCCCCAACATGCCAGGTCTGAACCTGATCTAACATATCTGGGATGTGATCGAACGTGGCGTCAGTGCTCCCTGGGATTTACAGGAATTGGATGACTTGTGCGTGTAGATCTGGTGCCAACTCCCTCCATCGACTTACCAAGGCTCACGGCATCCATGCCACGACGTATCTCCGCTGTTATCCGTGCCTAAGGTGGATATATCAGATATTAGGTACGTGGTCACAATGTTCTGGCTGATCAGTGTGTATTTTCAAAGTATCTACCACAGGCACAGCTCCGTTTTAAGAGCTAAAGAGTGCAGTATGCTTAGTAATCAAGAACCCGGGTGCATAACGTCTTTGCAATAGTTTAGCGACTCACAACATGAGCGAAAATTAATATTTTCAAAGGTGACTTTTAACAAACGCCTTTAAAAAACCGCATTCTTTTAACGGAACAATGCTCACTGACATGTGGATTTTAACACTAGCAACAGCTGCCAGAAAATTGTAAATACCGGTAGTTGTCTCTTCCATGTGCCAGCACTAACACAAGGACGTCCGCCCCCGGTAGCTGAGTAGCGTCGGCACGGTAGTTCAGCGTGTTCGGTCAGAGAGCTGGTTGGCCTCTGTAATAAAAAACCGAGTGGAAGTATCAACAAACGAACTTGACCGGATGTCATGTGTAAGGTGTCAGGCAAATCCAACACCTTCCATGAAAACCCTGACATCATAGCAAATCCGGCAGTATGTCACATAGCTCCGAATAAATCCCGACATTAAATTAACCAAAGTAATACGATCAACTAGTGATCAAATGGAATATCACAGACTAACACAAGAACGCCTAAATGCATGTCATACCTTCCCACCGTGAAACAGACGCAGCTCCGAGGGGAGAAACGAGAACAGAAGCCGAGAGCAGAATCGTGTAGGCTAGGAGGCCCTGCGATAAGCCTTGAACCCCTTCCACTAAATTTAGTTAGTATTAAGATTCTTTTACAGGCAGTGCAGTGGAGCTGACGCTGAAATCATTAAGTATTTGATTATATCACCGCTAATCTCACTGAACTCTTCTGAACTCTACATGTCATGTGTGGTCTGGCGTCTCCTTACCAGCAACAGGTCCCAGGCTCAAACTAGTCAATTCCCTAAAAAAAACACGCTCAGAGCGTCGTTGCGCGAAAGTGGTAGGGAGACACGACTTAGAACAAACAGAAACCACGCAGAATGTTAGACATGTGACGTCCGCATCGACCAAACACAACGATCAACAACGAACAAAATGCAAAAAAAAAAAAGACAAAATCTCACCAGTATCATTTAAAAAAAATTTAAAAAATGTGTTCAACGCGACAGAATGTCAATCATAAGGGCCCGGGTTCGATTCCCGGCTGGGCCGGAGATTTTCTCTGCTGAGGGACTGGGTGTTGTGTTGTCCTAATCATCATTATTTCATCCTCATCGACGTGCAAGTCGCCGAAGTGGCGTAAAATCGAAAGAATTGCACCCAGCGAACGGTCTACCCGACCGGAGGCCCTAGTGACACGACATTTACATTTTGACACAACAAAAAAAGTGAATAAACAAATGCTTTGGATGCTGAAGAAGACAGAGAATGCTGACAACCAGATTCAGTACAAGCGTCCAGTCTGTCGTGTAGAGATCGATGCATACGCACTACCATTTCATCACGCATTTCAACGCAGGAGGCAGTAACATGGTGTTCAGTATCATCTGATGTAGTCGATATGTCTTTGTAAGCAGTGTATTTTAGCTTTCCCCAGCGAAAAAATCTAACAAAATCGAATTTGGTGAATGGGCGGGCCTTCATCCTGTCTCACAACTCGACAACAGTCGGTGCAGAGAAGCTATAGTACGTCGTGCATTAAGCGCTCACGTCCGACAATCAGTATTAACGATTTCTCTGATATCCCTAGATTAATTCGGTGTTGCGTTCTTCCTCTTGACTGGAACATGATCGAATCAGTCACGGCACCAGCACGTCATAAACGTACTATCAATTCTCGTTTCCGTTATGATTTTTTTTATGAAAATTTTATTGTTAAGGGGACGTCATGAAGGCCCAATAAATGGATTTTTTATTTAATAAAATTCTTTGACTATTGCTGATTCTAAAAATATGTAGTTTATGCGTAGTGCCTCACCATTTTCGTGTTTGAATGCCTATCTAAATCAGACGTGGCGCGTGAATGCCACCGAGCGAGGTGGCGCAGTGTTTAGCACACTGGACTCGCATTCGGGAGGACGACGGTTCAATCCCGTCTCCGGCCATCCTGATTTAGGTTTTCCGTGATTTCCCTAAATCGCTTCAGGCAAATGCCGGGATGGTTCCTTTGAAAGGGCACGGCCGATTTCCTTCCCCATCCTTCCCTCACCCGAGCTTGCGCTCCGTCTCTAATGACCGCGTTGTCGACGGGACGTTAAACACTAATCTCCTCCTCCTCCTCCTCCTACCGTGAATGCCTTGCTCTCAAACTAGTGTCAAACAAAAAACCTTGTCTTCAATGTCTTTTTATTTGATTTTGAGGCCGCTATTTTGATACCAACTCGTTTGTGTAATATCCTTGAAGAAGTTATCGGCTGTACTGTGAGCAAGGATCTATTGCAATCGATCTTTCTGCCGATACAAGTAGATTATTTGTGTTTACTTACGTTTTTCGCATGCGCTCGCGTTGTAAACTGTCTTTGATGGCATGTCAGCTTTTCAGACTGTTTTGATGGACGCCATAATATGTTTTAATGCTGGAGTAACAAGCAGACTAGAAACCATGAGCAGGCTAGACATCAAAACTATAGACAACATGAGAAGTTGGTTGTACAAGTGGGCAGGCAACGTGTTGCTGAAGCTGAAAAAGCTGCTGAAAGCATGACGGAGGAGGACAGAATAACAAAGAAAAGAGAAAAACGAAATAATATAAAAAGGGCGCTAGGAATCAACAAGATGATGAAGTTGGAATGTTTTGACATGTTATCACTGAGAAGAAAACGACAAGCAAATCTTAACTTTCTATTTCCCGTAATAAATGGTTTTGCATACTTAGGGATCGTTATATCATCCAATACAACATGTTTTAAGCTGGAGCATATCAAACGTTCTTCAACTATTGGAGAAAAAATTGACTTATAAAAAAACTTGTTTAAAAATATTATTAGTTTGCTGCTTCACAAAGTTAATAATTGAAAGAATAATATTTATTTTGACATCTTGTTTAAAATAGTGTGGAAGTACAGTGTACCCACAATAAAAATTACACGTAATTCAGTACGTGAGATAAAAATCAGTATTGACTCCGTAATGTATTCCATTGTTTTTAATTTTTTTCACATAGACGTAACAATATACTAATTACCCAGTTACGTTTCATTCCAACAGCTACTAAAGTTATTGAGTTATTATATTTCAAAATACTAATGAAAACTACAGCCCATGACGTCCAGGTTCGCTGAACTATATTTCGAAGAATCCCCTGGCTGAATGTGACATGTTTTTCTTTACATTCGTTTTTTAGCAACCGAACGACGAAATTTACTTTTAGACATTTACATATTTCACAATCCACTGTTCAATATACGGCGGAGGCTCTTGTGCACCAGTATTATCGAGTTCCCGTTCCATTCTCGTATTGAATACCTACCTGCCTCTGCTTGCGCCCTAATGTCTCTTATTTCATGTTTCTTACGACAGATGGTCGGACAGTATTTGTTCGAATATAGGTGCTTTTAATTTACGCAATAGGGTTCCGCAACGGCTATTTCGTGTTTGCTCCAACACTTTCCATTTAAGTTTCCCGAATACTTCTGTTATATTGTTTCTTACTATTACCCTAGTACGTATGTGATGTGACGTATTCAAGATGTTCACCATGGAATACTACCTGGTTCTTTCTCTTTGTTGAAGGCATTATCTTCCATTTAGCCTGATGAACTGTCATTCATTACAGCAAGTGGAAATTTTGTGTGATTTTCTCTATATTTCCTTAAGGTCGTCAAACGAAAATTCTATAGGCAACGTTGACATCGTCAGGGAACTACCGGATAGTGCCACTCATCCCGTCTGATAAGTATCTTACATATCCTGAGAATGTTAGAGGCCCTATTTCGTTTTCTTGGTGCACACGTGATGCTATTTTCGTTTCTGTGGAACATTAGTCGTCCAATATAACGTTCAGATTCTGTTACTGAAACAGTCGTGGAGAGAATGAGAACTTTCATATGAATTTATACACGTCCCAGGAACTTAAGCATAAATGTCTTATCGCGTCCCCATCCTTCACCCAACATGATACGCTGATCGGCACCAACCAACACAAACCTCCTCTACAACTCTACACGCACGAGAAATACTTTTCAGAGATATGTTTATTCAAATCTTGCTCCCTGATCCAGAAATGTGTGAAAAAAATCTATCCTACTTATACTCACTTAAAGCCATTCCTTGAATCAATGCTATCTATCCATGCCCCCACCTCCCACTTAGTAAAAACCAACCCTTTTCACTCCTACATTGCAAATGCCTTTTACGTCACCCCAGTAGAGCAGGTTTATAATTCTTTTCTCAAGACATCTGTCCTATCAGCATATAGTAGGAGAAACTTATCATTCAGCAGTACGTATAGCCCCTATTTCATTGTATACATCACAACTCTACTTACATGCATTCTACGCATTTGATCCTTTATTTTAATCCTTTGCATTACTGAATGAGTGACTCGGTAGCTAAGTGGGCAGGTGTCGAACTACATATCTAGAGATTCTGGATTTGACCCTTGATCGATGCTTGGATTTTTCTGTCAACGCATCTTTCACCAAACAAAAAAACAGAAAGTTGCACACTGGTTCGGAGTACATGTAAAATACTAAGTGGTCTCACAGCTTCGAGGACCGGGTAAAGGAAAGTGACATCTGGCAGACCCATGTGCAATAAAGCGCTGCGATGTTCATCAGAACCTTTCGGCTTGAGCTTTAATATGTTTTTGAATAAGCGAATTGCGTTGACTGGAGTACTCTCGTTCAAATTCTGAAGGTGGCAGGGGTAAAATACAGGGAGCGAAAGGCTATTTACAATTTGTACAGAAACCAGATGGCAGTTATAAGAGTCGAGGGACATGAAAGGGAAGCAGTGGTTGGGAAGGGAGTGAGACAGGGTTGTAGCCTCTCCCCGATGTTATTCAATCTGTATATTGAGCAAGCAGTGAAGGAAACAAAATAAAAATTCAGGGTAGGTATTAAAATCCATGGAGAAGAAATGAAAACTTCAAGGTTCGCCGATGACATTGTAATTCTGTCAGAGACAGCAAAGGACTTGGAAGAGCAGTTGAAAGGAATGGATAGTGTCTTGAAAGGAGGATATAAGATGAACATCAACAAAAGCAAAACCAGTCTAATGGAATGTAGTCGAATGAAGTCGGGTGATGCTGAGGGAATTAGATTAGGAAATGAGACACTTAAAGTAGTAAAGGAGTTTTGCTATTTGGGGAGCAAAATAACTGATGATGGTCGAAGTAGAACGGATATAAAATGTAGACTGGCAATGGCAAGGAAAGCGTTTCTGAAGAAGAGAAATTTGTTAACATCGAGTATAGATTTAAGCGTCAGGAAGTCATTTCTGAAAGTATTTGTATGGATTGCAGCCATGTATGGAAGTGAAACATGGACGATAAATAGTTTGGACAAGAAAAGAATAGAAGCTTTCGAAATGTGGTGCTACAAGAGAATGCTGAAGATTAGATGGGTATATCACATAACTAATTAGGAGGTGTTGAATAGAATTGGGAAGAAGAGGAGTTTGTGGCACAACTTGACTAGAAGAAGGGATCGGTTGGCAGGACATGTTCTGAGGCATCAAGGGATCACAAATTTAGTATTGGAGGGCAGCGTGGAAGGTAAAAAATCGTAGAGGGAGACCAAGAGATGAATACACCAAGCAGATTCAGAGGGATGTAGGTTGTAGTAGGTACTGGGAGATGAAGTAGCTTGCACAGGATAGAGAAGCATGGAGAGCTGCATCAAACCAGTCTCAGGACTGAAGATCACACAACAACAACAACAGCAACAAGCGAACTGCATAAAGAATTGTCTCACTCAGGAGACATCACGTTAACACCGCTTTTAATCTTGGCAATATATTCAGTTCTTGAGGTGTGCGATGCCCATATGAAGAAACTCATTGATGACTAGATCCCTCAGATCTACCAAATTGCGGGGATGTCGACGGTTCATCAGCTACACCACATTTTCTATGGCATTAAGAGCAAGTGATTTAGCGTACCAGTTGAGATGCAATAAGGTTCCTGAGTGATGGTCAAACCCATCCCTGTGAACACACCTATAGCCATCTTGGGGAATGACAACATATACGGTATTCTCGTGAAGAAGATTAGAAGAAAGGGCAATACTTGGCTCACGAGACTGCTGAAATGAACATCCTGATATGTGTTCACATTAACCTGAATGAATGGGCCCAAGACATGGCACAAAAAACAACTTAAAAACACCAGACCTACATCTGACGAAGTGATAAGGTGCTGGGCGAAATTACATTACACGTATTGCTGAAAATAACTTACTATACAGAAACTCAAACTTCAATATTAAAACCCAAAGTCCTTGTTTTAAATTTTACAGAATGAATAACTTTGTACTTTATATTACAATTTCTGATGGCATCATGCTACAAGCAATAACTTTAACAATCTGATGATGATCCGTATTAAACCAAACTGTAATCAGAAATTTTACACTTTGACTATAGCTCAGTAAAAGAGAAGATGTAAAGACTTTATATAACAACTATCAAATGACAGATCTACTTTATATACGAGGATGAGTCAAATGAAAACTTTAATTATGTTTTCAGATATTATTTATTGTGCAGAAGTGGTACCAAGCTGTATCACTTTTCAACATAATCTCCCCCACGCTAAATGCAAGTCCTCCAGCGAATACAAAGTGCATAAATTCATTTAGAAAAAAATTCTTTTGGTAGTCCGCACAACCATTCATGCACCACGCGGCGTACCTCTTCATCAGAACGGAACTTCTTTCGTCCCATTGCGTCTTTGAGTGGTCCAAACATACGGAAATCACTTAGGGCAAGGTCTGGTGAGTATGGTGGATGAGGAAGACACTCAAAATGCAGATCTGTGATTGTTGCAACTGTTGTACTGGCAGTGTGGGGCCTTGCATTGTCATGTTGCAGAAGGGCACCTGCTGATAGCAAACCACGTCGCTTTGATTTGATTGCAGGCCGCAGATGATTTTTTAGGAGATCTGTGTATGATGTACTGGTGACAGTGGTCCCTCTAGGCATGTAATGCTCCAAAATGACGTCTTTTTCGTCCCAAAAAAAGAGTCAGCATAACCTTCCCTGCTAATGGTTCTGTTGGAAACTTCTTTGGTTTTGGTGATGAGGAATGGCGCCATTCCTTGCTCGCTCTCTTCGTTTCTGGTTGGTGGAAGTGAACCCAGGTTTCGTCACCAGTAACGATTCTTGCAAGGAAGCCATCACCTTCTCGTTCAATGCGCCGAAGAAGTTCTTCACAAGCATCAACACGTCGTTCTCTCATTTCAGGAGTCAACTGCCGTGGCACCCATCTTGCAGACACTTTGTGAAACTGGAGCACATCAAGCACAATGTGGTGTGCTGACCCATGACTAATCTCTAAACATGCTGCAATGTCATTCAGTGTCACTCGGCCGTTTTCCTTCATTATGGCTTCAGCTGCTGCAATGTTCTGTGGAGTCACAACTCGTTGTGCCCGACCTGGACGAGGAGCAACTTCCACTGGAATCATACCATTTGCGAACTTCCTACTCCATTCGTAGACTTGCTGCTGTGACAAACATCCATCATCGTACTGAACCTTCATTCGCCGATGAATTTCAATAGGTTTCACACCTCCACTACGCAAAAAACCGAATAACAGAACGCTGTTCTTCCCTGGTGCAAGTCGCAAATTGGGCGGCTATCTTTATACTGATACTGCGACGGTATGTGTGCATCTGCACTATGCTGTTTGTAGAATTCTTACCAGCTTACACGATAACGGCGCGAAATTTTAATTTGTTATTACAAATTTAAGGTTTTCATTTGACTCACCCTCGTACAAGTTAAACCTGACTTGACCTATGTAACAGTGCTTACGAAATTTTGACGTAATCCAGTTAGAATATTTCCACCTGATCAAGCTTACAACTACAGCATAAAATATTAAACCTTGTAAATGGCATTTGCCAACGTTTAATACAGTTCCCGACAGTCGTTTAATGAACAAAGTAAGAGCATATGGACTATCAGACCAATTGTGTGATGGGATTGAGGAGTTCCTAGATAACAGGACGCAGCATGTCATTCTCAATGGAGAGAAGTCTTCCGAAGTAAGAGTGATTTCAGGTGTGCCGCAGGGGAGTGTCATAGGACCGTTGCTATTCACAATATACATAAATGACCTGTTGGATGACATTGGAAGTTCACTGCGGCTTTTTGCAGATGATGCTGTGGTGTATCGAGAGGTTGTAACAATGGAAAAGTGTACTGAAATGCAGGAGGATCTGCAGCGAATTGACGCATGGTGCAGGGAATGACAATTGAATCTCGATGTAGACAAGTGTAATGTGCTGCGAATACACAGAAAGATAGATCCTTTATCATTTAGCTACAAACTAGCAGGTCAGCAACTGAAAGCAGTTAATAACATAAATTATCTGGGAGTACGCATTAGGAGTGATTTAAAATGGAATGATCATATAATGTTGATCGTCGGTAAAGCAGATGCCAGACTGAGATTCATTGGAAGAATCCTAAGGAAATGCAATCCGAAAACAAAGGAAGTAGGTTACAGTACGGTTGTTCGCCCACTGCTTGAATACTGCTCAGCAGTGTGGGATCCGTACCAGATACGGTTGATAGAAGATATAGAGAAGATCCAACGGAGAGCAGCGCGTTCGTTACAGGATCATTTAGTAATCGCGAAAGCGTTACGGAGATGATAGATAAACTCCAGTGGAAGACTCTGCAGGAGAGACGCTCAGTAGCTCGGTACGGGCTTTTGTTAAAGTTTCGAGAACATACCTTCACCGAAGAGTCAAGCAGTATATTGCTCCCTCCTGCGTATATCTCGCGAAGAGACCATGAGGATAAAATCAGAGAGATTAGAGCCCACAAAGAGGCATACCGGCAATCCTCCTTTCCACGAACAATACGAGACTGGAATAAAAGGGAGAACCGATAGAGGTACTCAAGGTACCCTCCGCCAGACACAGTCAGGTAGCTTGCGGAGTATGGATGTAGATGTAGATGTAGAACAGAGCTCTAAAAAAGCGCAGCAGTAATTACATAACTTCAGTTAGCGAACAACTCTTGAAATTTAAAGCCTGAGTACATAGGTACGAAATAACATTAATTACAAGCACATAGCCTTTTCAAAGCGATATCTATCTATAGGAGCCGATTTACTGTGTTATAAGGCACTCAGATCAAGAAACAGTAATGACAGCTTTGAACTAAATATCAAATTTCTAAACTAACAGTCCTCACAGTACACAGAATGTGAATAACGAAGTAATAATTACCACTGACTAACTTACATCAGGATATGATATGATCGTACGGCACTAATGCCAGGGAGTCCGCCCGCGCAAGTTCGACCAGCGAGTTGCGAGTGTTTTCAGTCGACACCACACCGGCCGACTTGGGTTTCGATAATGATGTTGAGGACAACACAACATCCAGTCTCCGAGCGAAGAAAATCTCCAACCAGGTCGGGAATCGAACTCAGACCCACTGCATGGCGGTCAGACGCTCTGATCATCCAAGAGGTGGGCTTACAAAAGGATGACAAATTAAAAAATAAAACTGAACAGATTACATAACTTAAGAGCCTGGCTCCAAATAAAAACACACAGGTACAAGCCAAACTGTCAAATGCATGCTCTGTGCGTTTTTTAAACTTCACTCACCAATGTGGCCTTTGCAATGCATTAAACAGAGCAAAACATTTGAATCGAAATACCTGAAACATAAATTTGTTGCCACAAGCAATCCATGTATATAAAAAGATAAGGGAAGGAAATTCGTGCCGGCCGCGGTGGTCTCGCGGTTCTAGGCGCTCAGTCCGGAGCCGCGCGACTGCTACGGTCGCAGGTTCGAATCCTGCCTCGGGCATAGATGTGTGTGATGTCCTTAGGTTAGTTAGGTTTAAGTAGTTCTAAGTTCTAGGGGACTGATGACCTAAGATGTTAAGTCCCATAGTGCTCAGAGCCATTTGAACCATTTTGTAATTCGTGTTATCTGTTGTATACAGTAGCTACTGATTAAAAAGTTGACAAAACGGGACCAACTTCAGGTCGCGACATGGTTCAAAACTTAGTAGGAAAGTCCTCGTGGTCTCACGGTAGCGTTCTCGCTTCCTGAGCACGGGGTCCCGTGTTAGATTCCCGGCGGGGTCAGGGATTTTACCTGCCTCGAGATGACTGGGTGTTGTTGTGTCGTCTTCATCGTCATCATTCATCCCCATTACGGTCGGAGGAAGGCAACGGCAAACCACCTCCATTAGGACCTTGCCTAGTAAGGCGGTGCGGGTCTCCCGCATCGTTCCCCTACGCTCTGTAAAGAAGCATGGGACTTCATTTCCATTTTTCAAAGTTGGATTTCAGATGTAACCAGGGCGAGGGAACAATATAATAAGCGCAATAATTCTCACCGGTTTCTGGAGAACACGGAAGCAGAGAGCCACGGTATTATGGCTTAGCTCTCAACGCCAACTAGGAGTAAAATGTTTCCTGTTTTGTAGGGAGCATATGGTGCTCATGTGGGAGCGATCTAAATGCTTGTAAAACAATAAACTGGTAGCCAAGATCGCAGGAATTCTTTTCATTCCATGATTACCGCCATCATCGGATCTTATGACATATACAGGTTACAACATCAAGGCAAACAACGGTGATATTAATAGTTGCCTATAACACTCAGGCCTTACAAAATTGTCGTAAGTAGCATATAGGCGTCCAAGAGAGATGACATTATAAATGTTAAGTGTCTCCATCACATACAAGCGCAAGCTTGGGTTCCAAAAAGATTGACACGCCACCTGCCGCTGGCCACTGCTATTGACGGATTATGGCGTGGTATTCAGGCAGCATGGAATGACGTATCCGTTACTGTCATCCGAGCTCAGTGTGACTCAGTTTCCAGATGGGTCAGATGCCAAAAGTGCGTTACGTTTCGCAGCCTGGATACCCCCAAAACACCTATAAATTCAACGATGCATTATTTCTACTATACTGTATACGCACAATGACAAAATTCGTTATTTGCTAATCTTCCTGGTGTTGCAGTTGCAATGGTCAGCAGTGTACACTGAGGTGACAAAAGTCGTGGGATAATTTCTAATATCGCGTCGGAACTTCTTTTGCGCGGCGTAGTGCAACAAATCGGCGTGAAAAGTCATTGTAAGTCCCTTGCAGAAATACTGAACCAAGGTGCTGCTATAGAAGTCCATAATTGCGGAAGTGTTGCCGCAGCAGGATTTTGTGCACGAACTTCCCGCTCGATTATGTTCCATAAATGCTCCATGGGTGGCCAAATCTTTCCCTCGAACTGTCCAGAACGCTCTTCAAAACAATCGCGAACAGTTATGGTCCGGTGACACGGTGCATTGTTATCCACAAAAATTCCATTGTTGTTTGGGTACATGAATTCCACGAATGACTGCAAATTGCCTCCAAGTAGCCGAACATATCGAATTCCAGTCAATGATAAGTTGTTGTGGTCTTCAGTCCAGAGCCGGCCGCGGTGGTCTAGCGGTTCTGGCGCAGCAGTCCGGAACCGCGGGACTGCTACGGTCGCAGGTTCGAATCCTGCCTCGGGCATGGGTGTGTGTGATGTCCTTAGGTTAGTTAGGTTTAAGTAGTTCTAAGTTGGGGACTTATGACCTAAGATGTTGAGTCCCATAGTGCTCAGAGCCATTTTCTTCAGTCCAGAGACTGGTTTGATGCAGCTCTCCGTGCTACTCAATCCTGTGCAAGGTTCTTCATCTCCCAGTACCTACTGCAACCTACATCCTTCTGAATCTGTTTAGTGTATTCATCTCTCGGTCTCCCTCTTCGATTTTTACCCTCCACGCTGCCCTCCAATACTAAATTGCTGATCCCTTGATGCCTCAGAATATGCCCTATCAACCTATCCCTTCTTCTAGTCAAACTGTGCCACAAATTTCACTTCTCTCCAATTCCATTCAATACCACCTCATTAGTTATGTGATCTACCCACCTAATCTTCAGCATTCTTCTGTAGCACCACATTTCGAAAGCTTCAATTCTCTTCTTGTCTAAACTATTTATCGTCCATGTACACTTCCATACATGGCTACACTCGATACAAATACTTTCAGAAACGACTTCCTGACACTTAAATCTATACTCGATGTTAGCAAATTTCTCTTCAGAAACGCTTTCGTTGCCATTGCCAATCTACATTTTATATCCTCTTTACTTCGACCATCATCAGTTATTTTGGTCCCCAAATAACAAAACCCAATCTATAACACGTAAACACAACCCACACCATTATGAAGCCACCAATAGCTTGCAAAGTGCCTTGTTGACGACTTGGGTCCATCGTTTCGTGGAGTCTGCACCACACTCTTACCAACTGAATTCGGGACTCACATCAACGGACCTCGGTTTTCTAGTCGTCTAGTGTACAATCGATATGGTCACGAGCCCAGGAGAGGCGCTGCAGGCGACATTGTGTTATTAGCAAAGGACGAGCGTTGGTCATCTGCTGCCATATCCCAGTAACGCCAAATTTCGCCGCGCTGTCCGAACGGACACGTCGGTCGTACGTTCCACATTTATTTCTGCGGTGTTGCTTGTCTCTTAGCACTGACAACTCTACGCAAACACTGCTGCTCTCGGTCGTTAAGTGAAGGTCCTCGACCAATGCGCTGTCCGTGGTGAAAGGTAATGACTGAAATGTAGTATTCCTGGCGGTCACTTGACACTGTGGATCCTCTTAACGTTTTCCGAAACGGAATGTCCCACGCGTCTAGCTCCAACTACCACTATACTTTCGAAGTTTCTTAATTTCCTTCACTTAAAACTTCCGGGCTGATAGGCCGTGGTCGAAGTATAAAACTGTCTCCTGACGTTTCGTCTCCGACTGCGGGAGACATCCTCGGAGGTAAAATGGCTGTTTTACCTCCGAGGATGTCTCCCGCAGTCGGAGACGAAACGTCAGAAGACAGTTTTATACTTCGACCACGGCCTATCAGCCCGGAAGTTTTAAGTGAAGACAATACCGGCCGTGAAAGCTTACATTGTACGATCTCGTAATTTCCGTTATGCGACGACCATAATCACGTCGGAATCCTTTTTACATGTCTACCTGAGTACAAATGACAGCTCCGCCAATGCACTGCCCTTTTATACGAGGGTAATCCCAAAAGTAAGGTATCCTATTTTTTTATAAGTACATAGGCCTGTTTATTTCTACAATAGTTTACATCAGTTTACAGTTTGAACATTTAGCTATTTTTCGACATAATCATCATTTCTGTCGATGCATTTTTGTAGATTCTGTGGCAGTTTTTGTATGCCCATGTCATACCAGCTCGCCGCCATGCTGTTCAGAAAGTTATGAAACTCTTCTTTCACCTCGTCGTCGGAGCTGAATCGCTGGGACCACAATTAACGCTGACAAGTACTGTGGGGCTCTGAAAAAACTCAAACGGGCAATTCAGAACCGGAGAAGAGGAATGTTGAGCAAGGGTTTACACATTCTCCATGACAACGCTCGCCCACACATCGCTCGGTAAACCGTTGTTCTCGTGCAACAGTTTCAGTGGAATATAATCACCCACTCGTCCTATGGTCCTGACTTGGCACCCAGTGACTATCACCTGTTCCCTAGGTTAAAAGAACATTTGGCCGGAAAGCGATTTAGCTCCGACGACGAGGTGAAAATGGCTCAAATGGCTGTGAGCACTATGGGACTTAACTGCTGTGGTTATCAGTCCCCTAGAACTTAGAACTACTTAAACCTAACTAACCTAAGGACATCACACACATCCATGCCCGAGGCAGGATTCGTACCTGCGACCGTAGCGGTCGCACGGTTCCAGACTATAGCGCCTAGAACCGCTAGGCCACTCCGGCCTAGATCTTTAGATTTTGTGTTAAGTCCCACAGTGCTCAGAGCCATTTTGAACTTTACCTTTGGGATTACTCTCGTACCTTGTGTATGCTATACTGTGGCCATCTGCGTGTGTGGATATTGCTATCCCATAACTTCTTATAGGCGACAGAAGATATGGGAAATCCGCCGCCTGCAGCGGGTCCCTGGCTGGCCGTGGCGGTGTATCGGCTTTCTTATTAGCGGGCCACCTGTCCCTGAGCCGCCGTCGTTACGCCCCGCCTCGCAGGAGGCCGCAGCTCGGCGCAGCGCTCGTGTTTCGCGCGGCAGCCTGATTAGCTGATAACAAGGCGCGCCCACGGTTATTTATTCGGCGAAGGCGCGCGCACCGGGAGGTGTCGCTCGCCCGTTATGAAGTGCGTGGGACGTGCTCCGCCGGGGATGGAGCCAACAGCTGCCGCCGCCGGCGATGTCGTAGGAACGCAGACCTGCGGTTCGGCGGGGCCCGTCTCCACCTGCGGTACTAACAACCGCCGAGGCCACCCTCTCAGGGTGTGGCCCTTTGCCCCGCCTCCAGCGCTGGGATAGGCCGCAGGTAACGCACCATTGCTTTCTCCGAAGACGGAAGCTGCCGTGACCTTAATCATCTACATCTACATCTACATACATACTCCGCAATCCGCTATGCGGTGCGTGGCGGAGGGTACCTCGTATCACAACTAGCATCTTCTCTACCTGTTCCACTCCCAAACAGAGCGAGGGAAAAATGACTGCCTATATGCCTCTGTACGAGCCCTAATCTCTCTTATCTTATCTTTGTGGTCTTTCCGCAAAATGTAAGTTGGCAGCAGTAAAATTGTGCTGCATTCAGCCTCAAATGCTGGTTCTCTAAATTTCCTCAGTAGAGATTCACGAAAAGAATGCCTCCTTTTCTCTAGAGACTCCCACCCGAGTTCCTGAAGCATTTCCGTAACGCTCGCGTGATGATCAAACCTACCAGTAACAAATCTAGCACCCCGCCTCTGAACTGCTTCTATGTCCTCTCTCAATCCGACCTGATAGGGATCCCAAACGCTGGAGCAGTACTCAAGAATAGGTCGTATTAGTGTTTTATAAGCGGTCTCCTTTACAGATGAACCACATCTTCCCAAAATACTACCAATGAACCGAAGACGACTATCCGCCTTCCCCACAACTGCCATTACATGCTTGTCCCACTTCATATCGCTCTGCAATGTTACGCCCAAATATTTAATCGACGTGACTGTGTCAAGCGCTACACTACTAATGGAGTATTCAAACATTATAGGGTTCGTTTATAAAACCGTTTCAAAAACCATTTATAATGGATCAAATCAGATTATAGGGTTCTTTTTCCTATTCATCCGCATTAATTTACATTTATCTATATTTAGAGTTAGCTGCCATTCTTTACACCAATCACAAATCCTGTCCAACTCATCTTGTTTCCTCCTACAGTCACTCAACGACGACACTTTCCCGTGCACCACAGCATCATCAGCAAACAGCCGCACATTGCTATCCACCCTATCCAGAAGATCATTTATGTAGATAGAAAACAACAGCGGACCTACCACACTTCCCTGGGGCACCCCAGATGAGACCCTCACCTCCGATGAACACTCACCATCGAAGTCAACGTACTGGGTTCTATTACTTAAGAAGTCTTCGAGCCACTCACATACTTGAGAACCAATCCCATATGATCGTACCTTAGTTAGGAGTCTGCAGTGGGGCATTGAGTCAAACGCTTTCCGGAAGTCAAGGAATATGGCATCAGTGTGATACCCTTCATTCATGGTTCGCAAGATATCATGTGAAAAAAGGGCGAGTTTGCGTTTCGCAGGAGCGTTGCTTTCTAAAGCCATGCTGATGCATGGACAGCAACTTCTCTGTCTCAAGGAAATTCATTATATTCGAACTGAGAATATGTTCGAGAATCCTGCAACAAACCGATGTTGAGGATATTGGTCTGTAATTTTAAGGATCCGGCCTTCTACCCTTCTTATGTACAGGTGTCACCTGCGCTTTTTTCCAACGAAGAGTGTCAGGAAGTGGTCTCGAGGAGACGATAAAATACGGAAGGTTGTAGTGAGTGTAAGGGGTCATTAGTTATTGCAGATTTAATATCCTCTTTAGATTTTGTGAATGAGAAATATACCGGTTCTCTGTCTTAAGAGCTGACAGGAGCATTTACTCTGGTGCTTCAGCAGATTTAGCAGTTTCGTTGTTGGAATGTGTAGTTAGAGTCAGCCCAAACAAATAACGCTCATCTTATCTTTCATGGGACGTCCAGTGTCGACCGAAAGCGTTGGTTTCTTTCCTGTTACAAACAAAATATTTTTTAAAGCAGAATTTTACGTGCACATTGGATAGGGCGGTCCCCAATTACGCTAGTGCGTTGCTCATTTCATCGGTATGTATTAACAGGGACAGTAAATCACGATAATAACCGGTACTCAGCAGCTACAGCACTGCCCCCGCCCTCACTGACACCTACCACCATGCAGCAGCGCCGCTCAGGCGCTGTTGGAGTACCGGTTATTCTTGCTGATGTACTGTTCCTGTTAATATACCGGGTGATCAAAAAGTCAGTATAAATTTGAAAACTTAATAAACCACGGAATAATGTAGATAGACTGGTAAAAATTGACACACATGCTTGGAATGACATGGGGTTTCATTAAAACAAAAAAAAAAAAAGTATTGCGAGACGCGTGAAAGATCTCTTGCGCGCGTCGTTTGGTGATGATCGTGTGCTCAGCCGCCACTTTCGTCATGCTTGGCCTCCCAGGTCCCCAGACCTCAGTCCGTGCGATTATTGGTTTTGGGGTTACCTGAAGTCGCAAGTGTATCGTGATCGACCGACATCTCTAGGGATGCTGAAAGACACCATCCAATGCCAATGCCTCACCGTAACTCCAGACATGCTTTACAGTGCTGTTCACAACATTATTCCTCGACTACAGCTATTGTTGAGGAATGATGGTCGACATACTGAGCATATCCTGTCAAGAACATCGTCTTTGCTTTGTCTTACTTCGTTATGCTAATTATTGCTATTCTGGTCAGATGAGGCGCCATCTGTCGGATATTTTTTGAAATTTTGCCTTTTTTGGTTCTAATAAAACACCATGTCATTCAAAGCATGTGTGTCAATTTGTACCTCTCTATCTACAGTCTGACTTTTTTATCACCCGGTATATCGATTAAATGAATATCGCACCCATCCGGCTAGCCGAGTGGTCTAATGCACGGCTTTCCGGAGTGGAAAGAAGCGCCTGGTCCCTGGCACGAATCCGCCCAGCGGACTTGAGTCGAGATCCTGTGAGCCGGCCAGTTTGTGGATGGTTTTTAGGCGGTTTTCCATCTGCCTCGGCGAATGCGGGCTGGTTTCCCTTTTTCCTCCTCAGCTACACTACGCCGTCGATTGCAGCGCAAGCCGGCCGCTGTGACCGAATAGTTCTTGGCGCTTCAGTCTGGAACCGCGCCACCGCTACGGCCGCAGGTTCGAATCCTGCCACGGGCATGGATGTGTGTGACGTCCATAGGTTAGTTAGGCTTAAGTAGTTCTAAGTTCTAGGGGACTGATGACCTCAGATGTTGAGTCCCATAGTGCGCAGAGCCATTTGAACCATTTTTGATTGCTGCGCAAACAAGTTCCCCACGTATGCGAACACCACCATTACTCTACCACGCAAACATTGGGGTTACACTCGCCTGGTGTGAGACGTTCACCGGGGGCGAGGGGGGGGGGGGGGTCCACCGGGAGCCGAACCGCACAATAATCCTGAAACAGTGGGGCGGCGGAGGGGTGAAGTGGACTGCGGTACTCGTCGTGGGGTTGTGGACCACTGCGGCTGCGGCGGGGACGGAGCCTCTCCGTCGTTTCTAGGTCCCCAGTTAACATACAATACAATACAAATGAATATCGCACTAGGGTAAATGGGGAGCGCTGTATGGAAAGAGCACGTAATATTCTGCGTGAAAAATAGTTTTGTATGTGACCGGAAACAAATTGGCACTTTCTGTAGACGCTTGTGTCAAGACGGGAGATATAATGAGCGTTATATGTTTGGGCCGTTTCTAGTTACACATTGCAACAACTAAATTGCAAACAGCTCCCGAAACAGCATAGAAAATGCTCCCGACGAGTGTTAGAGGGACACCCTGTACATTAGTAGCCAGTATGTTGTTCGGGGACAAAATAAAACTAAAATAACAAAATTAAAAATTGGCTGACTGACCTCGGTTGCTTATAATTGTAAATGTAAATAACAAAACTATGAATGCTCTACTGTGTTCATTTAAGACCATCATCAAACTTTAACTGACTGTCGTTATCAAAGAGGGTACAACACTGAGGCAGATACAGGGAGTCGGGTGCAAACATAGAGTAATAAACGTTGAAAGCTCTAATTGTCATCTTCGACAGTGCAGTGATAAAGTAAAACAAAATGGTTAAATTAAACGGTAAATAAATGTAAAGGGAATAATCCAAGGAAACATACACACTAAACATCGATAAAATCAGTGTGTATGTGTGTGTGTATGTGTGTGGGCGTATGTGTGAAGGTTAGGTCGAAAAGAGGCCGTAAAACAAGCTAATAATTTATATAACTATTTAAATTAAAGTAACATCCAAAATAAAACAAATTTATTTGGTTGGTGCGTAAGTTCGTAGCATTTTTGTTTTGCATATTGATATTGTGGTTGTTGTGGGTTTATTTATCGGTTGTCAGTCCGTATTTATACTGCACTGTTGCTACTGAGTTTGCATATTGCCATTTTGTTATTTGGAGATACTGAGTGGAGCTGTGGTCGCTAGAAAATGGAGTGCAAAGTGGAGAAATCGGAACATACGGCGCAGTGATAAAATCACCATACCAATTCATTGTGAACGAACGAAGAAAATCAAAGAGCGGATGGACATACATATCCAACGAAGATATTCATTGGTAGGCCCTACGTGTCAGTGGTAGTCAGAAACAGTTGAAATCGATAAACCTGTATAAATCACCAGGCCCCAAGGAATTTCTATTGAACTCAATAAATAATTTTCGGCTGAGTTAATCCCTATTTTAACCGTAGAATACTGTTCTATCATTGATCCTCGACAAAAACTATGCCTAATAGTTGGAAGTAATCAAAGGTCACACCGCTCTACACGAAAGGTAACGGAAGTTGTCCGTAGAATAGAAGTTAAGTACAATTAACATCCACCTCTTGTAAAATTCTAAAACATGTTCTGAGCTCAAATGTCATGAGCATTTAGAGCAGAATTATCGCGTTCATGTTACCCAGCATGGATTCTGAAAACATCGGTTATGCGCAACCGAACTTATGCTTTTCTTGCGTGACAACCTGGAAGCCCTGGATCAGCGGAATCCAGTAGAAGCAGTATTTCTTGAATTCTGGAAGGTATTTGACTCAGTACTAAAGATTATTAACGAAAGTACGGCCGGAAGGGGAATCAAACGAAATTTTGTCACTGGATTGACGATTGCTTGGTAAGGAGGATACAGAAATTTATTTTGGATGAAAACTCATCAGTTGAGGACAATGTAAGTTTACATCTACATCTACATCTACATCCATACTCCGCAAGCCACCTGACGGTGTGTGGCGGAGGGTACCTTGAGTACCTCTATCGGTTCTCCCTTCTATTCCAGTCTAGTATTGTTCGTGAAAAGAAGGATTGTCGGTATGCCTCTGTGTGGGCTCGAATCTCTCTGATTTTATCCTCATGGTCTCTTCGTGAGATATACGTAGGAGGGAGCAATATACTGCTTGACTCCTCGGTGAAGGTATGTTCTCGAAGCGCGCTGCTCTCCGTTGGATCTTCTCTATATCTTCTATCAACCCTATCTGGTACGGATCCCACACTGCTGAGCAGTATTCAAGCAGTGGGCGAACAAGCGTACTGTAACCTACTTCCTTTGTTTTCGGATTGCATTTCCTTAGGATTCTTCCAATGAATCCGACGATCAACATTATATGATCATTCCATTTTAAATCACTCCTAATGCGTACTCCCAGATAATTTATGGTATTAACTGCTTCCAGTTGCTGACCTGCTATTTTGTAGCTAAATGATAAATGATCTATCTTTCTGTGTATTCGCAGCACATTACACTTGTCTACATTGAGATTCAATTGCCATTCCCTGCACCATGCGTCAATTCGCTGCAGATCCTCCTGCATTTCAGTACAATTTTCCATTGTTACAACCTCTCGATACACCACAGCATCATCTGCAAAAAGCCTCAGTGAACTTCCGATGTCATCCACCAGGTCATTTATGTATATTGTGAATAGCAACGGTCCTATGACACTCCCCTGCGGCACACCTGAAATCACTCTTACTTCGGAGGACTTCTCTCCATTGAGAATGACATGCTGCGTCCTGTTATCTAGGAACTCCTCAATCCAATCACACAATTGGTCTGATAGTCCATATGCTCTTACTTTGTTCATTAAACGACTGTGGTGAACTTAAAGGCCCGATGCATTTATTTCAATATTATTCTAAGAGATTGTATGTTTGGTTTTTGTATTATTCACCATGTTTAGATGCATTTCAGAAAAATGTGTGTGGACCTTTCGTGTTGCTGTTTGGAAGACATTCTTAATAGTAACCTCAAACTCTTTGGAAATTACGAACTGATGTATAATGAAGTACTGCTTGAAAATGAACCGGATGTTTAGTCAGATCTTGATCAGATTTCCAAGCAATGCAAAGATTGGTAAGGACGAAGGGAGGCATTACCTTACTTACCGATCAGCTGCTACCGTATCTAACAGGCAGGGGGGGTGGGGGGTCTCATTTGCGTGGATCAAGGGCCACGCTGGGATTGTGGGGAACGAAAAAGCCGAGCACTTGTCTAAGGACGCGAAACCACTGGCATACAAGAACGATGCATTCCCGCGGAAGATCTAATAGCTGTGCTTAGAGGATTGACCAAAAATGACTGTAATGTAGCATGGGAGACTGAATATCTATACAAGCGCGTCTGGTACAGGCGAATCGATCCTTACGTACCGAAGACCCAATGGTATTCTGTAAATGGTGCTGTGAACTGCAGCTTACATGGCGTAAGGACCACGAGAGAGTTTATGAGGATCATTGCTAGATTGAAATCCAACCACGGTTGCCACCGAAAACACGGTTATAGACTTCACCTCAGACCATCACCATATTGCGACTGCGGGGAACTGCAGAATATTAATCATTTTCGGCTGCCCTCAGTACAGAAGTGAATCCGACTGGCTGATTACTGAGCTGTTTATGAATTATTAGTGGTACTTGTTCTAACAGTTGGAATTAAATTGTAACTGTTAAATTACGATTTGTGTGTGCGCGTGTGTGTGCGCGAGGGTGTGTGCGTGTGCTTGTGCAGGAATGTGCCTCTGTAAAGATGCTCTTCCTCAGAGGTTGAAATGTGATTGTTAACTTAAGGGCCCGATGCATTTATTTCAATATTATTCTAAGAGATTGTATGTTTGGTTTTTGTATTATTCACCATGTTCAAATCAAATGGCTCTGAGCACTATGGGACTTAACTTCTGAGGTCATCAGTCCCCTAGAACTTAGAACTACTTAAACCTAACTAACCTAAGGACATCACACACACCCATGCCCGAGGCAGGATTCGAATCTGCGACCGTAGCGGTCGCGCTGTTCCAGACTGTAGCGCCTAGAACCGCTCGGCCACTCCTGCCGGCTGTTCACCATGTGATTGAAGTTTTTTCCTTTCTTTTTAAACTTTCTAAGACGTATGTTTGCAATGGCTACATAGAAGAAAGATTGCACTTTCCAAAAGTAAGAAATTCTATATATATGTCAGAAATGGAAGCACTCAACTCGAACTAACACCTGGGTGTAACAGTTTGTAGGTATACGAAATGGGATGATCATCTAGCGTAGCTTGAAGGTAAAGCAGGTGGCAAAATTCATTGCATTGATAGGATACTGGAAAAATGCAATCGATTCACAAAGAAGACAGCTTATAAAATATTCGTACGACCCATCCTACAATGCTGGTGACGTATGGGGCCAGTACGAGTTAGGACTGACAGGGGACACTGACAATATATAAGGAAGGACAGCACAAATGGTCACAGAGCTTCAGGAAGATCGTGAAGAATGTGAACGGGCAGACGCTGGTAGATAGACGCAGATTACTAACGAAGTTTCAAGAACAATGTGTAAGTGAGGAATCTGGAAACATATTACAACCCCCTAATTATCACTCCCATAGGGATCACAAGAAAGGGATTATACTAATTAAAGCACTTACCGAGACGTTTAAGCAATCATTTTCGTGCGCTCCATACGCAAATGGAATGAGAAGATGCCCAAATAAATTGTACAATGCGAAGTACCCTCTGCCACGGACCTCACATTGGTTTGCAGAGTATAGATGTAGATATAGACGAGAGAAGCTTTTTTACAAACATGTGAAAGAGTATCATCCTTCATTGTCATTATCGCAAATTATTGTATCGTGATTCACGTTGTAACCACGGTAATCTTTTAGTCATTTCGCACAAGAAATCCTTACAGACCTCCGTCCTTCTTAACTTCCTTTCAGTTCCTTTCTAATACCCTCCTTCAATGTTAATAAGGAGCAGGATCTAATTAGATGCTGCTGTAATTTAAGAGATTAACAGTAAATGTTCGCACGTTCTCGAGCAAAACGGTCATAAACCTATCGCACAGCCTACGTGTTTCCCTTTCACGGTAGGCGGAAGGCAGCCCATTGCAAACCGCCACGGTGGGCTATAAATTACGTTTCTTTATCTCGAGAAGACTCATCTCGTGCTATCGGCCCTTCCCCCGCTGCCAATAAAACACGCGCACGTAGAGAGACCGGGCCTGATCTAGACTTCGGTCGTCGCCCGAGTTATGTAAAAGAAATACAAACAGCATTATGCAAGGCGCCCCAAGGCCAGTGCGCGATGAATATTAAGCGGCCCGTACCGCTCTCCCTGCGCCTGCAGCCTCTCGCAGCGTCTGCCTTCGGAGGCTGCCGGGGAAGATACACTGCTGTAGCCTCCGCCACGTTCACTGTTGTTTTTTGTGGTAACCCATCCCATATCAGTCAGCCTGCTCCGTAACGCTCGCTATTTTGAATCATCTTATCAGGTCTAATAATTTCTAAGCAGTTACGTATCGTTATCACATCTTTATTTCTTTCTTCCACATTTGGTTTGGTACCAAATCACTAAGCTACGCAGATGTGGTGATTTTCCACCAGCCGTTTCTGCATTCTACACCTGGTGGTGGAAGAGAGTATGAACACAAGAATGTGTCCAACAAGGAGAACAGAGTTGCTAATATGCTGAAACGTTCAGGATGAATTTTCACTCAGCAGCGGATTGTGGACTGATACGAAACTTCCTGGCAGATTAAAGCTGTGTGTCGGACTGAGGCTCGAACTCGGGACCTTTATATTTGGCGGGCAAGTGCTTTACCAACTGAGCTAGCCAAACACGACTCAGGACCATCCTTAAAGCTTTACTTCCGCCAGCACCTAATCTCCAACTTTCCAAACATTACTGAGCTCTCCTGCGAAACTTGCAAGACTAGCACTCCTGGAAGAAAGGCTGTTGCGGAGATATCGCTTAGTTGCAGCCTGGGGAATTGTTTTCAGAGTGATTCTCACCGTGCAGAGGAGTATGCACTGATGGAGCTTCCTGGCAGATTAAAATTGTGTGCCGGACCGAGACTCGAACTCGGGACCTTTGCGTTTTGCAGGAGAGCTTCTGTTAAGTTTGGAAGGTAGGAGATGAGGTACTGGAGAAAGTAAAGCTGTGAGGACGGGTCATAAGTCGTGCTTCGGTAGCTCAGTTGGTACAGTGCTTGTCAGCAGAAGACAAAGATTCCGAGTTCGAGCCTCTGTTCGGCACACAGTTTTAATCTGCCAGGAAGTTTCATTCTGAAGCGTGCCCTTTCGCGGGTTCTTCAGAACTCTCTTGGCACCGCGCGAAGTCACGAACTCTTACAGCATACGAGACGAATTTCACGACGTGTTGCTCCACAGATTAAAATGGAATCGTTTACTGGCGGACCCGGATTAATACACTGCCCTGCTACACTACCAAATCTGTTTGATAAGAGTGGCCAACGAGAGTGGAAGATCAAGAAAGAAGCGCTCGCTCTAAATAGGGTGTAAGGTAGGGATGTAGTCTTTCTCTCCTGCTGTTCGAAATATCCATCGAAGAAGCAATGACGGAAACAAAATGTAAGGTTAAAAAGCGGGATTAAAATTATAGGTAAAAGGATATCAGTGGCCAAATTCACTAATGGCTTTGCTGTCTTCAGGAAAAAATGGAAACGAGCGTTTGGCGTCATTGGCCAGGACGCCCCTTGCGGGGCAGGTCTGGCCGCCTTGGTGCAGGTGGTATTACATTCGACGCCACATTGGGCGACCTGCGCGCCGCATTGGGATGAAATGATGATGAAGACAACGCAACACCCAGTCTCTGAGCAAAGAAAATCCCCGACCCAGCCGGGAATCAAACCCGGGCCCGTAGAGCGGCAATCCGTCACGCTGACCTTTCCTTTTTCTTTTTTTTCTCTTTGCTTTTTTTGTCGTTGCGAACATCACCTGACATCCGTTCGTTGTTGATCCTTTCACTCAGCTTTTTTTTACTTTTTTATTTATTTTTTATTACAGAGGCCAACCAGCCCTCTGACCGAACACTCTGAGCTACCGTACCGGCTAAACCACTCAGGTATCGGTGCGGAATGCTGTCTTCAGCGAAAATTAAGAAGAATTAAAGGCTCTGTTCAGTGGAATGAACGGTCTAATGAGGACAGAATATGGCTTGAGAATAAACCAGATAAAGTCAAAAGTAATGAGAAGTAGAGGAAATTAGAAGAGCGGGAAGCTTAACATCAAAAGTGGTGATCACTAAGTAGACACAGTTAAGAAATACTGCTACCTTGGAAGCAAAACAACCCATGGTGGGCTGGCCGCGGTGGTCTCGCGGTTCTAGGCGCTCAGTCCGGAATCGCGCGACTGCTACGGTCGCAGGTTCGAATCCTGCCTCGGGCATGGATGTGTGTGATGTCCTTAGGTTAGTTAGGTTTAAGTAGTTCTAAGTTCTAGGGGACTGATGACCACAGATGTTAAGTCCCATAGTGCTCAGAGCCATTTGAACCAACCCACGGTGAACGAAGCAAGGAGGACATAAAAGGCAGACAATCACAGGCAAAGAGGGTATTCCTGGCCAACAGTACTAGTATTAAACATAGGCATTAATTTGTGGAAGCAATTACTGAGCATTTACGTTTGGAGCACAGCATTCTATGGCAGTGAAACACGGATTGTGGAAAACCGCAACGGAAGAGAATCGAAGCATTTGAGATGTGGTGCTACAGAAGAATGTTGAAATTTAGGTCGACTGATAAGGCAAGGAATGTGGAGGTTCTTCACAGAATCGGCGAGGAAAGAAACATATGGAAAACTCTAACAAGAGGAAGGAACAGAATGATAGGACACCTGTGTAGACATCTGAAGGAACAGAATGATAGGGCACCTGTTAAGACATCTGAGCATAACTTGCATCATGCTACCAGAGGGAGCTGTAGAGCTTAAATCTGTAGAGGATGGTCCAGATGTGAAAAAAAAAATGGTTCAAATGGCTCTGAGCACTATGGGACTCAACTGCCGTGGTCATCATTCCCCTAGAACTTAGAACTACTTAAACCTAACCAACCTAAGGACATCACATACACTCATGCCCGAGGGAGGATTCGAACCTGCGACCGTAGCAACAGCGCGGCTCCGGACTGGAGCGCCTAGAACCGCACGGCCACCGCGGCCGGCTCCAGATGTGAAGACATCCAACAAATTATTGAGGACCTAGGTTGCAAGTGCTACTCTGAGATGAACAGGTTGGCACAGGAGAGGAATTCGTGGAGAGCCACGTCAAACCAGCCACAAGATTTTAAAAAAAAAAAAAAAAAAGTGCTTAAGCAGAATCTGACGCTCGCGCTTGGGAAAGCACTTCCGAATCGTAGAACTTCTGTACCGTTAAAGTAATCTTGTCGATCCCGAAGAATCACAAGCGCCAGACCACCGAAGTGAAAGCTACTTTAAGACACAAATTGCGCTCCAGTGAGCCCACGACTTATCACATCAATCTCACGAGTGCTGCTAGCTGACTTCTCCATTTCGCGACCTCCAAACCACTCCATGAAATTACTCACCATATATGGGCCTTTTGGCCAATAACAATCAGGAGCAGAATGTTGGCATTCTCATCGGCTATTTCTTGCCCCTACGTACGCGCATCTGTAAGGTGCTGTCTCATGGGAGAACTGTAACAAATTTTCTATGACGGATGATAGAAACCCCAACCATCATGGGGAAGCTACTCGCCCGTAAGGTCAGCCTAATCGGCTCTGAGTGCCACCTACTCAGGAAGATTCGAGGAAAGTCCAGTCCATCTTCTTCAGGACGAACAAAAAAGTCCCATTCTTCCTGCAGCTGAAAACTGGTTGAGGCGACTGTAGCGGCACACATGGGCGGCCAAAAAATGATAAGCTACAATACAAGAAGAATATGATATGCAGTTTAATGGCTCATTGCACATCTGATATCGAAGTCATTACGGACTAACCATGACGGTGAAGGGGCGGAAAATGGCTCTCAAACCTGGCCGTACTGTTAGTCACCGGGACTGGCTGAAGGAAGCTACGGTAAATAAAAATCGCCATTGGAACAGTATTTGATCCATGCCTGGGAGGAAAAAGAAATTTTTACAACGAAAATTTGGCCTGAAAGGGAAGGTCGGATACTGACATAAAGCTCCTGTACGTTAATGTTCCGGTGTAAGCTCAGACCACTCGGCAGCGTCGTATGGAATGACGCTGTTGATCTGGACCTACATCTGTACCGTGGGTGGGGGAGTTTGCATTATGTACCACGATCAGCTCCCCTTCCCTTCCTTCTCTCATTTCTTTTCGGTTCTAATTACAGGTGGGACACAGGAAGAGCAAATGTCAGTGTCCCTGGGCATTAGTTCACTTTCCAACTTTAATATGTCTCACAAAACATAGGAAGGCACTAACTCCGTCTCGTTTCTTTCGTATCCTGTTAGTATGTAACACTTTCCAACAAAACATCATGAGCCGTGGTGAGCTGGCGCCAGTCTTATTTTGTTCATGTATCGTTGAGATCGATTGTGGTTGAGGTGAGCTATCTTTACTTTTCGCGTGTCTTATCTTGCGGCTTCGCAGGCGTAGCGAGTTGGTTGTTAGCCTTCGACGGGTAACCCTCGAGATCTCGATGACCGTTACACGTTGTGGTGTGAAATTCGTTAGGCGTTTTGCCGACATGGGCAGCTTCGAGATACAACTTCTGTGACTTCGCTGGGAACAAAATTTGAAGGTAAGCGGTAAAGCTGTGGAATCCGCTCCCCTGTATTGTGTACTTGATGTGGAGTAAGTCATCGAAATTGTTTGTTCACAGAAGCACTTAGAGATTTTAAACTTTATCATTATTATGGGAAACTTTCTTAGCCTAGTTAAATGGTGGCCGCTATTTGAAAATTTTCTCAGAAGTTTTTTGTGTCTCTTGCAATCAAATGATTTTATGTTGCTCTTTTTAAAGCCTGCACTCTATTAATACAGTTGTCATGTGTAAGTGAGTCAAAGATTCTGCCCAGTTTTTCAATGTTTCAGAGTTATTGGAATGTATGTGATTCGGACAGAAACTTTTAATTCTGCCAGCGCCTTGGCGGGGAGTGAAATGTCATGCGAGGTCTAGGCCTGGCAGTGTTTAAGAACCTGGTCACAAGTGGAGTTGTTCACATATCCCCTTCCAAAGTTTAGTATTTATCTTCCTTCCGTCAAGGCTTAAGCTGGTAGGTATATATTTTGTATGTAACCTGTTTGTATATGAACTTGTTTTCTTAAGTATTACGGACTGTCAACTGGCTAAACCTGAAACTGCATAGCATCTGCTGAGTTCCTTGTGCAGCTTTTTCTAGTAATTTTTTATTGACACGTCTGAGTACGTAAACATTTATTTTTTTAAGGTCAGTGTCTCTGCTGTAGTTTTTTTATTAAGTGATTCTATCATGTTATGTAATGGCATCTTAATTTGGCACTAGTGCTCAAGTGTTATTAAATCATCCTTTACCTGTCATTGTTCATTACATCTATTTCGAGGTAAGTGCTATATGGGAGTTTGAAGTTCTCACCTTTTTCAGTAGTCCCCTTTTCTTAATTTGGAATTGTTGTTACAGTACTGAGTACGTTGGGTTTCTAATTGTATTTGCAAAGTTTTATTTAGTGGCTCGTCCACAATTTGTGATTATCAATTTTGTTTTAAAGGGGTAATGTCATTAAACTATCTTAATTACAATTTGTGACTACCAACCATGATTCCATCCCGCTTCCTCTTTTATGGTATTTGAGATGTGGTGTGTAAGTGTGGTACGATTAAGGAATAACGAACGTATCACATCAAATTCCGATTTATAGTTTGGATTGCTCTATCGGAACACAAAACTTCTTCGACAAAGCCAGAACCCCTGAACAGTTTCCCTGCATTATATACAGACTGGCGTGTAGCCTCCCTTAACACGGTGATAAGCATGTCAGCCCTACATGGCTGACACAACTTACTACAGTTCATACCATGTCACAGACATGTGTCTAGCACTGCAGCGTTTACAAGCGGCAGCTAATACTAATGTTTATCGCCGTAAATAGGACATGGAAGTAACTAACATCTTAAAATAGGAAGAACACTTATTTTTCCATAAAAATGTAGCTGTTTAATGGCATTGCAGGCACTCATTTCCTGTCAATTTACTAAAAACGCTCCTATCACGTAAATGTCCAAGGAGAACAGACATCACAGAACGTACAAACTCTTCTCGCTTCGTTGGTGGTGGCACCTCTTCTTTCAGTCTGTTTTATTGATGCATCTTTCGACGTTATTACATTTTCTTTGTTGAAACGCGGCGTGTGTGAGCCTTTATTTTTGTCACGCGACCAAAAGAATTGAAGAGCTACGATTTAGCAATTTTCTCTTTCAAACTACTGATTTGTATTGTGGCATGTTCTTTGTATATCAAATATGCGTTTGTAACAGATACGCCAAGAAAGAGTTCCAAGGAAAATTTAGTGTACCATTCTATTCCTTTGCGACATGTTGTAGCATAAGAAAACGTGTGGTCACAGAGATCGAGTCTAGGCTTCTTTTATGACAAGCAATGATAGTTACTGGATTCTCAATATATTTATCTCTTTGTTCCTTATCTGTAGCAAATGCGTAATTTTTTACCTTATTTACTTTGTAGAATGATTGGTAATCAGCAGGGTCACAATAGTGGCTAAAGTTTTCAGCATCAAACTATTTTTGTCGTGGTGGAATATCGTTGAGTTTGCTATTTGATATCTGCACAAGCCTTTTGCAATCAAATGAAATCATATATGACAGCACTCATAGATTCTCCAGTTAGGAAAATCACTTCCACAGCTTCATACGCATTTTCTATTATTTCAACAGCCCCTTCTGCTTCGTCTCAATTTTCTCCGAGAGGAATGTCCTGCACAACTTCACGAATATTTTCAAATTGTTTCATCGCACGCTTCCGAGTCAGTATCTTTCACAGACTCTACACAACAAGGATGATCAGGTCATCAGAAAAATTAGTTTCTTGCAATATGTCACGAACGAGATTTCTCTGTTTCTATATCTCTATACATGCAAGCACCTTCCACAAATACTGTAACAAACAGCACAACATTCAACACTGTAATGGTGGATCTGTACAGTAATAATGCGACAGCATGCGTACCTAATATGATCCAAAAGGCCGCGCATAAGAATGAGATTTTCCGGTACTGACACCTCGGGTTACATTAGTGATAAAAAGGTAAGGTCAAGTGTTCTAGACACCCGCTTGGGCTAGGGACCATTTGAACATCTAACATAAAGATCTTCTTATCTGTCCTACGGGTACTGGGTCAAAGTACGAATATTACACACGTTTTCCTGCCTAGGCAAATGCAACAAATACACTC
This sequence comes from Schistocerca cancellata, assembly GCF_023864275.1. NCBI lineage: Eukaryota > Metazoa > Arthropoda > Insecta > Orthoptera > Acrididae > Schistocerca > Schistocerca cancellata. The sequence goes on along the minus strand of NC_064628.1, from coordinate 758,394,614 downwards.
CTGGAAATTGAAATAAGAACACCGTGAATCCATTGTCCCAGGAAGGGGAAACTTTATTGACACATTCCTGGGGTCAGATACATCACATGATCACACTGACAGAACCACAGGCACATAGACACAGGCAACAGAGCATGCACAATGTCGGCACTAGTACAGTGTATATCCATCTTTCGCAGCAATGCAGGCTGCTATTCTCCCATGGAGACGATCGTAGAGATGCTGGATGTAGTCCTGTGGAACGGCTTGCCATGCCATTTCCACCTGGCGCCTCAGTTGGACCAGCGTTCGTGCTGGACGTGCAGACCGCGTGAGACGACGCTTCATCCAGTCCCAAACATGCTCAATGGGGGACAGATCCGGAGATCTTGCTGGCCAGGGTAGTTGACTTACACCTTCTAGAGCACGTTGGGTGGCACGGGATACATGCGGACGTGCATTGTCCTGTTGGAACAGCAAGTTCCCTTGCCGGTCAAGGAATGGTAGAACGATGGGTTCGATGACGGTTTGGATGTACCGTGCAATATTCAGTGTCCCCTCGACGATCACCAGTGGTGTAAGGCCAGTGTAGGAGATCGCTCCCCACACCATGATGCCGGGTGTTGGCCCTATGTGCCTCGGTCGTATGCAGTCCTGATTGTGGCGCTCACCTGCACGGCGCCAAAGACGCATACGACCATCATTGGCACCAAGGCAGAAGTGACTCTCATCGCTGAAGACGACACGTCTCCATTCGTCCCTCCATTCACGCCTGTCGCGACACCACTGGAGGCGGGCTGCACGATGTTGGGGCGTGAGCGGAAGACGGCCTAACGGTGTGCGGAACCGTAGCCCAGCTTCATGGAGACGGTTGCGAATGGTCCTCGCCGATACCCCAGGAGCAACAGTGTCCCTAATTTGCTGGGAAGTGGCGGTGCGGTCCCCTACGGCACTGCGTAGGATCCTACGGTCTTGGCGTGCATCCGTGCGTCGCTGCGGTCCGGTCCCAGGTCGACGGGCACGTGCACCTTCGGCCGACCACTGGCGACAACATCGATGTACTGTGGAGACCTCACGCCCCACGTGTTGAGCAATTCGGCGGTACGTCCACCCGGCCTCCCGCATGCCTACTATACGCCCTCGCTCAAAGTCCGTCAACTGCACATACGGTTCACGTCCACGCTGTCGCGGCATGCTACCAGTGTTAAAGACTGCGATGGAGCTCCGTATGCCACGGCAAACTGGCTGACACTGACGGCGGCGGTGCACAAATGCTGCGCAGCTAGCGCCATTCGACGGCCAACACCGCGGTTCCTGGTGTGTCCGCTGTGCCGTGCGTGTGATCATTGCTTGTACAGCCCTCTCGCAGTGTCCGGAGCAAGTATGGTGGGTCTGACACACCGGTGTCAATGTGTTCTTTTTTCCATTTCCAGGAGTGTATGTTAGTTCCTTTTTATTGGGCTCGATGGGACTCACGGAGGTAACATTAGTTTATAAGCGGTTCCTCGTTAAAGCGCACGAAATGGGTTTTTACTATGTTTTCGCTGTCATCAGCAGACCAAAACACGGCCGAGGAATCCAAGACAGCTATGTACAACAGGTGGCTGAAATTTTCGCGATATGTTCGTTTTTTTTTTTTTTTTTTTTTTTTTTTTTTTTTTTTTTTTCTGCTCTGCTAGAAGCATTTTACGGCTGGTAGATTATGCCCGTAAGGGGCAAGCCGTCAAAGAAACGCACTACCGATATCTCCAGGAGAGGTTAAGGGGAGCTGTCGAAACGAAGCCTGCAGGTATCTCTCTAAGGTGCATTTCTGCTGCACGACAACGCCCAACTCATTCAGCACACAACGCAGTCACACGTCAGCAGTGACTTTCGAGGTGGAACGTTTCCTAAACAGCTGAAATGCGTACTTCATTTTGTATTCACGAGATTCACCTAGTGTGATCCATAAATACGAGTATGTGGCTACCATCGTAGGTACACTCATGCTCGTAAATTAAGGATAATACATGCTGAAACAACGATCTGGTGGGCGGTTTGTGGGTTCAGATCACCTCGGGGTATGACCATGCGGTGCAATTGAACTGCGGTCGTCGCATGGTGGCGCTGGCAGCAGTCCACATACGCAGAGGTGTGTTGGTGCATGTCAGAGTACGGTGCAGCGAGTAAGTGTGCAGACGTTTGCAGACGTGCTAATGGTGACTGTGTCTTGAAAATGGCTCAAAGAACACATATTGATGACGTTATGAGGGGTAGAATACTAGGGTGACTGGAGGCTGGGCAATCACAGCAGGTCGTAGCACGGGCCCTCCGTTTGCCACAAAGTGTGATCTGAAGATTATGGCAACGAATCCAGCAGACAGGAAACGTGTCCAGGCGCTACAGTACGGGACGTCCACAATGTACAACACCACAAGAAGACCTACATCTCACCATCAGTGCCCGCAGACGGCCACGGAGTACTGCAGGTAGCCTTGCTCGGGACGTTACCGCAGGCACTGGAACAGTTGTCTCCAGCACACAGTCTACAGACGACTGTACAGAAATGGTTTATTCGCCCGGAGACCTGCAAGGTGCATTCCACTGACTCCTGGTCACAGGAGAGCCCGTAAAGCCTGGTGTCAAGAACACAATACATGGTCATTGGAACAGTGGTCCCAGGTTATGTTCACGGACGAGTCCGTGAACGATGATTCTCGCAGGATTTTCATCTGGCGTGAACCAGGAATCAGATACCAACCCCTTAATATCCTTGAAAGGGACCTGTATGGAGGTCGTGGTTTGATGGTGTGAGGTATTATGATTGGTGCACGTACACCCCTACATGTCTTTGGCAGAGGAACTGTAACAGGTCAGGTGTATCGGGACGTCATCCTGCACCAGTATGTCCGCCTTTTCAGGGGTGCAGTGGGTCCAACCTTCCTCCTGATGGATGATAACGCACGGCCCCACCGAGCTGCTATCATGGAGGAGTATGTAGAATCAGAAGGTATCAGGCAAACAGAGAGGCCTGCCTGTTCTCCAAACCTAAACCGCATCGAGCACGTCTGGGATGCTCTCGGTCGACGTATTGCTGCACGTCTTCAAACCCCTGCGACACTTCAGGATCTCCGACAGGCGCCGGCCGCGGTGGCCGTGCGGTTCTAGGCACTCCAGTCCGGAGCCGCGCTGTTGCTACGGTCGCAGGTTCGAATCCTGCCTCGGGCATGGGTGTGTGATGTCCTTAGGTTAGTTAGGTTTAATTAGTTCTAAGTTCTAGGGGACTGATGACCACAGCAGTTGAGTCCCATAGTTCTCAGAGCCATTTGAACCATTTTTCTCCGACAGGCACTGGTGCAAGAATGGGAGGCTACACCCCAGCAACTGCTCGACCACCTGATCCATTGTATGCCAACCCGTTGTGCGGCCTTTGTACGTGTGCATGGTGATCATATCCTATATTGATGTTGGGGTACATGCGAAGGAAACAGTGGCGTTTTGTAAGCCATGTGTTTCGGGACGGTTTTCTCAACTTATCACCAATACCGTGGACTTACAGATCTGTGTCGTGTGTGTTCCCTATGTGCCTATGCTGTTAGCGCCAGTTTTGTGTAGTGCCACGTTGTGTGGCACCACATTCTGCAATTATCCTTAACTTATGAGCGTGGGTGTAGTTGCTGTTATGAGGTGTCCTGCTTGGAAGCTGCAGCTATGCAACCTCGACAGATAACAGGGTCAGGCAATACGAGCTTCTCGACCGGGCCGTGATGGCCCAAGGGATGTCTACCTTGCTCTGCCTTGCGGCATCATGTGGAAGCGGTATGCCGTGCGTATGGTCAGCACCCCGATTTCCCCGCCATTTTGCAGACTTTGTACTCAGTGAGCCGCTACTTTTCCTTTAAGTAGCTCCTCAATTGGTAACACGAGGCTGAGTGCACCCAGAACCACCCTCCCACGAAGGAAAAATTATTTGCAGTACCGGGAATCGAGCCCCGGTACTCTGGATGGTTGCAATCTGCACTAAACGCTCAGCTACAGTAGAAGACGGTTAGGCAATATCTAAATAAAAATATATGACGACACAGACATCAGTAGTTCACAATAATTTATTAAAAGAAATATTAAACTACTTAACTTTACTATGAAGCTGATGCGTGTCGGTGATCTACTTTGTTTAACTCTGGTCTAGGCCTGGATCTAGTGAACGATGACGTATAGGATGTGCAGATTCTTTTTGCGTGCAACTATAGACACAGTCCCGATGCAGTCTTCAGGTAGTGTTGATACTCAGGATACTGATTCTGATACTATCCGATGGTAACGTCTGAGAGGACCAGTGTGTCCACTTATATCCATGTTTGGCGGATGGGTGTTACCAAGGGAACCATTTGGTGAGGTAAGACAGTAGCATAACATAGCTGTGTAGCGCGCCTTCCCTATGGCATCTAAAAGCTACGCCCGAACAGGCCACGAAAGCCCATCGGTATCGACCAGGCTCCGTGTCATCCTAAGCCCACTGGCGTCACTACGCTCCCGGTAGCTGAGTGGTCAGCGCGACAGACTGTCAATCCGAAGGGCCCGGGTTCGATTCCCGGCTGGGTCATAGATTTTCTCCACTCAGGGACCGGGTGTTGTGTTGTCACCATCATCATTTCATCCCCATCGACGCGCAAGTCACCGAAGTGGCGTCAAATCGCAAGACTTGCACCAGGCGAGCAGTCTACCCGACGGGTGGCCCTCGTCACACACTACGTGCGGATATGGAGGGGCATGTTGTCAGCACACCGCTCTCCAGCCGTATGAGTTTATGAGACCGGAGCCGCTACTTCTTAATCAAGTAGATCCTCAGTTTTCCTCACAAAGGCTGAGAGCACCCTGCTTGTCAACAGCGCCCAGCTGATCGGATGGTCATCAATCCAAGTGCTAGCCCAGCCTGACAGCTCTTAACTTCTGACAGGAACCGGTGTTGCCACTGCAGCAAGGCCGTTGGCCTCTGTGAGGTCTGACCATCAGTATGTTGTGGCTCTCTAGAGACTGAGATTTTAGTGTGGCGCCCTCTCTATGCGTGTATACTGTATCTTCAGGCGGACACTGCACTTCTCAAATCAGATTCTTCACTAAGTCATCCACCGCTGAGAAAATGTGTCGGTTTGATGGGTGAGTGCGTAATGAAGCACCCATAGCCAGTTTCAGGCTCGTAGCATGTTCTTTTTTCATTCCAAGATGGTAATTAATGCTTTATGACTGCTTGTACATGATCAGCCAGAACATTATAATCACAGACCTATCATCGACGTAAACCCGTCCAGGCGATAGCAGCGCACCTGGTGAGGAGTGACCGCTGGTCAGGTACACACGGTGCATGTACGAGGGTTGTTTTTAAGTAACGGCCGTTCGCGCGTATAGTCCCGTAGTTCGTGCGGACGCCGCGACAAGCCACCGCGCCACTTGCCGGCATCCTTCCCGTTCACACTGATGCAAGTTGCAGCTCTGTAGCTGACGTGAACGCATCGCTGTGCTACTTTATAATGTTTACGATTATTGAGTCGCCCGCCGCGTGTGAGATACGGTCAGTGATACGTCTTTTGACCGCGAGAAGCCTATCAGCTGCAGAAATTTATCGTCAGTTAACAGAGGTTTATGGCTTGAATGCAATGAGTGAAGGTAAAGTGCGTCAATGGGTTAGAGAGTTTTAAAATGGCCGTCAAAACGTCCATGACGAAGAACGCTCAGGCCGGCCCTATGTGATCACTCATGGCTACAGTCGAAACAAAGATTCGTGAGGACAGAAGATTCACAATTTCCACTCTTCCTTTGGAATTTCCACAAGTTTCAAGATCGGTTTTGTACAAAATTGTGTCTGAAAACCTAAAATTAAGGAGATACTGTGTTCTCGGTGGGTACCCAAACTCCTCACAGAGGACCACAAAGGGAAGAGATTTGCCACTTCATTGGACTTTTTGATTCGTTACGAGGAAGAAGGGGATGACATGTTTAGTCAAATTGTCACTGGAGATGAAACATGGGTATCCCATATCACTCCCGAAAGCAAGCGACAATCGATGGAATGGCGACACACAACCTCACCCGTCAAGGTCAAAGCCAAACAGACGCTGTCAAAGCGCAAGATTATGGCAACTGTGTTCTGGGACCGGCGCGGTGTTTTGCTAGTGGACTTTATGCCACGAGGAACGACAATCAACTCAGATGCCTACTGTGCAACTCTAAAAAAGCTCCGCAGAGCAATTCAAAACAAAAGGCGCGGCATGCTGACAAAAGGAGTTTTGCTCCTGCACGATAACGCTAGGCCTCACACCTCTCAAAAGACTCGGGATTTGATTGATTCTTTTGACTGGGAAGTACTGGACCATGCACCATACAGCCCCGACCTCGCACCTAGCGATTTTCACCTTTTCCGGTACCTGAAACACCATCTTGGCGGGCAGCGCTTCAATGACGACGATGAAGTGAAAGCGGCCGTGAACTCTTGGCTGTCGGAGCAGGAGGCCGAATTCTTTAAAGAGGGAATTAAAAACTTAGCTGTACGGTATGACAAGTGCTTAAATAAACAAGGCAACTATGTAGAAAAAGAGGTAAAAGTGTGTAGAATCAGAAAATAAAAGTTCTTTTACAAAAATATTTGTATCTTTTTTTAAAATAAAAACGGCCCTTACTTGAAAAACAACCCTCGTAGTATCAGGCGTATCAGTCTGTGTGTGGAATGGGGAAGGTGCGCGATCGAGGGCAGATTGTGATGGCCCAGAAGCTCGGAACGAACATTTCGGAAACTGCACAATTTGTTAGGTGTGTGAGGAGTGCTGTGGTGAGTGTTTTCAACACTTAAAGAAACCAAGGTCGTGGGATTGAGCAGCCACGCCTCATTACAGATGTCGTACGTCATAGGCTGGGCAGATTGGTAAAACAGGACAGGCAGCGAATTGTGGCGGTACTAACATCAAACTGTAATGCTGTGTAGTGTGCAGGTGTGTTTGAACTCATAGTGCGCCGAACACTCCTAATGGGTCAAACCCAGGTCGCGCTATTCGCCCACGAGACTCAGAGGGCCATAGACGCGGTTCCCAGGTAGATGCCGTGTTTCTTGATTTCCGCAAGGCGTTTGATACAGTTCCCCACAGTCGTTTAATGAACAAACTAAGAGCATATGGACTATCACACCAACTGTGTGACTGGATTGAAGAGTTCCTAGATAACAGAACGCAGCATGCCATTCTCAATGGAGAGAAGTCTTTCGAAGTAAGACTGATTTCAGATGTGCCGCGGGGGAGTGTCGTAGGACCGTTGCTATTCACAATATATATAAATGACCTTATGGATAACATCGGAAGTTCACTGAGGCTTTTTGCAGATGAGGCTGTTGGGTTGATAGAAGAGATAGAAAAGATCCAACGGAGAGCAGCGCGCTTCGTTACAGGATCATTTGTGAATCGCGAAACCGTGACGGCGATGATAGATAAACTCCAGTGGAAGACTCTGCAGGAGAGACGCTCAGTAGCTCGGTACGAGCTTTTGTTGAAGTTTCGAGAACATTTCACCGAGGAGTCAAGCAGTATATTGCTCCCTCCTACGTCTACATCGCGAAGAGACCATGAGGATAAAACCAGAAAGATTAGATCCCACACAGAGGCATACCGACAATCTTTCTTTCCACGAACAATACGAGACTGGAATGGAAGGGAGAACCGGTAGAGATACTCAAGGTACCCTCCGCCATACACTGTCAGATGAAGTGCGGAGTAAGGATGTAGATGTAGTATGTGCTTCCGAAGACGACGACTCATGCACGTGCCGATGTTAACACCATGACATCGGCAACTACGTATGAAATGGCCACATAGCCATCTGCGCTGTATGTTCGCACAGTGGCAGAGTGTTGCACAATCTGATGTTCCCTGATACTTTTCTCTTCATTACGCCAATGGAAGGGCACGAATCCGTCGTCTTCCATGGCAAACGCTCCTTGACACTGGAAGTGACAACGGTGGCGGCCTCTCCATTATGCACTGTGGAACATTCACGTGGACATCCCTGGGCCTGTGCAAGGCACCATGACGGCCAAGGAGTATCGTACACTGATTGCAGACCAACCATCCTTTCATGACGATCATGTTCCCCGATGACAATGGCATTTTTCAGCAAGACAATGCGCCATGTCCCAAGGCCAAAAGTGTGATGGAGTGGAATGAAATTTTCACTCTACAGCGGAGTGTGCGCTGACATGAAACTTCCTGGCAGATTAAAACTGTGTGCCGGACCGAGATTCTAACTCGGGAACTTTGCCTTTCGTGGGCACATGCTTTACCAATTGAGCTACTCAAGCACGACTCACGCCCCGTCCTCACAACTTCTGCCAGTACCTCGTCTCCTACGTTCCAAACTTTACAGAAGCTCTCCTGCGAACCTAGCAGAACTAGGACTCCTGAAAGAAAGGAGAGCTTCTGTAAAGTTTGGAACGTAGGAGACGAGGTACTGGCAAAAGTAAAGCTGTGAGGACGGGGCGTGAGTCGTGCTTGCGTAGCTCAGTTGGTAGAGCATTTGCCCGCGAAAGGCAAAGGTCCCGAGTTCGAGTCTCGGCCCGGCACACAGTTTCAATCTGCCAGGAAGTTTCATGTGATGGAGTGGTTCGAGGAACACAATGGTGAGTTCCAGTTGATGTCTTGACCTCCCAACTCGCTACATGTGAACCCGATCGAAAACGTCTGAGATATCTACATCTGCATCTACATCCATACTCCGCAAGCCACCTGACGGTGTGTGGTGGAGGGTACCTTGAGTACCTCTATCGGTTCTCCCTTCTATTCCAGTCTCGTATTGTTCGTGGAAAGAAGGATTGTCGGTATGCCTCTGTGTGGGCTCTAATCTCTCTGATTTTATCCTCATGGTCTCTTCGCGATGTAGACGTAGGAGGGAGCAATATACTGCTTGACTCTTCGGTGAAGGTATGTTCTCGAAACTTTGACAAAAGCCCATACCGAGCTACTGAGCGTCTCTCCTGCAGAGTCTTCCACTGGAGTTTATCTATCATCTCCGTAACGCTTTCGCGATTACTAAATGAGCCTGTAACGAAGCGCGCTGCTCTCCGTTGGATCTTCTCTATATCTTCTATCAACCCTATCTGGTACGGATCCCACACTGCTGAGCAGTATTCAAGCAGTGGGCGAACGAGCGTACTGTAACCTACTTCCTTTGTTTTCGGACTGCATTTCCTTAGGATTCTTCCAATGAATCTCAGTCTGGCATCTGCTTTACCGACGATCAACATTATATGATCATTCCATTTTAAATCACTCCTAATGCGTACTCCCAGATAATTTATGGTATTAACTGCTTCCAGTTGCTGACCTGCTATTTTGTAGCTAAATGATAAAGGATCTATCTTTCTGTGTATTCGCAGAACATTACACTTGTCTACATTGAGATTCAATTGCCATTCCCTGCAATTCGCTGCAGATCCTCCTGCATTTCAGTACAATTTTCCATTGTTACAACCTCTCGATACACCACAGCATCATCTGCAAAAAGCCTCAGTGAACTTCCGATGTCATCCACCAGGTCATTTATGTATATTGTGAATAGCAACGGTCCTATGACACTCCCCTGCGGCACACCTGAAATCACTCTTACTTCGGAAGACTTCTCTCCATTGAGAATGACATGCTGCGTCCTGTTATCTAGGAACTCCTCAATCCAATCACACAATTGGTCTGATAGTCCATATGCTCTTACTTTGTTCATTAAACGACTGTGGGGAACTGTATCGAACGCCTTGCGGAAGTCAAGAAACACGGCATCTACCTGTGAACCCGTGTCTATGGCCCTCTGAGTCTCGTGGACGAATAGCGCGAGGTGGGTTTCACATGACCGTCTTTGTCGAAACCCATGCTGATTCCTACAGAGTAGATTTCTAGTCTCCAGAAAAGTCATATGTTTGAAGGTGGCGTCAGAGCATCACTCCTTCCTAGGAATTTACGGGAATTTGGGACTTGTGTGTGCAGATGTGGTGTCAACTCCCTCCAGCAACCTACCAAGGGTTCATTGCTTCCACGCCACGAGGCATTGCCGCTGTTAGCCGTGTCAAGGTTTGACGTACCGACGACTGGGTACGTGGTCAAGATGTTCTGGCTGACCAGTGTATCTCCCGAGACACGAGTGTGAGTCACAGGGCGTACAGAAAGCAGGTGCTCTCTCCCCTAGCGGCGTTCCCCGCTCGCCGGAGTCTGCACGGCGCGTCACCGCGGCTGGCGGGTGTGAGAACGTGATCCTGTGGTCAGCGGGCCACGCGGGGCTGTGAGAACTGTCGCGGCCGCAGCCACCCGTCGTGACGGCGGCCGCCTCGGCTTAGCTGCGCGGTCACGACGCGGCCTCAAAACGGCGGGATTACGGCCAGAAACTCGACGCTAACGAGATTAATTACGCGGCCATTCGCGGCCGCTGCGGCTTCGGAAAGCCCGCGCGGGAATCTGCAATTCATCGCCTTGCCTGGCACGTCCTCCGCGCGCTCCGTTACCGCAACAAAAGACACACGCGATGCGTCCGGGGGCCCGCACGTTAATTAACGGCAAATGTGCGAGCGTTCACCCCGACCCGACACATGTGGCTGGCGACACAATTAACTGAGCGAAAGCGGCCGCCAGCGTGGCGCGTATTCCGCATTTCCCCGCCGCGGGTCAAACGCTTCTCTTCCGGACACTTGTTGCCGCTGCAAGCTTGTGCTGTACATTCTACGCCACAGCTTACTCCGGAAATTCCGAATCACCCTGGAGTCAACGAATGAAAATGTCAAAACATACCACACTGCATTTCAAATGTCGGCATTCACACATGACGTCAACGGAACGGAACGCCATTGAGACCTGGTACCAAGGATGGCAGGATTGGGTTACGATTGTGGATGGGGCCGTAATCAATTACTGTTGGTTAGTTTATTTTTCAATCAAGTACACTTTATTTGGAAACAGAAACAAATGAAAGGTGACAATAAATTAAGAAATGGTCCAAGGCTGAAGACCTTAATGACAACAAATTCAAAAGTATTTCTCTGCTGAAGGCCCCAATAGTGATAATTTAAAAACTGTTTCACGGCTGGAAGCCTGAATAGCAATCTTATAAGAACCAGTTAATTTCTTCAACTTGAAATTACAGTTATTAAATATTTTTTAAGAACAATCAACAAATTCTCACTGCCAAAATACAATTGTTTAATTAAAATTTTAAGGCAAGTAACATTCACAGCTGAAGGCATTAATGACAACAAATTCAACTATTCCTTGGCTGAAGGCCCCAAGAGTAGAAATTTAAAACTTGTTTCACGACTGAAGGCCCGAATAGCAATCCTTTAAAAAACAGTTAAACATCTTCAAACTCGAAATTACAGTTATTAAAAAAAAATTTCAAAAAGCAATCATCAAATATGACTTCGCATGCGATGAGACAGGCAGCCAATAGTTGCACTCACTTCACGAGATGGTAACTCAGACTAGGGGCACTTTAAAAATATGAGCAATAATCATTTACCGAATCTACCTAACGTCTGATGACCAATGAAACGATGGAATAACACACCCAAGCCGGAACCGGCTTTCAGCACTACGACTTCAGACTCCGACGTTTAGAGCATCCAGAAGCAGAAAGGGACCACTACTACCAGAGTAGAACAAAAAAAAAAAAAAAAAAAAAAATACACCCGCCCCACAAATCAATGAAGCTGAAGAAACTACACGCCTTACCGGACAGCAGCGGCAAGGTGAGGAAAAGTAAGATTGCCGTAAGATACACTAAGCTCCAGGGCAGATAACTGGGGCGTTAGTGGCCACTAGAATGGAAAAATACCACTGGCTGAACTTCACAAATAATAACATATAGAATGCAACAATTAATAATAAGAAGTGTTGGAAGGCTAATTAGGTTCGCCTTCCCCAAACACTCCCCTTGCTGCTCTTTGTTTTGGCGACACTGCGAGCAGCAACACTCAAGCAAATGCCGAGATCTCACAATGGTGGAGGTTTCACTACTTGAATTAAGGTCCACTCATGTTAAACTTCCTGGACCGGGTTGACAATGAGGTTGTATCCCTCGCGACTACAACCCTTCCATCCAGCAGTGCATGCTGTGGTCCCGGCGTGTTCTGACACTGCGCGGACCTGGCTGCTCGTCCATACCCAGGGGGGCGCAGAAAGCTATGCGCAGAAAGCAACGTGTTTTCTCAGTTGTGCGCATGACGTCACGGTGGAAGCAGCTGTGCCAAACAGTACACAGTTCGAATTGTGTTGTGATTGTTTTTCTTGTGTTGTTTCGTGTTTGAAGGAGTATTTTGACTGAGTTCTTTCTTCTGAGGTACTCAGTCAACAGCGGAAACATTCGGAATTCGGGAGTGTTAACGGTTTTTGATGTAATTGATATTTGATTCGGAACTGAAATATTTAGCGATAGTGGACAGCGGAATCAACATTGTGTTCGCCAGCTCTATAGTTTATGGTTCATCCTCTGAAATTCTTATTGGAGAATCTACAAGTGAGTGAGAAAATTAATTTTTACAATGCCAGGCTGTGTTGTAACGGGCTGTTTTTCCTACAACTCGAGCACAAAGGGAACTGACGTAATGTATCACAGTTTCCCGCGTAATGAAACATTACAAAAACTATGGTTGTCGAAATGTTGTAGGAAAGACAGTGTAAATGTTGCGCATGCAAGAATATGTTCTCGCCATTTCACAGAAACAGATTACTTAAGGGATTTACAGTCTGAATTGCTTAATTTGTCCCGAAAAAGAATGCTCAAGCCAGATGCAGTTCCTTCGCGCAATTTGCCGTGCAGTAGTGCGACTGTCAATGTGTCATCCGCAACAGAAGGCAGAACCAAACGGTATAAGAAACGAGAACTACATAAGAAATCTCTGGAAACTCTGGAAAAGCTGTCACCAAATAAGAAACATCATAATAAGAGCACATGTACAGATGACAGTTTTTTTTTTCAGACACAGATAAAGTTACTTTGATGAATACTATAGAGGCTTTAGAAAGAAGGAATGCTGTTCTTACAAACAAGTGTGTGCAACTTCGAGCTCTTAAGTAAATTCATTTCAATTGGATTAAATGAATAGTTTCTGATTTATTTGAGCCGAGGTTTCGGATTTCAAGTGTGTGTCAGTGTGGTTGTGATCTGACATTTTATCGATGTGTGAGGCATAAGCTGCGAAAGAATATAACTCATCAGTTTTAACTGTAATATTTTAGCAGCAGAAAAGCAGTTTAGACATCTCATTTCTGGTATAAACAAAATCTTCCGCCAAAAACTTGACGTAAACGCGCATGCCGTGTCGTCTGCTTGTGAGCGCTTGCTTCCACGCTGACGTCACTAGGCCAGCCAATGGCAGAGCAGAGCGCTTACTGCCCAACCTTATTATTTAGTAACCTTGGTCCATACCCAACCGAACTACCGAATCACACGACACAGAAACACCACAACGTCGCCCCAAAGATAGTACCACCGTTACTAGATATCGATAACCGTCGCTGCTGCCAGTAGCGGACAGACAATGCTTGCAAATGGAGTGGCGCCAATGAACACAAGAAGAAGACGATAATCGTAACTATACCAACTAAACGACGCCAACCTAGCAACGTCACGAACGCGAGTCGTAGCAAGGCTCAGTCATTGTCAAGGTTTCTCGGAAAGAAAGTTTTGATGAGGCTGCTTGAGGGCTGTCAGGGGGTGTCTGCTAACATCAGAAGTTAACCTATTTGTCTCTGTGTTCACTCATGCTATCATTGTGAATTTTGTACTTTTTTGTGCCAGCATCCAGTATATTGAGGACCTGTTACAAGAGTTGTGGCTGATCTTGGGTATTAATATCCACTTCAGCCGCATTTGGTTCTTTATTACTATACCACTACTGGTTTCGTGGCGTTAAATCCACATCTTCAGGTGAATTATATGATTAAAACATTAAAGCAGGAAAGCTCGGAATCTCTTTTCCCAACATTCGTTGTCCGTCACACCAAAACACCGCTAAAAGACGGTATGTCGTCGATTAAAAACTGCCAGATTCCAGTATAGTGGATACGTTCGTGCTCTGTACGCGGTTCCATATAGATCGGAGAAGGGAGCACTATGGTACGATCTGTTTTGGATCCATCCACTGTATTGGAATCTGGCAGTTTTTAATCCATGAGATACCATCTTTTAGCAGTGTTTTGTTTTGACGCACAACGAATGTTGGGAAAAAAGATTCCGAGCTTTACCGTTTTAATGTTTTAATCATATGTTCGCCTGAAGATGCGGCTTTTAGCGCTACGAAACCGGTAGTGGTACAGTAATAAAAGACCAAGTACAGCTGAAGCCGTTATTAATACTCATAGCTGTGGTTGCCCCACCTCCTAGATTGTCTGCAGTTGTGGATCAATTTGTCCCAGGAGAGAATACAATGGCTTTATGATACCCTTTGTTGTGTGTTTTTTTTGGTTGGCTCTACAGTCCTTGAAGAACCTTGGCCTCCGGTATCACCTGCCTCCATTCTTCTCCGTCCATCGCCTTCCTTCTCCAATTTCTGACACCCATCGCCTTTAGATCTTCTTCCATATCGTCCACCCACCTTTTCCTGGGTCTACTTCTTCTCCTTCTCCTGTTAGGTTTCCCCATAAAAACGTTCTTGACACTCCGAGCTTCTGGCATTCTCTGTACATGTCCTGCGCATCTTATTCTTCCCTGCTTAATTTTAACAACAATATCCATCTGTCGAAAAAGTGTTTGTAATTCTACATTTGTTCTTACTCTCCAGCCATCCTCCTCTCCCGCTGCTCCAAAAATCCTTCCCAGTATCTTTCTTTCCCATCTCAATAACCAGTTCTCCTCCTTTAATGTCAATACCCAGCCTTCTGATGCATATATTACTATAGGTCTTAATATGGTCGTGTATATTTTGATTTTTGTATTTCTGATAACATTCCTGGAATTAAATACGTTCTGCAAGGCAAAATAGCAACGATTTCCATTCGCTATCCTTTCTTGAATTTCTACTGCTACTTTATTGTCCTCCATTATTACAGAACCTAAATATTTAAATATTTTCACTCTTTCATATTCTTCCCCATTCCTTACTATGGAATTCTTTTGTCCGTTTATATTGGGCTCCCCCATCACAATATTCTTTGTTTTGTTTATGTTTATTACTAAACATATTTCTCTTGCAACTTCACCTAACGTATCGTAGTTCCCCTTTAGTGCCCTTACATTCCTTGCCATTAATGCTACGTCATCCGCATATGCTACCACTTGAACTTGCCGATTAAGTATTATACCTCCTGGGTTTATCTGCATTTGCCGCATCACCTTTTCTAAAACTAAATTAAATAACATTGTAAAGATCACATCTCCCTGTCGTAGTCCCCTCTGTACTTGGAATCCGCCAGACAGTTCTTGCTTTATTCTTACTTTACACCGAGCGGTTCTAGGCTCTACAGTCTGGAACCGCGCGACCGCTACGGTCGCAGGTTCGAATCCTGCCTTGGGCACGGATGTGTGTGACGTCCTTAGGTTAGTTAGGTTTAAGTAATTCTAAGTTCTAGGGGACTGATGACCTCAGAAGTTAAGTCCCATAGTGCTCAGAGCCATTTGAACCTTACTTTACACACTGTTGCTTTCATTGTCATTTCCGTTAAATTGACCACTTTTAGTGGGATTCTAAATTCCTTCATGATCTATATAATTTTCTTCCTACGTAGGCTGTCTTACGCTTGCTTAGAATCGATGTACAACTGATGTAGTTGCTTGTCATACTCATAAAACTTCTCTAACACGTGTCTTAATAAAAATATCTGATCCATCGTGGACCTGTTCCTGTTTGGAGATTAAAATATTACTAAATATTTTATATGATACGTCCAAGAGAGTGATTCCACGATAATTACCACATTCTGACTTGCCTTTTTTATGTAACGGGCAGATAATTCCCATGTTCCAACCCTTTGGCATTACCTCCTTTATCCATATTTCCTTTATCAATCCATGGACTGCCCCCTCTTTTTTCTTTCCTCTGTATTTTAATAATTCGGCCTCTGTGCCGTCTTCTCCTGCTACTTTATTATTTTTAGGGTCTTGATAGCATTCTTCACTTCCTCTGGGTCTGATACTACTTCTCGATCCTCTACATCTGACTCTGATTCCAGCTCTGAGTCCTGTTCCCTTTCATTCTCAATCACGGTTCCTTCTTCTTAATCCCCTTCTTTTCCATCAAGCAGTTCGGTAAAATACTTTTGCCACCATTCTAGGACTTTGCTTTTGTTATATCCTAGCCAGTAATGCCAACCGAGCCCGCTGCCAAAAGGTTGGCAGCATCAAAGTCCGGACGCCGTCCGCATAAGCAGCGCCAGCGATACAGGAAATCGCCGCAAGTCTGCGCGCGCCACCGCTGGCTTCTGGCTTCTTAAGCGCTGGAGTCGCGAGCGCTAGGAGAGTTCAGTATTCGCCGCTCAGTTGTATACTCGCCACCGATTTGTGTACTTGGTAGTCAGTTGTGTGTTCATCGCAGCAGAGTTGTTGTTTGTCGTCAGCCGACGCTGACCTAGCCGCTCCGACTCGAACCAGACAGATTTCTGTAGACACGGAGTTCACTACTGTGTTTCTGTATCTTCGTTAATAAAGATAAGTACCGACTTTTATTTAATCAGAGTGTTTGGGTTTTCATCTTTCTGTTCACTGTTCCAGCGGACCGGTCGGCCCGCTATTAAAAGTGTGGCGGTGACTTCGTAAGCCGTTTCTACAGCGAAGTGTTTGTCGCTACGAACCCCGCCACAAAAGCTTTTATCTGCAATTAGATTTCCGTCCTTATCCTTATGAAAAAACTGCTCGAGGTTGGAAACCTTTCTTTAAATCTCTTGTTCTTTCTTGTCGTGTAAGAGTTTGTGAACAACGCTAGGGAGAGGTGGGCTGCAGAGTGGGGCGGCAACTGTCATCGTAGTAAAGCTGACAGGAGCAGAATGATTAGCAAACAAGTTTACACAGTACTCCAAGCGAACGAAGACTAATCACAAATAATGCAGCAAGAAAGAAGTCGAGCTATTACAACAGCAACAACGATGAGGCTCTCTGAACTAAGGTATCGTAGTGAAGTCACTCCAAGTGCGAGTGGCTCTCCTGGTTACCTCCGGCCGTCCTATATCGCGGCGCCTCTGATAGTACGGAGCTGCTGGAGGCATGGTTCAACGTGCGCGCACCATTGGTTCCGGCAGATCCCACTTGACCGCTATCGGCATCTGACGGAAACTTGCAGTTCCGTTGCCAACTGTGATGCCCATGGATGGTATCGATTCGTAATACATCATCTTTCCTAAACAAAGCATTGCACAGAGCACGTCATATATCATTGAACGCCATACTGGTAAGTCGGCTCATACTGCCAGGTTCTTTGTAAAGAGATTGGTGCTGTTTGTAGGTTTCTGCCCTCTGTTGGAGGCCAGACGGTATCGCTGGCATGGTTGCGGTTGTTTGTCTTCTTCTCGTGTTGACTGGCGCCACTCCGTTTCGCAAGCGTTGCCTGTCCGCTAGTGGCAGCAGCGGCGGTTATCGATATGTGGTAACTGTTGCCCTATCTTTCGGGCGACGTCGTTGTTTTTCCGGGTCATGTGAGTGGGCCAGTTCGGTTGGGTACTCAGGAGGAGCCAGAACACGCCGGGGCCGCTGGCGGCACACATGGACAGCTGGATGGAAGGGTTGTGGTCACGAGAGTGTACGACCTCGTCGTAAACCGGATCCAGCAAACTTTAAGATGAGTACGTTTCAAACCAAGTAGAGAAACCTCCATCATTGTAATATCTCGTGATTCTCCAGTGACTTGGGATCGTGTTGCTGCTCGTAGTGTCGCCGAGGCGAAGAGCAGCGAGTGGAGTGCTTGGGGAAGGCGGATATGATTAGCTTTCCTCGACTTCCTATTACTATTTACTGCGTTCAACTTGTTACAATTTGTTAAGTTCAACCAGTGGTAATTTATCTTGCCTCGTGGCCGCTAACGCCCCAGTTACCTGCCCTGGGGGTTAGTGTATGTAATGGCAATGTACGTTTCCTCGCCTTGCCACTGCTGTCCGGTAAGAGGTGTAGCTTTGACAGGTTTCTTGATTGCAGGCCGGCTCGTAATGCTTCTATTCTGGTGGTAGTTATCCCTTTCTCGTTCCGGGCGCTCTAAACACAGTTTTCTGGGGACGTAGTGCAGACCGCCGGTTCCAGATGTGGCGTATTGTTCCGTCGCTGCATTTGGTTTATCGGACGTCAGGTAGCTTCAGCAAGATTATCATTAGTCACTCGTTAGACTGCAACTCTTGGCTGCCTGTCTCATAGCTCGCGAAATTGTTTGTTGCCGGACCCTCTCAGAGGTCGATTCCTGGTGCACCGTCTGTGGCCCCTTGGTTCTTGTAAGACGTGTGTGTTCTAAAAGGAAGTCTGGTGGCCAGTAGTTCAGTGTAACGCTCCTTCAGTCCACACCCTCTGCGGGTATAATCTACCTCAGTACCCTTTAAGGAACTTACATACTTGTGTTTTATTACTGTATTATTTATTACAATACCTTGTCATGCCTACATTAAAGATTATGTATGTCTAGTTCTGGCCGCCTTCTGGAATAAATCTAGCAGTGTAGTGTTCAGTGGATGTTAAGGATTGTGTTACAAAGTTTACCATCATCTTATTTCGGCCGTTTGGTGATCACTTACTTGTTTTTTAATAACTTTTGCTATTGTATTTGCTATTTTACAGCAGGTTTCTAAATTTTTTATATTATTGCTGTTCGTGGCGCGTAAGGCCTTCAGCCGTGATTGTGGTTATTTGCCTTAAAATTCTAATTTGGTATTTGTATTTTAGCAGTAAGCCTTAAAACCTTATTTACTGCCATTCCTGGCGTCTGATGCCTTCTGCTGTGTTTGTGGCGACTTGCCTTTAATATTTCAATACCTGTAAGTTGTAAATTGCAGCGAGTTCTTGAACAATTCTTAATTTATTGCCATTCCTGGCGTGTAAGTCCTTTTGCGCAGATCACAGGGGCTTGCTTTTAAAACATTATTTGCTGTATCTGCATTTAATGTTGATTTGCTAAATTGTAACTCACTGAAAGCACTATTATTTACACAGTTGTTTATTCCTTCATTAATAACGTGTGTTATTTTTATTTATTGTTGAATCTGGAATTACTGGTTTAAAATGAATTGAGTGTAACTGTAAAAGGCAAGCAGTAGTAACTGATTACGGGCCCGTCCAGAATCGTAACCAAATCCTGCCCTCCCTTGACTATCAGGTTTCAGAGATACATGTTTATTCTTTTGATGTTCAGCAGTTCTGCTAACATTGTCATATAAAGTGGTTGGAGAAAGTATGAGAACAGCACAAACACAACACATTACCAAGTGTAGGAAACCCTTTGGCGTCCAAAGCTGCCTCCCGTTGTCTCGTAATGGGTAAATGGCCCTGTATAGTTTTCAAGGCAATGTTATACCATTCTCCCTGGAAGATACTGGAAAGGTAACGATGATGAAGGTGCAGAGCGATCACGCACTGTTCTCTCCAATGTAGAGCACAAGGGCTCAATAGAGACGGTGACCGTGGTGGCAAGGGCAGATGCAATAATTCATCCTCAAGCTCACTAAACGAGTCACGGACGACGTGAGTCGTGCGAACGTGGTCCTAACGTCTGGGAACACAACATCACCATTGGAGAAGAAACCTTTTGCTATGGGATGGGCCTGATCACCTAAATGTTGTAGTGATAATAAAGGACATATAGAAAGCTGCGTGTCATGCATTTCATAAAATGCAGCTTTTGGCAGTTACCTTAAAATGTATAACTTATTTTTGTCACTACTCGTTCGCCGGCCGCTGTGGGTGAGCCGTTCTAGGAGCTTCAGTCCGGAATCGCGCTGCTGCTACGGTCGCAGGTTCGAATCCTGCCTCGGGCGTGGCTGTGTGTGAAGTTCTTAGGTTAGTTACGTTTAATTAGTTCTAAGTCTAGGGGACTGATGACCTCAGATGTCAAGTCCCATAATGCTCAGAGTCATTTGATCCATTTGAACGAGTGTTCCAGACACATGTTTAATCATCTGGTATAAAAATATGTAAACATTTGTCAGTATGACAGTGTAATGCGGATGACTTGCTCGACATGTGTAGCAGTGTTTACTTTACTTTTCGTTTTCTACTCCAAGGACTATAACAGGCTGTTTGAGATACGGCTCTCTATTGCGTAGCGGATCTTTCGAGACAAATACTATCTGACCCGATATGTCAGCATGAAGGGATTCGCAATAAATCGGAGGCGACTAACTTTGGTCGTACCGTTTTGTTTATCTTTGTGCGTAATGCATCAAACTGTCTTACTAACGGCTGACAGTATTCCTTTGACCCAAGAGACAAAGAACAGTCAGGGTCTCCACACGACTGATTTTAAGTACTTATTCGACCACTGAGAGCAAAATAAACACCGTGGTCTCTACTTGACACACAATACTTGCGCAGCACTATAAAATTCTTAGTCTCAGAAAACAAAAGTCTCTAGATGATAATAATAATTCACACTTACGAGAGTCAAACACATGAAATAAAACACTTTAGTTTTAGCAGAAACAGGGTGTTTTATTTCCTACAGCTAGCTAACAAATGGACAACTGCAATAATGAACTGCTGCCGAAAAGTCTCGTACCGGTACATTTAGCCTGAAATATAATAACGTCTCTGGAGCTACGGCAATCGTAAACTTGACTGCTATCTCAAGCTCTTCGTACTTGAGTCGTATCTCTACCAATCCCTACAAAACTTTCGTCTTAAGGGGAGGTTTACTATCTTTGGCCCGTAAAAAGCATGTTCTTTGAGATTTTTTTTCTCGGGATGTCTTATAGATATCGATGTCAAATTTGGTCAAAATGTTTATTGATATTTCCTCTACAAACTGGAATTTTTTAGACCGGAAATGTCGAAGAGCAAAGGCGGAAGTGCCGTCGGAACGAAACAAAATTTCGATGTAGACCTCCACGCGCGGTATGTCACAGGTCAGCCCGCTCGTCTGAAATAAAAATTGAATTGACGTTAGCGAAGTATATAAGATTCTTTAGGAGTTGTACCTCGCTTAAGTTATTTGGACCATAGGAAACAAAATGGTGGCCATTTGAAAAAAAAGGGTTTTATCAATCGATTTTTCGACTTCGTCGGCCAAGTAAAAATATTTGTAGTTGATGGATCGGAATAAAAGTGGTACAACTCCTAGACATTTTAGTTAGCTTCGTCTGAAACAAAGAATCATGTCAGTCGGTTCAGTAGATTTGGAGTTACCGTACCGCGCGATAAAAAAACGTCATTACGAGAAAAACACATTTGAAGTTTTGACTATATACAGGGTGTTACAAAAAGGTACGACCAAACATTCAGGAAACATTCCTCACACACAAATAAAGAAAATATGTTATGTGGACATGTGTCCGGAAACGCTTACTTTCCATGTTAGAGCTCATTTTATTACATCTCTTCAAATCACATTAATAATGGAACGGAAACGCACAGCAACAGAACGTACCAGCGTGACTTCAAACACTTTGTTACAGAAAATGTTCAAAATGTCTTCCGTTAGCGAGGATACATGCATCCACCCTCCGTCGCATGGAATCCCTGATGCGCTGATGTAACCCTGGAGAATGGCGTATTGTATCACAGCCGTCCACAATACGAGCACGAAGAGTCTCTACATTTGGTACCGTGGTTGCGTAGACAAGAGCTTTCAAATGCCCCCATAAATGAAAGTCAAGAGGGTTGAGGTCAGGAGAGCGTGGAGGCCATGGAATTGGTCCGCTTCTACCAATCTATAGGTCACCGAATCTGTTGTTGAGAAGCGTACGAACACTTCGACTGAAATGTGCAGGAGCGCCATCGTGCATGAACCACATGTTGTGTCGTACTTGTAAAGGCACATGTTCTAGCAGCACAGGTAGAGTATCCCGTACGAAATCATGATAACGTGCTCCATTGAGCGTAGGTGGAAGAACATGGGGCCCAATCAAGACATCACCAACAATGCCTGCCCAAACGTTCACAGAAAATCTATGTTGATGACGTGATTGCACAATTGCGTGCGGATTCTCGTCAGCCCGCACATGTTGATTGTGAAAATTTACAATTTGATCACGTCTGAATGAAGCCTCATCCGTAAAGAGAACATTTGCACTGAAATGGGGATTGACACATTGTTGGATGAACCATTCGCAGAAGTGTACCCATGGAGGCCAATTAGCTGCTGATAGTGCTTGCACACGCTGTACATGGTACGGAAACAACTGGTTCTCCCGTAGCACTCTCCATACAGTGACGTGGTCAACGTTACCTTGTACAACAACAACTTCTCTGACGCTGACATTTGGGTTATCGTCAACTGCACGAAGAATTGCCTCGTCCATTGCAGGTGTCCTCGTCGTTATAGGTCTTCGCCAGTCGCGAGTTATAGGCTGGAATGTTCCGTGCTCCGTAAGACGCCGATCAATTACTTCGAACGTCTTCCTGTCGGGACACCTTCGTTCTGGAAATCTGTCTCGATACAAACGTACCGCACCACAGCTATTGCCCCGTGCTAATCCATACATCAAATGGGCATCTGCCAACTCCGCATTTGTAAACATAGCACTGACTGCAAAACCACGTTCGTGATGAACACTAACTTGTTGATGCTACGTACTGATGTGCTTGATGCTAGTACTGTAGAGCAATGTGTCTCATGTCAACACAAGCACCGAAGTCAACATTACCTTCCTTCAACTGGCCAACTGGCGGTGAATCGAGGAAGTACAGTACATATTGATGAAACTAAAATTAGCTCTAGCATGGAAATTAAGCGTTTCCGGACACATGTCCACATAACATCTTTTCTTTATTTGTTTGTGAGGAGTGTTTCCTGAAAGTTTGGCCGTACCTTTTTGTAACACCCTGTATAAATGCAATATTATGCAACGTACGTTCAATCTGCTAT
Source organism: Schistocerca cancellata (assembly GCF_023864275.1). Classification (NCBI taxonomy): domain Eukaryota; kingdom Metazoa; phylum Arthropoda; class Insecta; order Orthoptera; family Acrididae; genus Schistocerca; species Schistocerca cancellata. Next base: position 758,371,657 of record NC_064628.1, on the reverse strand, counting down.
TCCGGGTCCATATACTAGTCCTTCCTCTTCCTCATAGAGAGCGTTCTGTCCGATCTGGGCCATCCTGCGCTGCTCCAGAACCGCTCGTACTGCCGGTGACAAGCGGTTTTCGGCCGCTTGAATCCGGTGGTCGTCCGAATGCTTGGCGAACTGCGTCGAATAGAGTCCCAGGGTGACGTCCATCGTTGTCATGGTCTTCAGAATTGCTGAATACCTTTCGTTGAAGCTGCTCACTGCCAGGAAAGTCGCAATCTCTACAGTCTTCGCACCAGAATGCAAATGCTTGGGGGCTAATTTCCAAACACACGCGTTCAATCTTTCATTTGAAGCACCGGTGCAATAACTCGTCCTCGGAAAGAAAAAAACTGGTGCGTGAAAAAGACCGATTTCAGACAGGTTCAGTTTTTGTTCAACCGCGAATAGAAAACGTTTCCGTTCCGTATTCGGAAAAACCGTTTCAGGGGTGGATTCTAAACACTTTTATGGATCCAAAAATGCAATTTAAAAAAAAATCGATTTTTTGGACCAAAAGATCGTAAACCTCCCCTTAACAAAATAAAAAACTGATGAAAGTGATCACTTTACACCTTATACCATAGAATTAACAAAATCCGTTGCTCCGAATCATTGGGCGCCAAAAATTTTTCGAAGTTGATCTTTTCAGTCAACAACACTGTGGTTTGCCCCGCGGGATAGCCGAGCGGTCTCAGGCACTGCAGTTATGGCCTGTACGGCTGGTCACGGCGGAGGTTCGAGTGATACCCCGGGCATGGGTGTGTGTGTTTGTCCTTAGCATAATTTAGGTTAAGTAGTGTGTAAGCTTAGGGACTGATGACCTTAGCAGTTAAGTCCCATAAGATTTCACACACATTTACATGCGGACGTGCATTGTCCTGTTGGAACAGCAAGTTCCCTTGCCGGTCTAGGAATGGTAGAACGATGGGTTCGATGACGGTTTGGATGTACCGTGCACTATTCAGTGTCCCCTCGACGATCACCAGTGGTGTACGGCCATTGTAGGAGATCGCTCCCCACACCATGATGCCGGGTGTTGGCCCTGTGTGCCTCGGTCGTATGCAGTCCTGATTGTGGCGCTCACCTGCACGGCGCCAAACACGCATACGACCATCGTTGGCACCAAGGCAGAAGCGACTCTCATCGCTGAAGACGACACGTCTCCATTCGTCCCTCCATTCACGCCTGTCGCGACACCACTGGAGGCGGGCTGCACGATGTTGGGGCGTGAGCGGAAGACGGCCTAACGGTGTGCGGGACCGTAGCCCAGCTTCATGGAGACGGTTGCGAATGGTCCTCGCCGATACCCCAGGAGCAACAGTGTCCCTAATTTGCTGGGAAGTGGCGGTGCGGTCCCCTACGGCACTGCGTAGGATCCTACGGTCTTGGCGTGAATCCGTGCGTCGCTGCGGTCCGGTCCCAGGTCGACGGGCACGTGCACCTTCCGCCGACCACTGGCGACAACATCGATGTACTGTGGAGACCTCACGCCCCACGTGTTGAGCAATTCGGCGGTACGTCCACCCGGCCTCCCTCATGCCCACTATACGCCCTCGCTCATAGTCCGTCAACTGCACATACGGTTCACGTCCACGCTGTCGCGGCATGCTACCAGTGTTAGAGACTACGATGGAGCTCCGTATGCCACGGCAAACTGGCTGACACTGACGGCGGCGGTGCACAAATGCTGCGCAGCTAGCGCCATTCGACGGCCATCACCGCGGTTCCTGGTGTGTCCGCTGTGCCGTGCGTGTGACCATTGCTTGTACAGCCCTCTCGCAGTGTCCGGAGCAAGTATGGTGGGTCTGACACACCGGTGTCAATGTGTTCTTTTTTCCATTTCCAGGAGTGTATAAACTCTCTTATCCTTCTAGAGCTATTTATATTTTCACTATTCGTGCCATAACTCTTTCTAAGCGTTGGATTACATATTAGATATGGCTTTTTACAACATGTGTATAGCCGGCAGGAGTGGCCGAGCGGTTCTAGCCGCTTCAGTCTGGAATCGCGAGACAGCTACGGTCGCAGGTTCGAATTCTGCCTCGGGCATGGATTTGTGTGATGTCCTTACGTTAGTTAGGTTTAAGTAGTTCTAAGTTCTAGGGGACTGATGACCTCAGATGTTAAGTCCGATAGTGCTCAGAGCCATTTGAACCATTTGAACATGGGTATAGTAATAAATATAATATAGACTGTCTAGTAAAATGTAAGAGAGGGTCTGATAGCCGTAACCTTGAAGGTATGAAAAAATAAATACATGTCTGTACACATCCTGAAATTCACTACATTCCATTCATGGATACAGAAAGATATCACATTATGTCAAAAGAAACAACCTTATTATGCTTCTCACGTACAAGTGGAAATCACCAGAATGATAACCATGACATTATGAGCCGAGGATATTATAATCACGTCATATAAGTGTTTCATGTGCATCGTAATATTTGAACCCACTTTCCTCAATACAAACTGGATACACTAATTCAAAGTTGTGAAAAACTATTCCGAGAGGCTTGGAAAAAGAAATGTTACAAACAGGTACTCATCCCCCTAAATGTCCGTTGCAAGGAAACTGGTAAACCGTCGATACTCCTGATATGTTAAAAGCAGATCGTATACATATGTTGGTTATGGTGCAAAAGATTTAAGTGAGCGATGTGACAAGTTGCAGGATAGTGTCCCCACCATAAATTGTAAATTTCTGCCGCCCAAGACTAGCTTCTATGAGCAATCAAAAATGGTTCAAATGGCTCTGAGCACTATGGGACTCAACTGCTGTGGTCATTAGTCCCCTAGAACTTAGAACTACTTAAACCTAACTAACCTAAGGACATCACACACACCCATGCCCGAGGCAGGATTCGAACCTACGACCGTAGCAGCAGCGCGGATGAGCAATCACTACTAATGCTGTTTTCGAACGTCACAAGAATGTTTCTCTTACTCATCCGCATCAACTTAGATTTTTATACATTCAGAGCAAGCTGCCACTCGTCATATGAGCTAGAAATTCTGTCTAAGTGATCTTGTATACTCTTAAAGTGACTCAACGATGACACATTCCCGTAAGCCACAGCAGCATCGGCAGACAGCAGTAAACTGATGCTCACTGTGTCCATAAAATCATTTATGTGTACAGGGAACACGAGCGGCCCTATCACACTTCCCTGGGTCACTGCTGACGATACCATTATCTCTGATGAACACTCATCGTCGGGGACGATGTACTGGGTTCTATTACGTAAAAGTCTACGAGCTACTCACATATCTGGGAAGCTAAACCATACGGTCAGGCCTTCGTCAACAGTCTGCAGTGGGGCACTGTGTCAAATACTTTCTGGAAATCTAGAAATATGGAATCTGCCTGGCGCCTCTGTCCATCGTTTGTACAATATGTGGGAAAAGGGCACGCTGAGTTTTGCACGAGTGATGCTTCCTGAATCCGTGCTGATTTGTGGACCGTGTTTCAACCAAGCCGGCCGCGGTGGTCTAGCGGTTCTAGGCGCTCAGTCCGCAACCGCGCGACTGCTACGGTCGCAGGTTCGAATCCTGCCTCGGGCATGGATGTCTACATCTACATCCATACTCCGCAAGCCACCTGACGGTGTGTGGCGGAGGGTACCTTGAGTACCTCTATCGGTTCTCCCTTCTATTCCAGTCTCGTATTGTTCGTGGAAAGAAGGATTGTCGGTATGCCTCTGTGTGGGCTCTAATCTCTCTGATTTTATCCTCATGGTCTCTTCGCGAGATATACGTAGGAGGGAGCAATATACTGCTTGACTCTTCGGTGAAGGTATGTTCTCGAAACTTTGACAAAAGCCCGTACCGAGCTACTGAGCGTCTCTCCTGCAGAGTCTTCCACTGGAGTTTATCTACCATCTCCGTAACGCTTTCGCGATTACTAAATGATCCTGTAACGAAGCGCGCTGCTCTCCGTTGGATCTTCTCTATATCTTCTATCAACCCTATCTGGTACGGATCCCACACTGCCGAGCAGTATTCAAGCAGTGGGCGAACGAGTGTACTGTAACCTACTTCCTTTGTTTTCGGATTGCATTTCCTTAGGATTCTTCCAATGAATCTCAGTCTGGCATCTGCTTTACCGACGATCAACATTATATGATCATTCCATTTTAAATCACTCCTAATGCGTACTCCCAGATAATTTATGGTATTAACTGCTTCCAGTTGCTGACCTGCTATTTTGTAGCTAAATGATAAAGGATCTATCTTTCTGTGTATTCGCAGCACATTACACTTGTCTACATTGAGATTCAATTGCCATTCCCTGCACCATGCGTCAATTCGCTGCAGGTCCTCCTGCATTTCAGTACAATTTTCCATTGTTACAACCTCTCGATACACCACAGCATCGTCTGCAAAAAGCCTCAGTGAACTTCCGATGTCATCCACCAGGTCATTTATGTATATTGTGAATAGCAACGGTCCTATGACACTCCCCTGCGGGACACCTGAAATCACTCTTACTTCGGAAAACTTCTCTCCATTGAGAATGGCATGCTGCTTCCTGTTATCTAGGAACTCCTCAATCCAATCACACAATTGGTCTGATAGTCCATATGCTCTTACTTTGTTCATTAAACGACTGTGGGGAACTGTATCGAACGCCTTGCGGAATTCAAGAAACACGGCATCTACCTGTGAACCCGTGTCTGCTGTGTGTGATGTCCTTAGGTTTAAGTAGTTCTAAGTTCTAGGGGACTGATGACCTAAGATGTTAAGTCCCATAGTGCTTAGAGCCATTTTGTGGACCGAAGCTTTTCTCTCTCAAGGAAATTTATTCTTGTGTGCACACCACTATAACTGCTGCGCAGCGCCGTGGAGAGCATTTTTCTGGTGCGTGAAAACCCATCATTCAGTTTTCCTCGAGATATTTGAGTCTCATCTTTATCTAAGAGAATGGTGGAAGCTGAAGAAAAGAAGTAAAATTTTTGGCACAGCGAGGACTTGAACCCAGGTGTCCTTACTTACAAGGAAAAAATGCTAGCCAGTACCCCACCATAGATAGCACTGTAGCTACCATGCCTGCATGGAATACTCAAGTCCAATGCCCCCCCCCCCCCCCGGGACACAAACTTCAGCTTATACCAGAGAGCCTCAGCAATGGTGACAATCTAAGTAGGGGAAAATAAACTGAAGATGTGAACTAAAGTTTCTATTAGGGAGGGCATTGGACTTGGATAGTCCTTGCAGGAACATTAGTCATAGTGCTGTCACTGTAATGACTAGTATTCCTGTCTAGTAAGGAGGGAGACCCGCTTCAAGTTCTGGCCATAGCACAAATTTTAATTAATTTCTTCAGCTTCTATCATTACTTTGTATTTTGCTGTACTGCATGCTCGGCGTATGGGCTGTTGAATCTAAGCTTCCCAGTGACACAACACACATAAAATTGGAGTAAAAAGGCTTATCCTTTGGTATGTGGTTATAATCGCCTGCATTAAAATGTCTGATGACTGATGATGAATCCTCTGAAAATGGTGGCAGGCTAATAAATAATTTATTAATACGTTAACAAATTCCGAACATCACAGAGAGAGACTATAAAAAATCACATCATCCCCAACTGAGAACGTTTGGAGTATTATCGTCAGGGCTCTCCTACCAGTTCCAGGGTTTGACGATCTAATGGGCCAATTGGACATTGACTTGATATCCCTCAGAAGGACATGCAGCAACTCTGTCAATCAATGCCAAGCCGAATAACTGTTTGCATAAGGGCCAGAGATGGACCAACGTGTAATTCACTTGCTCAGTTTGAGTAACTCTTTCTCTTGAATACATCATGCAATTTTTTTTAACTGCAACCATTTATGCGTACACGTACATCACATCTACTGACTTCCATTCCATTCGAATGATTCCTTCGTGGCGCTTCATTTTTTTTGTCTTAGAGTGTATTACACAGATAAGTTACAACATAGATAAGCCTATTGTTAGATGTAATATCTCGCTTTATTGGTTACGGAATTTCGTAATTGAATACTATTATGGGAAACAGTTTTGAGCCGTGCGTGGCTCATGTTCGTGCCATCTATTATTTAACATCTTGTTTTTACTTTACGGCTACCTCGTCATTTTAATTTCAATTACTGGTGTCACTGAACTGCTGTCTTGCCTGCCCGTGAGTGGCAGCAGCAGCGCGTATCGATATTAGCGCTGCCGTATTATCATTGCTGGACGGCTATTACTTCCCGGTCGTCGTGTGTCGTGGAGAGAGATCGCACCTGGGAGTCGTTGGAACGCGGCAGAAGTGCAGTGGGGTCGTAGTAGCAGTCGGGGACGGAGCGCTAGGGAGGCGCTAGGGAGACAGCCAGTAATCGCCGACCGCTAGTGACACAGAATGAGCTGTCCGACGGTCGGAGATGGCAGCGGGATCGGCCGTTGGTCGGTCGTTCAGTTGGTCGCCTCTTTGGGCGACGTGTGTTTGGTCTTTGGACCGTTTCTGAGCCTCGTCACTGGGTCATCTTGCTGGACGTGGCTCGCTTCCTTCTTGTGCGGTGACGTCGTGGCTAATGGGCAAGAGTTGCCTCTGCATGACTGGGTCCGAGCCAGTGTGTCCGGATCGCCGTGTCTCCCTGTTCCGGACGGACATCGGGTGGAGTCGGGTTCGAGTTGCAGTGAGCTCCGGATAGTCAAGACTCGCCCGCCGTTGCTGACACACATGGTTTGAGTGGCAACGACCTTTTTTGGTTGTTGGTCGGTCGTCTGGTCAGACGACGTGTGTTTCGTCACCGACCGTCTTTCGGTTTTGTGTGTGTGTCCGCCTGTGATTTGGTCTAGTTGTTCATCAGTGATTCGTTTTACGAGTGTTCGGTTTTCTAGTGCCAGTGTTTCGTGGAACACTGTGTAACCTGTGTCAATTCGACTGAGCAGTGGTTTAAATGCTGTAATGCTGTCTGCGTACTTCAGTAGCCAGTTCGTCGGTTGCGGCAGAGCAGTGAGTGAGCGTTTTCTTATCGTTTTGATGCTGTCCGCCACGGCGTGTAGTTCCACAGCCGTTGCGATGTTCATGAATGCAGTAGTTATTGTGCCTTGGCTTAATAACACACCAATATTTGAAGACGAGTGTTACTCGTCTCTTCGTCTTGCTGGCATTTTGGTTGAGGTGCCGTTGGTGTGGTGACCAAAATCAGGTAGTTGGTTGGTTCGCCGGCTGTCTATGGATTGGGTTGCCTTCCGATTAAGAGACTGTTGGTCAGGCTGCCTGTCTCGCCTAAACGGGCGTTAGTGTTACAATTTCAGGCCGACCCTTGGAAACTTCTGAGCTCCGTTCGTGTCTGTTACATAGTAACTTCCCTGTTTGAGTTTTAGTTATTTGGTTGAAGTGTGGCCTTCATCCGTGTTTTAACATATACTGAATTAATGTTGTTGTCTTGCCCATTTCACATAAGATTGTTATAATTTTATATGGGCCTTCAGCCGAATTTTACATCAAATAATTTAAGGCCTTAAGCCGTTAAATTATTGTCTTGATGTGTGGCCTTCAGCTGAGTTTTAATATCTCTTAAATTAAAGTCTTTGTCTTGTCCTTAAGGCATCAGATTGTGATGCTTTTCTATGGACCTTCAGCCGAATTTTGCATTAAATATTTTATGATGAGGCCTCCTGCCTTTGATTGAAACTCCTCTTATTACTTAATATGCGGCCTCCAGCCAATTTCCATTAAAATTAAATTGCTAAGGCCTTCAGCCTCTTTAGATAGAAGATTTAGGAAATATTCTTGGGTCAAAGCTCCGGAAGAAGTTGTGGTGTCACCGCCAGACACCACACTTGCTAGGTGGTAGCCTTTAAATCGCCCGCGGTCCGCTAGTATACGTCGGACCCGCGTGTCGCCACTATCAGTGATTGCAGACCGAGCGCCGCCACACGGCAGGTCTAGAGAGACGTCCTAGCACTCGGCCCAGTTGTACAGCCGACTTTGCTAGAAATGGTTCATTGACAAATTACGCTCTCATTTGCCGAGACGATAGTTAGCATAGCCTTCAACTACGTTATTTGCTACGACCTAGCAAGGCGCCATTATCATTTGCTATTTATCTTGTGATGCATGTACCGTCAGACCGATGTTCACCAATTATGAATTAAAGTTAAGTATTCCATCAGCTACGTACTTTATTTGCTACTATAAATTCCCTTAACTGTTCCAGACCTCACGCCAGCCTGCGTGAGCTTAAACGCGTGCCTTTCGGCTACCAATCATAGTGGCTTGGCTGTCTTGCCAAGTCACAACAGAAGTATTTCTATTTCTTGCTTAGGCCTTGTGTCTTGGATTTTGAGTCTGGCCTTCAGTCGATTTAAAGCTAATCAAAAGAAATCGATTAAAACTTCGAGTGTTTTGCATTCTTCTGTAATATTGTGTGTGGACAAATAAAGTTTGTGTGTTGAATGCAACTGACAGCAAACCTATTTTGGCCCCTTTCCACAACCTAATGTGCTCTGTCCTGCTAGCCCAGGCATTTGGGAAACAGTTTTGTGACGAATTTCAAAACAATGTACAGGCAGCTGCAGAGTGAAAGGGGTTAGCTGTGGAAAAGAAGGGGTCAAGACGTCAAAGAGGAGTCCCATCGTGCACTGCTGCCTTCTCGCAGCTTTCGGAAAGCACTTACCTCGCCGTATTAGCGAAGAGAAAGGTGTTGGTCGCCTTTCCACGTCCTCACCCTGTTAGTCGTAGCCGGCGAGCAGAGGTAATCAGCGACTATGAAATCTGGTTTTCCTCTTAGAAATTACGGTGAAAGCGGTGAGTCGGCAACAGTCTTTCGAGGCAGCAGTCATTGTTTCGTGGCCGGCGTGTCATTACTGCGCTAATCCCACACAATTGTCCGCGGAAGCTGCGCGCGCACCGTGACACGGCGTCAGCGCCGCAGAATGAGGGATGACGCGCCACTTTATTAAAGACAGCGCAGCGGCGGCATTCACGAGCCGCCGGACGGCCTGAAGCCCGGACTCAATGGCGAGAGTCGGGTGGCCGCCCAACGCCTGTAATAAAACGTGCTTCCTGCTCTGCCGCCAGCTCTCACGACGTCTGCGCGGAGGTGTAAAGCGTTACCACACCAACGGGAGGGAGGAACTGCGTTTAGAACGCTTGTCCAAAAGTCAAGTGACCGCTTGTGGGCTTCCAATAGCGTGGTGCTTTCGATACTTCACTCGCATTCGAAAAGACTGTGGCTCAAAGTACCGTCCGATCACTCCATGAGTGCCCATCAGGAAATCTGTAGCAATTCTGGACGTGTCGGGTATCGCATTGTCTTTCTGGAATTGAATTGCCCAAGTCCGTCGGAATGCACAATGAACATGAATGGATGCAGGTGATCAGACAGGATGCTTCCGTACGTGTCACCTGTCAGAATCGTATCTAGACGTATCAGGGGTCCCATATCTTTCCAACTGCACACGCCCCATACCATTACAGAACCTGCACCAGCTTCAACAGTCTCTTGCAGACATGCAGGGTCCATGGATTCATGAGGTTGTCTTCATACCTGTACACGTCCATCTGCTCGATACAATATGAAAGGAGGCTCGTCCGACCAGGAATCAAGTTTCCAGTCATCAACAGCCCAATGTCGGTGTTTACGGGTCCAGGCTAGGGGTAAAGCTTTGTGTCGTGCAGTCATCAAGTGTACATGAGCTGGCCTTCAGCTCCGAAAGTCGATATCGATGATGTTTCGTTGAATGGTTGTCACGCTGACAATTGTTGATGGCCCAGCATTAAAATATGCAGCAATTTGTGGAAGGGTTGCACTTCTGTCACGCTGAACGATTTTCTTCAGTCGTCGTTGGTCCCTTTCCTGCAGAATCTTACTCCGACAGCAGTGACGTCGCAGATTTGATGTTTTACCGGATTGCTGATATTCACGGTACACTCGTGAAATGGTCGTGCGGGAAAATCCTCACTTCATCGCTACCTCGGAGATGCTGTGTCCCATCGCTCGTGCGCCGACTATAACGGCACATTCAGACTCATTTAAATCTTGATAAACTGCCATTGTAGCAGCAGTAACCGATCTAACAACTGCGCCAGACACTTTTTGTATTATAGGCGTTCCCGACTGCAGCATCGTATTCTGCCTGTTTACATATGCCTGTATTTGAATACGCATGTCTATGCCGGTTTCTTTGGCGGCCTCAGTGTAATACGTAAAGCCAACAAGACATCATTGGCATTGAAATAAAGCCCATACTCAATCGAGAAGTGTGTAACTTCAATACATGATGGCAATATTTGTTTAAGATGCCCACGGGAGATCCGCTAAGCAAACAAATTTTGAAAATAAAAAAAAATTACATATACTCGAAAACAGAAGGGTTTCTTTTATAGATTTCTCAGTGATCTGTTTAAATTGTACAAGAGTGATGAGCTTACCCTTCCTACTATCAGTGGGTATGACGTGAACATACCTGTCAAGATGAAAACTCGAAGATCTTGCAAAATTTATTTATTGTGTTCCTGATGATTACAAGGACTTATGCTAGCAGATGTAGTTGTGGCTCATTCCAATGTGGATGGAGAAACTGCTCTTTTTGTTTGTTACATAGGCCTGCTATTACAGCTTTGTGTTATCTGAACAGCGATTTTGATAGAGTCTGCGTAAAGTAAGGAACGTAAAATAATAATTATAATCCCTGTAGACTTTCGGTTAAAAATTTGATCAATCTCTATCTTGGTTTAGTAATCATTTTTTAATATGTTCATCCAATTGAGTTCAAGAAGGAAAGGTTTCCAACATAAAATACGGTTATAAATACTTAGTGGCTTTAAATATTCAGGTTCAATGTTTAAAGCCAGGGAGGGAACAAATTTTTTAGGACCTTGTGGTACATAAAACACCTATTTTTTTGCTCTATGAAAATTAAATTACTATTTATTTATTACTTTCATTTGAATAAGACACCAAGATTTTTTACTGAGCACTTGCTTTAATTGTTGAAAATGTATAAAATCCCATGACTTAGATCCAAATGCAATGAAATTGTAAACAAAAATACTATAGGCTTCTCCGTCGTTATCTTTTCGCTGCTCTCAACCAACAATTCTCAACAAAAAAAAAAAAAAAAGGAACCATAAGCAAAAATATGATGATTCTCTAGCGATAAAAAACAGTTTTCTTGTTTCCATGATCAGACAGTACTAAAGGAAACAATGCATTTACGCTCTCTGGCCCGCTCAAATAGTATGTCTACTTCTCAAAGTTTCAGAATGGGAAGTGGGAAAAAATGAAAGAGCTTTTCGCTAGCATCACAATTATGAGAGTGAAATACTGTGGTTCGCTGAAAATTTCGCTTGAAGTCAGTTTAAGCTTTACCGATTGGTCGATGCTGCAGCTGCGTACTCGATTTAAATAGCACGAAATCAATTAACACAAAGTAATAAATGGGAACGTACATCCCTAGACTAATTCTTACATACGAAATAGAAATAAGCTGTCCTTTGATGCTGCAGAAACGATATTGTGTTTTTTATTGTATAGTTATCATTTCTGTCCAACTCAAAACTTGTTCTTAATAATTTTATTAAAATCTGCCCTTACAGTCTATATTACGTTTTCTATTGTTTCCTTCAATCAGTTGGCACTGTTTGCGATCATGCCACGATTTGTACAGATGTGATTTATCGTGAAAACTGTTGTGAAAATCAGAAATGTGATCAGATTTAAAAATTATGCAAAATCTCATGATCATATACATATCAGGAAAAAGGTACAGCTCAACTTTCACAACAGTTTCACACATATAGAATAAGAAATTGTGTTATATACATGTGAGTCTGGAAATGCTCTTTTTCCACGTTAGAGTTAATTTTGTGCCAGTCTTCATAGTACATAAACTGGTGGAGACAGTCAGGAACAGAACTAAAGAGAGAACCACATGTAGCTCTTTCTTACATGAGGTATTCAAATCGTTCTCTTTATATCTACTTAACTTTCCAATTCTTAGCTTCATCATCAACAATGAAATTACTGTGCATTCTTAGAAAAGGTTTTACTTGATCTGCTGGAAGATATGCCTTTATCAGTGAGACAAACTGTATACTTCATTCATGGTGGACATCTTCACGATTGCAGTGTAAGGGCCAGTCACCATCTATTGTTCTGGAACTAATCCCAGTAGTCTATTATATGTGTGTGTGTAGGGGTTGCGGCGGGGGGGGGGGGGGAGAGGGAATATAAAACTCTTATGTATTGAATCATGATCCAATGTGTTGTTTCCTCATATAACATCCTGAAAACCATGGAGAAATGTGATCGAGTGGATGCTGTATTTCTTAACTTCCCCCAAGGATTTAACTTAGTACGACACCAACTCCAATTAACAAACGTATGATCACAGTGGGTATCAAACCAAATTTGTGACAAGCTAAAAGATTTCTTGATATGAAAGGCTTAGCATGTTAAACTGAATAGGAAGTCATTGACAGATTTAGAATTAACTTCAGCTGTACTTTAGGGAAATGTGTTGAAACCTTAATGTTCATGTTGTATGTTATGACTCAACAGACAATATTAATAGTAGCCTGACACTTTTTGCAAGCAATTCAAAAAAGTTAGCTGTTGATAAGATTTCAAAGTGATGGAAAGCTGAGCCATTTGCTGTAAATGTTCAGAAATAGAAAACTGTGCACTACACAAAAAGCAAAAAGAAGAACATTATAAATGAATCACAACTAAAATCAGTTAACTTTGATAAATACTTAGGTGTGTTTTAAGGATATAAAAAGGAATGTTCACATAACGTCAACGCTAAGTAAAACAGGTGTCAAACTTCGGCTCATTGGTAGGATATTGGTAAAATGTAGTCTACAAAAGAGATAACTTACAAAACACTTGTATGAACTGTACTAGGATACTTTTCAAGTGTGTAGCAACTATCCTGCATAAAGATAAAAGGAAGCTAACATGAATATGAGGAAACTAGGAATAAACTGCTGCTTCCTGTGTACTATGCCTGTAAGCATAGCAAGAAGGAGTTTTTGGCTAATAACAGCACACACGAAGATATTTAATCAATCTTTTCGCCCTCAACACGTTAACAGAATGTGAAGCAACATTAATATATACTATTTTAGCACCAGACTCTGCCACATTTCACATGGATATACAGATGTGTACGTGGAGGTGGACTTTAGAGGGAGATATGTAGTAGACAAATGAGTATTTTAATGACATAAAGTAAAACAGAGGAAAAAAGTTGAAGTCACTCTTACAGAATTCAACATGTTGCAAGCTTTACATTCCATTATATGGTATAATTCAGTTAACAGACAAAAGTATCACAAATTCATCATTTCACCTGTACAAAAAAATACCTATCTTTCTCATATGTGTAAAAGAAATTAATATATTTCTTAGTGTTCAGTCTGGAGAATTCTATGTATTAAGACTTGTCTTTAGTGAATGATAATATACAAAAAATTATTTTGCTCCTTATTCAAACATGTGGAACTTGTTATGACATAGAGCATTATTCAAGAGTAATAAATGTTTACAAAGCAATAATCTTAACTTATAAAAATTAGAAAGAGTGCCATTGGAAGTTGTTACATATAGTGAATGACACAGGAACATTTGTAAATAAGTTAAAATTCTCGTTCTTTCTGCATTGTTTGTTTATAAATATGTAGATCTTCTGAAATCAAAGGAGAATTTTTTAATTTCAAATAGTTAAATTGATAACTATAAAACTGGATCCATAATCCTCTATACAAAAAATATATATCTCAAAGTTCTGTATCACAAAGGTTTCATATCAAATAATCTTCAGTTCATTGACAAAAGATATAGATAAGTTAAAAATTAATTGAGAAATGTATGTGAAAAAGCTATTAAATTGTAGATTATAGCAGCAAGGAATGCATAAAATATTTGAAATTTTACAAGTCTGAAATGTGTTAAACACAATACTCTCATGTTCAATACAAATTCCATGTAAAGAATGTTGCTCAGATCGTTTCTGTGAAGTTGGGAACGCGTCAGTCATCTGAAATGGGCTCTTAAATGCAAAAAATTAGGAGAATTTGATGAGCTAAGATCTTAACCTCCAGTTCTCTAGCAGCCTACATAAAGCCAAAACGAAAATAAAGCAAAGTCTAGTTGTATTTTTAATATGTGTACATGTTCTTATCTGTCACATGACACAAAAAAGCATAAGTAAAGAAACCATACTGTTATTATATAGTTGGTCAGACTTCTTTCTTGGATCTTCTCTCTTCTTTGAAACAGAACAAAATACATGAATTGTCTCACTCAACAAGGCAGAGAACATTAATAAATTGTAAATGTTACTAGGTATAACAAAACAAGGTTTTCAATACTTGCTGTATTTTCAATGTATGGAACTATTTTATTCAATGAGATGCCAGAGCGACTAGTTGTTTTCTAAATGTAGCTCTGTACTATTTGAAAAACTTGCACAGTCATTAAAGAGAAGGATTAGACAAATATAATGGTTACTAGTAATTAGAGCAAAATAATTTGAAAAAGGTAGCAAGAGCTATGATAAATGTCAATGCACAGAGAGTTTCCATCTTGTTACCTCATATTTATAACTCTTTCATACTGAGTGCATTTCCAAACACGATACGTGAAAAATTTAAGTGGAGACCCTATCAGTAACTAGTACAATGTATCAATAATTATGGACGAAAATTACATGGATTTTCTCTGCATAATAAGAAGGAAATTTTCTGTTAATAGGTTCACAAGGCAATCCTACTTGTGAAACACTTGCTTTAGATCACTTTCTCATTTCAGTGTATTTTTTAATTTCTTGTTGAAGATATTTTGTACTTTGTGTTACTATTTGTAGAATAGATGGTATATCACTAATAAACTGTAGAGGGATACAATTAATAGCAGTGCTACAAATTTCAACATGTTAACCTGAATACACTTAATGCATGTTACTCTGGTCAGTGGATGGGTAGAGTTGGGTCCTTTCTTTAGCCTCACCACTGTGTTATCTGATTGTTACACAAGTGGGTGAAGCAGTATGCGCTATGGTAGTTACAATCAAATGCATTTTATATTCTGTGCTAGGAAGTGCTGAAGTCAGAAGATGGGAACGTTGAACTTTAAGCCAATGTGTCGTGTACTGTTTGTAAAGTGCAGAGGATAATAAATACAGTGAACAGTTATCAGCTCTCAAACATTAGAGGAATAGCTTAACAAACATGCTCTTCTGGACCAATGTCTACACAAACTTTTCGTCTTATTTTAACTTGTGGAATCCATACATCAATTACACTGCTTTCTGCTGGTGCCGGGAGGGGGTTTGACAAAACAAGTAATTTTTCCCCACATATGCATTCAGACATAAGACTCTCTTTGTTGTTCTGACGTGAGGTACTTTCTAAGAGAAGACTGAACCCTTCTGCCAAGCTTGGTCACTTACTTTGCTGCGTACAGACAAGTGTTACCCCTCTCATTTATTATCGTCTTTCTCTTTCTGGTCTTAACTGTAAATTTTCCATTTGAGTTTTCTTGAGGGTAGATCTGGATTTCTGCTTCTGTCCACACTATTGTCACAGACGATAAAAATTAGCGTGGAGTGGAGATAAACTACAAACTTTCACTCATCCAATTGGTGCATCAATTGTTCTTGCTATACTATTGGCCAGAGAATGAACATACACATTTCCTAGATAGAGCCAAAGTGGAACTCAGAAAATAAGTGGGAGGCATTCAGATTTTTGTTTCAGTAGAGGAAAGACTTGAACAATGGACGTGATGGCTGCAGGTGCAAGGCTTTGATAAGAGAAGTCTTCTGATGACCACAGTGGGACTTAGATTATCTCAGGTCCAGATGGGCAGCCACGTTGATTTCAGAGGCGACCCCAACTACTTGATGGTAAGCATTGCTCTACCAGTTGTGTGATAGGATTAATTAAGCTTTACTCAGTCTAAGATGTGAGCTTTTCATTAGATAAATTTCTGTAACAATTAAATTTAATTCTTAGTTCACAAATGAATTTCAGATAAGTTACGATAATCTTGATGCTTTTCCCTTGTGTGCTACTCATACAGACATCTAATGCATGATTTTGACTTCCTCTTAATGCATGATTAGCCATCTGGTAGACAAAATACGACTATTTCTGTAGTTGTTTCTGATGTTATCTATTTATAGGAGCTTAGAGCCCCAGCTATTGGAGAGGAATGCATTAACATTTCTTTTGCCTGTCCCATCTATTCCAAGATCTGCATATGCGAGGATTGTACAAGTAATATTAGTCATCATATGATGATACATCATTTGATATTGTGTTAATTAAACTGCTTTGTTACTGTACATCCTGAAAACAACATTAAATGACTCTTTGTCATGTGGATTAAGAGTTTCTTTTCTATAATTGTTACATTTACTTTCATTGTCAATTATTAGTGTGTACAGATGCCAATTTTTGCAATATTAGTGATATTTCAGTGTCGAGTCACTTTGCCACACAAGTCACAATCAAAATCTATGCATACATCTCCACCCACTACTACCAAATTCTTGTGTACTAATAATTTTCACAGGCTAGATTTAACACAATGAAATTTACAGAAGTTACTGTACTGAAAAAATACTTCATTTTTCATTTATGTTTGTCTTCTTCTTCCCTGCATTATCTCTCTGTAAGAGGTTTGCCCTAGTTGAATGTAGACAGACAGATCTATAGACGTACTGGCGAATGAGACATATTCTTCTTTTGATTTTGAATTTGCAGGTGTTTCCACTTATATGCTTGATGTGAACTTGATACAGATCTTTGAACCAGAAAGCAGAGCTGTACACTGAGCTTTAGACGAGATTTCATTATCTAACTGAACTTTATGTTTGTGTTGTATGTAGAGTTTTTGACAACATAAACCATTAAGGAGATAATGCACTACTACATTAGCATTAGTATATAGTCTTTAAAGAGGCTACCATAACATGCACAGTTAATACCTTAAACTATATTCTTACTACCTTGTTTCTCTTAATAAATATTTTATTCACTTTAGTAGCAACTCTTGCATGGGGGCTTAATAAAATGAAATGCAAATATTTTTTTAGTAGCTGTCTGTCCGATTACTCAAGTCTCGTAAACGGCTGGCCCTGACAACTAATTGTTACGCTATCTGACTGCATATAATGACAACAAGAATGAAAAGAAAATTTTCGTTAACACAATTAATTAATTAAGTCCCCAGCAACTATAAAACCTACGAAACCAAAGCACAAGTATAACTGTTCTGTGTGTGGGAGTGTGACTCAACGCACATCTGGCACGGTTCTTCTTCAACAAGACAAGAAATTTTAAATACCATTTACTGACGTGATAAAAGAAAATTACAAATACTATAATTGTGCAAGAAACCCAGAATTACACTCTAATACAAGAACACACGTCAGATGCTTCGTTGACTGAACCTGTAATGAAGCATTATTCAGGACACACAATTAATAAGAAAATAAAGAACAGTAGTTAGTTACCTTAATTTATATTGACGAAAAGCACTCAGATCATTACAATATCTCCATTGGAACAACATCTGCTATCTCTCCCATCAAACCACTGCATAACATGGAACAACACTCACTACTACCCCATCTCATTCCAACTTCAGATACAAGCAGTGTCCACCACAACTGCTCGGCAAGAACTGCCTGCCGCTACCTCTCAATGAGCACTGCCAGTGGAGGCGGCGGAACAATACTCTCTCTGGCGCGATTTTTGGCGCTGTGGCTCAGTGTAGCCACCTTTCATATGCCCTTCCTCCACGGACTAGAATTTGATGGTATTTTTGCCTGCATTGGTGGTGAAAATACCACCAAATTCGTCAAAAAAAAAATACAGACAAAAATAAAAGATCATATTAATACGTAAATATCATATAACTAGATAAAATTTTGGCTTTGCACTGACCTTTCAATAGCCTAATATATAAAATACACTAAGCAATACAAATTATTTCATACATGTGACTTTACATAATAGTTTACAGAAATATCATGTGGGTAAACAATTCAATCGATAACGTCAGCAATGACGAATATGAGCAGGTAAGAGTCTTATAACTTTTCACAAATGGTAATACACAAAAAATCAATTAATACAAATATTCACAACAAGTAGTTCACAGTTCCAGCAGTAGCACCCAGCACTGTTGAATAGGTGCTGACAGCAACAAGTGACATCATCTCAGTAGAAGCAGTCCATCAGTGTCACCCAGCATTGTGGAACAGGTGCAGACTCCAACGGGTGACATCATTTCAGTAGAAGCAGTTCATCAGTGGCACCCAGCATTGTGGAGTAGGTTCAGACTCCAACAGGTGACATTATTTCAATAGATGCAGTCCATCAGTGGCACCCAGCATTGTGGAACAGGTGCAGACTCCAACAGGTGACATCATTTCAGTAGAAGCAGTTCATCAGTGGCACCCAGCATTGTGGAACAGGTGCAGACTCCAACAGGTGACATTATTTCAATAGATGCAGTCCATCAGTGGCACCCAGCATTGTGGAGTAGGTTCAGACTCCAGCAGGTGACATCATTTCAGTAGAAGCAGTCCATCAGTGGCATCCAGCAATGTTGAACAGGTGCTACAGCAACAAGTGACACCATTTCAGTAGAAGCAGTCCATCAGTGGCACCCAGCATTGTGGAACAGGTGCAGACTCCAACAGGTGACATCATTTCAGTAGAAGCAGTCCATCAGTGGCACCCAGCAATGTTGAGTAGGTGCAGACAGCAAGAAGTAACATCATTTCAGTAGAAGCAGTTCATCAGTGGCACCCAGCAATGTTGAGTAGGTGCAGACAGCAAGAAGTAACATCATTTCAGTAGAAGCAGTCCATCAATGGCACCCAGCAATGTTGAGTAGGTGCAGACACCGACAAATGACATTAAACAACTATCACTGATCACACTGTTCCTCATCACAAATTAAACATGTCCTAGTGGCACCAATCATGTAGAAAAAGTACAAGTAACAGTCCATAATCAGTCACTATTTATACAGTTCAAGCATGAACAATAGTTTGAATGCACATACAAATGCTTTTACAATGCTCTTACACTAAACATACAAATCATAAGAAACACACAAATGATATCAGATAATTGTCATATTACTATTACAAGTACACAAACATCAGTAAACCTATAATATTTATGGGTGTCAGTGCAAGCCACTACAAACAAATAAAATAATATTTAGGAGATAGGTGGGTAGGATTAGGAAAGGAAAACACACAAAACACACTCACTCATCATTCATCCACATTAAGTACTACTGTGTAATTGTATAGTGTTAACTGTCTGAATCCACTTCTGTCAAATTTCATGTTCATCATGTGTATCAAGTAGTAGTGGCAGCAATGTATAACAGTCAATAATAGTTAAGTCAACGTCATAGTCATCATGTCAAGACCAATGTTTGCCAAGCCAGATCAAAATGTACTGTTACTGAACAACTGTCAGTGTGCCAAGATATGCAATGCTTCCTCTCTCCAAAAAAAAGATACATACTGCTTAGTGATTTAACAAAGTGTGTGTAGACAATCTTCCTTCCATTTTAGTGTTCTAGTCTGCTATCTTCATCCTCCTTGTTCCATATAGACCAACGACAAAAAAAATATGCACCTCACTTACTTTACCTCTTATCCACCAAAGCTCCAATCAACTTCATATAATCTCAATACCTCAATAATACCTCTTCAATACGTCGACATATAAACCTTAGCACCAATATCATTTCACTTCCATAACAACTCTTTCCTCAAGTCAGTTTCGTCGAACAAGTACAGATAAAATCCTAATGCAAACCTCCTCATCCCATACAATCCGAAGACACACTGTCAACACACAACCTCTGTGTAATCCATCTGACCAAAATCTTCTACTCATTATGAATTATAAACAAAGAATGCATACATGACCTCTAACAGACTTAGTTCGAATAACTCTCAGTAATTAAGTACGATTACGGAGTGTGAATGATGCTAATATTTCACAGTGTGTACACCACTTCAAGAATTATGGCAAACAGAAGCAAACATGTGGAGTATTTCTTGTGTCAAGTGTCACTTCCTATTTCAATTGCTCACGAAAAATGCAGTGTAATAACTGTGTTGGTATGTCATGTCATTAGCTTCCTTTCTATTGGCATACATTTATACAGCTTTCATAAAACCTCCAGCTCATGTGACTTCTATGATGTTTCTTGTACTAAGGTTGCTCATCGAATTACTGCAGTTCATTTTCTTATGTTAAAATATAAAGCACTGAGCGTAAGCAAAACAAGCAACAGCGAGTAAATATACCAGTAGTGAACAGAATGTCAACAAGTGGATGCAGCACAATTTCTATAACGAGGCTTCGCCAAGCGAACAATCCGTAACCCATACCACATCGTAACCCACACTCCATGTCCGTACACTGTACATCAGCATTGCTATATACCAAATTAAAGTATAGTTATGACAACAAGCAGAAATGTGTAAATGTGCAATCCATACGCATAGCAGTAAACATATATCTTACGTACTAAACAGGTCATTAGCATCGTATCTTAATAAGTAAACATGAAGGCGCAAGCAGATAAATCACCAAGTATAACTTACATACCTAACCACATCAGCACAATTAATCAGGTGACAATTATAATTTAAATAAATAGGCACAGCAGGCAGATAATTAAAAAATATGACATCAGTGAAAAAGCAGTGCAGCCAAGCGATGCATAATATACACAAGTAACAATCCAGTTAATTAATAATCATTGTCAAAATCAGTTAACGTACGCAAGCACGTCGCTTCACAAGTAATTTCATTGAACATGTAATTAGCACAAAGTATGAATCACGTAATCGCGAGCAGCAAATTACGTCTAAAGTACGTACCTAAGTGGAAATATGTTACCTGAAAAATAAACTCAATTAATAATTACCTTTTTAGTTTATTACTTTCTTCTTCGAAATGACATTTTTCCTGAAATTTTCTCGATAGCAAGTCGTCTTAACGTCGGACACGCACAGAATTTACCTGAAGTTCTTAAATATTTTATAGAACCGTATCCTGAAAAATACTGAATGTTAATAACAGAATTCATCAAGTCACTATGGCTTTATACTGAATTTAGTCGGAGAAATTAGACTGTGTATTTATTTACGGCTGTCAGTGCATTCGCACTGAGCGCTCGATCAGCTGTAGGCGCGTGACGTAGGAAGTGATTGTTTGCGGTCAGCGACTGCCTTGTGCGGCGCGCAGACTTGACTGTTGCTTTGAGTATATGCCGCCGCCAAAACACAGCGCGGTATCCTTGTACTCTCCGTGTGTTTACATACAACTGTTAGTTTCTCAAAAGTATGTCATTCTACAAAAATTTTTCAAAAGTATATCATTCCACAAAAATTTTAACGTTAGATATATGATGTATTCCCTTAGAGCGTCGTGATTTAAGAGTTTCTACTTCGACAGTGTTATCATGAATAATTTTGCGAATTCTATATGGACTGTTATAAAGCAGAAAAAATTTGCGACACAAGCCTTTTCCTTTGTGAGACAATCGATGAGCCTTAATTAACACCTTCTGACCAACTGACAAGATTTTTAAACGACCAGGACGCTTAGCTGATTTCTCTCTTCTAGCAGCCGCAGATGCAATATTTTGTAGAGCCAGGTTGACAACTTCAGAATGCCGCAGTTTCCGTGTAGGCGGAAAAGGAACGATTTCAGAAATGCGATTTGTCGGTGCTTTGTTTTTTAGTATTAGTATAGGTGGTAAAGAAGTTGAGTCGTTAGGAAGTTCATTCAGAATGTTTTGAAAAATATGAAGATACTGATCCCAAGTTCTGTGATTCTGATGACAATAAAGACGACACAATTTATTGATTTCCTTCATCCATCTCTCTGAAGCGTTAGATTGAGGGTGAAAAAGTGAAATGAAGACTGGTTTAATTTTACGACGCTGTAGAGTACGAAGCCAAATTTTAGAACGAAAGTGTGATCCATTATCTGATATAACCTTATCAACATGACCAACTTCTTTAAGAAAATGTTTGATGAAAGCGTTAGATACTGAACGTGCTGTTGCTTTGCGTAACGGTGTAAAACACACATATTTTGATGTCAACTCCACTGCTACGAAAATGTACGCAAAACCATTAGTAGATCGAACCACTGGACCGAACAAATCAACTGCAGCCATGTCCTTTAATTTTGCTGGAATGATAGGAAACAACGGTGCTCTGTGAGAAACTGTCGGCGGTTTAGCCTTTTGACATAATTTGCATTTGGCAAGAACAAATCGAATACGTTTTTCCATATTATTGAAGTAGCAATTTTCTCGTAATTTATGAAAGCATTTTCTGGGACCAAAGTGTGCATAACTGAAATACGTATACCAAATCGGCTTATTAACCCACTCATCAGGAATACAAACTAACCAAACAGAGTTGTCGACCGATTTTCGTTTAAAAAGAATGTCATTACGAACTAAATAATGCTGTCTAATCGCTACGCTTTCCTTTCTCCTCCACTTCTCCTTAATGTCCTTCCAGATTGGAACCTTATTTTGCTCCTTAGCGATGTCCTGGAGCGAAGACGAAATAAAGTTCTCAAACGCAACACCTTGAATATACATCAAACAATAATTGTTTTCCTTGCAGTCCTCTTCAGCACTTTGTTTCAAACCCATAGGTGCACGTGATAAAGCATCGGCAACAATATTTGAAGAACCCTGTATGTAAACAATACTAAAATCAAATTCCTGTAGGTACAACGCCCATCGTGACAATCTGCCGTGAGTTAATTTTGTTGACATAAGAAATTCCAGAGCTCGATGATCGGTGTAAACCTTAGTATGTCTGCCAAACAAGAATGTCCGAAATTTTGTAAAAGCCCAAACAACAGCCAAAGCTTCAAGTTCCGTAATCGAATAATTCTTTTCTGATTTAGAAAGAACACGACTTCCAAATGCAATAGTCTTTTGCACTACAACGCCGTTTTCTTCTATCTCTTGAAATAAATGTGCACCTAGGCCTTTGTATGATGAGTCCGTCGCCAAACAAAAATCTTTAGATAAATCCGGGTGTGAAAGAAGTGGAGCAGCAACTAAAGCCTCACGAAGTTGTTCAATTTCTGACTGAGCTTCCTTATCCCAACACCAATTAGATTTCTTTCCAGATAGTTCGCATAAACGAGGTGTGGCCAAATCGTCCAATCTAACAAAGCGTCTAAGAAAATTACAGACACCAAGGAAACTACGAACATCACGTTTTGTGGTAGGAACAGCATAATTACGAATAGCGTCTAATTTTTCTGGATCAGGAAGAATACCTTCTGTAGAAATAATGTGACCGAGAAATTTCACCTGAGAACGACCAAATTCAGATTTTTCCAAGTTTACTGTAATGCCAACTCTTGCAAAGATACGTAACAATGAATCCAAAATTTTGTTGTGCTCACTCCAAGAACGTTTAGCAATAAGAATGTCGTCAACATATGAAGTAATATTGTCACGAAGATAAACAGGTAAAATTTCATTTAAACTACAAATGAATGCTGCAGAAAATATAGTCCAAACGGTAATTTACGAATTCGCTTTTAGGTAAAATAGTCATATCCGGTTATTTTTTACACGCTCTCTAGATAGATTGATAGTTGAAGAGTTGTTTCGATAGATGCAAAGAATAGTGAGAGAATAGGCAGCGGTACAGAAAACTAAAAGAGAAATAGCACCACTACAGCTCGGGGCCCTATGCTCGCTACGGCACATATTCACTTAAGAGTAGTGAATCCCCTGAGGACCTTAATAGCTGCACATTAATTTCAGTTTGTGACTTAGTGGCCAATTTAGCGGAACTGCGTACGTAAATTGATCTAACCATGAACATGGATGTATGTCAGTGTTAGAATTACGAAAGATCTTAAATTTCCGAACAGTTAAAAAGTGTTTATAGTCAAAGTTTTCGCCTCGTGACGACAAAGACCTACCGCGTCTGTCCCAGTCCGAATGTCGATTATTGTCAAGCTCGCGCGCCTGGCGCTCTCTTGTTGCTTCTCGTAAATGAAATAAATTACTTTCTTCAAAACCCGCTGCTATCGGTGATTCCAAATTTCTTCTACCGTCCTTTCCTACGATTTTGCTTTCAATTTGTTTGACTTGCTTTTCTAATGCCTCAGATTCCTTTTTGAAGCGTTCATTAAATTTTCCGTAATTTTCAACATGTTTATTTATGCTCTGGTACTCTTCGGTTTCTGAAAATGGCAATGGAGTTGTATCATCTGAATCTGTGTCCCCATTTAAACTAAGATTTGACAATTTATCTGAAATCTCCTCCACTCTCTCCGATAAGTTTACGTCTTCCGTAAGTGTCGCGACTCGGGTTTCGGTATTGTCACATTTAGTAGTTAACTGTTCACACTGTTGCGTTAAGTTATTTATTCTGTCATTTGGTACGGATTCCTCGATTCTTTCAAGTATTTCTTCCTTATCGATTGCACGTTTTGAATTTAACTCTGAAAAATTTTGTACTATCACGCGATCTTTTTCTTCCTGTTCTCTGTCCTGTTCCTCTTGTCCGATTTCTGTTGAAATTAAACTATTATTGTGAGCATTCAAAATCGGTTGTACTTCTCTAATTTCTTTATTTGATTCGTCTTTCATGTTTTTGAAACCTGTCCTTATTTGTGAGCTTAACCGTGTTACCATTGCTTCCATCCTGGTTTCTAACCGTGATGCCAAAGTTCCCATCTCTGTTTTTAATTCGGATCCTAACTGCGATCCAAGTGAGTCTAACCGTGTTTCCATTGTTTCCCTTTGTGAGTCTAACCGTGTTGCCATATCAGTTTTAATTTCAGATCGTAACTGTGATCCCATATTTAATATAGCACTCATCAACCGCTCCATAGTAACTGGTTCGAAATTCTTTTCGCCCATAACGTTTCCCGCAAAACCAGCTTCCTTTGTCATAGCTGTAAGACTATCTGTGTTCGATACTATTCCAGAATCTTCTGTCGTTAATCTCGTATTCTGTGAATTTTCTGATTGAGAAAAACCTTGAACTGGTTCCGGACTATTTTCCCGACTTATTACATTGTTTTCCACTTCATTATGCATCATACTGTTGTCCTGTGTTGGCGAGTTCGCCATGTTAACAATTTCGACATTCTCACTATTCATCATTTTTGCCTTTTTCATAGATCGCGTAATCATTTACAAAACATATAAAGCTCGTCACTATATGAAAATTGCACACAATGACACTTTATCTCCAACAATATCAATCACACGAAATGTTTCCTTCAAACACGATTAACGAACAATAGAAGAATGACAATCACCAAATCTACACATGCAATACAGACTACAACTATTAAGCTACAAATTACTACAACAGTACTACTGTCTACTATTTTTACAATCAGAAGATTCCAAGGGACGATCCTGGCAGGGTCGCCACGTGCATGGGGGCTTAATAAAATGAAATGCAAATATTTTTTTAGTAGCTGTCTGTCCGATTACTCAAGTCTCGTAAACGGCTGGCCCTGACAACTAATTGTTACGCTATCTGACTGCATATAATGACAACAAGAATGAAAAGAAAATTTTCGTTAACACAATTAATTAATTAAGTCCCCAGCAACTATAAAACCTACGAAACCAAAGCACAAGTATAACTGTTCTGTGTGTGGGAGTGTGACTCAACGCACATCTGGCACGGTTCTTCTTCAACAAGACAAGAAATTTTAAATACCATTTACTGACGTGATAAAAGAAAATTACAAATACTATAATTGTGCAAGAAACCCAGAATTACACTCTAATACAAGAACACACGTCAGATGCTTTGTTGACTGAACCTGTAATGAAGCATTATTCAGGACACACAAATAATAAGAAAATAAAGAACAGTAGTTAGTTACCTTAATTTATATTGACGAAAAGCACTCAGATCATTACAATATCTCCATTGGAACAACATCTGCTATCTCTCCCATCAAACCACTGCATAACATGGAACAACACTCACTACTACCCCATCTCATTCCAACTTCAGATACAAGCAGTGTCCACCACAACTGCTCGGCAAGAACTGCCTGCCGCTACCTCTCAATGAGCACTGCCAGTGGAGGCGGCGGAACAATACTCTCTCTGGCGCGATTTTTGGCGCTGTGGCTCAGTGTAGCCACCTTTCACTCTCCAGAAGATAATTTGTAAGTCAGCGGAGGGAGGGGATGGAGGTAGGATGAGACAAGTATGCAAAATAGCCTAATACCCTAATTTCAAACTCAATACAATGAGAGATACTTAGAGCATGTCACTTAGATATAAATAAATTTTACCTAGTGTCTTATTTATTCTATGATGATTAGTGTTTACTCTTATTTGAATGAAATTATGTGACATGAGAGTCTAAGAATAATTATTTCCTGTAAATAATGAGTGGGTCTGTTCATCTGTCTTCTTTGGGGGGGGGGGGGGTCAGTTATATTTTACTTCTATCCCTTGATCAGTATGAATGTGGCATCAGCAAACATTACATATTTTGAACTAAAATCTACAATATTTTCAGAGGCTAAGAAAAAGAAAAGGCACAGTGCTGAACTGTGTGGAACTTGATGCCTTACATTTTCCCATTCTGATGTTAACTTGGCTCCTGTTTAACAATGTGATGCTCTGCTTTCTCTTGTGATTGTAAGGCATCAGTCATGCAAGACAGGTGGCATTAATGTGTTAGTGAGTACCCACTAATAACCAGAGAGATAAAGTGTGTTACTTAGCTCTGTGAGGACTCCATGTGCAATACAAGATACAGTTTTTCTGTGGAAAATCCTTCAAAAATGCCAACTGAGAGGCACTTACCAAATTAACATCACATACACTAATTCTGGACCACCCTGTAAAATGGGCACAAAAAATTCCATTTTTAGACATTTTATTTCATAAGGAGAAATAAGACTAGGCATCACACAAAACATGTGATCAGCAGTATTTATTTGGAATGATCCTGTCTTTGTTCTGTTAAAACGAAATTTCAAATATTTGTTGAAGAAACAGAGAAAATATACCTGACTGTTCATAGGAATAATAAAATATATTGAAACCATAAAGGAAGACAAAGGGTTTATGAATTAGTTGACAATAATAATCGAAAACTATAACATTCTAGCCTGCATCAGATGCCACAAAACAAAGAAAAATTTGAACACCCTAGTATTTTCGTCTGAAAATCGGAAAGCAGATCTATGAATTTCGAAATGGATTAGGGACATAAGGCTGTATAATTGCTCAGTAAGTACATAAAATTAACAATATAATCTAAAAGTGGTGAGAGATAAAAACTAAACATACAGATTTACGAAATACTTTATTAATTTACATTAAGCTAATCATGAAATATGCAGAAAATACTTTTGTCAAATGATAGTAATATGCTACACCACCTTTAAATTTTTTATTTGATGTTGCTAAATTCACATTAAGTATTTGCTTTAATAGGTAAAGAGCATTAAGGAAAATGTAAAATGATAATAAAAATTTTGCTTAAGCACATTGCTACTATCTACAGGCAACCATTAAACAGTTTTTATGTTCTTGCTACAAAAAAGGGTGAAAAAGCAAATAAATCAGAGAACAGACTTTCTGGATACATTTTATATATTAATACTATTTGCTGAATTAGAAATCAAAACTAGAACTTGTTTAGATTGCATTGAAGTAAGGTATCTAAGTATACAGAATGACTAAAAATTCAACTTCACTCTACTAGTGGCAATATTAGTAAAGTTGCTCATACTGTTAGCTTAATGGCCCTTTGTGTTGCCTTTAAAATATAAAAGTTCAAGCTCTTGACCATCATTTATATTTGTAATACAGAATTCTCCATCAGAAAGGAGTTAACATTCTACAAACTATTTCTCGACAATAACTTTGTTCTCAAGTGCCATTACTCGATTTTTGTCATGTTGAAGCTTCAAAAAGGATCATTATACCTTTTCAAATTGTTCTACTGGTACTAAGTGGCCCTAGAAAGTAAATATACGGTCTTAAAATACCAACATAGGATTTGTTACAACTTTTTTATAACACTTAACATCAGAAAACATTGTTCTAGAAAGTTAAAATATCAGTCAGTCCTAATATGAATATGAAAATTTGGTTGATAATGAAACTCAGGAAAAAAACTGAAGTTCAAGATATTATCTTGTGCTGCTAGATAAAAAGTTTTCAGATGGTAACATGAAGTTCTCATTAATTGTATTTTACTAACTAAAAGTATAATTCACATGAGTTTCTTATAATATTCAAATATTAAAAAATATTTTAACCGATGTTTAAACATAAACAATATTCATCTTTTAGCTTCAACACATTCTATGCCCATACATAATTTACAGGTTATAAAAAATTATATTCATGAAGTTTGAAAAAGGTTCTATGGTATTAGATATTTATAGAATTACACACAATATATATTATGTGTCAATTAGATACAAAATAACAGATATTGGTTATGTGGAATTCCTAGCAATCCCAGCAACACTCCACAATTGCTAAATATTTATAGGAAGTACATGTATGTCCAAATCACCTTCTCCCTTCTTCCTCTGTCCATTTCCTCCTTTGTACCTCTCTTTGTCCATCTGCTCCTCCTCTCTCTCTCACTGTCCATCTTTTCCACCCTCTTCCCTCCAATCACTCTCCTTCTCCACAATTCTTTTTGTCCATCTCCTCCTTCTCTCCCTCTCAGTATCCATCTTCTCCCCCTTCCCTCTCAGACCTATCTCCTCTTCCTGTCTCTGTCTCTTTCTCTCCCTGATCTTGAGCCTTGTTTAGCATTACATAAATTGGTTGGGATCTTTAATATATGTGGTACAGGAGAATCTCTCCAGTTGCTGCACCTGTAAGGGTAGAAGGTGTAATGAACATGCTTCTCTTTCTGTGTTGTGGCAATATTTTCATCCCTGCATAGATAAAATACCCAACTTCATTCGTAACTTGTTTCACTAGCTTTTTAACGAATATTTGCTCATAATTTTTCCCCTCTACTGTACCATGTAATACACATAAGCTTACCTTCTTCGTATTTTAGTAATGATTTTGCTTAGTTATATTTATTCACCTATTCTTTTTAGTACCTCTTCGTTCTGTAGTTTATGTCTCCACTTAATTGTTATATTTGTTGCATGGTGATCTATTATAATTATTTAGTTTCATCTTCTATACTTTTACTAATCGCAACCTTTTCCCCAGCACACAATGTTTTGTCCAGACATCAAATTTCAAAAACATCTTTCTGAATTCCACGTTAGTATTGAATATTAATAGTACAGTTTTCTCCATGAAAGCTTTCATTTAATTGTGTTCAACATTGTTACTGTTGTCAACCTTACTTTCTCATTTTTGCTCATTTTTGTTTTGGGCATTTCCCACATATTCGAATTTTGCACTAAAAGTGGGAAGTCCAGAATTGAATAAGGACAATATTATGAGTAGGATAGATTGCTACTCACCATGTTGAGGAGACGCTGAGTCAGACAGGCACAACGAAAAGACTGCTTTACAAAATGTGTAGTAGTCTTTTCGTCGTGCCTCTCTTCGACTCAATGTCTCCTCTATATAGTATCAGTCTGTCTTCTTCATGATATTGCTGCCATTTCTTCATCTGTTAATGTCTCCTCTACATAGCATCAGTCTGTTGTTTTCATGATATTGCTGTCATTTCTTCATCTGTTTGTCTTCTCCTAGTATGCTGTTTAACTTGTCGATACTCTGTTCTTCATCACATCACCTATACATTGGTTAACTTCAATCGGCTCTCTCTGTTAAGAATGTTGTGTACTACATTCAGCAGCTCTTCTAACTGTTCTTCGCTTTCTGCAATGAGGGTAACGTTTGCACACTTTAGTGCTGTTATTTGTTCCCATTTCATTCTTATTGTGAGTATGAAAATTCCTTTCGTTTCGTTAGTTGCTTAATAAATAACATTGAAGACAAGCTTACAGCTCTGCCTAACACTGTTCTCAAGAAGAACTTGTCATCCTTTAATTTTTAATTTGGTTACTCGTGATAGTTTTCGTGGACGCCGTAGATTAATCATCTGACTTCTCTGTTCCGGTGGTTCTCAAGATTTCAAAGCTTATTCAATATGATGTCATTCAACTACTGTCTAGGCTAACAACTCTGACTAACGTGTCATGCATCCCCTTCATTCCTCCTTTCATTGCTGGTACGGAATGATCTCCTCCATGTCAACCTGTATGTTTTCCAGAACATCATTCATGTGAAACCCAAGTCGACTTTCCTCGCAGGACAGCCTGAAAGCCAAGGATAAAGGCATTTAGGCAGAGCAGTATTTCCCAATTTCCGAAAACCACAGTACCATACAAGTACTTACTAACGTAAGTCATACGGAACATCAAACGAAAGCAGTGATCGAACTGAATATTTCTTGGTAGGGAGGGTGCTGCATGGTGTCTTGGATGTAGATTCATCGACAAGTATAGAAGAAACTTCAGACGTTATCCAGAGGAGTGTTTGGGATTCTTTCTGTGTACGTTGCGTTAATAACTTGGCAGCAATATTATCAGTAGCCACAGACTCTTTGTATATGATGCAGTTATCCAGCTATCCAGAATGAAGTAATGTCTGTCAAAATGTGGACAAATATTCGGTGAGCTCTTGATGGGATTTAAAAGTGGTGCAACTATTGGCAACTGGCTTCGAATGTTCATAAATATGAAATTGTGCGCTTTAGAAATATGTGAATATGTGGTTGATCACAATGTTAATAACGAGTCAGAAGTGGAGTCGTGTATATACCAGGGTGTAACGGTTTGTAGAGATACCAAATAGAATGGTCATATACACTATGCTTAGCCGTAGGTAAGGCAGATAGCAGACTTACATTCATTCCTAGTACGCTGGGATAAAGCAAACAACCTAAAAGGGGAATGTTATGCAAGTGTGTGGAGCTCATATCAGATAGAACTCACAGGAAATATTAAACGTATACAAATGGTCACAGGTTTGTTTGAAAAATAGTGAGCGTCACGGAGATACTGAAAACCCGAATGGCAGACAGTTGAAGATAGACGCCAATTATCCTGCGAAAGCGAACTTACAAAGTTTAATGAAAAAAAAAACTGTGTTCTGCCTTATGGCAGGTCTTGTCATGAGGGAAGCCTCATCAGAGAGGGCCACCGCATGAGCGTCTAGGGAAGTGATTCCAATGGTGGTTCCCCGTAGCCTTCCACTGATGATGATGAAATTATGATGAGGACAACACAACACCAACTCCCTGAGCGGAGAAAATCGCCTACCCAGCCGGGAATCGAACCCAGGCCCTTTCGCGTGACAGACCGCCGAGCTGACCACTCAGCTATCGGGGCGGACCACAAAGTTTCATTAAAGAATATTAATAAAATATCTGGGAATATACCTTCTATATATCGTTCCCGTAATGACGGCGAACACAAAATTAAACTAATTAGAATGAACAATGAGGCCTTTACGCAATCATTTTTTTCTGTGCACCATAAGAAACCCTAATATATGTTACAGTAAGAACTACCCTCTGGCCTATATTTTACCGTTGTGTAGTGTTTAGAAGTATGGATGTAGATGTAGAAGTAGAGATGTAGAAGTAGCACAGCAGTACAGTTACTTATCTTGTATGTCAGAATCCATTAATCTCGATCGTCTGCCTCTTATAATTTTTTAAAAATCTTTTACATTTTATTCTAGTCCGCTGAAGAGTTAGAGCAGACTTGCACTATCTGATGGATCGAGATACCTACTGTACTTAATCTGGTCTCCTGGCCTTTTTTTTTTTTTTTTTTTTTTTTTTTTACGGTCGTATTAAAAGTCCGATGTGATTACGTTTCTTCTTTTTTGTTGAATTCTAGCAGAAGATTTTATTATTAAGCACACATCGATGTGTTAAAGGGACGAAGAAAACAAAACTATCCAAGATCGAGGTTAAATACAGTTTACTTTTATCGTGAACGTCGTTGATTTACTCTTCTGATGGAAATTAATCGGAGGTAAAAAATATCTTTCAGTACCTGATTTTATAGTATTGGGCCTAGCAAACTGCTTTTTTGTAGCAAAAATGATTTCAGTGCTTGCTTCCTATAGCAACCATAGATGCTTGGTTGATAGTTAATATTGGCCATTGAGTTAAAAAAAGAAGGGAGGTGCCACTAAAGTCTTACGCTGTACGTTGTTTTGAAGCCAGAGTGGGCGCGGCCTTCCGTCATTTTAATTAGCCCAAAACATTAGCAGACTACTGTTTACTATTACAGCTTGTTCTTTATATTATCATATGCGTGCGACAACTGTTTTAAATAGTAAAAATTATAGAGCTTACATGAATAACATTTTGTCCGGAAGGCAATTTCGAGCGTTTTTCTGTCCTTGAACGCTCAAGTAATACAGTTCGCCTCGTTAACGTAACTTTTTTTGCTGCTATATTTTAGATAACCAGAAATAGAAGGAATTGATGTGAAAATTATGCTTTCATAAGCCATTTAATTCCACTTTTACTGTATTTGTCTCTATAACAAATGAAAGTGGAACTCAGAAATCAATGCTTGTTTGCTTATTGGTATCCGTACTGTTTCTTGTTCGTTACATTTTAAGCTTTCAACTCTTGCGCACAACATTTACAATGTTCACGTTTGCAAAAAAATAGTACCTTCGTGTTCTTTTCTAGCCCATAAAAATGTGCAATGAGGAAAGAAGAAAGGCATGCTATCGTATTTTGTACATGTCAACGAAGTGAATGATTATTGAAATGTCAAAGAAACAATTGTAAAGAGGTATATCTGCATGCAGAACAAACTTATTGTTTTATTAGATTGTGAGTGCATTAGTCTCGCTGTAGTTTACCCATCTTCTCACTCTGAAATCTTATCTATGATGCGTTATTCACTGTGTGGTCAATAATAGCAATTTACAGCGTAAAAAACACATAATTTTTTTAAACATCTTCCAGCATTGTGGAACGTTATAAACGTGATTAAGGGGATGGTCTCAAACGCTTAACACCTTTTAAAATGGACGATTTCCTTTAACACGTATGCAAATAACTTTTTAGTAATGGTAACCTAACCTGGGTAAGATGTAACTTTCGAGCAGTAGTCTATTTGCTTCTTCTCCCGGAATATTTCTCGCCAGTAACTCTGTCATTTTTTCAGGAACAACCAAACAGAACATTTGTAACGTACTGTTGCTTTGATCATTTGCTTAATTTTACTTTTGAATTTCATTTTGAGGTTTTCAGAATTTATGTCTATACAATGCTTCGTGATATACCAAAAGTCAGTTACTTATTTTCATGTTCCATGTATCATTTGCATGATAAATCGTAATGATACTGAACGAGTCATTATATATTGACGTTAATGTTTTGTAAATGTGCCTCCACGCTGATCGTTTATTAGTTTTTGCGTTATTTTTTTTATTAAAGAGAGACCATTTACACATTACAGTAATAAATCATCTTCTGTGGAATAGGGGGAGTTATCAAAGAGAAACGTTTTCAGTTTAGTTTAAAATTTTCCTTTACTGTGTGTCAGGCATTTTATATCAATGGGTAGGCGATCACAACTTTTGGTTACAGCGCTGTGAACCTCTGTTTGTGCTACAGACAACCACAATGTGGGTTAATGAATGTCATTTTTTTCTTCTGATATCGTAATTATGTATATCATTGTTCCCGTTGAAATGCAGTGGATTATTTACAACAAACTTCATGAGAGAATAACCATACTATGAAACTGATAGATAGCTACTCCACGCCGATCATAAGGCAGGCACAACAAAAAAAGTGTTAACATAAATTTTCAGCCAAAGTATTCCTCAGAAAGGAGGCACATCACACATACACATTCATATAATCAGATACATAGAACTCACATACGCATGACTACTGTCTTCGGCTGTTCTAGCCAGAATATTTTTTAAAGGGCCGAGGAAATGTGAACAACGAATAATAATTATCTTCATAATAATTTAGGCCCTCAGATGCTGCCCCAACAATCAGCGCGGTTACGTAGCCATGTGTTGTGTGGGGCCAACGTTGATACAGTGTGTCTGGGATGTCGGGGTGTTTCCGACTTGCAAGGCAATGAAAAACACTGGGAGGAAGTGACAGAACGGACGCTGAGTAAATTAAGGCACATGTGAAGTCAAATGACAGAAATATCACCATTACAATAAAAGTAAGCAGTACAATAATAATTCGTGTACATAAAAGAAAGTGGTGCTTGAACGGCCTCTACTTACGAATGAAATGTGATTCCTTTAAACTTCAGATTACGATCAGATCGATTAGAACGCTTGTAAACAGTGCAAACTGGCATTTTTGATGAAACAACTACGTCTCCACACAATCAAAGCACCCAACTGGGCACGGGCACGTCAGAGTGACGTCGCGGGAATTATCAAAGCGGTGAACCATGGAGGTATGAACGCGGTGAACCTAATGTTTTGGGCTGGTTGTGATGGCGGACATCGACTTCAGCTTGTGCCGTGATGACACCTCTCTTCTTTGCTTACCTCCATGATATTGGCCGATTATTAAACAATGAACTATCACTACGCCGCACACGAAGCGATTTAACTGTTACTTTTTCTCAATACAGTTTCAGAATGAATCAGTCAATGTTAATTAAATTAACTGCACTCTAAATACAACTGAAACTCTTTCTTACTTAACTTTTCCTCATATTACGCCTTGATAACATAGGTTGGACATTTTTCAGGAATTAAAGTTTGTTTTGATCTCATATATTTTCACAATTCAAGATACATATCGCTCACACGACGTAACACTGAACCAAAGTGTACAGTGAATGAGGAAACAAGTGATCGAACCAATGAGCTGACAGAATGATCTGAACAAAGTGAGAACGAGACACTGTTACTTATAGATTAATACAAAGAAATGAATTGTGATCGAGAGTATTCTTACTCCTTTACTCTCTTAAGATTATACTTTATTCATTTTTTATAACTAATACTTAAATAAGTCAGTTAAACTAATTAAAGTTTATTTTTAATTAAGGCTCTGTGTTTACAGTCTCTAACACACAATTCAACAAAACCCGACGTTTTAATCTCACAGAGTGGGCATATTATTAGTGAAACTGAACAGATCAAATTTCTAGGTGTTCAGATAGATAGTAAACTGTCATGGGAAGCCCACATTCACAATCTTGTTCGAAGAGTTAATGGCATTTTTACTATTAGAACGGTATCTGAAGCAAGTGATAGTTCGACACAAAAGGCGTCTACTTTGCTTATTCCCATTTGCTTATATGGTACTATATACTGGGGTAACTCATTCCATTCTCAAAGGATATTATCGCCTCAGAAACGGGTCATCAGCTTATTCCCAAGAATTACCAGTTTTCGTATAGTTAATTCTCGGCACAAATCCAAACTGCATTTCGATCGCACTTCATTGGGTCTTGTGCAGAAAGATGTGCAGTATGCTGCTGCATCCATTTTCAATAAGCTACCACATAATTTCAAAAATCTTAGTAGTAATCCACGCGTTTTCAAATAGAAACTGAGGAGGTACCTCATGCGTCACTCTTTCTATTCTGTCGAGCAGTTCCTTGAAAAATCAAGCTGATTCCTGTGTTATATTGTTGATTGCGCTTACATAAACTTATGACGTCTTTTTTCGGTTCATAAACATTTTATTTTATTTGTTATCACTTTTGTGTTGTTATTTCATGTACTGACACGTTCAACGATCTTGGAGATTTGCTCCTTAATTTGGTCCTACGGAACTAGAAATATTAAAAAAAAAAAAAAAGCTTGAACACTGATGCAAATACTTCTGATTATGTATCTAGAGCGAAGTTGGCGTTCTAACTCACAGCAAAGGATTGGGTTCACGTCGGTCCTCTGGGCACGGTATTCCGTTTCAGGAACGTTATTATCAACAAACCATTGTCTAACGGATGCTACTTTATAACATTGTCCATTTTCATGCCGACACAGTTATCGCCTCCGAACTGTTCCTCTACTGTATGCAATAAACAATGCTGTAAGAAGTCTTCATATTCTTCCGCATTTTGCGTTTTCTTTATTGCAATGAAGGACCCATGTAATAACCATGAAAAACACCCCAAACAACTACACATTCCTCCGTACTTCACATACACGATGCCAGGCATTCGCCAAATCCAAATCCTTCCATCGGATTACCGTAAGGTATAGCATGATTCATCACGCCACTCGTTTCCAGTCATCCACTGTCCAATACCGTAGCTCTCTGCACCACCTCAAGCGTCGCTTAGCGTTGAATCCAGAAACACACTTCTGCTCATAAATTAAGGATAATGCTGATACATGGTGAAACAACGCTCTGATGAGCGGTTTGCGGGCTTAAATCACCTAGGGGTGTGATCATGTGGTGCATTTGACCTGCGGTCGTCGCACGGTGGCGCTGGCAGCAGTCCACATACGCAGAGGTGTGTTGGTTCATGTCAGAGTACGGTGCAGCGAGTAAGTGTGCAGACGTTCTCAGACGTGCTAATGGTGACTGTGTGTTGAAAATGGCTCAAAGAACGCATATTGATGACGTTATGAGGGGTAGAATACTAGGGCGACTGGAGGCTGGTCAAACACAGCATGTCGTAGCACGGGCCCTACGTGTGCCACAAAGGGTGATCTCAAGGCTATGGCAACGATTCCAGTAGACAGAAAACGTGTCCAGGCGCTACAGTACAGGACGTCCACAGTGTAAACACCACAAGAAGACCAATATCTCACCATCAGTGCCCGCAGACGGCCACCGAATACTGCAGATAGCCTCGCTCAGGACCTTACCGCAGCCACTGGAACAGTTGTCTCCAGAAACCCCGTCTACAGACAACTGAACAGAAATGGTTTATTCGCCCGGAGATACGCATTCCACTGATTTCTGGTCACAGGAGAGCCCGTAAAGCCTGGTGTCAAGAACACAGTACATGGTCATTGGAACAGTGGTCCCAGATTGCGGACTAGTCCAGGTATAGTCTGAACAGTGATTTTCGCCGGGTTTTCATCTGGCGTGAACCAGGAACCAGATACCTACCCCTTAATGTCCTTGAAAGGGACCTGTATGGATGTCGTGGTTTGATGGTGTGGGCTGGTTGACGTACGGCCCTGCATGTCTTTGATAGAGGTCGTGTGTATCGGGACGTCATTTTGCACCAGTATGTCCACCTTTTCAGGGGTGCAGTGGGCCCCACCTTCCTCCTGATGGATGATAACGCACGGCCCCACCGAGATGCCATCGTGGAGGAGTACCTTCAAACAGAAGATATCAGGCGATTGGAGTGGCCTGCCTGTTCTCCAGACCTAAACCGCATCGAGCAGTCTGGGATGCTCTCGGTCGACGTATCGCTGCACGTCTTCAAACCCCTACGACACTTTACGAGTTTCGGCAGGCACAGGTGCAAGAATGGGAGGCTGTACCCCAGCAGCTGCTCGACCACCTGATTCAGAGTATGCCAACCCGTTGTGCGGCGTGTGTATGTGTGCATGGCGATCATTCCCATATTGATGCCGGGGTACATGCGCAGGAAACAGTGGTATTTTGTAGGCCATGTGTTTCAGGACGGTTTTCTCAACTTATCGCCAATACCGTGGACTTACATATCTGTATCGTGTGTGTTCCCTATGTGCCTATGCTGTTAGCGCCAGTTTTGTGTAGTGCCACGTTGTGTGGCACACACACATTCTGCAATTATCCTTAATTTATGGGCATGAGTGTATGTGGCTTATGAGGAGCTGCTCGGCTATATTAATCATTCTTTTCATTAAGTCCTGACGCACGGTCATCGTGCCGACTGGACACATCGTAGCACTTTGGATCTCAACGAGTGATTCCTCCCACTGATAACTTTCTACAACAACCCTTCGCACGCTCGACGTTCCCTGTCCGTCGGTACGTGAGGTATGGCTGGTCGTGGTTTAGCTGTCTTTGTTCCTTCATGATCCACTTCACAGTCACATCAGCAACAGTCGACTTGGGCAGCTTTACCAATATTGTTACGTTCCTGATGGATCTGCTGCTTAAGGAAGATCGAATGACTAGTCCTCGGTCGAAGTCACTGACCTCCACTGAACGACCAATCCAGTTGTTACTGCTTCCCTACTGTTAACACAACACTCCTCGTCTTTTTTCATAATGGTGGGTCAGCATTTCCTGACATGTACACTACTGGCGATTAAAATTGTACAACACGAAGATGACGTGCTACAGACGCGAAATTTAACCGACAGGAAGAGGATGCTGTGATCTGCAAATGATTAGCTTTTCAGAGCATTCACACAAGGTTGGCGCCGGTGGCGACACCTACAACGTGCTGACATTAGGAAAGTTTCCAACCGAGTCCTCATACACAAACAGCAGTTGACCGGCGTTGCCAGGTGAAACGTTGTTGTGATACCTCGCGTAAGGAGGAGAAATGCGTACCATCACGTTTCCGACTTTGATAACGGTCGGATTGTAGCCTACCGCGATTGCGGTTTATCGTATCGCGACATTGGTGCTCACGTTGGTCGAGATCCAATGACTGTTAGCAGAATATGGAATCGGTGGGATCAGCAGGGTAATACGGAACGCCGTGCTGGATCCCAACGGCCTGGTATCACTAGCAGTCGAGATGACAGGCATCTTATCCGCATGGCTGTAACGGATCGTGCAGCCACGTCTCGATCCCTGAGTCAACAGATGGGGACGTTTGCAAGACAACAAGCATCTGTACGAATAGTTCGACAACGTTTACAGCACCATGGACTATCAGCTCGGAGACCATGGCTGCGGTTACCCTTGACGCTGCATCACAGACAGGAGCGCCTGCGATGGTGTACTCAACGACGAACCTAGGTGCACGAATGGCAAAACGTCATTTTTTTCGGATGAATCCAGGTTCTGTTTACAGCATCATGATGGTCACATCCTTGTTTGGCGATATCGCGGTGAACGCACATTGGAAGCGTGTATTCGTCATCGCCATACTGGCGTATCACCCGCCGCGATGGTATGCGGTGCCACTGATTACACGTCTCGGTCACCTCTTGTTCGCATTGACCGCACTTTGAACAGTGGATATTACATTTCAGACGTATTACGACCCGTGGCTCTACCCTTCATTCGATCCATGCGAAGCCCTACATTTCAGCAGGATAATGCACGACCGCATGTTGCAGGTCCTGTATGGGCCTTTCTGGATACAGATGTTAGACTGCTGCCTTGGGCAGCACATTCTCCAGATCTCTCACCAACTGAAAACGTCTGGTCAATGGTGGCCGATCAACTGGCTCGTCATAATACGCCAGTCACTACTCTTGATGAGCTGTGGTATCGAAGCCGCTGTACACGCCATCCAAGCACTGTTTGACTCAATTTCCAGGCGTATCAAGGCCGTTATTACGGCCAGAGATGGTTTTTCTGGGTACTGATTTCTCAGGATGTATGCACCCAAATTGCGTGAAAATGTAATCACATGTCAGTTCTAGTATAATATATTTGTCCAATGAATACTCGTTTATCATCTGCATTTCTTCTTGGTGTAGCAATTTTAATGGCCAGTAGTGTATCTTCCACTTACACATTACGCAGGGGTGTCCGGATATTTTTGAACAGAGAGTGTGCAGAGTGCTGGTCTTCCTCCCGCCAAAACCTTGCGGTATTCAGTGGAGCAGCAATTCTCGCTCGGTCGCCTTCTGCTGACGCCGTGGTTTCGCTCCGTCGCTCTGCCACGTTCCGCGCCGCAGAGGTTCTATGCTGCGCGCGTCATTAGCCGTGATTACCTGCCGGTAATTATTATAATTACGCACTGGTCGTTGTTGTCGGAACAACCGGGGAAATTGACCGGAAGATAAATTGACACGGACGGAGGTCTGAGCGGCAGCTGCCGCGTCCGCAGGTGTACCCCGGCGGCTGTTTGACATTCACTCTGCACGTCCTCCCTCGAAATTGGCAGGCGAGCTGTTCATTACCGTCGACGTACGCACAGTGAACCGCGTGTATCTGGACGTCATCCTTACTAAGAAGAAACCAAATTATTCCCTCCAATTTCACCTGGCTAAATATCGCAACGAAACGGGAGTTAGCACTTTTAATCCCAAACGAAGCTTTGAATGTGTTTCGAGACTCATGTTCTGTATTGCAGTGAACGATACATGCATAGACAAATTTTTAAGAAAGTACTTCACTAGGACGGTTTATAAGATGAAAGTTTAATCGGGTATCTGATACAGGATCAACCTCTAAGGCAGTGGTTCCAAACTTTTCTGATACCATTACCCCCCGAGTTAAATCAGATATTAGCAAGTAACCCTCGCTCACCCCCGCCCCGCCTTCCCCTCACCTTGCCCCATAATCATTAACATTATCTGCTAAATAAACTTTGCAATGAAAAAGTATTTCCTTCAGGCACTTTCATTTTTTAAATGACGAAAGATTAATGGTACTGAGTTTTTGTAAGTGTTTTATTAAATCCGTTTATCACGGAGAACCAGCTTGCGACGGTGATGCGCAACTAGACAAATAAATTGCATCCTTTAAGAAATTTAGCTGGATAAAATTTAAAAGCTTAATTGAATCACTTACTGCAGAAACAGCACTTCTCCACTTTTTGACACTACACGATTTATTCATATTTTCGAGATTGTAGAGGCAATACCTATTGCTTCATGTAAAAGAAAACGTCTGCCATATATCCATGGCCTACAGACAGGAAGCAAAATTTCAGCTGAGCGCACAAGTGCTGTTTGTGCTCTAAACATGTGCTTGAGATGTCAATACAGGAATCTTTTTAGACAGTCAAATCGCCATCAGTGTTGTTAACAGTCGCAACATCTGGGGCAACATCGCACAATTTTATGCATATCATGCGGGAGAGGCTAAGAAAAGTGCGAACGTAGTTTGCTCTTTTATCTTAGACAACATTAATTTTGAGTTACCAAGTTGCATCAAGTGCCTACACATATTTTCTGACGGGTGTACCACAATAAAAAGACATTGTTGTTAGGTTTCTCCAAATCCTCATTACTACTGAAATACTACAAATTGTACACCATTATTTTCCTATTAGTGACATTCTTTCATGCCAAATGATCGTGATTTTGTTGTTATAAAGTGGAAGATTATCTATGTTAGATCTGTATGTAGAAATATAAACAGCAATGCATGAAATAAGAAATTTTGATTTACAAACTTTAGTAAAGGAACACTGTTGTTAGGTTTCTCCAAATCCTCACTACCACTGGAAGATTACGAATTGTACACCATTATTTTCCCATTAGTCACGCTCTTTCATGCAAGATGATCGTGATTTTGTTGTTGTAAAGAGGAGGATTAGTTATGTATATCTAGATGTAGAACTATAAACAGCAATGCATAAAATATGGAATTTTGATTTACAAAGTTTAGTGTGAGCTTCTTATATTACAAATGAAAACATCGATACCCATCGGTATAAAGAGTTCATATTGTGTATTATGCGTGATTACATCGCAGCGGACAGTTGAAT
Organism: Schistocerca cancellata; assembly: GCF_023864275.1. Classification (NCBI taxonomy): domain Eukaryota; kingdom Metazoa; phylum Arthropoda; class Insecta; order Orthoptera; family Acrididae; genus Schistocerca; species Schistocerca cancellata. The sequence continues at coordinate 758,330,097 of NC_064628.1, read as the reverse complement.
TTTACATGCATGTTCTCTCCTCCGATATGCTGGATACCTGATGATGGTCTGAAGGCTGAGAAAGGTTGTATATAAAAAAGTATTTTTACCAGCTCTCGGCGGTGAACTACGATGTGTCTAAATACCTCGGGCTGTGTATCACCACAGTCAGAAGATACTGTACATCCTCTGTTTGTTGAATAATAACTCGAGCTTCCATAAGTTCTCAAGGTAAGAACTTAATGGTTCAAATGGCTCTGAGCACTATGGGACTCAACTTCTGAGGTCATCAGCCCCCTAAAACTTAGAATTACTTAAACCTAACTAATCTAAGGACATCACACACATCCATGCCCGAGGCAGGATTCGAACCTGGGACCGTAGCGGTCTTGGGTTCCAGACTGTAGCGCCTAGAACCGCTCGGCCACTCCGGCCGGCTAAAAACTTAATGACCAATGTTACTGAAGTGCCTCCACTTTTGGCTTTACTGACTGTAACACTACGGGGGTGCGACTTCATAACGTTTATTGATAACAGATTAATGTGTTGAGTAGCGATGGTTACCTCACTTGATGAACAGGGTGGCGGTACTGAAGACACGGTCTGATCTGATAAGTTTTAATCCATTTTTTCGGTGATTTTCCGTGGGTGGAATAGAGTAGACCAGGGCTTCCCAACGTGTGGTCCGCGGACCTTTTAGGGGTCCGCCGGCTCTTTCTAGGGGGTCCGCGGCCATCTTTCACCAAATCGTGTAAAATAATGAGTAAAATTATTGAATAAAAATGTGAAAATCAAATTCATCACTATTTTTTTCGTGTGAAACACATGTGTACTTTTACTTCAGGTCGTATCCCCAAACAGCCTTTGCGGTTCCTAAATGAGAACGTATACATAGTTTAGTGCCGGAGAATGCGGCTTCTCTGATCGACTGTTTAGCAACAATACGGGGGTCGTTTGAGCCCCGGCTCACGGCGCTAGATGCGCTGAAACCTTTTACGCATGCGCGGAGCGAGCTTTGTCGACCAATCACAGCGCTCGCTGGCACGTACGCGGCCCAAGGCATCATTAAATGTTAAACTTGCTTTGTCAGTGCGCTACCTATTTCATAAGTCGATTTTTGACCAGTTTATTACTTCTAACATGGATCGGTGGCTGAAGTCAGGATCATTGAAGAAGGGTGCAGTTTCTCCATCGCCTTCACAACAAGGGAAGTTTTCAGTTGAAATGAATGAGGAGGGAGGAAGACCAAAGGAAGACTTTGTAATTTTTCCTCCTATCTACGTAATTCTGTAGCTCTCAATTCGTTCGAGGAATCAATCATTCATGATAGGAAACACAGTCATAGCTCAGTCACTCCAAAATGATTCTGGAATTCTACTTGTTAGAATGAAATCAGGCGATGATTCTTCTTCTCTGCAGGCTCGTGCTTTGCGGCAGTCTGCTAATCTGTACAAATAAAATGCCTCGTAATTTTGGGAGCGTTGTATAATCAGTCGGGAAACCTCAGATCAAGCGGATATTTGGCTTTGATGAAGTTTAACCTTCCGAAGAAGTAATGGAGCTCTTCGATTATTAAATGCAGGTTCGTATCCAGTCTTTCGGAAGTCCCTTCTGATTAACAACTACGCAATATATCGATAAATATCATTAATTCCCAAATGTCACATACACACCTTTTTTTTGAAGGAGCAATATATATATATTTCCTTTTTAATCGTACAGTTCGTATCAGTTATCTTCTGTGATAAATCTCAATAATCAAATGGCAGTTCTTCCAAACCAAGCTCATGCTAATCGGCACGAAGACAATCTCCGAAGCTCCCATTTCTTTTTTGTCTAACAACCACCAGAGAGAGTACTACAAAGAATACTTCTGCGCTCATGGCATAGCTATTGTATGAAACTATTTCGCGCGTGGATTCTGCGAGTATGAAGATAGAAAATTCGTAAACGTCATTCAAGGGTAGAATTGTATCAGAATAATTCATCGAATATAAAGAGATATTACAACTTCGCATACATTTGAACATTTTTCTTCGGATTTCACGAAAAACTACACACACACACACACACACGCACACACACACTCACACACGTGCGAACGCGCGCGCGCGCGAACACACACACACACACACACACACGGCTGTTACGAAATATGCCAAATAGTGGAAGTGAACAGACCATAAGCGGCAGCTTGTCAACAGCGAACAGTTTGTACGTGACGTTGATTGCTGTTGGAGGAAGACAGCTCCATCGTGTGAAATTTCAACTACCAAGTAATTTTAATCAGGCTATAGTGTGTTGAACAAAGGGAGTAAATCCACTAGTAAGTGTCTGGATACAGTGGGAATTCAAATTGGACCGTTAATTTCAAGTTGTTTTCATTCATCTCTAAACCAAAGACTATTGATACTTCGAGGGGGGGGGGGGAGGCGGGGGGTCATTGGGAACATGGCACTTGCATTAAGAACCTTTCCGTTCCCATGGGTTTCGCGCTGAAATTTAAAGTTGCTGTGCTCTTGACTGACTAGGGATCCGCCATGGATTTTCGACTGAAGAAGGGGTCCGCCAGCTGAAAAGGTTGGGAAGCCCTGGAGTAGACAGTAGTTATACTCTACCTCGTGCTGTTACCTGATCCCTACACAATTTCGGTTACACTGTCTTGTCTCCACCGTTCAGCTGACGGTGAACCACTGAAGATTAATGCGCCTACGCTTAGGCTCGGCACCGCGTTTTGGAATTAAGTGACAAGCTGAGGTGAGCCCAGGGTGCGCTGTCGTCTTTTTAGACATAGCCAGGAGGACGGCTGGCGTCGTTTTGGAGAGGAATTCCTCGGAGGACGCAGCCGGGCCGCGGCTCGGCCGTGGCTCGCGGGCAGGTGCGATAATTTCCGGCGCGGACGTCGCCCGGAATCCACGAGTATGAGGCCCCATTTGTCGGCCGCTGGCGGCGGCGCGACGTCTCCATCGCAGAGCCGTCCGGCCCGCCCGCTTTGTTTCCGTAATGACGTCCACACTCACTGGCGGCGCACAGTCGCCTCCGCACGAAGTGGGAACCGAGCGCGCCTTCGCAGTCACGCGTGCAGTTGCTAATTACAGAACTGTGGCGCGGCGATAAGCACTGACGCTTAAGCCGTCGGCACACGGACCGTGCATCCGGACGTTGAGCGTTGAGCGTGCTGAGTTTCTGACGTCATAGCGTGGAATAGCACGCTCGGGAGTCTTTCCGAACGTGCAGAGCAATATCTAGCATGTCAGATATTCTGAGCGTGCGTCTGAGCGTTGAACAATGAGATGGCACAACGCCACCTACGTCACAAGCACTCCGTCTCCCTTCAGTACAGAGTTGTGAGGCGCCATATTGGCCTTCATTTCAAGCCTATATGTATAAATGCCGTTTCTGAGCACCAGCAAATTGAGAATCACAGGAAAACCCGTTGTTAACTGTGTAATTCGTTACAATAAAATAATGAGAAACATCATATTCGTGGCAAAAGAATTATTGTAACTTGTGTATTGTGAGAGTAGGCTATTTGAAGGCAGCGACACACTGAAGATCGCCCCAAAACGTATTTTTCTTGGTACAATTTGTTATAATTAAATTTCAGTTAGTAACATATCTACGATTAAGGATTTCAGCAAGAGGTAACATAATCTGATTAGTTAACAACGGTGTGATGTTGGCTTAGCGTAATGAGCCGCCACGGTAGCTCAGCGTGTTCGGTCAGAGGGTTAGCTGCCCTCTGTAACAAAAAAACTCAGTTAATCGATCAACAACGAACATAAACGGATGTCTTACGACGTCCGCCCCGAGCAGATGGAACAAAAAAAAAAAAAAAAAAAAAAAAAATAGAGTCATTGACCAGTGACGAGGCCGTGGTTCGCGTCTTGACTCTTCCGAAATTTTTCTCCTGACATTCGTGTTTTTATTAGGTTCTGATACTTTATTATTAGTTTAATATAAGCATATATTATAATATTTGATGTTATGTAAATATATGTTCACCTTTTTTTTTTTAGGGGTGTCTTTGTTGGATTGGCTTAATCTACAGAACAGCTTCCGCTACTTGTATGAAGATATTTTGTTCCTTTTTCTTTTACGCCTCGTAGTTCACATGTTGCAAAGTTCCTGCTACTGCGTAGGGACAGTGATCAAGTAAGACTGACCTTGGGGTTTTTACTAAAATGTGGGAATGATGAAATCTTATGCGGAGAAGTATTCCAAATTTGTAATGCACTGTTTGTAATGGAACTTCCATAAGCCTGTGTCATTAATTGGACATGGTACTGTCCTTTTCGTGGACGATGGAGGAAATGTGCGTTTTAATAGAGCTAGCGTGGGGATTTTACGAGCGCCCGTTGGGTAAACAGTGTGATTACGAACTAGAAGAACCCCTCAACTGCCGCTGGAGTGCGTTGCGATCGCGTATACCACGTTGGGTCCCACGTACCGTATGCACAAGTTGCATCGTTCCTGAGCGTTGAGCAGCACGTTGAACTTGCCACGCTCCACGTTAACGTTTAACAGCACGGTCCGTGTGCCGATGGCTTTAGGAAGCTGTAAGATTCTTTTCCGTGGCTCTGGTGCCCTGCCTAACGCGTCCGTGCTCGATTTCTGTTCGAGGCCTAGGCTCACGCGTACATTTTACAGATCGTCTAAATTGTGCATCAACTCGGCAATTAACACAGGCCTTTGCCGTACACCAATCGATATGCAGTTAGATAGAACCTTCAGCAGGAGTTAATTGTTTTACGAGTCTCAATTTTATATCTGAAGTAATTTCGGAAATATTTACAATTTTACTTTTTCAGGTAATTTATTACTTTCCGTTAGGTCCAAAATTCAGAGAACTTAATACATTCTTGCAAATACGTCAAATAATGGCAAACCCAAAATTACTCACCAAGTAGTTGCTTACACTATATTTTGTTTAAAAGTATAAATTTCGCAATCTTCTCAGTTTCAAAAATGTAATTATTCCGTTCATTGGTATTATGTTCTCTGAGTATGACGGAAGGATTGGGGCATACATTGAGGTGACAAAGGTCATGGGATAGCAGGCATTCACATATACAGATGGCATTAGTATTGGGTGCACAAGGTACAGAAGGGCAGTGCATTGACGGAGCTGTCATTTGTTCTCAGACAATTCATGTGAAATGTTTCCGACGTGATTATGGCCGCACGATTGGAATTAACAAAAAAAAAAAAAACAAAAAACAAAAAAACACAAAAAAAGTGTGTGAAATCTTATAGGACTTAACTGCTAAGGTCATCAGTCCCTAAGCTTACACACTACTTAACCTAAATTATCCCAAGGACAAAGACACACATCCATGCCCGAGGGAGGACTCGAACCTCCACCGGTTGGTTGGTTGGGGGAAGGAGACCAGACAGCGAGGTCATCGGTCTCATCGGATTAGGGAAGGACGGGGAAGGAAGTCGGCCGTGCCCTTTGAAAGGAATCATCCCGGCATTTGCCTGGAGCGATTTAGGGAAATCACGGAAAACCTAAATCAGGATGGCCGGACGCGGGATTGAACCGTCGTCCTCCCGAATGCGAGTCCAGTGTCTAACCACTGCGCCACCTCGCTCGGTACCTCCACCGGGACCAGCCGCGCAGTCCATGACTGCAGCGCAACAGACCGCTCGGCTAATCCCGCGCGGCTGGAATTAACAGACTTTCAACGCGAAATGGTAGTTGGAGCCTAGACGCAAGGTACATTCCAGTTCGGAAATCGTTCGTGAATTCAATATTCAGAGATTCACAGTATCAAGAGTGACCTCAGAATCCCATTTTCAGGCATTACCTCTCACCAAAGACAACGCAGTGGCCGACGGACTTCACTTAACGACAAAGAGCAGAAGCATTTGCGAAGAGTTGCCAGTGCTATCAGACAAACAACATTGCATGAAATAAGCGCAGAAATCAATGAGGAACGTATAGTGTGTTAACTGTAAGACGGCAGAGTTGTGAGGGGGGTGCGGGGAGAGGAGGAAGCAAGCATTGGCTGGCGATGGAAGAGGAGCCGTTGGGGGGGGGGGGGGGGGGGGGGACAAGGCACGCCTACCAGTTGCAGTGCTGGCACTACAAATTGCGCGTCATGCTTACACGAAAGCAGATGAAAGGCTTGGAAGTAAAACTCGCTTTAAATGTTGTTCGTAAACGAAACTGAAATCGTCATTACATTACAATATATATATATATATATATATATATATATATATATATATATATATATGTGTGTGTGTATGTTTGTCTATTATGCGTTCACAAACCATTCATCCGATTGCAATGAAACTTTGGTGAGTTGTTCTCCGAACGCCCGAAAAGAGTAATGAACAATGTTTCTACAGACGTGTTTCGCAGGAGAGCTTCTGTAAAGTTTGGAAGGTAGGAGACGAGATACTGGCAGAAGTAAAGCTGTGAGTACCGGGCGTGAGTCGTGCTTCGGTAGCTCAGATGGCTTGTTCCCGGGTTCGATTCCCGGCGGGGTTAGGGATTTTCTCTTCCTCGTGATGACTGGGTGTTGTGTAATGTCCTTTGGTTAGTTAGTTTTAAAAAAATGCCGGCACGGTAGCTCAGCGTGTTCGGTCAGAGGGTTAGCTGCCCTCTGTAATAAAAAAACTGAGTTAATAGATCAACAACGACTTAAAAGGGTGTCTTAGGACATCCGCTCCGATCAGATTCAACGAACAAAAACGAACAAAATGAGATTTAAAAAAAAAAAAAAAAAAAAAAAGATGGTAGAGCACTTGTCCGCGAAGGCAAAGGTCCCGAGTTCGAGTCTCGGTCGGGCGCACAGTTTTAATCTGCCAGGAAGTTTCATATCAGCGCACACTCCGCTGCAGAGTGAAAATCTCATTCTGGAATGTTTCTACAGTTCAGTAAATGTAACATGTGTAGCACAATTGATTAGGTAAAGGCTTGTCATGCAGCAGATCTGGGTTGAAGACCCACTACTTGGAACTTTTTTTCATTTTATTTCATTCCCCACAATGTTAAACTATTAATTATAAAATTTAAATATACTTAAACAGGTCATATAGTATAACGTAACTGTCAATCTCTATATATAAAAATGAATGTATGTATGTCTGCCCTCTGTGTGTTCCCAAACCACTCATCCAATTGTGATGAAATTTTGGTGATTTGTTCTCCGTACGCCCACGAAGGTTCCTAGCCGAAAAAAAGAAGATTTGTAAATGGGGTGAAGCAATTTTTTCTGCTCCCTTTCCCTTTCGCAGCATTCAATCACACGCAATATAATTTTGCGAGCATCGCTACGTAATACTGGTTTCCTTCTAACCTTAGGCCTACCGATAGGGGTTGTTGGCGACTCCCGAGATTGGCCAGCAACTGCCTCTTCACTCATTCTGATAATGTTTAGCACAAATACACAATAAAAACACGCAGAACAGTACAGCGCAAAACAATAACGAAGCAGACGGCAATGGCTACCTTGTACAACACAGTAAGCTACGTAATGTTGGCAGCAGTCGAAACTGCGTGCCTACCGGAGCCTCCCGACGTTTACCGACTTCTACCGATTCAGGACTAGGGAGAGGTCTGCCATCTAAAAGTTTACACACTGTACGAGGAACGTATCCGCTAGCACGCGGCGAAATTTGGCGTTAATGAGTTATGGCATAGATGCCTAACGCGAGTGCCTTTGCTAGCAGCACGACTTCGCCGGCAACGCCTGTCCTGGGCTCGTGACCATATCGGTTGGACTCCAGACGAATGCAAAACCGTGGCCTGGTCGGGTGAGTTGCGATTTCAGTCGAAAGAGATGATGTTAGGGTTTGAGAGTGGCGCAGACTCCACGTTGCCGTAGCCGTAAGTTGTCAACAAAGCACTGTGCAAGCTGGTGGTGGTTCCATAATGATGTATTTACATGGAATGGACTTGGTCATTCGGTCCAACTGAACCGATCATTGACTAGAAATGGTTATGTTCCCCTACTTGGAGACCATTTACAGCCATTCATTGCCTTCATGTTCCCAATCATGTCACTGGGCCATACTTGTGTCAAAACCTGTGTGCAATCTTCTCCCCACCCACCCCGTCCCTCCGTTCTATAACTTACTTTTTATGTTTTGCCGTTGGTAGCGAGTAGAGGTTCCAGCAGGCACATTTACGGAGGCCTGAGACAATTATGAGCGGCATCGAATCAAATAACTTCTGGAAAACTGTGACAGGGTATCGTGGTCCTGATTCCCTAATTCGTCTTCTCTTCCGCAGAAGCTGATATATTGGAGACTGGTTAATCTATATTTATGAAATGTGTATATTTAGCAAGAAACATGTTGATAGTGTCGCCTGAAATACGCTCTTAAATTCCGAAGTAATGAAGGGAAAAAAAGGCTATCTACAATTTGTAAAGAACTCAGATAACAGTTGCAAGAGTCGAAGGACATGAAATAGAGACAATATTTAAGGAAGAAGTAAAACATGTTTGGTGCCTTCCCGCCATGTTATTCTGTCTGTACGAAGAGCAACCAAGGAGAATGAAACCGAGGAGAAGGTTGGAGACGGAATTCAAGAAGAAGAAAATAAAACTTTGAGGTTTTCCGATGACGTAGTAATTCTGTCGGACACAACAAAGGACTAGGAGAATCATTTGAATGGAATAAACAGTGGTTTGAAAAGAGGCTGTAACAGCAATAAGAGATAAAGCAAGGGTCATATACTGCAGTGGAATTAATTCACGTCTTTGTGAAGGAATTGTAAGGGGCAGTCAAAAGAAAACGAGACAGATGTAAAAAATGAAAGTAAAATGCTTACGTGTATATATGCAGACTGAGACGACAAATGGATATTTGCACCAAGGCCAGGACTTCAAATAAAAAACAGTTTGCAATGAAATTATATAGGCCCAGAGAACTTTTCAAGTCTCAAACATTTATGATGTATATAAGAAGAATGAAGCGACGAATGAAAATTTGAATCAAGTCTGGGATTCGAAGCCAGGCTTCCTGCTTACTAGACAGATGCGACCACTGCGCTAATGTAGTCCTTGCATTTATGCAAAGAGACTGTGCCAGAGTGGTGTAGTAGTTAATGTATCTGCCTAGTGAGCAGGATGCCCAGGTTCGAACCCCAGAATTGGTGCAAATTTTCATTCTTCGCTTATACATCATGGATGTTTGAGACTAGAAAGGTCTCTGGAACTATATAATTTCAGCTGAAACTGTTTTTCATTTCAAATTCCTTCTTGGCAAAATGTTTGCGGTTGGCTGTGGAACCATGATTGTGTCCAGGCGTGCATCTCTTCGTCCAAAGCAAATCGACGGCCACGAATGCTTTCTTCAGCGCTTCAAAAATATGGAAATAGCATGTGAAGAGATCGGGACTGTATGGAGAATATGTAAGGGTTTACAGCGAAACGACCTAGGCAACATGTGAGCCCGATCTCCTCCCATGTGATTTTAAAACTTTTGCAGGACTGAGAAAACACTTTCGTGACGTGCGATCTGTTTCGGACGCAGATGTAGAAGCCTGGATGAAGTCATCGTGCTATAGGAAATCGCAAACAGTTCCCCATGAAGTCATTGACCGTCTTGTCTCGCATTGGGATGAAGGTATTAATAGTATTGTATTGTTTTGTATGTTAACCGGGGACCTAGAAACGATGGAGAGGCTCCGTCCCCGCCGCAGCCGCAGTGGTCCACAACCCCATGACGACTACCGCAGTCCACTTCACCCCTCCGCTGCCCCACACCGAACCCAGGGTTATTGTGCGGTTCGGCCCCCGGTGGACCCCCACAGGGAACGTCTCACATCAGACGAGTGTAACCCCTATGTTTCCGTGGCAGAGTAATGGTGGTGTACGCGTACGTGGAGAACTTATTTGCGCAGCAATCGCCGACATAGTGTAACTGCGGCGGAATAAGGGGAACCAGCCGGCATTCGCCAAGGCAGATGGAAAACCGCCTACAAACCATCCACAGACTGGCCGGTTCACCGGACCTCGACCCAAGTCCGCCGGGCGGATTCGTGCCGGGGACCAGGCGCACCTTCCTGCCCGGAAAGACGTGCGTTAGACCGCACGGCCAACCGGGCGGGCATTATTAATAGTTAAGGCGATTACTTTTGAAATAACAAACATTTTAAATATTTTTCCCTTGTGTCCCATTTTCATTAGATTGCCATTAGTATTGGCCTTGGCTATATCATTTAATCCTTTCACAACCAATATACACTCCTGGAAATTGAAATAAGAACACCGTGAATTCATTGTCCCAGGAAGGGGAAACTTTATTGACACATTCCTGGGGTCAGATACAGCACATGATCACACTGACAGAACCACAGGCACATAGACACAGGCAACAGAGCATGCACAATGTCGGCACTAGTACAGTGTATATCCACCTTTCGCAGCAATGCAGGCTGCTATTCTCCCATGGAGACGATCGTAGAGATGCTGGATGTAGTCCTGTGGAACGGCTTGCCATGCCATTTCCACCTGGCGCCTCAGTTGGACCAGCGTTCGTGCTGGACGTGCAGACCGCGTGAGACGACGCTTCATCCAGTCCCAAACATGCTCAATGGGGGACAGATCCGGAGATCTTGCTGGCCAGGGTAGTTGACTTACACCTTCTAGAGCACGTTGGGTGGCACGGGATACATGCGGACGTGCAATGTCCTGTTGGAACAGCAAGTTCCCTTGCCGGTCTAGGAATGGTAGAACGATGGGTTCGATGACGGTTTGGATGTACCGTGCACTATTCAGTGTCCCCTCGACGATCACCAGTGGTGTACGGCCAGTGTAGGAGATCGCTCCCCACACCATGATGCCGGGTGTTGGCCCTGTGTGCCTCGGTCGTATGCAGTCCTGATTGTGGCGCTCACCTGCACGGCGCCAAACACGCATACGACCATCATTGGCACCAAGACAGAAGCGACTCTCATCGCTGAAGACGACACGTCTCCATTCGTCCCTCCATTCACGCCTGTCGCGACACCACTGGAGGCGGGCTGCACGATGTTGGGGCGTGAGCGGAAGACGGCCTAACGGTGTGCGGGACCGTAGCCCAGCTTCATGGAGACGGTTGCGAATGGTCCTCGCCGATACCCCAGGAGCCACAGTGTCCTAAATTTGCTGGGAAGTGGCGGTGCGGTCCCCTACGGCACTGCGTAGGATCCTACGGTCTTGGCGTGCATCCGTGCGTCGCTGCGGTCCGGTCCCAGGTCGACGGGCACGTGCACCTTCCGCCGACCACTGGCGACAACATCGATGTACTGTGGAGACCTCACGCCCCACGTGTTGAGCAATTCGGCGGTACGTCCACCCGGCCTCCCGCATGCCCACTATACGCCCTCGCTCAAAGTCCGTCAACTGCACATACGGTTCACGTCCACGCTGTCGCGGCATGCTACCAGTGTTAAAGACTGCGATGGAGCTCCGTATGCCACGGCAAACTGGCTGACACTGACGGCGGCGGTGCACAAATGCTGCGCAGCTAGCGCCATTCGACGGCCAACACCGCGGTTCCTGGTGTGTCCGCTGTGCCCTGCGTGTGATCATTGCTTGTACAGCCCTCTCGCAGTGTCCGGAGCAAGTATGGTGGGTCTGACACACCGGTGTCAATGTGTTCTTTTTTCCATTTCCAGGAGTGTATTTGGGAATGAAGCACACTAATGAATGGTTATTTTAATGTATGTCGTGGTCAGAGGCAGCATTATAAAAAAGTATTTTCAACTGTTGCGTTTTTCTACGTGGGGGAAGTGGGACAGGGAGGGTTTCAGAAGAGAGATGCGGGAAAATTGCAAGAGATACAGAAAATAGAGCTGAGCTCACGTCTCTTGTTGTGTGTCTCAGTCAGAAGTTGAAACTAAACTAACGCTTAATGGACATTGGTTGAAGGGAAAAAGTTCCCTCTGTTGGGTCGTGGGAGAACCATCTGTGTGTAACGTCAACCACCCTCTTGCTTAACAGACTGTGTATTATAACTGCGGAAGATGCTCCCGCAAGTAGAAACAATGTTCCAAGGCCACACGTCCTCAAAACGCTTCGCTCTTTTGTTTGAACGGCTTTTTTCGAATGCGGAGTGAAATAATACATAACAACCTGGGAAAGGCGACGTCATAAAGGAGCAATCTGGGTCTCACGCACCCGTCTGGAGCTTTTATACCTTGTATAGAGGGCTTAAACAATTCTCCCTTTCTGGCAGGGCTGGGAAATGGAACTTAGGAACAAGGCGAATAGAGGTGGTACTGTGTGGTGTGATGCGTACGGCACGCCACACGATGCCACTATGCGCTCGGCGCGGCACGCTAGCCCAGCGTGGGCAGCAGGTGTTCCGCCACCTGTGCACGACTCCGTCCAGGCCCGGCGTGTACCTGCATTACGGGCCGCCCGGGCCATTGTTGTGTCCGACAGCTCGCAGCTACCGGAATTGCCGCGCGTAATTACACCTCGGCACTTGTTAATAATTCCGCTCCTCATTCACCTTCTTATATTTATCTCTATTAATTTTTTGTGGCGGCCGCCGGCTGACGCGTCGCCGGTGGCAGCCGCTCGCCTCGGCGAGGCGGAGCGAGGCGGCGGTCCGGGGCAGCCATTGTCCTTGTCCTTGTCATTCCGGAGGCTGCACGCCTCCCGTGTCGCTGGCCGCCCCCGCACCGACAGCTCCCGCCCGCGCCTCCTTGCTGCACAATCACACCAGCGGCCGAGCTGTGGCCAATTGCGAGAATGAGCGCTACTTCCTCGTCCATCTCACTCTTGCTTTCTTTCTGCTCCCGCCACGAGTCTACTTTGGCACATTAGATGTGAAACGAAAACGAAAGGGGACCTCGTGTCGCAAAAATGAAATTTTCAGTACAATTACAAACGTTCAGTAAGGTCTAAAATAACCATTTTTGTTCTTTCATGTGTTACGATAATTTATTTCGTTCTACACTACTGGCCATTAAAATTGCTTCACCACGATAGATGACGTGCTACAGACGCGAAATTTAACCGACAGGAAGAAGATGCTGTGATTTGGAAATGATTAGCTTTTCGGAGCATTCACACAAGGTTGGCGCCGGTGGCGACACCTACAACATGCTGACATTGAGGAAAGTTTCCAACCGATTTCTCATACACAAACAGCAGTTGATCGGCGTTGCCTGGTGAAACGTTGTTGTGATGCCTCGCGTAAGGAGGATAAATGCGAACCATTACGTTTACGACTTTGATAAAGGACGGATTGTAGCCTATCGCGATTGCGGTTTAGCGCATCGCGACATTGCTGCTCGCGTTGGTCGAGATCCAATGAGTATTAGCAGAATATGGAATCGGTGGGTTCAGGAGGGTAATACGGAACGCCGAGCTAGATCCCAACGTCCTCGTATCACTAGCAGTCGAGATGACAGGCATCTTATCCGCATGGCTGTAACGGATCGTGCAGCCACGTCTCGAGTCCTGAGTCGACAAATGGCGACGTTTGCAAGACAACAACCTTCTGCACGTACGGTTCGACGACGTTTGCAGCAGAATGGACTATCAGCTCGGAGACGATGGCTGCGGTTACCCTTGACGCTGCATCACAGACAGGATCGCCTGCGATGGTGTACTCAACGACGAATCTGGGTGCACGAATGGCAAAACGTCATTTTTTCGGATGAATCCTGGTTCTGTTTACAGCATCGTTCAAAAATGGTTCAAATGGCTCTGAGCACTATGGGACTTAACAGCTGTGGTCATCAGTCCCCTAGAACTTAGAACTATTTAAACCTAACTAACCTAAGGACATCACACACATCCATGCCCGAGGCAGGATTCGAACCTGCGACCGTAGCAGTCGCGCGGTTCCGGACTGCGCGCCTAGAACCGCGGGACCACCGCGGCCGGCTACAGCATCGTGATGGTCTCATCAGTGTTTGGCGACATTGCGGTGAACGCACATTGGAAGCGTGTATTCGTCATCGCCATACTGGCGTATCTCCCGGCGTGATGGTATGGGGTGCCATTGGTTACACGTCTCGGTCACCTCTTGTTCGCATTGACGGCACTTTGAACAGTGGACGTTACATTTCAGATGTGTTACGACCCGTGGCTCTACCCATCATTCGATCCCTGCGAAACCCTACCTTTCAGCAGGATAATGCACAACCGCATGTTTCAGGTCCTGTAGGGGCCTTTCTGGATACAGAAAATGTTCGACTGCTGCCTTGGCCAGCACACTCTCCAGATCTCTCACCAACTGAAAACGTCCGGTCAATTGTGGCCGAGCAACTGGCTCGTCGCAATACGCCAGTCAGTACTCTTGATGAACTGTGGTATCGTGTTGAAGCTGCATGGGCAGCTGTACCTGTACACGCCATCCAAGCTCTGTTTGACTCAATGCCCAGGCGTATCACAGCTGTTATTACGGCCAGAGGTGGTTGTTCTGGGTGCTGATTTCTCAGGATTTATGCACCCAAATCGCGTGGAAATGTAATCACATGTCAGTTCTAGTATAATATATTTGTCCAATGAATACCCGTTTATCATCTGCACTTCTTCTTGGTGTAGCAATTTTAATGGCCATTTCTATATCACTTTGAAAGTAGTTTGAATCCAACTGGAGTCAATAATATCATTAAAAGCAATCTTCTAAAGCAAGCTTCTAAAGCAAGCTTCTAAAAACGTATCTCTTGTCGATACGGGAAAATAGCACTGGCTTTTCAAAATCTTGCATTTGTTTAGGCAATGCTTCACAGAATAGCATCTCCTAAATTTTAGGGTCATTTTAAGGAGGTCAGTGTAGTTTTGTATAACAGAACACTTTGTAATTACAATAATGCCAAACAAGAAAAGTGGACCTCTTTTACATTTAAGTTATAAATGCCTACAGATGTTGCCAGTTTGCAATTGGACGTATGATAGAAATACCAGTATTTTGCCAGAGGAAAACATAACAGAGTTCATCACTTTCCTTCAGTTTGCGGCCAATTGGCTTTATATATATGTACACTGCAACGTGCCACAAGTCTGAAGGGATTAGCCACGTTTTATGTAATGATAACTTTAAAACTCTGTAGCATTTGCCAACGAGCAGTTAAGAATAATGTACATGCAGAAATTGTTTCTGAAATACGTCCAATTAAACAATGGTAGTAAAGTGAAACTTTAAAAAGCATTATCTCAAAACATCTCTTTTCCATCACAAATACTCAGCCTGTGCCGGCCGCGGTGGCCGAGTGATTCTAGGCGCTTCAGTCCGGAACCGCGCGCCTGCTACGGCCGCAGGTTCGAATCCTGCCTCGGGCATGGATGTGTGTGATGTTGTTAGGCTAGTTAGATTTAAGTAGTTCTAAGTTCTAGGGGACTGATGACCTCAGATGTTAAGTCACATAGTGCTCAGAGCCATTTGAACCATTTGAACTCAGCCTGTCGTAGCTCACTCGAATTTAAAGATAGAAACCTATTTTTAACAAGCTGTTCAGAGTTTAATTTCGAACATAAAATTACAATAAAAAAACCAAAAATTTTTGACGAGAGCTCGCGCGTCACATACGGCCAGAAGTATCTGTACACGACAATGAAGGCGTGTTCTGTGACACGTAGCTATGAGTCCGAAAATATACAAGGTGTACGAAACCTCTGAGTTGCTTCTGGACTTATTCAAGGTTCATTCCAAAACATTAGATTTTGTGTGGTCTTCCAGCGTCAGCATAGTCGATAGAGAAGTCAAAGAAAGAGCTTACCACAACCAAGTTTCCTATCACCAATGCAGTTTAACACTTTCACAACGGGATATACCAACGGTGGCTCATGCTAGATCGTCCAGTTGGGTGACGTCACTTGCGGCTCACGTCCAACTACAACTTGCCATATCAGCAACACACGAATACATGGTGTATTACCTGTAAGCCAAGCGCTACACGGTACCTGAATACAATTTTGTGTGATCTTTCAGGGAGGGAGGTTTCTAGACAAATGAGATATCACATAATTTGTGATTAATTTATTGTAAAATCATTTTGCGTGTTTCCTCGTAGTTTTAAAAGAATGAAATTTCGAAATAAAAGGTCAGTATATTACAAGAATAGCCTAGGGAATTTCAAAAAACACACACACACGAGAGAGCAACAGCAGACGATCCCACAAAAACAAACAAAAGACGAACGCACCCCGCAGTAGCAAAACAAAACACACGAAATGGCGAGAAGACAGTGGTTCTTCACAACACACAAATACGTGAATACGTTTAGTGTTAGTGAAGCTGCTGCGTATTAAAACTAACACATATAGGTGGAAGAACAGGAAAAATGACGTAAACAACAACAACAAAAAATAAACGTGAGTACCGATAAGAATTAATACCGTTTATAGTAATAAGGTAAAACATGCGAACTGTTTATGATCTTAGCAAACAAAATTGTAAGAGAAAAAAACCATATTCTTATAGTGACCACTAAAGATGCTTTAAAATAAAGTGAAACGCGTTTGTCTTAATAAGATTTTCATTACAGTTGCAAAAAACGGTCTCTAACCTGTACAACTTGTTACAGGTTGTTCGAAACCTACACCACGTGGAAAACACCAGCTCGCATTCATAGCGCCACTAGATATTCGTCTTGAAGTAACTGCCAACGCAGAGAGAACAGATCAGTCTCATCAAGAAACCCATGCATTGCACGGACGCGTTCCATGAGCCCGAGATTGAGGTTCAGAAGAAGTTTCCTTAATGCCACTGCAGTTTTTCAAATTATAGCTGCTACAGCGTGAAAACGATTGTGGATGTCTAGATTCGAGAATAACTCTACCTGACCTTTCCCTTCGGAAACCTTCCGACCTAGGCATGAACAGAATTTGACGTTGTGGAGGTACCTCAACCGACTGCATTCTCAGCTGTGCCCTTCATTTTGCACAGGAACAAGATCTTCTGCTTGCGACTCCGAGCGCAACTGAAGTTGAGAGTTTTTAGTCAACGGTAGTGTAACTTGATTATTCTTTCACTTGCTTTAAACGGTAATATCCACGTATTGTACACTGACCGAAAACAAAAGTTAGTTCACCTGGAAAGACGACGTCGATTTTGATCTGACGAAGGCATATGTCACCTGGAGGATAGTAGATGTACTGACAATGGTTTGTACGTCGTCGGCCAACATATAGCGTAGTGGTGTAGCTACCAGCGTGCCATCTTCGTCTACCCTTTAATTGGGAATGTTCACAGCCAGAAGGCTACACAGTGAAATGGTTCAAATGGCTCTGAGCACTATGCGACTTAACTTCTGAGGTCATCAGTCGCCTAGAACTTAGAACTAATTAAACCTAACTAACCTAAGGACATCACACACATCCATGCTTGAGGCAGGATTCGAACCTGCGACCGTAGCGGTCACGCGGTTCCAGACTGAAGCGCCTTTAACCGCACAGCCACACCGGCCGGCTACACAGTGAAGTGAAACTATTTCTCACATCTTGCCACTCCATAAGAAAAAATCGCCGAAGGCGATCACACTTTGGACACAACATGCCACAGCCGGCCTCGGTGGCCGTGCGGTTGTAGGCGCTGCAGTCCGGAACCGCGGGACTGCTACGGTCGCAGGTTCGAATCCCGCCTCGGGCATGGATGTGTGTGATGTTCTTAGGTTAGTTACGTTTAAGTAGTTCTAAGTTCTAGGGGACTGATGACCTAAGATGTTGTCCCATAGTGCTCAGAGCCATTTGAACCATTTTTGTGCAACATGCCACAAAAAAAGGAAAAAAAAAGCCAGAAGGCTCAGTTTGTAGCTCACGTATAAAGTAGCAGGAAAACATGCAACAGGTACGCACTCGTGATGGCTACAACCAATCGAGCAACTATGGAAGGCGTCAAATTGTGGCCTTCCGACCGGCCGCTGTTGCCGAGTGGTTCCAGGCGTTTCAGTCTGGAACCACGCTGCTGCTACGGGCGGAGGTTCGAATCCTGCCTTTGGCAAGGATGTGTGTGATGTCCTTAGGTTAGTTAGTCTCAAGTCTATGGGACTGAGGACAGATATTAAGTCCCGTAGTGCTCAGAGCCATTTTTGTGGCATTCCGAGTGGCGGGATCGTTCTTTGGTATAACTGCTACACAAGTTGAACGTGCTGCGTCAGTTCACTGGGTCACATGCACATTCTTACACCTGTAGACGAGTTTCTGGAAATCAACGCAGCATGGACGCCCAACAGGATCGTCGTATTGTTGGCGCAGCAGTGGCAGATCGTACAGCTGACGCAGCACAGATAAGAGAGCTTGTGAGCACAGACGTATCAACACAAAATTTTGCGAACTGATTATTAGCAATGGGACTACGGGCACGCGCACCTCTATCCCGTCATCGAAGCGCAGACGAGCACGGCTCGGCTGGTGTCGGTAGATCAGTGGTTCCCAACACGTGGTCCGCGAACCCCCAGGGGCCCGCGAGCTATGCCAGAGGGGTCAGCAAGTTGCTATTAGAATAAAAAATGTATTAAATATATTTCGTATGATAATATAGCTTTTGTTTTGGCCGCTTCCTGCATGAGCAATTTTAAGCTCAATATGTTTTCAATGTTGAATATGTCAATGTTTTTTCTAAGTACCAAAAATAGGAAACGTATAAAAAGACTCTTAATTTGGCTTTTTTGGGTACTTGATACTGTGATGTGAGAAGGTACCAATCATGCTCGATGAGAGGGTCCTCGAGAAAATTTTGTTGGGAACCCCTTGAAAGGTCTCTGTTGCATTCCTTTCATGTTAATTTCTTAAATATGTTGTCATTTACAACATAAATTCCTCTTCTAAATTTACTGTGGTGTTTCTGACTATCTGGGAGGAGACTGAGTAGTGGAACGTGTTACTTTTACACATAAACAAGAACGATCTGTCACACTACTACATTTTAAAACACAGTTTATATGTAATTCATGTCTCACAGTCTCATACGGAACCTACATCCGCTTTCTTTTATATACTGTATATGATAAGATACTGTCATCCCCCTTCCCTTCTGTGTGAGAGGATGAATGAGCAAATGTATTTCTAGTTGCATGCTTGAGGGTAGCAGACAAGCCTGTCTGCTAGAGAACAGTAGGACCAACGTCGGAACAGGTAGCTACGCTTTCTAAAAGCAAAGAGGTTTCTATCCTTAGTATGGTCCTGTCCATCCCTTGTCATGTTGGTATAGGAAGCTGCCCCTCTGGCCACTTCCGTTTTGTATTTGTGAGCCGCCCTCAGGAAGGGACCAGGTCAGTCTGTCCGTGGCGAGCGTCTGAAGTGGTAAGATCTCCGGCTAAGCGCATCTCTGCTAAGTCCGTAGGATAATAGATTTCTTAAGTTCAGCCTAAATGAAAATTTAATCACCTTTATTTCAGGTTTAGCTCTAAAATATCTAATGTTATCTTAAATTGCAACGCAGTGTGATTCGAGTGTAGAGTTCAGAATATATTCCAGTAGTTGCTTTGTCACTACTTTGTGAGTAAAGTGGAACCACGTGTTGATCAGTAACTCTAACTAGCATCATCAATCTTCAATGCGAATGTGTGTAAGATTATAACGTCTCGTCTTGACAATATTTTTCAATATAGCAACTTTTCTTTATGTTCAACCCACGTGGGGTGTACTTTGTGAGATCAGTACCACGTGCTTATACAATTATTTGACCCATCAGGTTAATAGTAAGACGATAGTAACCAGTTCGAGGTTTTTCTTTTGTAAATTGCTTTTCGATCTAATTTATTTTAATTATCAAAATTATTGTGGAGTTACACTTTTTGTGTAAACCAACTTGACCACGTGAAGCATGTGGTGTAATCATCAAAGTAGCCCTCAGCTATTCTTTTCGGGAAGATTTCACAGAGAGTTAGTATGAATTTAGTATACCAGTGTGTGGTAATTACATGACGGACAGGATTGCGCTACGAACGTAACTTCTTTGGGGAAAATTGAATCGGTTGGTTGTGGTTAATTTCCTCTTGCATATGTTTCAACGTTCTTCGTGTGTTATTTTATGAATGCAGTGTTGTATGCAGTCTCCCAGTCTTGGCTCCATATTTGATGTGTTCCGTAAGATTACAATCTCACATTTTCACAATCCTAAATAAGGCATCAGCTTAGTTACGACTCAAGTTTAATATGCTGAAATTTCAATGATCAATGTTGAAATAAATTTCCAAATATAAACTCTCTTATATATATATATATATATATATATATATATATATATATATATATATATATATATATATATATATATATATATATATATATCACCGGTTGTCGTATGACTATTAAAAGATTATAATTAATGTTAGTCTGGTTGGGAATTTGGTAAGCTAGACTGGATACCTGGTGAAACAGTTGCGCAGTAATGCAAGGTTAACTTCCCCAGACAGCTCACAGCTTTTAACCCGCTTTTATTGTCTATCAGCACCACTTACACCACAAGTTAAAGCAACAACGTCACACCCTGTGATAGACGATCATTTGGAAGATGGTATGGTACTGGATGTAGCGATGAAAGCAGATTCTGCCCGCAGGGAAATGATGGTCGTCTGCGAGCGCGGCACACATCTGGTAAGTGCTGACTCGTAGAGTGCATTCATAAAAGACACGCTGGTTCCACCCCAGGTCTTATGGTCTGGAGTGCGATAAGCTACAACTCTCGTTCACCTTGGTGTTTCTGGTGGGGACACGAACCAGCACTCGGTATGTACAGAATGTTACAGATCCATTCTTTTGCCGTCCTTGGAATAGGTAGGTGATGTGTTGTTACAACAGGATAATGCTCGCCCACACACTGCACATGATATTCGACGTGCTCTGCAAGGCGTGCAGCGACTTCCCTGGTCAGCACGATCTCAGGACTTGTCCTCAACCTAGCAAGTGAGGGATATGATGGAACGAGAAGTGATTCGTGCGACTCGTCAACCAACAGTTCTTACAGAATCACGTGAAAAGGAGGAGAAGCTGTGTCCTAACGCGTCCCAGGAGAGTATTCGCCAACTGCACACTGGACTGGATTCCAGGGTCAACTCCTGCATTGCTACCCGTGGAGACTACACCACGTAGTTACTAATACGGGAATTTCAGCATGGGTCTATACATGATACATCAGAACCGCTTGTGCTATTGATCCGTAAATGTAATAATTTAATATAGCCCATATGCACTGTTGCAACGATAAATCTTGAATTGGAAACTTCTAGAAGGTATGCTAATTTTTCTCGGCAGTGCATATGTTCACTACTCGAAGAAACAGTGCCAATCTTCTAAGAACAAAATAACATAGGTAACAGAGGATTATAAGCTAAACATTTTAAGATAAACAAGATAAAGCTATCATCAATATATAGATTGACTTGAACGCCACTGCTGTTTATTAGGCATGGTCCTGCTGCAGGTACTACACCACTGCCTTATTACAACCTCTGAACTGACTTATCCAGCCAGTTATAGGGGAACCTACATTTTAACCTGGACTCCAAATCATTGTTCAACTCCACATTTTCCACATCAACAAACATTGGTGTGAGTCGATGGCTCAGAGGTCAGGAACATTAACAGCCCCGTGTTTCAACCAAAAACCGACAATTTAGGTGTGGTACTGTCACCAACGAAAATTTCCTACAAGTGGGAGATTTCACAAACTCACTCTCAGATCCAAACTGTTTCGGGAACAATGCAACATAGTGGACACCTTAGCACAGATGCTAACTTGGGAAGACCAAAAATCGAATTTGGAATTGGAAGAGGAAAAGCTGGAGTTGATCAACAGAACGTCAGATATAACAATGAATATCATCGAGGCACTCCATCTAGAGTGCAAGTTATTCTCCGACGCATAAAGACATCAGTTCTACCTGGATTATATGACAACATATGTACTATATATATTACAGACGAAAATGGGCACCAGGCATGATTTCATCATGTACTTATCGCAAGAACAGAATGACATTTTTAAAAGGAAGCAATAAATATAAAAAAGAGTTCAAAAACTATATGAAATTTGCACTACCGGAAAAAATAAAATGATTTGTGTGATTTATTAAATGTTTAGTTTTTACTATGAAGAGTTTCAGTTTCAACTGTGAATTTATTCATCAGCAGAAGGTCAGAGACTAAATTGTTCGGCTTTCCAACGTATTTAGATCTAAAGAAGAATTATGAAGAATAAGATTTTATTTCATTAGAAGTATCTATCAGCTTCTTAAAAAATTCTAGCTTGTTCTGAAGAAATTAGACTTCTGTCCTTTTGAAGGACTTTTAATTTCCGAAGGAGTAATATGTTGTTCCATAAAGTTCCGGACGAATTGACGAATGTCAGTAACTTACTGCCACGTTATTTCGGCACAGAGTCTTCTGGCCATCTTCAAATGGTTCAAATGGCTCTAAGCAGTATGGGACTTAACATATGAGCTCATCAGTCCCCTAGTCTTAGAACTACGTCAACCTAACTAACCAAAGGACATCACAGACATCCATGCCCGAGGCAGGATTCGAATCTGCAACTGCAGCAGCAGCGCGGTTCAGCACTGAAGCGCCTAGAACCTCTCGGCCACGGCGGTCGGTTCTGGCCATCTTCAGGTGTATGCTGGCGACAGTACACCGAACACCTTTAAGAAAAATCCCGCCGGTGCATGCGTGGTGCACCCAGCTGTCGCTGCGCATGAGTTGCTTGAAAACATGCGCTTCTGCTGCAAGTATGTGCGCTCTTGCGAGCGCACTTCGTGGTGAAAACTCGCCTAGCGATGTCAGATCGATTTTCCTCACACGGTAAAATCGCAGAACGGCACCGACCACACATGGAACGCAGTTTTTCAGTGACAGTATTTCAAGCAGAATACCACTGAAAACAGGCATCCCTATTGATAAGAACCTCTGATATGTTTGTGTTAATTCATTAATATTGGAATTCCAGAAGTCTGAAGTATGAATCAAAATTTATAACCTATCCCAGTAATATGGTTGTGGAACTGGGGAAAGTGGACCTACAATTTAACGTGCAATCCAAACCACACGCCGTTAGTGGCTGTTATTCGTGTCACTGAGATGTGAAAGCTAGGTAAATGGAAAACTGGAAAATATATATGGTTTGATCGCATTTGATCCTATGGTGTCTCGGTTTCATGACGGGTGGGTATACGACTAGACCACCAGGTCCGATTCCTCAGAAAATAGTGCGAAAGTAATGGTTGAGCATCAGTTACAGCTCTATAGTAAATTATGTAGGCAAGCAATGGAACCAAATAATTTTGAGTATAGGGTTTAGTTCTGGCAATAAATCATATTGTAATGTATGTTCTCAGACTGCCAATTGTCATTCTGAGCAGTTGTTAGGTCTAAAACTTTGATTAACGATTATTAGGTCTACAACCTTGACTCCGCCGTTATGCAATATATACCAGTAGCGACAAGTTTAGGTTGTAGGTGTCATACAGTAAACTTAGGCATTTATAAACATAAACGCCATGAAAGTATTGATCGATTTGTGATTCTTTCATGAAGTTATTCTCGGTTGAATATGTCAGTTTACGAGCCCTTTTCTCGTCATTTCCGGGAATCTGTTTTAACACGAAGAAATCTGCGACTGAGGCCCACAAAATGCTGGGTAAGGCATTCTGTGAAGCACCTAATAGTGAAAGACCGTGTAGAGGCTGGTTCCAACGATTCAAGAACCGTGATTTTCACATCGAAGACAGGGAAGACAGAAGGTTTTCGAAGCTACTGAAACCGACGGAAACAATCACAAGGTGTCGTTACAGAAAACAGTTGATCTGTCTGAACCGAGAACCGAAAGACAAATGGTCACACTGCAGCGATTGGCATGGAAACGTGATTTTGCAGCGTGACAATGCTCGACCCCATGCCGCAAAACCCGTCGAAAAGTAATTTGGGTACATGGAAATGGGGACTCCTACCGCAGCTGCCGTATTCTCCAGTCGTTGCTCCGACTACCACCTTTTTCTAAATGGCAGACGGCCTGACTGACCAGTACCTCTGGAGCGATTCATGGATCTCCTCAAAAGAACCCCAGTTCTTCCGCGTTGGGATTCGTTAGTACCAGAAAGATGGGAGAATGTAGTTTTGAAACCTAAATTTTTTGTAAGTTTCTGACAATAAAGCCTTGAACTTCTGGAAAAAACGTTGGAAGCAAAGTTGGTGACATAATACTATGATTTGACCCTGTTGCTATAAGACTTAAGCTGTTTTTTTGTGATGGGATTGACCTTCACCTTATACCGACGACTTTTCGTATCCGAGAGTTATCTGTTGCACAAATACCGTGCTTAACTTTATCCACCTGTCCCTGACTCCAAAATTGTATAAAATTCCATGAATATTAGCTGAGTATTAGCCCTAGTCTCTATCCTAAAGAGAAAACTGTACAACAGAAATTTAATTAGCGAACCCCAGAGCGACTGATCAGTGTCAACACTTCACTAAATGATTAAAGTAATTTGCTCTCACAGTGTACATATGGTTGGAGATTACAGGAGGAGGATAGGTGTGAAGGTATGCATGTTATAGCGAAGTTTAACGAACTAAATAGCTGCGTAATGAACACTTTTTTAACCGGTGGAGATTACTCCTCAGACTGCATTTACATGGAACGCACATAAAAATACTAATCGTATAGTTCCATATGACCAGACGATAACAACTTACCGATTACTGCTAGTTAGCCAAGGATTTATGGACTAAGGAAATGGACATGGACACGCATTTGCTCAAACACGCAAAGATTCAAATGCTCCAAGTACTCTAAAACAATGTTCACCATTTTCCATTAATAAATGAATCGCCAAAATCCAGCTCGTGACTCACAGCGAAAATAATCATGGAAGTTAAAAGGCCACACGATTCATGAAGTGAACTGTGACCGTTGGAAGATCAAGTTGGGTTCAATCTGAATTTACAAAAAATATATTAAAATCATGACTCGCGAGAATCCCGCACTGCTCCCAACGATTGAGTTTTATCGCTATAGAGAATCCTTACTCAAAACCGTGTAAGTAGGCTGTTTATGTTTTCTTTATGTAAGTAGGCTGTTTAGGTTCTTATATTGGTAACGCCGCCGCCACGTAGCGCTCTCTGTATGAAAATCACTGGCTGTGCTATGTGCAGTCTATGGCTAGTTTGCATTGTTGTCTGCCATTGTAGTGTTGGGCAGCGGCAGCTGGATGTGAACAGCGCGTAGCGTTGCGCTGTTGGAGGTGAGCCGCCAGCAGTGGTGGATGTGGGGAGAGAGATGGCGGAGTTTTGAAATTTGTTATACTGGATATTATGAACTGCTATATGTATTATGACTATTAAGGTAAATACATTGTTTGTTCTCTATTAAAATCTTTCATTTGCTAACTATCCCTATCAGTAGTTAGTACCTTCCGTAGTTTGAATCTTTTATTTAGCTGGCTGTAGTGGCGCTCGCTGTATTGCAGTAGTTCGAGTAATGAAGATTTTTGTGAGGTAAGTGATTTGTGAAAGGTATAGGTTAATGTTAGTCAGGGCCATTCTTTTGTAGGGATTTCTGAAAGTCAGATTGCGTTGCGCTAAAAATATTGTGTGTCAGTTTAAGCACAGTCTCGTATACAATTCTTCTAAGGGGACGTTTCATATGTCGACCCTTAGCCTAGGATACCTCACTGGAATCTTCTGATTTTTTCTTGTAGTTTGTGTATTTAGTGTAGCTTTTGTTTATTGCTAGCGCGTAATTGTAGAGAGAATCTCCTTTGTAGTTGCAGTCTTTCATTGTTGTACTGTAAAACTGTTGTGGAATGCATGTAGATTTGCACCAAGTATTTCGAAGCTGCGCTTGCAATTAACTACATATTATTTTCAGTGCTATGTTAATGTGTTCTCTTATTTTTGCTATTCAAATTGTGCTTTTCTGTGTTATCGTGTGAAATATTGTGACAATAATGGCGCGTGAAAAACGTAACACTAGGCTCCAAAGTAAACTGAGAAATAATAGTGACGACGAGCGTAGCTTATCAGCACCACTGTGTAGTGAATTAACAGACATTCGAAGCAGTAATTTGGTAATTGTGCATAGGGAAATGGAGCGGGCGGCAAATAATGGTGTAGACAATGAAACAAGTAGTGAACAGGGAAGCATTATCGATCGATCGGTCGGCAACAGCTCGCCTCAGGAATCCGAAATGACAGAACCCAATATTGCAAATACTGTAGACTTAGGTTTTGGGTCCTCACCGTTTTTTCAAATGAGTCAAGACACATTTTCTGCTTGTCAAAATGTGAATGCTGTCGGTGAAAACGCACTGCCAAAAAGCATAGAGAAACAGATTCCAGACACTAATACATTATTATTGCAATTAATGCAAAAAATGGAACAAAATCAGAAACAAACACAGCAACAGTTAGACACAATGGAACAAAATCTTCAAAAGTTAGACACAATGGAACAAAATCTTCAAAAGTTGGACACAATGGAACAACACCAGAGACAAACACAGCAACAGTTACACACAGTGGAACAAAATCAGAGACAAACACAGCAAAAGCTTCAAAAGTTAGACTTATTGGAACAAACTCTCGAACAAACACGTGAAGATTTAACTGCTGAGTTACATAACATTGAATCGAAATGTCAGAAAGTCTGTAATGACGTAAAAACACAAATTTGTGAGCATTTCCAACCTACTTTTGCGCGTCATGAAAATGCATTACAGAATCATGAAGCAGCCATAAAAGAACTGCAAACTATTGTTCATGAAAATCATGAGACCTTGCAAGCTAAAATTGACTCAGTTGCATCTACCGATTTGGTTACGCAACTTTCAAAAACTCAAGAAAACTTAAAGGACACAGTAGATACTCTGAAAATTGGTTCAGAAAGACACATGGAGGAAATTAGTTCATTATCAGAGAAAGTAGTTGAACTTTCGGATCAGCTAAGTAATTTATCTACGAAGGTAGATGATAATCTGAATGACACAAAACCGGTAGTCTTTAATAACACAGAAGAGTGCGAACAAATTAGGAATCTGAAACAAAATCTGAATCAAATTGATACGCAACACCAAAGAGAAATTCGGGAAGTACAAGATCAGCTGACACAGGTAATACAAGAATTACGTATTTCAGAGGACACTCGCGCTCCAATACGGGAAGAGGGACATAGAAATACAGAACAGCCACAAAGTAATAACACAGGACACTTCGGAAATTATGAAAGAAATTGGCAAGGTACACCGAATTTTGAGATCGAACCGCCGAAACGACGTAACAATGACCACCATGCGACTCGCCGACATGATGATTTTGACTATAAGCTGTTCATTACTACACGTAAATTCAAAACGTTTAAGAATTCTGCCAACGACATTCATCCACAAGCGTGGCTCCATCAATTCTCTCATTGTTTTCCTCCCAACTGGTCATTAGAGCACAGATTAGAATTTATGTGTGGCTATTTAGAGAATGAACCAGCTGTAAGAATGCGATCGGTCATTCACGATTGCCACAGTGAAGGAGAATTTTACCATGCCTTCCTCTCAGCATATTGGTCTCAAGCTACACAAACATAGCGTCATAATGATGAAACATTTCGAACAATCTGAATTTTCCAGTCTTGTGAAATATTTTGAAGACATGTTGCACAAGAATCAGTACCTGTCAAACCCATACAGCACCTCAGAACTCATCCGCATTTGCTTAATCAAATTACCTGAACATTTACGTCATATTTTTTGGCAGGACGTTGCAAAGACGACATTGAAGCTTTTCAGGGACTGTTACAAGAACTGGAAATTGACACTGACAATCGCGGAACGCGAAAACAGGAGCACAACAATTACAGATCACATCCGTCACAATTCCGCGATGAGAGAAATAATATATGACAAGGCTATTCTTTCAATGTAAATCGTGACCGAAACAGACACCACCCGTATGACAACCGTTAGCAGAGTAGAAATAATTACAGGGAAAGATCACCTCTCTGCGGTAATGACTATCAGAGAGACAGTCAGAGAAGTAGACAATATGGGAACCAAAATAATTATTATCAAGGGAGACAGAATAAATTTAGACGCAACAGTCCAGCACGCAGTTATGACTCAGGGAGAAATTCTCCACCACGTGACCTACAAGAAAGAAACTATGAAATCTACCGACATGACGACAGACGATGTGATCGTAACGACAGACCTGAATTGCATCAGAACTGGCGGGGTTTAAACAGGGCTGGGCCCTCTGGGCAACGTGAATTTGTAGAAGTTAGGTCTCCAAATCCCAATAACGATGCGCGCCAACAGAGAGACAATAGGCAATGACTCACACCGCTGGCAGCCACAAAACGTACTTATGAAACTGACGACGCAGCTGCCGTAGCTAGTAATTACGTAAAAATGGAAGACATTAGGGACATCTTACTCCAGGAACACGACGTAACACGTAACAACATTGCATATCCTGTGATTCACATTACTGTAAATGACGTAAAATTTACGGCAGTACTTGACTCTGGCAGTCCCATTTCAGTAATTAGTGAAACAGCTTTTAGCAAGTGCAACAAATCGAACGTTTGCCCCACACTTCCGTTACGTAAGATTAAATTACAAGGTGCAATCGTTGGAAAAAGTGTAGATGTACGCCAACAAACCAACTTAGAATACTTTTGTCAAAGCCACAGCTTCTCTATGAACTTTCTTATTGTTCCATTATTGTCGACGGAAATTATACTGGGAGTAGACTTTTTGAATGAATACAAAGCAATCTTAAGCTTTAACGATGCTGAAATAAGTTTAGAGAAAGAAGGTAAGTCAATAGCTTTGAAATTTGAAGACTGGCTCTTAAACCATGATGAGGAAATTAATCGGCTTTACCTTCTGTTAGACAACAGTTCGGAATTTTCTACGGAACTAGACACTAACAATCACTCTACAAGTACTGACAGGGATGATATCGATGGCATATTTGAAACTAATGAGTTAATTCAGAATAAAATTCAAACAATTGAGAATTGTAATGACACTGATAGGCAGGACCTTTTCGAGATTTTACAAGCACATTCCACAGTTTTTACTCACAAAATAGGAACAATCAAGGGATTCAATACCAATTTCGTGTTCGTGAGGATACAAAATTTTGTGTTAGACCATACATAATTCCAGCACATTATAGGGACCGTGTTAGAACAGAAATACAATCTATGCTTGACGAGGGCATTGTTGAGCCTGCAGTAAGCTCATACAACAATCCGTTACATGTTGTTGAGAAGAAAAATGGATCGATCAGGCTTGTCTTAGATTCGAGACAAATCAATACTATCATTATTCCTGAAACAGACAGGCCGCAGACGATGGAAGAACTTCTTCAAAATTTTAATGGTTTAAAAGGGTTGTCTTCCATTGATCTCAGATCCAGCTTTTATCAGATCGAACTTCATCCAGAATGTAGAAAATATACAGCTTTCCTTTGTTTCGGCGTTTGTTATCAGTTTCGGAAACTTCCTTTTGGTTTGAACATTTCTTCGGCAGCATTCATTCGCGGGCTAAATTCCATATTACCTGAGTTCTTAAAACGTCACATCACCTTATATGTGGACGATATTCTGATAGCAGAAACCTCATGGGAACAACATAACCGCATCCTCAACAGTTTGTTACGTATTTTTGCAGAATCTGGAATTACAGTTAACTTGGAAAAGTCTGAATTCGGTAGGACAAAGGTGAAGTTTTTGGGACGTATTATTTCTTCTGAAGGCATTCAGGCGGATCCTGAAAAGTTAGAAGCAATCAGAGCCATTCCCGTTCCATCCACAAAAAAACAAGTCCGCAGTTTTCTAGGTCTCGTAAATTTTTACCGTCGTTTTCTGAATATGCAAATTCTAGTTACACCAAAACTTTGTTCTCTCACTGGAAAAAATACTATTTGGAAATGGGACGAACAAGCACAGTTGGAATTCAATTCTTTGAAAGAATCGTTACTTCACGCGCCAATACTAGCTCATCCAGATCTGTCACACGATTTCTGCCTTAGCACGGATTCTTCTAAAGTCGGTCTTGGTGGCCATTTATTTCAAGAAGCCACAGAAAAAGACACTACTGTTCAGAAAACCATTGCTTTTGCTAGCCGAGTGCTAACAAAATCTGAAAAAAATTATCCCGTTACTGAATTAGAAGCTTTAGCTATCGTTTGGGCATTTAACAAATTCCGTTTCTTTCTTTCTGGTAAGCACGTAAAAGTATACAGTGATCATCGTGCATTACAATTTCTTATGTCTTCAAAATTAAATCATGACAGGTTAAAACGTTGGGCATTGTTTCTGCAAGAATTCCACTTCACAATAGTCTACATTCCCGGCAAGGAGAACTTTGTTGCGGACGCACTGTCACGCGCACCGGCTGGGCTTGAGAAAAGTAACACAGAAGGCAACCTAGAGAAAAATTTCAGTATTCTTTACATTCAGAAAGTCGCCTTTGAAAACTTCATCACTACATCTTTAAAGGACATTGCTCATGAACAAGATAAAGATCTGATTTGGAAAGACATCAAAAATAAATGGCATGAAAAGACAAACACTCAGATTCAGCATTATTACCTGGTTAGAAACAACATACTCTTCAAACGCTGCACTGTTGATGACAAGCTATGGGTACTTTGCATTCCTGACGATTTTGTTAATAAGCTCATTTGGTACATTCATTTCAGCTACGCATATTTTGGCCCACGAAAATGTTATCATATTCTTCGAACGACTTGTCATTTTAACAATATGGAAAAGCGAATCCGAAGAGTCTTGACTATTTGTAAGCTTTGTCAAAAGGCGAAAACATCTACTATCTGACATCGTGCTCCGTTGTTTCCTATTATTCCTTCTAAATTAAAAGAATTTGCTGCTGTTGATCTCTTGGGACCGCTTGTCAGAACATCTAATGGATTTTCGTACGTTCTAGTCGCTGTTGAACTTACTTCAAAATTTGTTTCTTTCACTCCGTTACGTAAAGCCACTGGACGGTCTGTAAGCAACGCCTTTGTTAAAAATTTCTTACGTGAAGTTGGCCACGTTGCTAAAGTCATTTCAGATAACGGACCGCAATTCAGATCTGCTGTTTGGTCACGCATGCTTCGGAATCATAAAATCAAACCTGTTTTTATTTCATTGTACTCACCACATTGTAACCCCTCCGAACGGATTATGAAAGAAATCAATAAGCTTTGCAGACTTTATTGTCACAGAAAGCATCAGCATTGGGACAGATATTTACACTTATTTCAAAACGTGCTGAATGAAATGCCTCATGACTCCACTGCTTTACCACCTACTCTTGTACGGAAGAACGAAGAACCACCAAACAGAATCAGAGAGCTTGTACGTAAACTTCAGCACAAAGACATAATTGATTTGGCTCTTAAAAATATAAAATCTGCAGCAGACAAAAGGAGAAAACTACACGGTAAAGCCAATGCAAAGAAATTATATATTGGTCAGAAAGTTCTCATTAAAGCTCATTCATTGTCACATAAGAAGAAACACTTGAGCCACAAATTCTTTCTAGTTTACAATGGACCTTACAGAATCCGACGTATACCACATGATAATTGCGTTGAGGTTGAAACTCTGCGTACTAGGAAGAGTAAAGGTTTACACCACATTTCACATGTAAAACCGTTTATTGAAAGATAATCTGCCTTTTAACTTTGTCTTTGCCATATAACTTTTCACTTTACGTTACTAGTATGCTTTATCAGACTTAGAATCTGTTTGCGGTGTTTCTGTTTCATATCTGCACAGTTTTTCTGTATTATTCTGGAAAGTAAAACGTGTTTTAGTAGTAACTTTTGTGGTATAGCTACAATGAGACAGCCTCTTTCGTAGCACAACAATACGTTACAGCACAGTACGTTCTTCATCACAACAATAAGCGTAATAACTAAGATATCTATACGCACAGCATTTCACTTTTGTTTATCATGAGGTAAGTACATTGGCTTCTGCAGAACTTAGCTTTCGGAGGAAAATAACTACGACACTTCCACAGAGATTATCTTACAACAAGATGCACATTTAGCGCTACAGGACACGCATTTGAGTGCTTAATTTTGGTCTTAAACCATTTATTTTTCAAGGTTTTTGAAATACAAAGAAAGTTTTCTGTGATACATTTCATTCCATTGCTGTAATCTGTAACACCTGAGGGTATAATTACATTAATCCTCAGGGGGGTACACGCTTACTTTGTGTACCATGTGTTTGGCAAGCACAAGGAGCCCTAGCTAATATGGTATTTGCTTATACAACTTAACACATCGGTACCATATTTCTCTAACACATAAATTACACAGCTATCTGATCATTTAACAGAGAAACAAACATCTTTTTACTACGTCAGTGACACATGTTTACGCAATTACAGAGTTGGATTTCTTCACACTTACGAAATTGTATTTTGTCTGTACTTTGTGAACTGTTCATATTTTTTTGGACCAATTGTGATATTATGAGAGCTTTGAATGATATATTTGGTATGGAATCACAATTTTTAAAGTACGTTTGAGGCAGATGACACTTTTGACATGAGCAGAGAATTTTTTTTTATTGGAGGAAGCTACGACGATTTTGAGGGTTAACTGATGTGTTATGATGTTATTATTATGATGACTATGTGTATTATGCTGTTGCGGTATGTTTATGATCAATAAGCTGATGCTATATGAGTTATTTGATTATGCTACATATCTGTTATGATGAAATAATGAAGAAGTGTCGACGAATATGTATATGTGTAATAAGGTAAGGAATAATGAGTAGTGGTTAGGGACTCTGGTTTGTGAATAAGGTTGTTGGAAACCAAGAATCGTACTTTAAGAGTTATGAAATATATGTAAATGTGTGAATGTATTACAATGCCGACGAAAATTTTCTGGACACTGTTATATCAATAGCATTTTGTTTCTACAGATTTGTAACGCAAATTCTTGACCGGTGAAATATTTTTATATGAGACTGTCACTGTAGCGGAAACTGCTGTCGTAAATATTTCCGTAAGAAAGTTAAGTGACCTTGACATAATGCGTTTTGGGGGCCCAGCTGAGAGATAGTTGTCTGACAAAAGAAAGCCATGAGAAAAAAAAGAGGCCATTATCCTCGCCATTGACATTCCTTTGTAGAAAGCACCGCAAATACGACACGCTTACATCTGCACACCTGATTATGACAAGCGTCTTTCTCTAGAATTGAGGGAATTTTTACTACGTTATGAAATGCCATATGGCCAATGAATGATGTTTCATGCCGTCCTTTGTACATATTTGCTCATTTTCTTTAATATCTAGTTTCTAGCTGCACTGCAGCATTGGTTAAAATAAAATTTAATATATGTACTAATATAGTTATTTTATGCCTACAGATCCAGTCAATAAGAAATTTATGATCTATTTCCAAGAAAACGAGGGCACATAAATAGACATTTCCCTTCACAGGAATTGCATAAATAATTTCTTTACGATTTGGTAACTTATCTGCTAGTGTAAGTTCTCGTGATGCATCACTCTAGTGTTAAGATGTGACTTAGATATTAAACATGACCATTTTTACTGTAATATTTTTTCTGCTTGAGCTTTGTCATGCTTAGGTATAAGTTATAGCATTTACTGTGGCTGTTTGCCAGGCATAATGTTACTGAATTTGACTTTGTATTAAGCTGTTAAGCCAGTTTTACTACGGATTTATTTTGCTTGTTTGCTGCACAGTGCCTTATATTAGTTGTAATATTGCAATTGCTTTGCCAATTTGAATTTTTTTGTCATTGCTGTTTGTGTTAATTGTTTTGTACTGCTGCATTGCCTCGTCCCTTAGTTTAGCATCTGAGCTCAGTAGATTTAAGTTAGCTTTAGAGGGGGTAGACTATATAAGAAACTAACTATGATGAATTGGAAGAAATGCATTAAGAAGCTATAAGAAAATAGTTTGGCCAAAAAACTTGTGCACAGTGGAGAAAAAGTATTTTGAAAGAGGATATGAACAAAAAAGTAGGGTTTAGGGTAAGGGTTTAGGTAGGATTTTCTTGGAAATAAATGTTGAGGTAAGATAATGGTAAATAAATAATGAGGTAAGAAATGTGTGAACAGAATACAGAAAGCATGCTTGGATAGAATTTTTTGGCTGGAGCAAATGTCGAAATAAGAGGAAC
This sequence comes from Schistocerca cancellata, assembly GCF_023864275.1. NCBI lineage: Eukaryota > Metazoa > Arthropoda > Insecta > Orthoptera > Acrididae > Schistocerca > Schistocerca cancellata. The sequence continues at coordinate 758,296,031 of NC_064628.1, read as the reverse complement.
GATCTATCGAATGAAGTTTTGGGTTGGACTGCAGTACCAAATGTTACACTGAAAACGAACCCTGTCCTTTCCTTTTGTGTTATCCCACTATGTGTTTGTGTACCCTTGTGTATTTGTTTTCTTCCTGTCTCTGTGTAGTTTCATAGAATTTTTTCTTCTTTTAATATTAAGCTACATTCACTATGATGAGGAATACTGTTCTCCTCAAATATAATTGGCATTAATAATATGTTATTTACCTTGTAAATATGCTTAGACATTATTTATTCTGTTTTGTTTTAATGCTCATGTGTTAAGTTGATATTTCAATAATTATTCTGACCTTTTATGTATTTACTTATGTCATAATTCCTGTAACACTGATGTATATGTCTATTTCTATTCTTTTGTAAAGCCTGTACTACAAATGTTATCTGTATTGTTATGTTCTTTAATGATGTATTTTGTACCATTGTTATTGTATTCTTATGTTATAAAATTGTAATTGACACCAGTTCATCAAATTAAGTAACTTGTAAGTTACATTTCACTGCACACGTTTCTGTTGGTCATAGTATATGGACAATATGTGAGAAGTAGGGACTGTTAGCGTTTGCAAGTGTGTTAATAATTCAGCAAGGTGACTACGAAGTCTTTCGCGACGGAGTCCTTGCATACAAAGTTCTCGGTTTACTTGCCGCGTCAAATTTGGATAAAATCCCAAGCTTTCGATGACTACCTCCGTCATCTTCGTCAGGGGTAAAACTGACTGTCGTGGACCGGTGGGGCTTCCGCTTTTATAAGCAGTGGACGGCTTCTCATTGGCTGGATGACGTCACGGTGAAACCGATGCGTACTGAGGTGGCGGCCTCTATATCCATAGATTTTGTTTGCGCGCTTTATCCAGCGTTGCTTGCAGCGCCATCCATCGCAACAGGCGGAGAACTGCGAGGAATGTAAGAAGTCTCCCTCTGCGCTCTTTCTATATCAATTGCGCGCTTCCATGCAATACATGCCACCTCAGTACGCATCGGTTTCACTGTGACGTCATCCAGCCAATGAGAAGCCGTCCACTGCTTATAAAAGCGGAAGCCTCACCGGTCCACGACAGTCAGTTTTACCCCTGACGAAGATGACGGAGGTAGTCATCGAAAGCTTGGGATTTTATCCAAATTTGAGGCGGCAAGTAAACCGAGAACTTTTTATGCAATTCAGCAAGGGACTGGATAACAGCATTGCTGGTTCTAAGGACAATTCCAAAAACTTTGTGAGTGCACAAGTGGTGGTTATGGACTTGCTATATTATCTGCAAGACTCTTCAGTGGTGATTGTGCACCTGCACAGCCACAACAGATGGCTGCTGGCCGTCTCTACAAGGACTACAGTGGGTCTACACCTTTGATGACTCACCAATACCATCATTTCTACAAGGACTGCAGTGGGTCTGCACCTCTGGTGGCCCACCAATACCGTAATCTCTACCAGGACTACAGTGGGTCTACTCTGTGATGACCTACCTACCAATCTTCTTCAAAACGTCGAATGACTCTGCTGTGGGTTTGCTCTGTTGTGGCCCATTACCTGTCAGCATGTCAAGAGTCAGCACTGTCTTTCCGTTGGAAGGGCAACACCACTTCTTCAAGACTGCATAGAAATCCACTACTTCTGTGTGCAATTTCTTTTAGTAATGAGACTTTGTAAAAAAAAACTGTAATTACTACTATGATGAATGATCAGGACTGTCTTTATGGACTGTGAGAAAATTTTAGCTTTTGACCAACATTGTATAAATAAGTGTGTGCATTTGATATCTTTGTTATTGTAATTATGAAAAATTTTATTAAAATCATTATTGGCCACTGCCCAAAAATATTTTGTAAAATTTTTTGTGGGGAGCATGGGGGCTATGTAAGTAGGCTGTTTATGTGTTCTTTATGTAAGTAGGCTGTTTAGGTTCTTATATTGGTAACGCCGCCGCCACGTAGCGCTCTCTGTATGAAAATCACTGGCTGTGCTGTGTGCAGTCTGTGGCTAGTTTGCATTGTTGTCTGCCATTGTAGTGTTGGGCAGCGGCAGCTGGATGTGAACAGCGCGTAGCGTTGCGCAGTTGGAGGTGAGCCGCCAGCAGTGGTGGATGTGGGGAGAGAGATGGCGGAGTTTTGAAATTTGTTATACTGGATATTATGAACTGCTATATGTATTATGACTATTAAGGTAAATACATTGTTTGTTCTCTATTAAAATCTTTCATTTGCTAACTATCCCTATCAGTAGTTAGTACCTTCCGTAGTTTGAATCTTTTATTTAGCTGGCAGTAGTGGCGCTCACTGTATTGCAGTAGTTCGAGTAATGAAGATTTTTGTGAGGTAAGTGATTTGTGAAAGGTATAGGTTAATGTTAGTCAGGGCCATTCTTTTGTAGGGATTTCTGAAAGTCAGATTGCGTTGCGCTAAAAATATTGTCTGTCAGTTTAAGCACAGTCGTGTATAATTGTTCTAAGGGGACGTTTCAACTGAACTAAACTCTAATCCAAAAATCACTGTTCACCTGAGTGCAGAAACAGCACGTCATACTTACTTGACCACGGAGCAGTGACAGATAGCTGCGACTCGATTCTTTCGCGACTTTAAAGTCCCGCTTAAAATCTAAACTGCCTTGACTCTGCGTACGGAGAGTGAGGAGGCATGGTGGGGACGCACCGACCAAACACCCAATGAGTTTGTCAGTAAGAACAGTTGTGTCCTCCAGTCAGAAGACAGAAGACATAACGCCTGGTTCTTTTTCCCGAACACTTACACACTGAAATTTTGAAGACCACGTCCCAGGACTAGTATTCGAAAGGGCCAACAGTGTGTTAGTGTATCTAGGGACTCGCAGCCGTATGCCTCGGCGCAGTATCGTGACATATTGTCGTGAGCGGAGCTGATTTTGAAAATAATATTCAATAGCGTTCTCAGGTTGCTACTGCAATGCATTTACGTCCACATTAATAACAAACGAGCGATCATACATGTTTGGGACAGGTGATTATAGGTACATGTTGTGCTGACTGTCAGTTATAATTAAGATGAGAATAAACATACACGATTTAGGTTCCCAGCGTCATGTTCCTTGGCATGGAAAATATGAGTAAATGTCTTGTCTTGTCTTGTCTTGTGACAGCGAGAGCGAGAGCACCAGCAGCAGCACAGTACTGTTTGTATAAAGCGTTTATTTTGCATTTTGTTTACGACCTTCCACTAAGGAAGGGATTCTATTTGTGTTTATCTGCTCTGCATAGTAACTAACAGTTCTTGATAAAACTTTACGTAGTTTTCGTGTTAGATTTCTTAGTGTTTTCTTGATCGTTTAGAACAGAAAGCGCCCTAAAACCGTCTTTGTTTGTTTCGCGGCCGTTAGCCACTAGTCACTTGAATCAGCAGTTGTCTTGTGACAGCCAGAGCGAGAGCACCAGCAGCAGCGAGTACTGTTTGTATAAAGCGTTTTTGTACTTATTTGCTGCGCTTAGCTTTTAAATAGTTTTTCTGGGAAAACCTAGCGTAGTTTTCGCGTCTCGTATTTCAGTGAGTGTTTCTTGATTATCAGAGTAGCTCATCAGAAGATTATCTTGGGAATTTGTCACCGTATAGGGTAGGGTAAACATAGTCATGTGTAGGGACTGTGGTTGTTGTGAGCGGACGCAAGGAGAATTGGCCACTCTTCGGGGGCAGGTGGAGGCTTTGTCTGTTAGGCTCATCGAGCTCGAGGCGCAGGCGTCGGCTCGTAGTGGCGTTGGGGCAACTGTGGTGAGACCTATGCCTACTTCGGTGGCCTTGGAATCACATGGAACCCCTGATGTCGCTGCGTCTTCCGGCAGTGAGCATCTTACCGGTCAGCCATCACTCCAGGGTGAATGGCGGACAGTGGTGGGCTCTCGCGTGCCTGGCCGAAAGGCGAAGGTGGGATCTGGCCGCGTGGCAGCTGCCTTACCCCTTTCCAACAGGTACGTTGTGCTTCCTAGTGGTGATGACATCGTTTCCGAGCCACCACAGGATGCCTCGCCTGTTGGGCCAGTGGCCGATTCTCCGGCAAGGTCCCGACAGTCACAGAGGGCGGGCCTATTAGTTATAGGGAGCTCCAACGTTAGGCGGGTTATGGAGCCCCTCAGGAAAATAGCGGGTAGGTCGGGGAAGAATGCCAGTGTGCACTCGGTGTGCTTGCCGGGGGGTCTCGTCCGTAATGTGGAGGAGGCCCTTCCGGCAGCTATTGAACGCACTGGGTGTGACCGGCTGCAGATAGTAGCACATGTCGGAACGAATGACGCCTGCCGCTTGGGTTCTGAGGCCATCCTTGGTTCCTTCCGGCGGCTGGCTGATTTGGTGAAGACAACCAGCATCGCACGCGGAGTGCAAGCTGAGCTTAATATCTGCAGCATAGTGCCCAGAGTCGATCGCGGTCCTCTGGTTTGGAGCCGTGTGGAGGGTCTAAACCAGAGGCTCAGACGACTCTGCGACTATAATGGTTGCAAATTCATCGACCTCCGTTATTGGGTGGAGAACTGTAGGGCCCCCCTAGACAGGTCAGGCGTGCACTACACACCGGAAGCAGCTACTAGGGTAGCAGAGTACGTGTGGCGTGCACACGGGGGTTTTTTAGGTTAGACGGACCCCCCCTTGGGCGAAACGATAAAATACCTGACGGCTTACCAGAGAGGACATTATCATCGTTGATAAAGAACGTCCGTCCTCAGAGACCAAAAACAGGAAAAGTTAACGTAATATTGGTAAACTGCAGGAGTATCCAGGGCAAGGTTCCTGAATTAGTATCTCTTATTGAAGGAAATAGTGCGCATATAGTATTAGGAACGGAAAGTTGGTTAAAACCGGAAGTGAACAGTAACGAAATCCTAGACACAGAATGGAATATATACCGCAAGGATAGGATAAACGCCAATGGTGGAGGAGTATTTATAGCAGTAAAGAATTCAATAATATCCAGTGAAGTTATTAGCGAATGCGAATGTGAAATAATCTGGGTTAAGCTAAGTATCAAAGGTGGGTCAGATATGATAGTCGGATGCTTCTATAGACCACCTGCATCAGCAACCGTAGTAGTTGAGCGCCTCAGAGAGAACCTGCAGAACGTCGTGAAGAAGTTTCGTGATCATACTATTGTAATAGGGGGAGACTTCAATCTACCAGGTATAGAATGGGATAGTCACACAATCAGAACTGGAGCCAGGGACAGAGACTCTTGTGACATTATCCTGACTGCCTTGTCCGAGAATTACTTCGAGCAGATAGTTAGAGAACCAACTCGTGAAGCTAACGTTTTAGACCTCATAGCAACAAATAGACCGGAACTTTTCGACTCCGTGAATGTAGAAGAGGGTATCAGTGATCATAAGTCAGTGGTTGCATCAATGACTACAAGTGTAATAAGAAATGCCAAGAAAGGAAGGAAAATATATTTGCTTAACAAGAGTGATAGGGCACAAATCGCAGAATATCTGAGTGACCACCATCAAACGTTCATTTCTGAGGAAGAGGATGTGGAACAAAAATGGAAAAAATTCAGAAACATCGTCCAGTACGCCTTAGATAAGTTCGTACCGACTAAGGTCCAAAGCGAGGGGAAAGATCCACCGTGGTATAACAATCATGTACGAAAGGTACTACGGAAACAAAGAAAGCTTCATCATAGGTTTAAGAGTAGTCGAATCATAGCTGATAAGGAAAAGCTGAACGAAGCGAAAAAGAGCGTAAAGAGAGCAATGAGAGAAGCATTCAACGAATTCGAACATAAAACATTGGCAAACAATCTAAACAAGAACCCTAAAAAGTTTTGGTCATATGTAAAATCGGTAAGCGGATCTAAATCCCCTATTCAGTCACTCGTTGACCACGATGGCACCGAAACAGAGGACGACCGAAGAAAGGCAGAAATACTGAATTCAGTATTCCGAAACTGTTTCACTGCGGAAAATCGTAACACGGTCCCTGACTTCAGCCGTCGCACGGACGCCAAAATGGAAAATATTGAAATAAACGATATCGGAATTGAAAAACAACTGCTATCACTTAGTAGCGGAAAAGCATCCGGACCAGACGAGATACCCTTAAGATTCTACAGTGATTATGCTAAAGAACTTGCCCCCTTTCTATCAGCAATTTATCGTAGATCGCTGGAAGAACGTAAAGTACCTAGCGACTGGAAGAAAGCGCAGGTCGTTCCCATTTTCAAGAAGGGTCATAAATCAGATGCGAATAATTATAGGCCTATTTCGCTTACGTCAATCTGTTGTAGAATAATGGAACATGTTTTGTGTTCTCGTATTATGACGTTCTTAGATAATACAAATCTCCTTCATCATAACCAACATGGATTCCGCAAACAGAGATCATGTGAAACTCAGCTCGCCCTATTTGCCCAAGAAATTCACAGTGCCGTAGACACTGGCGAGCAGATTGATGCCGTATTCCTGGACTTCAGGAAGGCATTTGATACGGTTCCGCACTTACGTTTAATGAAAAAAATACGAGCTTACGGAATATCGGACCAGGTTTGTGATTGGATTCAGGATTTCCTAGAAGAAAGAACACAACATGTCATTCTTAACGGTTCAAAATCTGCAGATGTAGAGGTAATTTCGGGAGTACCGCAAGGAAGCGTGATAGGACCTTTATTGTTTACAATATACATAAATGACTTAGTTGACAACATCGGTAGCTCCGTGAGGCTATTTGCAGATGACACGGTTGTCTACAAGAAAGTAGCAACATCAGAAGACTCGTACGTACTCCAGGAAGACCTGCAGAGGATTAATGCATGGTGCGACAGCTGGCAGCTTTCCCTAAACGTAGATAAATGTAATATAATGCGCATACATAGGGGCAGAAATCCATTCCAGTACGATTATGCCATAGGTGGTAAATCATTGGAAGCGGTAACGACCGTAAAATACTTAGGAGTTACTATCCGGAGCGATCTGAAGTGGAATGATCACATAAAACAAATAGTGGGAAAAGCAGGCGCCAGGTTGAGATTCATAGGAAGAATTCTAAGAAAATGTGACTCATCGACGAAAGAAGTAGCTTACAAAACGGTTGTTCGTCCGATTCTTGAGTATTGCTCATCAGTATGGGACCCTTACCAGGTTGGATTAATAGAAGAGATAGACATGATCCAGCGAAAAGCAGCGCGATTCGTCATGGGGACATTTAGTCAGCGCGAGAGCGTTACGGAGATGCTGAACAAGCTCCAGTGGCGGACACTTCAAGAAAGGCGTTACGCATTACGGAGAGGTTTATTATCGAAATTACGAGAGAGCACATTCCGGGAAGAGATGGGCAACATATTACTACCGCCCACATATATCTCGCGTAATGATCACAACGAAAAGATCCGAGAAATTAGAGCAAATACGGAGACTTACAAGCAGTCGTTCTTCCCACGCACAATTCGTGAATGGAACAGGGAAGGGGGGATCAGATAGTGGTACAATAAGTACCCTCCGCCACACACCGTAAGGTGGCTCGCGGAGTATAGATGTAGATGTAGATGTAGATGTACGCGAGAAAAGATATTCTGCCGAACCTGATAAAGCAAAACCACTAAGGTATATGAGAGGTGGATTGATTGACGCCTTTCTGTACTAATTTACGACCGTTAACTCCTGATCTCAAAGTACTCAGTGTAGTGTCCTACAAAATCTGTATGTTTCAGTGCTAAGGATTTGGACGCCCTTCATAACTGTAGGCATAATTTGCCGACATAGCACACGTGTTTTCTGCCTGCTCCAGTCAATAAATTAGATCGAGTCAAACACTAGTTCACACTTTCTGTCAGAGAGATTCCACATGAGTTATAAGCTGTAAGTAGGCTGTTTAGGTTTTTATATTGGTAACGCCACGTAGCGCTCTGTATGAAAATCACTGGCTGTGCTGTGTGCAGTCTGTGGCTGGTTTGCATTGTTGTTGGCCATTGTAGTGTTGGGCAGTTGGATGTGAACAGCGCGTAGCGTTGCGCAGTTGGAGGTGAGTCGCCAGCAGTGGTGGATGTGGGGAGAGAGATGGCGGAGTTTTGAAATCTGTAACACTGGATGTCATGAACTACTATATATATTATGACTGTTAAGGTAAATACATTGTTTGTTCTCTATTAACATCTTTCAATTGCCAGCTATGCCTATCACTAGTTAGTGCCTTCTGTAGTTTGAATCTTTTATTTAGCTGGCAGTAGTGGCACTCGCTGTATTGCAGTAGTTCGAGTAACGAAGATTTTTGGTGAGGTAAGCGATTTGTGAAAGGTATAGGTTAATGTTAGTCAGGGCCATTCTTTTGTAGGGATTATTGAAAGTCAGATTGCGTTGCGCTAAAAAAATATTGTGCGTCAGTTTAAGCACAGTCATGTATAATTGTTCTAAGGGGAAGTTTCATATGTCGACCCTTAGCCTAGGATACCTCACTGGAATCTTCTGATTTTTTTCTTGTAGTTTGTGTAATTAGTGTAGCTATTGTTTATTGCTAGCGCGTAATTGTAGAGATAATCTCCTTTGTAGTTGCAGTCGTTTATTGTTGTACAGTAAAACAGTTGTGGCATGCATGTAGATTTGCACCAAGTATTTCGCAGCTGCGCTTGCAATTAACTAGATATTATTTTCAGTGCTATGTTAATGTGTTCTCTTATTTTTGCTCTTCAAAATGTGCTTTTCTGTGTTATCGTGTGAAATATTGTGACAATAATGGCGTGTGAAAAACGTAACACTAGGCTCCAAAGTAAACTGAGAAATAATAGTGACGACGAGCGTAGCTTATCAGCACCACTGTGTAGTGAATTAACAGACATTCGAAGTAGTAATTTGGTAATTGTGCATAGGGAAATGGAGCGGGCGGCAAATAATGGTGTAGACAATGAAACAAGTAGTGAACAGGGAACCATTATCGATCGATCGGTCGGCAACAGCTCGCCTCAGGAATCCGAAATGACAGAACACAATATTGCAAATACTGTAGACTTAGGTTTTGGGTCCTCACCGTTTTCTCAAATGAGTCAAGACACATTTTCTGCTTGTAAAAATGTGAATGTTGCCGGTGAAAATGCACTGCCAAAAAGCATAGAGAAACAGATTCCAGACACTAATACATTATTATTGCAATTAATGCAACAAATGGAACAAAATCAGAGAGAAACACAGCAAAAGCTTCAAACGTTAGACACAATGGAACAAAATCAGAGACAAACACAGCAAAAGCTTCAAAAGTTAGACACCACACTTGAACAAACACGTGAAGATTTAACTGCTGAGTTACATAACATTGAATCGAAATGTCAAAAAGTCTGTAATGACGTAAAAACACAGATTTGTGAGCATTTTCGACCTATTTTTTCGCGGCATGAAAATGCATTACAGAATCACGAAGCAGCCATAAAAAAACTGCAAACCATTGGTCATGAAAATCATGAGACCTTGTGGGCTAAAATTGACTCAGTTGCATCTACCGATTCGGTTACGCAACTTGCAAAAACTCAGGAAAACTTAAAGGACACAGTAGATTCGATATCAACACAAATGGACACTCTGAAACTTGGTTTGGAAAAACACACTGAGGAAATGTGTTCACTATCGGAGAAAGTAGCCGAACTTTCGGATCAGTTCACTAACTTATCTACAAAGGTAGATGATGATCTGAATGACACAAGACCCGTAGCCTTCACTGACACAAAAGAGTATGAACAAATTAGAAAATTCGAACAAAATCAAAATCAAATCAATACACAGTACAAAAGAGAAATCCGGGAAGTACAAGATCAGTTGACGCAGGTAATACAAGAATTACATATTTCAGAGGACACTCGCGCTCCAGTACGGGAAGAGGGACATAGAAATACGGAACAACCACAAAATAATAACACAGGATACTTCGGAAATTATGAAAGAAACTGGCAAGGCGCATTGGATTTTGTGATGGAACCGCCGAAACGAAGTAACAGTGAGCGATGTGCGACTCGCCGACACGATGATTTCGACTATAAGCTGTTCATTACTACACGTAAATTCAAAACATTTAAGAATTCTGGCAACGACATTCATCCACAAGCGTGGATCCATCAATTCTTTCATTGTTTTTCTCCCAGCTGGTCATTAGAGCACAGATTAGAATTTATGTGTTGTTATTTAGAGAATGGACCAGCTGTAAGAATGCGATCGGTCATTCACGATTGTCACAGTGAAGGAGAATTTTATCATGCCTTCCTCTCAGAGTATTGGTCTCAAGCTACACAAGACCGAGTAAAACATAGCATCATAATTACGAAACGTTTCGAACAATCTGAATTTTCCAGTCTTATGAAATATTTTGAAGACATGTTGCATAAGAATCAGTATCTTTAAAATCCATACAGCCCCTCAGAACTCATCCGCATTTGCTTAATCAAACTGCCTGAACATTTACGACATATTATTTTAGCAGGACGTTGCAAAGATGACATTGAAGCTTTTCAGGGACTGTTACAAGAATTGGAAATTGACGCTGACAATCGCAGGACGTGAAAAAAGGAATACAACAATTACAGGTTACATTCGTCACAATTCCGTGATGACAGAAATAATAAATGGACATGACAAGGCTATTCTTACAACGTAAATCGTGACCAAAACAGACATCACCCGTATGACAACCACTGGCAGACTAATAGTTACAGAGAAAGATCGCATTTCCATAGTAATGAATATGACAGAGACAATCATAGAAACAGACAATATGGCAACCAGAACAATTATTATCAAGGGAGACAGAATAACTTCAGATGCAACGGTCCAGTGCGCAGTTACGATTCAGGGAGAAATTCTCCACCACGTGACCGACATAAAAGAAACTGTGGAATCTACCGACCTGACGACAGGCGATATGATCGTAACGACAGAGCTGAATTGCATCAGAACTGGCGGGATTCAAACAGAGCAGGGCCGTCTCGACAAGGTGAATTTGTAGAAGTTAGGTCTCCAAATCCCAATAACGACACGCGCCAACAAAGACACAATAGGCAATGACTCATACCGCTGGCAGCCACAAAACGTACTTATGAAACTGACGACGCAGCTGCCGTAGCTAGTAATTACGTAAAAATGGAAGACATTAGGGACATCTTACTCCAGGAACACGACGTAAAACATAACAACATTGCATATCCTGTGATTCACATTACTGTAAATGACGTAAAATTTACGGCAGTACTTGACTCTGGCAGTCCCATTTCAGTAATTAGTGGCACAGCCTCTAGCAAATGCAACAAATCGAACGATTGCCCCACACTTCCGTTACGTAAGATTAAATTACAAGGTGCAATCGTTGGAAAAAGTGTAGATGTACGCCAACAAACCAATTTAGAATTCTTTTGTCAAAGCCACAGCTTCTCTATGAACTTTCTTATTGTTCCAATATTGTCGACGGAAATTATATTGGGAGTAGACTTTTTGAATGAATACAAAGCAATCTTAAACTTTCACGATGCTGAAATAAGTTTAGAGAAAGAAGGTAAGTCAATAGCTTTGAAATTTGAAGATTGGCTCTCAAACCATGACGAAGAAATTAATCGGCCTTACCTCTTGTTAGACAACAGTTCGGAATTTTCGACGAAGCTTGACACTAACAGTCACTCTGCAAGTACTGACAGGGATGATATCGACGGCGCATTTAATACTAATGAGTTAATTCAGAATAAAATTCTAACAATTGAGAATTGTAATGACACTGATAGGCAGGACCTTTTTGAGATTTTACAAGCACGTTACACAGTTTTTACTAACATAACAGGAACAATCAAGGGATTTCAATACCAATTTCGTGTTCGTGAGCATACAAAATTTTGTGTTACACCATAAGTAATTCCAGCACATTATAGGGACCGTGTTAGGACAGAAATACAATCTATGCTTGACGAGGGCATTATTGAGCCTGCAGTAAGCTCATACAACAAACTATTACGTGTTGGTGAGAAGAAAAATGGGTCGATCAGGCTTGTCTTAGATTCGAGACAAATCAATACTATCATCATTCCTGAAACAGACAGGCCGCAAACGATGGAAGAACTTCTTCAAAATTTTAATGGTGCAAAAGTGTTGTCTTCTATTGATCTCAGATCCAGCTTTTATCAGATCGAACTTCATCCAGAATGTAGAAAATACACAGCTTTCCTTTGTTTCGGCGTTTGTTATCAGTTTCGGAAACTTCCTTTTGGTTTGAACATTTCTTCGGCAGCGTTCATTCGCAGGCTAAATTCCATATTACCTGAGTTCTTAAAACGTCACATCACCTTATATGTGGACGATATTCTGATAGCAGAAGCTTCATGGGAACAACATAATCGCATCCTCAACTGTTTGTTACGTATTTTTGCAGAATCTGGAATTACAGTTAACTTGGAAAAGTCTGAATTCGGTAGGTCAGAGGTGAGGTTTTAGGGACATATTATTTCTTCTGAAGGCATTCAGCCGGATCCTGAAAAGTTAGAAGCAATCAGAGCCATTCCAGTTCCATCCACAAAAAAACAAGTCCGCAGTTTTCTAGGTCTCGTAAATTTTTACCGTCGTTTTCTGAATATGCAAATTCTTGTTATACCAAAACTTTGTTCTCTCACTGGAAAAAATACTATTTGGAAATGGGACGAACAAGCACAGTTGGAATTCAATTCTTTGAAAGACTCGTTACTTAACGCGCCAATACTAGCTCATCCAGATCTGTCACAAGGTTTCTGCCTTAGCACGGATTCTTCTAAAGTCGGTCTTGGTGGCCATTTATTTCAAGAAGTCATAGAAAATGACACTACCGTTCAGAAAACCATTGCTTTTGCTAGCCGAGTGCTAACAAAATCTGAAAAAAATTATTCCGTTACTGAATTAGAAGCTTTAGCTATCGTTTGGGCATTTAACAAATTCCGTTTCTTTCTTTCTGGTAAGCACGTAAAAGTATACAGTGATCATCGTGCATTACAATTTCTTATGTCTTCAAAATTAAATCATGACAGGTTACAACGTTGGGCATTGTTTCTGCAAGAATTCCACTTCACAATAGTCTACATTCCCGGCAAGGAGAACTTTGTTGCGGACGCACTGTCACGGGCACCGGCTGGGCTTGAGAAAAGTAACACAGAAGGCAACCTAGAGAAAAATTTCAGTATTCTTTACATTCAGAAAGTCGCCTTTGAAAACTTCATCACCACATCTTTAATGGACATTGCTCATGAACAAGATAAAGATCCGATTTGGAAAGACATCAAGAGCAAATGGCATGAAAAGACACACACACAGATTCGGCATTATTATCTGGTTAGAAACAACATACTCTTCAAACGCTGCACTGTTGATGACAAGCTATGGGTACTTTGCATTCCTGACGATTTTGTCAATAAGCTCATTTGCTAAATTCATTTCAGCTATGCTCATTTTGGCCCACGAAAATGTTATCATATTCTTCGAACGACTTGTTATTTTAACAATATGGAAAAGCGAATCCGAAGAGTCTTGTCTATTTGTAAACTTTGTCAAAAGGCGAAACCATCTACTATCTCCTATCGTGCTCTGTTGTTTCCTATCATTCCTTCTAAATTAAAAGAATTTGTGGCTGTTGATCTCTTGGGAACGCTTGTCAGAACATCTAATGGATTTTCGTACGTTCTAGTCGCTGTTGAACTTACTTCAAAATTTGTTTGCTTTTCACCGTTACGTAAAGCCACTGGACGGTCTGTATCCAACTCCTTTGTTAAAAATGTCTTACGTGAAGTTGGACACGTTGCTAAAGTCGTTTCAGATAACGGACCGCAATTCAGATCTGCTGTTTGGTCACGCATGCTTCGGTAGCTCAGAACTTTTCCGTAACACAACAATACGTTACAGCACAGTACTTTCTTCATCACGGCAATAAGCGTAAAAACTAAGATATCTATACGCAAAGCATTTCAGTTTTGTTTATCATGAGGTAAGTACACTGACTTCTGCAGAACTTAGCTTTCGGAGGACGATAACTACACTTCCACAGAGATTATCTTACAACAAGACGCACAGTTTAGCGCTACAGTACACGTATTTGAGTGATTAATTTTGTACTTCAAACATTTATTTTTAAAGAAATTTGAAGTACAATGACACAAAGGTTTTCCGTGATACATTTCATTCCATTGCTGTAATCTGTAACACCTGAGGGTATAATTACATTACTCCTCAGGGGGGTACACGCCTACTTTGTGTACCATGTGTTTGGCAAGCACAAAGAGCCCTAGCTAATATGGTATTTGCTTATACAACTTTACACATCGGTACCATATTTCTCTAACACTGAATTACACAGCTATCTGATCATTTAACTGAGAGATAAACATTTTTTTACTACATCAGTGACACATGTTTACGCAGTTACACAGTTGGGTAACTTCACACTTATGAAATTGTATTTTGTCTGTACTTTGTGAACTGTTCATATTTTTTGGAACCATTGTGATACTATGAGAGCTTTGAATGATGTATTTGGTAAGGGAGCATGATTTTAATGTACGTTTGAGGTAAATGACACTATCGAAACGAGCAGAGAATTTTTTTTAGGTTTTAAAATATCCAGAAAGCTACGACGATTTTGAGATGTGATTGATCTGTTATGATTTATTATTACGACGACGATGTGTATTACACTTTTGAGGTATGTTTATGATCAATGAGATGATGCTACATGAGGAATCTGATTATGCTATGTATTTATTATGATGAAATATTGAAGACGTGTTGATGAATATGAATATGTACATGTGTAATAAGGCAAGGAATAAGGAGTAGTGGTTAGGGACTCTGATTTATGTAAAGGATGTTGGAAACCAAGAAACGTACTTTAAGAGTTATGAAATGTGTGTGTATATGCGTGAATGAATCACAATGCCGGCAAAAATTTTTTTGGACACTGTTATATTTGTAGGATTTTGTTTCTACACGTTTGCAACGCAAATTCTCAACTTGTGAAATTTTTTATATGAGACTGTCACTGTAATGTAAACTGATGTCGTAAATATTTTAGTAAGAAAGTTAAGTGACCACCTTCACGTAATGCGTCGTTGACGCCCAGCTGTGAGTCGCCTGGAAAAAAGCCATTAGTGTGTGCCTTTCAGAGGCACAGGTGGAGAAAAAAGGAGACCATTAACCTCCCTATTGACATTCCTTTGTAGAAAGCATCGCAAATACGACACGCTCATTACTTGGAAACATATCGTACTTTCTGATATTACTGAAATGCCTAATGAAATGACGAGAAATTGTTTATGCTACATACCCGATTATGACTACTGTCTTTCTAGATGAGAGATTTTTTTACTACTTATGAAATGACACATGGCTATTGAATGATGTTCTTATGCTTTGCTTTGTACATAGTTGCTTATTTCATTTGATATCTGGTTTCCAGCTGTGTTGCAGCATTGGTTTCATGAAATAAAATTAAATGAATTTGCTAATGTGAACACTTTCTGTCAACAGATCTATTAAATAATATTATGATCCACATTATTCGAAAAAGGAGCACTTTGAAAGGAAAGAACAATAAGAAGGGACTAATAACAGTAACTGTATACATAATTTTGTTTTCAAGAATTAAATGAATTTGCTAATGTGAACACTTTCTGTCAACAGATCTATTAAATAATATTATGATCCACATTCTTCGAAAAAGGAGCACTTCGAAAGGAAAGAACAATAAGAAGGGACTAATAACAGTAATTGTACACATAATTTTATTTTCAAGTACTTGGTAATTTCTTTTGTAGAATGAATTGTGATGCATCACTCTAGTATTAAGATGTGACATAGGTATTACTGTAATATTTTTTCTGCTTGAGCTTTGAGATGTATAAATATAAGTTATTGCATTTGCTGCTGCTGTTTGCCATGCATAGTGCTACTAAATTTAACTTTGTATTACTCTGTTAAGCCAGTTTTACTACTGATTTATTTTTCTTGTTGCTGCACATTGGCTCATATTAGTTGTAATTTTTCATTTTATCTGTTAATTTAGATTTACTGCTGCTTGCTTTGCAAATTGGCAATTTTTGTCATTGCTGTTTGTGTTAATTTGTTTTGTGCTGCTGCATTGCCTCGTCCCTTAGTTTAGCATCTGAGCTCAGTAGATTTAAGTTAGCTTAAGATGGGGTAGGCCATATAAGAGAACAAGGTGTGATGAATTGGAAGAAATGCATTGAGAAGCTATAAGAAAATGGTTTGGCCAAAAAAGTCTTTTGAAAGAAGATATGAACCAAAAAAGTAGGGTTTAGGGACAACAGGTTTAGGTAGGATTTTCTTGGAAATAAATGTTGAGGTAAGATAATGGAAAATAAATAATGAGGTAATAAATGTGTGAACATATAAATACAGAAAGCATGCTTGGATAGAATTTTTTTGGTGGAAGCAAATGTTGAAATAAGAGGAAAGATATATGGAATAAAGTTTTGGGGTGGACTGCAGCGCCCGCATCTCGTGGTCGTGCGGTAGCGTTCTCGCTTCCCACGCCCGGGTTCCCGGGTTCGATTCCCGGCGGGGTCAGGGATTTTCTCTGCCTCGTGATGGCTGGGTGTTGTGTGCTGTCCTTAGGTTAGTTAGGTTTAAGTAGTTCTAAGTTCTAGGGGACTTATGACCACAGCAGTTGAGTCCCATAGTGCTCAGAGCCATTTGAACCATTTTTTTTTTGGACTGCAGTACCAAATGTCACACTGAAAACAAACCCTGTCCTGTATTTTTGTGTTATTACACTATGTGAATTTGTGTTTTTCCTGTCTTAATGTGTTTAGCTAATAAGAGTTATGTTGTAGAATTTTTCTGATAATATGTTATTTTCTTTGTAAAGATGTTTAGACATTATTTATTCTGTTCTGTATTAATGCTCATGTATGAAGTTGATGTTTCGAAAGTTATTCTGATCTTTTATGTACGTACACATTTCATAATTCCTGTAACACTGATGTATATGTTATTTCGAGTCTTTTGTAAAGCCTTTACTACAAATGTTATCTGTATTGTTATGTTCTTTAATGATGTATTTTGTACCTTTGTAATTGTATTCTTATATTGTAAATTTATAATTGTATAGACACCAGTTCATCAAATTCAGTAACTTTTAAGCATTCATTTCCCTACACACATTTCTGTTGGTCATAGTATATGGACGATATGTGAGAAGTAGGGATTGTTAGTGTTTGCACGTGTGTTAATAATTCAGCAAGGGACTGGATAACAGCATTGCTGGTTCTAAGGACAATTCCAAAAACTTTGTGAGTGCACAAGTGGTGGTTATGGACTTGCTATATTATCTGCAAGACTCTTCAGTGGTGATTGTGCACCTGCACAGCCACAACAGATGGCTGCTGGCCGTCTCTACAAGGACTGCAGTGGGTCTGCACCTCTGGTGGCCCACCAATACCATTATTTCTACAAGGACTGCAGTGGGTCTGCACCTCTGGTGGCCCACCAATACCGTAATCTCTACCAGGGCTACAGTGGGTCTACTCTGTGATGACCTACCTACCAATATGCTTCAAAACTTCGAATGACTCTGCTGTGGGTTTGCTCTGTTGTGGCCCATTACCTGCCTGCATGTCGAGAGTCAGCACTGTCTTTCCGTTGGAAGGACAACACTACTTCTTCAAGACTGCATGGAAATCCACTACTTCTGTGTGCATTTTCTTTTACTGCTCAGACTTTGAGAAAAACACTGCAATTTTACTGTGATGAACGATCAGGACTGTCTTTATGGACTGTGAGAAAATTTCAGCTTTTGATCAACATTGTATCAATAAGTGGGTGCATTTGATATCTTTGTTATTGTAATTATGAAAAATTTTATCAAATCATTATTGGCCACTGCCCAAAACAATTTGTAAAATTTTTTGTGGGGAGCATGGGGGTTATGTAAGTAGGCTGTTTAGGTTTTTATATTGGTAATGCCACGTAGCGCTCTGTATGAAAATCACTGGCTGTGCTGCGTGCAGTCTGTGGCTGGTTTGCATTGTTGTTGGCCATTGTAGTGTTGGGCAGTTGGATGTGAACAGCGCGTAGCGTTGCGCAATTGGAGGTGAGCCGCCTGCAGTGGTGGATGTCGGGAGAGAGATGGCGGAGTTTTGTAATTTCTAAGACTGGATGTCATGAACTGCTATATACATTATGACTTTTGAACACTATTGAGGTAAATACATTGTTTGTTCTCTATCAAAATCTTTCATTTGCTAACTGTGCCTATCAGTAGTTAGTGCCTTCAGTAGTCTGAATCTTTTATTTAGCTGGCAGTAGTGGCGCTCGCTGTATTGCAGTAGTTCGAGTAACGAAGATTTTTGGTGAGGTAAGTGATTTGTGAAAGGTATAGGTTAATGTTAGTCAGGGCCATTCTTTTGTAGGGATTATTGAAAGTCAGATTGCGTTGCGCTAAAAAAATATTGTGTGTCAGTTTAAGCACAGTCATGTATAATTGTTCTAAGGGGACGTTTCAAAGCGACCAAGTCTGTTTTCAGTGTCTGCTCGCATAGAAAGGATAAAGTATCTGATAGGGGCCACTGATCTATAAAGCGAAGCTGTCCTCTCACATATTTGTTAATTTCTGTAGAGAACTTCTGTTCCAGTTGGGCTTTAGTAAATGATCTGTTCCGCACCTGAATTCCGTATACAGAATTTATTCTCAAGCATAATTTTTTTATTGCTGTGGCAGACAATTTTTTTGTGTTGTACAGTATGTAAAATATTGTGTGTTATTGTCTGAAGTGTTTCATAGCTGTCATTGGAGTGTACGTGTACGAAGTTACGTTGACATCCGTCCATGTCTTCTGGGTTCTACACTTTTCTTGCCAAGCACACTTGAATTATCGCCGCAGGAATTTTCGACGCACCGGGTCCGTCATTATCGGTAAGCTGCGGTACTACACCCCTTAACCTTACATAAATCAGTCACAATCAAGTGATGTAACGGGACAGACCACGTGAGAGTTGTGTAAAAAAATCAACTTTACATAGAGTATAAATATCTGCGGAGTGAGCATTCGGATGCGCAGAACGAAAATTTTTTCCGCAACATCTGCAGCTCAAGTCTCGTGATTTTGGGGTGGCGCGTTTTAGACTATAAAGCGCTTAGCATATTTTGAGTGTTGTTACTTCGCTACTATAGACAGATCACATTCAGAAGTACCGAGAAACTTGAAGCATGTGTTTCACAGACATCTTAACAGTTTGAAGATGTGAAGATAAATGGTATTGTGCTTTTTCATCACTGTATCATGGCTCATATTGCACTTTATTTACGTTATTTCGGCAATGAGATAAGAAGTGACAGCCAACATATTGTCGTATCTGTTGTAAGTAATTACCTTACAACGACAATGACTAGGAAATCGTCTCATGCAGAAGTACTAGGATACATACAAGGGTTTGAAAACCTGCATAAATTGGTGGGAATTAATCAAACTGCCATGTACAAATTTTGTCCGCACATGAACAAAGACCAGTATGCATACACTGACTCTCAGTTTACCCAAACATACACTCCTGGAAATTGAAATAAGAACACCGTGAATTCATTGTCCCAGGAAGGGGAAACTTTATTGACACATTCCTGGGGTCAGATACATCACATGATCACACTGACAGAACCACAGGCACATAGACACAGGCAACAGAGCATGCACAATGTCGGCACTAGTACAGTGTATATCCACTTTTCGCAGCAATGCAGGCTGCTATTCTCCCATGGAGACGATCGTAGAGATGCTGGATGTAGTCCTGTGGAACGGCTTGCCATGCCATTTCCACCTGGCGCCTCAGTTGGACCAGCGTTCGTGCTGGACGTGCAGACCGCGTGAGACGACGCTTCATCCAGTCCCAAACATGCTCAATGGGGGACATATCCGGAGATCTTGCTGCCAGGGTAGTTGACTTACACCTTCTAGAGCACGTTGGGTGGCACGGGATACTTGCGGACGTGCATTGTCCTGTTGGAACAGCAAGTTCCCTTGCCGGTCTAGGAATGGTAGAACGATGGGTTCGATGACGGTTTGGAAGTACCGTGCACTATTCAGTGTCCCCTCGACGATCACCAGTGGTGTACGGCCAGTGTAGGAGATCGCTCCCCACACCATGATGTCGGGTGTTGGCCCTGTGTGCCTCGGTCGTATGCAGTCCTGATTGTGGCGCTCACCTGCACGGCGCCAAACACGCATACGACCATCATTGGCACCAAGGCAGAAGCGACTCTCATCGCTGAAGACGACGCGTCTCCATTCGTCCCTCCATTCACGCCTGTCGCGACACCACTGGAGGCGGGCTGCACGATGTTGGGGCGTGAGCGGAAGACGGCCTAACGGTGTGCGGGACCGTAGCCCAGCTTCATGGAGACGGTTGCGAATGGTCCTCGCCGATACCCCAGGAGCAACAGTGTCCCTAATTTGCTGGGAAGTGGCGGTGCGGTCCCCTACGGCACTGCGTAGGATCCTACGGTCTTGGCGTGCATCCGTGCGTCGCTGCGGTCCGGTTCCAGGTCGACGGGCACGTGCACCTTCCGCCGACCACTGGCGACAACATCGATGTACTGTGGAGACCTCACGCCCCACGTGTTGAGCAATTCGGCGGTACGTCCACCCGGCTTCCCGCATGCCCACTATACGCCCTCGCTCAAAGTCCGTCAACTGCACATACGGTTCACGTCCACACTGTCGCGGCATGCTACCAGTGTTAAAGACTGCGATGGAGCTCCGTATGCCACGGCAAACTGGCTGACACTGACGGCGGCGGTGCACAAATGCTGCGCAGCTAGCGCCATTCGACGGCCAACACCGCGGTTCCTGGTGTGTCCGCTGTGCCGTGCGTGTGATCATTGCTTGTACAGCCCTCTCGCAGTGTCCGGAGCAAGTATGGTGGGTCTGACACACCGGTGTCAATGTGTTCTTTTTTCCATTTCCAGGAGTGTATTTGCAAATTAACGTACCACTTGTCTCGTAAAAACATGATCCTAAAATCGCAGATATTATCTCTAAAATACCATGTCTCGATATTTTTCAACATATAAAGTGCCTCATATCAGTATGACATTTAGAATTATAAATTCGCTGTGCATATCTGCGAAAAGTAACTGGTTCTCCTTTCAAATACCTCTCTTCAAATCCGTAATAACGACAGTACTTCAACATAGTGAGGTACGTGCCGAAACGTACACAAAACAAGGCGAATATGTGTTGAAACATCCCCTTAGAAAAATTTATGAATGATTGTGCTGGTAAACCCCTTACGTTATTTGATTTTCAAACAGCTGAGCAAAACTGAACGTACTTAGACATTTCTCTCTTTACTTATTCTGATCATCACTAAACTGACACACAATATTTTTAGTGCAACGCAATCTGACTTTCAATAATCCCTACAAAAGAATGGCCCTGGCTAACAGTTCATGACATCCAGTCTTACAAATTTACTGTCTCTGGTGGACACACGTCCAGATCATCCGCTCTCAAAACTCCGCCATCTCTCTCCCCACATCCACCACTACTGGCGGCTCACCTCCAACTGCGCAAAACTACGCGCTGTTCACATCCAACTGCCCAACACTACAATAGCGAATATTACAACAATGCCAACCAGCCACAGACTGCACACAGCACAGCCAGTGATTTTCATATAGAGAGCTACGTGGCGTTACCAATATAAAAACCTAAACAGCCTACTTGCAGTGTAATACTCAAATTTCGCTATTACCACGAAATGTAGACAAGCAGCGTCGTCCCAAAATCATGTCGTAGCCTGGTTTGATGTGAGAATATGTTCAGTGGGCTATGCGTAGTCCATAGATATACATACTGTATGGTTTCTCCACTTGACAGTACGCCGAGTTTTCAAAAATACATTTTGTAGGAGAGAATCATAGAAAACAAGCTATGACTGTCAGATAAAAAATTATGACTCTTAATGATTCTGCAAAACAGTAAACTGTGATTTGTGACACACGTTGTTCCGACATCTTGAACCTATCAGGTGTGTTCATGCTGCGTGGCGCACTACGTAATCAATCATTATAGCTTAGTCTATTCATCAAAGGTTAACCAACGTAGAGCAAAGGAGTAAACCATTTTCTTCTATTGGATTTCGCAAAGGCTTTCACTACACAGAAAGTTAATTTGAATGGGGTATAAATTCTTTAGAAAGACAAATTTCTCCAGACCTAAAAGAACTTTAAGTACTAATTGTTATCATGGCAGTTTCGTCCCCAGGGAGGGTAGTCAAATGGGGGAAAGTACAACTGCTATTTGTGGTTGACAAAATCGTGAAGACAATTCTCGGATTACTAACAACATTATTTGACGATTCACAAGCTGCGATATCGTCGCGAGAAAACAGTGACCCGTATATGTAATAAGTTTCCTTTAATTTACGTCTATAGTCACAAACTTTTTGTTAACAGATTACCGGTTTCGGTCTTAAATGACCATCATCAGTTCTGCAGCAAAAATAGGAAAAATATACACTCGGAAACTATATACGGTCCTAATGTACTGCAGCCATAGTGGCATCCTCAAATGTTAAATGCGGAATCAGCACCAGCATCGTCAAATACATATAAATAACGTCACATGCACGCGTCATGTTGTCAGTAGTACTACTGTTTAAAACAAGCTGCCGTACAGTAGCAACAATAGGTGGCGTCTGTAATAAGCTTATAACGTATATATCCCCCTTTATTTTCGCTGTTTCAGTTAATTATTGAACTAGTATGTGCCGACATTAGCAACATCTGGCGAACTTACAACACAAACATCTTGCGGCTACTGTACGGCATGAACAGGTATGCCTCTCTATGTTTAAAATGCACAAATGTAAATTTTGTCAGTACTACTTTTCGTTATGGTCTGTGTATTGTTCTTAAGCTGTATACAGTTGACGAGTGTATTTATGTTTTTTCTCATTTTTGCTGCAGATCTGATGATGGTCATATAAGGCCGAAACCGGTAATCTGTTAACAGAAAGTTTGTGACTATAGACGTAAATTAAAGGAAATTATTTGAAGACTTGTCGGCGAAAATTGTAAAGAAATAAATCGATAATTTTTGAAGTCGTACGAAGTACTAAGGTGCTGAACGACATAAGGCAAATACATGATATGCTTGCGACAATTTTTTTCTAATCGTTACGAAAAACAGTAAAAACAAAAAAAAGGCGCGTGGTTCAAACAGAGAAGGACACATAACGAAGTGTGTACGAAAGACTCTAGAAAACTAGAAGTGTTTACCTTAATAAGCATAGTAATTATGGGTAAATGTTTTACCGCAGGAAGGGATCTCAAGTAAGACGTGTCGATGGTCGTCTTACCCGTACAGGCTAAAGTCAGAAATAAAGCGCACCTACATGTACCACAACATAATCCTCGTACGACGTAATGGACAGTGCAAGACTACGCTGCAAAATGTCTTCAGCACGTTGTTTAGCAGACAGGCTACTTAACCTTTATTGCTAGACCGCAAACGAAAAGAGAAAAGAAACATAATGTGCATAGACTTGTAATTGACGCCTTATATAAAACACAACGGACAATAAAGGTGCAGCGAAATGTACACCGGTGTAATTACGGACAGTAGAGGTTGCTTAGAAGGATCATCAGATGCGATTACGTTTATAAAAAGAAGAAAAACCTTCAGATTCATAAAAGTAAAAGAAAAAAACTCACAGATTATCATTGATGAGACAGTGTATCGCAGAAACCGTAGACTGAGAGAGAGCGTAAGTGATTTCCAATCTGACGAAGGTTATTTATATTAAAACCATAAAAAATTGCAACAATAACGCTCCATATCGAAGTGTGACAGATATATTATGACACTAATCTTCGCCACTGCTTCACAGACTTCATACATTCAGTTACGTTGACATAAATGTACAATTTCTTTTATTCTCGGATTTTTATAATGTCTGTAGTTATGTGTTGTTGGATAGAAATATGATCTTCTATTTATTTCTGCCCTGTGCTTGTTTATTCATTAAAGGATAACGTCAACATCCAATGCCCCCATAACGTGCAACACCTTCCAAACAACATATCGTGTCCTGAAACTTCCTGGCAGATTAAAACTGTGTGCCCGACCGAGACTCGAACTCATGTCCTGCACAAAGTTGGATACATTATCCGGCCTAAAGGAATTCGGATATCTATTAGCGGGCATCAATATGGGGTGTATCCACCCTTCGCCTTTCTGACATCTTGAACTCTGTTGAGAATACAGTGCAGTGTTTGAATGTCTGTGGAGGAATGGCAGCCCATTTTTCCTCAAGAGTCGAAACCAGAGAAGGTGAATGTGTCGGACGCTGTGGACTGGACAGAAGTCTGTAACACTTATATCGATTAGGAGCAGGTTTATTTTAAGTAGCTGTGTATCTGCAATTTATGAAGTGTGCATTCAGTGTTGTTTGAACTCCTTGATGTATGGCAAGGAAATTAGAGTTTTGTAATGTACATATGAAAAAAGCAAAAAAAGTTGAAATTTTAAATTATTATAGCACGAATATGTTTATGAAAGAAGAATGTTTGTTAAAAGCTGGTTCATGATTAGGGCACATGTATTTATAACATGTAAACGCTGTAGGGAAGTCCCTCCGTAACGAAAGTGGCATGGCGCGATATAAAAGGTGGGTTTGGCAGTCGAACTAAATGGTTGAAATGGCTCTGAGCACTATGGGACTTAACTTCTAGGTCATCAGTCCCCTAGAACTTAGAACTACTTAAACCTAACTAACCTAAGGACATCACACACGTCCATGCCCGAGGCAGGATTCGAACCTGCGACCGTAGCGGTCGCACGGTTCCAGACTGAAGCGCCTAGAATCGCTCGGCCACTGCGGCCGGCGCAGTCGAAGTGAGCGGCTCCTTTGTGTGAAAGGCACGCAGTGTGTGGCTAGCCTTAGCACGGTACATCTTGATGGTGCTAAGAGAGGCAATAGGAAGCTGCATTAGAAGCGATTTGCCTCGGATGTGGATCTGGATATTACTTGGTATTCACGGAATATGGAATGGATCTAATATGATGAAAATCCGACGCCAAGAAGAGATTTTATAGAGCATTCGCACATCAAGAGTATTGAGTACAGTTAGCCGCCATTTCGCCTGCCACTAATCTTCGCCACTGCTTCACAGACTTCATACATTGAGTTACGTAATGTACAGTACTGGCCAATAAAATTGCTACACCACGAAGACGACGTGCTACACACGCGAAATTTAACCGACAGGAAGACGATGCTGTCATATGCAAATGATTAGCTTTTCAGACCATTCACATAAGGTTGGGGCCGGTGGCGACACCTACAACGTGCTGACATGAGGAAAGTTTCCAACCGGTTTCTCATACACAAACAGCAGTTGACCGGCGTTGCCTGGTGAAACGTTGTTGTGATACCTCGTGTAAGGAGGAGAAATGCGTACCATCACTTTTCGGACTTTGATAACGGTCGGATTGTAGCCTATTGCGATTGCGGTTTATTGTATCGCGACATTGGTGCTCGCGTTGGTCGAGATCCAATGGCTGTTAGCAGAATATGAAATCGGTGGTTTCAGGAGGGTAATACGGAACGCAGTGCTGGATCCCAGCTGCCTCGTATCATTAGCAGTCGAGAAGACAGGCATCTTATCCGCATGGCTGTAACGGATCGTGCAGCCACGTCTCGATCCCTGAGTCAACAGACGGGGACGTTTGCAAGACAACAACCATCTGCACGAACAGTTTTACGACGTTTGCAGCAGCATGGACTATCAGCTCGGAGACAAGGCTGCGGTTACCCTTGACGCTGCATCACAGACAGGGGCGCCTGCTATGGTGTTCTCAACGACGAACCTGGGTGCACGAATGGCAAAACGTCATTTTTTTGGATGAATCCAGGTTCTGTGTACAGCATCATGATGGTCGCATCCGTGTTTGAGGACATCGCGGTGAACGCACATTGGATGCGTCTATTCGTCATCACCATACTGGCATATCACCCGGCGTGATGGTATGGGGTGCCATTAGTTACACGTCTCGGTCACCTCTTGTTCGCACTGACGGCACTTTGAACATTTCAGAACTGTGCGACCCGTGGCTCTACCCTTCATTCGATTCCTGCGAAACCCTACATTTCAGCAGGGTAATATACAACCGCATGTTGCAGGTCCTGTAGGGGCCTTTCTGGATACAGAAAATGTTCGACTGCTGCCCTGGCGAGCACATTCCCCAGATCTCTTACCAACTGAAAACGTCTGGTCAATGGTGGCCGAGCAACTGGCTCGTCGCAATTCGCCAGTCACTACTCTTGATGAACTGTGGTATCGTGTTGAAGCTGCATGGGCAGCTGTACCTGTACACGCCATCCAAGCTCTGTTTGACTCAATGCTCAGGCGTATCAAGGCCGTTATTACGGCCAGAGGTGGTTGTTCTGGGTACTGATTTCTCAGGATCTATGCACCCAAATTGCGAGAAAATGTAATCATATGTCAGTTCTAGTATAATATATTTGTGCAATGAATACCCGTTTATCATCTGCATTTCTTCTTGGTGTAGCAATTTTAATCGCCAGTAGTGTATATTGGCAAGGACCAGTTAATTTATATGTTGGTTCAATAATAATCACATAAAACGTCAATTCGTGTTCCAAACCATAACTTCAACCCTGATCACGAACCTAAGCAGGGTCCTCACCTAGGTGCTATTAAAACCGAGTATCCTAATTGAAATGAACAATTCTGGCATTCATGTGTTTAAAATTGAGTTTTTGCCTAAAGTAAAAGGAGTAGTAAAAGTTTAAGTTAGAGTAAAGTTAGTATACTTTGATTATGGTCTATTCCAAGTGACATTGTTAAGGTAGGATGTTTAAGTACAAAAATTTAAAGATCAATCAATAGGAAAGTGGAAACATTAATTATTTAAAAGCTAAAACCATAAAAGTAAAATTGGATAGGCTTTTGTTTAAGTATCCTTAGTTTGTTATAAAATGTAGTTTTGTAGGATTACAGTGCAAGATTGTGTAAATATTATTGCCAAGAATTCCTGCTCTACAGGTGATTAAAGTGCAAGAACATATAAAACTTTAATGAATCGATTTGCGGTAGTACTATTAGAACTGAAGTTATGCACATTTTGAAAGGTAGTGTAGTTTTGGTACCCATCATGAATGGTTCCTTTCGAAGTTAATTAAGCCCAGTGTTGCATTTTATTACCTTGCAAAGTAATTTAAGTGATGATTAGCTTTTAGAGATAGTTTTTACTTTTTCAGTAATCAAAGAACCTTGGCTAGTGAAACTATACCAGTTTATAGGTCCCCATCATATTCTCCTCCTGTTAATAAAAAAAGAACTATTACTGTTACTAAGGAAAACTGCTATATGCAGAGAAGCTTAAATAGCGTATTTAAGATGTTACTCATCTTTATGTGTGTTATTGATGTCAGTCAAGATAGAAGCCCCTTATGTCCAAAATTAGTTCCGCACTTCATGAAGTGACGTTTCAGTATTATGATTAAGTAATGATATTGATTGTGGGCGTCATTAATGTGAACTCGGTGCAATTCTGCTCCCCATAATTTACTGGTGTGTGTGTTATTGCTAACTGCTGCTACACACAGTACAGAGTGCCTTGTCTCAGTTTGTATCCTGTGTGCTATTCAAAAGGAAATCTCAACAACTATAACTTCAATAACTAATACCCAATTTTTTCAAATATAAATTTCCAAATTAATGTGCCTAATTAGGCTGGCGACCGTTCATTTTTTTCATTCACTTCTAATTTTACCACTTTTGTTTGCTCCCAAGGTTAAGGCCCGTTTGGTTTTACTGTGAACTTCACAAAATTCGAAATTATAGTCCGATACCTTTTTCCATTAGACACACACACGGCCGGCTGGAGTGGCCGATCGGTTCTAGGCGCTACAGTCTGGAACCGCGCGACCGCCACGGTCGCAGGTTCGAATCCTCCCTCGGGCATGGATGTATGTGATGTCCTCAGGTTAGTTACGTTCAAGTAGTTCTAAGTTCTATGGGACTGATGACCTCAGACGTTAAGTCCCATAGTGCTCAGAGCCAGTTTTTATACACGCATGGTCGAACTTTGAAATCCTCTCAGAGGGTAACATTAGCGTGTTTCACGGTATGTTAGTGTTATACGTGACCTTTCCCGTGACGGAACTAAAGGTTCAGTTATTAGGAAATAGTGTTATAAGTCCACATAATTCTTCTCAAAGGTGTTACATTAGGGTTAAGTCTCGGACTTAAAACAAGTCATTCCACTCATCTCCTCACTGTTGCTACTGTATGAGAGTGTGCTTTGCCATGTTGATACAAACAATCATCGTCTCCGAACTGCTTCTCTGCTGTGCTCAGTAGGCAGTGCTGTAAAATGTATTCACATTCTTCCCAATTTAGCATTT
Source organism: Schistocerca cancellata (assembly GCF_023864275.1). Taxonomy (NCBI): domain Eukaryota; kingdom Metazoa; phylum Arthropoda; class Insecta; order Orthoptera; family Acrididae; genus Schistocerca; species Schistocerca cancellata. The sequence continues at coordinate 758,267,635 of NC_064628.1, read as the reverse complement.
TCTTAAGTACAATAAGGGTACTATTTTCGTAACCGCGAAAAGAACCCCATACAGTAACACCACCTCCCCTGTACTCGACTGTTGGCTCCACACACGGCAGAGGGTAACATTCGTCAGGAATTTGCCAAACACAAACACTTCCAACGGGCTCTCACTGGATAAAGCGTGATTTATTACATCAAATCACTCGTTTTCAGTCATCCACTGTTCACTGACAGCGCCCTTTACACCACCTCAAGCATCGATTAGCTCTGGCTACGGATTTGCGTGGCTTATGTGCAGTTGCTCCTCTATTGTAGCCCATTCTTTTTAACTCCCTAGGCCCAATCATTGTCTTAGCTAGACTACTCGTAGCTCTTTCAGACTTCTGCGAATATCACGCAAGTTTCATCTCAGTCCCAATGCTCGAAGATCCTTATCCGTCCGTACATGACGTGTACCTGGTCTTGGTTTAGATGTTGTTGTTCCTCCTCGTTTCCATTTCACAGTCACATAACCAAAAGTAAATTTCAACAGCCTTACAAATGTTGAAGCCAACGGCCTTGCCGCAGTGGTTTCACCTGTTCCCGTCAGAGCCCCGAAGTTAATCGCTGTCGGGCTGGGCTAGCATCTGGATGGGTGACCATCTGGTCTGTCCAGCGCTGTTGGCAAGCGGGGTGCACTCAGCCCTTGTGAGGCAAACTGAGGAGCTACCAGATTGAGAAGTAGCGGCTCCGGTCTCGGAAACTGACGTACGGTCGGGAGAGCGGTGTGCTGACCACATGCCCCTCCATATCCGCATCGAGTGACGCCTGTGGGCTGAGCGTGACACGTCGGCCGGTCGGTACCGTTGGGCTTTCCAAGGCCTGTTCGGGAGAGTTTAGTTTTAGTTTTAGAAGTGTTGAAATGTCCCTGATGGATTTGTTAGTCATGCCACATCCACTGACAAATCGACGTTCTAAGTCACTGAACTCTACTGAGCGACCCATTCTGCTGTTGCTGTTTCTCTACTGACAACGCAGTATTCTCCATCTCCTCTTATATTGGTACGTCAGCCTCTCGTGGCCTCTAGTGGTCACTTCAGCAATACAGACAGGTGTCCAGATACATTGCCCATACAGCGTGAGTGTGGTTGTGTGAATACATGCCTCTCTAACATGAACCTTCTCCTTGGTCATCGGACTGAACGAGGCGGAGCATTGGTTGAAACACTGGACTCGTATCCATTAGGGCCACAGCTCCAAAGAAGAGAACAGTGTGTGCAGTGTTTGTCCTGGATACCTTGACTCCAGAACAAAAACAACAAAACAACGACACGTGGACAGTTGGGGGGGGGGGGGGTTGTTTTGGGGCAAGAGACCAAACTACGAGGTCGTCGGTCTCATCGGATTAGGGAAGGACGGGGAAGGAATTCGGCCGTGCACTTTCAAAGAAACCATCCCGGCATTTGTCTGGAGCGATTTAGGGAAATCGCAGAAAACCTAAATCAGGATGGCCGGACGCGGGATTGAACCGTCGTCCCCCCGAATGCGAGTCCAGTGTCCTAACCACTGCGCCACCTCGCTCGGTACACGTGGACTTGACTGAAATACAAAATGTGGGCAATTTTTTTTGTGGAAAAAATTATCAACGGTGACGAAACTTGGTGATATCAATACGAACCTGTCACGAAATGACCCACTGCAGAAATTCACATGAAAAGTAAACGCTTTGACAACACAACTGACATTCAATCCAGCTGAAGCATGAGTTGCATAACATCAAAAAGAAGGAACTTTCTAACTGTTTCACATCTACATACACTATGTGATCAAAAGTATCCGGACACTTTGCTGAAAATGACTTACAAGTTTGTGGCGTCCTCTATCGGCAATGCTGGAATTCAATATGGTGTTGGCCCACCCTTAGCCTTGATGACAGCTTCCGTTCTCGCAAGCATACGTTCAATCAGATGCTGGAAGATTTCTTGGGGAACGGCAGCCCATTCCTCACGGAGTGGTGCACTGACGAGAGGTATCGACGTCGGTCGGTGAGGCCTGGCACGAAGTCGGCGTTCCAAAACATCCCAAAAGTGTTCTATAGGATTCAGGTCAGGGCTCTGTGCAGGCCAGTCTATTAAGGGATGTTATTGTCGTGTAACCACTCCGCCACAGGCCGTGCGTTATGAACAGGTGCTCGATCATGTTGAAAGATGCAATAGCCATCCCCGAATCACACTTCAACAGTGGAAGGATAGATGTCTGCCTGTTACACATTACGTAGGTCTTTCCTGTGATAGTGCAACGCAAAACAACAATAAGTGCAAGCCCTCCCCCCCCCCTCCCCCCCCTCCCCCCCCCCCCCAATGAAAAACACGACTACACCGCAAGAAAACCGCCTCAGAATTGTTTTGCCGTTGACACTACAGAGGCTGGCAGATGACATTCTCCGGGTATTCACCATACCCTCACCCTGCCATCGCATCGCTACGTTGTGTACCGTGATTCGTCACTCCACATAATGTTTTTCCGCTGTTCAATCGTCCAATGTTTACCCTCCTTACACCAAGCGAGGCGTCGTTTGGCACTTACCGGCGTGATGTGTGGCTTATAAGCAGCCGCTCGACGGTGAAATCCACGTTTTCTCACCTCCCCCCTAACTCTCATAGTACTTGCAGTGGATCATAATGCAATCTGGAATTTCTGTGTGGATAGATGTCTGCCTGTTACACATTACGACCCTCTTCAACTGTCGGCCGTCTCTGTCAGTCAACGGACGGCATAGGCCGTATGCTTTTGTGCTGTACGTTTCCACTTCGCTATCACATCGGAAACAGTGGGCTTAGCGATGTTCACGAATGTGGAAATCTCGCGTACAGACGTATGACAAAAATGACACCCAGTCACCTGACCACGTTCGAAGCCCGTGAGTTCCGCGGAGCGCCCCATTCTGCTTTCTCACGATGTCTAATGACTACTGAGATCGCTGGTATGGAGTACCTGGCAGCAGGTGGCAGCACTATGCACCTAATATGAGGGTGTCCAGATACCTTTGACCACATAGTGTATATATAAACGGCAATTTCACGACTGACTGGCTCATCAACGCTCAGCCCAAACCGCTAAAGATAGAAACTAGATATTTGGATAGGGTGTTGATTTTATACTGTAGTCATTAGGGATGAAAGATTTTTTGAAAATATATTGCTCTCGAAGCAATTTTGAAGCTACACCTACGAAAATTGGTATTTAGTTTCTTGGTCAGAAATAAAGTAAAACGTGTTTCAAAATATTTAGAAATTTAAGTCCTGTGGGAGTTAAGTAGTGGGTGAAAGTTTTTTTTAATAAGTCGTTATTTAAGAACTATTAAAGTACTTTTACAGCTACGTCTATGAAAATTGGTTTTTGATTTTTCGGTTACAAATAAAAAAATATGTGATCCAGTGTTTTTGGAAGTCTAGCCACTAAGAGAGTTAAACAGGGAGTGAAATGTTTTATAAAAAATATTATTTAAGCATTTTTAAACATAAATCTATGACAATCTGAATTGGGTTTTCTTGATCAGAAATACGAAAAATACGTATTATTTGAAATTCAAGCCCTAAAGGAATGAAATAGGTGATGAAAGTTTTTATCTAAATATGACGTTATGAAATCATTTTTAAGTTAAATCTATGAATTTGTATTTGGCTTCTCCGTTAGAAATAAAAAATACACATCTCACTGTTTTTGGAAAGTCTGCCCCTAGAGGGGTTAAATGTTTTATGAAAATAATTCTTTTTGAAAACATTTTTAAAGCTATATATTTGAAAACTGTTATTTCGCTTTTCAGCTAGAAGCGACAAATTCGTGTTTGGCTGTTTTTGGAAATCCAGCTCTTAAGGGGGTGAGATAGGGCCAGACTGATCCCTGTACAGCCCAAACCGCCAAGGATGAAAACTTGGAATTTGCAGAGGGTGTGGATCTTATATTGGAGGCATCGTTTAAGAAGGGATGGTTCAAAATTCCGCTCCTAAGGGGGTAAAATAGAAGATGAAAGGCTTTTTGAAAATTTGTGGCCATGAAGGCAATTTTGAAGGTAGAACTAGGAAAACTGATATTTGGTTTCTCAGTCAGAAATGAAATATATGTTTATCAGTATTTTTGGAAATTCAATAGCTAAGGGGGTAAAATAGTGGGTGAAATTTTTTAAAAATAATTATTAAAATTCTGCAAAACCATTTTTAAACCTGCATCTATGAAAAGTGGTATTCTACTTCTCGGTTATAAATAAAAAAAATATGTGTTTGTGTTTTTTTGGTATTTCAATTCATATGTGGATTAAACAGGGGATTAAAATTGCTATGAAATATTTCGTTATATTAAAACACTTAAAAATCCAAATCTATAAAAATTGGTATTTGTCTTAAAGAAATATGTGTTAGGGGCTGAAATTTTCTACGTAAATATCACCACGAGGCAGGATTAACAAAAACTCCGACTCCAGCTGCCTGAATTAGTTTTTTAATAAGAAGTACATTTGGAAAAGACGATGTTTCCACAGTTTTAATTAGTGTGAAAAGTGTAGAAGGGGTTGCAATTTCTGAACAGCATAGAAATACGATTAAAGAAAAAAAATCTATGCAGATCGTACAGTTAACGCGAGTGAAGCACCAGCCACTAAACTAATGATTGTGTGAACGATTTGCGCATTGTCATAAAGTGGGGAGAGATTATGTAGAACACCTGAAGCATTAAAATCACCATCTTAATTTTTATTTCTATTTTATTGGTTCAATGTCGAAACTTTTTGTACTGTCGAGGTGCATGTGAAACATATCATTTCCTGGCTACGTCAGTAGAGTATCAGTGGAAATTCTGGGACAGATAATGATTTTACACTAAGGCCACTTCCAGTGATGAGATACGACTTCCAGGAACACCCACACTTCATCCCTTCCCATAGGGATATCCCACATCTTGTGCACTTGTGTGGCAGGAAAATGAGACTGGCATGTGTCGAGGTCTCACACGTTCACCCACGCCTATTGTGCAATAGGGTGGATAGGACTCCCCTCCCCCCTTTTCTCTCGGCCAGTAGGAATTAAGGTGCTCCTCCCCCTCTCTTATTATAAATTCATTTGCATGAGTATCATCATTCTTCTTATGCATATTGTAGTGACAATACCTTGAAGCACCAGCAGTAGTAGCAGCAGAGATCATTCACTGCCTCTAGCCCGAATAAAAAAGAAGACTATCTATTTGAAAGCATTTGTCCGCCCATCCATTATTATTATTATTATTATTATTATTATTATTATTATATTCTATACATTTGTACTTACATTTTGTTCTTTAGTTTCCAACAGCGAAATGACCACTGAATTCGGACAAGCAGAAATGCTGGAGTAAGACACGGAGGTGTTTGACTTACTATTATTTGCACCACCGCAGCAGCAGCAACTTGTGGTTGGCCCTCCATATTTCCTAGACCTGCCATCTGAGCACACTGCACTGCCGCAGCCTCAGCAATAGGAGCGTCCTCAACTCACTGAGCTTCAGTTAAGTGGGCCCAGAATACCGCTCTTTTCCAGTAGCTTTTATCTGGTCGCTAGTGGATCTAAACGTGTGAATGTAGCCCTAACAGTGACATCGATGTAATTATTAATGTAGGGAATGTTCAACGTTTTGGTACTAGAGTAAAGAATACATGATACAAGGGAGACTACCTACGTCTGATGAGAGAAAGATGAAGAGTAACTATAGTCTATCACACTCTCCTATTAAAGTCCTTAAGTTTAGAAGGAGAATGCCAATCGTTTGTATGTGTGAAGAAGCTGTGCTGGAATTAACTGCAGGAGACATGTTCATTTACATTGAACATTCAAGTGTCGTGAATTTGTGTGATTATATGTGCAATAGTGATCATGACAGATTGTGTCATGCTGCATTGTATGACTTTGTAGACTACGCAAGCATAGTGTAAATCTGAGCCAGTTAAATAGTGTATAAAAACCTGTATTCAACCAGTGCAGAGGAATGCTAGTGTTAACCTAACAGGCACTAAATCCACAGAAGTGGAATTCCCATATGGACAGAATATGTATGTACATTATTGCTCCTGTAGGGCTGACTACAATTCAGGATCAATTTAAGGTATACAGAAACCAATTATTTGTGAAATATTGAAGAACGGAATGATTATAAGTTGGTGTCAATGCGTATTTGTATATATAAATAAATAATAATATTTCCTACAAATTGTTTTCATTTCCTGCTATCCCCTTTCTGTCACAAACGTCTTAGAAAGATGTGTAGCCAAGTCTGAGGATCACATATTCCAGCGCAAGTGCTGTCACTGGTGTCACTATCTCTAGCATATTTCCTGCAGAACCCAGCAGCAAAGAGCTAAAACACGACTCACACACAATGGTCACAAGCCGCCGGATACATATACATACCTTTATACTGTCCTACACACCAGGGAACCCATGCTCCAAGGAGTTATCAAGCATACTGGCCACCTACACACCCATACCTTACAGAGAATAACAACTGAGCTATTTCTTCCTTCTCAAACAGAGTCAGTAGTTAATAAACAGTTGTAGTCACTGTAGCTTTGCGGGTATAGTGACAGAAATAGATTACAGTTGCCACAATCAAACGAACTTCAAAAGATGCGATGACTACACATCGCATCATTTTTAAGGAAGAAAATTAATACACTGAGAAATCATTTTTTTTTTCATTTATTCCTTTCTACAACCCTGACAGTTTATTCGGAGAATGGCCATCAATTGAACACCGTGCATTCGCATCATAATGGTTATAGCAAAGTTCATACTTACAAATAAGCGGATCAGTCTTAAACACTTGAGGCAGCCAGTGAAATGAGTGTGAAATGCAATATAACAACGATAAAAGTTGTGTAGGAAACACATAAAGTCAATAGCATTCAAACTATGGTGTCTTTATACGTGTCAGAAAGCAGCTTACACTTGTTTCTAGATTTTAGCCACTAGAGCATGTAATAAGCATTAACATGTTCCTTTTCCTTCTCATTGAAACCATAGTCCTCTAGTTGAAATGTCATGACATGTTCAGGATAATTACCTCGAGAATACTTAGGATGTGTGGGCTGAGCATATTTCTTGATTACACCAACGTTGTGTAGTTACCATTTTCCTTTAAGAACGACTTAATGGATGCATCCAAAATACGAGCAGGTGATTCAGTATTCAGAACTGACAGTCTACATTCACCACCTTCACACAAGTTAACAATAAGTGCTATCAGTCTGTGTTTGTTGGGTTTAGTGTCAACCATTATAGCCTTCTTTTCTTTTCAATGAGCGATAGTGATCTATAAGAGCAAGCTGGTGGAGTTAATGTCCTAAACTCTTCATCCATTAGGATGAAACATTGCTCAATCTTATAATTCATCTTGTGCATCAATACCTATTAATATATAGGGTGTTACAAAAAGGTACAGCCAAACTTTCAGGAAACATTTCTCACACACAAATAAAGAAAAGATGTTATGCGGACATGTGACCGGAAACACTTAATTTCCATGTTAGAGCTCATTTTAGTTTCGTCCACCTACGCTCAATGGAGCACGTTATCATGATTTCATACGGGATACTCTACCTGTGCTGCTAGAACATGTGCCTTTACAAGTACGACACAACATGTGGTTCATGCACGATGGAGCTCCTGCACATTTCAGTCGAAGTGTTCGTACGCTTCTCAACAACAGATTCGGTGACCGATGGATTGGTAGAGGCGGACCAATTCCATGGACTCCACGCTCTCCTGACCTCAACCCTCTTGACTTTCATTTATGGGGGCATTTGAAAGCTCTTATCTACGCAACCCCGGTACCAAATGTAGAGACTCTTCGTGCTCGTATTGTGGACGGCTGTAATACAATACGCTATTCTCCAGGGCTGCATCAGCGCATCAGGGATTCCATGCGACAGAGGGTGGATGCATGTATCCTCGCTAACGGAGGACATTTTGAACATTTCCTGTAACAAAGTGTTTGAAGTCACGCTGGTACGTTCTGTTGCTGTGTGTTTCCATTCCATGATTAATGTGATTTGAAGAGAAGTTATAAAATGAGCTCTAACATGGAAAGTAAGCGTTTCGGGACACATGTCCACATAACATATTTTCTTTCTTTGTGTGTGAGGAATGTTTCCTGAAAGTTTGGCCGTACCTTTTTGTAACACCCTGTATATGAATCAACTGTACCATGTGTAGGTACAGAACTACATTGTTATTTGAGTTTTTTCACACACCTAGGTAATGTAAGCCCTTACAAATAAAAGAAAGGTATATGAACGACATATGTGTTCCTATTTCTTTACAAAATGCCCTGTATGCTAATATAATCACATAGTCATCACTACTGAGTGAACGAAAGACCCATGCCACAAGTATCGACTGGTCCTGCAATGGTTCTGAAAAACCGAAGAAATAGAAGAATGGGTCACTCCATCCCAATGATACACATGCTGTAATTTTAGGACCCTCTGACTGCAGGAAGACGAATCCTGATGGGAACCACTTTGGGTATGTAAAGATATTTTCAAATGCATTATATCAACCCGAATATTAATAGACACTTTGCATGGTATTGACAGAGTAAGGCAATTGACATTCAGTGAAATTAGTAATATCCTGCCACGAGAAAAAGCAAAACCTAACAGTGTATACATATTTGACAATGGTGCACTGGGAAACCAGGATAAAATATGGAAAGACTTTGTTTTGGCTATCATATACAACTTGACATGTTTTATTTGAGCCAAACATATTCCAGGATTCTGAAGCAGCTGCTAAAGGACGATACAGACATTATTAATTTCGAAAACGGCAATATGAATTTAAAGTGTATTTACCAAGTACATGTGAGAGCCACATGACATTCAATGAAATTATAATGATGTGCAGGGATTGGAAGAGTTGCAGTTTAGTGATTATGGACTTGTCTAGTATGCTGAGGCCTCATAGCAGAGCATGAAGCCATTAGTTGGCTGTTGGTGGCGTTTAGTGAACAAGATGCACCCATGGGGTTCCTCTGAAGCCAATACATTATGTTTGTTATGATCGAAATTTGAATGTGGTTTTTTCTTGTGTCACTAATTCCATACTGATTTTGAACTGTGTTGCTGTTTTGTTGTTTTGGAGATTATTGGAAAATGGTTTCTAGGAATTAGATGGAGGTGTTGCACGAACTGTTAGCGGTATAAGAATGTTTGAGTCCAGTGATTAGATCTCGACTTCTTCCTGAGGGTAGTTAGATAACTGCGGTGTATTTAATGATTGGTTTTTGAATAGTGGTATGTTTAACCTTGCATCACAGGTCAAAGCAAAGTTGGCAACCCTTATTTAGTCTAATTTTATACATGAAGTAGTTTGGAGAAAAAACATTTCTAAATAAACCTGTGTAACAGTACGTACTATAATTTCCCTCTTTCGCTCTTTGGTGTCAGCAGCACGAGGGATTTTGTGTGGCGCACCGGAAACATCGAGGACGGATGAAAGGAGCATTTCACATGCATAACACCTTTCTCAGAAGATTACATATACATTTCTCAATATCAGTCACGGGCAGCGATCGCTGTCCCACTTTAAGTCTCAATCACATGTCATTAAACTGATCCGTGCTACTTCCACCTGTCAATGCGTTTAGGTCTATGTGACCGCCTGTATGAAGTAATTTCTAAGTTTTTTTGCCAGCTGTCCAGGCCGGGAACCGGGTGGCTCCCTAGAGGAACTGGCATGTACCATCAGAAATAGTCTGCCTTGTGCTGCATTTTCCAAGATTGTGGAGGTGTTTCGTGTTGAGGCCAGGCTTTCACTAACATTCCCATAGGATTGTCTGTCCTTGAAGTCAAACTGAGTCGCAGTCCTGGGTATTGGCGATGTAAACAGACAGCAGTCGCTGTGGTGGTAGCTCGAACCTCTGTCTGCAGAGCGTGAGTCTAGCACTGGACCAACTCCAAAAAAAGATCTCTGGTGGCTGAATAGCCAGACACATTTGTTCAAACAGTACAGTATTGTGATGTGACAGCTACCTCAAAAATAGATGTCAACGAATAGTCAATGAGTTGGAGAAGTCAACTTTGAAACATAATGTCTTTGGAGTCCTCCAAGGTTTAATCCTTAATCCACCGCTTTTCGCGCTGTTTATCAAGGCCATTTCACATGTGTGCTTCATTCTTGTAACTACCTCTTATATACTGACGACATCCAGTTGTATCTAAGCGTTCTAAGAACACTGCTGTAGTGACATGTCTGAATAGCGACCTTTGTCTCTCTCTTGCGCATATGCAGTCCAAAAGTTGAAAAAATATATACACCTCAACTAAAAAAAAAAAAATAGTCCAGTCTTTAGGCATGCCATATCTTTCTTTAGTACTAGCATGTAGTTCAACACGGCACTAATTCTGAAAGCGGCAAACGACTCAAGCTAGCTGTGAATGCTTGTGTAAATTTGTTTGTTAACATCCGGCTGTTTTGACCACGTCAACCTATGCTCAGTTAGTGTGAATGCGACCGGACAGGCGACGTGATTTTCACATACTCGGTTTAAATCACCGCTAAACATCACTCAGATCACTTTTCAGTCACCAGAAAGTTCACTTACTCCTAACCTCTTATTATCTGAAATATACTCTCTGATTATCAGGTTTCCTATCTCTATTCTGTTCGGCGACATCTTTTTTATAATCCGCGAGAGACATCGTAGCCCAGTCAGAAAATTAATGTGAGGTATCTCGTTCTTTTCTCTCAGCCACTCACGTATCCATTTTTTCCTTATTGATTTTTTTTGACAGTCATTGGTATTCAACAGCAACCAACGCTTAGTCGTTCTTCGACATCTTGGCTTCTTGAAATCGCTTTTCCAAATGAAAATACTGACGTAATTATCGATGGCATGATAATCGCCTTAATACAGTGATGAAAAAAAAAATCGTAACATCAAGAGAGTTGGTAGGCGTGTTTCTACATCTGAAAGATGATGGCTGTTCAGATTTCGTACCAGTCGTGTAAGACTAGCGCTAGTAGTGCCACTATGAGGATGCAGATGATATTTGCTTTAAATACACGATATAACGATCGTGAGCATTAGTTACCTTTAAGATAAGACTTTGTGACATGAAGCTAGTCAAGAATGCCTTTAAGGGACAAAGACGCCAATAACACCTCACTCGGCCATCCTGATTTAGGTTTTCCGTGATTTGCCTAAATCGCTCCAGGCAAATGCCGGGATGGTTTCTTTCAAAGGGGACGGCCGACTTCCTTCCCCGTCCTTCCCTAATCCGATTGAGACCGATGACCTCGCTGTCTGGTCTCCTTCCCCCTCCCCCCCCCCCAAAAAAAAAACCAACAACACCTCACTGGGTTTGAACGAGAACGTGTAATAGTGCCACGAGAGTCTGAATGTTCCTTCTGTGAGATTGTAGGAAGACTTGGCAGGACTGTAGCCACCGTGCATCATTGCTGGCAGCGTTGGTTACGAGAATGTGTAGTCGCAAGCACAATGGCTTCCGAACGGCCACTTAGCACTACCGGTAGGGAAGACCATCATGTTTAGCGTATGGCTCTGACGCATCGTAATGCATCTACAGCAGCAATTTGAGCAGCATTTGGCAACACAGTGACACAACGAACTGTAGCAGGTCGGTTGTTGTTGCTGTTGTGGTCTTCAGTCCTGAGACTAGTTTGATGCAGCTCTCCATGCTACTCCATCCTGTGCAAGCTTCTTCATCTACCAGTACCTACTGCAACCTACATCCTTCTGAATCTGCTTAGTGTATTCATCTCTTGGTCTCCCTCTACGATTTTTACCCTCCACGCTGCCCTCCAATGCTAAATTTGTGATCCCTTGATGCCTCAGAACGTCCTACCAACCGGTCCCTTCTTCTTGTCAAGTTGTGCCATAAACTCCTCTTCTCCCCAATTCTATTCAGTACCACCTCACCAGTTATGTGATCTACCCATCTAATCGTCAGCATTCTTCTGTAGCACCACATTTCGAAAGATTCTATTTTCTTCTTGTCAAAACTATTTATCGTCCACGTTTCACTTCCATACATGGCTACACTCCACACAAATACTTTCAGAAACGACTTTCTGACACCTAAATATATACTCGATGTTAACAAATTTCTCTTCTTCAGAAAAGCTTTCCTTGCCATTGCCAGTCTACATTTTATATCCTCTCTACTTCGACCATCGTCAGTTATTTCGCTTCGCAAATAGAAAAACTCATTTACTACTTTAAGTGTCCCATTTCCTAATCTAATTCCCTCAGCATCACCCGATTTCATTCGACTACATTCCATTATCCTCATTTTGCTTTTGTTGATATTCATCTTATATCCTCCGTTCAAGATACTGTCCATTCCGTTCAACTGCTCTTCCAAGTCCTTTGCTGTCTCTGACAGAATTACAATGTCATCGGCAAACCTAAAAGTTTCTATTTCTTCTCCATGGATTTTAATTCCTATTCCGAATTTTTCTTTTGTTTCCTTTATTGCTTGCTCAATATACAGATTGAATAACATCGGGAAGACGCTATAACCCTGTCTCACTCCCTTCCAAACCACTGCTTCCCTTCCATGGCCCTCGACTCTTATCATTGTCTTCTGATTTCTGTATAAATTGTAAATAGCCTTTCGCTCCCTGTATTTTGCCCCTACCAACTTCAGAAATTGGAAGAGAGTATTCCAGCCAACATTGTCAAAAGCTTTCTCTAAGTCTACAAATGCTAGAAACGTGGGTTTGTCTTTCCTTTATCTCTCTACTAAGATACGTCGTAGTGTCAGTATTGCCTCACGTGTCCCAATATTTCTACGGAATCCAAACTGATCTTCCCCGAGGTCGGCTTCTACCAGTTTTCCCATTCGTCTGTAAAGAGTTCGCGTTAGTATTTTGCAGCTGTGACTTATTAAACTGACAGTTCGGTAATTTTCACATCTGTCAACACCTGCTTTCTTTGGGATTGGAATTATTATATTCTTCTTGAAGTGTGAGGGTATTTCGCCTGTCTCATACATCTTGCTCACCAGATGGTAGAGTTTTGTCAAGACTGGCTCTCCCAAGGCCGTCAGTAGCTCTAATGGAATGTTGTCCACTCCCGTGGCCTTGTTTCGACTTAGGTCTTTCAGTGCTCTGTCAAACTCTTCACGCAGTATCATATCTCCCATTTCATCTTCGTCTACATCCTCTTCCATTTCCATAATATTGTCCTCAAGTACATCGCCCTTGTATAGACCCTCTATAGAGTTATATACTCCTTCCTCCTTTCTGCTTTCCCTTCTTTGCTTGGAACTGGGGTTCCATCTGAGCTCTTGATATTCATGCAAGTGGTTCTCTTTCCTCCAAAGGTCTCTTTAATTTTCTTGTAGGCAGTATCTATCTTACCCTTAGTGAGATAAGCCTCTACAGCCTTACATTTGTCCTCTAGCCATCCCTGCTTAGCCATTTTGCACTTCCTGTCGATCCCATTTTTGAGACGTTTGTATTCCTTTTTGCCTGCTTCATTTAATGCAGTTTTAGATTTTCTTCTTTCATCAATTAAATTCAATATTTCTTCTGTTACCCAAGGATTTCTACTAGCCCTCATCTTGTTACCTACTTGATCCTCTGCTGCCTTCACTACTTCATCCCTCAGAGCTACCCATTCTTATTCTACTGTATTTCTTTCCCCCATTCCTGTCAATTGTTCCCTTATGCTCTCCCTGAAACTTTGTACAACATTTGGTTTAGTCAGTTTATCCAGGTCCCATCTCCTTAAATTCCCATCTTTTTGCAGTTTCTTCAGTTTTAATCTACAGTTCATAACCAATAGATTGTGGTCAGAGTCCACATCTGCCCCTGGAAATGTCTTACAATTTAATACCTAGTTCCTAGATCTCTGTCTTATCATTACATAATCTATTTGATACCTTCTAGTATCTCCAGGATTCTTCCATGTGTACAACCTTCTCTTATGATTCTTGAACGAAGCGTTAGCTATGATCAAGTTATGCTCTGCGCAAAATTCTACCAGACGGCTTCCCCTTTCATTTCTTACCCCCAATTTATATTCACCTACTATATTTCCTTGTCTCCCTTTTCCTGCTCTCGAATTCCAGTCACCCATGACTATTAAATTTTCGTCTCCCTTCACTACCTGAATAATTTCTTTTATCATACATTTCATCAAATCGGTTACTTCAAGGATATCTGCGAGCCGGACGCCGTGTGACGTGCGATCTACAAACCGCAAACTATCGCCATCTGCGACTTTATTAGTGTCAAACGGCAGCCTATTGCGGGACAGGCTGAAGGCCTGTTGTGAGTTGTGATGAAAGCTGGTTCTGTCTCGGTGCCAGTTATGGTTAGGAGGCCAGTTGAGAACCTGCAACCAGCCTGTCTGTGCTAGACGGACTATACCTACAAGTGAAGTTATGGCCTAGGGTACGATTTCGTATGGCAACAGGAACTCTCTCGTGGTTATCTCAAGCCCCCTGCCTGGAAAATTGTACGTCAGTCTCTTGATTCGACCTGCCATTCATGTACAGCATTCCAGTAATTTTTCCAACAGGACAACGCTCACCCACATACCGCTCTTGTAGCCCAACACTCTCTGCAGTGCGTCGACGTATTGCCTTAGCCTGCTCGACTGCCAGATCTGTCTCCAATCGAGCACTTTACGGGACGGCATCGCATCACAGCTCCAGCATCATCCACAAAAAGTTATAACCGTCGCTGTATTGACCGACCTAGCGCAACAAGGTGTATTGGTAGCGTCTTTGATTCATAATCAAAACGTCTTCGGTGTTGGGTTCGAATCCAGCCGTTGTTTAAATTTTGATTTATAATCAACATTGGCGGACGAAGACTTCCGGCATAAGAAGTCACCTTCATTCTTCCAATGGCCTTCTCAAAGAGGGTGTAGGAGTGGACAGAGGTCCAGGGCACTTTCTTGTCCTGAAGGTAGGAAACTGCCCCTAAAAGCAGAAGAGTCAACAATGATCAACGGCATGAGGATGCAGAAGGCAAAGGAAAGCACTGTATTAAAGGCATGTAACGTGTATCTACAGGACATGTTGCCTGTAATTGAAGAAGTGTCATGATGATCTCTCCACTGGCAAAAGATTCCGGAATAGACCACTATTCGGATCTCTGGGAGGGGACTGCCAAGGAGGAGGTTACCATGAGAAAAGGATTGAATAATTAACGAAAGGATAGCGTTCTACGAGTCGGGGCTTAGAATGTGAGAAGCTTGAATGTGGTAGCAAACTAGAAAATCTGAAAAAGAAAATGCAAAGGCTCAATCTTGATATAGGAGGGGTCAGTGAAGTGAAGTAGAAGGGAGACAAGGATTTCTGGTCACATGAGTGTATGGTTATATCAACGGCAGCAAAAAATAGTATAACGGGAGTAGGATTCGTTATGAATAGGAAGGTAGACAGAAAGTGTGTTACTGTGAACTGTTCAATGACAGGGTTGTTCTTATCAGAATCGACAGCAAACCAACACCGACAACGATAGTTCACGTACACATGCCGACGTCGCAAGCTGAAGATGAAGAGATAGAGAAAGTGTATGAGCATACTGAAAGGGTAATACAGTATGTAAAGGGGGACTGGAAGGAAGTTGTAGGGGAAGGGTTAGAAGAAAGGTTACAGGCGAATGTGGGCTTGGGAGAAGGAATGAGAGAGGATAAAGAAAAAAAATAGCTCTGAACACTATGGGACTTAACAGCTGAGGTCATCAGTTCCCTAGAACCTAGAACTTCTTAAATCTAACTAACCTAAGGACATCACACATATCCATGCCTGAGGGAGGATTCGAACCTGCGACCGTAGCGGTCGCGCGGCTCCAGACTGAAGCGCCTAGAACCGCTCGGCCACACCAGCCGACCAGAAAAGAAGGACTAATTGAGTTCTGTAACAAGTTTCAGTTAGTAATATCGAATACTCTGTTCAAGAATCACAAGAGGAGGAGGTATACTTGGAAAAGGCCGGATAATACGGGAAGATTTTAGATAGATTACATCATGGTCCGACAGAGATTCCGAAATCAGATACTGGATTGTAAGGTGTACCCAGGAGCAGATATAAGAGTCTGATCACAATATAATAGTAATGAAGAGTAGGCGAAAACTTAAGACATTAGTCAGGAAGAATCAACACGCTAGATGACGATCAGTTTGGCTTTAGGAAAGGTAAAATCACGAGATAGGCAATTCTGACGTTTCGGTTAACAATGGAAGCAAGACTAAAGAAAAATCAATACAAGTTCATAGGATTTGTCGACCTGGAAAAAGCGTTCTACAATGTAAAATGGTACAAGATGTTCGAAACTCTGAAAGAAGTAGGGGTGAGCTATAGGGAGAGACGGGTCATATACAGTATGTAAAACAGCCAAGAGGGAATAATAAGCGTGGACGACCAAGAACGAAGTGCTCGTATTAAAAAGGGTATAAGACAAGAATGTAGCCTTTCGCCCCTACTGTTCAATCTGTACGTCGATGAAGCAAAGATGGAAATAAAAGAAAGGTTCAGGACTGGAATTAAAATTCAAGGTGAAAGGATATCAATGATACAATTCGCTGATGACATTGCTATGTTGAGTGAAAGTGAAGAAGAGTTACATGATGTGCTGAACGGAATGAGCTGTCTAATGAATACAGAGTATGGATTGAGAGTAAATCGAAGAAAGACTAAGGTAATGAGAAGTAGTAGAAATGAGAACAGCGAGAAATTTAACATCAGGATTGATGGTCACGAAGTAGATGCTCTTATGGAATTCTGCTACCTAGGCAGTAAAATAATCAATGCGGACGGAGCAATGAGGACATCAAAAGCATACTATCAATGGAAAAAAGGGCATTCCTGGCCAAGAGAAGTGTACTAACATCAAATATCGGCCTTTAATTGAGGAAGAAATTTCTGAGAATATACGTCTGGAATACTGCATTGTTTGGTAGTGAAACATGGACTGTGGAAAAACCGGAACAGAAGAGAATCGAAGCATTTGAGATGTGATACTACAGACGAATATTGAAAATTAGGTGGACTGATAAGGTAAGGAATGATGAAGTTCTGCACAGAATAGGAGAGAAGAGGAACATGTGCAAAACACTGAAAGTAGAAGGAACAGGATGATAGGACATCTGTAAAGACATGAGGGAGTGACTTCCATGGCACTAGAGGGGGCTATAGAGGGCAAAACCTGTAGCGGAGGGCAGAGATTGGAATATATCCAGCAGATAACTGAGGACGTAGGTTGCAAGTGCTACTCTGAGATGAAGAGGTTAGCATACTAGAGGAATTCGCGGCGGGACATCAAACCAGTCAGAAGACTGGCGACCAAATGATAAAAAAGTGCAGAAAACGTGGAACTGCATCCGACAAACTGACATCCGGCATCTTTACAACAAAATGCAAGAACGTTTACATGCTTTCGTCCAAGAGTCTGGCGGTTACAACTGTTTTAATGTATCATCATTTCACATTCGCAATAGCTTATCTCGCGCTTACAGTAAACTGTGACCTTACATTGTGAATCACTTAAATATGTTACCTGGACAAATGTATTCCCAAAACTTCATTTCTCTACGTCAGTTATGTTTTAGTTTTGTGATTTTTTTCCGCCGTTGTGTACTGAAAAACTAACAATACAGCAGTGTTAATACTAAAATTGTGGGCGCCCCTTATGTACTGGCAGAGATTTGCAGACACCGCTAATTCCAGAATCACCTTTCACCGTCCGGAGGGATGGGTCCCCAAACTCCTGTCAAAGGTGGTGTCGGCAAATCTCTGGCAAACCCTACTGTCCGTATCTGCCGCGCTGGATTAGCCGAGCGGTCTTAATCACTGCATTCATGGACTGTGCGGCTGGTCCCGGCTGAGGTTCGAGTCCTCCCTCGGGCATGGGTGTGTGCGTTTGTCCTTAGGGTAATTTAGGTTAAGTAGTGTGTAAGCTTATGGACTGATGACCTTAGCAGTTAAGTCCCATAAGATTTCACACACATTTGAACATTTTTTTGTCCGTATCTCTGATGCATTCAGATAATCAACAAGGCTAAACGGGAACGTTCTGTATTTCAGTTTTTACACTACTGGCCATTAAAATTGCTACACCACGAATGTGACGTGCTACAAACGCGAAATTTAACCGACAGGAAGAAGATGCTGTGATTTGCGAATGATTAGCTTTTCGGAGCATTCACACAAGGTTGGCGCCGGTGGCGACACCTACAACATGCTGACATTGAGGAAAGATTCCAACCGATTTCTCATACACAAACAGCAGTTGACCGGCGTTGCCTGGTGAAACGTTGTTGTGATGCCTCTTGTAAGGAGGAGAAATGCGTACCATCACGTTTCCGACTTTGATAAAGGTCGGATCGTAGCCTATCGCGATTGCGGATTATCGTATCGCGACATTGCTGCTCGCGTTGGTCGAGATCCAATGACTGTTAGCAGAATATGAAATCGGTGGTTTCAGGAGGGTAATACGGAACGCCGTGCTAGATCCCAACGGCCTCGTATCACTAGCAGTCGAGATGACAGGCGTCGTATCCTCATGGCTGTAACGGATCGTGCAGCCACGTCTCGATCACTGAGTCAACAGATGGGGACATTTGCAAGACAACAACCATCTGCACGAACAGTTCTACGACGTTTGCAGCAGCATGGACTATCAGCTCGGAGACCATGGCTGCGGTTACACTTGACGCTGCATCACAGACAGGAGCGCCTGCGATGGTGTACTCAACGACGAACCTGGGGCCACGAATGGCAAAACGTCATTTTTTCGGATGAACCCAGGTTCTGTTTACAGCATCATGATGGTCGCATCCATGTTTGTCGACATTGCGGTGAACGCACATTTGAAGCGTGTATTCGTCATCGTCATACTGGCGTACTACCCGGCGTTATGGTATGGGGTGCCATTGGTTACACGTCTCGGAGAACTCTTGTTCGCACTGACGGCACTTTGAACAGTGGACGTTACATTTCAGATGTGTTACGACCCGTGGCTCTACCCTTCATTCGATCCCTGCGAAACACTACATTTCAGCAGGATAATGCACGACCGAATGTTGCAGGTCCTGTACGGGCCTTTCTGGATACAGAAAATGTTCTACTACTGCCCTGGGCAGCACATTCTCCAGATCCCTCACCAATTGAAAACGTCTGATCAGTGGTGGCCGAGCAACTGGCTCGTCACAATACGCCAGTCACTACTTTTGATGAACGTGTTGAAGCTGCATGGGCAGCTGTACCTGTACACGCCATCCAAGCTCTGTTTGGTTCAATGCCTAGGCGTATCAAGGCCGTTATTGCGGCCGGAGGTGGGTGTTCTGGGTACTGATTTCTCAGGATCTATGCACCCAAATTACGTGAAAATGTAATCACATGTCAGTTCTAGTATAATATATTTGTCCAACGAATACCCGTTTATCATGTGCATTTCTTCTTGGTGTAGCAGTTTTAATGGCCAGTAGTGTATTAGATTACTCTCGGTGGGAGCTTTGTATGGTAAATGTCGGCGCCTCTATGCGCGCTAGTACCTGCGGGAGGTGTCGGCCGCTTCCAGTTGGCGTCCTCCTGTCCTGTCGCAGCGGCTGTGTCGGAATGCAGCGCCGGGAGCTGGCAGGCCAGCCGGCGCGTTCTAATTAGCGGACGGGCCAACCCCGGCCGGCCACGGCGACGCCGCACAGCTACCTCCGCGGCCGCTCGACCGTAAATTAACAAAACAAACACCCAGAAGGCCCACACTCGGTGCGCCCCCGTCGTTTCTTGTGTTCATCAACACCGCAAGAAGATAATTACCCCGTGCTATCATCTGCGGCGACCTTGATGAATGAAACGCAATAAAACAATCCTTTCGTAATTAGCTCCTGCACTTCACTCGCTGGCGGTCTCCACTGCTCTCTACACTCGGTCCCAAAGACATTCGACCGCGTCTCAGAGACAGTCAGTGACTGCCAGATTCGGAGATTTTATATATTCGTTACCATGCATTTTTCTACAAACATAAAATTATACCACGTTTCTTATAGTGGCCATTTTTCGCAGCAGCTGTATATAAATTGCAGTTGTCTCAAAGAAAATGCCTTTTTTGCTTGCTGCACATCGAAATTCTCATTCTTATTTATGCACCCAGACGCGTTTTTTTTTTTTTTTACAAGGCACCTTCAGTTCACTTTCAGTTCACTGATTACGTTACACATCACTGCAACTGCCATCTTTTTAATACAGAGTTTCATTTGTTTTTCTAACTGTTACCAACATTCTCAGTTTTCTGAATTCAACTGTTTTGTGAATGTGTGTGTGTGTGTGTGTGTGTGTGTGTGTGTGTGTGTGTGTGCGTGCGTGTCTGGGTGTGTGTAAGAGAGGGAGAGAATTTTTATTAATAAAATTAAAATTATTTATTTTATTTTTATTACTATGTTTTATTCATTTATTTATTCTTCAAAATAATAATAATAATAATAATAATAATAATAATAATAATAATTATTATTATTATTATATTTTCCTGTATATGCTTATGAGAGGAACCAGATGTGTAATCATTTGTTGGGATTTCTGTCTAATATACTATCTTTCTAATATACTATCAATCAGTGTAAACAGTGAGTTGTCAGGCATATTTACTTGGCCATTTTGTAGTTGTTTCTTTTCAGCCTTTGTTTTTTATATATGCTAATTTTCCCGTAATGTTAGGAGATGTATTTAATTATTTATTCTAATTATTTACATGTCATTTTCTCTTGTAGTAGGTTTGTGGTTATTTTCTATCAAATGTTCTGCAAAAGTTGAGTGGCTCGTTCCATATTTCCATGCTCTGATATGTTCTTTGTACCGGGTGTCAAATGTTCTGCTGGTTTGTGCTATATACCTTCCATCACATGTGTTGCACTGTAGTTGGTATATTCCTGCTTTTTGGTAGATATCCGTGTTTTTTGTTACTTTTGGAATGTGCCTTTGTACTGTGAACAGAAAGTGAACTGTAAGATATCCACCAGGTTGCCAGATCAGAAAAAGCAGTTTTGCTTGGATGCAGTGAATTACAAGTTACCTGTAAGTACCTTTCCATTTCATAAAAAGTACGTTAAGGAACTGTTTTTAAATCTATAACCTAGATGTGAAACGATAACCTATGTGTAAAAATGGACAAATCATATAATATTTCAGGACACCCACTGAAGATGCCTTGTAAAAAAGGCGAAACGCGTCTGTGTTCATAAAGAAGAATAAAAATTTCGATGTGCAACGTGCAAAAAAGCATTTTCTTTGAAACAACTGCAATTTATAAAATTATGTTGTAACAAGATTAAAAATCCTCAGTTGTTCATTGGAATGTTATTATTGTTTTGGTCTTTAGTTTGAAGACTGGCTGGTATAGATCTCCACTATACTCTTTCTTGTGCAAGCCTTTTCATCTCTGTGGTTACCACACTGGACTATTTGGTTGGTGCAGTTCTAAACTCTTCATAACTGTGATGTGCACAGCGGACTATTTGGTTGACGCATTTCCCCACTCTAGTCTATCCTGTGCAAACCTCTTCATATCTGTGATTACCACAGCTGACTATTTGGTTCTTGCAGTTCTCCACTCTGGTCTGTACTGTGCAAGACTTTAAACCTCTGTGGTTTACACGGTGGACTACTTGCCTGGTGAAGTTCTCCACTCTAGTCTAACCGGTGCAAACCAAATCATATCTGTGGTTAGCACAGTGGACTATTTGGTTCGCGCATTTCTCCACTCTAGTCTATACTGTGCAAACCTCTACATATCTGTGGTTATCACAGTGGACTACTTGGTTGGAGCATTTCTCCACTCTAGTCTATTCTGTGCAAACCTCTTCATCTCTGGGATTAGCACAGTGGACTATTTAGTTGATGCAGTTCCTTACTCTAGTCTGTCCTGTGTAAACCTCTTCGTCTCTGGTTACCACAGGTGTACAATTTGGTTGTCACAGTTCTCCAGTCAAGTCTATCCTGTGCAAACCTCTTCATACGTGTCGTTACCACGGTGGACTATTTGGTTGATGCAGTTCTCCACTCTAGTCTATCCTGTGCAAACCTCTTCATCCCTGTGATTACCACAGTAGAGTATTTGGTTGGTACAGTTCTCCACTCTAGTCTATCCTGTGCAAACTTCTTCATCTTTGTGGTTACCACAGTGGACTGTTTGGTTAGTGCAGTTGTCCAACCTAGTCTATCTGTGCATGACTCTTCATCTTCATGGTTACCACAGTGGATTCCTTGGTTGGTGCAGTTCTCCAGTCTAGTCTAACCTGTGCAAGCCTCTTTGTGGTTACCGTAATGGACTCGCATTCGGGAGGACAAAATTACAAATACAGGACCGACAATCTAGATTTAGGTTTCCCAAGATTTACCTAAATCGCTGCAGGCAAATGCTGGGTGATTCCTCTGAAAGAGCACGGCCGATTATCCACGGGACATTTAAACCCTACTCCTTCTTTCCTTCCATCCTCTCTTCATCATTTCAGCATACCTACTGCAAGCCACACCTTTATCAAGCTGCTTAGTGTCGTCAACCCTTCGTATCCTTCTGTAATTTTTACATCCCACATTTTCCTCCATTACCAGGTTGTCGGTTCCTCCCGTAAACCGATCCCTTCGTGTTACCTCAAGTATGAAAGATGACATTATAATTAAAGAAAGTTGCGAAAACGATCGATAGCACTACCTCGCGCATGACTCTCTTAATGCATTCTGGAATGCTGCCAAAGAATTTCTTAGCCTACGTGCATTTCTGGGTACTTTTTACTCTGCCCACAGAGGCTCCGCAACTCGGTTTAAGTATACAGGGCCGGCCGGTGTGGCCGAGCGGTTCTAGGCGCTACAGTCTGGAACAGCGCGACCGCTACGGTCGCAGGTTCGAATCCTGCCTCGGGCATGGATGTGTGTGATGTCTTTAGGTTAGTTAGGTTTAAGTAGTTCTAAGTTCTAGGGGACTGATGACCACAGCAGTTAAGTCCCATAGTGCTCAGAGCCATTTGAACCATTTTTTAAGTATACAGGCAAAGATCTTTCGCAACAGCGATTATATCGAAAACTCCCCTTCGTACTACTGAGTTAACTGATTCCGTGTCCAGACGATAATAGGTGCTACAATCTCTTAACAGAAATAGCCCGAAGCAGACCGACACGGAGACATTTCAACGTGTGCAGAAATCCCCGAGAACACGACAAGTACCATCACCCAATTTCTCAGGAACTAACAAGCCACCAGGTCGTCTGTAGATATCGCGCGGTTAAAATGTACATAAACTGCCTCGAAAGTACCTCGAAAAGTCGGACCGTGGTTTTCTCAGAAACGGTCGGGTATCTACAGATAAACCGAGACACGTGTTCGCTTACCTCGACTCCTCTTCCACTGAGTGAAGTTCCTGGGAAATCGGGTGATGTGGCCTGCCGTGTCCTGCTCGGTAAGCGGCTTGCACGGGGAGGTTTTGACAGGCAGTGCGGCCGTGCCACGGGACTGCACGCCTGGAGTGCGGCACAGCTCTTTAATAAGCAGCGCCTCAGCCGGCCCGTTCGGCTCAGCCCATCCATCCCCATTACAGCCCTCCGTTCCCATTCTCTCCGCTTCCTTCTCTTTTATTCATCGACATCAAAAGAATCGGGTCCCTCCCTTCAGTTCTTCCCCCAAAAATGAAGCTTTAAGCAATTAATTATGAGCGGGGAGAGAGAGCTTCCCTGGCGGCGAGCGCGGCACAGAAGCATAAAGGAACGGCGCAGCGCAATTGTCTGCTATGCGATACTCCGTCCAATCACAGACTCTGCGTCTATTACAAAGCCGGTCATCAGTAATTTCTACTGTTGCAAGAAAACGCTGTCTGCAGTGAGCGTGCCACTCATGGTTTCTTTACAAGCCTACATGGTTCAAATGGCTCTGAGCACTATGGGACTTAACTGCTGTGGTCATCAGTCCCCTAGAACTTAGAACTACTTAAACCTAACTAACCTAAGGACATCACACACACCCATGCCCGAGGCAGGATTCGAACCTGCGACCGTAGCAGTCCCGCGGTTCCGGACTGCAGCGCCAGAACCGCACGGCCACCGCGGCCGGCACGTACACAACATATGAAAGGACAGTGCAGAGGTGGAGCTCTCATTTGTACTCAGGTGAATCGTGTGTTTCTGACATGATTATGGTCGCACGACGGTAATTAACAGACTTTGAACGAGGAATGGTAGTTGGAGCAAGAAGCACGGGACATTCCATTTCGGAAATCGTTTGGGAATTCAATATTGCGAGGTCCAACGTGTCAAGAATGTGCACAGAATACCAAATTTCAGGCATTACCTCTCGCCAAGGACAATGCAACGGCCTTCACTTAACAACCGAGAGCAGCGGCATTTGCTTAGAGTTGCCAGTGCTGACAGACAAGCAACAATGCGTCAAATAACAGCATAAATCAATGTGGGACGTACGACGGACGTATGCGTTAGGACAATGCGGCGAAATTTGGCGTTGATGGACTGTGGCAGCAGACAACCGACACGAATGCCTTTGCTAACAGCGCGACATCATCTTCAGAGCCTCTTCTGGGCTCGTGACCATATCGGTTGGATCCCAGACAACTGGAAAATTGTGGTCTGGTCAGATGAGTCCCGATTTCAGTTGGTAAGAGCTGATGGTAGGCCTCGAGTGTAGCACAGACCCCAGGAAGGCATGGAACAAAATTGTCAACAAGGCACTGCGCAAGATAGTTGCGAATCCATGAAATGAACTGGGTCCTCCCCAAAGGAACAGATCATTGACTGGAAATGGTTAAGTTCTGCTAATTTGAGGCCATTTGCAGCCATTTGCGGACTCTTTTTTGTACGGATGACAACGCGCCATGTCACCGGGCCGCAACTGTTCGCGTAATTCGAGCAAATGATTTAACACCTCAGATCGCTCGACATGAATCCCATCCAACATTTATGGGACGTAATCGGGAGGTCATTTTGCGCACAAAATCTTGCAGCGGCAACACTTTCACTGTAGAGGCTATAGAGGCAGCATGCTCAATATTTGCGCAGGGGACTTCTAATGGCTTACTGATTCCATGCCAAGCCAGTTTCTCCATTACTCCGGACAAAAGGAAGTCCGACACTATTTTAGAAGGCATCCCATGACTTTCGTCACCTCAGTGTAGACAGGTGTATGACAGTACTGTCAGGGCCGGTTCGAGGACATTTTTGACGTAAGCGACTTATCATTTGGTGCCCCTCCCTCACCCCATTCCCTCCTACACTTTCTTCCGTGTAGGATTCTGCTACTGACTGTGACGCGCAGTGTAAACAGATCTTGTGCTTGGGCATTCCTCTGAGCTTGGCGTCCCATGCGGAAGCTACTAATTGTGTTACGACAGGGCTTCACAATATACGTGCTCGCGGAGCAAGCTGTGAGCAGCAAGGCGCGAGCACGGAGCAGCGCGAGCACGCTACCCCCACTACCGGACCAGAGCGGAGAGTGGGGAAAGTCACGTGGGGCAGACAACAGCTGCCGCCAGTCAATGTAAATCCGCGGCCACCTGCAGGGATATCACTCACGAATTATTACTGCGACAAATGAAACAAATAAAGGAGAATGTACACATGCCACATAAATTTATTAGCTTAATGTATGACTCTACAATCGCATTATTTGTGAACTGTTACACAATAAAAGGTGTCACTGAAGTGTGGGATTCTCGGTTATCTTGTACTTTTTGCCCTTTACAATTGTGTCTGCGTTCGGAGAAATTGTTCTTGTGCATTTTAGGCGCAGTGTGCAGTTTAAATTTCGATCAGACAATGCGTTTCTCAGGCGCGTCTTGTTACATTTCATTGCAGAGAACAGTTGCTCACAAACATACGTGGAACCGAACATTGATATTATTGTAGCCGCCAGTTTGTGCAAACGAGGAAATCTATCCTGAGGGAAGTGTCTGTAGAATTCCAAAATGTTTTTCTTGTTCTGAAAGTTGTCTCTGTATTCTCTGTCACACTGCAGGTCAATAATTTCTTGCTGCAGCTCAGGACGAATCTCTTAAATATTCGCTGAATATGGAGAGAACAGATCAAAATCACTGTCTAGTGCTGTCAGATCTTGAAAGCGCTGATCAACTAAACTATGTGAATAACGTTCACAGTCTTTGTGAACATCTTGCATGGATGATAATTTAGGAAAATGAGCTAGGTTTCCTGTTTCCAGCTGACTCACCCAAAGTGTCAATTTCATTTTAAAAGCTCGTATTCGATCTATGAAATGAGTAATTAGCAGATCTT
The DNA here is from genome assembly GCF_023864275.1 of Schistocerca cancellata. Lineage (NCBI taxonomy): Eukaryota > Metazoa > Arthropoda > Insecta > Orthoptera > Acrididae > Schistocerca > Schistocerca cancellata. The sequence goes on along the minus strand of NC_064628.1, from coordinate 758,241,382 downwards.
TACCTTGTAGTAAAATGTTCAAAGCTTTCAGATGGCTAGTTAAATCTGCTAAGAAGGCGAGATCACATTCAAACGTGCGCGCGCATTTCCCCTCCCTTCCCTCTCTCCCTACTCCGCGACCTTGCACCTGCTCGCGAGCACGTGCCTGAGCAGACGCGAGTACTCGCGCTCAAAACCGGCCAGTTGTTAAGCCCTGTGTTAGTGCCACGAGTGGGTGTTTGAGCAAGAAAGAGGTTCGCTTGAAGGGAGTGGATAGAAACAGGTGAAAAACTGTGCAATAGTTACTGTAGAAATATAATATAATATGTTGATAGTGATGCTGTGTATAGCCGAATTAGTACACAACCACTAGAAGCAACTGAAACTATTTTCAGTTGTAATATTTTTTTAAAATTTGAGTAATAATCGGCATTGGCTGCATAAGAAGTCACCCTCATTCTGCCAATGGGCTTGTCAAAGAGGGCGGAGGAGTGGACAGAGATTCGGGGCACTCTCTTGTCCTTGGAGTGGGAAACTGGCCCTAAAGGCGGAAGAATGAGCAGTGATCAACGGCATAAGGATGCAGAAGGAAATATTCATGCTGTTTTAGTTTTATGTCTAGACTATGCCCTCGTATAGAATCAGGTCTATCTTTTGAAGAAGGCTCAATTACTTGGGCTGAAACCTAGGTAAAGGTTGGTTTCATTATCGCAATCGAGGCTGATAGTTTCTTATACACTCCTGGAAATGGAAAAAAGAACACATTGACACCGGTGTGTCAGACCCACCATACTTGCTCCGGACACTGCGAGAGGGATGTACAAGCAATGATCACACGCACAGCACAGCGGACACACCAGGAACCGCGGTGTTGGCCGTCGAATGGCGCTAGCTGCGCAGCATTTGTGCACCGCCGCCGTCAGTGTCAGCCAGTTTGCCGTGGCATACGGAGCTCCATCGCAGTCTTTAACACTGGTAGCATGCCGCGACAGCGTGGACGTGAACCGTATGTGCAGTTGACGGACTTTGAGCGAGGGCATATAGTGGGCATGCGGGAGGCCGGGTGGAGGTACCGCCGAATTGCTCAACACGTGGGGCGTGAGGTCTCCACAGTACATCGATGTTGTCGCCAGTGGTCGGCGGAAGGTGCACGTGCCCGTCGACCTGGGACCGGATCGCAGCGACGCACGGATGCACGCCAAGACCGTAGGATCCTACGCAGTGCCGTAGGGGACCGCACCGCCACCTCCCAGCAAATTAGGGACACTGTTGCTCCTGGGGTATCGGCGAGGACCATTCGCAACCGTCTCCATGAAGCTGGGCTACGGTCCCGCACAACGTTAGGCCGTCTTCCGCTCACGCCCCAACATCGTGCAGCCCGCCTCCAGTGGTGTCGCGACAGGCGTGAATGGAGGGACGAATGGAGACGTGTCGTCTTCAGCGATGAGAGTCGCTTCTGCCTTGGTGCCAATGATGGTCGTATGCGTGTTTGGCGCCGTGCAGGTGAGCGCCACAATCAGGACTGCATACGACCGAGGCACACAGGGCCAACACCCGGCATCATGGTGTGGGGAGCGATCTCCTACATTGGCTGTACACCACTGGTGATCGTCGAGGGGACACTGAATAGTGCACGGTACATCCAAACCGTCATCGAACCCATCGTTCTACCATTCCTAGACCGGCAAGGGAACTTGCTGTTCCAACAGGACAATGCACGTCCGCATGTATCCCGTGCCACCCAACGTGCTCTAGAAGGTGTAAGTCAACTACCCTGGCCAGCAAGATCTTCGGATCTGTCCCCCATTGAGCATGTTTGGGACTGGATGAAGCGTCGTCTCACGCGGTCTGCACGTCCAGCGCGAACGCTGGTCCAACTGAAGCGCCAGGTGGAAATGGCATGGCAAGCCGTTCCACAGGACTACATCCAGCATCTCTACGATCGTCTCCATGGGAGAATAGCAGCCTGCATTGCTGCGAAAGGTGGATATACACTGTACTAGTGCCGACATTGTGCATGCTCTGTTGCCTGTGTCTATGTGCCTGTGGTTCTGTCAGTGTGATCATGTGATGTATCTGACCCCAGGAATGTGTCAATAAAGTTTCCCCTTCCTGGGACAATGAATTCACGGTGTTTTTATTTCAATTTCCAGGAGTGTATATTAGATTATCACGATTGCTGACTGGGCTGCAATGTTGAAAGTACTAAAATCTTGCTTTATCCATTGATACAGCGACATGGCTTTGTACATTCATACTGATACGATATGGTCTTATTGCACCTAACCCCTTTTTCCGTGTTGTTTATTTTGATAGCAAATTAGCTATTCACTTTCTAATGCTAGTGCCTGCTATCTTTCATACGATGGGGGCACCATGATGCAGTTCCTGAGATGCAGATAGGAGAAGCAATTTCATAATTTTCAGGTTCATCACAGCTACATCATTACCTACAAAGGGGAGACCAAAGTCGTGGGATAGCCATATGTTCATACACAGATGGCGATAGTATCGCGTATACAAGGCTTAAAAGAGCAGTACATCGGCGGTGCTGTCATTTGTACTCATATGATTCATGTGTACAGGTTTTCGACGTGATTATAGTCACCCGATGGGAATTAACAGTCTTTGAACGATGAATGGTAGCTGGAGCTAGACGCAGGGACATTCCATTTCGGAAACCGATAGAAATTCAATATTCCGAGATCCACAGTGTCGAGCTGATCAAATTTCAAGCATTACGTCTCAACAAGGACAACGCAGTGGCCAACGACCTTCAATTAACGACCGAGAACAGCGGCGCCTGCATAAAATTGTTGATGCTCACAAAGAAGGACACTGCGTGAAATAATAGCAGAAATCAATGTGCGACGTACGTAGAACGTATCCGTTAGGACGTTGCGGTGAAATTTGGCGTTAATGGGCAATGGGAGCAGACGACCGACGCGAGTGCCTTTGCTAACAGCACAACATTGCCTTCAGCGCGTCTCCTGGGCTCGTGACCATATCGATAGTACCCTAGACCACTGGAAAACCGCGGCCTGGTCAGATGAGTCCCTGTTTTAGTTGGTAAGAGCTGATGGTAAGATTCGAGTGTGACGCAGACACCATGAAACCATGGATCCAAGTTCCAGCAAGTCACTGTGCAAGCTGGTGGCGTCTCCGTTAATGGTGTTGGCTGTGTTTACTTTGAATGAACTCGGTTCTCTGGTCCAGCTGAACCGATAATTGACTGCAATGATTATGTCCAGCTACCCGCAGACCGTTTGCAGCCATTCGTGGACATCATGACTATGCACCACGTCGTCGGGCCACAATTGTTCGTGATTAGTTTGAGGAACGTCCTGGACGGTCCTAGCGAATGATTTGGCCTTCCAGATCGCCCAACATATATCCCAAAAGGACGAATGGAAAAGCTGGTAGAAGCCGACTTCGGGAAAGATCAGTTTGGATTCCGCAGAAATGTTGGATCACGTGAGGCAATATTGACCCTACGACTCATCTTAGAAAATATATTAAGGAAAGGCAAACCTATGTTTATAGCATTTGTAGACTTACAGAAAGCTTTTGACAATGTTGACTGGAATACTGTCTTTCAAATTCTGAAGATGGCAGGGGTAAAATATAGGGAGCGAAAGGCTATTTACAATTTATACAGAAACCAGATGGCAGTTATAAGAGTCGAGGGGTACGAAAGGGAAGCAGTGGTTGGAAAGGGAATGAGATAGGGTTGTAGTCTCTCCCCGATGTTATTCAATCTGTATATTGAGCATGCAGTAAAGGAAACAAAAGAAAAATTCGGAGTAGGAATTAAAATCCATGGAGAAGAAATAAAAACTTTGGGGTTCGCCGATGACACTGTAATTCTGTCAGAGACAGCAAAGGACCTGGAAGAGCAGCTGAACGGAATGGACAGTGTCTTGAAAGGAGGATATAAGATGAACATCAACAAAAGTAAAACGAGGATAATGGAATGTAGTCGAATTAAATCGGGTGATGTTGAGGGAATTAGATTAGGAAATGAGGCGCTAAGAGTAGTAAATGAGTTTTTCTATTTGCGGAGCGAAATAACTGACGATGGTCGAAGTAGAGAGGATATAAAATGTAGACTGGCAATGGCAAGGAAAGCTTTTCTGAAGAAGAGAAATTTGTTAACATCGAGTATATATTTAGGTGTCAGGAAGTCGTTACTGAAAGTATTTGTATGGAGTGTAGCCATGTATGGAAGTGAAACATGGACGATAAATAGTTTAGACAAGAAGAGAATAAAAGCATTAGAAATGTGGTGCTACAGGAGAATGCTGAAGATTAGATGGGTAGATCACATAACTAATGAGGAGGTAGTGTATAGAATTGGGGAGAAGAGAAATTTGTGGCACAACTTGACTTGAAGGAGGTATCGATTGGTAGGACATATTGTGAGGCACCAAGGGATCACCGATTTAGTATTGGAGGGCAGCGCGGAGGGTAAAAATCGTGGAGGGAGACCAATAAATGACTACACTAAACAGATTCAAAAGGATGTTGGTCGCAGTAGGTATTGGGAGATGAAGAAGCTTGCACAGGATAGAGTAACATGGAGAGCTGCATCAAACCAGTCTCTGCACTGAAGGCCACAACAGCATACCGCAACGTCATTTGTGGGACATAATCGAGAGCTCGGCTCGTGCACTGGGAACACTTACGCAATTATGCGCCGTCATATAGGCAGTATGGCCCAATCTGCACAGAACCTCCAGCGACTAGTTTCTGTGCTACGCCGGGCAAAAGGAGGTCTGACACAATATTGGGAGCTATCCCACGACTTTTGCACCTCAGTTTAAACCTTACAAGGCAGATTGCCTTGGACAGGGTTCCATAATTCAAAATTTGATATAAAAGTCGACGTGAAACTGGTTTAAAATTGATTAGAACTTATACTTAAAAGCTTTACAAGATGTGGTAGGTTTGCAATTGGTGCGGAGGACGTAATGACGGCAGTAATGATATCAGATGTAGGTGACCAGTACGCGAAGTCAGGGAAATGGATAGTTCTTTGCTGGATTCCAGGAGATAAGGAAAGACAGAGGAGACACCCTACTAGAAGGCAAGTAGATGAAATTAGAAAGCATATATTAGAAAGCCCATAGTAGGGGGGCGACCTATTTTCAGCTTTAGATTAGTCATGTTTTAGCAGAACGTCCAGGTTAGCTGGTGTTACATTTGAATGAAGGTATCGTGTTGAAGCAGTCAGCAATTGCAAAGAGGGAAGGCGAACGCAGATAATAAGCTCTGGGAAAATGTCGAGGGATAAATAATGAGGTGAAGTGCGAGAGAATGGGCATTGCCATAACGAGGTGAGCGTCAGGCGCGAGCGGCGGCGGGCGTAAGTAAGAGGACGCTGGCGGACGTCCCCGAGAGGTCGGCATTCGTTAGGGCGAGTGCGCGACGCGGCCAGACTGCGATATCGATTTGCATGTACTTAAGGCGGGGGAGCGGGGCTACCGCGAAGCTGCCGCCCTGCCGCTACAGTCCAAGGGCTCGGCTTTTTCTAGTGGACGGTCCTCAAATACCGCTCCGCGTGCGGGAATCACAGCTTCTCCAGCCAACAAAACTACTCGATAATGTTTTGCTAACCGACGTATCTGTGAACGTCTGTGTGATTAGATTTAAGCGTTATACGTTAAATCAGTAATCAGATCATAACCATCCGTTCAGACATTTGTAACCACAAGGACACGAACGTCAAAGCGACGGATATCGAATTGACTGATCATGGTATACACGGTGGTCCATTGATCGTGACCGCGCCAAATATCTCACGAAATAAGCGTCAATCGAAAAAACTGCAAAGAACGAAACTTGTATAGCTTGAAGGGGGAAACCAGATGGCGCTATGGTTGGCCCGCTAGATGGCGCTGCCATAGGTCAAACAGATATCAGCTGCGTTTCTTTGAATGGGAACCCCAATTTTTTATTACATATTCGTGTAGTACGTAAAGAAATATGAATGTTTTAGTTGGACCACTTTTTTCGCTTTGTGATAGATGGCGCTGTAATAGTCACAAACATATGGCTCACAATTTTAGACGAACAGTTGGTAACAGGTAGGTTTTTTAAATTAAAATACAGAACGTAGGTACGTTTGAACATTTTATTTCGGTTGTTCCAATGTGATACATGTACCCGCCAAGGTCACTGATGTTCCACTTGTCGCAGCAATCGTGGATTTTACGTTGCCCAATAGTGCATATTATGCCGGTTTACGTTACCGCTGTTAGTGAATGACGCTTTGTCGCTAAATAGAACGCGTGCAAAAAATCTGTCATCGTCCCGTAATTTCTCTTGTGCCCAATGGCAGAACTGTACACGACGTTCAAAGTCGTCGCCATGCAATTCCTGGTGCATAGAAATATAGTACGGGTGCAATCGATGTTGATGTAGCATGCTCAACACCGACGTTTTTGAGATTCCCGATTCTCCTGCGCAATTTGTCTGCTACTGATGTGCGGATTAGCCGCGATAGCAGCTAAAACACCTACTTGGGCATCATTATTTATTGACGTTTCACATGTGGCTGAACACTTATTGTTTCCTTAAATAACGTAATTATCCGGCGAACGGCCCAGACACCTGGTTGATGTCGTCCAGGATACCGAGCAGCATACATAGCACACGCCCGTTGGGCATTTTGCTCACAATAGCCATACATCAACACGATATCGACCTTTTCCGCAATTGGTAAACGGTCCATTTTAACACGGGTAATGTATCACGGAGCAAATACCGTCGGCACTAGCGGAATGTTGCGTGATACCACGTACTTATATGTTTGCGACTACTACAGCGCCATCTATCACAAAGCGAAAAAACTGGTCCAACTAAAACATTCATATTTCTTTACGTACTACACGAATATGTAATAAAAATGGGGGTTCCTATTAAAAAAAAACGCAATTGATATCCGTTTGACCTATGGCAGCGCCATCTAGCGGGCCAACCATAGCGCCATCTTGTTTCCCCCTTCAAGCTAGACGAGTTTCGTTCTTTATAGTTTTTTCGTTTGACGCTTATTTCGTGAGATATTTGGCCCGGTCACAATCAATGGACCACCCCGTAGACGTTGAACTGAAATCGCTGAACAGAGAGAAGGTGACTGGACTTGATGAGATAAATTGAAACCATACTCCCCCTCTTTAATTACTCCAATGTAGGTCATCTCTGTCCAGCTCAGTGGCCAGCGTGCTGGCTGCCATGCAGAGGAACTGGGTTCCATTCCCAGTACAACAAGGATTTTTCCTTGATGGGAGGACTGGAAACACGAATAAGGGCATTCAGCCTCGTGATGCCAATTGAAGATCTACTCCTATTTGAGTTAAGAGTAGTGGCTCCAAGGTCTGGAAAGCGAACAATGGCAGGGAAAGTAGTGTGATGATTGCATATCCCTCCATACGACATCCAAATAACGCAATTGACAGAGGATGATATGGCGATAGGTCAGTCCCAATTTGCTCATTGTGCTAGAGCTTTGCTATGTCAGTCTGACCCAGGCATAAGTAGGCTCACTTTGGCTGACATAAGTTTCAGGGTGTCAATGACTTTTATGAAGCACAACAGAATAGAAATGGCAGTTAGCTTGTGTCTGCATTTCACACATATATTCCAGACATCTGCTCCTCCTCCCTCTCTGCATTCACCTCTTCCTTCCTCCCATCTACCTGCCCTCCTCATCCTCCCAGCAACGTATGTCCATCTCCTCCTTTCTCCATCTCCTCTACCTCTTCCTTTGTCCTCTGCCCCTCCCACCATATCTTATTTCCTCCTTCCTCTGTTCATATCCCCCTCCTCTCTATCTGGCCATATCGTCCTCCACCTTTTCTCTGTCCATCTGCCTCTACTCATAACCCCTGCAGAGAAGGTCGATAAAGCATGTGATACTACTCCCACACAACAAACCTGTTGTACAGGGCAGCCTACATGGTGGGGACTGTAAATCATTTCTTGTCCCTGATTTGCAGGTTGCACTGCAATGCAGGTCAGTAAGGCAAGTTGATACTATTCCCACATGATCCAGGTGTCATGCAGGGCAGCCTGTATGCTTATATCCAGAGAGTGGGTATAACACATTTTTGCACATGTCTCCACTCCTACGATAGCTAGGAGGTTATAAACCCTGTCGTTCCGTGTAAAATTTTGTCGAAATCGATCCAGGAATTAGGGAGGAGATACCAGACATACACACGTACAGCTCTGCTTTATATATAGGGAAATTCAGCTGCCCCTTCCGATAGGTTTCATGCAACCTGCAATGGCATGAAAACCACAAACCAAATTTTCATATTCGCTTGTTCGCTATGCACAAACTGTTAGACCTACAGAACAAAATGAACATGACCTTTTTCGGAAATTTAATTTTGTCAAATCTTAAACCGTGATATATTTCCGCTGAAGGCCACAGTTTTCGATTTATTCGATAATAATGTATTTTGTGGTCACTTTTCTACGTTTTTCCTGAATAATTCGAAAACTATGGCCTCTAACAAAATTTATTCCAGTACGAAATTTAGCTATATTAAATTTTCTAGAAATAGGTCTTGTTCATTTTTTGTCTAGGACTAATTGATTGGGTATAGCGAGTGAGAGAATATGAAAATCTTGCTTGTGGTAATTGAAGGTGTGGCATATTGCATAAAGCCCAGTGGTAGGGGCAGCTGATTCACCCTATGTATAGATATTTGCGCAGTGTACATGTTTTTCCTGTGCACCACAGCCATAAGTAAGACACTTAGGTAGTATGGTAGCAAAATGTATCTCCATGCCTCCGTCTCTGCTGGCACATGTCTCTAAGCTCAACAGTGACAGAGACTTACATGCTTAGCTGAAATTCCGGTTTAATATTTTTAGAATTAGTGCTCAAGGCAGGGTGCTTCACCTCAGCTTTGAATACAATGAAAATTAATGGGGATGTTTCGAAAAGGCTTGAGTGAACATATGTGGCTTGAGTGAACACATGTGGAAATACATAAGGCGTGGAAAGCTTCTTTTAGCAAGGACCAAAAAGGCGGATAATGAGTTCGTAAAATACTAACGGTACTCAAACAGAATACAGTGATCAACATTCACATAGAATGTAACATATTTCATGTGCAAAGAGACTTTCAGGGACCATGTGCCTTTACATTACATATTATTATTAATTCCTGAAACATTTTCGTACCAGTGTAACAGCAGTGGGTAAGTCACCTGAAAACGAGATAGTATCAATAAAAGATTAGTACTGATCCCCAGGTGTTCTAACGAAGTTGAAAGACTAAACAGAGACGTAATATACCCCATGCCAGATAGGACTGCAAAATTTATTTCGGAAAAAAATCTATTTCTCCATGATTTAAAAACTCGTGCAATGCACAGTCACGTAAATGCAGCGAAAATGTGCGAAGCCACTAATCCAGAACGAAGTTGGATGAATGTGTCCATTTCGCTATCACTGTTACTACAACGAAAACAGCATGTCTAGTCATTACAGCAAACGTGTGTGAGCCACGAAACCTCCCAAAACGAATTATGCCGCCTAGCTTTCCTAATGGTAGACTCCAGGCAACGTTCGCACTTCGCATCAAGACGTACCTCTCAGTTTCCGCCCAGAAACGTACTGCTCTTACAGACAACTGGGTGACTACAGCTCTTTGTGGCCGACAAGCGACTACATAGTTCGCGCGAAAATGCGGCATGAAAGGTGTTTCACGCCAAAACAGTCACTGTTAAATCTATACGATTTTATATAGACTGTACAAAAGAACTTGCTTCTCTTCTAGCAGCAGTGTATCGCAGGATGATAGAGGAGAAATGCGTTTCCAGTGATCGGGAAAAAGTTCAATTCATTCCCATATTTAACACGGGTCGTTGAACAGATGCACAAAACTATTGGCCTATATTGCTGATGTAAAGATGCTTTACTTTAATCACACATACCTGACATGTCTGCAAAGAAAAACTCTCCTCCTGTAAGTATTAACATGGATCTTGCAAAACAAAAATAAATAAATAAATAAATAAAAATAAAAAAAATAAATAAATAAAAAATAGGGGGGGGGGGGAGGAAAACAGGAGAAAACGAGGACGATTGTGTGAAACACAGTTCGCACAGTTTGTCCACGAGACCAAAAATTAGCAAGTATTGGGCCCAAGTTGATGCCACGGTCCTTGACTTGCAGAAGGGTTTCGGCAGAGTAATGAACAAAATTAAGATGATATGGAATAGTAGTCCAACTGTGTGATTAGATTGAAGATTTTCCTCAAACAGAACACAGCATGTCATTCTGAACGGAGAGAAATCTTCAGACAAAAGTAACTTCGGACGTGCCCCTAAGGAGTGTTTATACAACCATTACTTTTCGCAGTATGCGTATAAATGACGTACAGGGTAACGTCAGAAGCTCCGTGAGGCTTTTCGGTGACGATGCAGTTCTATAAAAGAAACTTAGGCTCTAGAAAATTGTATATAAGTGCAGAAAGACCTGCAGAGAATCGACACTTCGCGCACGGATTAGCATTTGACCTCCAATATAAACAAATGCAATGTATTGTGCAAAATTAAGGAGAAAGACCCATTATTGTATGATTATACGACTGCAATGGGAGCAGCTACATCCCTTTCAATATCTTGAAGTGTTCTTACGGAGTGACTGAAAGATGAACAACCGCATAAAACTAATCGCAGGAAAGGCAGGTGCCAGACTGAGCTTCATTGGAAGAAACCTCAGGAAGTATGGAGGTAATTTGCAAAACTCGTAATATTTGACTACTACGCATAAGCCTGGGATCCGTGTCACGTGGCATTAATAGAAACAAGCCTGAAAGCATCACGGAGATACTATTCAAACTCCAATGCCAGACACTACAAGAGAGGCATTGTGTATCACAGTGTAATTTAATGTTTAATTTCCGAGAGCACACGTTCTTAGAAGAAACAACCAATATACTGCTTCATCAACATGTGTCTCATGAAAGTACTACGAAGATAAGCTTAGAGGGATTCAAGCTCACATTTACCAACACACTATCTTCTCGTCGCTCATTTGCAACTGAAACAAGTAAATTTTCACTGAATTTTCATTATAAAATGTTTGAGTTATTTTGCTGTCCAAATTAATAGGCATTGGGCTAAATATATGACGACACAAGAGGGCAGGCATAGACCTATGGTGCACGTGATCATTTGCTAACAATCCTACCTCTGTACCCAATGGCATGTTCCATACAAAAAATTCTACAATTTCTATCCACTAGGTGCAGCAAAATAATGAAATAATGAGGATGACGTTTTCTTTGAGATAAATAAAGTTTAAATAAACATTGAATTTTATCGTTCTTTGGGCACAAGCAATATGTCCCTACGTTGTTTAGTCACCTTTCAGTACAGACCCACACACACATTTTAATGTTCCTTCCGAGTTTGCAATTGCTGCTCGGTTCTTTACGGTGTCTTCGATTCCTCGGCAACTAAATGAATCCTGATCTTCATTCCATGCTGAGCACGCCTTTGTTATTGTTGTAAAGCTCACCAATTGCTGCTATCTGTGCTCAGAGCCACGTTATGGCCACTATAAACTACTTCTCATCGGATTTTAAGAAAAATATCTGGTGAAAAAGTTTGATATTTGAATATCTTACAGTCTGATATCTTCGCTCGATGAAAGACTGAATTTCTTTTTGCTGCGCTGCGCCAAGTTAAGTAAAACATTGCACGATATATTAAAGAGTTTGCAGAGGAAAAAACAATTGCGTAAACCTTAGATATCGTTGATTTTAGCTCATACGGTGCAATGTATGGAATGAAGATAAGGTATCGAAATTTTATTTAATACTGAGAGGAGCAGGATACATCATTTCATTCTCACGTTATTGATTTTAGTATCCAATCTGTGAGTTGCACATGGTGCGCCCAGTTCTGTCCAACGACTTGCCAGCACGAGCTATGCACTGTGTATGTCACACCTAGGCGATGGTCGTATGAATGTGATCCAATATTGGTTAGCTGACGAGTAAAGTCGTACTTCATGAAGACTGTAGCACGCTACTTTGGGATTAAAATGGAGGGTTATGCCCCACGTGTAACCAGAGTCGACTCTGGCAGTTATGTTGCCACAGTCAAAAAGACAAATTGCAACCACTTAAGAATATAAATATGTTGTAAAAGTTACGTATTGTTATTTTCAATAAAATTAAATCATTTTATTTAAATGTTATTAAATTCTTGTATTTAGAAAAACAGATAACGCAACATTGATACTCAAGCAGTACAAACCAGTAAACATTATTTGAGAAATGTGAGTACCTAACCAAAAATTGCCAAAACATAATTTTTTACACTTTTAAATCTAATTATTTTGAAAGTAAAGCATAGTAACAAAAACTATACTAAAATTGTTCAAACTTTATTTTACTTTCAGTTCTGCAAACTTTTTTATTGCATTTTTAAGTATACTTTACCAGCAATCCATGTTAACTTGCCAAAACAACCAAACCATTATGAAAATTTTGTCATAGTTAGCAATATTCAAAAAGTCTGGGGGCAAAATTTAACATTGTAACTAAGCTCAGTACATTGACAGACTTTCTGTTTTGCCCAAAAGTGTGAATACTGCTAAAATTGCCTCTGCTAATTCTACACCATTTTACCAACAGAATCATTATCTGTTAGAATGCATCCTAAATTCTTATAGTGCTTTGGTAGCATTTCTTTGAACATGGTATGTAAACCGTACGTATTGCATAATATTCGAAAATAGTTACTACGATTACTAAGTTGTTCAAAACTAGCATCTCGTGTATTTAGTGCTTGATGGATTGTGAGAAGAAAAAATGTATTTTACACTGTTCGTTCGATCTCTATTGGGTTGATATTGTGTTTTCTATGAGAAGATCTTTTTCATTCTTCTAATGTAGTGTCGTGTTATTATTGATCCAAAATTAACCTCCACAGAAATTTTGGTAGCAAGTTCTTTTTAATTAATAATAGTTTCATCGAAGGACAAATCTGATTTGAGGATTTGTAAAAAAATATTTTGTGGTTTTGTAAAAATCTAGTGCTAAAGATAGATAAAAATCTTCTATTTGCACCAACCTGCTTATTGGATTCAAGGAATATTGTATTTTATGCCAAATATCTAATGAACACAAAAACTTATATTGTTTAATAGAATTTAAGAAACCCAAGGCCTCTTCTCCAAACAAATTACCTATTTCTTGGTCTCCATAAATGCTTAGCATCTCTCAAATGGGACCTCAAACTTTCAGGCCTCTGTCCTTCTCTCCCATCTACTGCAACCCAGTTGTTTCAAAGTTACACTTTGAACATGTTTAGAAAATATTGCCCATTGAAACCATTAACAACAAGATTGAGAAAGTGGTTGCTACACATGGGACATATAATGCTCGTGAATTATACTGTTTAGTTATAGACTGTTATCCAGCTTTGTTGCCCCTCACGTTTCACCCAGTATCGTATTTCTGCCCTGTGATATCCTGCAAATTTAAATCCAAGACATTAAGTTCTTCAATTATAAAATCAAACTTTTGTTTTTCTGTGGATCTTTCGACTGGTAAGAAGCCTAAAAAGCTTACATTAATGTTAATTTCGACATAAGTATCAAATTTATTGATTGAAACGTATCTGATTACAAGAATCATCTGCTCTGCCTTAGTACTGTCAGGAGTACAGTCTAAAATTATGGAAAAACATAACGATTTTTTTTATTTCATCGATATTATAAGACTTTACATTTTGATGCGGCAGATCTACTATCTCGCTTGTATATTTTTCCTCAGATACCGCTTTAATCTCTTCTTTTACTGACATGCTGTTCCATAATGGGATCAAATTCAGATAACAACTCAACGATTTTTAAGAAATTACCGTTATTATACTGGAACAACTTGTCTCTTGCGCCTTTAATTACTAAAATATTTGGTGAGAGTGGTGACTCTCACCAAAAATTTTAGTAATTTCTACGATTCTTAGAAGCACCTCATTCCAAAGATTTGCTTCCCTATTAATTCGGCGAGGGGCTGCAACTTTAGATACAGAGGTCGCTAAAAAAACGCTTGTGCGATGACTCTTGACGCGAGGGTAAGCCGGTTCGAATTCTGGTGGAGGCAAAAAACTTCACTGCCAGTATTTGGCCGGTAAGGGGAGGAGAAATGGCTGCATAAAACTCCTGATCATCAACATACTGGTTTAAAAACCAGTCCTCTCTGCCGTGTCTCATGAAGTGACACTGATGAGGGTGATCCGTGTGTCAGATGAGGACGTTACGCTTGGCGGTCCCCTTGGTGCTATTCGCGAGGAGTAGACTATGCGCTGGTACCGGATTTCGCTCTCTCTCTTTTCTCATCATCAACGTAATACAACACGACCATTACACTACACTACACACACACACACACACAAACACACACACACACACACACAATACAGGGTTATTACAAATGATTGAAGCGATTTCACAGCTCTACAATAAATTTATTATTTGAGATATTTTCAAAATGCTTTGCACACACATACAAAAACTCAAAAAGTTTTTTTAGGCATTCATAAATGTTCGATATATGCCCCTTCAGTGATTCGGCAGACATCAAGCCGATAATCAAGTTCCTCCCACACTCGGCGTAGCATGTCTCCATCAATGAGTTTGAAAGCATCGTTGATGCGAGCTCGCAGTTCTGGCACGTTTCTTGGTAGAGGAGGTTTAAACACTGAATCTTTCACATAACCCCACAGAAAGAAATCGCATGGGGCTAAGTCGGGAGAGCGTGGAGGCCATGACATGAATTGCTGATCATGATCTCCACCACGACCGATCCATCGGTTTTCCAGTCTCCTGTTTAAGAAATGCCGAACATCATGATGGAAGTGCGGTGGAGCACCATCCTGTTGAAAGATGAAGTCGGCGCTGTCGGTCTCCAGTTGTGGCATGAGCCAATTTTCCGCGGGCTACGTGTGAAACTTGCCCGCACGCGTTCAACCGTTTCTTCGCTCACTGCAGGCCGACCCGTTGATTTCCCCTTACAGAGGCATCCAGAAGCTGTAAACTGCGCATACCATCGCCGAATGGAGTTAGCAGTTGGTGGATCTTTGTTGAACTTCGTCCTGAAGTGTCGTTGCACTGTTATGACTGACTGATGTGAGTGCATTTCAAGCACGACATACGCTTTCTCGGCTCCTGTCGCCATTTTGTCTCACTGCTCTCTCGAGCGCTCTGACGGCAGAAACCTGAAGTGCGGCTTCAGCCGAACAAAACTTTATGAGTTTTTCTACGTATCTGTAGTGTGTCGTGACCATATGTCAATGAATGGAGCTACAGTGAATTTATGAAATCGCTTCAATCATTTGTAATAGCCCTGTACATACACGTAGTATTCCACAAAGCTATAATGAAGTATGTTGCAAACAAACAAATGAACTTTAACCTTTTATTAGTTTCTGGCCATGATTTTTGGGTATGGATATGATTTTTGGAAATTTCATGCTCTTTTATAATTTCTTCGAAGCGCTTCCAACTCTTAAAATTCTCCTTTGAAAGAAGAAACTAACGGAACAGCCGAAAATTTTTCAACAGCAAAGTAAACGCAGTTTTGTGAAAGAGGGTGCACTAGCCAGTCCCGTAAAACATGTTTATTGCTTAAAATTGGTGAATAATAATTTGTGATAAAATGTCGATCAGTGTCGTTGAAAGGAAATTAGTAATTATCCAATGGGTTTGGTGTACTTTGTCTTGCTATTTCCACGTCTCCTAAAATTCTTTGCTGGAATGCCAGATCTATACTGAGAGTTTATAGAAGACTTTCTGTGGGAGTGCGGTGGTGTCAATTTTTTTCATTGCTTTCATCTGGTGACGATAGACTTTCGTCAGTAACAGTTTATTTGGAAACTCCATGCATTTGCTTGTCATTATCATCTTTTGACGATTTCATATTTTATTTTATAATCATACTTGAATTTGGTTTCTCAGGGTAATCATTTGTCTTTCTACAGATGTGGATATTGTTGTTTAAAATGTCAACATGTTTTTGCCTTTTGGCTATCTTTCCCAACTTTTTTTGTGTTGATAATAATATCTTTCTTTGACCACTAAGCATTCTGGAAAAGGCGAAATACATAGCTCAAATTAAACAATATAAACCATAAAAATTATAAAAAATGAAAGATATATACTTTTTCTAAATAAGCTGAAACTGTAATTAACATAACACCAAAATTATATTCCGTCAATTGACATAAATATACTTGCGCACTACACACAATATTTTTCGTATCTTGTGACCATAAAGGAAGTCTAGTGTTGTGTGAGCACATCATCAACACTCATTAATAATCTTATGATTCTTGATTTTGAGGTTTCATTCAGTTCAGTTACTCAAATGTATTAATATAAAGTGTGTTTTATCAAAGCAATAAACGTAATAAATGTCTTATATTATGGATTCACAAAATTATTTTCTTAAAACAAAAATACAAATAATGCCCCGAACTATGGATGAAGGGCAACAGGAAGATTTATTATGCCTAAATTTCCGAAAATATTTGACAGGAACCCCACTGTAGATTGTTGCCGCAGGTACGGGCATACGGAATAGGTTCCGAGGTACATGATTGGTTCGATGATTTCTTGAGTATGTTGTCCTCGGCGGCGAGATTTCATTACAGACAAGGGTACTGTCAGGAGTGACCAAGGGAAGTGTGATAGGACCGCTATTATTTTCTGTACCCATAAATGATCTGACGGACAGGGGGAGCAGCAGTCTCCGACTGTTTACTGCTGGTGCTGTGTTGTACGGAAAGGTGTCATCGTTTAGTGACTGTAGGAAGATACAAGATGACTTACACAAAATTTGAAGTTTATGCGATTAATGGCAGCTTGCTCTAAATGTACAAAAAATGCAAGTTAATGCTGATGAGTATAAAAAACAAACTCTTAATGTTCGAATACAGGATCAGTAGTGTCCTGCTTGACACATCACCTCAGTTAAATATTTAGGCGTAACGTTGCAAATTGATATAAAAGGGAACGAGCATCTGAAGGTTGCAGTGGGGAAGGACTATTGGAAGAGTTTTAGGAAAGTGTGATTCATCTGTAAAGGGAACCGCAACCCATTGCTGAATACTGCTCGAGTGTTTGGGATTCCCACCATGTTGGATTAAAGAAAGACATCGAATCAGTTCATAGACGGGCTCCAGGTTTGTTACCGGTGGGTTCGAGCAACACGCAAGTACTACGGAGTGAGCCGTGGGGCGCCTTTCCTGGCACACCAGCTCTTTGGCAGTACTATTTATTACCCGGCTGTACTACGATCTTTTCCCCTGTTGTGATCTGGCGGCAGGTATTTGCGGTAGGGGAGTTGGTCGCCGGACCCGCTACGAGGCGCTTGGACTTGCTTGAGGGGACGACGGAGCAAACACGCGGTCTCGGGCAGCGGTGGCGCGGCCGGGCTACCTTGCAAGACGGTCGCGAGTTTGTGGTGGACCTGTCTGATGTCAGCTTCGGGCGCTGCTCGTCGCATTGCTTTGGGTCCTTGTTTTCTCGGAGAGACCCATCCCTCGAGACCATCTCGAACAACGCTCTCCATCGTACGTGTAAGTGGTTTTGCTGCCTTCGTTTCGTCAAACGATTTGCGTTGCAGCGAGTGTACTCTAATGCACGTGTTGTCGAAGTAAGAGCAGCGGGCAGAGTCTGTGTGACTAAATGCAGACCAGCAGTTATTATTCGCTTTAAAATACGCTGGTTGGATGACTATTAAAAGGCAGATTAGCACGAAGGCGTGGGTGTGATTTTGGGTTTATTGCCATCAAGCGACGTCCCTGGTACATTGCTGTAAAAGATTTTTTTTTTTTGCAGCTAGTTATTCTGTTAATAGTAAAACTTGTATTTTGTAAAGCTACTCATTTATACGTACTTCCTTATACAGGGTGAGTCACCTAACGTTACCGCTGGATATATTTCGTAAACCACATCAAATACTGACGAACCGATTCCACAGACCGAACGTGAGGAGAGGGGCTAGTGTAATTGGTTAATACAAACCATAAAAAAATGCACGGAAGTATGTTTTTTAACACAAACCTACGTTTTTTTAAATGGAACCACGTTAGTTTTGTTAGCACATCTGAACATATAAACAAATACGTAATCAGTGCCGTTTGTTGCATTGTAAAATGTTAATTAGATCCGGAGATATTGTAACCTAAAGTTGACGCTTGAGTACCACTCCTCCGCTGTTCGATCGTGTGTATCGGAGAGTACCGAATTACGTAGGGATCCAAAGGGAACGGTGATGGACCTTAGGTACAGTAGAGACTGGAACAGCACATTACGTCCACATGCTAACACCTTTTCATTGGTCTTTTTCACTGACGCACATGTACATTACCATGACGTGGGGGACGCATAAATTGGCCAGCCCGTTCTCCTGATCTAACACCTCTGGACTTCTTTCTGTGGGGTACGTTAAAGGAGAATGTGTACCGTGATGTGCCTACAACCCCAGAGGATATGAAACAACGTATTGTAGCAGCCTGCGGCGACATTACACGAGATGTACTGCGGCGCGTACGACATTCATTACGCCAGAGATTGCAATTGTGTGCAGCAAATAATGGCCACCGCATTGAACATCTATTGGCCTGACATGTCGGGACACACTCTATTACACTCAGTAATTGAAAACGGAAACCACGTGTGTGCGTGTACCTCACCCCTCATGGTAACGTACATGTGAGTCAGTGAAAAAGACCAATAAAAAGGTGTTAGCATGTGGACGTAATGTGCTATTCCAGCCCCTTCTGTACCTAAGGTCCATCACCGTTCCCTTTGGATCCCTACGTAATTCGGTGCTCTCCGATACACACGATCGAACAGCGGCGGAGTGGTACTCAAGCGTCAACTTTAGGTTACAATATCTCCGGATCTAATTAACATTTTACAATGCAATAAACGGCACTGATTACGTATTTGTTTATATGTTCAGATGTGCTAACTAAACTAACGGGGTTCCATTTTAAAAAAACGTAGGTTTGTGTTAGAAAACATACTTCCGTGCATTTTTTTATGGTTTGTACACCCCTAGAAATTGAAATAAGAACACCGTGAATTCATTGTCCCAGGAAGGGGAAACTTTATTGACACATTCCTGGGGTCAGATACATCACATGATCACACTGACAGAACCACAGGCACATAGACACAGGCAACAGAGCATGCACAATGTCAGCAATAGTACAGTGTATATCCACCTTTCGCAGCAATGCAGGCTGCTATTCTCCCATGGAGACGATCGTAGAGATGCTGGATGTAGTCCTGTGGAACGGCTTGCCATGCCATTTCCACCTGGCGCCTCAGTTGGACCAGCGTTCGTGCTGGACGTGCAGACCGCGTGAGACGACGCTTCATCCAGTCCCAAACATGCTCAATGGGGGACAGATCCGGAGATCTTGCTGGCCAGGGTAGTTGACTTACACCTTCTAGAGCACGTTGGGTGGCACGGGATACATGTGGACGTGCATTGTCCTGTTGGAACAGCAAGTTCCCTTGCCGGTCTAGGAATGGTAGAACGATGGGTTCGATGACGGTTTGGATGTACCGTGCACTATTCAGTGTCCCCTCGACGATCACCAGTGGTGTACGGCCAGTGTAGGAGATCGCTCCCCACACCATGATGCCGGGTGTTGGCCCTGTGTGCCTCGGTCGTATGCAGTCCTGATTGTGGCGGTCACCTGCACGGCGCCAAACACGCATACGACCATCATTGGCACCAAGGCAGAAGCGACTCTCATCGCTGAAGACGACACGTCTCCATTCGTCCCTCCATTCACGCCTGTCGCGACACCACTGGAGGCTGGCTGCACGATGTTGGGGCGTGAGCGGAAGACGGCCTAACGGTGTGCGGGACCGTAGCCCAGCTTCATGGAGACGGTTGCGAATGGTCCTCGCCGATACCCCAGGAGCAACAGTGTCCCTAATTTGCTGGGAAGTGGCGGTGCGGTCCTCTACGGCACTGCGTAGGATCCTACAGTGCGTCCGTGCGTCGCTGCGGTCCGGTCCCAGGTCGACGGGCACGTGCACCTTCCGCCGACCACTGGTGACAACATCGATGTGCTGTGGAGACCTCACGCCCCACGTGTTGAGCAATTCTGCGGTACGTCCACCCGGCCTCCCGCATGCCCACTATACGCCCTCGCTCAAAGTCCGTCAACTGCACATACGGTTCACGTCCACGCTGTCGCGGCATGCTACCAGTGTTAAAGACTGCGATGGAGCTCCGTATGCCACGGCAAACTGGCTGACACTGACGGCGGCGGTGCACAAATGCTGCGCAGCTAGCGCCATTCGACGGCCAACACCGCGGTTCCTGGTGTGTCCGCTGTGCCGTGCGTGTGATCATTGCTTGTACAGCCCTCTCGCAGTGTCCGGAGCAAGTATGGTGGGTCTGACACACCGGTGTCAATGTGTTCTTTTTTCCATTTCCAGGAGTGTATTAACTAATTACACTAGCCCCTCTCCTCACGTTCGGTCTGTGGAATCGATTCGTCACTATTTGATGTGGTTTACGAAATATATTGCATGGGGGCTTAATTAAAATAATAAGAATGCAAATATTTTTCGTAGCTGTAAGTCCGATTACGCTGTTTCGTAAACAGTTGGCCCTGACTAGTATTAGTACGCAATCTGACTGCTTAGAATGACAACAAAGTATGTAAGAAAATTTTCGATAACACAGTTAATTAATTAAGTCCCCAGCAACTATAAAATCTACGAAGCCAACAAAGCACAAGTGTAGCTGTTCTGTATGTGGTAGTATGACTCAACGCACATCTGGCACGGTTCTTCTTCAACAAGACAAGAATTTTTAAATACCAATTATACTGACGTGATAAAAGAAAATTAGAAATACTATAATTGCGCAAGAAAACCAAAATTACACTCTAATACACGAACACAAGCCAGATGCTTTGTTGACTGAACCTGTAATGATGCATTATTTGAGACACAGACATAATAAAAGAACATAGTGTTTTGTTACCTTCATATATATTGACGAAATGCACTCTGATCATTACAATATCTCCATTAGAATAACATCTGCTATCTCTCCCATCAAACAAATGCATAAAACATGGAACAAAAACTCCATACTACCACATCTCCCCTCCGACTTCACGACCAGCAGTGTCCACCACAACTTCTCAAGAATCACTGCCAGTGGAGGCGGCGGAACAATACTCTCTGGCGCGATCTCTGGCGCTGTGGCTCAGTGTAGCCACCTTTCATATGCCCCTCCTCCTCGGGCTAGAATTTGATGGTATTTTTCCCAGCATTGGTGGTGAAAATACCACCAAATTCGTCAAAAAAAAAAATACAAACAAAAATAAAAGATAATATTAATACGTAAATATCATATAACTAGATAAAATTTTGGCTTTGCACTGACCTTACAATAGCCTAATATATAAAATACAGTAAGGAATACAAATTCTTTCATACATATGACTTTACATAATAGTTTACACAAATATCATGTGGTTAAACAATTCAATCGATAGCGTCAGCAATGACGAATATGTGCAGGTAAGAGTCTCATAACTTTTCACAAACAGTAATACACAAAAAATCAGTTTATACAAATATTCACATAAAATGCTTTCACAACAAGTAGTTGACAGTTCCAGCAGTAGCACCCAGCAATGTTGAACAGGTGCTACCGCAACAAGTGACATCATCTCAGTAGAAGCAGTCCATCAGTGGCACCCAGCAATGTTGAGTAGGTGCAGACACCATCAGGTGACATCATTTCAGTAGAAGCAGTCCATCAGTGGCACCCAGCATTGTGGAACAGGTGCAGACTCCAACAGGTGACATCATTTCAGTAGAAGCAGTCCGTCAGTGGCACCCAGCAATGTTGAGTAGGTGCAGACAGCATCAGGTGACATCATTTCACCAGAAGCAGTTCATCAGTGGCACCCAGCAATGTTGAGTAGGTGCAGACACCATCAGGTGACAACATTTCAGCAGAAGCAGTTCATCAGTGACACCCAGCATTGTGGAACAGGTGCTACCGCAACAAGTGACATCATCTCAGTAGAAGCAGTCCATCAGTGGCACCCAGCATTGTGGAACAGGTGCAGACACCATCAGGTGACATCATTTCAGCAGAAGCAGTTCATCAGTGGCACCCAGCATTGTGGAACAGGTGCAGACACCATCAGGTGACATCATTTCAGTAGAAGCAGTTCCATCAGTGGCACCCAGCAATGTTGAAGAGGTGCAGACACCATCAGGTGACATCATTTCAGCAGAAGCAGTTCATCAGTGGCACCCAGCATGTTGAAGAGGTACACACAGCAACAAGTCACATTTCTCAGTAGAAGCAGTTCATCAGTGGCACCAGTAGTGTTGAGCAGGTGCAGAAAGCAGTCCATAATATTCACTATCACTGATCACACTGTTCATCAGAGTTTATAAGCAGAAATTAAACATGTCCTAGTGCCACCAATCATGTAGAAAAGTGCAAGTAACAGTCCATAATATTCACTATCACTAATCACACTGATCATCAGAGTTTATAAGCAGAAAGTAAACATGTCCTATTCGCACCAATCATGTAGAAAAAGTACAAGTAACAGTTCATAATATTCACTATCAGCGGAAATTAAACATGTCCTAGTGGCACCAATCATGTAGAAAAAGTGCAAGTAACAGTCCATAATATTCACTATCACTGATCACACTGCTCATCAGAGTTTATAAGCAGAAGGTAAACATGTCCTATTGTCACCAATCATGTAGAAAAAGTACAAGTAACAGTCCATAATATTTATTATCACTGATCAGACAGTTCAAGCATGAACAATAGTTTGAATACACATACAAATGCTTTTACAATGCTCTTACACTAAACATACAAATTCTAATAAACACACAAATGATATCAGATAATTGTCATATTACTATTACAAATACTCAAATATCAGTAAACCTATAATATTTATGGGTGTCAGTGCAAGCCACTACAAACAAATAAAATAATATTTAGGAGACAGGTGGGTAGGATTAGGAAAGGAAAACACACAAAACACACTCACTCATCTTTCATCCACATTCAGTACTATTGTGTAATTGAATAGTGTTAACTGTGTAAATGCAATTCTGTCAAAATTTGATGTTCATCATGTGTATCAAGTGGTAGTGGCAGCAATGTATAACAGTCAATAATAGTTAAGTCAATGTCATAGTCATCATGTCAAGACCAATGTTTGCCAACCCAGATCAAAATGTACGGTTGCTGAACAACTGTCAGTGAGCCAAGATATGCAAATACTTCCTCTCTTCAAAAAAAATATGTACTGCTTAGTGATTTAACAAAGTGTGTGCAGGCAATCTTCTTTCTACTTGAGTGTTCTAGTCTGCTATCTTCATCCTCCTTGTTCCATATAGACCAACAAAAAAAATATGCACCTCCTTACTTTACCTCTTATCCACCAAAACTCCAATAATCATCAGCATCACATAATCTCAATACTTCAATAATACCTCTTAAGTCGATACATATAAATCTTATCATCAATATCATTTACCTTACCTCTTGTCCACAAAAACTCCAATTATCATCAACTTCACATAATCTCAATAGTACCTCAATAGTACCTCTTCAATATGTCGATACATATAAACCTTATTACCAATATCATTTCACTTCCATAACAACTCTTTCCTCTAGTCAGTCTCCTCGAACAAGTACAGATAAAATCCTAATGCAAACCTCATCATCCTATACAATCCGAAGACACATTGTCAACACACAACCTCTGCGTAATCCATCTGAGCCAAATCTTCTACTCATTATGAATTATAAACAAAAGAAATGCATACATGACCTCTAACAGACTTAGTTCGAATAACTCTCAGTAATTAAGTACGATTACGGAGTGTGAATGATCCTAATATTTCACAGTGTGTACACCACTTCAAGAATTATGGCAAACAGAAGCAAACATGTGGAGTATTTCTTGTGTCAAGTGTCACTTCCTATTTCAATTGCTCACGAAAAATGCAGTGTAATAACTGTGTTGGTATGTCATGTCGTTAGCTTCCTTCCTATTGGCATACATTTATACAGCTTTCATAAAACCTCCAGCTCATGTGACTTCTATGAAGTTTCTTGTACTAATGTCGTTCGTTGAATTATAGCAGTTCATTTTCCTATCTTAAAATATAAGACACTGAGCGTAAGCAAAACAAGCAATAGCGAGTAAATATACCAGTAGAGAACAGAATGTCAAGTGGATGCAGCACAATTTCTACAACGAGGCTTCGCCAAGCGAACAATCTATAATTAATACAATAGTGTGACCTAAACTCTATGTTCATACACAGTACAACAGCATTTCTATATACCAAATTAAAGAGTAGTTATGACAACAAACAGAAATGTATAAATATGCAATCCATACCCATAGCAGTAAACATATACCTTACGTAATAAACAGGTCATTAGCATCATATCAGCATAAGCAAATAAATGATCATATGTCATCTTAATAAGTAAACATGAAGGCGCAAGCAGATAAATCACAAAGTATAACTTACATACATATCAGCACAACTAATCAGGTGACAATTATAATTTAAATAAATAAGCACAGCAGGCACATAATAAAAAAAATATGACATCAGTGAAAAAGCAGTGCAGTCAAGCGACGCATAATATACACAAGTTACAACCCAGTTCATTAATAATCATTGTCAAAATCAGTTAACGTACGCAAGCACGTCGCTTCACAAGTAAATTCATAGAACATGAAATTAGCACAAAGTATGAATCACGTAATCGCGAGCAGCAAATTACGTCTAAAGTACGTACCTAAGTGGAAATATGTTACCTGAAAAAATAAACTCAATTAATAGTTACCTTTTTAATTTATTACTTTCTTCTTCGAAATGACATTTTTCCTGAAATTTTCTCGATAGCAAGTCGTCTTAACGTCGGACACGCACAGAATTTACCTGAAGTTCTTAAATATTTTATAGAACCGTATCCTGAAAAATACTGAATGTTAATAACATAATTCATCAAGTCACTATAGCTTTATACTGATTTTATTCGGAGAAAGACTGTGTATTTGTTTACGGCTGTCAGTGCATTCGCACTGAGCGCTCGATCAGCTGTAGGCGCGTGACGTAGGAAGTGATTGTTTGCGGTCAACGACTGCCTTGTGCGGCCCGCAGACTTGACTGTTGCTTTGAGTATATGCCGCCGCCCAAACACAGCGCGGTATCCTTGTACTCTCTGCGTGTTTACATGTAGCTGTTAGTTTCTCACAAGTATGTCATTCCACAAAAATTTTAACGTTTGATGTATGATGTATTCCCTTAGAGCGTCGTGATTTAAGAGTTTCTACTTCAACAGTGTTATCATGAATAATTTTGCGAATTCTATATGGGCCATTATAAAGCGGAAAAAATTTCCGACACAAGCCTTTTCCTTTGTGAGACAAACGATGAGACTTAATTAACACCTTTTGACCAACTGACAAGATTTTTAAACGACGAGGACGCTTAGCTGATTTCTCTCTTCTAGCAGCTGCAGACACAATATTTTGCAGAGCCAGGTTCACAACTTCAGAATGCCGCAGTTTCCGTGAAGGCGGAAAAGGAACGATTTCAGAAATGCGATTTGTCGGTGCTTTGTTTTTTAATATCAGTATAGGCGGTAAAGAAGTTGAGTCATTAAGAAGTTCATTCAGAATGTTTTGAAAAATATGAAGATACTGATCCCAAGTTCTGTGATTCTGATGACAATAAAGACAACACAATTTATTGATTTCCTTCATCCATCTCTCTGAAGCGTTAGATTGAGGGTGAAAAAGTGAAATGAAAATTGGTTTAATTTTACGACGCCGTAGAGTACGAAGCCAAATTTTAGAACCACTTCTTTAAGAAAATGTTTGATGAAAGCGTTAGATACTGAACGAGCTGTTGCTTTGCGTAAAGGTGTAAAACACACATATTTTGATGTCAACTCCACTGCTACGAAAATGTACGCAAAACCATTAGTAGATCGAACCACTGGACCGAACAAATCAACTGCAGCCATGTCCTTTAATTTCGCTGGAATGATAGGAAACAACGGTGCTCTGTGAGAAATTGTTGGCGGCTTTGCCTTTTGACATAATTTGCATTTGGCCAGAACAGATCGAATACGTTTTTCCATATTATTGAAGTAGCAATTTTCTCGCAATTTAGAAAACATTTTCTGGGACCAAAGTGTGCATAACTGAAATGCGTATACCAAATCAGCTTATTAACCCACTCATCAGGAATACAAACTAACCAAACAGAGTTGTCGACCGATTTTCGTTTAAAAAGAATGTCATTGCGAACTAAATAATGCTGTCTAATCGCTACGCTTTCCTTTCTCCTCCACTTCTCCTTAATGTCCTTCCAGACTGGATCCTTATTTTGCTCCTTAGCGATTTCCTGGAGCGAAGACGAAATAAAGTTCTCAAACGCAACACCTTGAATATACATCAAACAATAATTGTTTTCCTTGCACTCCTCTTCGGCACTTTGTTTCAAACCCATAGGTGCATGTGATAAAGCATCAGCAATAATATTTGAAGAACCCTGTATGTAAACAATACTAAAGTCAAATTCCTGTAGGTACAACGCCCATCGTGACAATCTGCCATGAGTTAATTTTGTCGACATAAGAAATTCCAGAGCTCGATGATCGGTGTAAACCTTAGTATGTGTGCCGAACAAAAATGTGCGAAATTTTGTGAAAGCCCAACAACAGCCAAAGCTTCAAGTTCCGTAATCGAATAATTCTTTTCTGATTTAGAGAGAACACGACTTCCAAATGCAATAGTCTTCTGCACTACAACGCCGTTTTCTTCTATCTCTTGAAATAAATGAGCACCTAGGCCTTTGTATGATGAGTCCGTCGCCAGACAAAAATCTTTAGATAAATCCGGGTGTGAAAGAAGTGGAGCAGCAACTAAAGCATCACGAAGTTGTTCAAATTCTGATTGAGCTTCCTCATCCCAACACCAATTAGATTTCTTTCCAGATAGTTCACATAAACGAGGTGTGGCCAAACCGTCCAATCTAACAAAGCGTCTAAGAAAATTACAGACACCAAGGAAACTACGAACATCACGTTTTGTGGTAGGAACAGCATAGTTACGAATAGCGTCTAATTTCTCTGGATAAGGAAGAATACCTTCTGTGGAAATAATGTGACCGAGAAATTTCACCTGAGAACGACCAAATTCAGATTTTTCTAAGTTCACTGTAATGCCAACTCTTGCAAAAATACGTAATAATGAAACCAAAATTTTGTTGTGCTTACTCCAAGAATGTTTAGCAATAAGAATATCGTCAACATATGAAGTAATATTGTCACGAAGATAAACAGGTAAAATTTCATTTAAGCTACGAATGAATGCTGCTGGAAATATAGTAAGTCCAAACGGTAATTTCCGAAGTCACTTTTGGGTAAAATAGTCATATCCGGTTATTTTTTACACGCTCTCTAGATAGATTGATAGTCGAAGAGTTGTTTCGACAGATGCAAAGAATAGTAAAAGAGTAGGTAGCAGTGCAGAAAACTAAAAGGGAAATAGCACTACTACAGCTCGGGGCCCTATGCTCGCTACGGCACATATTCACTTAGAGTAGTGAATCCCCTGAGGACTTTAATAGCGGCACATAAATTTCAATTTGTGACTTAGTGGCAAATTTGGCGCAAGTACGTACGTAAATTGATCTAACCATGAACATGGATGTATGTCATTCTTAGAATTGCGGAAGATCTTAAATTTCCGAACAGTCAAAAAGTGTTTATAGTCAAAGTTTTCGCCTCGTGGCGACAAAGACCTACCGCGTCTGTCCCAGTCCCAATGTCGATTATTGTCAAGTTCGCGCGCCTGGCGCTCTCTTGCTGCTTCTCGTAAATGAAATAAATTACTATCTTCAAAACCCGCTGCTATCGGTGATTCCAAATTTCTTCTACCGTCCTTTCCTACGATTTTGCTTTCAATTTGTTTGACTTGCTTTCCTAATGCCTCAGACTCCCTTTTAATGCGTTCATTAAATTTTCCCTGATTTTCAACATGTTTATTTATGCTCTGGTACTCTTCGGTTTCTGAAAATGGCAATGGAGCTGTATCATCTGAATCTCTGTCCCCATTTAAACTAAGACTTGTATTTACGTCTTCCGTAAGTGTCGCGACTCGGGTTTCGGTATTGTCACATTTAGTAGTTAACTGTTCACACTGTTGCGTTAAGTTATTTATTCTGTCATTTGGTACGGATTCCTCGATTGTTTCAATTATTTCTTCCTTATCGTGTGCACGTTGTAAATTTAATTCTGAAAATTTTTGTACTATCACGCGATCCTTTTCTTCCTGTTCCTCTTGTTTAATTCCTGTTGAAAATAAACTACTATTGTGAGCATTCAAAATCGGTTGTACTTCTTCTCTGATTTCTTTCTTTGATTCATCTTTCATGTTTTTGAAACATGTCCCTGTTCGTGAGCCTAACTGTGTTTCCATTGTTTTTATTTCAGATCCTAACTGTGATGCCAGTGAGTCTAACCGTGTTGCCATTGTTTCCCTATATGTTTTTAATTCAGATCGTAAATCTAATATTGCACTCATCAACAGCTCCATATCTTCTGTCGTTAATCTCGTATTCTGAAGATTGTTTGATTGTGAAAAATTTTGAACTATTACCGGACTATTTTCCCTGCTTATTAAATTGTTTTCCACTTCATTATTCATGATACTGTTTTCCTCTGTTGGCGAGTTCGCCATGTCAACAATTTCGTCATTCTCACTATCCATCATTTTCGCCTTTTTCATTGAACGCGTAATCATTTACAAAACATACAAAACTCGTCACTGTACGAAAATTACACACAATGACTCCTTATCTCCAACAATACCATTCACACGAAATGTTTCCCTCAAACACGATTAACGAACAATTGAAATAATTGCACTAGATTGTCAAACGCGTATACAAGACAACAAAATTAAATTATGAAATACCATTAGAAGAATGACAATTACCAAATCTACACATGCAATCTA
Source organism: Schistocerca cancellata (assembly GCF_023864275.1). Classification (NCBI taxonomy): domain Eukaryota; kingdom Metazoa; phylum Arthropoda; class Insecta; order Orthoptera; family Acrididae; genus Schistocerca; species Schistocerca cancellata. Next base: position 758,212,275 of record NC_064628.1, on the reverse strand, counting down.
GACTACAATTACTAAACTACAAATTACTACAACAATACTACTGTCTACTATTTTTACAATCAGAATAATTCCAAGGGACGATCCGAAGCAGCGGTCGCCACGAGCATGGGGGCTTAATTAAAATAATAAGAATGCAAATATTTTTCGTAGCTGTAAGTCCGATTACGCTGTTTCGAAAACGGTTGGCCCTGACTAGTATTAGTACGCAATCTGACTGCTTAGAATGACAACAAAGTATGAAAGAAAATTTTCGATAACACAGTTAATTAATTAAGTCCCCAGCAAATATAAAATCTATGAAGCCAACAAAGCACAAGTGTAGCTGTTCTGTATGTGGTAGTATGACTCAACGCACATCTGGCACGGTTCTTCTTCAACAAGACAAGAATTTTTAAATACCAATTATACTGACGTGATAAAAGAAAATTAGAAATACTATAATTGCGCAAGAAAACCAAAATTACACTCTAATACACGAACACAAGCCAGATGCTTTGTTGACTGAACCTGTAATGATGCATTATTTGAGACACAGACATAATAAAAGAACATAGTGTTTTGTTACCTTCATATATATTGACGAAATGCACTCTGATCATTACAATATCTCCATTAGAATAACATCTGCTATCTCCCCCATCAAACAAATGCATAAAACATGGAACAAACACTCCCTACTACCACATCTCCCCTCCGACTTCACGACCAGCGGTGTCCACCACAACTTCTCAAGAATCACTGCCAGTGGAGGCGGCGGAACAATACTCTCTGGCGCGATCTCTGGCGCTGTGGCTCAGTGTAGCCACCTTTCAATATCCAGTGGTAATGTTAGGTGACTCACCCTGTATACGTGCACTTATTGAATGCACTTACTCAACAGTAAATGGTTTGTGTATTTTATCGATTTATTAATGTATATTGATTGATGTTTGGTTGGTGTTTGCTGTGTTTTCTGCGGTCTGTTTGTGTTCCAGTTCCTGCGAGTTGGGGTGCGTGGGTGCGGCGCCACGTTCCACTTCGGTGCACAGAAGCTGTGACGTGCCGTCTAATGGGAAGTGACTCCCGGTTGAGCCCTGACGTTTAGGTGTTGTTTGGACGGCTGGTCTGCTGCTTCTAGCATTTAAATCACCCTTACCCAGGGCAGCCTGGGGTCACTGCCCGTTTGATAAATGTAACCTATTTCATGTGTTTTGTTCTTTAAAAAAAGGGGTTTTAAATTTGTTGAATATGAATTGTAATTATAGTCACGTGTTGTGCTGGTTGGGTTTTTGGAGGTTCTAAGCGAACTGACGCTTTTGGTAAATTACCTTCATGTTGTTGTTGTTGTTGTTGTGGTCTTCAGTCCTGAGACTGGTTTGATGCAGCTCTCCATGCTACTCTATCATGTGCAAGCTACTTCATCTCCCAGTACCTACTGCAACCTACATCCTTCTGAATCTGCTTGGTGTATTCATCTCTTGGTCTCCCTCTACGATTTTTACCTTCCACGCTGCCCTCCAATACTAAATTGGTGATCCCTTGATGCCTCAGAACATGTCCTACCAATCGATCCCTTCTTCTAGTCAAGTTGTGCTACAAACGTCTCCCCAATCCTATTCAACATCTCCTCATTAGTTATGTGATCTACCCATCTAATCTTCAGCATTCTTCTGTAACACCAGATTTCGAAAGATTGTAAATTAAAAAAAATTGTGCCATTTTTTAAAATCAGCTTCATACTGTTATTTTTTTAAAATCTCTTTGGGTCATATCTTGAAGTCTGTTGGTAATTGTTATCTGCTGTCTTGCTTCAGAAGCAAGATATCTGTAATATTTTATAAAAAGATGCCCACGTTAATTGTCTCTTACCGCTTTTGAATAAACAACGAATTTGGTAGTTATTGTTTAAGGAGTGACATTACAGGGACCTTGACCTTTCATCCTAAGTTTACTCCTCATCCTCACTTCCTAAGTAACACGGAGATGCTTTGAAAACTCAAATGGAAATCCTTGATGGGATGGTGATGGCCTTTTCAAGAAACGCTGTTGAGAAAATTTAGCAAATCGGTGTCCGAAGCTGACTGCAGAACGATTCCATTGCCACCGTCGTACATTTCACGTAAAGTGCACGAATAGGAGATCAGAGAAATTAGACTCGTACAGAGCCGGCCGGAGTGACCGAGCGGTTTTGGCCCTACAGTCTGGAGCCGCGCTTCCGCTACGGTCGCAGGTTCGAATCCTGCCTCGGGCATGGATGTGTGTGATGTTCTTAGGTTAGTTAGGTTTAAGTGCTTCTAAGTTCTAGGGGACTGATGACCTCAGAAGTTATGTCCCATAGTTCTCAGAGCCATTTGAACCAACTCGTACAGAGGCATATAGACAATATTTCCCTCACTCAGTTTGCGAGAGGAACAGGAAAGCAAGTGACTACAGGTTGTACAGGGCAGTGCGGTGGCTTCAGGAGTGTGTATGTAGGTGCAGGTATCTACAGAATACTTTCGAATTTGATATAATATTTTATTGACTCACTGAACACCCTTTTGAAAACAGCTTAGCTACAGATGAACTTACCTGAAAAAAAAAAAAAAAAAACCAAGCGAGTGCGAGTAGTAGTTGCACTCTGAGGATACCGTTCTGCGAATGGCGCACGAATGCCTCTCGGTTTACCGCGAGCCACATAACAACAGATCGCGCAACTGCGACTGTGGTCTCTCGGAGGATGTGCAGAACCTTCGGCACCGCAGCGAGCGGCGAAGATCAAATGGACACTCTCAATAGCGCAGCACTGGGCCGCGCAGCGAAAGACGTCTTCATAATAATGAAAGTAGACATAACTGACGCAACTAAAACCACCCGCACGACTACAACTTACATTTTATGTTTGGATGCAGTAATGTTTGCATGCAGTAATGTTTTTCTATTGAGTAATTGATGTATTAACACTAGAACGCCCGGCAAAAGTCAACTGACCATTTCTTATTTAAAGATGAGAATATCTTCAGTGTTTAAAATACTCTGTTCGTGTGATATTCTGACTTTTAATGGTTTTAGATGTTTAATTTCCCTTAAAAGTTTTATCTTGAAACTACAAATTTTTAAGATAAGTACGCATTTACCATTGGTGCACGACGGCGGTCAACTGACCACATCTCACCACTATGCAGTTTACCTGGTTTATTTAGTGCTTTTGTTAGCCAACAATACCGGTTCCCTTCCGATCTCCAAAGTTGGGCGCTGTCGGGCTTGGCTAGCATTTGGATGGGTCAAAGTCTGGGTCTGCCCAGCGTGTGTGGTGCACTCAACCCTTGTGAGGCCAATTGAGGAGCTTCTTGATTGAGAAGTAGCGACTCTGGTCTCGAAAACTGACAACGGCCGGGAGAGCTGTGTGCTGACCACAAGCCCCACCGTATCCTCATCCGGTGACGCCGAAGGGTTGAGGATGACACGATGGCCGGTCGGTACCGATGGACCT